>NC_134099.1:46313435-48713435 GCF_000715075.1 Nicotiana tabacum | reverse complement strand
TTTAGGTCTTGACTCTTCCGCTATAATCTTGTCGTAGTACTCTGTGAGGATTAAGAGCTATGGGTTAGTGTAATTATCTCTCGACCAACTACAATAATTTACTAGAGCATTCTCTCAAACTACTCTAGCTGACAATATGTGTACAACTCTAAATTATCCCACCAAAGTTCCGTTATCTCTAAACCCACTTTTAAGTTCAAGTAATGAATCTCTTCAATAACCCAAAAATGGTGGTGTTCATCAGCTGTCTAACCTAATACTCTTTCTCAAGCAATATAAGGTAATTAGATACGATTAATCAAAGGCCCATTAAATTAATCACCATACAAAACGTAGTTGAACAATCATATCATAAATCCGACTCGATTATAACAACTTGAGTAAAAACTTCAACCAACAATTGGTTCCATCAACCCTAGATAAGTGTTTAGCTACTCATATCAAATAAGATGAACTATTAAATTGTTCATAATGTAAAATTGCAAGAATTTAAAGGATATAGAAAAACTCTAATGTTTGGTTGATCTTCTCATACTTGTTCTTGCCTCCAAAAATAGTTTTAAAAAATTTTCTAACAATCTTGGGCGAGTTTCTAAAGCTTATAAGGGTTTACAAAAGTTTCCCCAAAATTACACTTTGGTCCTCAAACATCCAGCAGCGTGAACAGTGCACCGTGGTCGACCGTGGTGAGAGCTGACCTTTCTGCCTCACGATTCGCGGTTCACCGCGGTCGCGGTGGACTTCTTGCCCAGGCCATTTTCTGCTTCAGTGCTCGGGTACTTCTCGAGTAGGCGTTTTCTTCACATTATTGCCTCCAAAACACTCCATGTTGCTTCCTCTCATATAATATTCCCTACGAAACAAAAGAACACTATTCAGAGCATTTTGTTGGCAATTTATCTATAAAACAACAACAAAGTATGATCATATTCGGTATGATTAGCACACCCCCACTCTTGCTAGACTGGTGGAGGAGTCTCCCATCAAATGACCAAATCAACGAGTGGAAATAGAGGGCCGCCAAAGCTAGCGAAAAGTTGGAATATCTGGAGTACAGTCTGCTGGAATTGGAAGGGAAATTGAGGAAGAGAGTCACCGACTGCCAGAATGCCGAGGGAAACAAAGGAGAACACCTGGCAAAGGCATTTTTACTAGTTAACCTATGTGAACTAGAGGATTTGATCAACGAGAGCATTCAACCTGAGGAAGGTCCTTCTGGGACCAAATAGATAGGAATTTTTCTTTTGCTTTAAAAAATGTAAAAAGGCCAATGGCCAGTAGTGGCATTTATTTCCTGCTTATTTAGTGTTGATTTGGGATTCGTCTTATTTTTTATTAATAAAATGAGGCATTTAGCATTCCGAGTTCTCCAAATTAATTTGTCGCTAGGCCTACCTTGGGCACAAAGAGGTCCCTAAATTAGGACACGATTTATATTCTCGCACTATGTGTTTAAATATTGCAATGTTTTTTATAAACATCGCTAACTTGTTACCTTTTGTTTATTATTCCCCCCTCCACAAAGGTTAGTTCATGCACTCTAGCAACATCATCTTATTCCACGAGATCTAGGGGGCCCTCCGCCCACTCCCTTTCTTTGTCCTATTAGAAACAATGATATGGACTATTATGTTGTTCTAAAGGAGGAGGGTAAGGAAGGCCCTTCCATACAGGCAGTAAGCAGAGGAGCATACCTCAATAACTGGACCATCAGAACCACCAGAATACGGAAAGCCTCGGGGTAGCAAGGCTGAACAAGCATCATGCACTATCTTTTATTTTTAATAGTTGACTTTCCTTCCACATTTTAAAATTTCGCAATAAGATCTTCAATGTTCAAAACAGTTATGGAATTTATCAAAACATTTCGATTTTCCATATAAATCTTACTTTTATTATTTTCTCTTATTACTTTACTTATACAACATTACTATTACATATCTTGATGAACCAATGGCTATGACATGCAATGAGACAACGCAACAAACGGACATAGATTCTGAGGAAGATGATATACCAGACGAGATTGTAAAAGAATTCGAGAACTTTGAGAACAAACTGAAGTCCAACCTAGACGATACTGAGATTGTTAACCTAGGAGATGCAGAAAATGTCAAAGAAACATGAATCAGCGTTCACTTATCACCGTTAGAAAACGAAGAGTACACAGAATTTCTAAGAGAATACGAGGACATATTCGCCTGGTCATATGATGACATGACTGGTCTGTGCACATCTATTGTGGCCCACAAACTGCCAACTGATCTGACATGTCCACAGGTAATGCAGAAGCTCAGAAATTTCAAGCCTGATATGAGTCTGAAGATCAAAGAAGAAGTCACTAAGCAGGTCAAAGCAAAGGTTCTTAGGGTAGTAGAATATCCGACATGGTTAGCAAATATTGTGCCGGTGCCAAAGAAGGATGGGAAGGTCAGAGTCTGTGTCGACTACCGGGATCTTAATCGGGCTAGTCCAAAGGACGACTTCCCTTTGTCGAACATACACATCATGATCGACAATTGCGCCAAGCATGAGTTGCAATCATTTGTAGATTGTTTCGTCGGATATCATCAGATCTGGATGGATGAAGAATATGCTGAGAAAATGGCTTTCATTACGCCGTGGGGGATTTACTACTACAAGATGATGCCATTCGGGTTAAAGAATGCAGGGGCCACCTATATGAGGGCCATGAATACTATTTCCCATGATATGATACACAAGGAGATTGAGGTATATGTAGATGATGTTATCATAAAGTCCAAGAAAGCCACTGATCACAAGGAAGATTTGAGGAAGTTCTTCAACAGATTGAGAAGGTACAACCTGAAACAGAATCCCGCGAAATGTGCATTTGGGGTTCCTACCGAAAAACTACTTGGGTTCATTGTGAGTCACCGAGAGATAGAACTGGATCCATCAAAGTTCAAAGCTATTAAAGAACTGCCACCACCAAAGAACAAGATGGGCGTAATGATCTTCTTGGGGAGACTCAACTACATCAGTCGGTTTATAGCAAAATCTACTGTCATCTGTGAGCCAATCTTTAAGATGTTGAAAAAGAAGCCACTACCAAATGGACTGATGACTGCCAAAAGGCCTTCGACAGAATCAAGAAGTACCTGTCAACACCACCGGTTTTGGTCCCACCCGAGCCGGGTAAACCTCTATTACTCTACCTCACAGTATTGGATGGAGCATTCGGTTGCATTCTGGGTCAGCATGATGAAACAGGGATGAAGGAGCAGGCCATATATTACCTCAGTAAGAAGTTCACCCCGTATGAGGCTCGGTATTCTCTGTTAGAGCGCACCTGTTGTGCTTTGACTTAGGTAGCTCAGAAGTAGAGGCACTACTTCTGTACCTATACTACATATCTCATATCAGGGATGGATCTCTTGAAGTACATCTTTTAGAATCCCATGCCCACTGGCAAGCTAGCCAAGTGGCAAATCCTCAAATCCTGTTGAGTGAATTTGACATTGTCTACGTGACTCAGAAAGCAATTAAAGGACAGGAACTAGCAGATCAACTTGCTGAAAATCCCGTGGATGGAGAATACAAACCCCTGAAAACATATTTTCCTGATGAAGAGGTATCATTCACAGGAGAAGATCTTGCAGAATCCTATGACGGTTGGAGAATGTTTTTCGATGGACCAGCAAATTTCAAAGGAGTTGGTATAGGAGCGGTCCTAGTATCAGAAACCGATCAGCATTATCCAGTGTCTGCCAAACTCAGGTTCCCCTGCACCAACAATATGGCTGAGTATGAGGCCTGCATCTTAGGACTCAAGATGGCCATTTACATAAACATTTAAGAGTTTCTAGTAATTGGAGATTCGGACTTGCCTATACATCAGGTCTGAGAAGAATGGGCAACTAAGAATTCCAAAATACTCCCTTATCTGCATCACGTACAGGAGTTGAGAAAGAGGTGCACAAAGACAGAGTTCCAGCATGTTCCAAGAGTCTAGAATGAGTTTGCCGACGCATTGGCTACCCTATCTGTTACAACCCATGTCCACACGCGTTAGTTCATGCCATATATTAGTTAACACAAATACAAGAAGGAATTACCTTTGAGATGATAAGAAGTTAATCCTATTGGTCTTAAGTGATACAAGGGTGTATAAGGGTGATTAACAAGTATTAGAAGTTAAATGAATCAAGGATGTTGTATCTCGTATTTTCAAGTAAACCTAGAGGTTCTTAATACACTCAAGAGGTCATGTATTAAGGTATTTGAATCATATAATATCCGTATCATAAGTCTTGAAGTCAAACGAGTTATGAAACAAAAGTCGACAAACGTTGTCGCAACTTAGGTTCATAATTTTACTTAAACATTAGGTTAAATGTTTCTAAGCTTTTCTCCTAATTTACAAGGCATTAAACTGTTTGTCAATGTGATCTTAGAGTATAGAGATATTAATATTTTTGCAAGCCCGCGCAGATTGGTAGATGACAAGTAGGTGCATCACCTACTTGCCAAAATGATAGGACACAATTAAAAGACCTAAGTCGGCCAAGAGAGGACTTTTAAGGGGTTATGAACTCAGTTATTTCATCCATATTTCAGACCCTGAAAACCAAAGTTAACCCCTGCAACTCCTCCCCAAAAATCCCACAAAAACCCTAATCGATTTTCCCTCTCTTTCAAGTTCTATTTGAAGGTACAACCTAGAGTTTGAAGAACCAAGGGAAGGGCTGAGTTATCCAACAAGTAAGGTAAGTTACTGCCATCTTTCATACATTTTTCTCTGCTGTGAATTCATGGTAATTCGTTCTATACATGTAAGAACTCACGGGACGGTGATCGGAAGCAGTGAGTTCGAGTTATTTACTTGTAGCGGACTGTTTTGTGTTGCTATTGGGCTGCGTGTTTTACTACTATTTTGTGGAGTTTTGGAGGTGGAAGGGTGTGGAGAAATACTATATATATGTAGGGTTGTGGGCTGATAGTTATTCGTAACATTTCCGGGTCGTTTGACACGACTACGGTGGCTGTCGTATGTATGATGTAATTAGGTTGTGCGTGGACTATTTTGGGAGGCTCAATATGTTTATTATTGATGTTGTTTGGGCTGTTTGGTGATTGTTTTGAATGGTGTGAAGTCATATATATAGGGGAGGTGCTGTCCGTTTCAACGTAAAATAGGTTGTGGTCGATACATAATAGTTATGACGCTTAAATGATAACGATAGTATCGTTTCTCTTTTTGTAGACTAAGGAGTTGTGACAAATGCATAGCTTGTGATTGGGGCAGTATATACAAGGTATGTGAGGCTATCCCTTTTCTTCTTTTGCACGACTCCGATTGTACATAATGTAATGAACGAGCTTCCAAAGATACTCTACTCTTAGAAGCTAGCTGTACTTACATTGCTTTCCCTCTTATGGAACGATTGATGTTAATGTTGCTTCTCTTATTCTTATATTATCAATGTTGTTGGTACTTCCTGATTCTTATAAGGTTCGTAATGAAGAGTTGGTCCTAATAACGTGTACAGAGGACCTTACGTCACTCTGAAAGGTTTAGAATGTGATTTCATGAGTCGAGCATGCATTATGTATATGTATCTATTTTACTCTACCGAGCCGCGCTATAGTCGGCCGGGTACGGCACATATTGTGTAACCACTGATCAGTTGGGTTTTACCGAGCTCCACGTGGCCGGGTACGATTCTACCGAGCCTTATGACGGCCGGGTACGTTTTTACCAAGCCTATTATGGCTGGGTACGATATGATGATGATGATGCCCACAGAGGCGTATGTTTTAAAAGTTTATGTATACATACATATGTATCATGCATTTCATGTCAGTAGCCCTCAGAGGTACTCAGATGTTCCAGGTTGTATATTCTCTATCCCTGCTTACATTACTGTTCGTATTTATGGTTCCCTGCCTTACATACTCAGTACTTTATTCGTACTGACGTCCTTTTGTTTGTGGACGTTGCATGTCGTGCTGCAGGTCCTGATAGACAGGCAGGTGCAGCTCCCCCACCACAGTAGGCTGTCCAGTTCAGCGGTGATTGGTGAGATCCCTTCTCCAGACTTGTCGTGGTCTTGGCATGCATTTTGTTATAGACATTATGGGTATGTCGGGGCCCTGTTCCGGCTATGTTGCAGCACTTATGTTCATTTAGAGGCTCATAGACAAGTGTCGACTCATGTATAGTTTGGTATACCTTGTCGGCTGGTTTTTGTTGTATAGTCTTTCATGGTAGCGTGGTAGCTCGTACCTTATATGTAGTTTCTTCATTGTTTGGTCATCCCCTGCTATGTATGTTCATGCCATCATATTTTATTGTTGGTTGTCCATGATCCATGTCTACCATTTATATTGATCTCGTCAACCATAAAGGATAATAAAAAAAGGTTAGAGAAAATGTATGTTGGTGCTCGGCAAGTATGGTCGGGTGCTAGTCATGGCCCTCCAGTGTGGGTCGTGACACTATTATCCATGATACAACATCCAGATAAGAACTTTATTGATCCTATTCCGGTAAAGATCCATGATCAGCCAGCTTATTATGCTCATGTTGTGGAAGAAGCAGACGGAAAGCCTTGGTTTCATGATATCAAGGAATATTTGACGAAAGGAGAATACCTAGAACATGCAAATCCTACAAAGAAATGCACACTTCGGAGGTTGTCCAACAATTTCTTTCATAGCGGAGGAATCCTGTATAGGAGGACTCCTGATTTAGGATTGCTAAGATGTGTCGACGCAAAAGAAGCATCTAAACTACTAGAAGAAATCCATGCGGGGACCTGCAGTCCACATATGAACAGTTTTGTCTTAGCCAA
This sequence comes from Nicotiana tabacum, assembly GCF_000715075.1. Taxonomy (NCBI): domain Eukaryota; kingdom Viridiplantae; phylum Streptophyta; class Magnoliopsida; order Solanales; family Solanaceae; genus Nicotiana; species Nicotiana tabacum. Next base: position 48,706,617 of record NC_134099.1, on the reverse strand, counting down.
GAAGATACTCCAGGCTGGTTACTTTTGGATGACTATGGAGATAAACTGCATCTAGTATGTCCGAAAATGCCACCGCTGCCAGATACATGCAAACATGATCAATGTACCCCAAAATGAGCTTACTGCAACAAGCTCACCGTGGTCGTTCGCTGCCTGGGGAATGGATGTTATTGGACCAATCGAGCCTGCCTCCTCCAACGGGCACAGGTTTATCCTAGTAGCAATTGATTATTTGACCAAATGGGTTGAAGCAACATCTTACAAGGTAGTGACTAAGAAAGTCGTGGCGGATTTTGTCCGCGATCGTATCATGTGTCATTTCGGAATTCCAGTCAATCATTACTGATAATAGCTCCAACCTCAACTGTGATTTGATGAAATCCTTGTGTGAAACCTTTAAGATCAAACACAAGAATTCTACAGCCTACAAACCTCAGATGAATGGAGCCGTAGAGGCCGCCAACCAGAATATCAAGAAGACACTAAGGAAAATGATAGAGAAGCATAAGCAGTGGCACGAGAAGGTATCATTTGCTTTATTGGGATACCACACCACAGTCCGCACATCAACTGGGTAACCCCCTACATGTTGGTTTATGGTACGAAAGCAGTCATTCCCACCAATGTAGAAATTCCCTCCCTAAGGATCATACAAGATGCTGAGCTCGACGATGCAGAATGGGTGAAGAGTCGTTGCGAACAACTAGCTCTTATAGATGAAAATAGAATGAATGTAGTTTGCCATGGTCAGCTTTATCAGAACAGAATATCCAGAGCCTTCAACAAAAGAGTCAAGCCAAGACAATTTACACCAGGGCAGCTGGTATTAAAGAAGGTTTTCACGCATCAAGATGAAGCCAAAGGGAAATTCTCTCCCAACTGGCAGGGTCCATACATGGTTCACCGGGTTCTAACAGCAGGAGCCCTCATACTTGCAGAAATGGATGGGGAAGTTTGGCCAAAGTCGATCAATTCAGACGCAGTCATGCGATACTATGTGTAACCTTTATGCTTTCTTTTATGATGTAATTTGAACTACGCCTGACTTGATTCCTGTTTAAGAAGGGATATGTAGGAAGCCCTATGGGTTCAGTCACAATTCAATAAAATTTTCATTTCCTCCGCTATTGGAAACTGGGGCGTCGATTCCAGCCATTTATCATTAACAGCCGTCAGAAGCAACAACCCAGTAAATGGGGCAGAATTTCGAGAAGGACCCTCAAAATTCCGGAGCAAGAGAAGTTGTAATGTCTTGAACCACGTCGCAGTCGTTGGTTCATCTAAAAAAACTATTCTTAATTATGTACTCATGTTATGCTTTTACTAAATCATGCATGTTTTTTACTAAAATTGCCTTGTTTAGCAATGCTACCCTAGTGATATATACAGTATCACCGGATCAAAGCCGAGCAGGTCAAGAAACGCCAACGGGGATACAAACTAACCTTTTACCATTTACAAACTCACGATTTTTTTGGATGCAGGCACTTGAGTTGCAAAATTATCAAATATACTATACGCTTACTCACACAGTTCAGCAATACAACTCTCCGAACCATTGCACTTGCTCGCAACTGCTATACGCACACAACAGTGTCCCCAGCATTCACTATATCCCCAGCAATCACGATACCACAATCCGCTATCAGCTAAGAAAACACTATTGCCATTTGCCATTTTTACTTCCTGCATAAGGTTACCATTCTTCTTTCCGAGGTTAAGCACTACCTCCACCCTCATTTCCTGCATTGCATAAGTCTACCATTCTACCATCCGAGGTTAAGCTCTACCTCCATCTGCATTTCCTGCATTGCCATTCTGCCTTCCGAGACTAAGCTCTGTCTCCATATGCATTCTCTGCATTGCATAAGGCTACCATTCTACCTTCCGAGACTAAGCTCTATCTCCATATGTATTCCCTGCATTGCAGAAGGCTACCATTCTTCCTTCTGAGACTAAGCTCTATCTCCATCTGCATTCCCTGCATTGCATAAAGCTACCATTCTGCCTTTCGAGACTAAGCTCTGTCTCCATCTGCATTCTTTGAATTGCATAAGGCTACCATTCTGCCTTCCGAGACTAAGCTCTATCTTCATCTGCATTCCCTACATTGCATAAGGCTACCATTCTGCCTTCCGAGGTTAAGCTCTACCTCCATCTGCATTGCTCAAAGATCGCCACTTTATTTACGTTCTGCATGGTTGAAAGATCGCCACTTCAATTACATCTTGCATCGGCTGAAAGATCGCCACTTCATCTACATCTTGCATAGCTGAAATATCGCCACTTTATTACATCTTGCATCGGTTGAAAGATCGCCACTTCATTTACATCTTGCATGGCTGAAATATCGCCACTTTATTTACATTCTGCATGGCTGAAAGATCGCCCCTTCATTTACATCTTGCATCGGTTGAAAGATCGCCACCTTCTGCATCTCATGGGCTGAAAGATCGCCAATCTATCCAAAGGCGTCATTGTTCGAAGGCACCATTTTCATAGACCGAGAACTCCATGCCATGGCATGAGGACCCCTTTTATCTTTTGCATATCACTATTCAAAGGAGTCATAGTTCGTAGGCATCATTCTCATAGCCCGAGAGCATCATTCCATGGCCTGCGAATCCCTTGTCATATGCTTCATGGCCCAGGACGTCATGGTCTGGGGACGTCATCCTAACTGTCCAAAGACAACATTCATGGTCCGACGGGAACTTGCATCACGTTTAAATTTCCGCACAATATACACTTGTATTGCTTATTTGCAGGTAAACCGGCGAGAAACGGCCCTCTCAGCAGGAGCAATCCCGCTCTAGTTCCCGCAGCCCTATTAGACTTTAACCATCCATCCCAACCCAAATATTGCGTCCGCCTTGAAAAATCTCCATCGGCATATTCCGCCGACGGATCCTAAACTACATATGGCCTGATTCCTGTAAGACCAGGGATATATAGGCAGCTCAGGAGCCATAGCTCGGTCAAATTCTTCAAACCATTACGTTCGGTCAAATTGACCATCATATCTTTACCCGATAACTCTTTCATCCTTCCCGGGTAAAGAGGGGCAGCTATTGATACCCAATTTTTTCCTGTAATTTTTATATGCAAAATGCCTTTCAAATAGCATGTATATGCATATATAAATATACCATTTGTTAAAAGATTTTAAAATCAGTTTACTGCCCTATTTTATCAAGAAAAACCCAATAATTATCCCTAAAATTATCATTTTTTGTAATTCGTTTATTGGACTCTCATATTTATACAAAAATATAGCTAGTATGATTTTGGCACATTTTTACAAATTTATTTAGTATTTTTAAAGCCAAATTGCGTATAATTGCAATATTAGCTTAATTACGTTTATAATTACAAAATTGAATCCAGCATTTTTAATTTAATATTTATATATTATTAATTCATTTAGTACCTTTAATTTGTTTCTAGAAATCATTTTACTATTTTTTATAAAATAAATAAGCGAAAAGTGGCTATTTAAATACTAGCCCTACTTATTTCAATTTTAGCCTAAATTCTACCCCAATTGAACCCAATTGAACCCTAGCCCAATTCCTAAAATTACCCGACCCACAGCCCATTTGGATGACCCGCCCGGCTCCCCTTTTAATCCAGGCTGTTGATCGATATGATCAATGGCCACATTTCGACCTTTCCTTTTTTAATTCACCAACCCCACTAACCCTAAGTCATTTTCACCTACCCGCCACCTCTGAAACCCTCCACTCTCTCAAACTCTCTCGAGTCTTCTCAGAACCCTAGCCGCCTCTTACCGCTTCCACCCTGAAAGCCACCGGAATCCATGGATTCCAAGGCTTTGAGAGTCTTATACCTGATCTATGAAGATTCAAGGCCTGACCTTAAAGGTTTGTACCTAGACCTCTGTCATATCGAGGTTCCACAGCCATCTCCGGCCTTGCTACAGCGTACCATGGTTGTTTGAGCCTGATCCTAACCTCCCCGATTCAGATCGGTGACTTTTTAAAACCTTTCTCATTTCTAGGGTTCTTCTAAAACCCTAACCCTTCGAGGTTTTTCCGATTCCCTTAGATCTGTTCCAGATCCATGCTTTTCTAAAGGTCTTAAACGTTCTCCGTACTTTTCTTTCAAAAAAACTATTTCAAAATATTTCTTTTCTGATCTAGGGTTTTCTGAAAGTATTTAAGTGTTTTCTAACTTTCTTTTTCCTATTATGTGTATTTTCTTCTACTGGGTTGTTGTATTTTCTTCTACCATGTTCTTACGTGCTTCTTCTGCTGTATTTTCCTATACTATGTTCTCGTATGCTTTCTCTACTGTGTTCTGATATGTTTCTCCTACTATATTTTCTTACTAAGTTCTTAAGTTTCCTTATTAAGTTCCTTTAACTGAGCTTTGTTTAAAGTTTCTCCTAAAATTTCTTAGCATGCTTCTTCTACTGTTCTTATCAGTCTTCTCTATTATGTTTCGTATTAGATTCTTTTACTCTATTTTCTTTGAATTCTGCTACTATGTTTTGCGTGTTACTTGCTATCATTGATTTCTCATGAGTTTCTACTGCCGAAAGAAACATGCAAGAGGTTTCATAGAACTGAAACCTCTGAGCCTGTTTCGATTACTTGCCTTCTCATCTCTGTACTTGATTCAAAGTGGAAACCCTCGAATTCGGGGGTTCTGCCAAGTTTGATTATGTGAATTAATTGAAATAGGGTTTTTATTTTAGAACCCCTAACTCTTTCAGAACAACTTCGAGTCTCTGAAAGAGTTTGGAAATCCGTGTTTGCATATGATTCTGACATTTGGCTAATTTCTTCTAAAACTCTTTTTTCACTAGATTTTTCTATTGATTTTTGCAATGGCACAACATTTTTTTTCAACTCAACGTGTTTGTGTGCTCTTTATATGTGGTGAATCTTACTTTAAAAAGGCTTTCAACTCCTGATTGATTCAAATTCCTTCTAAATAGGTCTGATTGATTCCCTTTCCATTGTTTGCTGATTTCCCTTAAGTTAAAAAACATTTCCCATCTTTTTGACTCGGTTCATTCATACAAGATCCATGACCTTTGATTTACTGGTTGTTAATTGATTTTCTTGCCTTTTTTTGCAACCAAGTATTTTAGAAATTCTGTCCTTAAATAACATTTATGTATTTACCCTTAATTACATGTTGTGCACAAAGTGCTTATTCATTTTTCTTTCCTTAAATTATTTTTACTCGTTTGAATCTGAATCCCTTAATTAAGGGAAGTGTTGTATAATTGATTAACAATCAGTTCCTTGACTATTTTCTTACCTTATTTATTCATGATTTTTACACTATAAAAGGCACGACCCTTTTTCACAAAGAGGACATCAGAATCCTTCTGAACTCATACTTTCTCACAATAACTTTCTCTTCTTGTCTGTATTGTGGCCTGTTTACAAGACCAACTACTATTCTTTGTTTCTTTTCTTTGAAACTGGTATGCCCTGATTTAAGCTTCAGCACCACAACAATGTGTTTATTTACAGTCTTTGTATCCATGTCTACTTTACTGCTTTCTGTAGAGTTCAACATTTAAATTAGTATGCTTATGTCCTACTGCCTATTTCTGCTATGAATCATCGCTCCTTATTTCCCTTTATGTGCTTTAAGTTACAGTTTAAAACATGGAAATATGCAAGTTATTGTCTATAGATTGAACTTGATCCCTTAGAGGATCCTAATCTCTAAACAATGTGTTCTAACAGGCTTATGGGTGTGCCAGCATTTTTCATTGCTGGGTATGCCCACTATCCTGTCCTTACCTCCTTACCACCTCCCCATTCCCTATACCCCTATGTTTATTAATGTAAATTGTTTCCCCTCCCTTTTTCCCTTTTCAGAATTCTGCACTTGCACCCTCTCTTAGTCTCTAAGTTCTGCCCCCCTCTTGTGAGCCTTGCCTTGGTACCTTGAGAGCTGACCCTTCCACACTGCACTATGTCTTCATCTATAATGGTGTGAGCACTACCCGAAGTCCATATGAGGCTCGTAGCAAACTCAAACACATCCAATTGGGAGAAAGGCTTTGAAATAAGATCTCTTGGAGTTGGTTTACCGCATACTTCAGATAGGAAGTCAGAATTAGGCTCTCCTTGGTTGTACTTTATCTGGTTGTATTTTTTCTTTACTTTACTCTTTATGGGCTGTAATAACTTTGTAGTAAAACTCTCGGGGATGGCTAGTGAAAAGGGAGGGGTAACTATGTATGCAAAAAGGGGTAGATAACCTGCCTATAAAAGTTTATGAATTTCTGCATTCTCATATAGATACCATGTCTATATGAATCTTGCATTCCCATATAGATACCATGCCTATAGGTTATTTCTGAATTTCTTCATATCATATAGATATCCTGCCTATAGGAATTTTTGAATTTCTGCATATCATATAAATATCCTGCCTATAGGTTCTTTCTGAATCTTGCATATGCATTCCTCATTAGGCAAACATGTTTATAGGTCTTAAATAATCAACCTCAATTAGATAGCATGTTCATAGGCTTTAAACGAAATTCAGCATCTAGATGCCATGCCTATAGGATTTCTGTATTTTTTACTATGTTTATAAAAATGTCAAAAATCGACAACACATAGAAAGCATGCCTATAGGAGCTTTAATCGAATCTAAACCTCTTCACTCGCTTATAAGTCTAAAACCAGTAATAATGACGCATGATCTTTTGCTAAAACTCGCCTTTCTTTAGAAACAGACGATTTTTTTAAATTAGTATGTATTCATGTTTACTTCATTGTTTCTGGAATCAGTAGATATCATGCCTATAGGGTCTTCATCTAACACTTAGGCAAGCCATTGGGTGAAAGTTTATAAATTGAATCAGATTTTATCTGCTACAACCAGCAGACAGGCCTGTTTCGGGCTTCTTATCTGAACTATGTAATAAATCAGTCTACCTTAGTCCTTTAAGTTTAATCAGACCCTAAACAGTATGTGTAAGTCATGCTAACTACTTGCTTTTCTCTACTTAAAGGAGGTCTGTTTGAGCCTTTTCATTTGTTCATATGATTCCCCGTACTTGCCATATATGTTTTGTTTGTCACCTTAGTATTTTTACCTTTTGAAACCACAAGTAAGCCCATTATCCATCCCCTTTAGGATTAGTAGTCCCTAATGCCTCCGAGACTGATAGGATTGGGGCAGGTAATAGCATACAATAAGTAAACGAGACCATTCCGCACTTTAATACCTCAGCAGGGTGGGAAAGGGTAGATATGGATATGATGACCATGCAATAACATCTCGTGTAGCCACTCAATGAGGAGTGATTACCGGATGTTGTGTGGGGTGATCCATATTATTTAAAAACCTAGGACCCTTTTTCCTTTATTTATTTGTTTCGTTGTTTAATTTCAAACTATTTTCTTAAAAAAATCAGCTTTTCTTTTAGTTCTTTTAACTTCACCTATTTTGTAACCATTACGTGAAAATCCCCTCTTGTTTGAAGTTTTTATTTGCCTACGTGTTATTTGTACCTAAAGTTACAACAATGGTTTGACCGGGAACTACACTAGTGGATCTTGAGGGTGCCTAATACCTTCCCCTTGGTATAATTCAAGCCCTTACCCAATCTCTGGTTGTTCAAATCAAACCTTTCTTAGTGTCCAAATGCACTTAAATCATTAGTGGAGAATCTTCAATTCAAACCCAATTCCCGAAAGGGAACGAGTTGTCCTCCCAAATGTCATTAACCCGATTTCGCGAGAAAAAGGGAGCGCGATAGCATTGTCACAAGCCAAGCAGAGTTGGGCCTTGAAGACTGGAACCTTGGCCAAGGAGCCCCTCTCCTCTAAAGCTTGAGCCTGAACCTGAGCCCTCAGTACACCGCAAGAATTCCTGACTCGGTCGGCTTCGCCCTTAAGGTACTACAAAGCCTCCATCTTTTCTACAGCTAAGATAGGCAAAAGGATTAACCTTAAGGGTCAAAGAGAGCGAAACATGACTACGAAAAGTTACCTGCTCCATCAAATAGCTCTCGTAATTCGAGCTCCGATATGCCTCATATCGCCAGTGCATCAACTCAGCGTCCTTATCCTCGCTAAGGAGCCTAAGGGACTCACCCTCATCCAGAGCGTTTCAAAGCCTAGCCCCATGACGGAGCAGCTCAGACCGGAGCCTATCAAAGGCTTGAAAAAGAAAAACTCGATAAAGAAAGGAAGACGCGAAATACAGAAGGACTGCGCCGAAACATACCATGAAATGAAGCCGGCGGACTTCCTCGAAGGCGGAGCACACTCCTGTTAAACCTGCCCCTTTGGCCCCGAAAGGACCAACCTTGGATATTCACTCGGAGGAACCACCGTTTTGGAATCGTACACTCTGGGAACAACAGGCTCAAGCAGCATCCTCTCCTCGAAGACACGGGCCCGTTATGCCCCATTAAAAGATCCACCACACTGCAGGTGCAAATCCCATATATCACCATCATCCCTTAGCTCGGAGGCCGACGACTTCTTCCCCTCTCCGGAGGATCACAGCCTTTCCCCAAGGAACCACCTGTTACCTACAATCTCAAATATATGAAGACCAAGATAGGAGTAGCGTACACGTATACCCTGGTATTTGAGATCCCATCTATCACGGGACATAACTCGCCACCTATACTCATTGCAAGCCGAATGGGTTTCCAACTTCCGGACCTAGCTAGGCAGATCAAGAACTTTGCTCGGCATCCATGAAGTTTGCGGGAAAAAGGGAGGAGACACAATTACCCAACTGGTTTTCACTATAAGCAAATCTAAGGAAGCACAAGACACTTCACTCACGTACATAATTCCATCCCTCGGGAAAATAGCATGAGCTCCACGGGGATAATGTCAGCCATCCGGTCCCGTACGAATCGACTGACCCACTCTTGATCACCATCTTCTTCATCATCGACAACAAAGGGCACGGACGAACGACACCGCAAGGTTAACAGGCCTCGGTGATGAAAGGGCTGGTACACCCTAACGAGGTGGTTGAGCGTGAATTCAAGCCCAGCCTTCTCCATAAAGAACCTTATCATCAGCACCACTCGCCAGAACGACGGATGTATCTGCGCCAAAGTAACCCGATACTTCAAGCAGAATTCAGGCACAACCCTATCAAGGGGCCAAATGCGAAAGGATATAGTTATACGTTCAAGAATTCATCTACAAAGTCCGTAATACGATCATCCGGGGAAAGCACCCACAACGTTATCCCCTCGCTCCATCCACAGTATCTCCTCACCATCTCCAGATGTTCATCTCTTATCAAAGACGAAGTCTTTAGAGTAAACTCCTGCGGATCCTGAACGCTCGGAGTGGAACTCTCCCCTCCCTGCCGGGACGGCATCGAAGTAGTTGTCATGGCTATGGTAGAATTGACAGACTAAAGCAAGGACGTGCGCCCACGCTTTTTGTGCCTGAAGAGACGAAGGACCCAATGCCAAGGCGGAGGGATAGCTATCTAAAATAGTGATATCTCTCAAAGAAGCAAAAGCCACCCCATATATATGTGGGAAACAACGATTCGCCTATCTAAAGTAAGCCCCGGGAGGCCAACGGCCTCGGTACAGATCCTGGGGTGGTACCCAACCCCAGAGGCATCCATCAACAAGAAGTTAGGCATTAAGGAGTCAACTGTATTGTCTCTAGTCTCGAGGTAGTGCCCGACCTCGAGGATCTCCACCAAAAACGAAGTCAGGTTTTGGGGAGCCTTCAACGCCATCATAGAACTCGAGGCGGTACCCGATCTCATGGTTTTCCTTTCTATAAAGAAGAATAAGAACGCGAAGCTCCGATCATGAAGGCTCTAGGAGGGCTCGAGGCATCGCCTAAGTATAGGCAACCCCACAACACAAGTGTACCCTTTACGCTTTAAAAGGCTATCTGCATTAAGTTCAAAGCAGACCCCCAAGTACCCAAAACTGACCTTCGCTCGGGATACCACTCTCGAAAGCTCCAAAACTCAGCGTGCTATCTCCATGCAACTCGAAGGGCCCGATAGCCCGAGTCTATCAGATCAGTTCAGGCTTGGTCCGAAGTATGATGATGGCTCAGAAAAGAGCCATGTCAATCGGCAGAGGATCGGAAAAAATGCTCGCATCCGAGCTAGATATCAACGGTCAACAACAAAGGAAAATATTCAAAGGCCTCGAAGAACACGAGAACATATAATAATAAGCAAGAATTGAAAACAAAAATCAAAGGAGTATCTTTATATTCATAAATATCCATGTAGAATAGCCCTCGTTACATACAATTACAAAAGCCCGCAAGGGGTTCTTACGCATAAAAGAAGAAACAAAAGGGTGCACACGTGAGATAAAAAGCCTAGAGACTTGTATACCTCCGAAGGTCCGCCTCCTGCAATAGGATAGGGCTAGAAGTAGGAAGATGATAAGAAAAAAATGGGCAAATGAGCCAACGAAGGTACTTGGATAGAAAAACTAATGCCAAAGGACCCCCATTTATAGAGGGTAACGACACGGCCATCGAGGTATTGGAAGAATAACCGACGGACGCAATTACTTTATTCTTGAAGAACCAAACCGACGGCGGAGCATTCATCTTGGAGAACGAGAATAGATAGTGCATTAAATGATGTCAAATACACAAGTCCGTGGGGCACCCCAATTGCAGCAAAAGCTCGTGCCACAGGTTGCATCAATGATATGACGTCATCGTAAGAAGCTCATGGAGTCAGGTGTAGAATCATTTCCCATTGTTTCATTCTGGCAAACGCGGAGATTATCTGTATGCAGAGAAATCAGAGGACTCGATTTCTCGATGTCAAGTCACTTCGGAAGAATACCTCAAGACCCCGAGGATGTGGAGTTGCGACCGAGTCCCCTCCCTCGGGGCTCATCGAGGCCCGAATCAAAGAAGACAAAGGTCGAGGCTAGAGCAAAAGGGGAAGTTCCCAAGACACACGACGAAGTCTGGTAGAGCCGGCCTATCCAGAGCTTATGCTGATGCGTCACGTCTAGCTGTCCCAACTCCATACTTTACAATTAATGCATGTTGTACTATAACCGGATTCCCCTCCTATATAAGGGGAACCCACGCTACTTGTAAAGGGGCGGATATTGCTCCAACTATTCCTCCACAAGATCAATAATATCTCTCTCTCTCTTTCTTCTCTCTAACTTGCCCGTCCTTACTAGCTCGAGGCTACTCTTAGCGTTATTAGTTTCATACTTGTTCTTTATTTATTGCTTGGTATCGGCCATAAAGAGCCTCGTTTAATCATATCTTAACTGTTATCCCATTTTCGACTGCCCCCGATAGCTTGAGATCGAGCTGGATATCGTTCCCGAGGCTTCTTCATCGACCTACCCGAGGCTCGGGCGACAAGCCCCTGGGTTTGATTACTGCCCCATTTTAGCTTGTATCTTTTCATTAAACTTCATACTCTTAGTATCAACTGCTCTAACAACAAGCATAAGAGTAGATCACATATTTTTAGAATCCCATTTAAAAATTTAATTGTTGTTACCATTTTCACAGTAAACATCCATGTCTTCGAAATTTGAATCATAATAGAGATTAGGGTTAAGAAAATTTTAAAAGAAAATCAGGGGGGTTTAGTGAAAAAAGAAGAGAGAAAACAAAGGGGAAAATAAAACCGTCCCAATAGCAATGTTTTCCAAAGAACTGTTGCCACAGATCTCTATATTGCAACGGTTAAAGTAACTGTTCCAATGGACCGATCTGTGGCAACGGTTCTTTGTACTAATGCAATGATCTCTTTTTAGAACTATCCCAATAAGCCCTAGAGTCTTATACAATGGTTATAACCATTGCAATAGCGTGTCTATAGTAATGGTTGTTAAACCGTTGCTTATGTTGCGGTAGCCCTGATTTCTAGTAGTATTACATTCTCGAGGTTGATATCAAATGGGAAAAGAAAATCCAGCTCAATAAATTAAACATCGAACAAATAAGAGATAATGCATTCTTAAGTTAAGCAATAATCCATAATATATACATACCAATCGGTTTCTCATATTTCAAAAAGTCAAAGAGACCTAGAAATTAAAAAATGAAAAGAAATATAAAAAGAATAAATCAATACCTTTTGGCCATTCGGTTCTCTCATGTACTTGTTCAAATTTAAAGTATTCAATCCGTATTTTGTGATTTCTTTGTTACTAAAGTAATCAATACAAAGTAACTCCTTGAATAGCTAATTAGCCTAAGTTCTAACAACAAAAGTAACCTTCAAATTTTTATTTCCTTTATTCTTCTCTAACTTCTTAATTGTAAGGATAGGCAACACAAAGATAGATGTCACGCTAGCACTCTACATACCAGAAGTATGCATATGCGTGTGTGTAAATAAATGATTTCCTCGGGTGGCATTGATATTTGAAATAAACTCTCCGGAAAAATTAAAGATGTTATCTTCTAGCCGAGATTAGCAAACTTGAATTGTATGAATTATTCCCAAGATCAAGCCAGCCCCATCCATCAATTAGTTGCTAACTACGTTCGATTCCTATTGTTTAGAATTCTCCCTTTAATTATGAAAAAGGGAATTTTTCTTCAAACTGAATAGTCCATGTTAGTCACATACTTGAATATGTGAACTATTCCCTAGTCAACCCTACCTATCTGTGAAAATAACAAGTTAGTTGTTAGGTCGTTATTAGGACTGAAGTGTTGTAACGACCCGGCCGGTCGTTTTAAGAATTTATGCCCCGATCCTCTATTAACTGCATTCCCTGTATTTGTTTCTGTTATTATAAGCTGTCAGGAGGGTTCATTTTGAATTTCGGAGTGTTTTGGGACACTTAGTCCCTAAATGAGAGTTTAAGCCTTAGAATTTGGACCGTAGTCGAAGCAGTATGAAGACGGCCTTGTAATAGAAATATGTTGGTTCCGTTAGCTCCATTGGGTGATTTCGGGGTTAGAGGCCTGTTCGAATTGTGTTTTGGAGGTCTGTAGCTTAATGAAGCTTGAAATGCCGAAAGCCGAATTTTTGAAGTTTCTGGTTCGATAGTGAGATTTTGATATCGGGGTCGGAATAGAATTCCGGAAGTTGGAATAGGTCCGTCGTATTTTTTGGGACATGTGTTCAAAATTTTAGGTCATTCGGATAAAGTTTGATAGACTTTTTGATCGAAAGCGAAAGTTGGAAGTTTTGGGAATCCTTAAGCTTGGATTGGAGAGCGATTTATGGTTTTAGCATTGTTTGATATGTTTCGAGGGTTGGAATAAGTTTGTATGATGTTTAAGGATTGGTTGACATGTTTGGTTGAGGTCCCGGGGGGGCCTCGGGTGAGTTTTGGGTGCTTAATGGAAGTTGAATTGGACCTAGGAAAATCTGAAGCTTGACTGAAGTTCTCTCATAACCGCACCTGCGGTTAGGGGACCGCAGGTGCATGATCACGGAAGCGATAGAGGAGCCGCAAATGTGGCCAGGAGCTTGGAAACTAAAATCCGCAAATGCGATAAGTTGAGCGCACCTCGAGACCGCATGTGTAGTAGAAGAAGCACAGGTGCGGTCCCAGTGCATTAAGTTAAAACCGCATATGCGGTTGGTTAGACCACTGAAGTGGCACCACGGAAGTGAGGAAATGGCCGTAGGTGTGGAAACCTTGGGCCAGAACCTATATAAGGTTTCTTCGTGATTTTTGCCTATTCTTTCACCATTTTTATCCGAGAATTAAGCTTTTTGGGAGGTTTTTGAGACAGGATTCAAGGGAGCTTCAAGGAGGTAAGATTTCTGGAACCAAAACTCGTTTATATGGTATAATTCTACTGATTTAACAAGGAATTTATGTAAAATGAGGGTTAAAATTGGGGATTTATGGTTTGAAATTGGAGACTGGGATTTGGGAACTTGAGGGGTCGTTTGTAGTCCGATTTTCGTGTATTTGGTATGTATGCACTCATGAGAGTGTGAGGATTCTAGTTTTGCAAATTTTATCTGATTCCGAGATGTGGGCCCGAGGGACTTTTTGGGAGATTTTTCCTAGTTTCGCGTATTAGCATCGAATTAATTAGTTGAATTAGTTTCTTGAAGTTATATTTACATTATGCAATTACTTTGAATAGATTTGGGTCATTTGGAGACGGGTACTCGTGATAAGAATGTGATTTTGAGTTGATTGAGCTGGTTCGAGGTAAGTGGTTTTCCTAACCTTATGTGAGGGAACTCTCTTTAGGATTTGGTATTGTTGATATATATGAAATGCCTTGTACGTGAGGTGATGAGTGCGTACATGTGCTAATTATAGAAAATCCTGTTTCCATTAAGTAACTATTGTCACACCTCCTTTTTTACACTCGAGAGGGTGTATATGGGAGTTTTTCTAGTTAAAGTAACACTAATCGAGATGAGATTATTTAATGTATCAGAGTCGCCACTTAGAATAATTTATTGGTGTCCCAAGTCACCGATTTATTTTAAATCTCAAATCGAGGAAGTTTCGACTTTATTTAATGTCTGCAAACCAGAAATTCTATGTAAGGAATTTTGTTAACCCGGGAGAAGATGTTAGGCATTCTCGGGTTCCGTGGTTCTAGCACGGTCCATTAGTGATTATTACTTGGCTTAAATTGTTTAACTACTTATTTTAAGGACCTATGTACATTTATCTTTTGACCGCTTTTAATCACTTGATGTCAACAATTATATCACGCGAATGTGCCTATAATTAATAACTCTTTGTTTATTTTATTAAGAAACGTTTGGTTGAAGTTGGGCGAACGCATCCCTCGAGTTACTTTTTTTAGAATTAAATTCGCAGTTATGTTATGTGAATGTATACATAATCACAATAATAGTCTAAGTCGAGCCTAATGCAAACTACGAGTGTTTAAGGTTATTTTAACATCTAAATTGTAATACCAATATGAGAGCCATAGATAATTTAATTAGGACGGCACACCTCAACCATTTAGAAGAATTACACTTAATGAGGCCTAAGGATATTCTTACTTACAACTATTTTGGATTTAAAACTATTGATTATGGGTAAGAAAATATAAAGCTATTAGATTTTTTTTGACAAAGAACTGGGCCAGTAGCTGGCCCAGTATACTATCAAAACGGGCACTAAAGAAAATGGGAGTGAAGCCATCACCAACTGGGCTCCAAAATTAAGCCCAAGCGTAGGACCAAAGGAGAAAACTGAATATCAGGGGTCCGATTTGGCTAGGAGTCATGATTTGGGCCATCGGCAGGCCCAATTGCATTATTCAGAATAAATTGTTTATGAGGAAAAGATATGATGATGAGTATTGGGCTCAAAATTGAGCCTAAAAGAGAGAAACATGAATAACTAGAAGCCAACGAGCCTGGCTACGATCCAGGCAGCCTCATTTGGGCCGGATCCAACCCCAAACTTAGGCAGGAATGCGTCAAACATTAAGGCACCACTGAGGCCCACTGACTACCATGCACATATAACAACAACATAATATGAACATTATGAAAATTACAATACCAAACAGACTATGCTATAAACCTTAAAATTATTATATTGCAACTAATGCTAACAACTTGAAATTGAACTATGAAACTACATATTCACTATACTACTACATATGCACTTGTTCTATCAAAGTTACAATTCTAAAAAATATACACATGCTAGGTACAGTGTTTCAAACATATGTGAGTCGGCATTTTTTATTACAAACAAACTATTAGAAACCTATACTAACTTGAAATTTTACATATTTTATAACAACCAAGCTAGCAGACCTTCAGCATGTAGCATTTCCTACTAGACAAATAGCCATCCAAACACATCCAAACCACATGAATACTGCAAAAGACTAAAACTAATAAAGGTATTGAGAAAACATGAAAATAAAATTAAAAGGGGAGAATTTCATTAGATCTTCAATTTCAGTTACATATTGCCAATAGGACGACAGACTTGCACTTCAAAGATCATGTAAAGTCTAAGAAATACCTGGATATTGAAACAAAACAAAAACGGAATAAGAAGTTCAGCAAGCAAAGAAGTATGAGTAAATCAGCAGCTCAACAGCATTATTCAGCTTCTTAGACCAATCTTAAACCCAGAAAAATAGAAGTCCTTCGAAAACTTTTAGTTTCTTACTAACAGGGAGAAACCAAGGAACAATTCTCAACCATTTTCAACCAAATAATGCAAAAACTTTGAGTATTTTTAGGGTCTAAATTTCTGATGTTTCTTTTCAGAACTTTTAGGCAGAAGATAATGCTAAATGTGTGTGTGTGTGAGTAAGAGAATGTTTTCCTTTTATAGAGTGCACAAAAAGGCATCAAAAAAGCATATTCTAACCTAAAATTCTGAATTTTTAGGATAGTACAACATCTTTTTACAACTGTTTATCCTTTTCCTACCCAATTTCAGCATCTTTTGCAACAACTAGGATAACTATGCACCTTCTAGAAACTTCTCCTATTTTCATACCCTTTTTACTTTTGAAATTTTACCATTTATTCAGAAGTTCTGACTTAATACGTTTTCTTATTTTAATTTGATACCTTATCCTAAATCTAGAAGCTTCTCATATAAAAATCATACTTCATATTCCCAAATTAACCTCCTATGTTTTCAATTGCTCAATTAAGACCCTAGGAGTTTTTTACCAATTACAAATCCTTAACAAACAAAATCAAATGGGCTACTATCAGTATTTGAAGCAAACAATCAAAGTTAAAAGGCAAAACATCTGAAAATTTTAAAAAATAAACCTAATCTCTAAACTGAACCAAATCCATAAGAAAAACTTTATAAAGCTTAACAGACTATCAACTTAACGATGAGCATGGGCAGACACTTTAAACAAACAAACAACTTGAATAACACTGAACTTAAACTAATCATACACTAATTAAAATAAATAATTAACAATTTATGCTAATCATGCAGTCAGAGAAAACCAAAAGGGAATTAACAATTATTCATGACTTAGGCTAAATTGATCAATGAATTGAAATTACAATAATTACTCCCCAACCAAATGGTTTTGAATGTGACCAATGATTGAAACAGGGATGACTGTAAAAAAATGAAGACCAAACAAACTTATAAACTGAAAATTACCTAAGAGAAACTGACTCGAATTTTGAAGAAAAAGCAAGGAAAATGGAGAGGTAAATGAAACCTTACCATTTGAGGAGCAGAAAGCAAACAAAGGAGCTACAGAGCTCCGTCTCTGCCTCGATTGACCAACAGAGGTCTTCTCTTTTAGGGTATCCAGTCTTGCATGGATTTGACCGGATCTCCTTGAAATAGAAGACTTTTGGAAGTCTAACTTTTGAAGGAAAATATTAAGGAGCTTGGATTCGGACAAAACAGAGACCCCTACTTCGATTTGCTATTTCGGAGTTTTGCAGGGTTATTTGGAAAAATCAGTGAGGTATTTAGGAAGAGGAGGGTACAGGGCGTCATGGTGAAACTTTGGGTCGATTTGGAAGGATTAGGGTTTTTAGGCATCGATCTTAGATTTAAAATTCGAGATGTTTTGTGATGATTCGAATGAACTGGTTAGAGATTTGGAAATGGGAGATGACGGGGGTTAACTGGTGAGAATTTGGGGCCATCTGGAGAAGTTTCGCCACCGTGTAGCGATTTCCGACGGCGGAGGGCGGTAGAGGAGATGGGGGAATTTGGGGCGGCTAGGGTTTCTTTTGTTTGGGTGTTAGAAACAACTAAGGAGTTTTGAAGGGGGAGGAGTGTTTCGAAAAGTTATATAATTAATGTGTGGTGAGTTCGGAGGCGTTGAATCATAAAGATCCAATGGTCATGATTGAGGGGGAACAAAACAGCGTCGTTTTGGGTTAGTGTGGTCTGGACAGGGTTCTCTGGGTATTGGGCCTGGGTTAGGGACAGATTTTGGATGGGTTTTGGCTTTAAATGTCCCAAATTCTGAATTTAAGACCCCCTTTTCAATTAACCCCTTATTTCTTTTTTCTTTTCTTTTTTCTTCTTTTTTTTAACGCAAAATCCTAAATTAATCTAAATTGCAAAATTAAACTAATTTTACAATTACAAAAATTATAAAAATTACTTAATCCTACATTAAAAGAGAAAGATCAGTAATCTAAAAATCAAAAGGTAAAAAATGTAAAAATGGGTCATTTTTATAATTTTTATTTTTAATGAAACAAATAATTAACTAATTAATCCTAAAAGTATAAAAACAAAACCTAAATACAGTGCATGGTATTTTTGGCATTTTCATGATTTTAATAAAAATTAAATGCGCACAAAAATGCAAACAATTAACAAAAAATCCTACAAAATTCATATAAGATGGCAAATAATTGGAAAAAATCTATTTTCTTGAATTTTTTAGGAGTAATTCATATAGGGCAAAAATCACATGCTCACAGCTGCCCCTCTTTGCTCGGAAACACGAAGAGTTTTCGAGCAAAGATAAAATGAGCAACACGAGCAATTTTTGCCCTTTTGAAACTCCATGAGAAGCATCTTTTGAAAAAGGCTGACCGAACCTTGCTTCGGAAGTTGCCTACATATCCTTGGCTGTAAAGGAATCGGGTCAATGAAGTTCTGGAAATTTTGGTAGCTGGGACTATCGAGAAACTGTGATTTCACTATTGTTGCTACTGTTTCTGCTTGCTGAGCTCCTTATTATACCAAAGTGAAAGATGAAAAGCTAAACTAGCTAAGCTTATCAACTACGAGTTACAAGATTCCTATCTATAAACCTTCTAAAGCTTGATGTTGAGTCTTGGCCAATTCTTCCTGCAGACTCTGATCTAAATCTCGATGCTTGTTAGCTGCAACCGCTTGTTCATTCTTCTTCAGCTTTTCGGATCAAGACGGGACATGCAAACTTGTGACTTCAATCACATCTTGGGCAGTCCACACCTTTTCTCCGCTTCTATACATGAAGTTCAACTTCTTTTCTTGTTCTTCCTTTCTTTTATTAGGCTTGAGACCTCTTCTTTTGGTCATCTCAAACCTTATGCCTCACGGTGAAAACCTGTTCGGGCACCAAAGCAAACAAACGAACGAAATTTTCTGCCCCAATTTTCACTAGGAAAATTTCGTAAGTTATTTGTAACAAAAATCTAAACTATTTCTTTATTGAAAGAAATAAAATTAGGATTGTGTATCCTTGGGAAAAAGAGATCATGGAGTGGGGCCCAATATCTATAATAAAATCAACCAGAGAGTGGAGACCCTATATTGGAAAAGAGACTAGGGAGTGAAAACCCTATGTCTAAAATAAACTCAACCAGGGAGTGGATACCCTATGTTGGAAAAGCAGACTAGGGAATGGAGACCGAATGTCTAAAGTAAACTCAACTAGGGAGTGGAGACTTTATGTTGCAAAAGTGACTAGGGAGTAGAGACCCTATGTCTAAAGTAAATTCAACTAGGGAGTGGAGACCTTATGTTGGAAAAGTGACTAGGGAGTGAAGACCCTATGTCTAAAATAAATTCAACTAGGGAGTGGAGACCCTATGTCTAAAATAAATTCAACGATGGAGCGGAGACCCTATGTTGGGAAAGTGACTAGGGAGTGGAGACCCTATGTCTAAAATAAATTCAACTAGGGAGTGGAGACCCTATGTCTAAAATAAATTCAACTAGGGAGTGGAGACCCTAAGTCTTAAGTAAATTCAACTAGGGAGTAGAGATCCTATGTTGGAAAAGTAACTAGGGAGTGGAGACCCTAAGTTGGAAAAGTGACTAGGGAGTGGAGACCCTACGTTTAAAGTAAATTCAACTAGGGAGTGGAGACACTATGTTGGAAAAGCAGAATAGGGAGTGGAGACTCTATGACTAAAGTAAATTCAACTTGGGAGTGGAGACCCTATGTTGGAAAAACCTAACTAGAGATTGGGGACCCTAACATGTTTTTGAATTTCCTTTTTTTTTTCTTTTTTTTATTTAAGAAAAAATGAGTAAAAATGCAGGAAAATTTTTGGAAGAGACTTCCTTTTGGATTGATTATTGTTGCAAAACTGTTTCTAGCCTTTGCGCAGTTTCTTTTGGTGGCACCTGCTTCTTGCAAGGTTGCTTTGGATCGCACTTGTTTCATGTTTTCAAATAAAGAACAATCGTTAGTTTGAAACGGTGGTTGGTTTTGTTGCCTTGATTGTTTTGATGTCGGCCCAACTCTTTCGATGAAAATCTCTATTGCTCGCTGGCTTTCTAGAGATCGATCTTTCTTCTAAACCTATGGATCTTGACTTTCAAAAATTTCACATGATGGTTCAACCGTGTGGGGCTTTGGTATTTTCATCTTATTTTGCCTTTATGGGCACTTGACCTTGGATTTGTTTCCTTTTCAATAATTTTGACTCTGAAGCATCGGCCATCATGGCCAGTTGAGATCGACTTGATGCATCTGCTGAGGCTGGGTACTTTTCCTTGAATTTGGTTTTTGTTAAGCAGAAACCTGTAAAACCAATTTTTCCACCTTTTCTTTATATTAGATTTGGAGAAGGATTAAACCGAAAGAGATTCAAAGAAAAGTAAACAAAGGACGGGATAATGAATTTAACAAGAAGTGTCCCTTTTGGGGGGAAGAAAGAAGGACTTATCTAGAGTGCATGCAGACTTTAATGGACATGACATGCTTCTTGGATTGGATACCTGATCCGTGCAATCATCCAATCTCTCATAAGCCTATCATAACTCGCATCTTAAAATCGAGAAACCTTGCGAGAACTCTATCAGTGCCAATGGTTGTAGGGAATTCCATCTTTTCAATCAATGGCACCCTTTGGGGTTTTCGCCAATTGATCTCTATCATTTCTCTTCTTACCGTCTCCTAATAGTGCTCTTTGCAAGTTTTCACTAACAAGACTCTCTCATTTTCAGTTTCTCTGCTCACCATCGCCTTACGGTGCCCGCGTGGGTTTTCACCAATAAGAGTCTCTCATTTGATTGTATCGGATCCAATAACCTCCCATTGTGAACTTCTTTAAGGATCGATCCGAAGGGCTTCGAACACGATTTTAGGTAACTGTCGCGCCCCCTTTTTCCTTCGCGGAATCGGGTTTATGACATTTTTGTTGAGACAACTCTTTCCTTTTGGGAAAGGGGGTTTACATTTTTGAAAAGTCGCCACCTAACGATTTAAGGTGCGTTAGGACGCCTATAGGGTTCATTTATAACTACGTTTGGTAACCAGAGATAGGGTAAGGGTTTGAAATTATCCTAATGGGAAGGTGTTATGCACCTTTTAGGATCCACTAGTGTGGTTCCCGGCCAAACAGTTTTTGTAAATTTGTACAATTAGCAAATAAACATGTAGGGCTCAAATAATAGGGGATTTAAGTTTAAATACATAGGTGTACTAAAACAAATAATGAAAAATAAAACTAGATTTTTGAAAAGAATTACAATCTAAGCATATTCGTGAATGTAAAGAGGGGTATCCTAGGTTTATTTATAATATGGGTCACATCAATGCAATACCCGGTATGACACTCCTCAAAGAGGGGCTACGCGTTGTATTAACGCACCGGTCATCATATCCATATCTACCCTTTTCCGCCCCATAAAGGTAATTAAAGCGAGGGTTGGTCTCGACCCCTATTGTATGTTGTTACCCGTCCCTTCCTATCACCCCCGGAGGAATTTAGAACTCATATCCTATAAATGGGGGTTCTAGGTAGACCCTCACGTTTAAAGGCAAAATACTAAGGTGAAAAATAAGAACACATAGGACTGCATTTATGGGGAAAACACAAGAAATAAATAGAAGGCTCAGATATACCTCCATAAGTAATGCACATAAACAACATGACTCATACACAATTAAGGTTTAAATTCAGATCTTATGCATGGTATCTAAGTGACAATAGCAAAATCAAATTTATTACATGACTTAGAAAAGAAGTCTGAATCAGGCTTGCCTACTGATTTTAACACATTGATAGTTAAACACTAATCACAAAGAAGGTTCTAGTATTATTTAAAGTTGATTGCCTAACGCCTACCTAGGCGCGGAATACAGATGACTACAAGGCAGGTTTTTAAAGAGAACTATTGAATCCTTATAGGTATGATATCTAATAACAAATCAAGGCAGTTTTTGAAAGAACTTGTTTTAGAGAACATAAACCATTTATTAAACTAGTTTCGAAATGAACTATAATGCGGACTGGGTTGATTTATTTAAATTAAACTAGTTAATATCTATAGGCAGCATTTCTAGAGTTATTCCCTATAGGCATGCCATCTAGTTGTTTAACGTTGATTTCAGATACTTTGCAGGCACGGTGACCAATGAAAGAAAACATGTAACACTTGTTATAACAGATGCTCGATTAAGTTATATCCTATAGGTATGGCATCTATTTGTGAAACTGATTTTGAGACCTATAAGCATGATTTCTAACATAGTGAGGCAAACATAGTAAAACCCTATAGACATGATTTCTAACATGGTAAGGCAAATATAGAAAAATGTAAAGTCCTATAAGCATGGTTTTTGTCACACCCCAACCTCGGGAGGAGCGACCGGCGCTCAATCAAGTGAACCCAACTGAGCAAGCCTTACCATACACTTCCTACCCACCTTGATATGAATAAATAAACCATACTTTTGTTTATCCATTTAGACGGGGAAAGACAACACATTCTACATTGATACATTTTAAACACCACATTAAACCATAGATGAGTTAGTTTCCAAGATCCCCATAGAGTTACAATTTATAGGCAACATAAGTTTAGAATTACAACATGGTTCGTAGACCTATCCAACCTCCGTACATTCACGTTTCACATTGTTCCCATTTTCAACATTAGGTTTGTAATTCAAGAGATTATGGAACACAAGAGCAAATAAGGTTGTAGGCGTAGATGAGACTTCATGTAAATGGCACAACAACACGCTTCAATTTCAATCTAAGGTCTAAGCATTTCGATACATGATTCATAGTCCTTGCATCTTTTCAAATTATCAAGAATAGCACGTTGATCAATTTGAGACACAGTTTCCACGCATATAAGGTTGCAACACCAAGTCAAGTGAAATAGGAATCAATACAACAATTTAATTTAATCTTATCGTACTCACACAACCAACGATGAAGCTCAATTTCTAAAAGACGGGGTTTTAGCTATACATACCTCAATAAAACTTTCCTTATTCCTTATAAAATTCTGGAACTTTTAGCATTTCTATCTATTGTGTAAGAATTTGAAATTAAACCGAGAATTATAGACGAGATTGAGATTCTAGCTTGTCTTGAGCATACTATCAAACACTAAAGGTGCATTGTGATCTTAAGCCCTTTTTGAGAGAAATTTCTATCATTTTATACCCCAATTGCTTTCTTTTTAGTTCACTACCTCCCAATATTCTATGGTGTGATATGCATGCAAGAAATTCATTCTTATACCATGAATTACTTCACTAGTGAGCCCTTATTGTTAAGCATAGGAATAAGAGCTGAGGTAATGAAGTCTTACCTCTTGGGATGTAGATTTAGGTGCCCTCACTTGATTATCTTCAAAGATTTGGCAAGGTTTCATGAAGTAATTTGATGCGAAGCACTTTCCTCTCTAAGACTCTCTCTCTCTCTCTCTCTAAAAGCATCAAGAAATATGCTCAAAATGAGCTATAACACCGAATATATCGATAAGGGGTCGTGTTTAAAATTTAGAAAGTTGGAGCCCCGAGTCAGGTCTGCGATCGCAAAGTGGAAATTTGGCCCGCAAAATGGACCACAAAAGTGCTCCCAAAATATGAACATTTTGTCTGGGTATGCGGCAGAAATACGGTCTGCATACCCATTCTACGGTCGTATAATGCACCGCAAAACAGCTCCTTACAAAATCCCAAGGAAATTATGTGACGACTATGCTGTCCGTATATTGGTTATGCGATCGCATAATGGACCGCATATTTAACCTCAAATTTGACTAACACACTGACTCACTTTGCGGTGACTATGCCCCCTATGTGGTCCGCATACCTGATATGCCACCGCATTCTCGACCCCAAAATCGCACTTCTCTGGAAAATATTATTTCTTGACTTTTTAATGCACTGTTCAATCCAAAAGGGTCTGAAGCTTGTCGCAAGAATTTTTACGAATCCTAACATATGCTCCTAACTTGGCACCACGAGATTCAGGGTTCTGAGTAGGAAATTCATGGGGCCTTACATCCTCCCCCACTTAAGATCATTCGTCCTCGAATGAGGATCAAGGTTCGCTTATTAACAGTCTTAGTGCAATCTTCTGTTCTTTATAACCTTAAAGATGTTGCCAGTCCCCAAATTTAGCTAACTCCCTATATTTCCGAAAATTTCGCCAGAGTTTCTTTTGTATTTAAGCCTATCCACCTGTCAGCAGGTATACATTCCATGGACATAAGACATGACATAACTCGTACAATACTAACCATGGCCGCATTTGCATCATGTATATATATAACCAAAATAGGACAGTTTTACATAGATCAAATCAGAAGATAATAGTTCATAGGAGCTAAGTGCATAAAAGTTATTACATGACTATTCAAACAAATGTGGGTACTTCTTTTTCATCTCATCCTCGGCTTCCCAAGTGGCTTCCTCAACTTGCTGGTTTTGCCATAACGCATTCACGGATGCAATTTCCTTATTCCTCAATTTCTGAACTTGTCTATCAAGAATGGCAACTGGAATTTCTTCATATGACAGCTCTTCATTAACCTGAATAGTGTCAACTGTCACAATAGAGGACGGATCTCCCACTACCATTCTCAACATGGACACATGAAAGACCGGGTGTACCATTGACATCTCAGGTGGCAGCTCGAGCTGTATGCCACCTGACCAATCCTCTGAATGATTCTGTACTATCGGACATACCTCGGACTCAATTTTCCCTTCTTTCCGAACCGCATGATGCCCTTCATAGGGGAATCCTTCAGAAATACCCAATCATCTTCTTTGAACTCTAAATATCTGCGACGCACATCCGAATAGGATTTTTGGCGATTCTGAGCAGTTTTCAATCTCTCCTTAATAATCTTGACTCTCTCCATGGCCTGATGCACGAGGTCCGGCCCTATCAATTCCGGTTCTCCAACCTCGAACCACCCAATGGGAGACCTACATCTCCTACTATACTGTGCTTCGAATGGAGCCATCTAGATACTAGCGTGGAAGATGTTGTAGTAAGAAAACTATATGAGTGACAAATGGTCATCCCAACTACCCTTGAAATCAAGAGTACAAGCGCACAACATGTCTTCAAGCATCTGAATAGTCCGCTCTGCTTGACTATCGGTTTGTGAATGAAAAGTTGTGCTAAGATTTACCTGCGTACCCAAACCTTGCTGAAACTTCTTCCAAAAGTTGGTTGTGAACTGAGCCCCTCGATCTGAAATGATTGAGACTGGAGTGCCATGTAACCTGACTATTTCTTTGATATACAACTGCGCATACCCTTCCGCTGTGTCGGTAGATTTGACTGGCAGGAAGTGCGCTGACTTTGTGAGTCGATCAACAATCACCCAAATTGAGTCGAACTTGCACGGAGTGCGTGGTAACCCTACCACAAAATCCATGTTGATCATCTCACATTTTCATATTGGAATTTTTATGCTTTGAGCCAATCCACCGGGCCTTTGGTGTTCGGCCTTTACTTGCTGACAATTCGGACATTTTGCCACAAAGTCTGCCACATCTTTCTTCATGCTATTCCACTAATAAATTTCCTTAAGATCATAATACATACATGTGGAACCTAGGTGCACAGAATACCCGGAAGTGTGAGCTTCTACCATGACCCTTTCTCGAAGACAGTCAATATCAGGAACACATAGGCATTCTTGGTACTGTAGGGTACCATCATCCTTGCCAAGGGAAAAAGTTGTGGTCTTGTGTTTGTGAATCCCCTCTCTCAGTTGTGCTATCAATGGATCATTGTCTTGCTCTTCTTTCACCTCTTCCACAAGCGATGATTCAGCCCTATTCTGCACAATTACCCCTCATTCATTAGAGTACGCAAGGTGAACTCCCAAACTAGCCAACTGGTGAACCTCCCTAGCCAACGACCTCTGATGGGCCTCCAAATGAGCTAAACTTCCCAGGGATTTTCGATTAAGTGCATCTGCCACAACATTAGCCTTTCCCGGGTGATAGAGAATATCAATGTCATAGTCCTTGAGTAACTCTAGCCATCTTCTTTGCCTTAGATTCAACTCTTTCTGCTTGAAAATATATTGAAGGCTCTTATGATCTGTAAATACATCCACATGGAACCCATACAAATAACGTCGCCAAATCTTTAGCGCAAACACCACTATCGCAAGCTCTAAGTCATGAGTTTGATAGTTCTTTTCATGATTCTTGAGTTGCCTATAAGCGTAGGCTATAACCTTGCTGTGTTGCATTAACACACACCCAAGCCTGATCCTGGAAGCATCACAATACCCCAAAAATCCCTCTGTACCCTTTGGAAGGGTTAACATCGGCACAGTAGTCAGTCTTGATTTAAATTCCTGGAAGCTCCTTTCACAAGCATCGGACCACTGTAACTTAACTGCTTTCAGGGTCAATTTAGTCAATCGAGAGGCAATAGTAGAAAACCCCTCCACAAACCTCCTGTAGTATCAAGCCAAGCCTAAGAAACTACGAATCTCAGTGGAGTGGTACGTTTAGGACAATTCTTCACTGCTGCAATCTTTTGAGGATCAACCATAATTCCTTCCCAGGAGATGACATAACCAAAGAACGTGACGGATTCAAGCCAAAATTCACACTTCAAAAACTTAGAATACAGTTGATGTTGCTGAAGGGTCTACAGAACTGCTCTGATACGGTTAGCATGATCTTGTTGACTTCGGAAATATACGAGAATATAGTCAGTGAACACTATCACAAAGGAGTCTAAAAATGGCTTGAATACTCGATTCATAAGATCCATGAAAGCTGCCAGGGATTTTGTTAGCCCAAAAGAAATAACTAGAAATTCAAAGTGCCCATACCGAGTCCTGAAAGCTATCTTTGGAATATCCTGCTCCCTTATCTTCAATTGATGATACCCGGACCGCAGGTCAACCTTTGAAAAATACACAGCGCCCTGCAATTGATCAAACAAGTAATCTATTCTAGGAAAGGGATATTTATTTTTTATTGTGACTTTGTTGAGTTGCAGGTAGTCAATACACATCCTTAGAAAACCATCTTTCTTATTTACAAACAAGACCGGTGCGCCCCACGGTGACACACTCGGCTGGATGAAACCCTTTTCTAGCAAATCCTTCAATTGTTCCATTAGCTCTTTAAGTTCTGCCGGTGCCATTCTGTAAGGTGGAATTGAAATAAGTTGCGTTCCTAGCATCACATCGATCCCAAAATCAATCTCCCTGTCCGGGGGAATCCCATGGAGCTCATCTGGAAAGACATCTGGAAATTCATTCACAACCGGTACAGACTCAAGGCTAAGTGCCTCGGCATTGGTGTCCGTGACCAGAACTAGATGATAGATATACCCCTTATTTATCATCTTTGCGGCCTTAAGGTAGGAAATAAACCGACCTCTACGCACTACATTATCTCTCTTCCATTCTATAACGAGCTCATTAGGAAATTCAAGCCTAATGGTTCTAGTCTGATAATCAAGCTTGGCAAAACATGAATAAAGCCAATCCATTCCCATTATTACATCAAAATCTACCATTCCCAATTCAATAAGATCGGCCTTGGTATCCCTACTGCACACCGTAATAACGCATCCCCTATAAACCCGAGTAGTTGTAATAGACTCACCAACTGGGGTAGACACCAAAAAGGGCTCATAAAGCTGATCCGGCTCTATCCCGAATCCCATAGCAACAAAAAGGGTAACATAGGACAAGGTGGAACCAAGGTAAATAAGTGCATACACATCATGAGATTGGACAGTCAGAATACCTGTAACAACATCTGGAGAAGCCTCTACAGTCTGGCGACCACTCATAGCATAAAATTGGTTAGGTCCTCTTGAACTCTGCGCACCACTCCTAGCTGCACCACGGCCTGTGGGTGCTGGGGTACCTAGAGCTAAGGACGGGGCTGAAGATGTAGCAACTGCCTGGATGGATGACTGAGTTGTGCCCCTACCTGCTCCCTGGCGGGATGCACAATAATGTGTCTGAATATGACCCCCCATCCCATATCCATAGCATATAGGTAACTCTAGATAGCAAGTCCCTAAGTGCATCTTCCCGCACCTAGGGAAAGAGGACCTCTACTGCTGCTGGAACCTCTCTCCTGACCGACCCCACTGATAGGATCCCTTGTTGCCCTGACTGGGCTTGAAATGAATCTACTGCTGCTGGCTGGGCCCTGATGGCGGTGCACTGGCTGAAGATTGTGCAATAGACTAGGAAGGCCCTAATGATCCTCCCCTGAAAGATGGTCTTCCCCCACTTATTGACTCTCACATGTTGCCCGCAGACCAGGCCTTTCTGTTACCCTCTCTCTCCATTTTGTTCTTCAGTTTGCGGTTCTCTATGGCTTGAGAAAATGCCACCATCTTCCCATAATTCATGTCAGAATTCAAGGCAGCTGTAGAAGCCTGATTAATAGTCAAAGGATTAAGGCCCTGAACAAATCGACGCACCCTAGCCTCTATTGTGGGCAACATATGAATGGCATACTTGGACAAGTGAGCAAACTCCATGTGGTAATCTCATACACTTCTGTTACCTTGCCTCAAATTTTCAAACTCCGCTGCACGGGCTGCCCTTGTCTCAACGAGCAGGAAATGATCAATGAAGGCATCAGCAAACTCGCTCCACCTCGCCGGAGGGCGCCCCTCTTCTCGGGAATCCTCCCACAACTCAAACCATGAATAAGCCACCCCTTTCAGACGGTAGGCAGCGAACTCTACCCCTTCTATCTCAGTCACACGAATAACACTGAGGGTCTTGTGCATCTTATCAATAAAATCCTGAGGGTTTTCTTCTGGATTGGCACCCGTAAACACTGGAGGGTCTAACTGAAGAAACCTATTCACCCTGTAACTAGTAGAATCCCCTTTGCTGGCTGGATGAACTGGGCACAACATTTGACCTCTAAGCCTGAGAGGCCACTAGCTGGGACAACATTTGAATGGCTCCCCTAAGATCCCCATCAAAAATACCAGAACCGGAAGCTGGTGCTGGAGGTGGGGTAGAAGTATCAACGGGAGGTGTAGTGGTACCCTCCGTAGGTGTAGGAACTAGGGTAGTCTACTTTGGAATAGAAGAATCGGGCAGAGTGATAGCAGGGCGACTACCCTCACCCGCAGTATCAAGCAGGGAATCATCAGCCACTCCTGAAGTGGCATTAGCGTTGGTTTCCTGGCCAATTCTCGCTTATTTCTTAGGTGCCATTTACTGAAAGATTGAACAACGCACTTAATTAGAGAGGGAAAAAGTTTCACCGCATGATCCAGAATATTAAAGAAGGGTGTTATTCCTAAATGCCCCAAGTAGCCTCCAATTTATAGATGTGGTCGACTACACACCGATAAGAAGGAGTCTACTAGGCACGACTCCGAGACATTCTAGGACACTTTAAAACCTTAGGCTCTGATAGCAAGTTTGTCACACCCTAACCTCGGGAGGCACGACCGGTGCTCAATCGAGTGAACCCAACTAAGCAAGCGTTACCATATACTTCCTACCTACCTCGATATGAATAAAGAAACCATTATTTTGTTTATCCATTTAGACGGGGAAGGACAACACATTATACATTGATAGTTCATTTTAAACACCACATTAAATCGTAGATGAGTTAGTTTCCAAGATCCCCATAGAGTTACAATTTATAGGCAACATAAGTTTAGAATTACAACATGGTTTGTAGACCCATCCAACCCCCGTACATAACCCACACATATGACTACGGAGCCTCTAGGATACAAAAGATGAGTTTGACAACGCCGGCAACAAGGCCCCAGCTATACCTCAAAAGTGAAAGTCCACAATACAAAGATATACAATATAGCCCCATGAAGGAGAAAGGGGCTCACCAAGATCTTGGGAAGAGGGATGCGTCGCTACACATGACCGGCACTATCTGCTATGGAGCCACCAACATTCATTTAAAAAAAATGTAGTGCCCCTGAAAAAAGGGACGTTAGTACCATGGAATAGTACTAGTATGTATAACTAAATACCATCAAATTAGAAAGAACTTTCATGCACAAATAAGGAAATCACAGGTATCACTTCAAAGCTTTAAACGATCACAACATTATCAACATGAAAGAATTATACAACCTTCACATCATGTTTACATAGCCTTTAATTGGGCATTTCATACTGTTCCACATCGTTCACATTACCACCGTTGTCTTGAGCGGAGTCCTATCTCGACCCGATCGGCTAGGCCGTCTCCCGGAGACGTTACCAATATTCTATTCACACTTTCCAGTTTCAATAATCAATGCATAACCGCCATGTGTATATGTCATGGCGTCCAATCATGGCCCGATCGGCTAGCCCTCCTTACTGAGGCATTAGCATTTTCCATTATTCATCTCACTCCAATCTTTGGTTACACATGTATTAGTTTTTCGGCACTTGGGGCCAAAATTTTCACATTCCACAATTCACGTTTCACATTGTTCCCATTTTCAACATTAGGTTTGTAATTCAAGAGAGTATGTCACACAAGAGCAAATAAGGTTGTAGGCGTAGATGAGACTCCATGTAAATGGCAAAACAACGTACTTCAATTTCAATCTAAGGTCTAAGCATTTCGATACATGATTCATAGTCCTTGCACCTTTTTCAAATTATCAAGAATAGCACGTTGGTCAATTTGAGACACAGTTTCCATGCATATAAGGTTGCAACACCAAGTCATGTGAAATATCAATCAATACAACAATTCAATTTAATCTTACCGTACTCTCACAACCAACGATGAAGCTCTATTTCTAAAAGATGGGGTTTTAGCCATACATACCTCAATAAAACTTTCCTTATTCCTTACAAAATTCCGGAACTTTTAGCACTTCAATCTATTGTGTAAGAATTACAAATTAAACCGAGAATTAGAGATGAGATTGAGATTCTAGTTTGTCTTGAGCATACTATCAAACACTAAAGGTGCATTGTGATCTTAGGCCCTTTTTGAGAGAAATTTCTATCATTTTATACCCCAATTGCTTTCTTTTTAGTTCACTACCTCCCAATATTCAATGGTGTGATATGCATGCAAGAAATTCATTCTTATACCTATGAATTACTTCGCTAGTGATCCCCTATTTCTAAGCATAGGAATAAGAGCTGAGGTAATGAAGTCTTACCTCTTGGGATGAAGATTTAGGTGCCCTCACTTGATTATCTTCAAAGATTTGGCAAGGTTTCATGGAGTAATTTGATGCGAATCACTTCCCTCTCTAAGACCCTTTCTCTCTCTAAAAACATTAAGAAATATGCTCAAAATGAGCTATAACACCGAATATATCGATAAGGGGTCGGGTTTAAAATTTAGAATATTGGAGCCCCGAGTCAGGTCTGCGATCGCATTTACGATCGCAGAGTGGAAATGCGGCTCGCAGAATGGAACGCAAAAGTGCTCCCAAAATCTGAACATTCTGTCTGGGTATGCGACAAAAATGCAGTCTGCATACCCGTTCTGCGGTGGCAAAATGCACCGCAGAACTGCTCCTTACAAAATCCCAAGGAAATTATGCGACGACTATGCGGTCCGCATATTAGTTATGTGATCGCATAATGGACCACATATTAAACCTCAAATTTGACTAACACACTGACTCACTTTGCGGTGACTATGCCCCCTATGCGGTTCGCATACCTGATATGCGACCGCATTCTCGACCGCAAAATTGCACTTCTCTAGAAAACATTATTTCTTGACTTTTTAATTCATTGTTCAATCCAAAGGGGTCCGAAGCTCGCCGCAAAGAATATTTATGAATCCTAACACATGTTCCTAACTTGGCACCACGGGATTCAGGGTTCTGAGTAGGAAATTCATGGGGCCTTACAGTTTGTACCCTCCTTACCCCACAAACATGTAAATACCCGCCCTTTTCACTAGTTACCCCAATATTCCTTTACAAATTATTACAGACCATATGAATGAATTACATGAGAAAAGTAAAAATTACACTATAGTGAGCCTGAAACAGGCCCAGACTTTTCAGCACCTGATTAGGACTTCCTCCCTGAGTTATGTTATAAACCACCTCATGTGCCAAGATTGTTCCATAGCCCCTTTTCATATATGGGTGTGTCAGAGTTCCCTAAGGACCTCAAGGGATCCTGGGCAGTGCTCACACCCAGATTGCATAACCATGACAGAGTAAGTACAGTGTGGAAAGGCAAGCTTTCAGAGGGAGCTCAAGGGTCCCAAGGCAAGGCTTACACAAAAGGGGCAGAACCTAGTGGTCTAAGAGTATATGTGAGAGTGCTTGATATAGATTTAAAAAGGTTGAATTGGAAAGTAGTTTTGAAATAGCATGTTTGAAATAAGTTTGCAAAACATCAGAACAGTTGCTTAGGGGAAAACAGTTTTGAATGGATAAGGGGATAGAGGCAAAAACAACTTGGAACAAGCCATCACACACAGAACAAACTCAAAGAATAATATCATTCACAAGCAGGACAATAAGGGGCTGGGGACATAGAGAGACCAAATCAGAAACACATAAACATAGATGAGAAGAGAAACATATAGACCAGCAAGTACAAAGAAAAAGTAGCAATTTATTGGCCTCTAGAATACAAACTACTGCTTCAAAGTGTTAAAAAGGGAATCATGATCGAAATTAGAATAGTAATAAGACATAGAGATAGGGTATGGAAGTAGTCATGTTTAGGACAGGGGTTTATTACACATAATTAATCATGCCACCTAGTGTTAATCAAATACATTAGGAGTCTATGATACTAACATGGCATACTAGTTGAGGAAAATAAACAAGAACTCAAATAGATATGCTGATTACACTTGAACAAGAGAGGACAAAACTTAAGCATGTTGAATAAAGCAATAGACAAGAAGGGAACTTAAACACATGAGCCATTAAGTCAGTGCAGAATGAGACATGGATTAACAAACATGGAGCACATAGAGTTGGGTTTCAGAATTGAACTAGGAACATACCAGTTAAGGAAGCAAAGTGTAGAAAAGTAAAGCAAGTAGAGTTCCTCAGTCTAGACTTGGCTTTCAGTCGGCTAGACAAGCTGTTAGCACAAGTAGCAGAGAAAGAAGAGAGAGTTTGAGTGTGTGTCTATTCTGAACTGTGTTCATTTTGTTAGGAGGTAAAACAAGAGTGTATATATAGCACTTTAGAAGTAGAACCAATAAGGTAAAGAATCAGAAGCCAGTCAATTAGGGACAATCACAGAATTACAGAATCAAATCACCTAAAGGGGTTCAGAATAAACCCCCCTTAATTATGGGTAATTGTTTAACGATAACAACAGGGGTTTAATTAAGGCAAGGAGTCCAAATCATACTAAATTAGAAGTCAGTAAGAATCCTAAAATTATACAGGCAATCAATTAAGGCAGAGATGACCAATTAAAGTCATAAACAAGGATATAAATATTATCTATGCACACGAATCTTAATAAAGTAAAGTAATCAGCAAAACCTTCAAAATAATAGTGATTTCTGGAAAGAATTATTCAAATCCCATAACACAGAGATTAAACTAAGTAATACCTCAAAGAAAATATAGTACTTAGCAAAAAAGCAGGTTCGAACACTTACAAAGATTAATTAGGGCAAAACCACACAAATACTGGATTTAACAAGGAAAAATGTTTTAGTCCAAAAGATGGAGTAAACTAACACAACTGGTACCACGAAGATACCCCAAGTCGAAGCACAGATTGAAGGAACCACATAGAATCAACTTGGGTTTCATATTCTTGCACAAATCGGTCACGAAGATGAAATAGTAATAATCAAACACTTAGAAGTCAGAAAAACCCTTGAAAAACAACTTGGGATGAACCCTAGCTTAGGAGGAGTGGTTAAAAATTCAAAATAGTTAGTTAAAATAGAAGGTTTTTAAAGAAAAACGCTTAATAATACTCGAATCACCTCAAATCTAGAAAGATCTGAGAAGAATCGAACAATAGCGAATCTAGGGTTTTCGGAAAATAGTAGATATGAAGAAAAATCAGTTAAAAACTCATGGATATACCTAGATCTAAGACAGATCTAAAGAAAAGTGGAAAATCTCAAGAGTTAGGGTTTCAGAGAACCCAAAAAAGATGAGAGGACCTTAAAATGTCACCGGTTTTAGCCGGAAAAGTCATAGATCTTACTCGAACAACCATGGATGGCCGGGAAATGGCATGAAAGACCATGGATAAGAGTTGAACCACTCCAGGTTCACCTGAGGACCTTAGGGTAGTGTCAAACCGGCATGGGGTGAAACAGAGGCCAGGAGATGATGAGAGGCCATGGTTTCAGGCAAGTGAGTTGGCTGGAGAAGGTAGATAGTTATTGGGGTTTGAGGGTGTCTGAGAGATAAGATAGGAGGAGAGTACTCAAAGGCAGCTCAAATGAAAGAATAGGGTAGGGTTTGGGGGGTTGTTCAATTAAAAAAGGAAAGAAACGACGTGGACCGTTGATCTAAGATATCAACGGTCGAGATTAAATGGGGTAGGTGGGTTCCGGGTTTGGGTATGGGTTAGTACGGCATGGATAGGGTTTTTAATTGTAAAGTTGGGCTGGGAATTTGGGTCCGATTTGGCAATAATTGAAAGCCAATTTGGCTATAATTTAAATAGCCAGTTTTCCCTATTTGATTGATAAAAAATAATAGATAGTTTCTAATTTATAATACATAATTAGCAATTTAAAAGTACAGGATCAAATTTTATGCATATAAAACATAATTATATCTTAAAAAGGGCTAATATTGCAATTATGTGCAATTTAGCTTTCAAAACACTAAATGTAATTATAAAAATATGTAAAAATTACCTTAGCCATATTTTGGCATAAATATAGAAACCCAATAGATGACTTATCAAAACAATAATTTTAGAAATAATTATTGGGGATTTAATGGGTAAAAAGGGAGAAAATAAATCAATTAAAAACCTTAAAATTTTGAAAAAAATAATAAAACATTGGACATGATTATATATGTATATATATATATATACTATTTTGAAGGTATTTTTCATATTGAAAATATATAGGGAAAATTCGGGTATCAACAGTAACAAGAGTTTGTATTGAACTACAACTTTGGAACCTTTCAGGCGACTGTCGCCGAACCATTATAAATTCTGCCCCAGTTTCAACTTTTGGGGAAATGTGCATTTTTGATTTGGTGTGACTGAACACCTAGACAGAGGCTGCCTACGTATCCTTTTGGAATCAAGTCGAACGTAATTCGGGAAAATATTGTTTTTAATTTTGATTTAGATGGATTTTTTTACAAACGCTTTCGGGTTCCAAAGAGGGTAATCAAAGAATGATAAACGGCTCTAAAGGTTAGCAAAGGGTTGAAGTGTTTGTGGAAGAGAGAATGAAAGCCTTTGTCATCCAAATCGGATAATATCGGTACCGCAGAAGGGTTAAACATAATACCTTTTGACCGCGTCTGCATTTACAGTTGTTTTAGGGTCATTTCCTTCAATGTATCCCACGTACAATGCCCATTTCGGCAACTATTTTCTTATAATGTATGGACCTTTCCAGTTTGGAGCGAACTCTCATTTTGCTTCCTTGTGATACAGGAGGATACGTCTCAAAATGAGTTACCCCACTACAAAGTTCCTAGGCCGCACTTTCTTGTTGTAGGCACAGGCCATTCTTTGTTGATACAACTGCCCGCGTAAAACTCCGGCCATCCGCTTTTCATCAATCAGGGTTAGCTGTTCTAGACGGGTCTTGACCCACTCATTATCCTTTATCTCGGCTTCAACGATGATTCAGAGAGAAGAAATTTCAACTTCTACGGGTATTACAGCTTCAGTTCCATAAACCAATATATAGGGTGTCGCTCCAACTGATGTACACACAGTTGTGCGATATCCCGACAATGCAAATGGCAACTTTTCATGCCATTGTCTAAAACTTTGAATTATTTTTCTAAGGATCTTCTTGATCTTCTTGTTTGCTGCTTCAACAGCACCATTAGCTTTAGGCCGATAATAGGTATAATTCCGATGTGTGATCTTAAATTGTTCGCATATCTCCCTCATCAAATGACTATTCAAATTTGTAGCATTGTCTGTAATGATAGTTTTAGGAATACCAAAACGACAAATGATGTTAGTGTGCACGAAGTCTACCACTGCTTTCTTAGTGACGGCTTTGAGAGTGACTGTTTCAACCCATTTTGTGATGTAGTCGATGGAAACCAATATGAATCTATGCCCATTTGAAATTTTGGGCTTGATTGGCCCAATGACATCCATACCCCAAGCACTGAATGGCCACGGTGCTGACATAGGATGCAGGTTTGAAGGTGGTGCATGAATCAGGTCACCGTGCACCTGAAACTAATGACACTTTCGGACAAAACTGAAGCAATCTTCTTCCATAGTCATCCAATAATAGCCTCCTCAAAGGATTTTCTTTGCGAGGACGTATCCTTTCTGTCACGACCCAAATCGATGGTCCGCGACGGGTGCCTGAGTCCTACCTATCAAACACCCCATAGCAGGCGTCTAAGATATGAACCTGAATAACATCTGCTGCATTATGAAAATAACATGCGTGAAAGAAACATGACATCAGGCATATGTACGTATACAGGAAGAATACAATGGGCGAGCCGGCAAGGCTGCTATAGACAACTATACATCCAAAACTAAAAGTCGTAAAAACCACATACAACCCAACAGACATATTGTCTACAGACCTCTAATGGAAACATAACTATACAAAGACGGGACTGAGTCATGTCATACCAATATATATACAAACATATCGTACAAAACTCAAAAGCAGCTCCGGATCAAGTGGAGCACGCCAACTCTCGTTAATCAGGGATCTTTAAGTAGGGGACCATTAGCTTGCCTACCTGCACCTACGGGAATGAAATGCAAGCCCTGTGAAATAGGGCATCAGTACGAAAAATGTACTGAGTATGTAAGGCATGAAAATAAGTACGTAAAATACATAGATGAAACATGTAATACAAAAATACCTTTAAATCTGAATAACTCTGTAATTTTTAAAACATTTATAATATCATACACATGTATATAAATGTTGTGCCATGCATAGATATGGTGTACATAATATTATCAAGCCACTGAGGGTATCCTATCATATCATCTCGGCCACTGTGGGCAACATCATCAACATAGGCCAACTGATCAGGTGGTGGTGCGTATATAACTCCATAACCTCTTCCCATATCCCATATACATATACATACATATATGCGTGTATATAACGCCGTTTGAATCATATTTCAGCCACTATGGGCAACATCATCATATTCTAGCTGATCAGGTGGTGGTGCGTATATAATGTCATAACCTTTTCTCATATCCCATATACATATATATATATATATATATATGTATATATAATGCCATCAGGTCATGGGTCAATGCATATGTATAAATGAGTGCAATGCATGAAAAATACATAATAATCTGGATATTCCTTGCTGATAAACTTTTCCAACTACGTATTATTCCAAGATCCATGAACAGAAGATAATAATAATTCTCATGGGGAATTAAGAATATAGACACTCCTAATATCTCTATGAATAGAGTAGTTTATGGAAACTGTGTATTTGATCATTTCTTTAGTATAATTTGGACCATGCCAAAAGAAAGAAGGGAGGGCCTTAACATACCTGTTCCCGGAATTATTTGAACGGAATGAAGCTTCTACTTCCGTGAAATATGTTGAACAAACTTTGTTGTGGCTTCTTTTGAAATTTCAGTAGAAATTCTTGAATTGGCTAAGTAATTGAATTGTTTGGACGAAATATTTGTTGTTTTCCAAGTTTTTGATTTCAAGCCAAGCTAATATTTGCAAGAAAGGACAATAATTTTTCTCTTTCTACGTTCTTTGTTTCAAACTGAAAGCACATTATTGCTTTAGGTTCTTTTACCAAGAAATGACATCAAGCCTTCATGGATAATAGTTAAGGCTTACAAGATTTAAGTCTTATTTAAGACTTTAAGTTTTGGACTCTTTAAACTTAAGACATATATACATATATTCATGAGTCATTCTTCCCAATTAGTGGCCTTGTGCCACATTTCTTTTTGTAATTGATTAAATTTTATCTGCTTATTAGTTA
The DNA here is from genome assembly GCF_000715075.1 of Nicotiana tabacum. NCBI lineage: Eukaryota > Viridiplantae > Streptophyta > Magnoliopsida > Solanales > Solanaceae > Nicotiana > Nicotiana tabacum. The sequence goes on along the minus strand of NC_134099.1, from coordinate 48,668,424 downwards.
ACTGGGTAATGTTCTGTTACCCGATAATTAATTAATTACGCGCATAATTTAAAAATTACCACAAATTACTTAAAATTTTATTTATTTTTAAAATACTTCATATATACTTTATATATTATACTACCGTCATATGGTACCTTGCATGGTACCAGTTCATAATTATCGGGTATTACGCTCGACCCGTATTTTATTTCAAATTGACAACTTTCAACGAAACTTGTTCTCTTTAATCCGTGTACCTTTTATCCGTCATGACACTTATTTATTGCTTGTTATAAATAACATAAATGCATTAACGTCAAGATGATCTCATCCCCGAGCTTACGTCGGTTAACTAAATGAAATTTTAACGTACGAAAACGCGAGATGTAACATCCTTCCCCCTTAGAAACATTCGTCCTCGAATGTTCAACTCCCCGTGATCTATATAACTTTGGCAAGCTCATCTCTGCATTAACTCCACTACCAACTCTCCCTATAGATGTTTAATAACCCAATGACACACAGGATCATAATTATGAATAACGACAATGGGCTCACATGACCAACAACAATAACCAACACAAGAATTTATACACGTACCTTTCATTATGACATCTCAGTCGGACCCTTTTTCTGAAAGAGGAAATGAGTAGGGATATCTTGACTTCATGTTTTCCTTGGCCTCCCAAGTCATCTTCCACATCATTATTTCTCCAAAGTACTTTCACGGAGGCTACCTCCTTATTTCGTAGCTTGTGGATTTGTCAGTCTAAGACGGCAACCAAACTTCCTCGTATGATAAGTCTTCTGTAATTTGTACATCATTCGTGGGCACCACTCGGGTAGGATCGCCAATGCACTTTTGTAACATAGATACGTGAAAAACCGGATGGATAGACTCCAGTTCCGAGGGCAATTCTAACTCATAAGCTACTCGGCCCACTTTCCAAATTATCCTATAAGACCCAATATATCGTGGGTTAAGTTTTTCTTTCTTGCCAAACCTCATCACACCCTTTATAGGTGACACCTTTAAGAATACCCAGCCATCAACCCCGAACTCTACGTCTCGACGTCGCACGTCAGAATATGACTTGAGACGAATCTGAGCTGTCTATAGTCAATCCCGAATAAGCTTTACTTTTTCCATGGCTTGCTGAACTAGGTCTACAGGTGACCTACACCTACGTGTGCAAATAGTTTCGTATGGAGCCATCTGAATGCTAGAATGGTAGCTTTTATTATACGCGAACTCAATTAGTAGTAGATGATCATCCCAGCTACCTTTGAAGTCTATTACACAAGCTCGTAACATATCCTCCAGTGTCTGAATAGTACGCTAAGCCTGTCCGTCTGTCTGGGGATGAAATGTTGTACTAAGACTTACTTGATTCCCCAATACTTTTTGGAAGTACCTCCAAAAGTTAGCTATAAATTGAGCTCCTCTATCCGAGATAAGAGATACAGGGACACCATGCAATCATACTTTCTCCTTAATATAAAACCTTGCATAATCCTCTGAGGAATATGTAGTTCTAACGGGCAGAAAATAGGCTGACTTTGTAAGCCTATCAACAATTACCCAAATGGAATCGAACTTACGTTGGGTACGAGGTAAGCCTATGATGAAATTCATATTGATTACTTCCCATTTCCAAGTCAGAATCTCCATAGCCTGCAATAGTCCACCAGGTTTTTGATGCTCAATCTTAATCTGGTGATAGTTACAACACTGGGCAACAAATTCTGCTATATCCATTTTAATTCTGTCCCACTAATACACTTCCCTTATATCATGACGCATCTTTGTTGCTCCTGGATGGATAGAATAACGAGAATAGTGAGTTTCTCCCATAACCTACCGATGCAGCCCTGCAATATTAGGCACACATAATCGTCCTCGATATCTGAGGACCCCATCTTCTGTAATTTCAAACTGCGTCTTCTCCTTCACAAGGGTGGTATCCCTATAATGAACTAACATAGGATCCTTGCACTAGAGTTCCTTTACTTTAGTTACTAAAGAGGATATTGTTGTATCATGAAGAGTAATTTCAATGTCACCTGAGTCCAGTAACTGAACTCCTAGACTAGCTAGCTGATGAACCCCATGGGCTATTCCCCTTTTTTTGTGGCTATAAATATGACAAGATACCCATAGATCTACGGCTGAGGGCATCAGCAACCATATTTGCCTTCCCCGAATGCTATAAAATACCGACATCATAGTCTTTAAGTAGCTCCAACCATCTTTTTTGACGAAGATTCTATTCCTTTTGCTTGAAGATGTAATGGAGGCTCTTATGATCCGTATAGATATCAACATGAATGTCATACAAGTAGTGCCTCTACATCTTTAGTGCATGAATCACCGCAACTAACTCTAAATTGTAGGTCGAGCAGTTCTTCTCGTAGTTTCTTAGTTGTCTAGAAGCATAAGCCACAACCTTACCATGCTGCATCAGCACACAACCCAATACAATGTCTGAAGCATTGCAATAGATAACATAACCATCGGTCCCTTCTAGAAGCATTAGAACCGGTGCTGAAGTTAACCTGTCCTCTAAGGCCTGGAAAACTCCGTTTGCAAGCGTTGGTCCATTGAAAACTAACTCCATTTTGAGTTAACTTACATGGTTATCCTAATCTTGTATAATTCAGGAAATTTCCCTCTTTGGAGGCCCAAACTTCATCTTTTATTCCACACAATTGCACCATTATCCTATTATTAGGGCAACATTTTGTCTATTCTAAACGTTATTAGTCTTAGAGTCCTTTGAGTTTATTCAGGATATACTGAGACTTCTATAACATAGAAGAATCATCAGCTCTCTTATGAACTTATTCTCAAGGACCTGTCCATTCTTGTCACCTTTTTACTCATCTTTTCTTATCCTTCGTCCTGTCTTCCTAGAACCTTGTCGCTCTACCATACTTTAGCTTGCGACTATCGCGCCCCCTTTTTCTCGCAAAATTATGTTTATGACATTTTGGTTAGGACAACTCTTTGCTTTTAGAAAAAGGGTTTGCATTTTTTATAAGTCACCACCTAACAATTTAAGGTGCGTTAGGGCATCTATAGGGTTCATTTATAACTATCTTTGGTAACTAGAGACAGGGTAAGGGCTTGAAATTATCCTAAGGGGAAGGTGTTAGGGACCCATCAGGATCGACTAGTGTGGTTCCCGGCCAAACAGTTTTTGTGAATTTGTACAATTAGCAGATAAACAAGTATGGCTCAAATAGTAGGGGATTAAAGTTTAAATACACATGTGTTTGAAAAACAATTAATGAAAAGCAAGATTTTTGAAAAGAATTACAATCTAAGCATATTTGGGAATGTAAGGGGGGATCCGAGGTTTGTTTATAATATGGATCACGTCAATGCAGTACCCAGTATAACACTCCTCAAAAATGGACTACACGTGGTATTAACGCACCGGTCATCATATCCATATCTACACTTTCACACCTCGTGAAGGTAATTAAAGCGAGGGTTAGTCTCGACCCCTATTGCATACTGTTACCCATCCATTCCAATCAGTCTCGGAGGAATTTAGGACTCTTATCCTATAAAAAGGGGGTTCTAGGCAGACCCTCATGTTTAAAGGTAAAATACTAAGGCGACATATAATAAACAAGTAGGACTTCAATTAAGGGGAGCATGGAAGACAAATGAAAGGCTCAGATATACCTCTACACACAGTACACATAAACAACATGACTCATACACAATTATGGTCTAAATTCAGATCCTAAGCATGGTATCTAAGTGATAACAATAGAGTCAGATTTATTACATAACTCAAAGAGGAAATCCTAATCAGACTTGCCTACTGATTTAAACATGCTGACAGTTAAACATTAATCACAAAGACGGTTTGGGTTTTATTTTAAAGTTTATTACCTAAGGCTTGCCTAAGCGTAAAATAATATGCAGTAGTTACCAGAATTATTAAACAGTTTAGAAGTTATTTTACCTAAAGCATGCTATTCTAAATGTTGCAAAGACATGCAGGGATTGTGACCAGTTTCACTTAAGCAGGATAATCAAACATGAGAATGTTGTCACACCTCCTTTTTTCGCACCCGAGAGGGTACAAGGGAGTTTTTTCCAATTAAAGGACAATCGAAACGGGATTTGTTTATTTCTTTCAGAGTCGCCACTTGGGAGATTTAGGGTGTCCCAAGTCACCAATTTTAATCCCGAATCGATGAAAAGAATGACTCCATATTACAGTCTGCGTACCAGAAATCTGGATAAGGAATTCTGTTAACCCGGGAGAAGGTGTTAGGCATTCCCGAGTTCCGTGGTTCTAGCACGGTCGCTCAACTGTTATATTCGGCTTGATTAATCTGATTTTATACAAATATGAACTGATGTGCAAATTTTAAATTTTAACCGCTTTTATCATTTACCGTTATTTTTATCGAGAATTACAAAGTTGTGAAAATGTATCTCCAACTGTGTTACAATCAATGTACCCGTGGTCGTCGACACACTTTGACTCCGTTGAGATTTGTATTTGGGTCACATCAATGTGCACCCGAGTTTAAGGAAATTAAATTATTAAAGGCGCGCCTAAAGCAACTAGCGTCTTGTTATTTTGGGGAAGGCCATAAAGTTCGCTAAAACGGCTTGTCCCGAATTCTAAGTATTTTAATATATACATTTAGAGGGCCCCGCGACTTGTATATTTGTTTGTCGAGGCTTGTCTCATTTATTATTAAAGAATTTGCAACGTCATAGAAATGCATCTCGGGCCACGCCATAATCAATATACCCGTGATTAGAGACACATTTCGATTCCGTTGAGATTTAGATTTGGGTCACATAAATGTGCACCCGAGTTTAAGAAAATTAAATTATAAAGGCGCGCCTAAAGCGACTAGCGTATCATTTATTTTGGGGAAGGCCGTAAAATTCGCTAAACGGCCCGTCCCGGAATCTAAGTATTTAACACATATTTTTTGTGAGGGCTCCGCAATCTGTACATTTTTTATGTGGCGAAGCTCGCCTAGTTTTTTATTTATTTATTTTTAAAAGGATGCCATTTTTATGCCTTTAACAATACTAAGCCTTACGGCTTCTTCACGACTAAAATCTCATAACTTGTCAAAAATTTAATAAAATGAGTTTAGTGAATGAGTGTTTCGGAAGTAGTAACAACAAGTACTAATGCTAAGTTTGTCCGAATGAACTAAGCAAAGGACCACGAACAAATTAACGTCGAACTTGTGTCATAGGACAACTAGCCCAACTTAATTAAATGACATCAAATAAACAAGGATAACACAACGCAAGATGAACAAAAATGCATACGGTGAAAACATAAGCAGAGAATTATCATACGATTTTCTATATTGCATCTTCGAATATTTAACGTAACATTTCCTTATCTAATACTTGAGGTTTACTAACCTTTGAACCGCGACAACCTCAGAACGACAAACACAACCCCGACGGAACTCAAGCCGGACCTCACTGAACGAGGAACAACGACGAAACCTCGGAACAAACTCGACGAACCGGACCTCGACTCAACTTTTGGACTTTGGACTGGAACTCGACTTCAACACAAGGTCGAGCAGCTCACCTCCATGAACTCCGGTTCAGCTAGTGGCGTGAGGATAGGTGAAATAGCCGCAGGGCTGCTTGGCGTGAAGCTGACGGACTGTTTGGTCGACGACTGTGGAGTCGACGGGCAGTGTTTAATGGCCGGAGGCGTCACTGGACATAGGGACGACGAACGGCAGTGGTCGTCGGAGCAGTGACGCTGTGAGGGAGTAGTGGTGCGACTGGTTTTTTGGGGTTACGATGGGGAGGTGACAGAAAGGTTTTGGAAGGGTGACGGGCAAGCAACAACAGTTGATGTTTGACAGAGGCGGAGGCGTGGGTGTCGACGGGTCTGTTAGTGAGGAGGGAGCAGCTATGGAGGTTTAGGGTTTAATTGGTTTGGATGGGAAGAATGTGACGCAGCAGCAGCAGCAACAGCTGCTGCTCGACGGGGCCGGTGGTTCAGGTGTTGGGGGTGCAGCTGATCGGAGGTGGTCGTGGTTCATTGCTGGGGTGCGAGGGTGGTTTTGGGTAGGTTTCCGCTAGGTTTTTTTGTTGGTCTTCTATTGAGGAAGAAGGTGAACAGTGCACCAGTCTTTAAAAATTTTTCCAAGTCTCCCCTTTCCAACAGTGTTTGTCCGTGTATTTAGTATCCCTTGCCAAGGAAAATAAGCCCCACGCGTGGTGGGGTTCGAGACTTGTGTCCCCCACGCGTGGTGGGGTTCCCCGTGTACGGTGTTCCGTCCGTGTTCCCCACGTGTGGTGGACTCGGATTATTATGGGCTAGGTCCGAAAATTAGGCCTAAAACCGGGTAGTTTGAACCCGAATATTATTCTTTTGCCCGGATCCGAGAATAAGAACACGACGTTGCTTAACTAATAACTACCAAAAATAAGACTAATATTTAAGACGAAACTATATCTTTTTTAATATTTTTCAAGATTAAAATAGCTACAAAATATTAATAAAACTATTTTTTTGTAATTTTCGTTTTTTTTAATAAAGATAAAATATAAAGTAATATTTTTTGTATTTTTCCAAAATTAAAATGACTACAAAACATTAATATAACTATATTTTTGGTAATTTTCGAAATTATGTAAAGTACAAAATAAGGTACTATTTTTTGTATTTTTTCAAGTTTATGAGAAATACATAAACTAAAAATTTATATATATTTTTGTAATTTTTCTTTTTGCAACGAAATAGAGTAAAATAGTCAAAATAGCTATATTAGACCTAAATTCACATATTCATGCTAAAAAATGTGAAAATCCTCGGGGAGGGTAAAAAATCCGATGTCTACAGCTGCCCCTCTTTGACTGGAAACACGAAGAGTTTTCCGACAAAGAACGACTAGACATGTTTTTGACCCGACCATTATTTGGAGGGACTACACTAAGGAAAGGAAGGGGATGTGACCGAGCCCTGGTATCTGAGCTGCCTACATATCCTTGGCTATAAAGGAATCAGGCCACGTGTAGTTCGGAAATGAGAGATGGTAGATTGTACCGAGGTGAAGAGCCGATCGAGGTGTCGTTCCGTTGAGGTTCCGGTCCGCGGTCCTGTCATTACATCAAAAATGAAAACTGAAAAAGACTAACTAAGCCTATCATCTACTAGTTACAAGGATTCCTATCTTTAAGTCTTCTGAAACTTGGTCTTGAGTCTTGAATGGTGCTTCATACAGACTTTGGATTTGAACCTTGATACTTGCTAGTTGTAGGTGCTAGTTCTTGAGCATACCACATATATTCTCCACTTCCGTACTTTGGATTCATTTTTTTTTCTCTCTTTTTTTTCCTTGTTTTTTTTCTTTTTGTGACCAGCTTTTGCTGACCATCTCAGAACGTTGACTCGCATTCTTGAGGTGAGCTTCTGCTATTTATAACTTGGTTGAATGCTGGGGATTTTTGTTATAGCCTTCTATTTCCCGGTGCTGGGGATTTTTGTTGCTTCCTGTTGTAACCTTCTACCTTCCGGTGGGGTTACTGATTTCAAAATATGCAGTATAAGACTAAAAAGTATTCCTCTTGTTATACAGGTGGGCGCCTGAAATATGAAATGTAAAGACTGAAAAGTATTCCTCTCGTTATACAGGTGGGCGCCTGGTATGAAATGTAAAGACTGAAAAGTATACCTCTCGTTATACAGGTGGGCGCCTGGTAAGAAATTTAAAGACTGAAACGTATTCCTCTCGTTATGCAGGTGGGCTCCTGACTTCAACACTTGTAATGAAAAGACTGAAATGTATACCTCTCGTTATACAGGTGGGCGCTTGGTTTTAGGAAAACTAAACATTGATAATTTTAAGAAAACTAAAAATGACTCTTTTTTTTTTCAAACGTTGTTTTTTTTTTTCAAATTCAGACGTTGTTTTTTTTTGGTATCTTAGGAGAAAGATTCATCAGACTAAGATTTTGATCCTAGGAGAAGGTTCATCAGACTAGGTCTTTTTGGTATCTTAGGAGAAAGATTCATCAGACTAAGATTTTGATCCTAGGAGAAGGTTCATCAGACTAGGTCTTTTTTGGTATCTTAGGAGAAAGATTCATCAGACTAAGATTTTGATCCTAGGAGAAGGTTCATCAGGCTAGGTCTCTATCTTAGGAGAAAGATTCGTCAGACTAAGATTTTGATCCTAGGAGAAGGTTCGTCAGACTAGGTCTCTATCTTAGGAGAAAAATTCGTCAGACTAAGATTTTGATCCTAGGAGAAGGTTCATCAGACTAGGTCTTGTTTTTTGGTATCTTAGGAGAAAGATTCATCAGACTAAGATTTTGATCCTAGGAGAAGGTTCGTCAGACTAAGATTTTGATCCTAGGAGAAGGTTCGTCAGACTAGGTCTCTATCTTAGGAGAAAAATTCGTCAGACTAAGATTTTGATCCTAGGAGAAGGTTCATCAGACTAGGTCTTATTTTTTTGGTATCTTAGGAGAAAGATTCATCAGACTAAGATTTTGATCCTAGGAGATGGTTCGTCAGACTAGGTCTCTATCTTAGGAGAAAAATTCGTCAGACTAAGATTTTGATCCTAGGAGAAGGTTCATCAGACTAGGTCTTGTTTTTTTTGGTATCTTAGGAGAAAGATTCATCAGACTAAGATTTTGATCCTAGGAGAAGGTTCATCAGACTAGGTCTCTATCTTAGGAGAAAAATTCGTCAGACTAAGATTTTGATCCTAGGAGAAGGTTCATCAGACTAGGTTTCTATCTTAGGAGAAAAATTCGTCAGACTAAGATTTTGATCCTAGGAGAAGGTTCATCAGACTAGGTCTTGTTTTTTCGGTATCTTAGGAGAAAGATTCATCAGACTAGGATTTTGATCCTAGGAGAAGGTTCGTCAGACTAGGTCTCTATCTTAGGAGAAAAATTCGTCAGACTAAGATTTTGATCCTAGGAGAAGGTTCATCAGACTAGGTCTTGTTTTTTTTTGGTATCTTAGGAGAAAGATTCATCAGACTAAGATTTTGATCCTAGGAGAAGGTTCGTCAGACTAGGTCTTTTTTGTTTTGGTATCTTAGGAGAAAGATTCATCAGACTAAGATTTTGATCCTAGGAGAAGGTTCGTTGGACTACGTCTCTATCTTAGGAGAAAAATTCGTCAGACTAAGATTTTGATCCTAGGAGAAGGTTCATCAGACTAGGTCTTCTTCTTTTTTTTTTTTTTAACAACAACTTAGGAGGAAATGCATCCCCTATGGGTAAAATAAACTTAGGAGGAAATGCATCTCCTATGGGTAAAATAAACGTAGGAGGAAATGCATCTCATATGGGTGAAACTAAAACAAACTTAGGAGGAAATGCATCTCCTATGGGTAAAACTAAACATAGGAGGAAATGCATCTCCTATGGGTAAAACTCTAATGATTTCAAACTAGGAAGTGCGTCTCCTATTAATGAAATCTTCGCTTAGGAAGTGCGTCTCCTATGCGTGAACCATTTCCTTCTTCCTGAATTATTTACTTACCTGTGTTGTCTTCCCTCGAAACTGCTGGGGGATTATTTTGATGGGGATGACTTTCCTTTTCTTTTTTTTATTATCTCTTTTTTTTATTATTCTTTTTTTTGTTTTGCTTTTTCATAGCTTCTTCCTTCGAAGACTACCTCCCTTGAGAGTCATTTTGCCTTTCCCCGAAAGGAACTACTGAGGATACCGACTTTCCAACCTTGTGTTGGACTCCTCGCAACTTCTAGGGATAACGCTGTTGGGGAATTATTTACTTACCGGTTGGGGGTAAAATGTTATCAGCTGAGGGTACCTGACCTCCAGAAAATTTTCTAAATGGAAGGAAAATTTTCTGCCCCAGTTCGATAATATACCTTATGGCATGCAGTTCTGGCATCAATGCCATTTCCGTTACCTGCTTCAAATCAAACAAAATTTGTTAGTTTAAAACATGGTGGTTGGTTGTGATACTCCTGCTGGGATGGCTTTTCCCTTTCTCCTTCCTTGCTCTGCGTTCAACGACTTGTTGGGGATGATATTATTTGTTGGGGATAATCCCTTCCTGCTGGGGATATCCCCCTTCTTTTGTGGCATAGCCCGAAAACTGGCATTTCCCCGACTTTTAATCTCGTATGAATTTCCCAAATATGCTCATTGCTCTCCTTGCTTTGTTCACGGGCCTTGGCCTTGAGGTTTATAACCTTGGTTTTGGCAAGGATATCCCTCTTGACACTTGTCAATACTTTTGTCAATTCCCTTTTGCTGGGGATATTTTTTCTTGACATTGGCCTCGCGCTTGTTCCTTGCTGACTATACCATTTGGATGTACTAGTCAGATCTCATTTCGTATAATTGGAAAGCTGATGGCATGTTTTGAAGTCAATTCACTTGTTCTGACCAGACAGACTCTATTGGGGATTTTTCTATGAAAGGAAAAAGATAAAAGGGAACAGAATAAAAAGACAAAGGAAAAAAATGACTCTTTAACAAAAGAAACTATAAATAAAAACCTATCAAATGCAGATACCGACTCTAATGGCCATGACATGCGTATGTGGCCTACCGTCAATCATCTTTCAAGATCTTCAATTGGCGATTCCCCATCTGATTCTCAATCTTATTCGACTTGTAGTGCCCGCAGGGTTTTCACTATTAAGTCTCTCTCATTTTGGTTCTTCTCTCAGCTTTCATCGCCTTATGGTGCCTGTGAAGGTTTTCACCAATAAGACTCTCTCGTTTTATATCTCTCTCCAACTGGGGGATTTGGAGTGTTGCCGGTATGACTCTTTCTGTTGGAGACTAGAGTCCTTTCTGCTGTGGAACAGAATGTTATGTTCGCTGGTAAGACTCTTAATTTGTCTGACTTGGCATCTTTTGAAGACTGATCAGAAGGTCTTTCTTTGGACCGTAATGTGGGTTTTGTATAGGCTAGAAAGAAAGGGTATAAAAGGCTCAAAAAATACATTAATTTTGGGTTATTAGTTACAACCTTCGGAATTAGATTTATTTACAACAAACGCAACCTTTGCCCCAGTTTCTTGCTTGGGGATATTTTAATTGATTTTTTTTTTTCATTTTTCAAAACTATGACCGAGCCGTGAAGCGCCTACGTATCCTCTTTGAGGAATCAGGTCAAACGTAGTTCCCAATTCCTCTGTTTCATTTGACTTTTTTCCTTTGTTATCATTTTCCTTTCTTTTCTTTTTCTCTTTTTTTTTCTCTCTTTTTTTCGTTTTGTTGTTTTCTTTCTTTCTCTTTTTTTTTTCGTTGCTACTGATTCCGAACGAGGGGTATGAAAGAAATGTAAACAAGGCTCAAAGGGGTAACGAAGGATAAAGTGTTTAGGTAGCAGAACAAAATGCCTTCGTCATTCCAGTTTTCAAACATGTCAAGTGCAAACAACACAATTTAAATTTGTAGCCTCTTCTGATGGCGCTGGACTTGACAATTATATTCAACATCTGTTTGTTCATTTGTCACTTCTAAAGCACCGTTGGTCGACACTCTCATTCTCATTATTATGAACGACCCTCATGCCAATTTGGCGAATCTTTGCTTTCTAACGGTTTTCTTTGTGTTTAACTTGCCCCAGTTCCATATGACTCGAGCTCTGAATAATCTCAATCGTCCTTATTTTCTTTAAATGGTCTGATCGCCTTTCCGGGGTTTTATGATTAACTTTTAAGACTAGGCCCAAACTGGGTGCGCATGTCATGTCCCTAGAATCGGCATTGAACAAAAATGATAAAAGGACTAAACAAAAAAATGACTGGAAATAATAAAAGACCGGATTTTGTATTAGACTACCGGTGAAATGATTTAAATAACAAAACAAACAAAACAATCCGGAACAAAATCCTAAAACAAACTGGACAAGGCAATATCCGACTTATAACCCTAATAGTCCGAACAACAGAAATGACAACAAAATGAGCCACCACAAGCTTCTCTCTTGCTGACCAAGGTACGAAACGTCCTCCCACTTTATCAAAATTTGCATTTTAGCCACTGAGCTTTGCATCAATACTGTCGAGACCATTACCAGCTTCAACCTCATCAACCTCCGTCAGCAAGTTCTCGAGGGGGTTCGAGTGCTTCTGTTATCAGGCCTGTTCCCCGCATAGTGTGTATCATGAGGTGCAAGTAATGGATTCTGCGTGTCATTGTCCGGCTTACCACAAACCAACCACCTAAACTTTCATTGCGATTCAAAACAAAACAGGTTAGAATGGACTCAGTCAGTCCCCGTTATTAACAACATCTTTTCTTTTTCTTTTTTTTTTCTCTTTTTCGATTTTTTTTTCATTCATTCTTTTTTTTTCTTTCATTTTTCATTTTTCATTTTTTTCATTTCGTTTTTTTTCATTCTCTTTTTTTTCCTTTTTTGTTGTGGTCGAATCTTATGGAGATTGCCTACGTATCATGACCCCGCATGAATCAGACCTTGCGTAGTTCGGACCAATAAAAGATAAACAATACTAAACACAATTTTTTTTTAACATTTAAAACAAACTGGGTTTCAAGGATTTAAAGATGACCCACAAACTTGAGAATCAAACAACCCGCATATTCTAGTCAAAAGATTTATAAACTTCAAAACAAATAGCCAACTTCCTTCCTCCGTTTGCTAATTTTAACCAAATGGTTATTTTTGCAAATGTGGCCCCTTCCAACTCTCACATGAATTTTGATGCCGGGGAGGATTATTTTATGAAACTTTACCAACTTGTCCATTCTTTTACAACACAGCCTTTCAACAACTGAAAGATACTCTAAGGCTATTTCGGCAAGAACGGTTTAAGACGCGGCCGAAGCTGGCTCGGCTTATTATGACAAAATTCAAAAGGTATTCACCTGACCGCCGACTATTTGTTTTTTTTTCAAATTATAATAAAAACCTGGTGTTGCAAACACGGCCCTTCAGCGCCTCGGGAACGAAGATTTTTAGGGCTGTGTGGGTCCATATCTCAAAATGACCCAAAGGTGGCTGTTTATGCCAAGTCAGCCTTTCGGCGTCCCTTTCGGGAACATTCGGCTATTTATGACAAAACAGCATCACCTGACTTATTTATAACTCTTTTTTATCGTTTTTCAAATTAGAAAAGTCAATATTGCGAACACGGCCTTTCAACGTCTCGGGGACAAAGATTTTTAGGCTGTGGGGGTCAACTGGACCAAGTCTTAAAAAAAATGACCCAAAGGTGGCTGTTTATGCAAAGTCAGCCTTCCGGCGTCCCTTTCGGGAACATTCGGCTATGTCTTGATAAAACAGCGTCACCCGACTTCTTTATGACAAAATTAAAATTTTGACATGTTTTTTTTTATTTGTTTTTGGTTATTTTAGCAAAAGGTGGGGTTGGACCCGATGAGGGTTGCCTACGTATCTCACATCCGGTGAGAATCAAACCCGCGTAGTTCGGGCAAATAAACTATTTTTGAGAAGACCCTTTTCCATTTTCTATATATATATATTTTTAAACAAACAAACAAACTATTATTTTTCATTCATAACAAACAAACTAACTAAAGTAAAACATAAAACATTCCTTCTTTTTTCATTTGTTTTTCTTATTCTAAAGAAAAAGAAAATGTTTTTTTTTTTTGGAATTTTTTACCTTTAATAAAAGAAATGCTTAAAATTTTTTTGAATTTTGAATTTTTAAAGAAGAATCAAAATATTTTTTTTTGTATTTTGAATTTCTTTTGAATTTTTTTTTTGCTTATACATATATTTATTTTGGAACAAATAATAAAATAACCTTCAACGCCCGACTCTTTTTATTTTTATTTTTGGCAAAACAAACTATTTTCTTTTCTATATTTTTAAAAAAAACAAGACGAAACAATGATGATTTTTTTTCTCTATTTTTCCTTTGCTTTTAATATAACAAACTAATAAGGCATTTTTTCATTTTCTCAAAATTTCGGCAGAGTTTCGATACTACTCGGACATTGGTTTTTTTTTCTTATAAAAATAAGTAGTTATATCTCTACACTGTTATTTTCTCATTTTTTTACGTTTTTTTTAATTTGTGGAAAATGACGACAACATACAAAATCTTTTGAATTTTCATGCTTTTATATATATATATTTATTATTATTTTGTTATTATTTTCAAAAAATGTGGCATGGGGGACATGGGAAATTCCAAGACTTCTTGGATTCCACAAATGTTCCTCATGTGCTTTTTCCCAAAAATGAAGCATGGGGGACATAGTGGATTTCAAGACTTCTTGGATTCCACAAATGTTCCCCATGTGCTTTTCCCAAAAAATGAAGCGTGGGGGACATGTGGAATACCAAGGCTTCTTGAATTCCACAATGTTCCCCATGTGCTTAATTAACATAATAGCATGCTTATAAAAAATAGTGCAACTTTCTTATTTAACGTGATCAGCATGATGAGGAGTGTCATTTGTCCGCAAATATCATTGGTCCGCCAAATGACCCATTCACCCTTAAATAAATACAACATGTAGCACATAGGATGCCAAAGATGGTCTATTATTTTCAGGTTGCTTGTCCTAGACGGACCCAACCCCTGTGTTGAGTCCCCTAAGTCAAATGCACATGATGCAAATAAACGTTCCTACTAGGGATCCGGCATGAAGCTGAGTTATTCTAAGTTGATAACCTGGGTATTTGTTCTAGACCTGGCTTACCCGAGCGGACAACTCGAGCCAAGGATGGGAGCTGTGTACCGGTAACCAAAGGGCCATCCGGTTTTGCAACTCCTCCGAATCCTCGTTCTATTTTGGTATATGACACTAACAGAAAGAAGCCACGACCAGCATGCACTCCTCAAGAGAGAGAAGAGAGGGGTTTCGGCACAGTTTATATATACAGTTTCAAATAATATCAAAGCGGTAAAAGCATCATTTTGCACATTAGGCATATATCATGTAATAGAATCAGATAAAACCAAATATAACAATTTATCTAAGCTCGAATTTCTGACCCTGAACCAGTGGTTCTAGGTCCCATCCCCAGTGGAGTCGCCAGAGCTGTCACACCTCCTTTTTCCGCACCCTTGAGGGTACAAAGGAGTTTTTTCCAATTAAAGGACAATCGAAACGGGATTTGTTTATTTCTTTCAGAGTCGCCACTTGGGAGATTTAGGGTGTCCCAAGTCACCAATTTTAATCCCGAATCGAGGAAAAGAATGACTCCATATTACAGTCTGCGTACCAGAAATCTGGATAAGGAATTCTGTTAACCCGGGAGAAGGTGTTCGGCATTCCCGAGTTCCGTGGTTCTAGCAAAGCCGCTCAACTGTTATATTCGGCTTGATTAATCTGATTTTATACAAATATGAACTGATGTACAAATTTTAACTTTTAACCGCTTTTATCATTTACTGTTATTTTTATCGAGAATTACAACGTTGTGAAAATGTATCTCCAACTGTGTTACAATCAATGTACCCGTGGTCGTCGACACACTTTGACTCCGTTGAGATTTGGATTTGGGTCACATCAATGTGCACCCGAGTTTAAGGAAATTAAATTATTAAAGGCGCGCCTAAAGCAACTAGCGTCTTGTTATTTTGGGGAAGGCCATAAAGTTCGCTAAAACGTCCTATCCCGAATTCTAAATATTTTAATATATACATTTAGAGGGCCCCGCGACTTGTACATTTGTTTGTCGAGGCTCGTCTCATTTATTATTAAAGAATTTGCAACGTCATGGAAATGTATCTCGGGCCACGCCATAATCAATATACCCGTGATTAGAGACACATTTCGATTCCGTTGAGATTTAGATTTGGGTCACATAAATGTGCACCCGAGTTTAAGAAAATTAAATTATTAAAGGCGCGCCTAAAGCGACTAGCGTATCATTTTGGGGAAGGCCGTAAAATTCGCTAAACGGCCCGTCCCGGAATCTAAGTATTTAACACATATTTTTTGTGAGGGCTCCACAATCTGTACATTTTTTATGTGGCGAAGCTCGCCTCGTTTTTTATTTATTTATTTTTAAAAGGATGCCATTTTTCTGCCTTTAACAATACTAAGCCTTACGGCTTCTTCACGACTAAAATCTCATAACTTGTCAAAAATTTAATAAAATGAGTTTAGTGAATGAGTGTTTCGGAAGTAGTAACAACAAGTACTAATGTTAATTTTGTCCGAGTGAACTAAGCAAAGGACCACGAACAAATTAACGTCGAACTTGTGTCATAGGACAAATAGCCCAACTTAATTAAATGACATCAAATAAACAAGGATAACACAACGCAAGATGAACAAAAATGCATACGGTGAAAACATAAGCAGAGAATTATCATACGATTTTCTATATTGCATCTTCGAACATTTAACGTAACATTTCCTTATCTAATACTTGAGGTTTACTAACCTTTGAACCGCGACAACCTCAGAACGACAAACACAACCCCGACGGAACTCAAGCCGGACCTCACTGAACGAGGAACAACGACGAAACCTCGGAACAAACTCGATGAACCGGACCTCGACTCAACTTTTGGACTTTGGACTGGAACTCGACTTCAACACAAGGTCGAGCAGCTCACCTCCATGAACTCTGGTTCAGCTAGTGGCGTGAGGATAGGGGAAACAGCCGCAGGGCTGCTTGGCGTGAAGCTGACGGACTGTTTGGTCGATGACTGTGGGGTCGACGGGCAGTGTTTAATGGCCGGAGGCGTCGCTAGACATGGGGACGACGAACAGCAGTGGTCGTCGGAGCAGCGACGCCGTGAGGGAGTAGTGGTGCGACTGGTTTTTTGGGGTTACGATGGGGAGGTGACGGAAAGGTTTTGGAAGGGTGACGGGCAAGCAACAACAGTTGCTGTTTGACAGAGGCGGAGGCGTGGGTGTCGACGGGTCTGTTAGTGAGGAGGGAGAAGCTATGGAGGTTTAGGGTTTAATTGGTTTGGAGGGGAAGAACGTGACGCAGCAGCAGCAGCAACAGCTGCTGCTCGACGGGGCCGGTGGTTCAGGCGTTGGGGGTGCAGCTGATCGGAGGTGGTCGTGGTTCGTTGCTGGGGTGCCAGGGTGGTTTTGGGTAGGTTTCCGCTAGGTTTTTTTGTTGGTCTTCTATTGAGGAAGAAGGTGAACAGTGCACCAGTCTTTCAAAAATTTTCCAAGTCTCCCCTTTCCAACAGTGTTTGTCCGTGTATTTAGTATCCCTTGCCAAGGAAAATGAGCCCCACGCGTGGTGGGGTTCGAGACTTGTGTCCCCCACGCGTGGTGGGGTTCCCCATGTACGGTGTTCCGTCCGTATTCCCCACGTGTGGTGGACTCGGATTATTATGGGCTAGGTCCGAAAATTAGGCCTAAAACCGGGTAATTTGAACCCGAATATTATTCTTTTGCCCGGATCCGAGAATAAGAACACGACGTTGCTTAACTAATAACTACCAAAAATAAGACTAATATTTAAGACGAAACTATATCTTTTTTAATATTTTTCAAGATTAAAATAGCTACAAAATATTAATAAAACTATTTTTTTGTAATTTTCGTTTTTTTTAATAAAGATAAAATATAAAGTAATATTTTTTGTATTTTTCCAAAATTAAAGTGACTACAAAACATTAATAGAACTATATTTTTGGTATTCGAAATTATGTAAAGTACAAAATAAGGTACTATTTTTTGTATTTTTTCATGTTTATGAGAAATACATAAACTAAAAATTTATATATATTTTTGTAATTTTTCTTTTTGCAACGAAATAAAGTAAAATAGTCAAAATAGCTATATTAGACCTAAATTCACATATTCATGCTAAAAAATGTGAAAATCCTCGGGGAGGGTCAAAAATCCGGTGTCTACAACTGTTTTATGTCCTTTTTCATGCATATGTAGTTTAACTAAGTTTGACTGAGAGAGTGTGAACGAGATCCTAAGACAGGGTATGCGCATATGAAAATGCAGAATGATTCCAGGATATGCAGAATTCTTAAAGCATGATTTCTAAATGCCCAAAAAGTTACAGCATGATTTCAAGATGTGCAGGAGCAACAGTTTATGTTGATGCTGTTATTTGGCCTAAAGCAGGATTTCTAAGTGGTAAAAAATTTTCAAATGAGATGCTGGAATAGTAAACCTAAGAACATGGTATCTAATGCATAACATGCTTTGAATGTGTTGGTCTTACACATGAATTCTAATGCACATATAGGAAATGTAAATCTAAGGCATGGTTTTTACCCATTGATGTTGATAGCATATATAACTACCCTCTCCTTTTCAGTAGCCAACCCCAATATTCATTTACAACAGATTATTACAAACCAAGAATGAAATGAATTACATAAGTAGAAAAGAAAAAATAAGAAGTTACACTATAGAAAGCCTGAAAACAGGCCCAGATTCCCAGCACATCAAATGCCAAGATTGTTTCATAACCTTTCTCATATCCGGGTGTATCAGAGTTCCCTAAGGACCTCAAGGAATCCCGGGCAGTGCTCACACCCAGATTTCATAGCCCAAACATACTAAGTGTAGTGTGGAAAGGCTAGCTTTTGTGTGTCTAAGTTTAGAGGGAGCTCAAGGGTCCCAAGGCAAGGCTCACACAAAAGGGGCAGAACTGAGTAGTCTAAGAGTAGAGTGAGAGTGCTTGACATGGTTTTGAGAAGATTTAAGTAGGAAAATAGTTTTAAAAAGAGACTTGTTTGAAATAGTTTTGTAAAAGAATAGGGGGAGTTGTTCAATAGGACGGTTTTGAAAAGAGAGTAGAGTAGCAAGAAACAGTCCAAACACAACACCCAAAACTGGTACACACATAACCAAGGAACATAGGACCAAGGCAGGTTGAACAACCACACGTAGGGGTAGTGGGATTAGGGGACACATAAGTAAACACACAGTTGCAGGAGCACTTAAGTATAGAATAATCAATATGCTAAAGGGTTAGAGAACTTCAGATTTAACATAGAATCATGTAACTTAAGTATAACCAACTATTTTGCACAATGAGGTTCATGCCAGAAATCATAGAAACATAAGTAAGGAAGGGCCACATTGGGGTATATTAGTAGGGGGAATAACCTTTTTTAAACATGATGAGTCTAAGGGAGGGGAGACATTCAGAAGCATGATGATGAAGTGATGAAGTAAACATACTAATTGCAAGTTGAACAACATAACCCTAAGTGAGAACATACTAGAAACAGGATGAAATGAAGCATAAAGTAACATATTGTTTTGAAATTTGAATTGAAATCAGAACATACCAGTAAAGAAGATAGTAAACACAAAGTGAGGGACAAGAGAGTATAGTAATCAGCCTTGGCTTGCAGCCGGATGACTTAGAACAATAACAAGTAACTAGAGAAAAGAGAGCAGAAGAATGCTTTTTTTCCTTTGGTGTGAGAGAGAGAGAGTTTTGAACTAATATGTTCATGTCTGTAATGAAAAGAGAAGAGGGTATATATAATAGTTTGAAAGTTAGGTCAATAAGGCAAAAATCAATTGTCCAGCAATTATAAAACTACAGAATCAATTAAGAATAAAAAATCAACCAATCTCCTTTAATTAAGGGAGTAATTTACCAGCGGTAAAGACAAATAAGGAAAGAGATCACATAAGAATGGAACATAGCACATAAGGAAATATTTTGAGAAATAGTAAGTATAGAACAAGTAATTAGGCTAGGTTCAGAAAATCTAATTAAGGAAAGTACTTAAGAACCAACAGACAGCATAGTCGACCGAAAACAAGGCAAGAAAATATCTTAGAGGTTGAAAAATCAGTAAGGAAATCATCACAAGAGATTAGTGAAGAGCATCAATTAGGGATTCAAATAGGAGTAGTAATGATTAAGGGGGATTAACACAAATTGCTATAAATAAATGAAATATTCATAGTATAGGCAAGAAGGAATAAATCATAAACCCTAATAAGCATAGTCAAGTAAAAATCACATAAAGTCAAGAATTCAGCTAGAAAAAAAAATAGTATTGACTAGAGGAATTAGCACAAATTCTTTTAACCAATAGAATAAACATAGTATGGGCGAAAGAAGCAAAATCAGAAACCTTAATGAGCATAATAGGGTAAAAATCATAGAAACATAGAATATATTCCTGAATAACGGACATGCAAGCAAATTAAATGAACAAATAAGCAAGGACAGTCCTCAGACCCATGATTAAGACCAAAATAATTCGGTTTTCAACATGATAAATCAAACGAAAGATAAAAACTTACGGAACCGTTTAAACATAGTAAGAATTATAGAATAATACCAGAAAATCAGAGGGAAAGTCGTTTTAGAAAGGCATTAAGAAACCCTTGTTTGAAGATGAAAAGACATTTTTTGAAAAATTGGAGAGATTCTTAAGAAAACAGTAAAGATAACTTAGAAAACTCTTAGCTATGTTACAGATCTAAGAATCCAAGAGATAAAATTAGGGTTTGAGAGAGAGATAACCTAGATATGGAGAGATTCCAGCTTAGAAGCCATGGATCTAGCCGGAAAAAAGAAAGATCTTACACGGACAGCCATGGACGACCTGAGAATGACTTAGAAACCATGCGAGTGGACCGCCTTCTGGTTCCTTTTAGGACCTCAGGGCAGCAACAAATGGCATAGGAAGAGAACCATGGAGGCTAGGGGTGGTGGTGGAACCTCTATTATTACCGGCGAGCCAATGGCCGGTGAGAAGAGTTAGGTTTAGTAGAGAGGATTTTGAGAGAGATGAGAGATGTAACAGCGGAGAGGGTGAGAGCAAATGAGAGGATGGGTTTGAGGGTTTTTTTTTGGGGGGGGGGGGTAGTCTTTAGGTTAATTATGGTATGAGGGGATATGGATCGTTGATTAGAATTGATCAACGGTCCAGATTGGACCAGGGATTGGGTCTGATAGAATTTAGGTTTGGGCCTGGGTATTGGGCTGATTTAATTGGGGTTTTGGGGCTGGTTTAATTGGTTTATAATCGAAATAAAATGGGGCTATTTGTTAAATACCCAATTAAATTGAATAAAATAATTTATAAATTGGCTAATAATTATAAAAAAATAAATTTTATGCATAGAAAATATTTAAAAATGATTACTTAGTCTTTAAAAATACAAATGCTTAATATTCGGTCAAAAAAAATATAAAATCATATGATTGGGCTATAATTGCAAAGTTATTGCAATTATAGACAAAATATGCTAATTTGGCTAATTATGAAATAATTTGGTTTACATAGGTCCATAGATAATAAATTAGATCAAAAGATGCTTTTGAAATCATTTGTAATTCCATTTTATAATTATTTATTGGGAATAAAATGCTAGAAAAATTAATAAAAATATAGGAAAATTATAGAAAAATACCAATTGCTATAAATGCATAAATGATACAAACATATATTGCGTAATTTAAACATGATGCAATGTCCTGTCGGACCATGAATGTCGTCTTTGGAAGGTTAGGAATGGCGTCATCATACCATGATGTCCTGGGCCATGGGTTGTTTGGGGTAGGATTCACAGGCCATGAAATGATGTTCTCGGGCTATGAGGATGGTGCCTCCGAACCATGACGCCTTTGAATAATGATATGCAAAAGATTAAAAGAGATCTTCAGGCCATGACATGGTGTTCTCGGGCTATAAAGATGGTGCCTCTAAACGATGATGCCTTTGGATGAGTTGGCAATATTTCAGCCCATGAAGGATGCAGTAGTATGATGCGAACAAGACAGAGCTCAGTCTTGCGAATTGAAGGGCAGATCTTAGACCGTAAGAGAAGCAATATAAATAGTGCTTGGGATAGTTCTTAGTTCCGAAGAAAATTGGAGGCAGAGCTTAGCCTCGAAAGGCAGAAAAGTAGCCTTATGCAAAGATGCAAATGAAGATGGAGGTAGAGCTTAACCTCAGAAGGCACAATGGTAGCCTTATGCAAGAATGCAGATGAAGAGGGAGACAATGTTTAGTCTTGGAATGCAGAATGGTAGCCTTATGCAAATTGGAAGGCAGAACAGTAGCCTTATGACATGCAGATGCAGATGGAGGTAGCGTTCAGTCTCAGAAGGAAAAATGGTAGCCTTATGCAAATAGGAAGGCAGAATAGTATCCTTATGCAATGCAAATGCAGATGGAGACAGCGTTTAGTCTCGGAAGGCAGAATGGTAGCCTTATGCAAATTGGAAGGCAGAATAGTAGCCTTATGCAATGCAAGTACAGATGGAGATAGCGTTTCGTCTTGGAAGGAAGAATGGTAGCCTTATGCAAGAAACAAACGGCATTAGAGTTTTCTTAGCTGATAGTAGATTGTGGCGTTGTGATTACTGGGAGCATTGTGACATATGGAACACCACTGGTGTGTGCTGATAGCAAATGTTGGCAAGTGCAACGGTTCTGAGAATTGTATTCTTGAGCAATGCTTGCCCCATGGGCATACAATACGTTTAATGATTTCGCGACCCTAGTGCCTGCATCTAAAAAAAATCATGAGTTTTGTAAGGGGGGAGGTTAGTTCGTATCCCCGCTGGCTTTGCTTGAACCGTTAAACTTTGATCTGGTGATATCGTCTGTATCATTAGGGTAGCGTTGCTAAACAAAGCAGTCTCAATAATAAACATGCATGATTTTGTAAAAGTATGACATAAATGTATAATTAAAAATAGCTTTTAGATGAACCGACGACTATGACATAGTTCACGACATTGCAACCTCTCCTGCTACAGAATTTTGAGGGTCCTCCTAAAAAACCTACCCTAGTTTGATGGGTTGACATTTCTAACTATTGCTCGTGCGGCGATCGGCAGAAATTATTTCAGAATTTTGAGGGTCCTCCTCAAAATTCTGCCCCAGTTTCCAAATGCTGGGAGGGGGGAAATGAAAATTTTATTGAATTGTGACCAAACCCATAGGGCTGCCTACGTATCCCCTCTTAAACGGGAATCAGGTCAGGCATAGTTCAATTTACATCATATAAGGAAATCATAAAGATTACACATAGTAATGTTTGACCGCATCTGAATTGATCGGCTTTGGCTAGACTTCTCCGTCTATTTTTGAAAGTATGAGGGATCCTCCTGTCAAAACCCAATGAACCATGTATGGACCCTGCCAGTTGGTAGAGAACATCTCTTTGGCTTTATCTTGATGTGGAAAATATTTCTTCAATACCAGCTGCCCCGATGTGAACTGTCTTGGCTTGACTCTTTTGTTGAAGGCTCTGGACATTCTGTTCTAATAGAGTTGACCATGGAAGACTGCATTCATTCTCTTTCCATCTATAAGGTCTAGTTGCTCATAACGACTTTTTACCCACTCTGCGGCGTCGAGCAGCTTCTTGTATGATCCTTAGTGAAGGAATTTCTACCTTAGTGGGAATGACAACCTCTGTACTGTAAACAAGCATATATGGGGTTGCCCCGGTTAATGTGCGGATTGTGGTGTGATACCCCAGTAGAGCAAATAATAACTTCTTGTGCCACTGTCTGTGATTCTTTATCATTTTCCTTAATATCTTCTTGATATTCTTGTTGGCGGCTTCTATAGCTCCATTCATCTGAAGTTTGTAGGTTGTGGAATTCTTGTGTTTGAACTTGAATGTTTCGCACATAGCTTTCATCAAGTCGATGTTGAGGTTGGAGCTATTATCAGTAATGATTGACTCTAGAATTCTGAATCGACAAACAATGCGGTCGCGGACAAAGTCTGCCACGACTTTTTTAGTCACTGCTTTGTAAGATGCTTCATTGACCCATTTGGTGAAATAGTCGATGGCTACTAGGATAAAACGGTGTCTGTTGGAAGCAGCAAGCTCGATTGGTCCAATAACGACCATTCCCCAGGCGGTGAACAGCCACGGTAAGCTTGTTGTGTTAAGCTCGCTTGGAGGTACCTTTATCATGTCTACATGTATCTGATGGCGGTGGCGTTTTAGGACATACTGGATGCAGTCCATTTCTATAGTCATCCAAAATTAACCAGCCCGGAGTATCTTTTTTGCTAAGACAAAACCGTTCATATGTGGACCGCAGGTCCCAACATGAATTTCCTCTAGTAGCTTGGATGCCTCCTTTGCGTCGACACATCTTAATAATCCTAAATCGAGAGTCCTCCTATACAGGATTCCTCTGCTGTGAAAGAAGTTGTTGGACAATCTCCGAAGTGTGCATTTCTGAGTAGGATTCGCAAGCTCCAGGTACTCTCCTTTTGCCAAATATTCCTTGATATCATGAAACCAAGACTTTCCGTCTGCTTCATCTTCAACATGGGCACAATAAGCTGGCTGATTATGAATTTCTA
Organism: Nicotiana tabacum; assembly: GCF_000715075.1. Lineage (NCBI taxonomy): Eukaryota > Viridiplantae > Streptophyta > Magnoliopsida > Solanales > Solanaceae > Nicotiana > Nicotiana tabacum. Next base: position 48,644,216 of record NC_134099.1, on the reverse strand, counting down.
CCAGAATGGGATCAATGAAATTCTTGTCGGGATGTTGTATCATAGATGATAGGGTAGCCAATGCATCGGCGAACTCATTCTGGATTCTGCGAACATGCTGGAATTTTGTCTTCGTGAACCTCTTTCTCAATTCCTATACGTGATGCAGATACGGGAGTATCTTGGAGTTCTTGGTTGCCCATTCTCCTCGTACCTGATGTATAAGTAAGTCTGAATCTCTAATCACTAGCAGCTCTTGAACGTTCATGTCGATGGCCATTTTGAGTCCTAAAATGCAGGCTTCATACTCGGCCATATTGTTGGTGTAGGGGAACCTGAGTTTGGCAGACACCGGGTAATGGTGAACGGTTTCTGACATTAGGACTGCTCCTATGCCAACTCCTTTGAAGTTTTCTGCTGCATCGAATAACATTCTCTTACCGTCATAGGATTCCGCAATGTCTTCTCCTATTAATGATACCTCTTCATCAGGAAAATACATTTTTAGGGGTTCGTATTCTCCATCCACGGGGTTTTCAACAATGTGTTCTACCAGTTCCTGTCCCTTGACCGCTTTCTGAGTTACGTAAACAATGTCAAACTCACTCAACACAATTTGCCACTTGGCTAGCTTGCTGGTGGGCATGGATTTCTGAAAGACATACTTTAAGGGATCCATTCTCGAAATGAGATATGTAGTATAGGCGCAGAAGTAATGTCTCAGATTCTGAGCTACCTAAGTCAAAGCACAACAGGTGCGTTCCAATAGAGAATATTGGGCCTCGTAAGGGGTAAACTTCTTATTGAGATAATAAATGGCTTGCTCCTTTCTCCCTGTTTCATCGTGCTGCCCTAGAACGCAGCCGAAAGCTCCATCTAACACTACAAGGTAGAGTAATAAGGGTCTACCTAGCTCGGGCGGGACTAAGACTGGTGGTGTTGATAGGTACTCCTTAATTTTGTCGAAGGCCCTTTGGCAGTCATCGGTCGATTTGGTGGCGGCATCCTTCTTTAACATCTTAAAGATTGGCTCACAGATAACTTAGACTGTGTTATGAATCGGCTGATATAGTTAAGTCTTCCCAAGAAACTCATCACATCCTTCTTGTTCCTTCGCGGTGGTAGTTCTTGAATGGCTTTGACATTCCATGGATCAAGTTCTATTCCTCGGTGGCTCACAATAAACCCAAGCAATTTCCCAGCAGGAACCCCAAATGCGCACTTTGCGGGGTTTAGTTTCAGGTTTTATCTCCGTAGTCTATTGAAGAACTTCCTTAGATCTTCTATGTGGTAAGTGGCCTTCTTGGATTTGATAATAACATCATCCACATATACCTCTATTTCCTTGTGTATCATATCATGGAAGATGGTAGTCATGACCCTTATGTAGGTGACCCCTGCATTCTTCAGGCCGAATGGCATCATCTTGTAGCAGTGCACTCCCCACGGTGTAATGAAAGATGTTTTCTCAGCATATTCCTCATCCATCCAAATCTGATGATAACTAGCGAAACAATCTATGAATGACTGTAGCTCATGCTTGGCGCAATTGTCAATCAGGATGTGTATATTTGGCAAAGGGAAGTCGTCTTTTGGACTGTCCCGGTTGAGATCCCAGTAGTCGACACAGACTCTGACCTTCCCATCCTACTGGCATAATGTTGGCTAACCATGTCGGGTATGCTACTACCATGAGAACCTTAGCGTTGATCTGCTTGGTGACTTGTTCCTTGATTTTCAAACTCATATCAAGCTTGAAATTTCTGAGTTTTTGCTTTATCAGTGGACTCATTGGATTGGTTGGCAGCTTGTGAGCCACAATAGATGTACTCAGACTAGTCATGTCATCATACGACCAGGCGAATATGTTGTCATACTCCTTTAGAAATTATGTGTATTCTTTCTTCTCTGATGGCGATAGGTGAATGGTTATTCGCGTTTCCTTGATATTTTCTACATCTCCCAAGTTGACAATTTTGGTCTCGACTAGGTTGGACTTAGGCCTGTTCTCAAAGTTCTCAACTTCTTTGACAATCTCGTCAGGTATGCCATCATCCTCTAGATCCACGTCTGTTTGTTGTGTTATCTAGTTGCATGTCACAGTCATTGGTTCATCAAGACAAGTAATAGTAATGTTGTATTGGTAAACAAAGGAGAGAAAATGATAGCAATAAATATTAATTCATAAGAGAAATCAAAAATGCTTTTGATAAACTGAATAACTGTTTTGAACATCAACGATCTTATTGCGTGAATTGAAAAATGCAAAAAGAAAATCATTTAGTAAATAAAACAGTGAGTAATGCTTGTTTTAGCCTTGCTACCCCGAGGCTCGTTGGACTTTGGTTGTTTTGATGGTCCAATTCTTGAGATGTTCCCCTCTGCTCGCAGCCTGTATGGAATGGCCTTCCTCCCCCTCCTCCTCGAGAATAATGCAACAGTCCATATCGCTGTCCTCTAGAAACAAGTTCTTCATTGCTGCAAGTGCTTCTTCTTCATCTGACCCATAAATAATGTCGGCTTGCTGGAAGGTCTGCTCCAGATAGTATTGGCTACTCTAGTGGGTAGTAAGGACCGCGCCATGGTGGCGACCAACTATTGAATTTTTCCCAGGTGTATTCATATCCCAAACTGAAGGTAGTGCCATGTTTCTTGAGTTTTATGGGTTTAGAGATTCATTGGAGGTTCTTGCCAAGCCCTTTGCCAGGTTCGTACCTACTCCAACTCAGCATACTCTCGATTTTGCTATCCCACCATTTGTCTTTGTCGATAGTATTGACCCGCTCAATGTGGTGGTAAGTTTCTCCACCAAGCTTCCTTCTTCTCTCGATCGTCGCAATGGTCTAGTGACTGTATATTGGGTTACTACCATCGTCGTGAATGATCAATTCATGGTGATTCCATTCGAACTTTACTGCCTGATTTAGCGTTGATGCTACGGCCCCAGTAGCATGAATCCACGGTCGTCCCAGCAGCAAGTTGTAAAATGCTTGTACATGTATTACTTGGAGATCGACCTCAAACCAGGTTGGTCCCATCTACAGGCATAGACTAATCTCACCAATGGTGGACCTTTGTGGACCATCGAAGGCTTTCACATTGATTGCTCCATCCTTTATTTTATGCAGCCATTTGCCCAACTTCTTGAGTGTTACCAGCGGACAAATGTTCAGACTAGAACCTCCATCGATCAAGATTCTGGTGATGAAATAATCTTCGCATTGCACGGTGATGTGTAGTGCTTTGTTGTGCCCTAGTCCTTCAGGTATCAGCTTGTCCTCATAAAAGGTTATATTATGGCTTTCCAGCACTTGTCCTACCATATTAGCCACTTCCCCACTAGTGATGTTACTTGGTACGTTTGCTTCATTTAACCCCTTTAATAAAGCATTCTTGTGCGCCTCAGAATTTTGCAACAAAGAGAGAATGGATATTTGTGCTGGCATCTTGTTTAACTGGTCGATGACCGAATATTCCTTGGCCTATATTTTTCTCCAAAAGTCGTCCGGACCTGTATCAATGGGGGGGGGGGGCGATTAGAGGCCTGCCTGCTTGATTCAGTTAGATGTTCAGGGTATAAACTCTATCAGTTCTTGTCATACCCTGTGCTGTGACAGTTTCTTCAATCCTGACCTTGGCCTTTCTTCTTGCCTCGGATGTATAGTCCTAGGGTACAACATTTGTATAGAATGGTGGCATGGTAGACATCGCCACTGGGATCGGCGCGGCTATCCTTATTTCGAATGGAACATGTGCCTTGGGTGGTAAGACTGCAACCTCAAATGGTGCGGATGCATTTGTCGGAGACACGAATTCTACCCCAATTAGTGTCGGTGCCTTTGTGGATGGCGCTGCTTCAAACTCAAGAGGTATAGACATATTTACCTCAGCGTCCTCAGATAGTTGGATCTGGACTCTGATTGGATTGAGAGTATTTTTGGTTTTTTCGGGTCATCACCTTCTGTGATCAACTCGATTGATCCCTAGGGATCCTAGTTATCCTCTACTTCAATCATGTGGATACCTCCACCCTTATGGTCTGGCAAAGGGTTGTTGCGGATGTTTGGAGCGGGTTACTTTGCCACAATGATCTTGTTATCAATCAAAGACTATATCTTGTCTTTCAAGGAGAGGCATTCATCGATGGCGTGCCCTTTTATACCGGAGTGGTATGCACAGGACTTGTTTGGGTTAACCCACTGAGAAGGATTCTCAGGGGTTGTAGCAGGGATGGGGGTGATATAACCAGCATCTTTGAACCTCTCATACAGCTGGTCGATGGGTTCAGCGATGGTTGTATATTATTTTGGGGGTCTGCGATCAAAATTAGGTCAGGGTGTAGGGAAATTTTGGTGTGCAGGGGGTGATTGATAATGGGAAGGTTGAGATTTATAAGTTTGGTACTCATGAGCGGGTTGGGAGTTTCTGGGTGAAGTAGGTTGATATGTAGGAGGTTGAGATGACTGATAAGTTGGTGGCAGAGCTTGGTGTGAGGGTGCTTGGTAATTTGGGGTCGGCTGGTAAGTGAGTGGAGGTGTTGGGTATGCTTGGTATTTAAGGGGATACTTGGTCCTTTGTGCAACCATCACGGCCTCCTGCGTCCTTTTCTTGGACACACCACCGGATTGTAAAGCCTTATTCGTAGCTTGTAATGCTTCAAAATTTGTAACCATACCACTTTTAATACATTATTCAATTCTTTCACCTAATTTGATAATGTCGGAGAACTTGTGGTTCTCAATCATCATCAGCCATTCATAGTACTGCGGGTCCTGAGCTGGGACAAAGAACTTGTTCATTTGTTTCTCTTCTAAGGCAGGTCTGACCTTAGTAGTTTCGTACCTCCAGCGAGTAACATACTCGTAAAAGTTCTCCATGAGCTTCTTCTTCAAATTTTGTATATATAACACGTCTGGTGCGTTCTCTGTTCGAACTTAGGAGGTTTGTACCCCTCAGGTAGTTCGAAAGCAGGCTGTATACAAAGGTCCTTATAGTTCAGCCCCTCGATTCCTTTGCTTCCCTCAATGCCCTGAATCTGGCTGTTCAGTTTCTTAAGTTCCTCGGTTAAGTTCCTGATAAGAAGATCCTTTTCATTAGACTCAGGTGTGCATGAGATAGGTTGGGTGGTGTGTGGCATGGTCTCAACGTAGATAGGAGTGTTATGGTGGCCTGGTGTATGGGTGTGGAAAGTGTCATTTGTGGAGTTCTGAGGTTCTGGGATGAGTAATGGAGTGTTGTTTGTGGTATAACAGGTGTTGAATTGGTTCTTTAGTGGAACGGTGTGATGATGAGGCACGGGATGATTCTGCTGTTTTGGGATATTTTGAGAAGGTGTAGGGTTTTGAGCCTTGGGGAAGTTGATATCTGGGGTGTTGAGGGAAAATGATAGGTTTGTCAGATTTCGAACCTGATCGAGCTCTTCCTGGAATTTCAACGGTTTCTGTTCAAGTTGTGACACATTCTCGTTAGGAACCCGAATACACTGGCCATTAGTGGGCTCTACCCATTCAGTTGTGTTCTCCTTCCTGATGTTGTTTAAATCTTCCATTTTATACTTGCCTTTGTTCTTACCTTTAGAGAAACTAAGAGGAAGAGTGGGTGGAGGGCCCATGGATCTTGTGAAATAAGATGATGATGCCATATTGCACGAACTAACCTTTGGGGAGGGGAATAATAAAACAAAATAAAACAAAAGGTAAGCAAGTTAGTGAGGATCATAAAAAGTATTGCAATATTTAAACACATAGTGCGGAAATGTAAAGCGTGTCCTAATTTGGGAACCTTTTTGTGCCCGAGGTAGGCCTAGCGACAAATAGACTTGGAGAACTTTTAATGCTAAGTGCCTCATTTTATTGATAAATATAGGCGAATCCTAAAACGACACTTAATAAGCAAGAAATAAAAAATCACTAATGGCCATTGGCCTTATTACATTCATAAAGCGAAAAAATAAATTCCTATCTATTTGGTCCCAGAAAAACCTTCCCCAGATTCGACATCCTTGGCTCCGTTGAACAGCTTCCCCAATTCACGAAGTCCCCGCAACATGTATGCTCTGGCTAGATGCCCACCTTTGGTCCCTTCAGCCTTTTGAAAGTCTTCAACCCTTTTAAGAAATTTTCCCTCTAGTTCTACTATGCCTCGCTCCAAGAATCCTAGCCTTTTGTTGTCACTTATAGCCATGTCTTTCCATTCCTCAATCAGCTTCTTATTGGATTCTTGTATCTCGCGGTGTTTGCTTTCGCATTCACGGATCCTTTTGCGCAGCTGGTTGTACTTGACTTGCGCCTCGGCCTTTTTATCTATAATTCCATGACTACGAACGAACCTTGGCTGGCCCAGACCATCCTAATTGTCTTTCAACAATCCAGAATAGAAAGGGGGACAACCGGCATGATATCTGTCTGGCTCGATGGTGTCTTTCCCCATTACGATCTTGCAGTGCCACATGTGCTGGGATTGGCATTTGTGGGGACTATCATCATTTTGGAAGTCAGCTCGCAGATGGCTCATCTTGTCAACCCTGGGTATGACTTTCTTCCTACCCACTTGCCTCATAACTCGAAGAGGGATGTAAGGGTATGGTCCTTTTAGACCAATCAGTATCAGGAAAGGTGCATATCTGGATTGGCGATGAACTCCTCTGTCGGAAACCACTCGAATATCCATTGAACCTGCCTTTCAGTCAGATTATTAAAGAGCTCAACCCATTCTTTGGCATTCTCAGATTGAGCAAACATGTCGGGGATGTAATTCATTCACTTTGGATGGTGGAAAGCGATGTGGTCATCCTAGGATCTTCGCTGAATTTCTTGTCGGTATTCGCCCTTTTGGAGATGTTCCATGAGCCAAAGCTAAAGTAGTAGATTGCAGCCTTCGAAGTGTCTCGCTCCTTGTTGACACTTCTCTAAGGCTCGGTATATGTCTGCGATGATCATGGGTACAATGCTGAATGTCTGCCCACCAATCCCCTCCATTAAGGTCTTGGTTACTATAGCCAACCTAGTATAAATTCTCCCTATATTCATTGGAAACACGATCAAACCCAGGAAGCAAAACATGAAGACGGATACCCTACGATGAATATGTCCCAAGAATGTGATGGCAAAACTAGTCATGGTAGGTACGATATGATTTGATGTGATCGTACCTTTCATACAGGTAATTAAAAGGGATGTACAATTCCTTTGGGAATACCAATTCTGCATTCTTTTTCAAACCCATCATTTTCAGGAAACCCTTGCCTGTGCGGTTCTCAGGCATTAGTAAACCTGGGGTGTCCTACACTAGATCGGTCAGTCCTCCTATCTCCTCTAGCAAAAGTGTCATTTCGATGTCCCCAAAGCGGAACATGGCCTTTTCACAATCCCAAAATAAGGTAGTAGCTTCTATTATCATGTTGTTAGGCTGTATCTCCAGGAGGGATGGTAGATTACCCAAATATTTTCTGATGAGGGTTTTGTCACTAGAATGTAAATCTTCCCACCAACTTAGCAATCTTGGGTGGATATTGGTGACCATGCCGAATCTGGGGACTTCGTGCCTCATATTTCTGCAAGGCAAACAAGGTTAGGCCCTTACCCCCACTAGACTCGACTATTTAACATCAACAATTAGCATGAAGCATTTAGATCTCCAAATAAATGCATAGAACGTGTTGTCGTCCATTTGGGTTTAGGGAAACCCAGTGGACTTTTGGACAAGGCTATCTTAAAGGAACATTATGTCGAAAACATAACTAACCCGGCGAGGTTTGGCCATGATGCATGCACAATTTAAATAGATTAAGGTTTCTATGGGGTTTTATATTGGTACCCTTGAGCGGACAACTCAGGGGGGAAGGCACGGAACTATCGACTGCACCGCTGATCGACTAGTTTTACCGCAAATAAGCCTTTCCGAATTTAGGGGGTAATGATATAGGAAGGGCACAACCACTCATTAACCATTTCTATAGTATTTGTTTGGCACGAGTGGAGTATGATGTTGGGCATAATTATGCAATAATTAAAAGCATGTTGGCATGTATTTGCACTTTAAGAAAGCGATAACTACAACAATTTTCGAATTTAAAGCAGTTATAAAGGAAGGAAACAAGAAAGATATGTCAGTTTTGCTTTTGAAGAAGTAATTAAATGCTTAAAGGAATTAAACAAATAATTGCACATAGAGGGGATACTAATTCACAAAAAGGTATGAAATGGTAAAAGCCTAAATATCCCCAGCAGAGTCGCTATGCTGTCGCGCCCCCTTTTTCTCACGAAATCAGGTTTATGACATTTTGGTTGAGACAAATCTTTTCTTTTAGAAAGGGGCTTTGCATTTTTGAAGAGTCACCACCTAACGATTTAAGGTGCGTTAGGGCACCTATAGGGTTCATTTATAACTATATTGGGTAACCAGAGACAGGGTAAGGGCTTGAAATTATCCTAAGGGAAGGTGTTAGACACCCCTCAGGATCTACTAGTGTGGTTTTCGGCCAAACAGTTTTTTGTGAATTTGTACAATTAGCAAATAAACTAGTATGGCTCAAATAGTAGGGGATTTAAGTTTAAATACACAGGTGTTTGAAAAACAATTAATGAAAAAAAAACTAGATTTTTGAAAAGAATTACAATCTAAGCATATTTGTGAATTTAAAGAGGGGTATCCAATGTTTATTTATAATATGGATCATATCAATGCAATGCCCGGTATGACACTCCTCAAAGAGGGGCTACATCCAGTATTAATGCACCGGTCATCATATCCATATCTACCATTTCCCGCCCCGTAAAGGTAACTAAAGCGAGGGTTGGTCTCGACCCCTATTGCATGCTATTACCCATCCCTTCATGTCAGCCCTGGAGGAATTTAAGACTCTTATCCTATAAATGGGGGTTCTACGTAGACCCTCACGTTTAAAGGTAAAATAATAAGGGGATAAATAAGAACACATAGGACTGCATTTAGGGGGAAAACACAAGAAATAGATAGAAGGCTCAGATATACCTACACAAGTAATGCACATAAACAGCATGACTCATACCCAATTAAGGTCTAAATTCAGATCTTATACATGGTATCTAAGTGACAACAACAGAATCAGATTTATTACATGACTCAGAAAAGAAGTTTGAATTAGGCTTGCCTGCTAATTTATTTAAAGTTGATTTCCTAAGGCCTGCCTAGGCGTGAAATACAGATGACTACAAGGTAGGTTTTTAAAGCGGACTCTTGAATCCTTATAGGCATGATATATAATGAAAAATCAAGGTAGTTTTTGAAAGGACTTGTTTTAGGGAACATAAACCATTAATTAAAACTTTTTCAAAACGAACTAAAATGCAAACTGGGTTGATTTATTTAAATTAATGCGTAATACATACGGAGACACCTAAAGATTGCACAACCTTTCGCTTAGACACTTAAATTAGGTATTTTTCCAATTAGACACGTTTCTTAGGCAATTTTCATACCAATTAGACACAAAACTATGATATGGCAAAGAAAGTGTTTCTCAGTCTCCTTGAGCGCGTGAATGAAATAAACATGGCATTTTTCAATTAATTAAATATTAAAAATCCATTTGACCACAAAAAATCCTATTTTCACTAAATCCCCCCACCCAAAAAACTAACTGTGTTCCATCATCTTCTCCATTTTTCCACCATATCAACTCCTCCACTATCTTAAACCTTCCTCCTCCGTAATAATAGTCCAATAAGTCATATTCTCCTCATAAATTACCTAGCAGCAACCATTTTTCATTTATCATCACCAGCCCCCAATTCCAAAATCCCACCAAAACATCTCCTCCAACCACCATAATATTTCATTGCCATAACACCAAAAAGTAAATAAAGCTACAGGAAAAAAATCATCAAGCAGAACTATCAATCTCAAACAAAGACAACTAAAAAGTGGTGAACAAATGAGACCAACATCCTAATAAATAGAATAAAATTACTTGGCCATTGTTATGTAATTTTGATGTTTTTGCGGAAATTCTTGGCGCCATTAATGAGTTTGATAATGGGTTTTATGAACTTTAGGCTTTGGAGTTTGGATATGTTTGACGCCGCTTGCCAGACGAGATCAGACGACAAAAATTGGACAACAAAGAGGGAGCAGGGGTGATGTTGGCGACGGGATTGGAGACATCGGCGAGTGGGGGAACGTTGCGAGTGGGGGCCGAGGGGGTATTTGTATTTTAGTGGAAATAACACTATATAGCTGAGGTGGATAGTGAGGTGGACAAAAAAATGATGTGGCACGATTTATAATGGTTACTTTTGCCACGTAGACGGAGATTGCAGAACACGCGCTTGGTTAATTAATAAGCCAGCAAAAAACGTGTCTAATTGGTATGAGGATTGCCTAGGAAACGTGTCTAATTGGAAATAGGCCTAGTTTAAGTGTCTAAGTGAAAGATTGTGCCAACTTTAGGTGTCTCCGTATGTATTACGCCTTAAATTAAACTAGTTGAGATCTATAGGCAACATTTCTAGAGTTATTCCATATAGGCATGACATCTAGTTGTTTAACACTGATTTCAGAGACTTTGCAAGCATGGTGACCAATGAAAGAAAACATGTAACACTTGTTATAATAGAAGCTGGATTAAGTTATATCCTATAGGTATGGCATCTATTCGTGAAACTGATTTTGAGACCTATAGGCATGATTTCTAACATGGTGAGGCAAACATAGTAAAACCCTATAGACATGATTTCTAAAATGGTAAGCCAAACATAGAAAAATGTAAAGTCCTATAGGCATGGTTTCTACCCGCCTTACCCCACAAACATGTAAATACCTGCCCTTTTCACTAGTTACCCCAACATTCGTTTAGAAATTATTACAGACCATGTGAATGAATTACATGAGAAAAGTAAAAATTACACTATAGAGAACCTGAAACAGGCCTAAAATTTTCAGCACCTGATTAGGACTTCCTCTCTGAGTTATGTAATAAACCACCTCAAGTTCCAAGATTGTTCCATAGCCCTTTTTCATATATTGGTGTGTCAGAGTTCCTTAAGGACCTCAAGAGATCCCGGGAAGGGCTCACAACCAGATTGCATAACCAAGACAGAGTAAGTGCAGTATGGAAAGGCCAGCTTTCATGTGTCCAAGTTCAGATGGAGCTCAGGGGTCCCAAGGCAAGGCTCACACAAAAGGGGAAGAACCTAGTGGTCTAAGAGTATATGTGAGAGTGCTTGAAATAGATTTAAAAAGGTTGAATTGGAAAGCAGTTTTGAAATAGCATGTTTGAAATAAGTTTGCAAAACATCAAAAGAGTTGCTTAGGGGAAAACAATTTTGAATGGATAAGGGGATAGGGACAACAACAACAACTTGGAACAAGCTATCACATACAGAACAAACTCAAAGAATAGTATCATTCACAAGCAGGGAAGTAAGGGGATGGGGACATAGAGAGCCCAAATCAGAAACACATAAACATGGATGAGAAGAAAAACATATAGACCAGCATGTACAAAGAACAAGTAGCAATTGATTGGCCTCCAGAATACAAACTACTACTTCAAAGTGTTAACAAGGGAATCATGCTCGAAATTAGAATAGTAATAAGACATAGAGATAGGGTATAGGAGTAGTCATGTTGAGGATAGGGGTTTATCACACATAATTAGTCATGCCACTTAGTGTTAATCAAATACATTAGGAGTCTATGATACTAACATGTGTCAATCCTCCTTTTTCCGTACCCGAGAGGGTACAAGGGAGTTTTTTTTCCAATTAAAGGACAATCGAAACGGGATTTATTTATTTATTTCAAAGTCGCCACTTGGGAGATTTAGGGTGTCCCAAGTCACCAATTTTAGTCCCAAATCGAGGAAAAGAATGACTCCATATTACAGTCTGCGTACCAGAAATTCGGATAAGGAATTCTGTTAACTCGGGAGTAGATGTTAGGCACTCCCGAGTTCCGTGGTTCTAGCACGGTCGCTCAACTGTTATATTCGGCTTGATTAATCTGATTTTATACAAATATGAACTGATGTGCAAATTTTAACTTTTTACTACTTTCATAATTATTATTATTTTTGTAGGACTTGCACGGTTGTGAAAACATATCTCGAACCACGTTACATCAATGCACCCGTGATTATTGACATATCTCGACTCGGTTAAGATTTGGATTTAGGTCACATAAATGTGCACCCAAGTTAGGGAAAATAGATTATTAAAAGCGTGCCTAAAGCAACTAGCGTATTGTTATTTGGAGAAGGCCGTAAAATTCGCTAAACGGCCTGTCCCGAATTCTAAGTATTTTAACATATACATTTAAAAGGCCCCGCAGCTTGTACATTTTTGTTTGTCGAGGCTCGTCTAATTTATTATTAAAAAGAATTTGCAACATCATGAAAATGCATCTCGGACCACGCCACAATCAATGTACCCGTGATTAGAGACACATTTCGATTCTGTTGAGATTTGGATTTGGGTCACATAAATGTGCACCCGAGTTTAAGGAGATAACATTATTAAATACGCACCTAAAGAGACTATCGCGTTATTATTCTGGGAAGGCCGTGAGATTTGCTAAACGACCCGTCCTGGAAACTAAATGCTTCGATATATACATTTAACGAGGGCCCCGCAGCTTGTGCATTTTTATTTGTCGAGGCTCATCTCGTCTTTATTTTAAAAGGATATCATATAGTAGCTACGTTTCTTATCGCGTTTGTCTCTACTAATTGAAAGCAGAAATAGCCCTAGTTAATTACATGCTTGCAGGTTATTTATAGCAGGATTCCGAATGCTTTTACAAAATCAGAAACATGGCCACGCCCACGGGCAATCGATCGAATCTTATGGGCCCAAACCCAGCTCATGCGGGATTGGCCATGCCTGGGCCACTGTTTTTCCGATGAGGGCCTGCTTAGTCCGTTTCGACTTGGGCTCGACCTTTGTGAGGTTGAGACCGTAAACTTGTGTTCTTTGTTCTAAAGGTGTGGTTTATTAGTTATAACAAGGCAGTCTATCAAAAGGGAAGGAAATTAACTAATGATGGATAGTTTTCATGCATTAATGGACATGCTAATCACAAACATATCTAATTTCTGAGCTATAGCCTACTGCACTGTTAAATCTTTTATCTATCAGCCTACACACACAATAGGATATCAAGTTACCATACATTGACATTTACTATGTATGAGAGCTAACTCCAGTATCCAAGCAAAAAATGTAAACTATTATACATCACATGATATTCAATATACAGGCTATGTATGAAAATAAACAATCTTCAACTCTTCTCTTTTGTATTCATGCTCAACTTTCAAGTTACATTGACAGTATTAGTCGTGTACCTGGTATAGAAAAGCAAAAGAAGAAGGAGAATGATCAGCCGAGTAGTATGCAATAACACAGCAACAGCAGGTAAACAACAGTCAACAATCAATAGCAACAACAATCAGCAACAATGTCACCAATAGTCCACAGACAACCAACAGCAATGTCAACAACGAGGAAACCCACAGGTGGTCGAGCACCAAGCAAACAATCCCAGACACAGAGTAGTAAAATAGCCGAGAAAACCAGAATATTCAATGCAAAAGCAACAACAGTGCAATTAGAGTAACTGACTTGACCAAGACGGCTTTGACCAACTTAATCTCTTATGCAGTTTTCAGACAGTGTTTGGTTACAATGTTATGAAATTTTCTTTCTGTTTTTCCTTTTCTGAAGACTAAAAAAAATGTCCAGCCCCTTCTTAGCTAAAGATAACTCTATTTATAAGCCAATGCAGGTCAGTCATACTACCCGGATCCCCCCCCCCAGGTTGTAACCTGCCCATACCCCTTAACTCCTCATGCCTAAGTGCACTTTCTTGAAATGAAACTCATCTGCTCCCCATGCTTGTCCTATTGCTCTAACCAAGAGTTATGGGTGCATTAAAGTATTCATTTGAACCCATGCCCTTATGTTTTGTTCCCCATTGTCATTAGGTTAATAGTATTTTAATTACCACTTGACATATTCTTAAATTAATCCCTAATCAGACTCTGTCCTATGCCAAAACTTCCCTTAACCCTTGCATATTACTGTATTACCCTAACTCCTAATGGCCACTATATAAACCTCTCTGAATTCAACTAATCACTGACTACTAATTACTTAACTTAAACTCAATGCTGACTTCAAGTTGAACTGTTAGATTTCCACAGCTAATAGCCAATTCTCTGCCTAAGTTCAGGCAATGATTCAAACTTAAACAAACAGGGGTGCCAATCAAATGGTATGAGTTGGTCAAACTGGGAGCCAAACCTGACAAACTCAAACCAATTGATCCAATATGCAGTTAAGGATGCAAACTATGATTGAAACTACTACAACATGCCTATTGATACAAGTATTACCATAGGTAAGAAAACAGGCTGGTAATCACACTGAAATGAGCAGACTCCTGATTTTCTAGTTTTTCAAATGAATTCAGTTGACGACACTTATTTAAACGCCTACACAAACTATAATATACAACAAACAATCATCAAAACCATAAAACAAACTAAACATTAACTCATAATTCACATACATGGACAGACAAGTCAGAAACCAAACCAAACCAGAACATGAACGACAGATAGAATTTAGGAGGATAAAAGAAAAGGAAAAATACCTCAGGGAAATGAAACTAAGATTGAAAAAGCTAGGACTCAGACCAGATCATTTTGGGGTCGAATGGACTTTTATCGAAGTGTTCTAAACTGAGACCACCTCGGCAAAAGTCTATTAGACCCTGATCCTGTTGCTGATTCTGACAGAACCCATAGATCTGAGTCCTAGGGTTCTTGAGGTTCGAGTTAGGGGTTTGAGCCTCTTTGTTTAGATTCGAACGGAACCAAAGCCATTCAGGGGGTGAGGGAGGTCAGGAGGTGCTGTGGTGTGAGTTTGGGGTCAGTGGGTGTAGATCTGGGCTACGGGGTGATTCGAGGTGAACGGTTAATGGATTCGTGTTCAGGGTGGTTGGGTGCATCGGGGGTGATATTTTGGTGGTCATCGGAATCGTGGTTGCCGGGCTTTCGGCGGGGGAATCCTAGGGTTGCTAGGGTTTCAGAGGAGGGGGTTCTGGGGACGATGGTGAATAGTGGGGTGAAAGGTGGGGTTTGGTTTGGGGGCGTGGGGTGTGATCGGGAGCTTATATACGGAGAGGGGTTGTGTGATCCTGGCCGTTGGATGAATCGAGACTGATGGCCAGGATCTTTCACTTAATATGGAACGACACCGTTTGGCCTTGGTTGGGGGTCGGTTTGAACCGATTATTGGGTCGGGTTAAGGAATGGGTAAGGGAGATGGGATGATGGTCGTCAGATTGACCTGGTTTGAACGGCCGAGATGAACTGTCCTTGAAACGACGTAGTTTTGGTGTTGAACTACGTCGTTTCGATGGCCTGGGGATGGGTTGCTTGGGCTGGCTGACTTGGGCTGCTCTTGGGCCTCAAAAATTCCTAATAAAAATAGGCCTACTCCGAATTTTAAACAACTTGCACTATTTCTTTTGTTTTCTTATTTTTTAAAACACAACTAAATAAAAAATGAATTTAAAACACCCATTAATCAACACTTAACACAATTATCACACATATATTAAACTATTTTTAAGTAGGTAAAATCACACCCTAGCGACAACAAAAGAATAAAAGATGCATATTTTTGTGCATTTCCTTTTAATACCCGAATTACGGTTTAATTACATATGACATGCATATTTTGTATTTTGCATGGACAGAACCACAAAATGATTACCAGCACATGTCACGTAAAATCGAGAAATTGTACAACGAGGCCATTTGTCATTATTTTTTGCTTTCTTTTGGAGTGATTGTCCGTGAAGCAAAAATCACGTGCTTACAGCTGCCCCTCTTTGCCCGGAGACACGAAGGGTTTTCGCGCAAAGATAAAGCGGGCGATTGTTGCTCGTCCGAGTACTCCGTGTGAAGCATTTTTTGAAAAAAGATTTGACCGAACCTTTGCTTCAGAGGTTTCCTACATATCCTGGGCTGAACAGGAATCAGGTCAATGTAGTTCGGGCAGTTTTGGTAGCTGGGACTACCGTGTGGCTGTAACGTTTGTTGTTGTTGCGTGTTGTTACATGCTGCTGTATGTTGTCATCTCTTACCGATATCCTTGTTACATTGTGCCAAAAGGAAAACCAAGAAGCTAGGCTAGACTATGGATCATAAGATCTCATATATCTTCAACTTGTTCTTGTCGCCTTGCTTTCTTGTCGGCTTGCGTTTTCCTCCGATGCCTTTATTCTGTGAACTTGGGGGATGACACTGGCCATTTGCCTTTCTGAATGCCCATTTTCATCATTTTGCTTGGTCCGCTGGGGATATGGCTTTCTTCATTAAGCTTGTTATGCTGGGCCTGATTTAATGTTCACAAGCCGCTTCCTTCAAAACGCGTCCTTTCTTCCTTTTGACGCATGCACTTGAGTTTGCAACCTTCTACTTCCCGGTGCTGGGGATTTTTATTGTTTCCTGCTTGGGGATTCCTGTTGTAAGCTTCTACCTTCCGGTGGGCTACTGATTTCAAAATCTGCAGTATAAGACTAAAAAGTATTCCTCTTGTTATACAGGTGGGCGCCTGAATGCAAAAACATGAAATGTATGCCCGCATTATACTGGTGGGCGACCTAGAACAAAAATGTATTCCCGCATTATACTGGTGGGCGACCTAGAACATGAATGTATTCCCGCATTATACTGGTGGGCGACCTAGAACATGAATGTATTCCCGCATTATACTGGTGGGCGACCTAGAACATGAATGTATTCCCGCATTATACTGGTGGGCGACCTAGAACATGAATGTATTCCCGCATTATACTGGTGGGCGACCTAGAACATGAATGTATTCCCGCATTATACTGGTGGGCGACCTAGAACATGAATGTATTCCCGCATTATACTGGTGGGCGACCTAGAACATGAATGTATTCCCGCATTATACTGGTGGGCGACCTAGAACATGAATGTATTCCCGCATTATACTGGTGGGCGACCTAGAACATGAATGTATTCCCGTATTGTACTGGTGGGCGACCTAGAACATGAATGTATTCCCGCATTATACTGGTGGGCGACCTAGAACATGAATGTATTCCCGCATTATACTGGTGGGCGACCTAGAACATGAATGTATTCCCGCATTATACTGGTGGGCGACCTAGAACATGAATGTATTCCCGCATTATACTGGTGGGCGACCTAGAACATGAATGTATTCCCGCATTATACTGGTGGGCGACCTAGAACATGAATGTATTCCCGTATTGTACTGGTGGGCGACCTAGAACATGAATGTATTTCCGCATTATACTGGTGGGCGACCTAGAACATGAACGTATTCCCGCATTATACTGGTGGGCGACCTAGAACATAAATGTATTCCCGCATTATACTGGTGGGCGACCTAGAACATGAATATATTCCCGCATTATACTGGTGGGCGACCTAGAACATGAAATGTAAAGACAGGAATGTGTTTGAATTTGTTTCCTCGTTCCTCCGAGAAAATTTTTGACAACGGCAGAAAATTTTCTGCCCCGGTTTTGGTGACCTTTCTGACATCGCGTCCTTCTGCCATCATCAACCTTTATTTTCCTGCAGCAGACAAAAGGACTTTTTTAATTTTAATCATGGTGGGCAGCGGTGTCTTTCCCGCTGGGGGATGATTTTTCTCTTTTTTTTTTCTTTTCTTGCTTTGTGCCCCCCACAACTGGTTGGTGGACAAAGTTGCTTGCTGGGGGTGACCTGTCTGATGGGGATGGTTTTCCATTTATCCCCTTTTCTGCTTTTCTCTTTACAGAACAAAACTGTGGGAGTCCGCTTCCCTCCCGAAACCACTCCCTTAGGAGTTTTATTCCCTCCCGGAACTGCAAGGCATAGAACTTTATTGCCTGGGGATAACCTTTAGGACTGTTAGGGTTATCTTGCATCGGATTAACTTCCCTTTCCTACGGAGTCTTACCACTTCGGACTTGGGTCCGAGATTTATCGACATTCTGTGGGGAAACCTTTTCGGAACTTGGTCCACAGGTCCTTCACCCGTCATTTTCCACTCTATTTACGTCGTCCTTAACTTTCTACGCAATTCGTCCTTTGGTTTTGCAACCGATGCCTTTTGTCTTATTCTCGGCTTTTTGCCTATCCTTTTCGTATTTTGCTTTTGTACCCCTTCGGCCTCTGGTAGTAAACTTTGAAAAATCCTTTTCAAAACGAATTTTTAGAAAGAAATGAAAAAGATAGAAAAGGAGAAAAAATCTTTCTGAACCAATACTTGGTGAAAAAGGAAAAGAGAAGAACTTATCTGTATGACATGACTGGTTCTTGTGATCATGACGTGCACCATAGAGTCCCGACCCAGTCTATTTGTATCAATCATATGCCTGACGGCCTTACTTGCTGGGGATAAATGAGTGTCCATTTCTTTGCGAACATGGACCCTTTTGTTGATCTGTCTTGTCGTCTCATAGCGCCGTTCAAGGGGTTTTCACTAATGAGACTCTCTCTTTTCTCTCAGCTCTCGGCGCCTTATGGTGCCTGTGAAGGTTTTCACCGATAAGACTCTCTCGTTTCATATCTCTCATCTTTCGTCGCCTTGTGGTGTCTGCGAGGGTTTTAACTGCCAAGACTCTTTCATTTTATTTCTTCAACGGGGAATTGGAGTGTTGTCGCTACGACCCTCTCTTCTGGAGATTCCTTTGGACTGTCAATTTATTTCTAGTTTCATGATTCTCTTCTCTGCTGGGGATCAGTGTATTATTCTTGGCTTTATTTGCCTGACTTGGCACCTCTTGGATATTGATCGGGGAGGTCTTTTTTGGACGTCGATGTTGGTTTTGGTGTGGGGCTAAAAGAAAGGCTATCAAAAATTTGAAATAACTTTGACGGGTGAGCCACTACAACTTTTGGAATCAAACCTTTGCTGGAACTTTAAAACATAACCTCTGCCCCAGTTTTCTTGCTTGGGGGATTTTATTTTTACACTGTGTTGAGCTACGTGCGTTACGCACACTGTGCCTATTATGCACACTTATGTACACTATGCATACTATGACCGAGCCGTGAGGTGCCTACGTATCCTCTTTGAGGAATCAGGTCAAATGTAGTTCCTAACGGTTTTGTTTTTCTTGTGATTTTTATCTTTTCTTCTTTTTTTTCATTTTCTTTTACAATTTTCTTTTTCTTTCTCTCTTTTTTTCTTTTTCATATCTTTTCCATTAGTGATTCCAAAAGAGGGATATGAAAGGATAACTTAAGGCTCAAAAGGGGGAAACAAGGGTAAAAAGTGTTTGGGTAGAAGAAAGAATTGCCTCCGTCATTTCATTATCCAATAAGTGCCAAATACAAACAAACGAACCAATGACTACCATAATCAAAGAAATTACGCATAATATCTTTTGACTGCATCAGAATTGATAGCCATGTCGACACATCTCCCCTCGATATCCGTCAAACATAAAGCACCGTTGGACAACACTCTGGTCACGATATAAGGCCCTTGCCAATTTGGGGAGAACTTGCCTTTTGCCTCGGCCTGATGTGGGAGGATCTTCTTCAATACCTGCTGCCCTATTCAAACTTCCTGGGGCGTACTTTCTTATTGTATGCCCTTGCCATTCTCTTCCGATACAGCTGACCATGGCACACTGCTGCCAATCTTTTCTCGTCTATCAAGCTCAACTGCTCTAGTCGAGCTTTGACCTAATCATCATCATCAATTTCGGCTTCAGCGACAATCTGGAGGGACGGAATTTCGACCTCCACCGGTATTACGGCCTCATTTCTGTACACCAACAAATAAGGAGTTGCACCTATGGAGGTCCGGACGGTAGTGCGATAATCCAACAAAGCAAAGGGTAATCTCTCGTGTCATTGTCTGGACCCTTCCACCATCTTCCGCAGTATCTTCTTGATGTTCTTATTGGCTGCTTCGACCGCTCCATTCGCCTTGGGACGATATGGGGTGGAATTGCGGTGTGTAATCTTTCATTGTTGGCATACCTCTCTCATCAGGCTGTTGTTAAGATTTGCACCGTTGTCCGTGATGATCACTTTTGGGATCCCAAATCTGTAGATGATATGGGAGTGAACAAAATCCACCACTGACTTTTTAGTTACCGACTTGAAGGTTTTAGCCTCGACCCATTTGGTGAAGTAGTCAATGGTCACCAGAATGAACCTATGACCGTTGGATGTTGCTGGCTCGATAGGCCCAATGACATCCATGCCCCATGCAACAAACGGTCAGGGTGCTGACATCGTATGTAACTCAATTGGCGGAGAATGAATCAGATCTCCATGTATCTGACACTGATGGCATTTCTTCACGAAAGTGATACAGTCATGCTCCATGGTGAGCCAATAACACCCTGTTCGAAGGATCTTCCTTGCCAATACATATCCGTTCATATGTGGCCCACAAACTCCAGCATGTACCTCTGCCATAACCGTCGTGGCTTGAACGACGTCTATACATCTTAACAATCCCAAATCCGGGGTTCTTTTGTACAACACTCCTCCGCTGAGGAAGAAACCATTCGACAACCAGGGCTCGCCATCTGCTTCCTCTTCCACTGCGTTGCAATAAGCGTGCTGATCACGAACCTGGATGTGCAGCGGTTCAACATACATTTTATCAGGGTGGTGCAACATTGATGCTAAGGTGGCCAATGCATCCGCAACCACATTATGAACTCTTGGGATATGTTTGAATTTCACAGATCGAAATCGCTTGCTCAGATCGTGCAAGCATTGTCGATATGGTATGAGTTTCAAATCCCGTGTTTCCCATTCACCCTGAATCTGATGTACCAAGAGGTCCGAGTCTCCCAAGACCAAAACGTCTTGGACATCCATGTCCGCAGCTAATCGCAGGCCCAAAATGCAAGCTTCATATTCGGCCATATTATTGGTGCAATAGAAGCGCAATTGAGCTGTAACAGGATAGTGGCGTCCTGTTTCAGAAATGAGTACTGCTCCTATTCCAACCCCTTTCGCGTTCGCAGCTCCATCGAAGAAAAGCTTCCAACCCGGTTCCTCGGGTAATTCTCGCTCACTTGTATGCATCACTTCTTCGTCGGGAAAATACGTTCTTAAAGGCTCGTACTTTTCATCAACGGGATTCTCTGCCAAATGGTAGGCCAGCGCCTGGGCTTTCATGGTTGTCCTGGTCACATAGATGATATCAAACTCTGTGAGCAGAATTTGCCATTTTGCCAACCTTCCTGTGGGCATAGGTTTCTGAAAGATATACTTCAATGGGTCCAAACGGGATATGAGATAAGTAGTATACGAGGACAGGTAGTGCTTCAACTTCTGAGCTACCCAAGTTAGGGCGCAACATGTTTTCTCGAGTTGAGTGTACTTGACCTCATATACTGTGAATTTCTTGCTAAGATAATAAATGGCCTGCTCCTTCCTTCCTGTGTCATCATGTTACCCCAGTACACAACCAAATGAATTTTCCAGGACCGTCAGATAAAGAATTAAGGGCTTCCCTGGCTTAGGCAGAACCAACACGGGTGGATTAGACAGATACCCTTTGATTTGGTCGAAAGCCTCTTGACACTCTGTCATCCAACTTACCGCAGCATCCTTTTTCAACAGCTTAAATATGGGCTCGCAAGTTGTTGTGAGTTGAGCGATGAACCTGCTGATGTAGTTGAGTCTCCCCAACAGGCTCATTACCTCTGTTTTGTTCTTTGGCGGTGGCAAATCTCGGATGAATTTGATCTTGGATGGGTCCAACTCAATACCCCGTCGACTGACGATGAATCCTAACAGCTTTCCTGATGAAACCCCGAATGCGCATTTGGCCGGGTTGAGCTTGATATCATACCTTCGGTGTCTTTGAAAAAATCTCCTCAGGTCTGCTACATGGTCTTCCTGACGCCAAGACTTTATGATCACATCATCTAGGTACACCTCAATTTCTTTGTGTATCATGTCGTGAAACACAGTAGTCATTGCTCGCATGTACGTTGCCCCGACATTCTTCAATCCAAACGGCATTACCCGATAGCAGTAAGTTCCCCAGGGCGTAATAAAAGCTGTCTTTTCTGCATCTTCCTCGTCCATTAGGATCTAATGATAACCCGCATAGCAATCCAAAAAGGATCCGATCTCGCGCCCAGCGCAATTATCGATTAGGATATGGATGTTGGGCAATGGAAAATTGTCCTTGGGACTTGCTTTGTTGAGATTGCGGTAGTCGACGCACACCCTGATTTTCCCATCCTTCTTTGGAACTAGTACCACATTGGCCAAGCACTCGGGATATTGAGTGACCCGAATGACCCTCGCCTGCAGCTGCTTAATCACCTCTTCTTTGATCTTTACACTCATTTCTGTTTTAAATTTCCTTAGCTTTTGCTTGACCGGAGGGTATGCCGGGTCAGTGGGCAATTTGTGCACCACTAAATTGGTGCTTAATCCCGGCATATCATCATATGACCATGCAAAAACATCTTTGAATTCCACGAGTGTTTTGATCAATTCTTCCCCAACATTCGGCTCAATGTGGATGCTGATTTTGGTTTCTCGGATATTATCAGCGTCTCCTAGATTCATAGCCTCAGTGTCATTTAGATCAGGCTTGAGTTTCTCTTCAAATTGACACAGTTCTCAGTTTATCTCTTCGAAGGCTTTATCTTCGTCATATTCAGATTCATCGTCACAAACGACCTCTTGTATCATTAAATCGGACTCAGATTGACTTATTAGACTAGGTCGAAGATGCGATGTGCATGCCATGTCATTAGAACCAGTAAAAAGAGAACTGTTCAGAAAGAAAAAGAACAAAACAAAATTAAAATGAGACAAAAGAAGAGAACTTTATTAAACTTGCGAGATAAAAGGGTTCACACTTTTACAAAACAAAAGTAAAATTTGGATTACACCCTGGAATAATCCGAACAAAACAAAACAAACAAAAACATAAATCAATGCCTACTACCAAGACTCCCCTCAGACAGGAAGAGGAGTAACCGTCCAATTGTTGGTCTTGGCCTCAGGCCCCACAAATTGTATCTCCGCTCTACTGGAACTCTCTCCAGCTTCTACCATACTGACATCAGCGAATAGCCTCTCGAAACTCTGATTCAGGTCCCCATCCATACCAATCAATGGTCCTAGAATCTTTGGGACTGGTGGCCTTTTGGCACTTGCTCTGACAAAAGATCTTGAGAGGCGTGGCACAGGCTTGGGCAGAGACCAAACTCTCTTCTTCATTTTTCGCGCTTGCTTCCTATCTGCTGCGGTTGGTTTGAACCCCCAAACCGAAGTTTTCCAAGTTCTTGGGCAGGGAGATAGGTTGATCAATCCCCTGAAACTCAACTCCCAGGCCTTTTCCCGGCACAAACCCGTTGCCCAGCATTTCCGAGACCATCATGATTGTTGCGGAAGCTACCCTAGGGTACTGGAGGATCTCACCCTCATAAATCTTGTTTGCCGACATTGTATCGAAAATCTGGTAGACCCAAGGACCTTTGTCATCATCGGTCTCTATGAATGGCACAATGGCGCCACCCATGGGGCACGCCGTGTCTTCACCGTGCAGTACGACCTCCTGTTTATCCCATTCGAACTTGACCATCTGATGTAGGGTGGAAGGCACTGCTTTGGCAGCGTGAATCCATGGTCGTCCTAACAGAAGGTTATAAGATACCATGGCATCTAACACCTGGAACTCCATGGTAAACAGGACTTGACTGATGGTCAATTCAAGTACAATATCCCCCACTGTGGCTGTTCCATTTCCGTCAAACCCTCGGACGCAGATGCTATTCTTGTGGATTCTTCCGTGGTCGATCTTTAACTAGTTCAGAGTGGATAACAGACAAATATTGGCACTTGAACCGTTATCCACCAATACCCGAGTAACTACCGAGTTTTCACATTTGACAGTTAGGTAGAGAGCTTTATTATGCTCCGTACCTTCCACTGGCAGATAATCATCTGAGAATGTTACCCTGTTCACCTCAAATATCTTGTTGGCAATGGTTTCTAGGTGGTTTACAGAAATCTCGTTGGGTACATGAGCTTCGCTTAATATTTTCATCAGGGCCCGACGATGCTCCTCAGAATGGATTAGTAATGACAGCAGCGAGATCTGGGCCGGTGTTTTCCTCAGCCGTTCGACCACGTAGTAGTCCTGCACTTTCATCTTCCTCAAGAACTCCTCAGCCTCTTCTTCGGACACAGGTTTCTTGGTTGCAGCTGGGTTGGTTCTTCTCAGCTCCACCGGAGCAAAACACCGTCCTGATCGAGTCAGCCCTTGCGCTTCACAACTAACTTCCTCCACTTGTTTTCCTTTGTACATCACCACTGTCTTCTCGTATTTTCAAGGCACGACCTTGCTATCAATCATCGGCAGTTGGACTACAGGCTTTATGGTGACCAGTTCCCTGTATACCCCTTTTAACACAACTACAGGTGTGGATGGAGTCCCTGATATTACCAACTTGTTTGGCTCGGGTTTGCTTGTTATGGCGGACGGGCTTTTTCCCAATATCACTACTGGCTTGACGCCTTCTCCCTGCGACTGTACCCCCGTTCCTCCACTGGTCGATCCTTCTTTCGGGGCGGCCTGGATCATCATCACTGTCTGTGAGGGTTTTCTCAACTCTCCTCCCTCATACACCAACTCAATCATGTGAGTCTCGTGGTGCGCTGGCAGTGGGTTCTGGTTGATGTTAGGAGCCTACGGTGTCTGGACCTCGATCTTATTGGTATCAATAAGATCCCGTATGGCATGCCTCAACTTCCAACACTTTTCGGTATCATGCCCCAGCATCCCTGAGAAGTACTCAAAGCTTATTGATCGGTCCAAATTTTGGGGTGGGGGATTTGTCTCTCGAGTCTTGACAGGACTAACCAAACCCAATTTCCTCAATTTGTGGAACAAAGCGGTGTAGGTTTCTCCCAACTCTGTGAAAGTTCTATGTTTCCGTAGCCTGTCATTCCTAGCATCTGGATTTTCCCGAAAGCCTGCCCATGGAGGGTTTCTATATGCCCTTGGTGGAGGATAGGTGTTTTGTGGTGGTGCATATGTGTTATGGGGAGCCGGCGCGTGCCATTGCGGGCGAACCGGAGGCTGAGTGTATGTCTGGGCTTGGTGTATGGAGAAATGTGGTTCTCGAGGTGGATAGCAGTGCTGTGGTGGGTTGTATGGGTAGTTTGGCCTGTGGGGTCTGGGTTGGTTGTAGTGGGGTTTGCCAGACCTGGCCCAACTGCTTGCCTCAATCGTGGCAATTTCTTCTTTCTTCCTTCTTCCCAGCGCACCTCCTGTGCCGCTCTGAATAGCCTGGGTCGTTGCCTTGAGTGCCGAGTAATTCAAGATTTTGTCAGACCTCAGACCCTCCTCTATCATGAGCTCTATCTTCACTACCTCGTTGAAGGATTTTCCAACCGTCGTCACCAAGTGACCAAAGTAGGTTGGATCTAGTGTTTGCAAGAAGTAGTCCACCATTTCTCCCTCTCTCATGGGAGGATCAACTCTAGCCGCTTGCTCTCTCCAGCGGAACCCGTACTCGCGAAAACTTTCCCCGGGCTTCTTCCCGGTCCTCAACAATGTGAGACGGTTAGGGACTATCTCGAGATTGTATTGGAAATGACCTGTGAAGGCCTGCGCCAGATCATCCCAAGTGTACCATCTGCTGGAATCCTGCCCGGTATACCATTCTAGTGCCGATCCGCTCAGACTTTGGCCGAAATAAGCTATCAGCAGCTCATCTTTGCCACCTGCCCCTCTCATTTTGCTACAGAATCCCCGCAAAAATGCGCCATGGGATCACCGTGCCCTTCATATAAATCAAACTTAGGCATCTTGAACCCAGCCGGGAGTTGGACGTTCGGGAAAGGGCATAGATCTTTGTAGGCCACGCTGACCTGGTTGCCCAATCCGTGCAGGTTCCTGAAGGACTGCTCCAGGCTTTTGAACTTCCTCAATACCTCATCTTGTTCTGGGGCTTTAACCGGCTTTTCAACTTCTGCCGGTACCTCCAAGTGCGGATTGTAGGCATGTGGTTCGGGGGCATGGAATGTAGGCTCAGAGGGATAGTATTGCGTATCGTGAGCCTGAAACAATGGCTCGCTGGTCGTTCTTTGCAGGGTGGCTGATGTGGGTCCCACAAAAGTGGGAACATTTGGTGTTGGGAGAGGTTGATGGGGTGGTGGAGCTTGGGAATCATGAGGGCTTCTCTCCTGATGATAACGGCGATTCGCAAGGCTTGTTGAAGGGCCGGAGTGAGGGTATTCCGGCATGTGCCCCAGTGGCTCAAGGCTCTTTTATGCTTTGGCTAAAGCTAGATGCATTGCATTCATCTCTAGTCCCATCCTTTCAATCTTTTCCATTGCTTCTTTTAACAACTGGCTCATCGACCTTTCTTCCTCGGTACTGTTCTCTGAAGTAGTCATGCTTGTTGCTACCGGTCCTTTGGATCTGGTTTGGTAAGGGTGTGTTGCCAGAATTCTTTAACAACTAACTGTCTGATATCCAGACAACAACAAACTTTGTTAGCGTTAGAGCTTAACAGATTTGATAACAACACATTAAGGATGCAATGCTCCTAGGTAGTTAACCGTTTCTAACATGCTTTGCTTCAAACAACATGCGTCATCCCGGCTTGCTCGTTTGTCCTTTTAAAGTACTTTGGGAAACCCTGTATTTTATTTTATTCTTGTATATATACTTTTTTTTTCTTTTTCTTTCTTTATTAAAGGCGGTCGAATCTTATGGGGATTGCCTACGTATCACGTCCCCGCGCGAATCAGACCAGGCGTAGTTCTGCCATAAAGTAAAGACACACAAAATTCTTTTTGGAATCATTGAATTCATCATCAAAATTTGCTATTACAAATTACTTCAAACAAAAGAATAGCAAAAGTACAGACTCCACAGTTTTTAACTTGATTTGGCTGAAAGAAAAGAAAACAACATATGGGAAAGCAACAAAGCCAATTAAACAGGATTTGACCAAAGATTAATTTTACAACTTAGGGGCCCACGAGGCATCATTCGGCCCTTTCGCGACCCTAGGTGTAAGGTCTCTCTGCAAGCTTCTCAATTCATTCATGATCCGATGGACGCAGCCCATGATGGAGACAAGGAGGGTTTTCCGAGGCATTTGCTCGCATGCTAGGCATCTCATGTAAATGTAGTGCCCGATCTCGTCGATCCTTCCTCGAATGTTGTCCCTTTCAGCGAACAATTGCTTTATTTGCCGGTTCTTTAATCCCAGTGCTTGAGCATTGTCGGCAAGTCGATCCTGAAACATCTCCATTTGTCTTTCCATGCAGGCCATTGCATCGTAACAACGTCTTCTGTCGGCCTGGGCATCTCGCGTTTGTTTGATGATCCGATCATGAAGAGTGGAGTTCATTTTCCTTAATATCCCGATGCTCATTTCATAATCCCTTATGACCTGTTGCAGACGCTGCCTCCGGGCCATTGTGCCTTTTGCCCATCTGACCTTCATCCTTGCTATGCAAGCTTCTGACTGTTCTAGTGCTTCTCGGTTTTGGCTGACCTGATCTCTCAAATCTGCTATTAATCTTTCGTTTGAGCGACGTTTCTGTCGGTCAAGGTTACTCTTACCGGCTTGGCGAACGCGGGCCTTTAGTGTCTGGTTCTCTTGGGCTAACTTGTTCTTTTCACCCCGCTCGGAGGCGACTTGTACGTTGTTCTCAAATATAAGCCTCTCAACTTGTCGTTTTAACTTCCCGATTTCAACCAAGTAGCCTTCTTCTTTTGCGAGCCAGCCCCATTGTTCTTGCGATGACTCAACAAAATCTTGGAGGTGAGGCCTTTTGGTTGGCCGCGCTGGTTCGTCCCTCGCAGTGTTCTTCTTATTATGCCAAGCGAGGTAGGCCGGTGAGACTTCACCTCTAGACACATCACCTACTCGAGTATTCACCGTCAAGTATTGGCATTTACTCCATGTGCAACGAACTGTCTTTTCAGGAAATTGGCCGTCATTGCTGACCTCGACTGTATAAATACTGAGATCTTCGTCCGGGTGTACTACTTGACACATTCCTAATTGTCTCATCACCCTGTAAGGGGCATAAGGCTGAATATCTCTGAGTCCCATTAGGAGGAAATGAGGACCAGTGGCGGGCATGTACACAATGTCTTCCACAGGAAGCCAACCCAATGTCCAATTTATTTGTTTTGCGGTGATGGCACGGAGATAGGGTATCCATTCTTCAAACCCTTCTGGCAATCTGAGACCTGAAACCCTCAGGTTGTAACCTTCGATGTAGTCCTTGTTTGTAGACATATAGCGCATACACTGAGGATGACAACATAAGTGTTCGATCATCCACATCTGCAATAACAAATTGCACCCTTCGAAGAAATCTGCCCCGTCTTTACAAGCTGTGAGGGCTCGGTATATCTCCGACACTATCATAGGAGCAAGAATGCTTGTATCGTTGGTAATCAGGAACTTGACGATTCCAGCCACTTTCAGATCGATATTTCTATCTTCCCGAGGAAACACCACAATGCCTAAGAATGCTACCATGAAAGCGAACCGCGTATGTTCATTCCACTTTGCTAGATTCCCTCTGCTGCAGACACCGCTTTCCGGATCATTGAATCCTCATATGTGCCCGTACCCCTGGTATGTGAATTGCAAGGTAGAAAAACCCCTGTCCAACTCAGCGTACGGGACTCCCTTGCTTATCTTCAGTAGATCCATGAATATGTGTGAATTCACAGCTCTTGGAACGATCAGATATTTGTGCCTTAAACCTTCAGTGATGTCCATGTAACCTGTTATTTCTTCTAAAGTTGGGGTGAGTTCAAAATCTGAGAAGCGGAATACGTTGTGGGCCGGGTCCCAAAATGTAACCAAAGCCTTTATGATGTCGCATCTAGTCCTGACATTCAACAAACTGGTCAGGCCTCCCAGATGCAGTTTGATCTTGTCTTGCTCTGACTTTTCCAAATCCTCCCACCACAATCGCAACTCCAGAGGGATTTTGCTCCTAACTGTTACCGGCAAACTTGGACTTATGCTCATTCTGCATGTTTATTTGGGGTGATTAAGCACAGATCTAGACTCATTGGACTCAAATACCAAATTGACACACCTTTCTTTCCCTAAAAAAATGAAATTTGGTTGTTTCTGAAAAGCATGATGTCACCTTGACTATTTCAAAACTTTTGTTCTTTTGGATTATATTTTTTTTTTTTGAAAAAGTAAGTTGGGCCCGATGGGGGTTGCCAACGTATCTCACACCCTGCGAGAATCAAACTGGCGTAGTTTGGGCAGAAAACATAAACCAAATTTTGGAAACCATATTTCTCATGACAGACTATTTTTCCTCTTCTGTTTGGAAATAAGACAAAACAAAGATTCTTTTCTTCTCTTTTTTTTCTATTTTTCTTTTGCTTTTAATAAAACAAATTAATAAGACACATTTTCAAAATTTCGTTTTTGGGCATTGGTTTTTTTTTTCAAAAATAAACAATTAATTCCCTAACCGTTATTTCTCTTTTTTTCTTTTCTCTTCTTTTCACTTTCACAACATTCTCGATATACAAAAGACGATCAGCATGGAAGTATAAAAAAAGTAAATGCATAAAGCAAACAGGATGTAGCAGGATGGTCTTTCATTTTCGGTTGCTAGTCCTAGACGGACCCAACCCCTGTGTTGAGTCCCCTAAGTCGAATGCAACGTGATGCAAATAAGCGTTCCTACTAGGGATCCGGCATGAAGTCACGTTATTCTATGTTCAAAACCTGGGTCAGTGTTCTAGACTGTGTACCCAAGCGGACAACTCGAGCTGAGGATGGGAGCTGTGTACCGGTAACCAAAAGGCCATCCGGTTTTGCAACTCCTCCGAATCCTCATTCTATTTTGGTATATGACACTAACAGAAAGAAGTCACGACCAACGTGCACTCCTCAATAGAGAGAAAAGAGGGGTTTCGGCACAGTTTATATGTACAATCCAAGTAATATCAAAGCGGTAAAACACATCATTTAGCACCTTAGGCTCAAGTATGTAAAAATCAGATAAAACCAAATATAACAGTTTATTTAAGATCAAATTTCTAACCCTGAACCAGCGGTTCTGGGCCAGCTCCCCAGCGGAGTCGCCAGAGTTGTCACACCTCCTTTTTCCGTACCCAAGAGGGTACAAGGGAGTTTTTTTTCCAATTAAAGGACAATCGAAACGGGATTTATTTATTTATTTCAGAGTCGCCACTTGGGAGATTTAGGGTGTCCCAAGTCACCAATTTTAGTCCCAAATCGAGGAAAAGAATGACTCCATATTACAGTCTGCGTACTAGAAATCCGCATAAGGAATTCTGTTAACCCGGGAGAAGGTGTTAGGCACTCCCGAGTTCCGTGGTTCTAGCACGGTCGCTCAACTGTTATATTCGGCTTGATTAATCTAATTTTATACAAATATGAACTGATGTGCAAATTTTAACTTTTTACTGCTTTCATAATTATTATTATTTTTATAGGACTTGCAACGTTGTGAAAACATATCTCGAACCACGTTACATCAATGCACCCGTGATTATTGACATATCTCGAGTCGGTTGAGATTTGGATTTAGGTCATATAAATGTGCACCCGAGTTAGGGAAAATAGATTATTAAAAGCGTGCCTAAAGCAACTAGCGTATTGTTATTTGGAGAAGGCCGTAAAATTCACTAAACGGCCTGTCCCGAATTCTAAGTATTTCAATATATACATTTAGAGGGCCCTGCAGCTTGTACATTTTTGTTTGTCGAGGCTCGTCTCATTTATTATTAAAAAGAATTTGCAACGTCATGGAAATGCATCTCGGACCACGCCATAATCAATGTACCTGTGATTAGAGACACATTTCGATTCCGTTGAGATTTGGATTTGGGTCACATAAATGTGCACCCGAGTTTAAGGAGATAACATTATTAAATACGCGCCTAAAGAGACTATCGCGTTATTATTCTGGGAAGGCCGTGAGATCTGCTAAACGGCCCGCCTTGGAAACTGAATGCTTCAATATATACATTTAACGAGGGCCCCGCAGCTTGAGCGTTTTTATTTGTCGAGGCTCATCTCGTCTTTATTTTAAAAGGATATCCTATAGTAGCTACGTTTCTTATCGCGTTTGTCTCTTCTAATTGAAAGCAGAAATAGCCCTAGTTAATTACATGCTTGCAGGTTATTTATAGCAGGATTCCGAATGCTTTTACAAAATCAGAAATATGGCCACGCCCACGGGCAATCGATCGAATCTTATGGGCCCAAACCCAGCTCATGCGGGATTGGCCAGGCCTGGGCCACTGTTTTTCCGATGAGGCTCTGCTTAGTCCGTTTCAACTTGGGATCGACCTTCGTGAGGTTGAGACCGTAAACTTGTGTTCTTTGTTCTAAAGGTGTGGTTTATCAGTTATAACAAGGCAGTCTATCAAAAGGGAAGGAAATTAACTAATGATGGATAGTTTTCATGCATTAATGGACATGCTAATCACAAACATAGCTAATTTCTGAGCTATAGCCTACTGCACTGTCAAATCTTTTATGTATCAGCCTACACACACAATAGGATATCAAGTTACCATACATTGACATTTACTATGTATGAGAGCTAACTCCAGTATCCAAGCAAAAAATGTAAACTATTATACATCACATGATATTCAATATACAGGCTATGTATGAAAATAAACAATCTTCAACTCTTCTCTTTTGTATTCATGCTCAACTTTCAAGTTACATTGACAGTATTAGTCGTGTACCTGGTATAGGAAAACAAAAGAAGAAGGAGAATGATCAGCCGAGTAGTATGCAACAACACAGCAACAGCAGGTAAACAGCAGTCAACAATCAACAGCAACAACAATCAGCAACAATGTCACCAATAGTCCACAGACAACCAACAGCAGTGTCAACAATGAGGAGACCCACAGGTGGTCGAGCACCAAGCAAACAATCCCAGACACAGAGTAGTAAAACAGCCGAGAAAACCAGAATATTCAATGCAAAAGCAACAGCAGTTCAATTAAAGTAACTGACTTGACCAAGACACCTTTGACCAACTTAATCTCTTATGCAGTTTTCAGACAGTGTTTGGTTACAATGTTCTGAATTTTTTTTTCTGTTTTTCCTTTTCTGAAGACTAAAAAAAATGTCCATCCCCTTCTTAGCTAAAGATAACTCTATTTATAAGCCAATGCAGGTCAGTCATACTACCCGGATCCCCCCCTCCCCCCCAGGTTGTAACCTGCCCATACCCCTTAACTCCACATGCCTAAGTGCACTTTCTTGAAGTGAAACTCATCTGCTCCCCATGCTTGTCCTATTGCTCTAACCAAGAGTTATGGGTGCATTAAAGTATTCATTTGAACCCATGCCCTTATGTTTTCTTCCCTATTGTCATTAGGTTAATAGTATTTTAATTACCACTTGACATATTCTTAAATTAATCCCTAATCAGACTCTGTCCTATGCCAAAACTACCATTAACCCTTGCATATTACTGTATTACCCTAACTCCTAATGGACACTATATAAACCTCTCTGAATTCAACTAATCACTGACTACTAATTACTTAACTTAAACGCAATGTTGACTTCAAGTTGAACTGTTAGATTTCCACAGCTAATAGCCAATTCTCTGCCTAAGTTCAGGCAATGATTCAAACTTAAACAAACAGGGGTGCCAATCAAATGGTATGAGTTGGTCAAATTGGGAGCCAAACCTGACCAACTCAAACCAATTGATCCAATATGCAGTTAAGGATGCAAACTATGATTGAAACTACTACAACATGCCTATTGATACAAGTATTACCATAGGTAAGAAAACAGGCTGGTAATCACACAGAAATGAGCAGACTCCTGATTTTCTAGTTTTTCAAATGAATTCAGTTGACGACACTTATTTAATCGCCTACACAAACTATAATATACAGCAAACAATCATCAAAACCATAAAACAAACTAAACATTAACTCAAAATTCACAAACATGGACAGACAAGTCAGAAACCAAACCAAACCAGAACATGAACGACAGATAGAATTTAGGATGACAAAAGAAAAGGAAAAATACCTCAGGGAAATGAAACTAAGACTGAAAAAGCTCGGACTCGGACCAGATCATTTTGGGGTCGAATGGACTTTTATCAAAGTGTTCTCAACTAAGACCACCTCGGCAAAAGTCTATTAGACCCTGATCCTGTTGCTGATTCGGACAGAACCCATAGATCTGAGTCCTAGGGTTCTTGAGGTTCGAGTTAGGGGTTCGAGCCTCTTTGGTTAGATTCCAACGGAACCAAAGACATTCAGGGGGTTAGGGAGGTCAGGAGGTGCTGTGGTGTGAGTTTGGGGTCAGTGGGTGTAGATCTGGTTTTTGCTCGAATCTTCGATTGAAGATTCGAGAAGCTACGGAGTGATTCAAGGTGAACGGTTAATGGATTCGTTTTTAGGGTGGTTGGGTGCATCGGGGGTGTTATGTTGGTGTTCATCAGAACCGTAGTTGTCGGGCTTTCGGCGGGGGAATCCTAGGGTTGCTAGGGTTTGAGAGGAGGGTGTTCTGGGGACGATGGTGAATAGTGGCGTGAAAGGTGGGGTTTGGTTTGGGGGCGTGGGGTGTGATGGGGAGCTCATATACGGAGAGGGGTGGTGTGATCCTGGCCGTTGGATGAATCGAGACTGATGGCCAGGATCTTTCACTTAATAAGGAACGACACCGTTTGGCCTTGGTTGGGGGTCAGTTTGAACCGGTTATTGGGTCGGGTTAAGGAATGGGTGAGGGAGATGGGATGATGGCCGTCAGATTGACCTGGTTTGAATGGCCGAGATGAACTGTCCTTGAAACGACATAGTTTTGGTGTTGAACTACGTCGTTTCGATGGCCTGGGGATGGGTTGCTTGGGCTGGCTGACTTGGGCTGCTCTTGGGCCTTAAAAATTCTGAATAAAAATAGGCCCACTCCGAATTTTAAACAACTTCCACTATTTCTTTTGTTTTCTAATTTTTTAAAACACAACTAAATAAAAAATGAATTTAAAACACCCATTAATCAACACTTAACACAATTATCACACACATATTAAACTATTTTTAAGTAGGTAAAATCACACCCTAGCGACAACAATAGAATAAAAGATGCATATTTTTGTGCATTTCATTTTAATACCCGAATTACGGTTTAATTACATATGACATGCATATTTTGTATTTTGCATGGACAGAACCGCAAAATGATTACCAGCACATGTCACGTAAAATCGAGAAATTGTACAACGAGGCCATTTGTCATTATTTTTTGCTTTCTTTTGGAGTGATTGTCCGTGAAGCAAAAATCACGTGCTTACAACATGGCATACTAGTTAAGGGAAATAAACTAGAACTCAAGTAGACATGCTGATTACACTTGAACAAGAGAGGGCAAAACTTAAGCATGTTGAATAAAGCAGTAGACAAGAAGGGCACTTAAACACATGAGCCATTAAGTTAGTGTAGAAGGAGACATGGATTAACAGACATGGAGCACATAGAGTTGAGTTTCATAATTGAACTAGGAACATACCAGTTAAGGAAGCAAAGTGCAAAAAAGTAAAGCAAGTAGAGTTCCACAATCTAGCATTGGCTTTCAGCCGGCTAGACAAGCAGTTAGCACAAGTAGCAAAGAAAGAAGAGAGAGTTTGAATGTGTGTGTGTGTGTATTCTGAACTATGTTCGTTGTGTTAAGAGGAAAAACAAGAGTGTATATATAGAACTTTAGGAGTAGAACCAATAAGGTAAAGAATCAGAAGCCAATCAATTAGGGACAATCACAAAATTACAGAATCAAATCACATAAAAGGGTTCGGAATACACCCCCCTTAATTAGGGGTAATTGATTAACGGTAACAACAGGGCTTTAATTAAGGCAAGGAGTCCAAATCATACCAAATAAGGAGTCAGTAAGAATCCTAAAATTATACAGGCGATCAATTAAGGCAGTGATGACCAATTAAAGTCATAAACAAGGAAATAAATATAATATATGCACACGAATCTTAATAGAGTAAAGTAATCAACAAAACCTTCAAAAGAATAGTGATTTCCGG
Organism: Nicotiana tabacum; assembly: GCF_000715075.1. Classification (NCBI taxonomy): domain Eukaryota; kingdom Viridiplantae; phylum Streptophyta; class Magnoliopsida; order Solanales; family Solanaceae; genus Nicotiana; species Nicotiana tabacum. Next base: position 48,609,142 of record NC_134099.1, on the reverse strand, counting down.
AAAGAATTACTCAAATCCCATAAAATAGATATTAAACTCAGTAAGACCTCAAGGAAAATATAGTACTTAGCCGAAAAGCAGGTTCGAACTCTAACAAAGATTAATTAGGGCAAAACCACACAAATATTGGATTTAACAAGGAAAAATGTTTAAGTATAAAAGATGGAGTAAACTAACACAACTGGTACCACAAATATACCCCAAATCGAAGCACAGATTGAAGGAACCACATAAAATCAACTAGGGTTTCATATTCTTGCACAAATCGATCACGAAGATGAAAGGGTAATTAATCAAACACTTAGAAGTCAGAAAATCACTTGAAAAATAACTTGGGATGAACCCTAATTAAGGAGGAGTGATTAAAAATTCAAAATAATTAGTTAAAACAGGAGGTTTTTAAAGAAAAACCGCTTAATAATACTCGAATCACCTCAGATCTAGAAAGATCTTAGAAGAATCGAACAATAGCGAATCTAGGGTTTTTGAAAAATAGTAGAGACGAAGAAAAATCGGTTAAAAACTCATGGATATACCTAGATCTAAGACAGATCTAAAGAATAGTGGAAAATCTCAAGAGTTAGGATTTCAGAGAACCCAAAGAAGATGAGAGGACCTTAAAATGCCACCAGTTTTATCCGGAAAAGTCATAGATCGTATTCGAACAGCCATGGATGGCCAGGAAATGGCATGAAAGACCATGGATAAGAGTTGAATCACTCAAGGTTCACCTGAGGACCTCAGGGTAGTGTCAAATTGGCGTGGGGTGAAACAGAGGCTAGGAGATGATGAGAGGCCATGGTTTCCGGCGAGGGAGGTGGCCGGAGAAGGTGGATAGTGATTGGGGTTTAAGGGTGTCTGAGAGAGAAGATAGGAGGAGAGGATTCAGAGGCGGCTCAAATGAAAGAATGGGGTAGGGTTTGGGGGGTTGTTCGATTAAAAAAGGAAAGAAACGACATGGACCGTTAATCTGAGATATCAACGGTCGAGATTAAATGGGGTAGGTGGGTTCCGGGTTTGGGTATGGGTTAGTAGGGTGTGGGTCGGGTATTTAATTGTAAAATTGGGCTTGGAATTTGGGGTCCGATTTGGCTATAATTGAAAGCCAATTTGGCTACAATTTAAATAGCCAGTTTTTCCCTATTTGATTTATAAAAAAATAATAGATAGTTTTTAAAAAATAATTTAAAAAGCTAAAATGCTTTATAATACATAATTAGAAATTTAAAAATACAGGATCCAATTTTATGCGTATAAAACATAATTAAATCTTAAAAAGGGCTAATATTGCAATTATGTGCAATTTAGCTTTAAAAACAATAAATGAAATTATAAAAATATGTAAAAATTACCTTAGCCATATTTTGGAATATATATATAGAAATCAATAGATGACTTATCAAAACAATAATTTTTAGAAATAATTATTGGGGATTTTATGGGTAAAAAGGGAGAAAATAAATCAATTAAAAACCTTAAAATTATGAAAAAGATAATAAAACCTTGTATGTATGTATGTATGTATATATATATATATATATATATATATATATATATATATATATATATATATATATATATATATATATATGCTATTTTGAAGGTATTTTGCATATTGGAAAATATATAGGGATAAATTGGGTATCAACAGTAATAAGAGTTTGGATTGAACTACAACTTTGGAACCTTTCAGGCGACCGTCGCCGAACCATTATAAATTCTGCCCCGGTTTCAACTTTTGGGAAAATGTGGATTTTTGTTTTGGTGTGACTGAACCCCCAGTGATAGACTGCCTACGTATCCTTTTGGAATCAAGTCGAACGTAGTTCAGGAAAACATTATTTTTGAGTTTGATTTTGATTTTTTTTTTTTACAAACGCTTTCGGGTTCCAAAGAGGGTAATCAAAGAAAGATAACCGGCTCAAAAGGTTAGCAAAGGGTTGAAGTGTTTGTGGTAGACAGAATGAAAGCCTTCGTCATCCCAATCGGATAATATCGGTACCGGAGAAGGGTTAAATGTAATACCTTTTCACCGCGTCTGCATTTACAGTTGTTTCAGGGTCATTTCCTTCAATGTCTCCTAAGTACAATGCCCTTTTCGGCAACATTTTTATTATAATGTGTGGAACTTTCCAGTTTGGAGTGAACTTTCCTTTTGCTTCTTTGTGATGTGGGAGGATACGTCTCAAAACGAGTTGCCCCACTTCAAAGTTCCTAGGCTGCACTTTCTTATTGTAGGCACGGGCCATTCTTTGTTGATACAACTACCGTGGAAAACTGCGGCCATCCGTTCTTCATCAATCAGGGTTAGCTGTTCTAGATGGGTCTTGACCCACTCACTGTCCTCAATCTCGGCTTCAACGATGATTCGAAGAGAAGGAATTTCAACTTCTGCGGGTATTACGGCTTCAGTGGCATAAACCAATAGATAGGGTGTTGCTCTAATTGATGTGCGCACAGTTGTGCGATATCCCAACAATGCAAACGGAAACTTTTCATGCCATTGTCTAGAACATTGAATTATTTTTGTAAGGATCTTCTTGATGTTCTTGTTTGCTGCTTCAACAGCACCATTAGCTTTAGGCCGATAAGGGGTAGAATTCCGACGTGTGATCTTAAATTGTTCGTATATCTCCCTCATCAAATAACTGTTCAAATTTGCAGCATTGTATGTAATGATAGTTTTAGGAATACCAAAACGACAAATAATGTTGGTGTGCACGAAGTCTACCACTGCTTTCTTAGTGACGGCTTCGAGAGTGACTGCTTCAACCCATTTTGTGAAGTAGTCGATGGAAACCAATATGAATCTATGCCCATTTGAAGCTTTTGGCTCGATTGGCCCAATGACATCTATACCCCAAGCAACGAACAGCCACAGAGCTGACATAGGATGCAATTTTGAGGTGGTGCATGAATCAGGTCACCGTGCACCTGACACTAATGACACTTTCGAACAAAACTGAAGCAATCCTCTTCCATAGTCATCCAGTAATAGCCTGCTCGAAGGATTTTCTTTGCGAGGATGTATCCATTCTGTCACGACCCAAACTGATGGGCCGCAACAGTTGCTTGAGTCTTACCGTCAAACACCCTTAAGCATGCATCTAAGATATGAACCTGCATAACATCTGCTGCATTACGAAAATAACATACGTGAAAAAAACATGCCATCAAGGCATATATATGTATACAAGCAGAATACATTGGACGAGTCGTCAAGGCTGCTATAGACAACTATACATCCAAAACTGAAAGCCCACAAAGCCACATACAACCCAACTAGACATACTGTCTACACACCTCTAACAGAAAACATAACTGTACAAAGACGGGACTGAGACACGTCATACCCATATATATATATATATATATATATATATATATATATATATATACAAACGTATCGTACCAAACTCAAAAGCAGCTCCGGATCAAGTGGAGCATGCCAACTCTCACTGATCAGGGATCCTAAGAAGGGGACTGTCAGCTTGCCTACCTGCACCTGTAGGCATGAAACGCAGGCCCCGTGAAATAGGGTATTAGTACGAAAAATGTACTAAGTATGTAAGGCATGAAAATAAGTACGTAAAAGACATAGATGAAACATAAAATACAGAAATACCTTTAAATCTAAATAACTCTGTAATTTTTGTAACGTTTATAATATCATGCACATGCGTATAAATGTCGTGTCATGCATAGGTATGGTGTACATAATATCATCAAGCCACAGAAGGCATCCCATCACATCGTCTCAACCATTGTGGGCAACATCATCAACATATACCAGCTGATCAGATGGTGGTGCGTATATAACACCATAACCTCTTTCCATATCCCATATACATATACATACATATATACGCGTATAGAATGTCGTATGAATCATATTTCAGCCACTGTGGGCAACATCATTATCATATACCAGTTGATCAGGTGGTGGAGCATATATAACGCTTTTCCCATATCCCATATCCCATATACATATATTTACATATATACGTGTATATAACACCATATTGTCATGGGTCAATGCATATGTATAAATGAGACAAATGCATGAAAAATACATAATAGTCTCGATATTCCTTCCGGATAAACTTTTTCAACTGCGTATTACTCTGATACCCATGAATAGAAGATAATAATAATTCTCATGGGGAATCAAGAACATAGACACCCTAATATCTATGAATAGAGTATATTATGGAAACTGTGTATTTGCTCATTTCTTCAGTATAGTATGGACCATGCCAAAAGAATAAAGGGAGGGCCTTAACATACCTATTCCTGGAATTATTTGAACGGAATGAATCTTCTACTTCTGTGAAATATGTTGAACGAAATTTGTGGTAGCTTCTTTTGAAATTTGAGTCGCAATTCTTGAATTGGCTAAGTAATTGAATTGTTTGGACGAAATATTTGCTATTTTCCAAGTTTTTGATTTCAAGCCAAGCTAATTTTTGCAAGAATGGACGAAAAGTTTTCTCTTTCTACGTTCTTTGTTTCAAACTGAAAGTGTATTATTGCTTTAGGTTATTTTACCAAGAAATCACATCAAGCCTTCATTGATAATGGTTAAGGCTTACAAGATTCAAGTCTTATTTAAGATTTTAAGTTTTGGACTCTTTAAACTTAAGATACATATACATATATTCATGAGTCATTCTTCCCAATTAGCGGCCTTGTGCCACATTTTTCTTTTGTAATTGATTAAATTTTGTCCGCTTATTAGTTAACTGGGTAATGTTCTGTTACCCGCTAATTAATCAATTACCTGCATAATTAAAAAATTACAACAAATTACTTAAAATTCTATGTATTTTTAAAATACTTCATATATACTTTATATATTATACTACCGTGGTCATATGGTACCTTGCATGGTACCAGTTCATAATTATCGGGTATTATCATTCGACCCGTTGTTACACCTCCTTTTTCCTACACCCCGGAAGGGCATAAGGGAGTTTTTTCCAATTAAGTGACAATCGAAATGGGATTATTGTAAGTAAAATTCAGAGTCGCCACTTGGGATAGTTTATTGGTGTCCCAAGTCACCGGTTCAAATCCCGAATCGAGGAAAGATTGACTCTGTATTATAGTCCGCGAATATAGTAATCCGGGTAAGGAATTCTATTAATCCGGGAGAAGGTGTTAGGCATTCCCGGATTCTGTGGTTCTAGCACGGTCACTCAACTGTTATAATTGGCCTATTATCTGACTTTAAAACACTTTTAAAACTATGTGCCTTTTAACTTTAAACCGCTTTTAATCATTTTAAGGAAAATTTCAACGTTATCTGAATCACGTCTTTCGACCACGCCACATGAAATGCACCCGTGGTCCGAGACACATTTTATTTAACGTTGTTAAGATTTGGATTTGGGTCACATAAAATGCGCACCCGAGTTTAGGAAAGTAATATTATTAAAATAACGCGCCTAAAGTAACTATGCGTTTTTAACTTTGTGAGGGACATGAAAAATTTGCTAAATGGCACACCTCAAGTTCTAAGAATTTTAAGGGATATAATTAAGTGAGCGCCACGCATTTGAGATTATATTTGGAGCGGCGCACCTCAATTCCATATAAAAGGATTTTCAACCTAAAGTTGGGGAGCCATAGACTATTGGTGTTACTAATATGGCTTGCCTCCACTGACTATGATAATTGAAGGTGGCTTAAACAAAATGGTAACATACTCTCCAAATTGACGCCTAGATCCATGTCCTCAAATTAAGAGGATGTCTAAAGGCGATAGACCTCTTTTCAATTTAAAATGATCCCACTGCTCAGGCCCAAAATGGGTTCATGTCTTTGAGGAAACAAGAGTATACGTGAACAAACCTCAAGTTCGAATCTCCTGGCATACATTCCAAATTGGAAAATCAAACGAGATATCCACATCAAATCCAACAATGCAAGTTACATATTCCCTCAGATTCCAAACAAATTAAGCTAAACCAAACCTCAAGGACTTCCAAATGGATAATTTAGCATTAAAATTAACCGAAAATATGCTCATAGCTACAACATGATTCTTCAGTACATTACTTGACCCTTAAGATCATTGGTCCATCAGATTATTCACTTCAAAATCCCAACAGCCTTGAACCCTTACACTTAAACAGATTCGAATCCAAAGATAAAATGAAACACAACAATGATGATGAATTACTATATATGATGACTAACGAAGGAGCACATGAGAAAACTGAATGCAGTCCAATAATTATTTAAGAAATATACAGTAGCTATCAATATTGTGAACCCTTTTTCTTTTTAATCACAATTGCAATGCTTCAAAAATCCAAGAACACATTCAGCCGAACTTATGGATGTTTACATGAGCCATTGAATACGACTAAACTAATACCAAACCAAAGAATGACTCAATACTAGTTTCAGCAAGACCAATTACAATTATCAGACTACTTCCACACGTGTGGATACCAAAACTGTTTTTAGTCTCACAACAGTCCCAATTTAATTACAAGTGAAGCTATCTACTTAACATACAAATTATCTAAACAGTATAGCATGCTTGAATAGAAATCTAAAGTTAAACAGAATGGAATAAAGGACAGTTGAAATGGAACTTTCAAATCCTTCTTTCTCATTTTTTATTCATCAAATCCAACATTTCAACAATCAATAGCTTTACAATGTGTACCTGATGATAGCAAAGAAACACCAAAGAAAATGGAAGATCAGCAATCAGCAGAAACAGGAAGGAACAACCAGTTTTAACCCAAGAAAAACAGCTTTTAACCCCAGATAATTCAATGAAACAGTATATGGACTGAAAAATTTGAACAACGCTTTCGGAACCCAATTCAAACCATTCTTCAATACCAAAGAGAATCAGACACTGTTTCAAAATATCAAAACCTCTAAACTCATGATGGTTTCAGCCAATTCGAGATTGAAAACCAGAAAATAGAAATCAATGAAACAGAAATTTCAAGTTTTTTCAGTATTTTCAGAGTTATTTTTCTTTGTATTTTTAAGTACCAACCTCTCTCTTCTGTGTCTATCTCTGTGTGTTCTCCTTCTTCTGAATTTCAGCCCTCTTAAATGGGCATCTAATTAGTGCATTTTCCACTATAACTTATCTTTTCATTTATAAATTATCCACTCAATTTAGTGCCTTTAGTTAATTTAGTAATGCAATTTCTACCCTACCACTATTAGAAGCTTCTCAATTAGTGACCACTTGCATTAAACTTATATTAATCGAGTTGATTATTATACACATTCAACCAATTATTGAACTAATCCTAGTTATTCTGCCTAAGTGATTAAACGAGATACCATTTCAAAGTCTACTGGTATTCTAATTATACGAAACACATCCATAAAACCAATCTAAAATAGTGAACAAAAATAGTTTATACCAGAGTACTGATCGAATTTTAATTGAAATTGACCAAAGAAAAATGAGAAAAGGAAGTTGACCACTGGAATAAAATGAATCAAACAAACGTAGAAACATGCAAAAACTTACCGATTAAACTGGAAAAACTTGGTACCCTGATTTTCCGATTCCATCGCCAAATAATGTTAGTCACTTGTTCTTTGTCAAAACAAGTGAGTAACATTATTTTGTAACCAACTCGGCTCTAAAATTATCATCAGTCTTGAGTTCAGGTTTGGCTCTTGGATTTAAGATTCGAGCAGATTGAGCCACATTCGAAGAAAACTGGTCATGGATTTGGGAAGAGGGGAGTGAGGGGATTCTACAGTGTGAATTTAGGGTTGTTTGGGCCACCAGAACCACCGTGAGGCGATTTCCGGTGAGCAGAGGGCGGTGGTGTGAGGCGGTGAGAGACAGGGGTGTCTCTATGGTATGTGAGAGACGATGAGGGGGTTTCTGAGGGGGTAGGGGTTTAGGGATATTAAACTAACGAATTAATTTGGGCAGTTGGATAATTGGAATCCAACGGCTCAGATTAGCTCATTAAATGAAATGGGGTCGTTTTGGTTTCAGGGGGCGGACCAGTTCAGGGGCGGGTCAGGGGCGGGTAACGGAAATGGGGCAAAGTTCTGGTCGTTGGATGTAGATGAATGGACGGTTGAGATCTATTGAAATTGAAACGACGTAGTTCTATCCCTATACTACGTCGTTTCGATGGTCTCAGAGTCTGGAAGATTGGACCAGGTATGGGGCACGTTTTTTGGGCTGGGTTAATTGATTTGGGCCTGAGATTTAAATTAAAACACAGCCCAACTGATTCTCTTCTTCTTTTATTTCCTTTTGCTTCTCCATTTTTCAAAAAATTAAAACTAAAATCTTAAGTTCAATTATAAAACCAAATCATCCTATCAAAATACTAATTAACTCTAAATAATAATTGTCACAAATAATTAAATGCCAAATTAAAAGAAAATCACAAAATTTTGACATTAAACATAAAAATGCAAAATACGTTATTTTTGGGATTTTTTCATTTTTGCAAAACAACAATTTACTTAATTAATATAAAAATGTAAAACTAAACTATAAATATAGATGCAATATTTTTGTATTTTCAATGCATTAATAAAACTAAATATGCATAAAATATGCAAACACTCAGGCAAATTGCACAGTAATTCCTAATTTTAGCAAATAAAAAAAAACTAATTTTGGGAATTCTTTTTGGAGTAATTCTTGTGAGGCAAAAATCACGTGCTCACAGCTGCCCCTTTTTGTTCGGAAACACGAAGAGTTTTCGTGCAAAGATAAAGTGAGCGGATAAGAGCGATTTTTGCCCGTTTGAATACTCCGTGGGAAGTATTTTTTGAAAGATTTGACTAAACCTCTGCTTCAAAGGTTTCCTACATATCCTTGGCTATAAAGGAATCAGGTCAATATAGTTCGGGAAGTTTTGGTAGCTGGGACTACCATGAAGCTGCAGTTTTACTGTTACTACTGTTGCTGCTGCTGATACTGCCTACTGACCTCCTTATTACACCATGACAAAAATGAAGAAGCTAGACTAAGCTATAATCTATGCTTTACAAAGATTTATTTTCAAACTTGATCTTGTGACTGACGTTGCCTCGTTAACTTGTATTTTCCTTAGAAGTTCCTTTGTGGCTGACATGAATGGTATTTTTTAAAATGTTTTCCCTTCTTCTCCAGGCGGGCACCTGATTGCTGAACCTTTTAAATGTCTTCCTTTGACTATTGTCTCTTTTCCTCTGTTCTCCAGGCGGACTCCTGATTATTTGAAATTTGAATTGCTTCTTACCTTCGTTCTCCAGGCGGGCTCTTGATTACTTGAAATTTGAATTGTATTCCCTTGTTCTCCAGGTGGGTTCTTGATTACTTGAAATTTGAATTGTATTCCCTTGTTCTCCAGGTGGGCTCCTGATTGCTGAGACTCAAAATGTATTCCCTTGTTCTCCAGGTGGGCTCCTGATTGCTGAAACTTGAATTGTATTCCCTTGTTCTCCAGGTGGACTCCTGATTTCATCAAAATAGACAAAAGCAAAGAAAAATTTCTGCCCCAGTTTTGTAGCTAGGTATATATATGAGTGTAAACTAAATCATGTAACCAAACATCAGTAAGAACTTGAAAGCTTAAACTTGAATGTACTCCCTTGCTCTCCAGGTGGGCGCCTGATTGCTGAAACTTGAATTGTTGTTCCTTGTTCTACAGGTGGATGCCTGATTACTGAATCTTCAACTGCTTTTCCTTGTTCTCCAGGTGGACGCCTGATTGCTGATACTTTAACTGTTGTTCCTTGTTCTACAGGTGGACGCCTGATTACTGATACTTCAACTGTTTTTCCTTGTTCTCCAGGTAGACGCCTGATTACTAAATCTTCAACTGATTTTCCTTAACATCCGTGTTGATCTTCCCTGTTCTTCAGATGGGCACCTGACTTCAACAAAATAGACAAAAAGAAAAAATTTCTGCCCCAGTTTGGTAGCTGGGCGCATCTGTGAGTGTTAAAGTGAATCATATTACCAAATATTACTAAGAATTTAAAAGCTAGGTCCCATTATCCAGGGGGGTCCTGGCAACTCTTAACTACATGACAATTTTAAATCTAAGTTATATCTTTTGGGTATGTTTATGCTAAATCTTGTTATCCAAGCTAGTTTTAAACTATGTCCCATTATCCAGGAGGGTCCTGACAACTCTTAAATCAAGTCTTATCTTAAGAGTGATAATTTTACGGCTAAATTATATTACCCTACAACAGAACTTATGCTAAACCTTGTTATCTAATGGAAATCTCAAAGCTAGGTCTCATTATTTAGGAGGGTCCTGAAAACTCCTAATTGAATCCTATCATAAACATGTAAACTTTGAAACCAACTTATATTCCTTTGGGGTACATTTATGCTAGATTATGCTACTCATGACCGTTTTGAATTTTAAACTAAGTCCCATTTTCCATGAGGGTCTTGAAAACTTCAAATTAAATCCTATCCTAACAATCAAAGCTTTAAAGCCAACTTATATTCTTTTAGGGTACATTTATACTAGATCTTGCTACTCATGATTGTTTTGAATTTTAAACTAAGTCCCATTTTCCAGGATGGTCCTGAAAACTCCTAATTGCGTCCTATCTCGAACATGCAAACTTCTAAACCGACTTATATTCCTTTGGGATATATTTATGCTAGATTATGTTATTTCTTAACTTTAAATTAGGTCTCATTTTCTAGGAGGGTCCTGAAAATCTAAAATCAACTCTTATCTTAAGAGTGACAATTTTAAGCGAAATTATACCTCTTTATGGCAGAACATACGCTACATCTTTCTATTTAATGGAATTTCTTAAGTTACGCCCCATTATTCAGGAGGGTCCTAAAAACTTCCAATTAAATCGGGAGGAAAAGGTGGAAAAAGATGGTGTTTCTTCTTGGGGGGGAAAAGGTGGAAAAATATGGTGTTTCTACTTGGGAGGGAAAAGGTGAAAAAAGATGGTGTTTCTTCTTGGGGGAAAAGGTGGAAAAAGATGGTGTTTCTACTTGGGAGGGAAAAAAATGGTGTTTCTTCTTGGGGGGAAAAGGTGGAAAAAGATGGTGTTTCTTCTTGGGGGGAAAAGGTGGAAAAAAATGGTGTTTCTACTTGGGGGGAAAAGGTGGAAAAAGATGGTGTTTCTTCTTGGGGGGGAAAGGGAAGATGGTTTTTTATTATTATTATTATTATTATTATTATTATTATTATTATTATTATTATTATTATTATTATTTTTTGTGCCAGCCCGAGAGACCGGGGCTATGAGGGTCTCCCAAATTTTGCTGAATTCCGAGGCCTCTGGGGGTAATGTCCAAAATATATCTCAAGCATGCAAACTTCGGAGTTCCACTTATAATCCTTTGGGGTGCATTTGCTCTAAATTCTGCTACTCATGATTGTTTTGAATTTTAAACTAAGTCCCATTTTCCAGGAGGGTCCTGAGAATTCAGTGATCAAACCTGTATGGTACTTGTTTTCCTTACAGGATGCTTCCTGAAGCCCATGCCATCTTTGCCCCTATTTCAAATCAAAGAAAATCTTGTCAGTTTAAAACGTGGCAGCTAGTTGTGGCATTCTTGCTGGGGTGGTTTTCACTTTACCATGCTTTGTTTCGACCGACTGCCTTGAACTGGTCGGGAATTGTTTTGACCTCCTGACTGATCCTCATCCACAGGATCCCCAACTATTATTTTTCACTTCTGACCCTTTTATTCGTAACCATACATCTCTCATGACATTACTGAACCATTCCAACGATTTAACCTTTGCTTACACCCTAGGTCCCACTTTTTATCATACTACCTCCAGTATGTCCTAGCCGTATTTTACTTTATGCAATTTTGAATTTGGTAGTACACTTTGACATTCCTTCTTATTTGTTGGAACAAGGCTAACCTTGGAAGAGCTTTAGAGGAGTAAAAATTAATAGCAATGAAATGCGACGATTTTGAGAATTAAGAATAAAGAAGAAAATCTAAATTTCGATGACTGTTGGAGATAGGAAAAAGGAACTTATCTGAGTGGAGTCACTGGCACCAATGATCATGGTATGCATTTTGGATTAATAAGCCCAGTCTATTTAACCAATCTCCTTTCCAATTGTTTTACTTTGTTCTCCAAGATTTCCACAACCCAATTTTACTTTCCGCCAACTTACGGACCTTGCTCGACTTGCAGTGCCCTAAAGGGTTTTCACCAACAAACCTCTCTCATTCGTTTGTTCCTCAATTCTTTGTCGCCTTATGGTGCCCGCAAAGGTTTTCACCAATAAGACTCTCTTATTTTTACTTTCTCTCAGCTTTCGTCGCCTCATGGTGCCCGTGAAGGTTTTCACCGATAAGACTCTCTCATCTTTACTTTTCCTGCTTTGACCAGAGTGTTATCCTGATATGGATCACCTCTATTTGCTCAACTTGGCATCTCTCGAAGACTGATCAGAAGGTCTTTCTTTGGACCGTAATGTGGGCTTTTGGATGGGGTTAGAAAGAAAGGGTATTAAAGGCTCAAAACAATTTGACATGGGTTTACAACTCTTGGAATCACATTTCTTATTACAAGCACAACTTCTGCCCCAGTTTCTTGCTTGAGGATCTTTTGATATTTTCTTTTACTATGACCGAGCCATGAGGCTGCCTACGTATAATTAACAAAAATCAGGTCAAACGTAGTTCACACCTGAATTTCCTTATTGTTATACTTTTCACTTCTTTTCTTTTCTCTTTTTCTTTCTTTTCCTTTTCTTTTTGTTATTGATTCCAAAAGAGGGGTATGGAAGAAACAAATGAGGCTCAAAAGAGGGAACAAAGTGTAAAGTGTTTAGATAGCAGAATGAATTGCCTTCGTCATTTCAATCTTCGAAACAATGCCAAATACAAACAATCAACAATTATAACAAATAGATCATACATAATATCTCTTGAATGCATCGGAATTGATAGCCATGTCTATGCATTTTCCTTCAATATCTATTAAACATAAAGCACCATTGGACAATACTCTGGTCACAATGAATGGCCCTTGCCAATTCGGGGCGAACTTGCCTTTTGCTTCAACCAGATGTAGAAGGATACATTTCAGCACTTGTTGACCCACTTCAAACTTTCGGGGACGCAACCTTTTGTTATATGCTCTTGCCATTCTCTTTTGATATAACTGGCCATAACATACTGCTGCCAATCTTTTTTCATCAATCAAGTTCAATTTCTCCAAATGGGTTTTGACCCACTCATCATCATCAATCTTAGCCTCAGCGACAATCTGAAGGGAAGGAATTTAAACTTCTGCAGGTATTACTACTTCAGTGTCATATACCAATAAATAAGGAGTTGCGCCTACCGAAGTACGAACAGTAGTGTGATAGCCCAACAACGCAAATGGTAATTTTTGTGCTATTGCCTCGAACCTTCTACCATTTTCCGAAGTATCTTCTTTATGTTTTTATTGGCTTCCTCGACTGCTCCATTCGCCTTGTGTCGATATGGGATAGAATTGCGATGTGTAATCATAAACTGTTGACATACCTCTTCCATCAAGTTACTGTTAAGATTAGCACCATTATCTATGATAATCACCTTTGGGATTCCGAATCGACAGATGATATTTGAGTGAACAAAATCGACCACTGCTTTCTTGGTCACTGATTTGAAAGTTTTGGCCTCAACCAACTTTGTGAAATAATCAATGGCTACCAGAATGAACCTGTTCCCGTTGGATGTTGCTGGCTCAATTGGTCCAATGACATCCATGCCCCAAGCAACCAAGGTCCATGGTGGCGACATTGTGTGCAATTCCGATGGTAGAGAATGAATCAATTCTCCGTGTATCTGGCACTGATGACATTTGCGCACAAAATTGATTCAATCTCGGTCCATGGTAAGCCAATAATAGTCTGCTTGGAGAATTTTCTTTGCCAACACATATCCGCTCATATGTGGTCCGCAGACTCCCGAATATACTTCGGACATGACAGCCGTAGCTTGTCTAGCATCTATGCATCTTAATAATCCAAGGTCTGGTGTTCTCTTATACAAAACTCCTCCACTTAAGAAGAATCCATTTGTCAACCGTCGAATTGTTCTCTTTTGATCCCCCATGGCTTGCACTAGATATCCCCATTCTGATGTACTCCTTGCATCGTGGAACTATGGTTCGCCATCAAGTTCTTCTTCAATCATATTACAGTAAGCATGATGATCTCGGACTTGAATATGCAGAGGATCGACATAAGCTTTGTTCGGATGGTGCAACATTGATGCTAGGGTAGCCAAAGCATCGGCGACCTCATTATGGACCCTTGGAATATGCCTGAACTCCACTGATCGAAACCGTTGAAAAAGATCATGCAAACATTGTCGGTACGGTATGAGCTTCAAATCTCGCATTTCCCATTCTCCTTGAATTTGATGTAACAGAAGATCCAAGTCTCCCAAGACCAAGACTTCCTGGATATCCATGTTTGCAGCTAGCCTTATACCCAAAATACAGGCTTCATACTCAACCATATTGTTGGTGCAATAAAACCGAAGCTAAGCCTTAACAGGATAGTGATACCCTGTTTCAGAAATAAGCACAGCTCCTATTCCGACTCCTTTCATGTTGGAAGCCCCATCAAAGAAGAGTTTCCAGCCTGGTTTTCAATTTGCTCCAGTTCATCGATATGCATCACTTCTTCATCGGGAAAATATGTTCTTAATGGCTCGTAATCTTCATCGACCGAGTTTTCGGCTAAATGATCGGCCAATGCTTGGGCTTTCATCACATTCCGAGTCACATAGATGATGTCAAACTCTGTGAGCAATATCTACCAATTTGTAAGTCTCCCAATCGGCATAGGCTTTTGAAAGATATACTTCAACGGATCCAAGCACGAAATGAGGTAAGTAGTGTAGGATGCCAAATAATGTTTCAATTTATGAGCTACCCAAGTTAGGGCGCAACATGTCCTTTCCAGATGAGTGTATTTAACCTCATAAGCTGTGAATTTCTTGCTAAGGTAGTAGATGGCCTGCTCTTTTCTGCCGGTGAGGTCATGTTGCCCCAATACACAACCAAATGAATTTTCCAAGACTGTCAAGTAAAGAATCAAAGGTCTTCCTGGCTCTGGCGGAACCAGCACGGGTGGGTTTGACAAGTATCCTTTTATCTTATCAAATGCTTCTTGACACTCATCAGTCCACTTGACCGCAGCATCCTTCTTCAGCAATTTGAAAATAGGCTCACAAGTTGTCGTGAGCTGAGCAATAAACCTGCTGATGTAGTTCAACCTCCCTAACGGACTCATCACTTCAGTCTTGTTCCTTGGAGGCAGCAATTCTTGGATGGCTTTTATCTTTGATGGGTCCAACTCGATGCCTCGCTAGCTAACTATGAATCCCAATAGCTTTCTGGATGGAACACCAAATGCGCACTTGGCAGGGTTAAGCTTGAGGCTTTACCTGCGAAGTCTCAAGAAAAATTTCCTCAAATCCCCAACGTGGTCGGCCTGATGCTTTGATTTTATGATCACATCATCCACGTATACCTCAATCTCCTTATGTATCATATCGTGAAACACCGTAGTCATTGCTCTCATGTAAGTTGCCCCGGCATTCTTCAAACCAAATGGCATTACCCGGTAGTAATAAGTTTCCCACGGTGTGATGAATGCCCTCTTTTCTGCATCTTCTTCATCCATTAGAATATAATGATACCAGGCATAGCAATCCACAAAAGATCCTATCTCATGCTTGGAACAATTATCGATCAAAATGTGGATATTGGGTAGTCGGAAGTTGTCCTTCGGACTTGCTTTGTTGAGATTGCGGTAATCGACGCATACCCTGATCTTGCCGTCTTTATTTGGCACAAGCACGACATTATCCAACCAAACAGGATATCGAGTGACCCGAATGACCTTTACATCCAACTGTTTGGTGATTTCTTCTTTAATTTTCACACTCATATCAGTTTTGAATTTCCTTAACTTTTGCTTGACGGGAGGAAACACTGGATCAGTGGGCAATTTGTGGACCACTAAATCAGTGCTCAAACCTTGCATGTCGTCATATGACCACGCAAAAACATCTTTGAATTCGATGAGTGCTTTGATTAACTCTTCCCGGATCTTTGGCTCGAGGTGGACACTTAATTTAGTCTCTCGGATATTATATGTGTCTCCTAAATTGACGGCTTCTGTATCATTCAGGTTGGGTTTGGGTTTTTCTTCGAAGTGAATTAACTCCTTACTAATCTCTTCGAAGGCCTCATCATCATCGTATTCTGATTCGTAATCACAATCTACTTCTTGAACTATTATTTCGGAATCAGATTGATTTTTAAGACCGGGCTGAGGATTCCTTATGCATTCCATATCACTAGAGACAGCGTAAAAAGAACTGTATAGAAAAGAAAAGAAAAACAAAAGAAAAACTATCAGGAATGATAAAGAAGGGGAAACTGCATTTCATTGAATGATGAAAGATAACAAGGTTTGCACACTTCAAACAGACTGAAAGATGAAAATCTGGATTACAACCCTGGAATGATCCAGACAAACTGAAGAAAAATCAAAATAAACTACCAAGACTCCTTTCGAATGGGGAGAGGAGTGGCTTTCCAATTATTAAGCTTTGTTTCTGGCCCAACGAATTGAATTTCTGTGTTTCTAGGACCTTCACCACTTTCCACCATGTTCACACCGTCAAACAACTTTTCAAATCTTTCAATTAACTCCTCGTCAGTATTAATCATAGAATTAGGAATTGTTGTTACTGGGCGACTTCTGGTACTGGACTTGACAAATGATTTGGAAAGACATGGGACTGGCTTTGGAAGGACCCATGGCTTCTATTTTAGCTTTTTGGATTTTCTTATGTCTGCGGCAGTGGGCTTGAATCCCAAACCAAATGTTCCCAAGTTTTCAGGAAGATACACCGGTTGTATGATGCCTTGCAAAGATGAGCCCAAACCTTTACCGAGTACAAAACCATTCTTCAACATCTCATAGGCTACCATGACTGATGCGGCGGTTATCTTTGGCTTTGGAATAGATTTCCCTTCGAAACGTTTTCTACCAACATCGTGTTAGAAACATGGTAGACTTATGGTCCCTGGTCATCTTCCACTTCAATGATTGGTACAATGGCATTGCTGCGAGCACATAAACTGTCTTCCCCATGCACAACTATTTCTTGTCTATCCCATTCAAATTTGACTACCTGGTGTAGTGTTGATGGGACTGCTTTAGCGGCGTGGATCCATGGTCGACCCAATAGTAAATTATAGGAAACAGCTATATCCAGCACCTGAAACTCCATTGTGAACTCAACTGGCCCTATTGTCAGCTCCATCACTATGTCCCCAACTGAATCTTTACCTCCGCCGTCAAATCCCTGCACGCAAATATTGTTCTTATGGATCCTCTCATCTTCTATTTTCAACTTGCTTAGAGTGGAGAGAGGACAGATGTTTGCGCTTGACCCGTTGTCAACCAATGCCCGAGTCACCACCGAGTTTTCACATTTTAATGTGAGGTAAAGAGCTCTGTTGTGCTCAGTACCTTCTACAAGCAATTCATCATCAGAAAACGTGACTGTGTTTGCTTTGAAGATTTTGTTGACTATTTTTTCCAAGTGATTCACGGAGATCTTATCGGGAATATGCGCCTTATTCAAGATCTTCATTAAAGCTTGACGGTGCTCGTCTAAATGGATCAATAATGATAATAGGGAAATTTGAGCATGCGTCTTTCTTAATTGTTCCACGATTGAGTAGTCCTACAGCTTCATCTTTCTCAAGAATTCTTCTGCCTCTTCTTCAGTTACGGCTTTCTTTATTAGCGCTGGATTATCTTTAGCTCTTCTTAACTCCTTGGGAGTAAAACACCTTCTCGAGCGAGTCAAACCCTGTACTTCACAGATTTCTTCTTTGACTTCCTTCCCTTTGTACATCACCGTTACCCGTTCGTAATTCCATGGAATAGCCTTGTTGTTGATTATTGGTAACTGGGTTACTGGCTTGATAATAACCCGATCTGGACGGACTCCTTCCACGATTATGATGGGTTTGTTGGCCGCTCCCGGTACAATCACCTTCACCCCTTCCTGTTTCGATGCAACTTTGCTTAAAGACCCCTTCTCAACTGCCACAGATGGCTCAACACTCTTTTTGCTCTGCTTGAGTACCAACTTCTCATCTGTTGATTGTTCAACTATCTTCACTCCACTAGACCAAATCATCATGATGGTCTATGATGGCTTCTTGGGTTCTCCCTCCACATGCACTATTTCGATCATATTTGCCTCCTGATGGGCTGGCATCAGATTCCTGTTGATATTGGGTGCTTCGGGAGCTTGAACTTCAATTCTATTGGTATCAATAAGCTCTTGTATCGCACTTTTCAAGTGCCAGCACTTTTCTGTATCATGACCCGGAGTACCAGAACAATACTCACAGCTGATAGTATAGTCAAGATTCTTTGGAGGAGGATTTGGCAGTTTGGACTGTATCGGCCTTAGCATATCTAGCTGTTTTAGCCTGTGGAACAGACTAGTGTATGATTCTCCCAACAGAGTAAAGGTTTTCTTTTTCTACAACCTTTCACCCTTGAGTGTTTGTCTAGGCCTGAAACTTGGTCCGGGAGTGTTTTGGTAGGCTCGTGGATGTGGATAAGTATTTGGTAGGACAGGAGCACGCCATTGAGTGTGGGCAGAAGGTTGGTTGTATGCTTGTGCATGGTGGACAGAAAAATGAGGTTCTGGTGGGGGATAGTAGTGTTGGGGTGGATTGTGGTGATAAGTTTGTTGGTGGGGTCGAGGTTGATTTTAGTGGTAAGGTGAACCTCGGTATCCGGACCAAGTTCCTAAATCAACCATTGTTGCTTCCTCTCTTTTCTTCTTCCCAATCCCTCCTATGCCGCCCTGAATAGCCTGAGTAGTTGCTTTGATAGCCGAATAGCTCATGATTTTATTCGACTTGAGGCCTTCTTCTACCATGCCCCCCATCTTTACTACTTCGTTGAATGACTTTCCCACAGCTGAGACCAAATGGCCATAGTAAGTAGGTTCCAAAGCCTGTAGGAAGTAATCTACCATCTCACTTTCCTTCATTGGGGGATCTACTCTTGCTGCTTGCTCCCTCCATCTGAAACCATATTCTCTGAAGCTTTCACTGTGCTTCTTCTCAAGTTTAGTCAAGGAAAGTCGATCTGGAATGATCTCAAGACTGTATTGGAAGTGACAAGCAAATGCTTGCGCCAGATCATCCCATGTGTACCATCTCCCATGGTCTTGGCGGGTATACCATTCCAATGCTGATCCACTCAAACTCTGACTGAAGGAAGCCATTAAAAATTCATCTTTTCCTCCAACTCCCCTCATCTTGCTGCAAAAACCCCTCAAGTGGGCTACCGGATCGCCGTGCTCGTTATATAGATCGAACTTGGGCATCTTGAAACCTGCCGGTAATTGCACATTCGGGAACAGACATAGGTCCTTGTAGGCCACGCTGACTTGCCCTCCTAACCCCCGCATATCTCTGAATGATTGTTCTAAGCTTTTAACTTTCCTGAACATCTCCTCCTATTCAGTATTTTTGACTGATTTATCAGCTTCTATTGGGAGGTCAAAGTGAGGAGTATAGGAATGGGTTTCTAGAGCTTTGAAAGTGGGCTCCGAGGGGTAGTATTGTGTCCTGGGCCTGGAAAATAGGCTCGCTAGGAGATTTGTGGAGTGTAGCTAGTGGAGGTACTACGAAGACAGGAGTTGCTGGTGGAGGAGGGTATGGAATTGGTTTAGGGGGTGGAGATTGTGGTGTATGATAAGTGGTGCCCCGGTAGTGTTGGTAAATGGGAAAGCTCGGGGATAGATCGGTGGTAGGATGATCCTGGGTTTGAGCCGGTGGTGGAGTGAAGGTAGGGTTAGTCGGGTAGGCGGATGGCGGTTGTCCTTTAGCCCAGGCCTGATACATTTCACCCATTTGTTGTTTTAATTTGTACATCTCTTTTTTATGGCGTTAACGTCCAACTCTTCTCCTTCAATGGCACTGGTGTCTACATCTTGAATAGACATGATTATTTCTCCTTTGTATCTGATTTGGTAGGGGTGGTTTTCCAGTATGCTTAGGTGTATTAACTGCTTGAATTCTGATAACAATAACCAAACTTGTTAGTGATCAGAGTTTTAACAAATAAACAACCACACATAGGGATGCAATGCACCTAGGCAATTAGTCATTTCTACCATGTATTTGCTTGGTTGTTTGTGTCATCCCAGCTTTTCCTTTCCCTTTTATTATCACTCACGCCTATCTTTTATTTCCATCCCCTTTTTCATTTTATTCTTTTCTTTTGGTTGTGGTCGAATCTTATGAAGATTGCCTGCGTATCATGACCCTGCATGAATCAGACCGAGCGTAGTTTTGGTGGAAACAATTATTAATACTTTTATCTATTTTACAAACAAAACAATACAAAGATAGAAATGACATTACATTTGGACAATACTTAAAAAAATGGTTTAAAAGACTCAACAAGGACTAAAACATGACTATTATATGAAAAGTTCCAACAACTATGACCACGCTTCACTCCACAATCTTTTGCTTTTAATCACTGGAACATCTGCTCACGTTAGGGCTTGACCCGGCTGACCTCCTAGTGTACGGTACATCCTCTCTAAATCCATTTCAAGATGACGGGCAAAAGTAGGTGCATGCTCTAGAAACCTCTCATAATCCATCCCTTGGCAGTTCACATAACTTTGAGAGGTGTAAACAGCCAAATCATAGATTTGTGCTCTGAAGTCCTGGAGATTCTGGTCTTGGTTTTGTAACTCTTGTTGGCGAGTGGTGTCTATATCTCCTATGTGGCCCTCACGATCTAAAGCCGACTCCAATTGAGCCCGAAGTCTGGCCTGATCGAGTCTTGCCTGTGTTCTTTCCCTGTCAATATCTACATGTTGATGTTCTCTATTGTACCTTCTCATTTCTTCCAACTGTGCATGGAGTTGAGCTTCTAAATGTATCCAATGGTCCCCATCTCTCTCTAATTGAGCCATTTCTTCTTTGAATCTCATTACTTGGCGTTCCTTACTAGATTTGGCCTCCTCATTTAGTTGTATGATTTTTTCCTTAGCTTTGTCTAACGCCTTTTCAGTCTTTGTCAAGATGGAGTCATAATCTTGCATTTTTTCCATCAGATTGGCAATGATTTTCTGATCTTTCTAACTTCTCACCGGCGCTTCAGAGGCTTTCTTCATCTATTGAAACTGGGTGCGGAGAGTTTTATTCTCGCTAATCAGACTCTTCTTTTCACCTTCTGCTTCTTGTGCCTGTAAGTCTTTCTCCAAATTGAGGTTCCTCAGGCTTTCTTCTAAGGCATGAATAGTTGTTTTGTACCCCTTTTCCTTTTCACCCCAAGCCAACCGTTCTTGGATTTTGCCATCAAAGGCTTGAACATGCGGTCTTTTTATGGGCCTTCTAGGATCAGGTTCTGGTGCATCATCCACACGGGATCTTTTCTCAAACCACCTAGCATAACCCGAATTTATCTCACCTTTCGCCGGATCTGGAACTTGGGTATCATCTTTCAAGTATTGACAACCATTCCAAATCTGCTGGATTAAAGCCTCAGGGAGAGTGGCTTCGGGGTGTAGTTCAATCACTTGCACACTTAAATCTTTATCATCAAGCACCACTTGGTATCTCCCTAGCTGTCTCAGAACTCTCTGCGGCGCTTACGGCTGGACGCTTCTTAAACCCAACAGCAGCAAATAACTCTTTAAGGTTGACATGTTTATCACCTCTCTTACCGGGAGCCATCCTAAAGTCCGCTCAATTTGACTTGACATTAAAGATCTTAAATAGGATATTCAGGCTTCCACACCTTCAGGAGATTTATAATCTTTTATTCTTTCTTCATAACTCTCGATGAAATTGTCCTTGCTTGGACCATACTGCATGAACTTGGGGTGATGTCGGAGATGTTCAGTCAACCACATTTGCAACAAAATATTGCAACCATCGAAGAATTTCGCCCCGGACTTACACAAAGTTAACGCCCTATAAATGTCTGAGAGAATGATCGGGGCAAGAGTGTGATGTTCCTTGGTAGTGAGGACTTGTACGACTCTAGCTATGCGAATATCAATCATCCGCTCTTTGTTTGGGAAGACCATGATTCCCAGAAAAGCCACCATGAAAGCGAAACGTCGGTGAATCTGCCAGGTGTCCTTGTTTTGTTTGTTAGTAAGGCCTTTTTCATGAATTTCAAATCCATCCGGCTTTCCGAACCTTGAATAAAGGAAGTTGAAAGAACAACACCCTTTGACAACGTTGCTTTTTCTGATTCGGTCACTGATATTCAGAAGACCAAAGAATCGGTGTACTGAGGGAGCCTTTGGGAAGATAAGATTCTGGTTTCTCAAATCTTCGTCAAAACCGGAATATACAGCTATTTCTTCTAATGTGGGAGTAAGCTCGAAATCAGAGAAGCGAAAGACATTGTGAACAGGGTCCCAAAAAGTCACTAGTGCCGTAATCAAATCATCGCGTGGTTTAACTTTCATAATATCTGTGAGAGCTCCCAGATACTTAATGACCCATTTCTGACCATCTCCTCCTAACCCACGCCACCACATCTGTAGCCGAAATAGAAACTCATCTGCATCTGTGAACGGTGGGTTTTGGACGGTGCTCATTTTGTACCTGTGAGTGATTTTAATTTTTTGTTTAAAAAAACCAAAATCAAGACTCATTTTGAAAAAATCATTAATATAAAAAAACATTTCGATGAAGAAGATTTAAAGGTTGTGTTTGCTAACCGGCAAAAAATATTTTTTTTTTTGAAAAAAAAAACTACCAAAGGCAGTTGTTCTTGCTAAAACAACCTTCCGGCGCCCTTTTGGGGACGTTCGGCATATTTTGGACAAGAAAGGTATCACCTTACTTATGACAACACAATGACATTTATGTACCCACATTTTAATTATTTATTTTCTATTTTATTTTTTTATATTTTATTTTTAAATAGTTGGGCCCGATGTGGGCTGCCTACGTATCTCACATCTGGCAGGAATCAAACTTACGTAGTTCGTAATAATAAAACTATTTTTAAAAGTAACACAACATTTCCTTTTCTTTTCAAATATCGACAGAATTTCAACAAATTTTGGAAATTATTTTTTTTTCGAAAACAGCCAATTTTCTTTCTCGGTTCTCACATTGATTTTCCTTTTCTAACTTTTTCCTATAAGCTGGTCAACATGCAAATCCGAAATAAATGAATGCACAAGTAGCAAGTAAGATGCATCAGGATGGTCTTTTCATTTCGGGTATACCTGTCTTAGACAGACCCAACCCCTATATTAAGTCTCCGAAGTCAAATGCACATGATGCAAACAAACGTTCCTACTAGGGATATGGCATGAAGCTGAGTTATTCTAAGTGTAAAACCTGGGGTATATTGTTCTAGACCTGGCTTACCCAAGCAGACATCTTGAGCCGAAGTGGGGGCAACGTACCGGGAGCACGAAAGTCTACCCGGCCTAGTTACTTAGCCCAACTTCGTTCTATTTGGTATGACTTCTAACAGAAAGGTGGGCCACGCGCACGTGTGCACCATAAATTCAGAAGATTCAGAAAGAAGAAGGGTTTCGTAACAGTTTATATATACAGTTCAGATAATATCAAAGCGGTAAAAAGCAACATTTAGCACATTAAGCCCAAACATATGATTAAACCAGATAATAAATAAAGCCAAATATAACAATTATTCTAAGCTCAAATTCTTGAACCCTGAACCAGATATTCTGGGTTCTTGTTCCCCAGTAGAGTCGCCAGAGCTGTCACACCTCCTTTTTCAAACACCCCGGAAGGGCATAAGGGAGTTTTTTCCAATTAAGTGACAATCGAAACGGGATTATTTTAATTAAAATTCATAGTTGTCGCTTGGGATAGTTTATTGGTGTCCCAAGTCACCGGTTCAAATCCCGAATCGAGGAAAGATTGAGTCTGTATTACAGTCCGCGAATACAGAAATCCAGGTAAGGAATTCTATTAACCCGGGAGAAAGTGTTAGGCATTCCCGGATTCTGTGGTTCTAGCATGGTCGCTCAACTGTTATAATTGGCCTATTATCTGACTTTAAAACACTTTTAAAACTATGTTCCTTTTAACTTTAAACCGCTTTTAATTATTTTAAGGAAAATTTCAACGTTATCTGAATCACGTCTTTGGACCGCGCCGTATGAAATGCACCCATAGTCCGAGACACATTTTATTTAACGTTGTTAAGATTTGGATTTGGGTCACATGAAATGCGCACCCGAGTTTAGGAAAGTAATATTATTAAAATAACGCGCCTAAAGTAACTAGGCGCTTTTAACTTTGCGAGGGCCATGAAAAATTTGCTAAATGGCATACCTCAAGTTCGAAGAATTTTAAGGGATATAATTAAGTGAGGGCCACACATTTGGGATTATATTTGGCGCGGCGCACCTCAATTCCATATAAAAGGATTTTCAAACTAAAGTTGGGGAGCCATAGACTATTGGTGTTACTAATATGGCTTGCCTCCACTGACTATGATAATTGAAGGTGGCTTAAACAAAACGGTAACATACTCTCCAAATTGACGCCTAGATCCAGGTCCTCAAATTAAGAGGCTGTCTAAAGGCGATGGACCTCTTTTCAATTTAAAATGATCCCACTGCTCAGGCCCAAAATAGGTTCGTGTCTTTGAGGAAACAAGAGGATACGTGAACAAACCTAAAGTTCGAATCTCCTGGCATACATTCCGTATTGGAAAATCAAACGAGATATCCACATCAAATCCAATAATGCAAGTTACATATTCCCTCAGATTCGAAACAAATTAAGCTAAACCAAACCTCAAGGACTTCCAAATGGATAATTTAGCATTAAAATTAACCGAAAATATGCTCATAGCTACAACATGATTCTTCAGTACATTACTTGACCCTTAAGATCATTGGCCCATCAGATGATTCACTTCAAAATCCCAACAGCCTTGAACCCTTACACTTAAACAGATTCGAATCCAAAGATAAAATAAAACACAACAATGATGATGAATTACTATACATGATGACTAACGAAGGAGCACATGAGAAAATTGAATGCAGTCCAACAATTATTTAAGAAATATACAGTAGCTATCAATATTGTGGACCCTTTTTCTTTTTAATCACAATTGCAATGCTTCAAAAATCCAAGAACACATTCAGCCGAACTGATGGATGTTTACATGAGCCATTGAATATGACTAAACTAATGTCAAACCAAAGAATGACTCAATATTAATTTCAGCAAGACCAATTACAATTATCAGACTATTTCCACACGTGTAGATACCAAAACTATTTTTTAGTCTCACAACAGTCCCGATTCAATTACAAGTGAAGCTATCTACTTAACATACAAATTATCTAAACAATATAGCATTCTTGAATAGAAATCTAAAGTGAAACAGAATAGAATAAAGGACAGTTGAAATGGGACTTTCAAATCATTCTTTCTCATTTTTTATTCTTCAAATCCAACATTTCAATAATAGTTTTACAATGTGTACCTGATGATAGCAAAGAAACACCGAAGAAAATGGAAGATCAGCAATTAGCAGAAACAGGAAGGAACAGCCCAGTTTTAACCCAAGAAAAACAGCTATTAACCCTAGATAATTCAATGAAATAGTATATGGACTGAAAAATTTAAACAACACTTTCGGAACCCAATTCAAACCATTCTTCAATAACGAAGAGAATCAAAAACTGTTTCAAAATATCAAAACCTCTAAACTCACAGATGGTTTCAGCCAATTCGAGATTGAAAACAAGAAAATAGAAATCAATGAAACAGAAATTTCCAGTTTTTTTCAGTATTTTCAGAGTTATTTTTCTTTGTATTTTTAAGTTTTAGCCTCTCTCTTCTGTGTCTATCTCTATGTGTTCTCCTTCTTCTGAATTTCAGCCCCCTTAAATGGGCATCTAATTAGTGCATTTTCCACTACAACTTATCTTTTCATTTTTAAATTATCCACTCAATTTAGTGCCTTTAGTTAATTTAGTAATGCAATTTCTACCCTACCATTATTAGAAGCTTCTTAATTAGTGACCACTTCCATTAAACTTATACTAATCAGTTGATTATTATACACATTCAACCAAATTATTGAACTAATCCCAGTTATTCTGCCTAAGTGATTAAACGAGATACCATTTCAAAGTCTACTGATATCCTAATTATACGAAACACATCCACAAAACCAATCTAAAACAGTGAACAGAAATAGTTTATACCAGAGTACTGATCGAATTTTAATTGAAATTGACCAAAGAAAAATGAGAAAAGGGAAATGACCATTGGAATAAAATTAATCAAACAAACACAGAAAGATGCAAAAACTTACCGATTAAACTGGAAAAACTTGGTACCCTGATTTTCCGATTCCATCGCCAAATAATGTTAGTCAGTTGTTCTTTGTCAAAACAAGTGAGTAACATTATTTTGTGACGAACTCGGCTCTAAAATTATCATCAGTCTTGAGTTTAGGTTTGGCTCTTGGATTTAAGATTCGAGCAGATTGAGCCCCATTTGAAGAAAACTGGTCATGGATTAGGGAAGAGGGGAGTGAGGGGGGTCTACGGTGTGAATTTTGGGTTGTTTGGGCCACCGAAACTGCCGTGAGGCAATTTCCGGTAGGCAGAGGGAGGTGGTGTGAGGCGGTGAGAAACAGGGGTGTCTCTATGGTATGTGAGAGACGATGAGGGGGTTTCTGAGGGGGTAGGGGTTTGGGTATATTAAACTAGCGAATTAATTTGGGCCGTTGGATAATTGGAATCCAACGGCTCAGATTAGCTCATTAAATGAAACGGGATCATTTTGGTTTCATGGGGGCGGACCAGTTCAGGGGTGGGTCAGGGGCGGGTAACGGAAATGGGGCGAAGTTCTGGTCGTTGGATGTAGATGAATTGACGGTTGAGATTTATTGAAATCGAAACGACGTAGTTCTGTCCCTATACTACGTCGTTTCGATGGTCTCAGAGACTGGAAGTTTGGACCGGGTATGGGGCATATTTTTTGGGCTGGGTTAATTGATTTGGGCCTGAGATTTAAATTAAAACACAGCCCAACAGATTCTCTTCTTCTTTTATTTCTTTTTCCTTCTCCATTTTTCAAAAATTAAAACTAAAATCTTAAGTTAAATTATAAAACCAAATCATCCTATCAAAATACTAATTAACTCTAAATAATAATTGTCACAAATAATTAATGCCAAATTAAAAGAAAATCACAAAATTTTGACATTAAACATAAAAATGCAAAATACGTTATTTTTGGGATTTTTTCATTTTTGCAAAAAAACAATTTACTTAATTAATCTAAAAATGTAAAACTAAATTCTAAATACAGATGCTATATTTTTGTATTTTCAATGCATTAATAAAATTAAATATGCATAAAATATGCAAACACTCAGGCAAATTGCACAGTAATTCCTAATTTTAGCAAATAAAAAAAATCTAATTTTGGGAATTCTTTTTGGAGTAATTCTCATGAGGCAAAAATCACATGCTCACACCCGTATTTTATTCCAAATTGACCACTTTCAATGAAACTCGTTTTCTTTAATCCGTGTACCCCTTTATCCTTCATAACACTTATTTATCGCTTGTTATAAATAGCGTAAGTACGTAAACGTCAAGATGATCTCATCTTTGAGTCTACGTCGGTTAACTAAAAGCGAAATTTTAATGTACGAAAACGCGAGATGTAACATCTTTCCCCCCTTAAAAACATTCGTCCTCGAATGTTCAACTCCACGTGATCTATATAACTTCGGCAAGGTCGTCTCTACAATAACACCACTACCAACTCTCCCTGTAGAAGCTTAATAACCCAATGACACACAGGGTCATAATTATGAATAACGACAATGGCCTCACATGACCAATGACAATAACCAACACAAGAATTTATACACATACCTTTTATTATGACGTCTCAGCCGGACCATCTTCTGGAGGAGTAAATAAGTAGGGATATCTAGACTTCATGTTTTTCTCGGCCTCCCAAGTCATCTTCCAAATCGTTATTTCTACAAAGTACTTTCACGAAGGCTACCTCCTTATTCCGCAGCTTGCGTATCTGTCGGTCTATGACGGCAACCAGAACTTTCTCTTATGATAAGTCTTCTATAATTTGTACATCATTCGTGGGAACCCCTCGGGTAGGATCGCCAATGCACTTTTGTAACATAGATACGTGAAAAACTGGATGAATAGACTCCAGTTCCGAGGGCAATTCTAACTCATAAGCTACTCGGCCCACTCTCCGAATGATCCTATAAGGCCTAATATATCGTGGGTTAAGTTTGCCTTTCTTGCCAAACCTCATCGCACACTTCATAGGTGACACCTATAAGAATACCCAGTCATCAACCCCAAACTCTACATCTTGATGCCGCACGTCAGAATATGACTTGTCACGACTCTGAGCTGTCAATAGTCGATCCCGAATAAGCTTTACTTTTTCTATGGCTTGCTGAACTAGGTCTGGCCCATGTAATTTAGATTATTCAACATCGAACCACCCTACAGGCGACCTACACCTTCGTCCGCGAAGAGCTTCACATGGAGCCATCTAAATGCTAGAATGGTAGCTATTATTATACGCGAACTCAATAAGCTACAGATGATCATCCCAGCTACCTTTGAAGTCTATTACACAAGCTCGTAACATATCCTCCAATGCCTGAATAGTATACTTAGCCTGTCCGTCTGTCTAGGGATGAAATGTTGTACTAAGACTTACTTGAGTCCCCAATCCTTTTTTGAAGGACCTCCAAAAGTTAGCTATAAATTGAGCTCCTCTATCTGAGATAATAGCTACAGGGACACCATGCAGTCATACTTTCTCCTTAATATAAAGCCTTGCATAATCCTCTAAGGAATATGTAGTTCTAACGGGACAAAAATGGGATGACTTTGTAAGCCTATCAACAATTACCCATATCGAATCGAACTTACATTGGGTACGAGGTAAGCTTATGATGAAATCTATATTGATTACTTCCGATTTCCAAGTCGGAATCTCCAAAGCCTGCAATAGTCCACCGGGTTTTTGATGCTCAATCTTAATCTGCTGATAGTTAGGACACTCGGCAACAAATTCTGCTATATCCATTTTCATTCTGTCCCACCAATACACCTCCCTAATATCATGATACATCTTTGTTGCCCCTGGATGGATAGAATAACGAGAATAATGAGTTTCTCCCAAAACCTGCAGACGTAGCCCTACAATATTAGGTACACATAATCGTCTTTGATATGTGAGGACCCCATCTTTTGTAATTTTAAACGGCGTCTCCTTCTGAAGGGTGGTATCCCTATAATAAACTAACACAAGATCCTTGTACTGGCATTCATTTACTTCAGTTAATAAAAAGGATGTTGTCGTATCCTGAAGAGTAATTTCAATGTCACCTGAGTCTAGTAATCGAACTACTAGACTAGCTAGCTGATGAACCCCATGGGCTATTCCCCTCTTTTCTGGCTGTAAATATGACAGGCTACACATAGATCTACAACTGAGGGCATCGGCAACCACGTTCGCCTTCCCCGGATGGTATAAAATATCAACATCATAGTCTTTAAGTAGCTCCAACCATCTCCTTTGACGAAGATTCAATTCCTTTTGCTTGAAGATGTACTGGAGGCTCTTATGATCTGTATAGATATCAACATGAATGCCATACAAGTAGTTACTCCACATCTTTAGTTCATGAATCACCGCAGCTAACTCTAAATCATGGGTCGAGCAGTTCTTCTCGTGCTTTCTTTGTTGTCTAGAAGCATAAGCCACAACCTTAACATGCTGCATCAGCACACAACCCAATCCAATGCCTGAAGCGTCACAATAGATAACATAACCATAGGTCCTTCTAGAAGCGTTAGAATCGGTGTTGAAGTTAACTTGTCCTCTAAGGCCTATAAAACTCTGTTCGCAAGCGTTGGTCCATTGAAAACTAACTCTCTTCTGAGTTAACTTACATGGTTATCCTAATCTTGTATAATTCAGGAAATTTCCCTCTTCGGAGGCCCAAACTTCATCTTTTATTCCTCACAATTGCGCCATTATCCTATCATTAGGGCAACATTTCATCTCTTCTAAACGTTATTAGTCTTAGACTCCTTTGGGTTTATTTGGGTATACTGAGCCTTCTATAACTTAGAGGAATCATCAACTCTCTTATGAACTTATTCCCAATAACCTATCCATTCTTGTCACCTTTTTACTCATCTTTTCTTATCTTTCCTCCTGCCTTCCTAGAACCTTGTCGCTCTAACATACTTTAGCTTGCGACTGTTGCGCCCCCTTTTTCTCGCGAAATCAAGTTTATGACATTTTGGTTCGGACAACTCTTCCTTTTAGAAAGGGGGTTTTCATTTTTGAAGAGTCGCCACCTAACGATTTAAGGTGTGTTTGGGCACCTATAGGGTTTATTTATAACTACGTTTGGTAACTAGAGACCGGATAAGGGCTTGAAATTATCCTAAGGGGAAGGTGTTAGGCACCCCTCTGGATCCACTAGTGTGATTCCCGGCCAAACAGTTTTTGTGAATTTGTACAATTAGCAAATAAACATGTATGGCTCAAATAGTAGGGGATTTAAGTTTAAATATACCGGTGTTTGAAAAACAATTAATGAAAAGCAAGATTTTTGAAAAGAATTCCAATCTATGCATATTTGGGAATGTAAGGGGGTATCCTAGGTTTGTTTATAATATGGATCACGTCAATGCAGTACCCGGTATGACACTCCTCAAAGAGGGGCTACACATGGTATTAACGCATTGGTCATCATATCCATATCTACCCTTTCCCACCTCGTAAAGGTAATTGAAGCGAGGGTTGGTCTCGACCCCTATTGCATGTTGTTACCCGTCCATTCCTATCAGTCCTGGAGGAATTTAGGACTCCTATCGTATAAAAAGGGGGTTCTAGGCAGACCCTCAAGTTTAAAAGTAAAATACTAAGGCGACATATAATAAACAAGTAGAACTTTAATTAAGGGGAGCATGGAAGACAAATGAAAGGCTCAGATATACCTCCACACACAGTACACATAAACAACATGACTCATACACAATTAAGGTCTAAATTCATATCCTAAGCATGGTATCTAAGTGATAACAGTAGAGTCAGATTTATTACATAACTCAGAGAGGAAGTTCTAATTAGACTTGCCTACTGATTTAAACATGATGACAATTAAACATTAATCACAAAGACGGTTCTGGTTTTATTTTAAAGTTTATTACCTAAGGCTTGCCTATGTGTAAAATAATATGCAGCAGTTACCAGAATTATTAAACAGTTTAGAAGCTATTCTACCTAAAGCATGTTGTTCTAAATATTGCAAAGACATGCAGGGATTGTGACCAGTTTCACTTAAGCAGGATAATCAAACATGAGACTGTTTTATGTCCTCTTTCATGCATCAGTAGTTTAACTAGGTGTGACTGAGAGAGTGTGAACGAGATCCTAAGACAGGGTATGCACATATGAAAATGCAGAATGATTCCAGGATATGCAGAATTCTTAAAGCATGATTTCTAAATGCCCAAAAGGTTACAGCATGATTTCAAGATGTACAGGAGCAACAGTTTATGTTGATGTTGTTATTTGGCCTAAAGTAGGATTTCTAAGTGGTAAATTTTTTTTCAAATGAGATGCTGGAACAGTAAACCTAAGAACATGCTATCTAATGCATAACATGCTTTAAATGTGTTGGTCTTACACATGGATTCTAATGCACATATAGGAAATGGAAATATAAGGCATGGTTTCTACCCATTGATTTTGATAGCATATATAACTACCCTCTCCTTTTTACTAGCTAACCCCAATATTCGTTTACAACAGATTATTACAAACCAATAATGAAATGAATTACATAAGTAGAAAAGAAAAAATATGAAGTTACACTATTGAAAGCCTGAAAACAGACCCAGATTTCCAGCACCTCAAATGCCAAGATTGTTTCATAGCCTTTCTCATATTCGGGTGTATCAGAGTTCCCTAAGGACCTCAAGGAATCCCGGGCAGTGCTCACACCCTAATTTTATAGCCCAACCAGAGTAAGTGTTGTTTGGAAAGGCTAGCTTTTGTGTGTCCAAGTTCAGAGAGAGCTCAAGGGTCCCAAGGCAAGGCTCACACAAAAGGGGAAGAACTTAGTGGTCTAAGAGTAGAGTCAGAGTGCTTGACATAGTTTTGAGAAGATTTAAGTAGGAAAATAGTTTGAAAAAGAGACTTGTTTGAAATAGTTTTGTAAAACAACAGGGGGAGTTATTTAATAAAATGGTTTTGAAAAAGAGATAAGAGTAACAAGCAACAGTCCAAACACAGCACCCAAAACAGGTTCACACATAACCAAGGAACATAGGACCAAGGCAGGTTCAGCAATCACAAGCAGGGGTAGTTGGATTAGGGGACACATAAGTAAACACACAGTTGCAGGAGCATTTAAATATAGAATCGGCAATATGCTAAGGGGTTAGAGAACTTCAGATTTAACACAGAATCATGTAACTTAAGGATAGCCAACTATTTTGCACAGAGAGGTTCATGCCAGAAATCAGAGAAACATAAGTAAGGAAGGGCCACATTGGGGTATATTGGGAGGGGGAATAACCTTTTTTAAACATGATGAGTCTAAGGGAGGGGAGATATTCAGAAGCATGATGATGAAGTGATGAAGTAAACATATTAATTTCAAGTTGAACAACAGAACCATAAGTGAAAACATACTAGAAACAGGATGAAATAAAGCAGTAAAAGAAACATATTGTTTTGAAACTTGAATTGAAATCAGAACATACTAGTAAAGAAGATAGTAAACACAAAGTGAGGGACAAGAGACTAGAATAATTAGCCTTGGCTTGCAGCCAACTAACTTAAAACAATAGCAAGTAACCAGAGAAAAGAGAGCAGAAGAATGTTTTTTCCTTTGGTATAAGAGAGAGTTTTGAACTAATGTGTTCGTGTCTGTAATGTAAAGAGAAGAGGGTATATATAATAGTTTGAAAGTCAGGTCAATAAGGCAAGAATCAATTATCCAGAAATTATAGAACTACAGAATAAATTAAGAAACAAAAATCAGCCAAGTCTCCTTTAATTAAGGGAGTAATTTACCAACGGTAAAGACAAATAAGGAAAGAGATCACATAAGACTGGAACACAGCACATAAGAAAATATTTTGAGGCATAGTAAGTATAGAACAAGTAATTAGGCTAGGTTCAGAAAATCTAATTAATGAAAGTACTTAAGAACCAACTGACAGCATAATCGACCGAAAATAAGGCAAGAAAACATCTTTGATGTTGAAAAATCAGCAAGGAAATCATCACAAAAGATTAGTGATGAGCATCAATTAGGAATTCAAATAGGAGTAGTGATGATTAATGGAAATTAACACATATTGCTGTAAATAAACGAAATATTCATAGTATAGGCAAGAGGGAATAAATCATAAACCCTAATAAGCATACTCAAGTAAAAATCTCATAAAGTCAAGAATTCAGCTAGAAAAGAAATAGTACTGACTAGAGGAATTAGCACAAATTCTTTTAATAAATAGAAAAAACATAGTGTGGGCGGAAGAAGCAAAATTAGATACCCTAATGAGCATAATAGGGTAAAAATAATTGAAACATAGAACATATTCATGAATAACGGACATGCGAGCAAATTAAACGAACAAATAAGCAAGGACAGTTCTCAGAACCCAGGATTAAGACCAAAATAATTAGGTTTTCAACATGATAAATCAGATGAAAGGGAAAAACTTAAGGAACTGTTTAAACATAGTAAGAATCATAGAATAATACCAGAAAATTAGAGGGAAAGTCATTTTGAGAAAGGGTTAAGAAACCCTAGTTTGAAGATGAAAAGATGTTTTTGAAATAATTTGGAGAGATTCTTAAGAAAACAGTAAAGATAACTCTGAAAACTCTTAGATCTGTTACAGATCTAAGATGCCAACAGATAAAATTAGGGTTTGAGAGAGAGATAACCCAGATATGGAGAGATTCCGATTAGAAGCCATGGATCTAGCCGGAAAAAAAGAAAGATCTTACACGGACAGCCATGGACCGCCTGAGAATGACTTAGAAACCATGCGAGTGGACCGCCTTCTGTTTCCTTTGAGGACCTCAAGGAAGCAACAAATGGCATAGGAAGAGCGCCATGGAGGCTAGGGGTGGTGATCGAACCTCCATTGTTACCGGCGAGCCAACGGCCGGTGAGAGGAGCTAGGTTTAGCAGAGAGGATTTTGAGAGAGGTTAGAGATATAATGGCAGAGAGGGTGAGAGCAAATGAGAGGATGGGAATGAGGGTTTGGGGTGTAGTCTTTAGGTTAATTATGGTATGGGGGATCTGGACCGTTGATTAGAATTGATCAACGGTCCAGATTGGACCAGGAATTGAGAAGGGTAGAATTTAGGTTTGGGCCTGGGTATTAGGTTGATTTAATTGGGGTTTTGGGGTAGTTTAGTTGGGTTATAATCGAAATAAAATGGGGCTATTTGTTAAATACCTAATTAAATTGAATAAAATAATTTATAAACTGGCTAATAATTATACAAAATGAATAATATGCATAGAAAAATAGTTTAAAATGATTACTTAGTATTTAAAAATACAAATGCTTAATTTTCGGTCAATAAATGATATAAAATCATATGATTGGGCTATAATTGCAAAGTTATTGAAATTATAGCCAAAATATGTCAATTTGGCTAATTATGAAATAATTCGGTTTACATAGGATAATTTGGTTTACATAGGACCATAGATAATAAATTAGATGCTTTTGAAATCATTTGTAATTATTTATTGGGAATAAAATGCTAGATAAATTAATAAAAATATAGGAAAATTATAGAAAAATACCAATTGTTATTAATGCATGATGTTGAAGGTATATATGCAATTTTAAAATATTTTGGGGAAAAATTGGGTATCAACAGCGACCTACACATATCTATTTATACTTATTCGCAACCTTTCTTCAACCTGCTTACACCATAGATTTCCTTATGTTATTCCGGAACATCAAGCAAGATACCACATAGCACTTTGGTCAAAGATGCTTAGAAGAGAAGAAAATTTCGTTAAAAGTTTCTTGTAATAACCTGCCAAAAGAAGCTACGAACCTTCATCAGTGTTGTGGGTCTAGGCAAAGTCTTCACTACCTTAGTCTCTTGTGTATCCACTCGGATGTCTTTACCCGAAATAATATTCCCAAGGAAAGTTACAGAGTTCAACCAGAATTTATACTTTAGGAAAATTTTGCATACAACTTCCCTTCTTGTAGAATTCTGAGCACAATACGCAGATGATCTACATGCTCAGCCTCTGAATGAGAATATACCAATATATCATCAATAAATACAATTACGAATAGATCTAAAAAAAGGCCTGAACACACGGTTCATCAAATCCATGAATACTGTTGGGCCATTGGTCAGACCAAACGACATAACCCAAAACTCAAAGTGCCCATATCTAGTCCTGAATGCAGTCTTCGGAATATCTTCATCCTTAACCCTTACCTGATGGTACCCAGACCTCAAGTCTATCTTTGGAAAACACTTGGCACCTTGTAGCTGATCAAATAGATCATCAATTCTCGGGAGCGGGTACTTATTCTTGATCGTCACCTTATTTAGTTGCATATAATCAATACACATTCGTAAGGAACCATCTTTCTTTCTCATAAACAACATAGGTGCTCCCCGTGGTGACGTACTAGGTCTGATAAAACCTTTTTCAATCAAGTCCCATAGTTGTTCCTTTAACCTTTTTCAGCTCTGCGGGGGCCATTCTATAGGGGTATAGATATTGGATGAGTATCTGGTAGTAGGTCGATGACAAACTCAATTTATCGCTCTTGCAGAAGACCCGGAAGCTCATTAGGAAAAATATCGGGAAACTCATTCACCACAGGGATGGACTAAATGGTTGGTAACTCTACTTCCATATCCTGAACCCGAACTAAATGATAAATACAACCCTTATTAATCATCTTCCGTACCATCTCCTTTGGCGAAGATTCAATTCCTTTTGTTTGAAGATGTACTGGAGGCTCTTATGATCCATATAGATATCAACATGAATGCCATACAATTAGTGACTCCACATCTTTAGTGCATTAATCACCACAGCTAACTCTAAATCGTAGGTCGAGAAGTTCTTCTCGTGCTTTCTTAGTTGTCTAGAAGCATAAGCCACAACCTTACCATGCTGCATCAGCACACAACCCAATCCAGTGCTTGAAGCATCGCAATAGATAACATAACCATCGGTCCCATCTAGAAGCGTTATAACTGGTGCTGAAGTTAACTTGTCCTCTAAGTCCTGGTAAACTCCGTTCGCAAGCATTGGTCCATTGAAAACTAACTCCCTTCTGAGTTAACTTACATGGTTATCCTAATCTTGTATAATTCAGGAAATTTCACTCTTCGGAGGCCCAAACTTCATCTTCTATTCCTCACAATTGCGCCAGTATCCTATTATTAGGGCAACATTTCATCTATTCTAAACGTTATTAGTCTTAGACTCATTTGGGTTTATTCAGGCTATACTGAGCCTTCTATAACTTAGAGGAATCATCAACTCTCTTATGAACTTATTCCCAAGAACCTATCCATTCTTGTCACCTTTTTACTCATCTTTTCTTATCCTTCCTCCTGCCTTCCTAGAACCTTGTCGCTCTACCATACTTTAGCTTGCGATTGTCGCGCCCCCTTTTTCTCGCGAAATCAAGTTTATGACATTTTGGTTCGGACAACTCTTCCTTTTAGAAAGGGGGTTTTCATTTTTGAAGAGTCGCTACCTAACGATTTAAAGTGCGTTTGGGCACCTATAAGGTTTATTTATAACTACGTTTGGTAACTAGAGATCGGGTAAGGGCTTGAAATTATCCTAAGGGGAAGGTGTTAGGCACCCCTTTGGATCCACTAGTGTGGTTCCCGGCCAAACAGTTTTTGTGAATTTGTACAATTAGCAAATAAACAAGTGTGGCTCAAATAGTAGGGGATTTAAGTTTAAATACACAGGTGTTTGAAAAACAATTAATGAAAAGCAAGATTTTTGAAAAGAATTACAATCTAAGCATATTTGGGAATGTAAGGGGGTATCATAGGTTTGTTTATAATATGGATCAGTTCAATGCAGTACCCGGTATGACACTCCTCAAAGAGGGGCTACATGTGGTATTAACGCACCGGTCATCATATCCATATATAAAACAGGCTCTCCTGGGGACTGAAATTAAACCATCATTAACCTACACTTGATGTTAGCATAACAAAAGGCCAACCAATCCATACCCATTATAATATCAAGTTCTACCCAACCGAACACCACGTACCTTATCCTTGTTTATTATCAAGTCTATCACGGGCCATTACAGCGACATCCATATGTATAAGTAATAATATTAAGACTTAACTTGCATAACTAATTTAGAAAAAAAGGGTTTATATACATGCGGGTCGACTAAGTCGTAGGCATATCATACCCAAAACTATATACAAGATAGTGTCTGCAAAACCTCTAAGTAGGCATAGCCATAATATATACAAGTCGGGATGAGGCTCCCAACATCCTCATAAAACAACCAAACATAATTAGAACCCTGACTTGGTAACATTTCAAGAAGTGGTGGAACTCATCAACCAAAAACTGACACTTGGAGAAAGTCTATAATAGAGGGTCCTTGCCTCGTCCTATATAAGAACCTCGATCGGACACACTTCAATGCGGAATATTCATGTCCTTGTTAGTTACCTTCCTCCTCTTGTCCCAACTACTATCTTCTTCCTCTGCGTATCCCATAACATACACTGACGAACCTTGATTGACAGACTCCCAAGATCGTGGACTATCCGGAACCTCAGAAGAGCTGGTGTCCTCAAATACCTTGACATAGTTTTGAGCCTGAGGGAATCCCGACTGTGCCAATCCATGCACTACTCCCCTCATACCCTGATCAACGGGCTGTGAAACTAAGGGCCTTGGTGAGGTCAGAACTCCTCTCACCCATCTGCTGCCGGAGTGGTCGAAACAACTCGAATGGATGGCTCATATGGATCCTCCTCAATAGAACCCATGATCTCCGAAGGGTCTGAATCCATAGTATAACTTATCTCTCTTTTTAACATCTTCATAGCCTTCTGACCCATGCTTGCGACTGTAGTCTTTATAGGCATCGCTAAAAATGTAACACATCGTTAGGAATACGAATGCTTATATTGCATGATCTAAGATAAGAAGAGAGGATACCATCCTATATGTCTTGTAGCCTCCTATTTATAAGTGTGGTGCACAACACAACCATAAATAAGACTCTACTAGACATGGTATGTAGACAACCCTAGGACAAAACTGCTCTGATACTACTTTTGTCACGACCCAAACCGATGAGTCGTGATGGGTGCCTGACTCCTACATGTCAAACACCCCTAAGCATGCGTCTAAGATATGAACCTGAATAACATTTGCTACATTACGAAAATAACATATGTGAGAAACCTGCCATCAAAGCATATGTACGTATACAGACAAAATACAGTGGGCGAGCCGGTAAGGCTGCTATAGACAACTATACATCCATAACTGAAAGTCATCAAGGCCATATGCAACCCAACTAGACATACTGTCTACAGACCTCTAATGGAATCATAATTGTACAAAGACGGGACTAAGTCACGTCATACCTATATATATATATATATATATATATATATATATAAATGTATCATGTATATATATATATACACAAACGTATCATACCAAACTCAAAAGCAGCTCTGGATCAAGTGGAGCACGCCAACTTTCGCTGATCAGGGATCCTAAGAAGGGGACTGTCAGCTTGCCTACCTGCACCTGCGGGCATGAAACGTAGGCCCCGTGAAATAGAGCATCAGTACAAAAAATATATTGAGTATGTAAGGCATGAAAATAAGTACGTAAAAGACATAGATGAAACATGGAATACAGAAATACCTTTAAATCTGAATAACTCTGTAATTTTTGAAACATTTATAATATCATGCACATGCGTATAAATGTCATGCCATGAATAGGTATGGTGTACATAATATCATCAAGCCACTGAGGGCATCCCATCATATCATCTCGGCCACTGTGGGCAATATCATCAACATATACTTGATCGGGTGGTGGTACGTATATAACGCCATAACCTCTTCCCATATCCCATATACATATACATACATATATACACGTATATAACACTGTTTGAATCATATTCCAGTCACTATGGATAACATCATCATCATATACCAACTGATCAGGTGGTGGTACGTATATAACATCGTAACCTTTTCCCATATCCCATAAACATATATTTACATATTTACGCGTATATAACGTCATCTGGTCATGGGTAAAAGCATATGTATAAATGAGTGAAATGCATGAAAAATAAATAATAATCTTGATATTCCTTCTGGATAAACTTTTCCAACTGCGTATTATTCTGAGACCCATGAACAGAAGATAATAATAATTCTCATGGGGAATCAAGAATATAGACATCCCTAATATCTCTATAAATAGTGTAGTTTATGGAAACTGTGTATTTGCTCGTTTCTTCAGTATAATTTGGACCATGCCAAAAAAAAGAAGGGAGGGCCTTAACATACCTGTTCCCGGAATGCTTGAACGGATTGAAGTTTCTACTTCTCTGAAATATGTTGAACGAAATTTGTGGTGCTTTTTTTGAAATTTCAGTCGAAATTCTTGAATTGACTAAGTAATTGAATTGTTTGGACGAAATATTTGTTGTTTTCCATGTTTTTGATTTCAAGCCAAGCTAATTTAGGCAAGAATGGACGAAAAGTTTTCTGTTTCTACGTTCTTTGTTTCAAACTAAAAGCAGATTATTGTTTTAGGTTCTTTTACCAAGAAATGACATCAAGCCTTCATGGATAATGGTTAAGGCTTACAAGATTCAAGTCTTATATAAGACTTTAAGTTTTGGACTCTTTAAACTTAAGACACATATACATATATTCATGAATCATTCTTCCCAATTAGTGGCCTTGTGCCACTTTTTTTTTTTTGTAATTGATGAAATTTTGTCCGCTTATTAGTTAACTGGGTAATGTTCTGTTACCCGGTAATTAATCAATTACCGGCATAATTTAAAAATTACCACAAATTACTTAAAATTCTATATATTTTTATAATACTTCATATATATTTTATATATTATACTACCATGGTCATATGGTACCTTGCATGGTACCAGTTCATAATTATCGGGTATTGTCGCTCAACCCGCATTTTATTCCAAATTGGCCACTTCCAACGAAACTCGTTTTCGTTAATCAGTGTACCCTTTTATCCTTCATAACACATATTTATCGCTTGTTATAAATAGCGTAAGTACGTTTACGTCAAGATATTCTCATCCCCGAGTCTACGTCGGTTAACTAAAAGCAAAATTTTAGCGTACGAAAACACGAGATGTAACACATTCATATGGGGACCACACACTCCTGCGTGCACTTCATTCATTATTCTTCCGGCCTCTTGGGCGTCCATACATCTTAAAAGGTTCAGATCTGGAGTCCTTTTGTACAAAACCTCGCCACTCAAGAAGAAACCACTAGTAAGCCTTCTAATGGTTCTCTTTTGGTCTCCACTAGCTTGCTCGGGATATTCTTTTGTTTTCAAAAATCTGTTGATATCATGATAACATGGCTGAACATTTGGTTCCACCTCAACCGTATTGCAATAACCATGTCTTTCTCGAATTTTGATTTCCAACGGGTTAATGTGGACATTGACTAGATATGGCAACATCAAGGCCAAAGTAGCGAGTGCATCGGATAACTCATTGTGAAACCAAGGAATGTACCTGAACTCAACTGACTTGAACCGCTTGCTAAGATCTTCCACATGTTGCCTATATAGAATAAGCTTGACATCCCAAGTTTCCCAGTTACCCTGAGCTTGTCGGATAATCAAGTCTGAATCTCTCATGATTAACAATTCTTCCACCTCTTGGTTGATTGCCATGTTCATACCCATAATGCAGGCTTCATACTCGACAGTGTTGTTGGTGCAGAAAAATCGAAGTCGGGCTGTGGCCGGATAGTGCTGACCAGTGGGTGAGATCAAGATTGGCCCTATCCCCACATATTTTGCGTTCACAGCTCCATCGAAGAACATTTTCCAAGCATTGGTGTCTTCTGAAATTACCTCAACTGAATTTACTTCCGCTAAGTGATCCACTAAAGCTTGAGCTTTCATTGTCGTGCGGGTGACATAGACTATGTCAAACTCGGTGAGCAGGATTTTCCATATTGCTAACCTCCCCATGGGCATCGGCTTTTGGAATATGTACTTCAAAGGATCCAACCTGGTGATGAGATAGGTGGTACAGGCCAACACGTAATGCCTAAGCTTCTGAGCGACCCATGTTAGGGCACAGCAAGTCCATTCCAAAAAAGTGTACTTGGCTTCGTAACTAGTGAATTTCTTGTTCAAATAGTATATTGCATGTTCTTTCTTCCCGGTCGCATCATGTTGCCCGAGAACGCACCCAAAGGAATTCTCCAACACTGTCAAATACAAAAACAAAAGCCTCCCAGGTTTGGGTGGGACTAAGACTGGCGGATTCGACAAATATTCTTTGATTTTGTCGAAGGCTTCTTGGCACTCATCTGTCCATTTAATCACTGCATCTTTCTTCAACAGTTTGAATATGGGCTCACATGTGGAAGTCAACTATGGACTTTATATTTGTTGGACCTAGCTCAATGCCCCTCTGATTGACTATAAATCCCAAGAGTTTCCCAGACGAAACTCCAAATGCGCATTTAGCTGGATTTAACTTCAAGTTATACTTATGCAAATGCTGAAAGAACTTTCTCATATCCCGAACATGGTCATCCTACGTTCTTGATTTAATGATTACATCGTCCACATACACCTCAATTTCTTGGTGCATCATGTCATCAAAGATGGCAGTCATAGATCTCATGAAATTTGCCCTGGCGTTCTTCAAACCAAAAGGCATGACCCTATAACAATAGGTGCCCTAGTGTGTGGTGAAAGCTATTTTTTCCGCGTCTTCTTCATCCATCAAGACTTGATGATATCCATCAAAACAATCCACGAAAGACTGTATCTCATGTTTGGCATAGTTGTCTACAAGGATGTGGATGTTTGGCAAAGGGAAGTTGTCTTTGGGACTTGCTTTGTTCAGATACCGATAGTCAACACACACTCGGGTTTTCCCATCTTTCTTTGGCACTGGAACCACATTAGCCAACCACGTGGTGTATCAGACTACTTGGATCACCCCCGCCTTTAACTATTTGGTGACCTCTTCTTTGATCTTGTCACTGATGTCAGTTTTGAACTTCCTCTATTTTTGCTGGACAGGGGGGTGAATCTGGGTAAGTTGGCAATTTGTGTACCACTAAATCAACACTTAGGCCTGTAATATCATCATAGGACCAAGCAAATACATCTTTGAATTCTAACAAAAGTTGGATCAATGTGTCCCTAGTTCTTTCATCAGTGTGAATGCTTACCATGGTTTCTTGGACCTATTCTGAACTACCCAAGCTAACTGGCTCAGTTTCATTTAGTTTTGGCTTAGGCTTATTCTCAAATTGTTCCAGTTCTCGGTTTATTTCCCTAAAAGCCTCATCTTCATCGTATTTTGGTTCTTGATTCATTATTTCACAATGAGATAGCGCGTTAGGATATGGGCATGAAATCCACAAGCATGTCATGTTATTTAAGTCCGCATTATTAGAACTGAAAGAATAAATAAGAAAAATAACAAAATTAGAAAGAATAAAGAAAGAGATTCATAGACGATGAAATATTGATTTCATTTCATTGAATTTGAAGATAGAAGGGTTTACATTGGAATTTTAATGATAATAAACTTAAAGAAAACATTCGAGTTACACCCTAAAATAACTCGGAATGCAGAAAAGGTGGCAAGACTGGACTACTAGGATTCCCGCCTGACTAGGAACGGAGTAGCCTTCCAATTTTGCAGCTTGGCATCGGGCCCCAT
This sequence comes from Nicotiana tabacum, assembly GCF_000715075.1. Classification (NCBI taxonomy): domain Eukaryota; kingdom Viridiplantae; phylum Streptophyta; class Magnoliopsida; order Solanales; family Solanaceae; genus Nicotiana; species Nicotiana tabacum. The sequence goes on along the minus strand of NC_134099.1, from coordinate 48,566,039 downwards.
AAATTACACCTCAGCAGTGCTCGAGCCTTCACTCGGGTGGACCATGTGAGCTTCATAAAACATTTGCCTCATGTCTCCATATATGTCCTCAATTTCCTCGGCCGTGAGGGCCTCATCTTCTTTTGTTTCCATGTACTTTGGCTTGATGAATGTTTTGGAGAGATGCGGTACCGGCTAAGGCAACACCCAACCATTTCTCTTTCGTTCATTTGCCCATGTCACATCAGATTCTCTGGCGTGAAAACCCACACCAAAGAACTTCTCACTGGTAGCTAAAGTAATAGGCTCTGTGATACCTTAAAAGATACCCCGAGCCCCTTCCCAGGCTTATAACCATGCATGATCATTTCAGTGGTGACCATGATTGACGCATTTGGCAGAAAGGGTTGAGGACATGGGCTTCCTTCCACACATTGATCTGCGACCACAACCTCAAAAGCTTGATAGACTATGTGCTCGCTACCTTCCCTAGCCTCGAGACATGGGACTGATGGGTCCTGGTAAATTGATTGCTCGTCTTCTCCATTTACCACAATTTTCTGATCTTTGTGTTCAAACTTCACTATTTGGTGGAGAGTAGAAGGTACGGCCCCTGCAGTATGGATCCAAGGCCTTCCTAAGAGAAAAATATAAGAGGTGTCCATGTCCAAAACCTGAAACGTCACTTTGAAATCCATAGGACCGATAGTCAAGATCAAATCAATCTCCCATATTTTGTCTCTCTTGATGCCATCGAAAGAACGCACACAAACATTGTTAGGCCTGATTCTCTCAGTCCCAATTTCCATTGTTTGCAAAGTTAAGAGAGGGCATATGTCGACCCCAGATCTGCCATCCAGCATAACTCTTTTCACATAGTACCCTTCACACTTAACTGTCAGATGAAGATCTTTGTTGTGGGCAACCCCTTCTGGGGGCAAGTCATTTCTACTAAATGAAATCCTGTTGACTTCGAAGATCGTTCCGCCATCCTTTCCAGTTTCTCAACAGTGGTTCCAATCGGAACATATGCTTCATTTCGGGTCTTTATTAACACTCTCTGATGCTCATTCGAGCTTATCAGTAGAGACAAGAGCGAGAACTGAGAGGGAGACTTCCAGAGTTTGTCAATTACCTCGTAGTCTGCAATTTTCATTTTTCGGAAGAATTCCTCTGCTTCTTCGACACTGACTGGCCTTTTAAGTAGAAAACGCATCTGCTTGGCATTGTTCACTTCTTCTAGATTGAGGTACTTCCCATATGGGTTAGTTTTGTTTACTTCCCTCATGATTTATTTCCCCTTGTACGTCACAATTGCTTTGTTGTAGTTCCAGGGGACTGCAGTGGGGTCTTTCATCGGCTTTTGTAGGGCACGGCTAATGATCACGGGCTCATTCATCCCAGGTGGAATTATTGGTCCCCGTGCCACATAAGTCCCTTTGGGTACATACATATTAGGTCTCTTGTTTAGCTCGAACCTTTTAGGAGGACTCAATGTGAATTGTTCTTTTTTGGAGTCCCGAGGAACATAAAGAATGGCATCCTTAGGGGGTACTGCCCTTGTTTTAGTTTCCACCATCTTTTCTACACTTTGAGGGGCGGAGTTACTCTTCTTCTCCCCCTTGTCTTGCTTTGTAACCACCCTTGGCTTCTTTGCAACATCGGCGATGGCAATGATGGCTTTCAGAGCTGGGTCAAACTATTTATCTTCACAAATCATCCCAATAACTGGCCCGTTGTTGTGAGACGGTAATGGGTTATTAGTCACATTGGGGATCTCTTCATATTTCAGCACTATCCGTTTTTACTCTATTAGACTTTCGACCACCCTTTTAAGAGTCCAACAGTCTTTAGTTTCATGCTCTTCTGCTCCTGAATGGTAAGCACATCGAGCACCGTGTCAGTAGGAGGGCGACTCTAGGCTTTGCCTGGTTTGGGGTACGGGTTGCAACAAACCCATTTGGACCAGTTTAGGAAAAAGGCCAGAGTATGATTCACTAATAGGTGTGAAGTTGGTTCTTCTGGGTGGCTCCCGAGAACAGGCATTGTAAGGAAAATTATTTTGTGGGGGATGGGGATTATATGGAGCTTGGTGAGGGGGGTTATTTCTAGGAAGTGGAGCTCGGTTTTGGTTAAACTGTTGTTGTGGCTGAGCATATTGCTGGTCATTCATCACCGCATAAGGCTGAGGAGCTAATGCATAAGCCACATCCTGGTAAGGATAATAATGTTGCGGGGTGTTTGGAAGTAAGTAACCTCGGGGTTGACGGGGGTTTCTCAGGCTTGAAGCCACCATCGCCACTTCTTCTTTCTTCTTTCTGTTTGTTACACCTCCTGACCCGCTCTAGATTGCTTGGGGCGTAGCTCTTATAGAAGACTAGCTCAATATGCGGCCTGTCTTCATACCATTTTCGACCATCTCCCCAGTTTTGATATCCTCAAAAAATGGCTTTCCCATTGCAAACATTATATTCTGGAAGTAATCAGCCTCTTGGGCTTGTAGAAAAACACTAACCATCTTAGTCTTATCCATCGAGGGCTTCACCCTGGCTGCTTGTTAGTTCCACTTAACAGCATATTCTCGGAAACTCTCCAAAGACTTCTTTTTGAGATTAGATAAGGTATTTCTGTCTGGAGCTATGTCTATGTTGTACTGGAATTGCCTGACGAAATCTCGATCCAAATCATCCCTTATGTGCCAGCGAGACATGTCTTGATCCATGTACCACTCGGATGCAATGCCAACTAGACTCTCTCCGAAATAAGCCATTAGGAGCTCTTCATTTTCACCTGCCCCTCTCAATTTATTGCAATACCTCTTGAGGTGGGCTATAGGATCCCCATGCCCATCATACTTTTCGAACTTGGGGGTCTTGAAACCGATGGGCAAATGAACATGCGGGAACATACATAAATCAGTGTAGGATATGCTCTTTTGGCCACTTAAATCTTGTATATTCTTAAGGCTTTGTTCCATGCTTCTCATTTCCTGAGTAATTTCCTCTTGCTTGGGATTCTTCGTAGCTTTCTCTTGTCCCGTGGTAAACTCATACCGGGGTTGTTGAGGGTAAGAATTGGTGGTGAAATGGGCAGTAGAAAGGATGGTACTTGGAAAGTAAAGGATAATGGATCAAAGCTTGGCCTGGGAAAAGTTGGTTGTGCCGTAGCCGAGGTTGGTGGTGCAGTGAATATGTTAGAGGCCACTCCTAAAATTAATGCCTGGGGGCGAACCTCAGAAGGCATTCCGGCGAAATGGGCTGAGATGGTGGGATATCTGAGTGGGGTGTTCGTGTAATTTATTGGGATGTTTGATGTTACACTTGATCTGGGAAGTAGCTCAGGGAAACCAGGTATTGCACTAGGCGGCTCTCTACCGTTGGACCAGGCATCCCACATTTCCAACATTCGGAGGCGCAGTGCCCTATTCTCTTCAGCAGTCGCCGATTATGATGTTGGGATAGTCGATAACGGGATATCATCTGGGATGGGAATTGTTTGTAGATGACTATCTGACGATATTTCGACACTTCTCTTGGATCTTGTAAAGTAAGGGCGCGAAGCCAGGTTACCACAAACGAACCACCTTAAAAACACAACCTAAACTCACAACAGACACAACAAAATGGTTAGTTCGAGGCAACTAACACATAGGGAATCGCACATTGGGGGTGTGATGCACATATACAGTTAAATGTGTTTCTATATGTTTTGCAACGAATGCATGTCTCATCCCGACTTTTGTTTATCTCCCTGATCTTTTGTCGTGCTCTCTTTTGCACTCTCTTGCTTTTCTCTCTTGTTCTCATTCTCTTTTTCTTGTTTTCTCTCTTTTCTTCTTTGCTTTTTCCTTTTGGTTTTCTCTTTTCATCATTTTCTCTTTTATTTGAATTATTTATAACCATGACCGGATCTGATGGGGATTGCCTACGTATCACGACATCGCATGAATTAGATCATCACGTAGTTCAAAAGATTAATGTGGAATAAACAAATTTTGGTTTTTTTTTCAAATTTTCATTAAAACAAAAACTTCTATTACAAAGACTCGATCATACATACTTAAGACTTGAAAAATTAAAATAGACTCAAAACAGACTCTAGTAATGAAAATATAGACTCGAAAGGAGAAAGGAAAACAATCAGGAGTACATAAGTGCCTCCAATCCACCCCTAGGGACACCAATTGGTCTTGTCGTGGGCCTACGTGCCATGTCTTCTTGGAGGTGATAGAGGTCATCCATTATCTGGTGAACAAAGATCATTACTGTGGTGAAGAACATGGACCTGGTCATGTCCTCACACTCGTTGCACTATATCACAATGTGTCGGCGATTCTTCTAACCCTTTCGCTGATGATGCCCTTTTCTTGTAACAACCACCCAATCTGCTGAGATCTAGCCTCCAAAACATGGGTGACCACATGATTCTGTTCTTGCAAATGTTGTAGGTCCTCCTCTAGCTGTGCCATCAAAGCGTAACAATGTTATCTCTCGGCTTTCAAGCTCTTGGATTGTTTAGTCATTTAACCCTCAAGGCTATTAAGCTCCTTTTTCAAGCCCATGCCCCTTATGTCATATCTTTCCTTCAACTGTCGAAAAAAAATTGCCCGTTCTTCTGCATTTTTGGCCAACTTTGTTCAGGCTTTTGCTAGCTCAGCCTCAGACCTTTGCAAATCATCCTCATAGTCACGTACTTTTTACGTAAGGCTGTAGATGAGCTTTTCATATTTTCTGCTTCTGCCCGAGGTCTCAGCTACTATTCTCATCTTTCAAACTTGGGCCTGGAGAGCTTCATTTTCTTTGGCTAACCTTCTTCTTTCACCTTCAGCTTCTTGTTCATGTAGATCATTATTGAATACGATGTTCCTCAATTCTTCTTGCAAAGCGTGAATGGTGGCTTGATATTTTTTATCCTTCTCTCCCCAGACCAACCTTTCTCGGATTTTATCATCAAAATCTTGAACATGAGGTCTTTTGGCGGGCCTTTTAGGCTCAGGCTCTGGCTCATCATTCGCACAAAACCTTCTCTCAAACCACACAGCATAATTTGGATCCACTTCTCCTCTCGCAAGATCTGGTACCTAGGTGTCACTTTTTAGATATCGGCAACCATTCCAATCCTTTTGGACTAAAGCCTCAGGTAGTGTTGCTTATGGGTGTAGCTCAATGACTTGGGTACTCAAATCTACCTCTTCGGGTACCACTTGATATCTTCCCAGTTGCCTTAGAACTCTTTGCTGTGCATATAGTTGGATACTCCTCAGGCCCATCATCATCAAGTAGCCTTTTGAAGCTGTCATATATATGACTTCCGTTACCGGAAGCCATCCTATGGTCCATTCACTTTGACTTGCTTTCAGAGTTCTTAAATGGGAGACCCAGGCCCCAAACCCTTCTGGAGATTTGTAGTTTTCACCCTTTCCTCATAATTCTTGATAAAGTTGTTCCTGTTCGAACCATAACTCATGAACTTGGGGTGACGGCAGAGATGTTCGATCAACCACATTTGAACCCTCAAAGAATTGAGCCCCAGATTTACACAAGGTTAATGCTCGATAAATGTCCACCAGCACTAACGGAACAAGTGTGTGATCTTTATTGGAAGTGAATATTTGTGCAATTCTGGCCATACGAGTATCTATTGTCCCTTCTACATTGGGAAAGACCATGATTCCCAGAAACGCCATAATGAAAGCAAACTGACGATGAATATGTCAGGTGCTCTTATCTTGTTCGTTGTTTAATCCCTTTTCATGCATTTCAAACCCAGCTGAGTGCCCGAACCTGAAGTATAAGAAGTAGAGAGAACAACATCCCTTGTTTGCATGGGCCTTCTTCATTTGCTTACTTATATTCAGAAGATCAAAGAACTTGTGCCCAAAGGGAGCCCTCGGGAATATAAGTTAATGTTTCCTCATGTCCTAGCCAAAGTCAATGTATCCGGCCATTTCCTCTAGAGTAGGGGTGAGCTCGAAATTCGAGAAATGGAACACGTTGTGGACAGGATCCCAAAAGGTTACCAAATTTTTGATTAGATCCTCCTGGGGTTCGATGCTCATGATGTCTATAAGGGAACCCAGCTACACTTTTACCCAATCCTGGCCATCTTTATCTTAATCATTCCACCACATGTGGAGCTGCAGTTGAGCCTGTTCTATGACCAATTATGACGGGTTCTAGACAGTATTCATTTGTACCTATGGAGGGTTAAGGTTAGGGTTGACTCTGGTGGACTCTTTTTGCAAAACAAGTTTTTAATTTCTAAAAGAAAATCAACGGACAATGACCCCCCTTATGCTACTTTAGCAAAAATGGTCATTTTGTAAACGTGGCCTCTTCGCAATTCCAAACAAATTTTGAGGCCGGGGGAAGGTATTTTATGGAAAAAGACACCTTACATATAGACTTGCCCATTCTTCACGAAAAATAGCCTTTCGACAATTGGAAGATAATCTAAGGCTATCCCGGCAAGGACGAGTTAAAATACAACCGAAGCTGGGTCGGCTTATTCTTTTGACCAAAGCCCTAAACTACACTTTAGTTGATTATTTTTGTAAAAAAAATGAGGCCGAACCTTATGTGGGTTGCCTACGTATCCCACATCCGGTGAGAATCAGACATGCGTAGTTCGGTCAATTTTGACATAAAAACATAATTGTTGGCTCACTTTTTTTAAAATACATTTTCCTTTTTCCCTTTTTTCAAAAAGTTTGGCTGAGTTTTGAGACCTTTTCAAATATTGGGATTTTCAGAACCGGGTGAATTCTCTATCCTACTTCACTCTTGGTTTTTCTCTTTATTTCCTTTTCCTAACCGGTCAATATGCAAGCCGAAACAAATAAATATTCACATAGCACATAGGATGCATCAGGATGGTCTTTATTTTGGGTACACCTGTGCTAGACGGACCTAACCCCTGTGTTGAGTCCCCAAGGTCTAATGCACGTGATGCAAATAAACGTTCCTACTAGGGATCCAGCATGAGGTTATGTTATTCTAAGTGTAAACCTAGGGTGTTGTTCTAGACCTGGCTTACTCGAGCGGACAAACTCGAGTCGAGGAGGGGGCAATGAACCAGGAGCACGAAAGTCTGCCCGACCTTGTTGCTTGTCCAGCCCCGTTCTATTTGGTATAACTCTAACAGAAAAGTGGGTCATGCGAACGTGAGCACCGTTTTTTTAGAAGACTCAGAAGGGAGGCGTAAGAATACAGTTCAAGTAATATCAAAGCGGTAAATGGCAATTAGCAATTAAGTCCACAAAATACAGTAATATCAACAATAAAGCCAAATAAAAATCACATTAACAAGCTCGAATTCTTGAACCCCGAACCAGAGATTCTGGGTTTGATCCCCAGTGGAGTCTCCAGAGCTATCACACCTCCTTTTTTCCACCCGAGAGGGCATATATGGGAGTTTTTCCAGTTAAAGTGACATTAATCGAGATGGGATTATTTAGTTTATTAGAGTCGCCACTTGGAATAATTTATTTGGTGTCTCAAGTCACTGGTTTGTTTTGAATCCCAAATCAAGGAAGTTTCAAGTTTATTTAAAGTCTGAGAACCAGAAATTCTAAGTAAGGAATTCTGTTAATCCGGGAGAAGGCGTTAGGCATTCCCGGGTTCTGTAGTTCTAGCACAGTCGCTTAGTGATTATTACTTGGCTTAAATTGTTTAACTACTTATTTTTAGGACCTATGTACATTTATCTTTTGACCGCTTTTAATCACTTGATTCATTCGTAATTAAAGAATTAAGTTACGCGTACGTATACTCTTTTCTTTTGGCGCATCAAAAATCATGTCACGCGAACGTGTCCACAATTAATAATGCTTTGTTTATTTTATTAAGAAGAGTTTCGTTGAAGTTGCACGAACGCACCCTCGAGTTACTTTTTTTAGAATTAAATTCGCAAATATGTTACGCGAACATATGCATAAGCACAATAATAGTCTGAGTCGAGCCTAAAACAAACTACAAGTGTTTAAGGTTATTTTAACATCTAAATTGTAATACCAATATGAGGGCCATAGATGATTTAATTAGGATGGCACACCTCAACCATTTAAAAGAATTACACTTAATGAGGCCTAAGGATATTCTTACTTACAACTATTTTGGATTTAAAACTATTGATTATGGGTAAGGAAATATAAAGCAGCCTGTTATATTTTTTTTTTGAAAAAGAACTGGGCCAGTAGCAGGCCCAGTATACTATCAAAACAGGCATTAAAGAAAAAGGGAGTGAAGCCATCACCAACTGGGCTCCAAAATTAAGCCCAGACGTGGGACCAAGGGACAAAACTGAATATTAGGGGTCCAATTTGACTAGGAGTCATGATTTGGGCCATCTGCAAGCCTAATTGCATTATTCAGAATAAACTATTTATGAAGAAAAGATATGTTGATGAGGATTTGGCTCAAATTTGAGCCTAAAAGAGAGAAACATGAATAACTAGAAGTCAACGAGCCTGGCCATGATCCAGGCAATCTCATTTGGGCCGGATCCAACCCCAAACTTAGGCACGAATGCATCAAACATTAAGGCCCCACTGAGGCCCACTGACTACAATGCACATATAGCAACAACATAATATGCAGATTATGAAAATTACAACACCAAACAGACTATGTTATAAACCTTAAAATTATTATATTGCTACTAATGCTAACAACATGAAATTGAACTATGAAACTACTCATTAACTATACTACTACATATAAACTTGTTCTATCAAAGTTACAATTTTGAAAAATATACACATGCTAGGTACAGTGTTTCAAACATATGTGAGCCAGCATTTTTTATTACAAACAAATTATTAGAAACCTATACTAACTTGAAATTTTACATATTTCAGAACAACCAAACTAGCAGACCTTCAGCATATAACATTTCCTACTAGACAAATAGCCATCCAAACACATCCAAACCACATCAATACTACAGAAGACTAAAACTAATAAAGGTACTGAGAAAACATGGGAATAAAATTAAAAGGGGCGCATTTCATTAGATCTTCAATTTTCAGCTACATATTGCCAATAGAACGACAGGCTTGCACTTCAAAGATCATGTAAAGTCCAAAAAATACCTGGATATTGAAACAAAGCAAAAAGGAAATGATAAGTTCAACAAGCAAAGAAGTATGAGTAAATCAGCAGCTCAACAGCAATATTCAGCTCCTTAGATCAATCTTAAACCCAGAAAAACAGAAGTCCTTCGAAAACTTTTATGTTCTTACTAACAGGGACAAAACAAGGAACAATTCTCAACCATTTTCAACCAAATAATGTCGAAACTTTAAGTATTTTTTAGGGTTTGAATTTCTGATGTTTCTTTTCAGAACTTTTAGGCAGAAGATGATGTTGAATGTGTGTGTGTGAGTGAGGGAATGTTTCCCTTTTATAGAGTGTACAAAAAGGCATCAAAAAAGCATATTCTAACCTAAAATTCTGAACTTTCAGGATAGTACAGCATCTTTTTACAGCTGCTTGTCCTTTTCCTACCCAATTTCATCATCTTTTGCAACAGCTAGGACAGTTGTGCACCTTCTAGAAACTTCTCCTATTTTCATACCCTTTTTACTTCTGAAATTTTACCATTTACCCAGAAGTTCTGACTTAATACCTTTTCTTATTTTAATTTGATCCCTTATCTTAAATCAAGAAGCTTCTCATCTAAAAATCCTACTTCATATTTCCAAATTAACCTGCTAAGTTTTTAATTGCTCAATTAAGACCCTAGGAGTTTTTTACCAATTACAAATCCTTAACAGACAAAATCAAATGGGCAACTATCAGTATTTGAAGCAAACAATCAAAGTTAAAAGGGAAAACATCTGAAAATTTTGAAAAATAAACCTAATCTCTAAACTGAACCAAATTCATAAGAAAAACTTTACAAAGCTTAACAGACTATTAGTTTAATGATGAGCATGGGCAGACGGGTTAAACAAACAAACAAACAACTTGAATAACATTGAACTTAAACTAATAATGCACTAATTAAAACAAATAACTAACAATTTATGCTAATCATGCCGTCAGAGAAAACCAAAAGGGAATTAACAACTTATTCAAGACTTAGGATAAATTGATCAATGAATTGAAACTAAAATAATTACTCCCCAACCAAATAATTTTGAATGTGACCAATGATTGAAACAGGGATGACTATAAAAAAAATGAAGGCCAAACAGACTTATAAACTGAAAATTACCTAAAAGAAAACTGACTCGAATTTTGAGGAAAAGAGAAGGAAAATGGAGAGGTAAATGAAACCTTACCAACTAAGGAGTAGAAATTAAACAAAGCAGCTACTGAGGTCCGTCTCCAACTCGATTGACCAACAGAGGTCTTCTCTTTCAGGGTATTCAGTCTTGCATGGCTTTGACCGGATCTCCTTGAAAGAGAAGACTTCTAGTAGTCTAAATTTTGAAGGAAAACAATAAGGAGCTTGGATTCGAACAAAACAGAGACCCCTTCTTAGATTTGCAATTCCGGAGTTTTGAAGGGTTATTTGGAAAAATCAGTGAGGTATTTAGGAAGAGGAGGGTACAGGGGTGGCCTGGTGAAACTTTGGGTCGATTTGGAAGGATTAGGGTTTTTAGGCACCGATCTTAGATTTAAGATTCGAGATGTTTGGTGATGATTCGAAGAAACTGGGTTAGAGATTTGGAAAGGGGAGATGACGGGGGTTAACTAGTGAGAATTTAGGGCCATTTGGAGAAGTTCCACCGCCGTGAGGCGATTTCCGGCGGCGGAGGCGATGGGGGAAATTGGGGCGGCTATGGTTTCTTTAGTTTTGGTGTTAGAGACAACTGAGTGGTTTTGAATGGGGGGAGAGTGTTTCGGATAGTTATATAATTAATGGGCGGTGAGTTCGGAGCCGTTGGATCATAAAGATCCAATGGTCGTGATTGAGGGGGAACAAAACGGGGTCGTTTTGGGTTAGTAGGGTCTGGACCGGGTTCCCTGGGTTTTGGGCCTGGGGTAAGGACAGATTTTGGATTGGTTTTGGCTTTAAATGGCCCAAATTCTGAATTTAAGACCCCCTTTTCAATTAACCCCTTATTTCCTTTTTTTCTTTTTTCTTCTTTTTTTAACTAAAAATCCTAAATTTAAAAATTCTAAATTAATCTAAATTGCAAAATTAAACTAATTATCTAATTATCAAAATTACAAAAATTATTTAATCCTACATTAAAAGAGAAAGATCACTAATCTAAAAATTAAAAGGTAAAATATGTAAAAATGGGTCATTTTTGTAATTTATATTTTTAATGAAATAAATAATTAACTAATTAATCCTAAAAATATTTTTTTTAAAAAAACTAAATGCAATGCATGGTATTTTTGGCATTTTCATGATTTTAATAAGAATTAAACGTGCACAAAAATGCAAACAATTAACAAAAACTCCTACGAAATTCATATAAGATGGCAAATAATTGGAAAAAGTCTATTTTCTTGGATTTTTTAGGAGTAATTCATATAGGGCAAAAATCGCATGCTCACAACTATAATTGTGTTTTTCTTCCTTATTGTACATTATTTGCAATTTAAGCCTACTGCTAGTTTATGGAAGCATGTCTAAGTGACTTAATTGTTTTACTTGTTCAAACTGCTTTATTTGAATTTTGTGCAGCATGCTAGGTTAGAAATACCTGTTTTACCTTGGTATGAAATTGGATTGAATTGAATACTCTTTATGTTGCTGTTGTGTGTTTACTTTGGGACTACGGGACGATATCCCAGGAGATCCCCCGGCTTGTTTACTTTGGGACTATGGATCGGTATTCCGGTAGATCCCCCTGCACATTTATGATTGGGACTACGGGACAGCACCCGGTAGATTTCCCGTACTGGATATTTACTTTGGGACTACGAATTTGGTATTCCGGGAGATTTCCTTGCACATTTACGATTTGGACTGCTGGACGATATCCCAGGAGATCCTCTAGACATTTACTTTTGGGACTACGAGATGGTATCCCGGGAGATCCCCTGTTGCTATTTCTGTGTACTGAGTTAGATTCTTTCTGTGTTTTTATTTGTTATAGACTGTTAGCACTTTAAATATATTGTCGTATTCTATACTATTTGACCTTATTTTTAATCTATAATCAGTAGGGCCCTGACTTTCCTTGTCACTAGCTGACCGAGGTTAGGCTTGGCACTTACTTAGTACTGCTGTGGTGTACTCATGCCCTTTCTGCGCATGTTTTTCATGTGCAGATCCAGGTTCTTCGGCCTAGCTCTACCATCCTTGAGGCGAGGCAATTCTTCAGAGACTTCGATGTATATCTGTCGCGTCCGCAGACCAAGGAGTCCCTCTCCATTCTCTCTTGTAGTTTTAGCCCTTCTATATTTACTTTGATGTAGACATTCTGGAGTTAGATCACTGTGTAGTATCCATAGCTTGTGATTTTATGAGGTTCCGGATTTTGGGAGTTATTTTAGTTTGAGAGTTGGTATTGTATATGCCAAGCGGCATCTTAAACGCTTTAGTTATGTTTATTTAGCAGTTTTTGGCTAGTTTTTTATCTTTCGTTTTCTTGTTCCGCAAATCGTTAAGCTTACCTAGTCATAGAGACTAGGTGCCGTCACGACAGTTCACGGAGGGCGAACTTGGGTCGTGACAAGTTGGTATCAGAGCTCTAGGTTTATAGGAGTCATGAATCACAAGCCGGTTTATTAGAGTCTTGCGGATTGGTGCAGAGACGTCTATACTTATCTATGGGAGGCTATGTAACTATTAGGAAAATTCCATTTTATTTGATTTCCTTGTCGTGCGAGATTTTTGATATCACAATTCTAAGCTTCTGTCTTTTATTCTCTCACAGATGGTGAGCACACGTCATACCGGAGATGATCAAGCACTCGCGCCCCCTGCTAGAGTCGTTAGAGGCTGAGGCTGGGGTAGAGGCCGAGGACGCGCCCGTGGTGCATCCAGAGCACCCGTGCGAGTTGCCACAGAGGAGCCACCAAATAGATCCACTCAGGGTCTAGGCACCTGATACGCCTACTGCTACTACTATTCCAGCTCTTCAGGAGACTCTTGAATAGTTCGTGAGCATGTACACCACTCTAGCTCAGGCAGGGCTGATTCTCCTTGCTGCAGCCACATCCCAGGCCGGGGGAGGAGCATAGACACCAACCGTCGGCACTCCTAAGTAGCAGGTCTAGGTTGATCAGATCCCAAAGGTTATACTAGCACCGCTTGCAGTACCAGATCAGCCCGAGGATAGGGCGGCGGCTTCAGAGGATGAACAGCGGAGGCTTTAGAGGTTTAAGAAGTATAAGCCTCCTATATTCAATGGTTTAGCATCAGATGAAGCCCTGGGATTTCTGGAGGAGTATTACCGTATCCTCCGCACTATGGGTATATTAGGATCGAGTAGGGTTTCTTTCACTGCCTTCCAGCTTTGAAGAGCCGCCTACCAGTGGTGGCGTACTTTTGAGTTGGACAGTCCAGTTGAGGTAGCATCTCTTACTTAGACTCAGTTTTCAGATATGTTCCTGAGAGAGTTTGTCCCTCAGAGCCTCAGGGACGCCTGGTGCATGGAGTTTAAGCATCTGTGCCAGGAACCATGACTATTTTGGAGTATGTTGTCCATTTCACTGACTTGGCTAGGCATGCACCAGCCTTGGTTGCTACAGTTCGTGAGAGGGTTCGTCGGTTTATTGAGGGACTCATTCCCAGCATCAGGTCTAGCATGGATCGCAAGTTGGAGATGGATATTTCTTATTAGCAGGTGGTCAGCATTGCTAGGAGAGTGGAGGGTATGCATGCTCGGAATAGAGAGGAGAGGGAGGCCAAGAGGTCTCGAGAGTTAGGCCATTATTCTGGTGCCCGTGCTCCAGCTCCAGTTCGTCATGGTAGGGATTATATGAGTCGCCCTATTCATTTAGTTCTTCTAGAAGCTAGGTATTCCAGCTCCTCCTAGACCTCAGGAGCCTTATTATGCACCTCCAGTACCTAGTGCGCCTCTTACACGAGGTGCTTTCAGTAGTTAGTCCAGCAGACCTGGCCCAAGCCAGTCACAGTTGCCATGTCCTCCCAAAGCTTATTTTGAGTGTGGTGACACACTCCATATGGTGAGGGATTGCCCTAGACTTAGGAGGGGTGCACCTCCACAGACTCCTCAACTGTAGTGTGCCCCACAGAGTTCCCAGGCTATGGTTCCAGCATCAGTTACTACCCCACCTACTCAGCCAACTAGAGTTGGAGGTTAGGGAGGTAGAAGTCACCCTAGAGGGGGAGGCCAGGCCAGATATTATGCTCTTCGTGCCGTATCGAGGTTGTCGCCTCCGATTTTGTCATCACAGGTATTGTCCTGGTTTGTCATAGAGATGCATCGGTTCTATTCGATCCAGGCTCCACTTATTCTTATTTGTCCTCTTATTTTGCCCCGTATTTGGGCGTACCTCAAGATATTTTGAGCTCCCCTATTTATGTTTCTACTCCTGTGGAGGATTCTCTTGTTGTAGACCGCATTTAGCGGTCGTGTTTGGTTGGTCTTAGTGGTTTTGAGACCTGAGCCGATTTATTATTGCTCAGCATGGTAGATATCGATGCTATTCTTGATTGTCACACCAAAAATGTGACGTTGTCTATGCCAGGTGTACTGCAAGTAGAGTGGAGGGGTACTTTAGATCACACTTCTAGTAGAGTTATTTCTTTCCTTAAAGCTCAGTGAATGGTTGAGAAGGGGTGTAACGTGTATCTGGCATATGTGAGAGATGTTAGTATTGATGCCCCTACAGTTGATTCAGTCCTAGTAGTACCAGACTTCCCTAATATTTTTCTAGCTGATCTTCCGGGTATGCCACCCGACAGAGATATTGATTTCGGCATTTATTTGTTGTCGGGAACTCAACCTATTTCTATTCCTCCTTATCGTATGGCTCATCCTAAGTTGAAGGAATTGAAGGAGCAGTTGCAGGATTTGCTTGACAAAGGTTTTATTCATCCCAGTGTATCACCTTGGGGTGCTCTTGTCTTATTTGTGAAGAAAAAGGATGGTTCTATGCGTATGTGCATTGATTATTGCCAGTTGAACAAGGTTACAGTGAAGAACCAGTATCCTTTGCGTCGTATTGATGATCTGTTTGACCAGTTACATGGTGCAAGAGTGCTTTCTAAAATTGAATTGCGTTTAGGTTATCTCTAGTTGAAGATTCAGGAGTCGGATATCCCGAAGACTACTTTCAGGAGTTGGTATGGTCACTACAAGTTCCTTGTTATGTCATTTGGGCTGACCAATTCCCCAGAAGCCTTTATGCATTTGAAGCACAGTGTGTTCCAGTCATATCTTGACTCGTTCGTTATTGTGTTTATTGATGATATTCTAGTGTAGTCCCGGAGTCGGGAAGATCATGAGTAGCACCTAAGGACAGTGCTTTAGACTTTGAGGGAAAAGAAGTTATATGTAAAGTTTTCGAAATGTGAGTTTTGGTTGGATTCCGTGGCATTCTTGGGTCACGTGGTATCGAGTGAGGGTATACAGGTGGATTCGAAGAAAGTAAAAGCAATGTAGAGTTGGTCCAGACCATCCTCAGCTATAGAGATCCGCAGTTTTCTTGGCTTCGCGGGTTATTACCATCAATTTGTTGAGGGGTTTTCATCTATTGCAGCACCTATGACCATGCTGACCCAGAAGGGTGCTTCGTTCCAGTGGATGGAAGAGTGTGAGGCAAGTTTCCAGAAGCTCAAGACAGCTTTGACTATAGCCCCAGTTTTGATATTGCCTACAGGTTCGGGGTCTTATACTATCTATTATGATACCTCGAGGATTGTCCTTGGAGCAGTATTAATGCAGGACGGTAGGGTGATTGCCTACGCATCCAGGCAGTTGAAGGTACATGAGAAGAATTATCCTGTCCATGATCTCGAGTTAGCTGCTATTGTTCACGCCTTGAAGATCTGGCGTCATTATTTGTACGGTGTTCCTTGTGAGATCTATACTGATCACCGGAGTTTACAGCACCTATTCAAGTAGGATAATCTTAATTTGCGTCAGAGGAGGTGGTTAGAGCTGCTGAAGGACTATGATATCACTATTTTGTATCACTCAGGCAAGGCCAATATGGTGGCCGATGCTTTGAGTCGTCGGGCAGAGAGTTTGGGGAGTTTATCTTATTTACCAGCAGTGGAGAGGCCCATGGCGATGGATGTTCAAGCCTTAGCCAGCCAGTTTGTGAGATTGGATCTTTCGGAGCCTAGTCGGGTTCTACCTTGCGTTGTCTATCGGTCTTCCTTATTTGATCATATTAGGGAGTGTCAGTATGATGACCCTCATTTACTTGTCCTCAAGGACAAGGTTCTGCACGGCGATGCTAGAGATGTGACTATTGGTGAGGATGGGGTATTGAGGATGTAGGGACGGGTATGTGTACCTAATGTTGATGGACTTTGGGAGTTGATTCTAGATGAGGACCATAGTTCGTGGTATTCCATCCATTCGGGTGCCGCGAAGATGTACCAGGATTTGAGACAGCACTATTGGTGTAGGCAGATGAAGAAGGATATAGTTGGGTTTGTAGCTTGGTGCCTCAATTGTCAGCAGGTAAAGTATGAGCACTAGAGACCGGGTAGGTTGCTTCAGCAGATAGAGATTCCGGAGTGGAAGTGAGTGCGGATCACCATGGACATTATAGTTGGACTCCCACAGACTTTGAAGAAGTTCGATGCCATTTGGGTAATTGTAGATCAGCGGACCAAGTCCGCGCACTTCATTCCTGTGTGTACCACCTATTCTTCGGAGCGATTGGTGGAGATTTATATTCGAGAGATTGTTCGTCTGCATGGTATTCCAGTTTCCATCATTTTAGATAGAGGTACTTAGTTCACATCACGGTTCTAGAGGGTCGTACAGCATGAGTTGGGCACTCGGGTGGAGTTAATCACAGCATTTCACCCTCAGATGGACAGACTATCCGAGCGCACTATTCAAATTCTTGAGGATATGCTCTGTGCATGTGTGATGGAGTTTGGAGGTTCTTGGGATTAGTTTTTGCCACTGGCTGAGTTTGCCTACAATAACAGTTATCAATCCAGCATTTAGATGGCACCGTATGAGGCTTTGTATGGTAGGTAGTGTAGATCCCCGATGGGTTGGTTTGAGCCGGGTAAGGCTAGATTATTGGGCACAGACTTGGTTCGAGATGCTTTGGAGAAGGTTAAGGTGATTAAGGATAGACTCCGTACAGCCTAGTCCAGACAGAAGATTTATGCGGACCAGAAGGTTCGTGATGTTTCCTATAAGGTTGGAGAGCGGGTCTTGCTTCGGGTTTCACCTATGAAGGGCGTTATGAGATTTGGGAAGAAAGGGAAGTTGAGTCCGAGGTTTATTGGTCCTTTTGAGATATTGAGACATGTTGGAGAGGTTTCTTATGAGCTTGCCTTACCTCCCAGCTTGGCAGGAGTTCATAGTGTATTTCATGTTTTGATGCTCCGGAAGTATCACGGCGACCCGTCACACGTAGTGGATTTCAGTTCAGTCCAGTTGGACAAGGATCTATCTTATGTTGAGGAGCTGGTGGCAATATGGGACAGGCAGGTTTGGAAGCTGAGGGCAAAGAACATTGCATCGGTGAAGGTTCAGTTGCGGGGCCAGCCGGTCGAGGAGGCAACTTAGGAGACCGAGCAAGATATGCACAGTCGTTACTCTCATCTTTTCACTACTTCAGGTATGTCTCTATGCTCATTCGAGGATGAACGAATGTTTTAAGAGGGGGAGGATGTAACGACCCGGCCGATCGTTTTAAAAATTTACACCCTGATCCCCTATTAACTACATTCCCCGTATTTGTTTCTGCTATTGTAAGTTGTCGGGAGGGTTCATTTTGAATTTGAAGTGTTTTAGGACACTTAATCCCTAAATGAGAGTTTTAGCTTTAGAATTTTGGATCATATTCGGAGCAGTGTGAAGACAGCCTTGGAATGTAATTCTGTTGGTTCCGTTGGGTGATTTCGGGCTTAGAGGCATGTTTAGATTGTGTTTTTGAGGTCGTAGCGTAATTAAGGTTAAAATGCCGAAAGTTGAATTTTTGAAGTTTCCGATTCGATAGTAAGATTCTGATATCGGGGTCAGAATAGAATTTCGGATGTTGGAGTAGGTCTGTCGTGTTATTTGGGACGTGTGTGCAAAATTTCAAGTCATTCGGACGAGGTTTGATAGACTTTATGATCGAAAGCGGAAGTTGGAAGTTTTGGGAATCCTTAGGCTTGGATTGGACAACGGTTTGTGGTTTTAGCATTGTTTGATGTGATTCGAGGGTTGGAATAAGTTCGTATGATGTTGTAGGATTGGTTGGCATGTTTGGTTGAGGTTCCGGAGACCTCGGGTGAGTTTCCGGTGCTTAACAAAAATTGAATTGGACTTAGGAAAATCTGAAGCTTGACTAAAGTTCTATCATAACTGCACCTGCGATTATGGGACCGCAGGTGCATGATTGCAGAAGCAATAGAGGAGCCGCAGATGCGGCCAGGCGCTTGGAAACCAGAATCCACAGGTGCGATAGGTTGAGCGCACCTACGAGACCGCAGGTGCGGTAGAAAAAGCGCAGGTGCGGTCCAAGTGCATTAAGTGAAAACCGCATATGCGGTTGGTTAGACCGCAGAAGCGGCACCGCATAAGCGAGAAAATGGCCGCAGGTGCGAAAACCCTAGGCCAAAACCTATATAAGGTTTCTGTTGCAATTTTTGCCTATTCTTTCACCATTTTTGTCCAAGAATTGAGTTTTTTAGGAGGTTTGGAAAGAGGATTCAAGGGAGCTTCAAGGAGGTAAGATTTCTGGAACCAAAACTCGTTTATATGGTATTATTCTACTGATTTGACAAGGAATTTATGGAAAATGAGGGTTAAAATTGGGGTTTAGGGTTTGATATTGGAGACTTGGATTTGGGGACTTGAGGAGTCATTTGTAGTCTGATTTTCGTGTATTTGGTATGTATGAACTCGTGAGAGTGTGAGGATTCTAGTTTTGCAAATTTTATCCAATTCTGAGACATGGGCTTGGGGGACTTTTTGGGCAATTTTCCCAATTTCGTGTATTAGCTTTGAATTAATGAGTTGAATTAGTTGTTAGAAGTTATATTTACATTATACAATTACTTTGAATAGATTTGGGCCATTTGGAGTCATGTACTCGTGGCAAGAACGTGATTTCGAGTTGATTGAGCTGGTTCGAGGTAAGTGGCTTGTTTAACCTTGTGTGGGGGAACTCCCCTTAGGATTTGGTATTGTTGATATATGAAATGCCTTGTACGTGAGGTGACGAGTGTGTACATGTGCTAACTGTAGAAAATCATGTTTTCATTTAGTAACTATAATTGTGTTTTTCTTCCTTGTTGGACATTACTTGCAATTTAAGCCTACTGTTAGTTTAGGAAAGCAAGTCTAAGTGACTTAATTGCTTTACTTGTTCAAACTGCTTTATTTGAATTAAGTGCAGCATGTTAGGTTAGAAATATCTGTTTTGCCTTGGTATAAAATTGGATTGAATTGAATATTCTTCGTGTTGCTGTTGTGTGTTTTCTTTGGGACTACGGGACGCTATCCCGGGAGATCCTCCTGCTTGTTAACTTTGGGACTACGGATCGGTATTCCGGTAGATCCCCCTGCACATTTATGATTGGGACTATGGGATATCACCTGGTAGATTCCCCGTACTGGATATTTACTTTGGGACTACGGATTTGGTATTTCGGGAATTTCCCTTGCACATTTACGATTTGGATTGCGGGAAGATATCTCGGGAGATCCTCTAGACATTTACGTTTGGAACGATAGGACGGTATCCCAGGAGATCCTCTGTTGCTATTTCTGTGTAGTGAGTTAGATTCTTTGTATGTTTTTATTCGTTATAGACTCTTAGCACTTTAAATATATTGTCGTATTCTATACTGTTTTACCTTGTTTTTCATATATAATCAGTAGGGGCCTGGCTTTCCTCGTCACTACTCAAGCGAGGTTAGGCTTGGCACTTACTGAGTACCGTTGTGGTGTACTCATGCCCTTTCTGCGCATGTTTTTCATGTGTAGATCCAGGTTCTTCGGCCCAGCCCTACCATCCTTGATGCGAGGCAATTCTTCAGAGATTTCGAGGTATATCTGTCGTGTCCGCAGACCGAGGAGCCTCTCCATTCTTTCTTATAGTTATAGCCCTTCTGTATTTACTTTGATGTATATATTCTGGAGTTAGAGCACTATGTAGTATCCATAGCTTGTGATTTGATGAGATTTCAGGTTTTGGGAGTTGTTTTAGTTTGAGAGTTTGTATTGTATATGCCGAGCGGCATCTTAAACGCTTTATTTATGTTTATCCGCAGTTTTTGGCTAGTTTTTTTATCTTTCATTTTGGTGCCACCACAACAGTTTACGGAAGGCGAACTTGGGTCGTGACAAGTGTAAATAGAGAAACTAAGATGTGTAGAAAGAAATATAACCAACTTAGTCTATAAAAGAGACTAAGTCAGTTATTACTGTACTAACTGAAAATACGAGCTTAAGCTCATTTCTTCGCTCTTCTTCTTCTCTCTGAACTTTGTACTCCAGATATGAGTATGTGTTGCATGTGTGAATCGAGTAAATATTTGCTCAATTATAGCAAATTGACATGGTATCAGAGCAGAAATCGATCAATTTGAGTTGTTATCCGTGCAAGATCTGAGAAATTAGTTAAGTTCAAAGCTCACAAAATTGCAACAATGGTGGATGATGAAATTGGACACCTTCTTCATAATTATCCACTATACCTTAAGGATTCAGACTCGCCGGGAATAGCGTTGATAACTCTCAAACTCACAGGGCCAGAAAATTATGCTCTTTGGAGTAGATCTATGAGAGTAGCTCTCCTAGTGAAGAACAACTTCGGGTTTGTGGATGGAACCTGTGTCAAAGCTTCATACAGAGGTGAATTAGCGGCGCAATTGGAAAGGTGTAATGTAGTGATCTTCTCATGGCTTAGTAGAACTATAGCGGCAGAGTTGGTGCAAAGCATCATGTACGCATCAAGTGCGAGAAAAATCTAGGACGAGTTCAAGGAAAGGTTTGACAAAGATGACCTAACCAAAATTTATCAAATTTCTACTGACATTTCAGCCCTAAAGCAAGGTACAGAATCTGTGACCTCTTACTTCTTGAAATTGAAAAACCTATGGAATGAATTAGACATCTTAGTACCTCTACCCTCATGTAATTGTGAAGAATCACGCCCATATGTAGATCACTTAGTAAGACAAAGGCTTCTACAGTTCTTAATGGGACTGAATGAGAGTTATAGTCATATGAGGAGTGCAGTGTTACTGAAGAGGCCGGTCCTTACTGTAAACCAAGCTTATGCAGTTGTAGTGTAGGAGGAAAGTCAGAGGGAATTAGGAGTAGTTGACACAAATAGGGAGCCAATGACTATGTTAGCAGGAAAAGGAAATCAGTTCCTAAAAGGAAAGAAGCCAGGTCTTGTCTGTGAACATTGTGGGTACAAAGGGCATTTGAAGGAAAATTGCTCCAAAATTATTGGGTACCCTGCAGACTTCAAAAGCAAGAAGAAAGATCAACTTCCTGCTAAATCTTATGCTAACAATGTCAATGGAGAAAAGGAAGTGACAATAAACAATCAACCATAAGGGAACTACATGACTGAGGATCAGTACAAGCATCTAGTGAGCCTGTTGACAAAATCATCTATGAAAGAGAGTTCTAACAACACATCAAGCTCAGCAAACATGACAGGTATAAAGTCATTGCCATCTAATGCACGATCATATGATTGGATAGTATATTTAGGAGCATCACACCATATTACTTTTTGCAAAGAGGTTTTAGAAAAATTATGGAGAATCAATAAAGGAAATAGTAGAGGAGTTCAAATGCCCATAGGAGGTAGATCAGAAATAGTACACACACAGGAGATGCAACAATACTAGGATGGCAGAAGATTAGGAATGTTTTACATGTGCTTGACTTTAAGTTCAATCTCATTTCAGAATCCAAGCTAACTAGAGATTTATGTTGTTCAACTTGCTTCTACCCTAATTTTTTGTGTGTTTCAGGAACTTTACAATGGTAGGGTACTGGTGATTTGTAGAGAAGATGAAGGGTTGTACATAATTAGGAGTGAAGAGGATGAAGTAGTAGCTCGATCAGTCAAGAAGGAAGAAATAAGTGCAGCATTGTGGCACCAAAGGATGGGGCATGCCTTCATAGGTTCTTTACAATGTTTTCCAGATTTGAAGAATAAAGTGAATCAAGATATATAGAAGAATTGTGAGATTTGCCTATTAGCCAAACAGAGTAGACTAAAGTTTCCTATTAGTAGTCATTAATCTGATTACATTTTTCAACTTGTGCATATAGATGTCTGGGGACCATACAAAGTTGCTACTTATGACAAAAGGCATTATTTTCTAACCATAGTAGATGACTATAGTAGGTATACTTGGATTTGTTTGCTACAATCTAAATGTGAAGTAATAGTAGTGTTGCAGGAATTCTTTTTTTTTTTTGGAGAATCAGTTTAATGCAGTTGTAAAAGTGCTGAGATCTGATAATGGTAAAGAATTTTCAATAAAAACTGCAATGATTCGCTTTCATCCTTGGGTATAATACACCAAAGTAGTTGTCCCTATACTCCACAATAAAATAGAGTAGTAGAGAGAAAACATAGAACCATATTGGAGGTGGAAAGGGCATTGAAATTTCAAAGCAACATACCTGCTAGGTTTTGGGGAGACTGTGTCAAAACTGCAGTTTACCTAATCAATAAGTTGCCCACAATAGTGCTGAATGGAAAATACCCATATGAAAAGCTCTATGGGAAACCACCAAAAATAAATCATCTTAGAGTATTTCGGTGTCTATGTTATGCCAGCACATTGCAAGAGGAGATAAAGTTGCAACCATGGCAATGAAATCAATGTTCATTGGTTATTCAGAAGTGTAGAAGGGATATAGGTTATATGATCTAGAATCCAATAGATCTTGTGAGCAGGGATGTGAATTTCAGAGAAGATATCTTTCCTTTCAAGGTCCTGCCTAATCAACTTGAAAATTTATTCATGCCTGATACTGATTGCTCAATAATTACAAGGAATCAGCCTACTTCAACACCTGTAGCAGATGATGATCTAGGAATAGCTTCTCAGAATAGAACTGAAGTTAAAGCTGACAACTCCAGCCCCTATGTAGCACCAGATATGCCACTAGATGTGACAGTAAATGATATGGAGGAACTTGGTTCAGGTGAAAGCAATGAAAAAAATTCCCCACCCAACAGGAACATGAAGAGTTTATACTTGATCAAGTGCCAACAGTTGTGCAACAACCTACAGGGATTAGAAAATCCAAAAGAACAACAAAACCAACAGTGTAGCTCAAAGATTATGGTACTACAAGCAAACTAAAAGGAGATAGTCTTTATTCAGTTTCAAATTAAGTGAGCTATGGTCATCTCTCAGAACACTACCAATGTTACCTGGGTTCATTCTCAGCTCAGATAGAACCAAAGTCTTTTCAGGAAGCAGCCCAAGATGATATGTGGATAGAAGCATGAAGCAAGAGATTTTGGCACTTGAAGAAAATAAGACATGGGAGATAGTGGATCTTCCTCCAAGAAAATAAAGTATTGGCTCAAAATGGGTATACAAAATCAAACACAAAGCCAATGGTGAAGTAGAGAGATTCAAAACCAGGCTTGTTGCAAAAGGATATACACAACATGAAGGGTTAGACTATAATGAAACATTTTCACCTGTTGCCAAGATGGTAACAGCTAGAATTGTGATAAACCTAGCAGTCTCTAAAGGTTGGGTTTTATCTCAAATGAATGTCAACAATGCCTTCCTACAAGGGGATTTGTATGAGGAGGTTTACATGGACTTGCCTTAGGGATTCCATAGGCAGGGGGAGTCTAAGGTTTGCAGACTACTTAAGTCTCTTTATTGTCTCAAACAGGCATCGAGATAGTGAAACATTAAGTTGACTGATGCACTGATAAGTGAAGGGTATTCTCAAAGTGCCTATGATCATTCCCTGTTCACAAAGAAGATAAATGCAGACCTAGTGATCATCCTTGTGTAGATGATCTATTGATTACTGGCAGCAACAACACATTGGTAGAAGAAGCAAAAGCAACCCTACACAAACATTTCAAGTTGAAAGATCTAGGTGAACTTAGATACTTCCTGGGAATTGAGCTCATGAGGTCAACAACAAGAGTTGTACTTAATCAAAGGAAGCATGGTCTTCAGCTAATTTCAGAAGTTGGGTTAAGTGGGGCAAAGCCAGCTAGCTCACCCTTGGAACAAAACCACAAGTTGACAACTATTGAATATGATACACATATAGAAATTAAGGAAGATGAGGAATTTCAAGACATTGTAAGCTATCAAAAACTAATAGGGGAACTCATTTACCTCACTATTACCAGACCAGACATATGTTTTGCCGTCCAAGTTTTAAGTTAATTCATGCAACATCCAAAGCAATCACATTTAGATGCTGCATTAAGGGTTATGAGATACATTAAAGGATCACCAGGGATGGGAATATTATTGAAGAGAGGATCATTAAAAGATGTTGCATCCTATTGTGATGCAGACTGGGCAGCCTGCCCAAATACAAAGAGGTCTGTAACCGGATATATGATGACGCTAGGAGAGTCATTGATCTCATGGAAATCCAAGAAGCAGCCAACTGTGAGCAGGAGCTCTATTGAGGCTGAATATAGAAGCATGGTAGTAGTGACTTTAGAGTTGGTATGGTTGGTAGGATTACTGAAGGAGTTAGGATTAATTGTGAAGGAGCCAGTAATGCTAAATTGTGACAGCAAAACAGCTATGCAAATAGCAGCTAATCCAGTTTATCATGAGAGAATAAAGCAGATACAGATTGACTGTCATTTTGTGAGATAAATAATTAAAGATGGTCTGATCACACCTCAGTACATTTCCACTAAAGAACAGCTCACAGATGTGATGACTAAAAGATTGGGAGCTGAGCAGCATAAAGTCTTAATATCCAAGCTAGGATTGTTCAATGTCTTTCACCCTCCAACTTGAGGGGGAGTGTGAAAATAACAAGTTAGTTGTTAGGTTGTTATTAGGACTGAAGTATAAATAGAGAAACTAAGAAGTATAGAAAGAAATATAACCAACCTAGTCTATAAAAGAGACTAAGTCGGTTATTACTATACTAACTGAAAATACGAGCTTAAGCTCATTTCTTCTCTCTTCTTCTTCGCTTTGAACTCTGTACTCAAGATCTGAGTATGTGTTGCATGCGTGAATCGAGTAAATATTTGCTCAATTAGAGCAAATTGACACTATCCATCAATTAGTTGCAACTATATTCACAATTTTGCAGTTTAGAATTATTCCTTTAGTTATTAAAAAGGGAATTTTACTTCAAATAACTTAGTCCCTTTTAGTGACATGCTGAAAACCAAAAGAACAAAATATCAGAAATTCCGGAGCAATAGAACCAAAATACAACATCCATATATAAAAGAGGACACAATGTTGGCGGGTCACTTTGTATGTGTTGTCCGGAAAGTGGAAATAAAATTAGGAAAAAAAAATATTAAGCAGAATACAATTTTGCCGAGAATAGGATAATGATAAACTCTCAGGAAAAAATCAAAAATATTATCTTCTAGTTGAGCTTAGCAGAACAAATTGCAGAGAATAGGATCGATAATGATAAAGAAAGTTAGTGCAAGATTGAAGTTTAGCTTTTTACAGTTTTTGCCGAGAAAATTTCCAGCGAAAAGGTTGTCGATGATCCAGTAGTAGCACCAACGGCGGTTTTCATATTGTCAAGTTCGGCGGCAAGCCTATAAGATAACCGGAGACTCGAGAATGTTAGCTTTCCATAAGGACCGTTCAGGCAGTCTTTTCTTCCTCATCATGGAAGAAATAAGAGGAATAGAAAAAGACATGATGTTTGGAGGTAGAGTGAGAAATAGGCGTTTCTTTTGAAGAGAGAGAAACAACACATAGAATAACAAAAGGCAAAAATCTGAGAAAATTGCAAAATAGATTTACTAGCAAGTGAGAACCGCCACGCCACTTCCCAAGGTCCCTGCTTTATATATTTATATAAATATAAATATAGATAGATATATAAATATAAATATAGATAGATAATATAAATTTAATATTACACATAGATAACTACTAAATAGTGTGACCATAGGCGCAAGTAGAAGGATTATTAGAGTAATAATTCGATAATAAATCTAGTGTTTATCATCATGTCTAACGCATATGCAATCAACCCAAATTCTCTTTTTGCCTTACACCATCTCCAACCTAACAATAAATATTATATCAAATCCTATTGGAAAAATAATATTGTATAATAGTTGTACAAATAATAGCTAAAAATATATAAAGTGTGTGTGTGTGTGTGTATATATATATATATATATATATATATATATATATATATATATATATATATATATATATATATATATATATTAAAGCAAGAAAGTTTGCATTGTGGTTAAGCTAAGTGGCAAGCTAATATAAAGTCACTTGGCAATTTAGGACAATATTTGTTATAGTATTTAATTTAAATTGAAAGATAGGATATTTCTTTTATTTAAATAGAAAGATAGTAAATAAGATTCTTTTGAATCTGAATGGAAAGAAAGTTAAATTTGAATTGATTGATTAATTTATTAAGTTAATTTAAATTGAAAATAATATTTCTTTAATTTAAATAGAAAGATAGCAAATAAGATTCTTTTGAATCTGAATGGAAAGAAAGTTAAAATTGAATTGATTGATTAATTAATTAGGAAAGCTAATCAACACATAAATGTTCCAATTCAAACGAGAGGCTCAACGAGTGAGGCGAATTGTTCTAAATAATGATAAAGAGTTTTTTTAAATTTGAGTTCATAACAGAAACAACAGAAAAAACAAAAAACGTGTTTGTTACTAGAAATAAGACTTAAAAAATCTAGGTTCGAACCCATATTCATAATTATCGAGTTGTTGGATCAAAACTTAACTTTCGTAACTATCTTAGGTGATCAAGATTGTTCACTTCTCCGTGTGCCTAAGACGTTAATTCAATAAATTTAAGTATAACAAATATGAAATTAAGATTTATATTATATTAGTGTTTATTAATGATAACAGAAGACAGAAAATATAAATTGAAGCATCAACTTATATTGTGACTAATAAAGGAAAATTTGCTTAGGTGATAGAGCATTTTCTTCACCAATCAGTAAACTCAATGTTGAAATCAATCTATATTTATATTTATATATATTATACATATTAAAGGAATAATTTGTATTGTGGCTAAGTTAAGTGGGCAGTAGCATGCTACTATAAAGTTATTTGACAACTTAGGATAATATTTAAAATAATATTTAATTTAATTTAAAATTAAAACATCATTTTTTTAATTTAAATGGAAAGATAGTAAATAAGATAATTTTGAATCTGAATGGAAAGAAAGAATAATAGTCTTATAATGATATAACCAACTACCCTATCTTAATTAATAAGGGTCATACCACAAAAAAAAAATGAATTGAAAGATAAAAATAACACCCCTATCTTAACTCATTATAAAGATAAATATGGAGGTATTATCACTACATACTACGAGTATGTAGTACTCCAATCCGCTAAAATATCAAATAAAGATAATAAATAAATGTTACTCAAAAATATTATTGATAAATTTAAATATTAATTTGAGCAGTAGAATAAAAAATAGTGAATATAATTTTTATTACAAGAAAAAAAACGAAATTTATTTATTAATGGGAGTTGTGGGAAATAATATGAACAGCTCTAAGTTATAGGTAATGCAATAACATGAACAAAGAATCAGAAAAAGAAGAAAAAATATATAATTAAATAATTTAAGTAGTAGATGTATACATAATGATAAGACTTATTTGATCTTTGAGAAGAGATAATTTTTAAAATAATAATGAGAATGTTTTAAAAATAATAATGAGCTAAATCATACCACATAAATAAGATATACGTATTTAAAACCGTTATAATAGATAAAACTAAAAAAATATAAACAATTGACATAATTCCGAGAAACAAATTAGAAAATTTTAAATATAATTTAAATTCTTATATAGATTTGGGATTGATATTTACACAAAATAAAGTGAATTACAAAAATCATAAGGTAAGATTCATTTAATTAAGAATTACATGTAAGAACTCATCTTTCTTTTTTTTAGTACATGTGCATGGTAGAAGAAAAATATTTAAAGTGGGTTAATATTTATTTAATTATAATATATTAATCTTAACTATATCCCAAAGGTATCATCTAAATTGTTAAAAATAAAGTGACTTTAATTGCGTGGTTAAAATTGAGGTAACTAGCAAAATTATTGAGCAAATTACGATCCAACTATTTTATAAGTTGGTAACTCCCTAAAGTTAGAATATAATGGTTGTTAATAAATTATCATGTATGTATATATTAATTTGTCATTGTGTAATTTTAGGTTGGTAGAAATTGATGCTGATGAGAGAAGTTATTATATCGAGCTAATAATATAATATAATATATTTTTATTAGTTATTACTCTATATAGTATGACTTCAATCAGTTTCAATATAGATGAGATAGTTTGACTTGGCACGAAGTTTAAGAACGAAAAGGAAGACTTTTGAAACTTATGGTTCTAACGGTTTTGTGGGGCCATGGTATTTGTATGGGTGTAAGAACTTCTCATTATAGGTAAAATGGGTAAAATAAAAAATTTGAAGCTAAATTATTTTCAAATACATAAGTATGTCATTCTTTTGGAACAAACTAATAAGAAAAATATTTTATATAAATTGAAAGGGGAGGAATATTTATTTTTGAATCATATTGTATTCTTATTTGTTTGTATCAACGACTATATATAGGGGCTTATAATATTTAAGTTTATGTCAATAGTTATTCATATAATTTGTACTTTTTAATTATAGAATTTAGTAGGATCATAATATTATCCGCACATCGTGCGGGTACTAATACTAGTTCTATATGTTATAGACAAAACTTATACAAAGTTTATACACTTTTCCGGCTACCAAATGTAAATAGTTTCTAGCGTACGCTAAAAGTGATAATACCTCAATCCTATTTTGGTGTAATATTTGGTGTTTTGGTGCTCCAACACAACACTATTTTTGTGTGTGCATAATTTTACATCAAATTTGGTGTAACACTGTTCATCAATACCATTACTAGTCATCAATATTTTATTTTATTTTTTATTATATAACACTTTTAATTTACTATATTATAAATTTTACTTTTTTCATTTAGGTCCCTAATATACTTAATTATTTTTTATGTAATATCTTTATAATATTAATTTTATATTTTAATTTTGGTGTATAATTTTTATAAATTAATTTTCGTATATATTATTTTTATATAAAATTGTAAGTTAATTTTATTATAAGTTATAATTATATAAAAAAATATAACCATCACAAAAGTACAAATATAAAATATAATATGTTGTTAATAAATAACACAATGTTTATTAAATAACATAAAAATAAATATTTAATAAATTAGTGACTGAAATAAATTAAAAATATAAATAACATAATAATTTAAAAAATTATAAGAATAATTTAGTACTCTGGTAGGTCGATTCCACATCCATCAATATCATTAAAATATTGAGTGTATGTGGCAGAAGATTGTTGTGGTTGTGGTTGTTAAAATTGTTGACTTCTTTTATCCATTATTCATTTTTGTGCTTGTTGAATAAATTCACGAATATTTGGATCATCAATAGAATCTAATTCGACAATAAATTTTATTTTCTTCTTTAAATTCTTTTAGTTTCAAAGCTCTATATTTTATCTCAATATCTGGCTGCCTGTTGCACTTGACTTTGCCAACAACCCAACAAGTCGATTATTTTCTGATTGGAACATTTTCATAGTAGATGAAAAACCTTCATCGATTTTCTCTTTATTTTTTACTTTCTTCATCCCAATAGGTCATTCTGATAATGTGGAATCACCTACAATATCCTCACTCAAATTTAGTGAAAATGATGACAAGTTAGGAGATCATATTAGAGGTGAATCAGGAGTAGGAGTCTCAGACTCCGATGATATATAAGAAGAGCCTTGCTTTCGAATTTTTTTCTTCCAGTACCGGCATCCTTAAACTTCGAAAATCCTTCAATAATCACACACATGATCAAATTTAAAACCCTTATTGTAATTCGAATCTTGCATAAGTAAATATTTTGCCTGATTAATCTGCAATATTTTACAAAATAAATTGAAGGAAAATTGTAAGTAAATATATACAAATAAAGAATAAGTAATTGCAAAATAAATACTCACAATATATTTATCTGAAGCACCACTAGGACACAAATTTTCAACTTGATGTACACATCATTTAATTTGCTTATAGCCTTCTCAACAACTTGAATTCGAGATTACACCGATCTTCTGTTGCGATACTCCCAATACTCATCTTTTGCATTATTGTGTGTTTCTTTCACTTGACACCAAAAATGATCTCTAGACTGATCTACACCCGTTATTGGATCTTTAGAAACATCTCAATGAACTTGGCATAATAGCATATCTTCATTGGTAGAGTATCTCGTAGATCGAGTGGATATTTTTTGCAAGTGATTAGAGGAAAAGTGGATTATATGGTTAAAGAAAAACAAAAATCAACTTCATATGGATGTTATGTGTGAGAACGTGATTTTTTTCCTATATGAATTACTCCAACAAATTCAAAACAAAATAATTTCTGTCAGTGTTTGCAATTTTGTTGGATTTCGTGGCATTTTCTGTTAATTATTTGCATTTGTCTGTGCACGTTTATTTTATTTAAGTCATGAAAAATACAAAAAATATATTGCCTCTGCATGTAGGATTTAATTTTATATTTTTAGATTAATTAGTAAAATTAGTTTTGTTTTATAAAAAAAATAAAAATCACAAAAACAATAATTCATTTTGCATTTTTACTTTTTAATTTTGAATTGTGTGATTTTTCTTTAAATTTAGGATTTAATTAATTATTGTATATACCATGGTGAGTGATTAATCTAATTGGGTAGGTTAATTTAGTTTAAAAAATTTGTTATTAAATTAATTTAGGTGTTATTTTAATTTTTGAAAAAAGAGTTTTGAAATTGAAAAAGGAAAAAAAAAAGAAATGAGAAGACCTAAATCTGGGCCAAAATTCCCCAGCCCGAATGAAAATCACCCACTACCCGGCCCAACCCATGCCTGACCCGGTCTGGATCCCCCCCAAGCGAAACGACGTCGTTTCACTAAGTATTGATCTGAGCCGTTGATATCCCCTTGATCGAACGGCTCAGAACTGAAGCCCTGGGGGGGTATTTAAGTGTCCAAAACCTTCCCCCCCCCCTCAGAACCCCTTCTGTCTAACACCCCCAACACCCCGAAACCCTAGCTGAGCCGCCCCTAAATCCCCGGCCTCCGGTGGCGGCGCCACCTCCAAACGCCACCAAAATTACACCCTGTGACCACCGAGTCCCCCTCATTCCAAATCCCTAACTATTCACCTTAGAATCATCCTGGAGTCTCTCGAATTTCAGATCGAAGTTTAACCTGAAATCCCGAAAGGAGTTAATT
The DNA here is from genome assembly GCF_000715075.1 of Nicotiana tabacum. Classification (NCBI taxonomy): domain Eukaryota; kingdom Viridiplantae; phylum Streptophyta; class Magnoliopsida; order Solanales; family Solanaceae; genus Nicotiana; species Nicotiana tabacum. The sequence goes on along the minus strand of NC_134099.1, from coordinate 48,534,413 downwards.
GGCAAGGTTACTAAAGATTTGAGGTTGAGATCGACTTTAGCCGTGCGTTTTCAGGCGAGAACACACGATTAAGGTCTATCTCGGCCAAAAATTAAGGTTTCTTTGAAGAATAGTTCAAGATTGTGTTCGCCTGGCTTGACAGGTATCTCTAGTATTTTTTCTATTCCATTTTTCTTATCTTCTTCTTCTACTTTTCTTCTTTTTCTTCTGTGTTCTCAAAGTCATCACTACATGTGTTTCTTTTAAGTTAGGGTTAATGGTTAGTTATTAGGTTCTTCAGTTTTATTCGTTAGGTTGGTTTGTTTGGTTGTTCCCTTTAGTATTGGGCCGATTGAAAGCTTTTGGTTCGAAAGGCTGATTAAAATCCTAATTGCCTTTCCTTCTTCTGCCTTCTCGTTTCTCCTGGACTTCTAATTTGGACCTGGGCCCCAAAGAAATGGACTGACCCGAGTTTTCGAAGGCCCGGCTTGGATCAGTTCGACCCGTTTGGATCAGTTCGACCCGTTTGGGTTTTCTAGTTAATTAACAGGAGCTAAAGGGGTATTTTGGGTAACTAACTTAGGGAATCTTTGGTGTAACAGAATAGGAAGCTTCCTAAGAAGCTGGGTTGGGGACTGTTTTGAAATTCTGAGAGTTAACTAAGGTTCCCTAAGCAAAAACAAAAATTAGAAAAGGACTAAAATAAAAAGTTGAACCCTTAAGGCTGCCCTGGTTTCTTGCCTATAAAGTCATCATTTCTTGCCTTTCAAGGCAAGACCTAAGAGCTTAAAAGGAGAAAAGCTCAGAAAAATCATAAACAGTGAAAAAATTTTAAAAACACTTTCCATTGAACTTCTTGCTTTGAAACCCTGAGGCTTTCAATTCCTGAGGCAGTTTTGCTTTATTTGGGGTTGAAATGGATTGAGTTCGAGTCTTAAAGTTTGGGTTTGATTTCTGTTGGTTTGTTGTTTGACTGAAATGAGTTTTTGGGATTTTTACACATCATTTTGGGTTTGAAAGCTGGGTTTGAGTTTGTTCATATGGAATACTGTATAGTTTGGGGTTTCAGCTTGAATTCATTGGGTCTAATTGGCTGACTCTATCACTGTTCCATTGCTTCTTTGCTGTTGTTGGCTACTGATTTCTTCCCTTCTGTTGTTTCTCTTTATTCCCAGGTATGTATCGACTCTCGATTATCATATGAAGTGCAAATGTGAGCCATGTAACCAAGTCGAAAAGAAAATGGCAAAAGCTAGCTTTCTACTGTCGAGTAATTGTTCGAATGTGTTGTATTTTGTCCATATGTTTAGCTTGACTCTGTATATTTCGTTCATGTTTTAGTCTGGTACTTCGTTACAAGGCCTGAATATGTTATTTTTCTTTTGAATGATGTTTGGACTCTTGTTTGACCTGATTTAGCTGAAATTCGTCAAACTTTGGAAATGTTTTCTCTGGCAGCGTTTCAGCATCCCTCAAAATAGTTCTTTTATTTTTTTTTCCTCAGCAAATCTGGTTGTATTCTATTGTCCATCCATTAGCCTTTTTGAGTATCAGTACTTCAGTTTGTTACCTAGCCTTACTTGACTCATGTATAAATTCATAAAGGCTTTCAAATAGATAAATGATCTAATTTTTAAACTTGATAGTTCTCAGATTAGTTTAGTTCTTTGCCTCTTATTGTTTTACTTTGTGGAAATGCTTAAAGGCCTATAATTCTAAGTATTGGTGTTGGGCTATGGCGTTTGGATCTCTTCTATCTATGGGCTTAGTCTGGAGCCCAGATCTCTCCATCAGTGTTGTGTCATTGACACATATAGCACGTTGCATCTCACTTGGGCCTAGACTCATAGCCCAGTTCTGAGTGGGTGCGTGCAGTTCAGCCCCTAGACCGAGTTGAGCCCAGTCTTCAAATGACCGATGCTGCCAATCTCGTTCATAATAGGCTCAGTCCAAAGGCTTGAAAGCCAATGGATATGATATCCACACAGGCAGCAGCTCAAAATTACATGATTCCAGAAGGATTCCTTCATAATCTGAAGCATGCCTTCCTAAATAATAGTAATAGTTTGAGGCCTCATAGTTTCAAATCAAGAATCTATACATGAGGCGCACCATATGGGAATGGGATATAGTTCATGTCCTTCAAGGTTTAATTTTGCATTCCCTTTAAAATTGGAATAAAAAATGTGTCGCGCCAAATAAAATCTCAAAGTGCACGGTCCCCACTTCACTAACTTGAACCCTTCGTAACCAGGCATGCCATCCAGTCGAATTTTTATGGCCTTCAAATAATAAATATTCGTAGAGAAACCTTTAGGGCCGTTTTAAATATTATCGTGATTGTGGACACGTCTGCGTGACATGGTTATATTTTCTTTAAAAATAAATCGGAGTATACGTTCGCGTGACTTCGGCTAAACTTTCTTAATAAACAAAGCGTTATTGATTATGGACACGTTCGCGTGACATGATTTTTGATGCGCCAAAGGAAAAGAGTATACGTACGCGTAACTCAATTCTTTAACTACGAATAATCAAGTGATTTAAAAGGGGTTAATAGATAAAAGCACATAGGATCTAAACTCAATAATTAAACAATTTTAATAAGCCAAGTATGATCAAAGCGACCGTGATAGAACCACGAAACTCGAGAATGCTTAATACCTTCTCCCGGGTTAACAGATTCCTTACCCGGATTTCTGTGTTCGCAGACCGTAAATAGAGTCAATTTCCTCGATTCGAGATTTTAAACCGGTGACTTGGGAAACCATAAACCTCCCAAGTGGCGACTCTGAATCTTTAAACAAATCCTGTTTCGATTGTCCTTCAATTGGAAAAACTCCCTTGAATTTATACTCTTTACGGGGTGTAAGTAAAAAGGAGGTGTGATAGTATGTTTGCACTTTAATGTATATAGATATAAGTAGAGCCAAAAATTGACATAATACATACTTAGATTTTATTCTAATCTCAATTGTCGGGTAGATTTCATCGTTATCTAAAATTTATCTTTAGGTATATGTCTTTACACATTTTTCAATGTGTAGAGATAAAGTAGACACAATTATTGACCGGAATCAACCGTTGAATGGTTTCATCATAATCTCAACCGTCGGATGGATTTCATCCTTATCTCAAATTTATCTTTAGGTAAAATATTTCTACATATTCTTCATTGTGTAGAGATAAAGTAGATACAATTATTGACCGGATAATAATATGATAGAATTTATCTTGATCTCAACCGTCAGATGAATTTCATCCTTATTTCAAATTTATCTTTAGGTAAAATATCTTTACACATTTTTCAATCTAATAAAATGAACATCATTTAGAAAAATAACTCAGGATTTCCAATTCTTTTTAAAAATAAATCAAATATTCTTATTTGTCTTTTGAAAATGAATTTCTATACTGTAGGTTCATCTAATAATAATGATGAAAAATCCTTTTCATTATCATCATCTTTAAATTTAGATGATACTATTGCAGAAGAGCATCAAGTAATCTTACAAAATATTTGCATGAACAACTATATGTTGTAGCATTTGCAATAATATCAAAATAAAGAAGATTTCAAAATTGGCTCCGTTCCAGATCATTTGGTAATCAATTGAGATCCTGAAACAGCTGATAATAATTTATTTCTCTATTATTTTTCAGATAATCCATGATTTAATTATGGTACATTCCGTAGGTCGTATTGGATGTTCCAAAATTTTATTCCTTCGTATGGTTGCTGCAATTAAAGCTTATGATACGTACTTCAAACAATGCGCTGATACAATGGGTAGATTTGGATTTTTTTACTCTACAAAAAATTACAACTATATTTAGAATGTTGGCATGTGGTTTGCCAGCGGATGCCACTGATGAATATGTGAGAACTCGAGAGTCAACTGCAATTGAAATCATGAAGAGATTTTGTCGACCTATCGTAGATGTTTTTGGCGAGTAGTATTTGAGAGTACCAACAACTAACGATGTGGCAAGGCTTCTTCATATCGGTGAGCAACATGGTTTTCAAGGAATGATAGGTAGTCTAGATTGCATGCATTGGAGATGGAAGAATTGCCCAACAACATGAGTTGGACAATATGCATGTCGTAGTAGATCCCCAACAATTATTCTTGAAGTTGTAACTGATTATGACCTTTGAATATGGCATGCATATTTTGGTATGCCTGGAACCAATAATAACATTAATGTTTTAGATTCGTCACATTTGTTTTTCAATCTTGCTAAAGGTATTGCTCCTCCCGCCCATTATGTTATTCAAGGAAAAGAATATGATGTGAGTTATTATTTAGCTAGCAATATATATATCCAAAATGGTCTACTATTGTACAAACTATTCGTGAGCCACGTTCTCGAAAAAAGAAATATTTTGTAATGAAACAAGAATCATGTCGAAAAGATGTTGAACATGCATTCGGAGTTTTACAATCTCGTTTTGCAATTATTGGTGGACCGTCACATTTCTGGAGAAAAGAATACTATATATATATATATATATATATATATATATATATATATATATATATATATATATATATATATATATATACATATATACTGCACAACATGATAATCGAGGATGAGCGTGATCTTAATGCACCAATTCAAGATGCTTGGGAAGGTCCAACTCCACCAGTAAAAATGGTGGCAGATGAAAATCACCAATTTGAACAATTTTTAGCTCGACACAAAAAAAATTAAGGAAAAAGATGCTTATTTTGTACTTCGTAATGCATTAATAGAGCATTTATGAGAGCAATATACTAATCCTGAAAGTTGAATATTTAGGTAGAAATTAAAATAAATTTTACCATAATGTAATATTTATTCAATTATATTTTGCAAATGATTTTACTTTTTGAATTATCAGTTAATATATATAATGTATAATATTTTCTTACAATTTATATTTATTTAAAAATTTACGGTATAAAATAATTTATATTAAATTTTTATATAAGAAAGAAATATGAATTATATGGGATGAATATGTAAAAAAGAAAAAAAGAAAAAAAATAAAAAAATAAAATTTAAATAAAAAAAATATAATATAGAAAAGAGAAAAGAAAATAAAAGAATATTCTTTTTTGGTATAAACTATAATGTAATGGGTTGGAATTAATTTCCACGATTGTATATTTCTTTTTCAACTTTTTTTTGATTTAAGTGAAATGAAGAGTCTGTTTATCGTATGTATTGCAGACTTGCAGTATAGACTTGTTCATTCTTGTGAGCACAAATGTTATTAGGAATTGATAGAGATGTTGAGTTGCTTTAAAATTGCATCTTCATATGCCAGCGGGGTTTGAGGTAATTATTACTGTTATGCGGCGCCTTCTTGAGGTTCTTTGGAAGGGCGACGTAAGGCTAATCAATCGATGTCAGTGCGGTTATAGTCCGCCAACTGAGGTCCCCTCCGTACGCTAGACGAGATTGTCAGTGCCGTACAGGAAAACCCATAACATGAGCAATTGAGAAAACTGAAATGAGAATTGAGAATGAAATCTTGATTGCATTAATAAATGAAAGCTATTACAAAAGGCTACGTGGTGTCGAGAGGGAGAGACAACAATATAGAAAAATATTTGCTTGCTAGAATTTTTGACTGCTTCATTCCCTAATAATGCTAAAAAAAAATAAACTAAAGTTACATGAGTTGACCTATCTTAGCTGTAGGAGCACACTGAAAATAAATGAAATGAATCTACTGTATATGTACAATAAAAAATGACTTAGTTTTCTACAAGGTAGAAACAAGTCTGTTGGCAGTAACTTTGTCTTTCACGCCAAGGTCTTCGCATGCGGTGTTGTCGGCGCACACGAAACTATTTGCATATGCCTGCGGCTGAGTGCTGGCACTTGGCATACGGGTCTGCGGTTGGGCACTGGCGAGGCATCAGGATCTACGCGTGCAACGCTATTGGCATCATCATGATCTGTGCACGCGGCACTGTTGGCATCTGCCAGACGCTGGGCGCTGGAGGAGGCTATCGGTGTGGCGATAGAGGCACATGCGTGCTTGTCACTTAGTGCTGTCGAGACCACGGGCCGACCATGGCGTTGGACGTTGGGAGGCTTACCAGGATGTCATAGGGTGCGTCCAAGGGGTCATGGGGCGTGGCTGGAAAGCAGCCCATAACATTCTCCCCCACCTGAGTTGGCGACGTCCTCGGAGCCTTACCTGCAAGGTGATGATTGATTAGGCTCTTTTCGGCTGGGAGGTCTGTTCCCCTCTGTCTTGTGAGTTGGCTTTGTAAATAATGTTTCATGTCTTTCCGAAAATATTTCAGGCAATTGACATGGAAGACTGGATGGATCTTCCATCAGGCTGGGATGTTAACCTAGTATGTGGCTTTTTCAATGCATCTTTCAAAGAACAAGGGCCTGATGTATTTTTGCAATAGCAAGGGTCATGGGTCCTCTCCGCAAACAAGTACCGCTTTGGGATTCTTAGCATCACTTTGTCTCTTGCTTGGTGTTGGACAAAGCGAAGATTTTGATTGGCATACCTCTTCGCCCGCTCTTAGGCTTTGACAAGATAGCTCCGCAATATCTCCAAGTTTTGTTCCTATTCTCTCGAGAAGCTGGTAGCTCGAGGAGATTTTGATATGTTTGGTGCATTCACAGCTTGTGGGAGTAGCAATTGATGTCCGGTAACAATTTCAAAAGCACTTTTGTTTGTACTAGAGCTCTTTTGTAAATTGAAACACAGTTGAGCAGCATCCAGAAGCTTCAGCCAATTCTTCTATGATCCGGTTGCAAAGTGGCGGAGATATTCCTCCAGCATGTCATTGAACCATTTTTTCTGGCCATCAAATTGTTGATGAAAGCTTTAGTTGTGACTCAATTTTGACCCGGGGCACCTAAAGAGCTGGGTCCAAAAGTTTCTGGTGAAGCGTGAGTCGCGATCACTTACGATGTCTTTGGGCAGGCCCCAATATTTGACAATATGAGAGAAGAAAAGTCGAGTTGTATCTTCTGCTGATATATTTTGTGGGGCTGCTATAAAGGTGGCATACTTGGAAACCCGGTCTACCACAACCAAGATAGTTGCAAGATCTCCGACCTTCGATAATCCTGTGATGAAATTCAGGAAAATGCTTCCCCAATGTCTTTTTGGGATAGGTAATGGCTCCAAGAGTCCCGCTTGTGCCGAGCGGTCTAACTTGTACTTCTGGCATGCTTGACAAGTCTTCACACACTACAACAACAACAACAACAACGACCCAGTATAATCCCACAAGTGGGGTCTGGGGAGGGTAATATGTACGCAGACCTTACCTCTACCCCGAAAGGTAGAGAGGCTGTTTCCAAGTCTTCACACACTAAGGAGCATTATCAGTCATTTGAGGACGATGATATGATTTTTGATTCTTATTGTTGAGGGTAGCTGAAACCATAGGTTCATGTCTTTTAACTCCCTTCTTCGACTACATGGCCGAGATGTTTTCAGTGGTCATCTTTATGGGCATGCAAGGTATGGTGCGGGGTTTGGCCCCATTTTCTCCTATCATCAGGAGCATGTTGGCATATGGTACGGATATGGTGTTGGTTTGCCTCAAGAATTCCAATCCCACTATCAGTTCGCAGTCATCTATGATTGTGACATGTAGGTTGAATCTTCCTTTGTAAGGTCCAAGCTTCATGGGCACTTCTTTGGCTATTCCACTCACTGGTTGGGGGTGATGAGTTGCTAGCCTTGACACGACCCTTACTCTTTTGCACAACTAGGTCGAAGCGCTTTACCTGATTCGTGGCTAAGTAGTTATGGGTAGCACCCGTGTCTATCATTGCTTGAATGGGTTTGTTGTTTACTTTTATTTCGACGAACATTAAGGTCATCTCTTGTGTAGGAGGAGGCCTCTCATCCGCATTCTTTTTCCCTTTCTTGGCGATTGGGCATGAGTCCTTCTTAGGGATACTAGCACTGGTTCCTACTAAGGTAACAAAGATAGAACCAACAATTGCATTGAAGGCACCTGCTTATTCTGCCTCGTCTGAGTCGTCATCTGACCCCTCCTCAACAGTTTGATGAGCGTTGATCAGTGTATGTGGCCATTCATTATTCCAATGTGGCCTACCACAATGACCACATTCTGAAGGGGGCTTCCTCCCTTGATTGTTGTTGACCGATGCAGCACTGTTGCTACTTAGAGAACGAGTCTTAGATTTGGTTGCACTTCGATCTCCTTCACTTCTGCTAAGGCCACCATTCCTAGGCTGGCTCCCATTGTATCCCCCTCGGACAGGCGGCTGGGGCCTATCCTTCTCAGTTTCCATATGATAATCCCCAAGGTGTTTCGCAACTTGGATCGCCTTGGGCAGAGTATCTACCTTTTGTCTTTGCAGCTCCATACAGGCATGATGTTTCGAACCTTCTATGAATGCAAAGAGTTTGTCTTTGTCCCCCATATATCGTATGTTTAGCATGAGCGCAGAGAATTCCTGCACGTAATCCCGCACTGACCTGGTCTGGTGAAGCTCTTATACCTTTCTTTTTGCATTGTATTCAACGTTTTCAGGGACGAACTGCAGGCGTATGGCTGCCTTTAGTTCTGCCCATGTCTTGAGAGTATCTTCCCTGGCCCTGATGGTTTCGTATTTCACTCGCCACCAGAGTTTAGCATCACCCTAAAGATACATGGGAGCAGTTGCTACCTTTTTGGCTTCTTCCAACTCGCCCATTATATCGAAGTATTGTTCGATATCGAAGATGAAGTTCCCCACTTCTTTAGCATCCTGAGCTCCGTTGCATGGCTTTGGCTTCGGAATTTTCAGCTTTTGTGGCACGGGGGCGAGGTTCACAGAACCCCTGATTTGGTTTTCGCCTTCTCGAAGTAGGCTATGTAGGGCAGCATTGACAACATAGAGTTGGTCTGTCAGGTTATCTATGGCTTGTTGCATGGCAGTCACCCTGTCTATCTCTTTTTCTCTATGGGCTAAATCCTCTGCGCGCTCTTGTTAGAGGTCCTCGAATTTTCCATATATTTCGGCTACCTCTAAGGATGTCGTTTGTTGATCTCCTTCAGAGTCGCGACTGATGTTTGCTATGTCAACTTCGACCTGCCACATTCTACGGTCTAGGTCGTCCAACCTTTGCACTAGGCTAGTTCTTAGTTTATGCACCATATCCACGATGGGTCGTAATGCGTCAACAGTCTCTTCAAGGGCCGCAATGCGAACCCCATGATTCACTATGGTCCCTCAACCGATGTCGAGCCTAGGCTTTGATACCAACCGTTACGCGGCGCCTTCCTAAGGTTCTTTGGAAGACGACGTAAGGCTAAGCAACCAATGTCAGTGCGGTTGTTGTCCGCCAACTGAGGTCCCCTCCGTACGATAAACTAGATTGTCAGTGTCGTACGGGAAAACCAATGTCATGAGCAATTGAGAAAACTTAAATGAGAATTGAGAATAAAATCTTGATTGCATTAATGAATAAAAGCTATTACAAAAGGCTACGCGGTATCGGGGGGAGAGACACCAGTACAGAGAAATGTTTGTTTGCTTGAATGTTTCATTGCTTGATCCCCCTAATAATGCTTAAAAAAATAAACAAAAGTTACATGAGTTAACCTATCTAAGCTGTAGGAGCACACTGAAAGTAAATGAAATGAAACTACTCTATATTTACAATTAAAAAGGACTTAGTTTTCTACAAGGTAGAAACAAGTCCGTTAGTAGCAACTTTGTCTTTCGCGTCATCATCTGCGCACGTGGTGCTGTTGGCGCGCACAACACTATTTGCATCTGCTTGCGACTGGGCGCTGTCACTCGGTATCAGGGTCTGCGCACGTGACATTGTTGGTGCACGGGGCGCTGTTGGAGTCTACCTATGGCTGGGCACTGGTGAGGCATCAGGATCTGTGCGCATGGCGTTGTCTGCGCATGCAACATTGTTTGTGCGCGCGGCACTGTTGGCATCTGCCAGTCGCTGGGCACTGGCGAGGGCTATCGGTGGGGCGACAGAGGCACATGCGCGCTTGTCATTTGCCGTTGTCGAGACCACGGGGCCGACCATGACACTGGGCGTTGGGAGGCTTGTCAGGACACCATGGGGCACATCAAAGGGGTCATGGGGTGTGGCCGGAAAGCAGCCCATGACATTACTTTCGTGTGTTAGTGTTTGTATGCTCTATCTCTCTGCATTTTGGTGCTCTGTTCTCTGCATTTTGATTCTGTCTCTCTGCTTTTGGTGCACTGTCTGGGAAAGGAACAGATATGAGGAGAAGCTTATAATTAGCAGTTGAAGAAACAAAAAGAAGCAGAATCAGGGAAGTTGACTTTCTTTCTTTTTTTTCCCTCTCCCAAAGGAAAGTTGACTTCATATATAGGAGCTAACTTGCTGGTTCATACCTAATTTTCTTTCTTGAAGCCTTTAATTTTCTTATCTACCTCAAAGTTTCTTGACATTTATTTTTATTGAATTTCTAGTGCTTATTCTTAAAAGGGGTATGAGTTTTCTCTTTGAATTTTTTCTCTGATGTTATGGTTAGGCTTGGGGGACTAGTAGGAGGATAAGAATGACCAATTAGTCTGTCAATAATTTGGCCATTGTAGATCAATGAAATCAGTCAGTACATACTGTGTAATAAATGAACAAAAAACCATTTCAGAGCTATAAGAGATTAGGCAAACGCGGACCATAGATCAAGTCTTCCTCACTTCTTATGAACTGAGCTCTTCTCGTGGGTAATGAACTCTCCCTTTTCTCTGTGATCTTAAATAGTTTATCCCCCACCAAAATGGAAGAAGATCTTAAAAAAAAAAAAACTGAAAGTACTTAAGTAGTTTCCCTCCTTTTGCTTTGTTAGTTGCAGGAGTAGCTGGTTTTCGTTTCTTGGGGTTTGAAGACTTCAATCACTTGACAAAGGTGTTTGGCATTATTGGGGTTTTGAATCACACTTTTGACTAGCTGTAAATTAAACATTTTCCTTTCTCTAGCCTTCCTCTTCTTTCCTTTCAAAATATTGTATCATTACCTTCCTTATAAAGTCAAATACCGTAAGGTCAACAACAACAATAAATCCCACAAGTGGGGTTTGGGGAGGTTAGTGTGTACTCTCCGGAGGAGTAGAGAGACTGTTTCCGATAGACCCTCAAATACTGTAAGGTCATTGGAGAAGTGCAAAGAGCAAACTAAGATAACTGATATTCTTAGAAACAATGGATTATTTGTTGTTTATTGGGTTGTGGAATTAATGAAATGCATGAAATATGTTTGTGTCAGGCTGCTCTGAAGATATTGATTTATTACTTGCAGGACTTATTTAACAATTAGAGGAAACTGAAAAGGTGGAAAGGCGATGGCCGAGGAATGTCACGATGTCATATGTGCCATAAACCTTGCGAAGCACCAGCATTCAGGTAGTTTGACGATTAATCAATTGGAGGATGCTACAAAGAACCTAACACGTATAGTTGTATTTCTCAAGAATCCGGAAGAGCTTCACCCTGAGAATGGTATATCTGCACAACTTAGGCCCCTATTTCTAGAAGCTCATGCTGGCTTTTCTGAGATATGTTCTCAAATGAGTGATCGTGGCCGGAAGAGTTACACCATCAGTATGATTAAAGGGGTGCTGAAAATGATTAAACTGGAGAATATTTCTGAGCGACTCAAAGCTTCAAAGGGGTCAAGATCAACTAGCCGAATGATTTCAGAGGTGCTGAAAATCATTAAACCTGAGAATATTGCTGGGCGACTCAAAGCTTCAAAGCCATCAAGATCATCCAGCCCAATCACTATGAAGATGGTGTGGTTTGTCGAAGCTTTGCTTGATTGTATAGCGTCTCACCCCAACAGTGCGCCCGTTATACGAGTTGATAAATTGGATCTCTACAAAGTTCCTCCCGCATCTGTGCTTAAAAAGAAGCTTCAATATCTACGAGTATTCTTCAGCTTAACTGCAAAGCGTTGCATTGAACATGATAGCATGAAGGATTTCTTCATCCATGCTGAGGATGTAGCTTACACTGCAGCACACCTATGTTTCTTAGGGTTGTCCTGTAATATGGATTGCGAGTTCTTTAAATTTCTTTAAATTGCTGCAAAGGATAAGTCCTTTAAGGCCAGAAGTGAGACAAATTTATCTGAGTATCTTGATAGGGTCAAAGTCATCAAGATCAGAGACTACAATGAATGCCAGATATATGCTTGATTTTATTGATGCTCTTCTAGAGGATCTGGAAGATCTGCAAAACTGAGATGCCAGCTTGAAAGTTACCTTTGATGATCGAATACCGTGGCTCCGAGAAGGACTTATTTACCTTATTGGATTTCTCTGGGACATAATATTAGAACACACTCCACCTGAAGAATTCAACTCTCTTCAATCACATGGAAACTCTGGTCATTGATGTTGGGAATAAACCCCGTAAAAATAGTATTCACGGTATTAGTGATAAACGCGGAACACTAAGTTATGGTTAAATCAGCAAGAATAGAAATGCAGCAATAATGACACCAAAATTTTACGTGGAAACTCTTCTGAATAAGGGAAAAACCACGGCCAAGAAGAGCAACTGATATCACTATAGCGAGGAATTTTACACTATGTAGTAACGAGTAAAAATACTCCTAATATCACTACACTCTCAAAAAAAATAAACACTCTTTTGCTTTTTACACCTCACTACAATATCTCTCACACTCTATTTTTCTTCACAAACTATTTTCTTATAGTTTATGGAATACCTTGCTCTCTCTCTTTTCTTTCTTTGTTGGTGTGTAGAAATGAGAGTTAAGACTCTCCTTTTATAGCCAAAACCTCACTCTCTAAAACCTACAATATTTGACAATTTAAACACCCTTTTCACGATTTCGACAATGTTAGCTACCAAACCAAACCAAGTCAATAAAATTGGCTACCAAATTATACTAATTCAACAAGGTTGGCTACCAAACCAAACTAAGTCAATAAAATTGGCTACCAAATCAATTGAATGAGATGGACACCATATCAATCTCCCCCTCCAGTCTCATTCATCTAGAGGAGGTAGCACTATCTTCTAGTTTGAGTGCATGTGTCACACCTCCTTTTTGCGCGCCCGCCCCGAAGGGTAAAAACGCGCGAGGGAGTTTTTCCAATTTAAGTGACAATATTAGAAATGAGATTATTTATTTAATTCAGAGTCGCCACTTGGGAAAGGTTTGGTTTTTGGTGTCCCAAGTCACCGGTTTATCTTGAATCCCAAATCGAGGAAATTTTTGACTTTTCCAAATGAAGTCTGCGAACCAGAAATTCTAAGTAAGGAATTCTGTTGACCCGAGGGAAGGTGTTAGGCACCCTCGAATCCCGTGGTTCTAGCACGGTCGCTTAAATTGTTATAATGACTAAATATCTGATTTAAATACATGTTACGACTCGCGTGCCTTTATTAAGTTTAAACTCGCTTTTATTATTATCATTTATTTTTATAGAATTGCAACGTCGTGAAAATGCATCTCGAACCACGCCACAATTAATGCACCCGTGGTTGTCGACACATTTTGACTCCGTTGAGATTTGGATTTGGGTCACATCAATGTGCACCCGAATTTAAGAATGTAATTTAATTAAACCGTGCCTAAAGAGTCTAACGCGTTATTGTCTTTGGAAAAGGCGGGGAAATTCACTAGACAACCCATCCCAAATTCTAAATATTTATTATGATTAGTTATTGAGGGCCCCGCAATTTGCACTTTATTCGGCGAGGCTCATCTCGTTATTTTGGAAGGGATATCCTAAAGTGACTACATTTCTATTATGTTCGTCTCTAAAAAATGAAAGAAAGAAAAATGTATGCTGATTAAATGTCATGCTTAGCTAATCTTGACTTCTTATTAATTATCTGATTACAAGGTGAAGAACGTTGTATCTCATGGAACATACTTTTAATTTGATAAAAGGAAATACATACGAGATTGATGAAATGCTACGCTTACTCCGCACACTCCTTAAGCTAAATCTAAATTAACTCATTTAAACAGGATTAATAGAATTCCTTATTAAAGGATGCTACCTATGGTATTCAAAACTCATCTTAAACATGTCTAATGAAATTGCAACTCGAGAGTCTAAAAACTATATTGTATTTTTTGCGAGATTAAAAGGAACCGTCCGCCCTATATATTCACAACATGCTGAAAAATGAGTTTGAATTAACAATCATACTAATGGTTGCATATTCCATGAATTATGGTTACATCCTATATACCATTAAACGAATCGCATATTTAGATCAACATAAGCTTCAATCAAATACAAACTTACTAATGTACTTCCCTATTGAACTACAAACTAAAATTTATACAACTTAATAACAAAAGGGCTGTAAGTAAAGCAAACAGATGATTATAATTTCTCCACATCTTTCAATTCATGCTTTTCATTGTTTACAATCAGCTACACCAATGTGAGACTCGAAATGTGTACCTGGAATGCTGAAAATGCAAAGGAGAAGAGGAGGAAGATAGGAAAAATTAGCAGCAGCAGGAACAGAATAACAGCAGCAAGAACAAAAACAACACAGCAGAACAGGCTTGAGGGCAAGAATGTGACTATAGCCGATAGGAAAAGGTAGCCAAATGACAGCAGCACACAATGGAGTAGAATCAGAACTCCAGGCACACCAAAACCAATAATAAACCAATGAAAACACTCAACCAATAAACTCAATTGGAACTTCAAAGAATCAGAATTGATTGAAAAGGCTGAAAACAAATGAAGCCCAAACAACGATAGGGAGAAACAGTTTCTGATTTTTCTGTGTGTTTTTCTCTCTTGTGCATGTGTCTGTATCTATCTAACAATCAAGTCTCGAAAAATCTGAGTTCAGTCTAAAAATCTGTCTTCCTTTTTCTTTTCAAAATTCAGTCTCCAAAAAATCAGTCTGAATCCAGTCTGAGTCCCCTTACTAATGGAAGTTCTTTTCCTTTTATCCTAAACTCAGGTCATTTTGAACAGCCTGTAAAGCCATCAGAAAACCCCCCTCCATGTGGTCTATTCTCTTTCCAATTTCCACTCAACTATTTAAATATAACCCTTCCCATGATATTCCCCTGCCAGCCTTTAGTTAGATATGGTTTATTATTTCTGAACTAAATCAGGGCGTGGGCAGCCTGACTATGCCCTGACAGCACATGTTGTCAAGTTATTTTTCATTTCAAAAGGGCCTTTATGCACATGTTGTGCACAAATGCACATGCCACCAATTCAGATTGCTGCTAACAATCCAATCTTTTCATTTTCAGATTCAAATACAGCAACTATAAGTAGCCATACTTGATTCTTACTTTGATTCAAACAAAGTTCCAGCAGGCAATAGATCAAATTGTTACCATTCGAACAACTGAAATTAATTGACGACATATGTCGACTCGACTATACTAATCATAACATGTACAATCGAAAGCCATGATCAGAACATATAACAGTATTAAACACATGATTCGAATTGTACTGACTAAACAAAAAATTGTACTGGGGAATCGATTAATCAGTCAAATTTAAAGTTCAATTGATTGCACAGCACATACACATATACACATTATCAGTGAATAGAGGAAAGACTCGATCAAACACAGAGGTTCAGGCAAGGCGGACAGGACACAGTCGACCAACAATTCAGAAATAAAATCAACTAACATTTTGGGGCAATAAACAAACATTCAATTACAACAAGACTCATGAACTGATAGAAAAGAACACAAAAATACCTGAAATCTTGAAAATCAGCAAACCCTAGCTCGGATTCGAATTGATCTTTCTTAGGGTTGAACGGACTTTAATCAAAGTGTTCTCAAATGAGAAACACTTCGATTAAGGTCCATTAGACCCTAATCACTTGGCTCAAAAAGACACAGATCAGTCACGAGGAACCCTAGGGCTCCTAAAAGCAGATCTGGGATTTATGTTTCCCTGGTTAGATTCGAACCAAACCAAGCATGGTTTGGTCACGAGGGAGGTCCGGGGACTGTCTGGTGTGAAACTGGGGTCAATCGGTGTAAGTCAGGTTCCGACTCGAATCTTCAAATGAAGATTCGAGAAGGTGGGAGGGGATTCGAGCTAAGTGGCTGGTGGATTTGGGTTCAGGATGGTGAGGTGCATCTATGGTGTTAAGGTGAGGGCCACCGGCGTTCATGCCGCCGGGTTTTTGGTGAAGGGAAATGGGGGCGGCTAGGGTTCCGGGGTTTGTGGTGAGGACGATGAAAGGTAGGGGGGTCTGGCTAGGGGGCAGGGTGTGATATGAGGCTTTTTATACGGGGTGGATGATTGTGTCTTGGCCGTTGGATTGAACGCGATCAACGGCCTGGATCTGAAGGTCTAAACTGAAACGATGTCGTTTAGCTTACTAAGGGTCACGGTTGGTTTGGGTAAAACGGGTCGGATCTGTTCGTGGGTACGGGGTATGTGATCTTGGCCGTTGATCATTCTGAGATCAACGGCCTAGATCAAGCACGACCCAAACGACGTCGTTTGAGATACTCCTGGGCTGAACTGGACTGGACCGGATAATTTTAGTTTGGGCTTGTCTTATTGGACTGGCCCAATCTGAAATCCCTTTTTCTCTTTAATCCCCTAATTAAATTAAACAACACTAATAAAAACATTAAACAAACAATTAATCACACAATAAAAAAAACATCACTTTATATTTTTACACACGACACATATATTTTGTTTTTGATAAAAATACAAAAAGAAAAGGGAAGATCACAAATAAATACCGAAAATGCCACGTAAAATCCGAAAAATTGTGCAGCAAGACCAAACTACTATTATTTTGTTTCTTTTGGAGTGATTGTTGCGAAAAACAAAAATCACGTGCTCACAGCTGCCTCTCTTTGTTCGAAAACACGAAGAGTTTTCGTGCAAAGATAAAGTGAGCGGATATGAGCGATTTTTGCTTATCGGAAAACTCCGTGTGAAGCACTTTTTGAAAGATTTGACCGAATCTTCGCTTCAAAGATTTCCTACATATCCTGGGCTAGACAGGAATCAGGTCAATGTAGTTCGGGAAATTTTGGCAGCTGGGACTACCATGGGATTGCAATGTTTGCTGTTATTGTTGTTGCTGTTGTCATTGTTGCTTTACTGACCGCCTTATTACAACCAAAGAAAAATTGAAACTGAACTAAATACTTATATGCATGTCAACTGCTAGTTACAAGATTCCTATCTATGATTCTTTTGCAACTTGATCTTGGGTCTTAGCTGATTTTGCTTGGAGACTTCGATCCGAATCTTGATGCTTGTGAGTTGTAGGTGCTTGTTTATCTCTGGGATACTGAGTGAGACGTGATTGGTAGAGTTCGGGACCTTGATCAAGTCTGGGAGCGATCCGCCTTCCATTTTCTCCGGTATCTCGGGACATCTTCTTCTTCTTCCCCCTTTTTATTCTAGGTTGAGACTCATCTCGTGGGTCGTCTCGATCCATGTGCCTCGAGGTTAGACCTGCGGGGAAAACAAACGAACGAAATTTTCTGCCTCAGTTTCACTAGGAAAATTTCGTGAGTTATTTGCCAGGAGGTTCATAGAATTGATGAAGGAATTGGAAAATTTCAGTTTCCAAAATGCCAATTCCGGGATTGGATCAACGATACGGCCACAAGATATGAATGCTCAGTTTAGGGTCGGAGCCCTAAGGCTGGCGGGATGAAAATAGTTCAGTTCAGGGTTGGAGCCCTAATGCCGACTAGCTGGGGAGAAGCTCAGTTTAGAGTTGAAACTCTAATGCTGACCAACTGGGGAAAAGTTCAGTTTAGGGTTGGGGCCCTAATGCTGATTGAATGGACAGAAGTTCAGTTCAGGGTTTAAAACCCTAATGCTGACTGAATGGAAAAAGTTCAGTTTAGGGTTTAAAACCCTAATGCTGACTTAAAGGAAAAGAGTTCAGTTTAGGGTTTAAAACCGTAATGCTGATTAAATGGAAGAGTTCAGTTTAGGGTTTAAAACCCTAATGCTGACTAAAGGAAAAGAGTTCAGTTTAGGGTTTAAAACCCTAATGCTGATTAAATGGAAGAGTTCAGTTTAGGGTTTAAAACCATAATGCTGACTAAATGGAAAAATTCAGTTTAGGGTTTAAAACCCTAATGCTGATTAAATGGAAGAGTTCAGTTTAGGGTTTAAAACCCTAACGCTGATTAAATGGAAAAAGTTCAGTTTAGGGTTTAAAACCCTAATGCTGATTAAATGGAAGAGTTCAGTTTAAGGTTTAAAACCCTAATGCTGACTAAATGGAAGAAGTTCGGTTTAGGGTTTAAAACCCTAATGCTGATTAAATGGAAGAGTTCGGTTTAGGGTTTAAAACCCTAATGCTGACTAAATGGAAAAATTCAGTTTAGGGTTTAAAACCCTAATGCTGATTAAATGGAAGAGTTCAGTTTAGGGTTTAAAACCCTAATGCTGACTAAATGGAAAAAGTTCAGTTTAGGGTTTAAAACTCTAATGCTGACTAAAGGGAAAAGTTCAGTTTAGGGTTTAAAACCTTAATCCTGATTAAAGGAAAGAGTTCAGTTTAGGGTTTAAAACCCTAATGCTGATTAAATGGAAGAGTTCAGTTTAGGGTTTTAAAACCCTAATCCTGATTAAAAGGAAAAGTTCAGTTTAGGGTTTAAAACCCTAATGCTGATTAAAGGAAAGAGTTCAGCTTAGGGTTTAAAACCCTAATGCTGACTGAATGGAAAGAGTTCAGTTTAGGGTTTAAAACCCTAATGCTGACTAAATGAAAAAGTTCAGTTTAGGGTTTAAAACCCTAATGCTGACTAAAGGAAAGAGTTCAGTTTAGGGTTTAAAACCCTAATGCAGACTGAATGGAAAAAGTTCAGTTTAGGGTTTAAAACCCTAATGCTGACTAAAGGAAAGAGTTCAGTTTAGGGTTTAAAACCCTAATGCTGACTGAATGGAAAGAGTTCAGTTTAGGGTTTAAAACCCTAATGCTGACTAAATGGAAAAGGTTCAGTTTAGGGTTTAAAACCCTAATGCTGACTAAAGGAAAGAGTTCAGTTTAGGGTTTAAAACCTTAATGCTGACTGAATGGAAAGAGTTCAGTTTAGGGTTTAAAACCCTAATGCTGACTAAAGGAAAGAGTTCAGTTTAGGGTTTAAAACCCTAATGCTGACTGAATGGAAAGAGTTCAGTTTAGGGTTTAAAACCCTAATGTTGACTGAATGGAAAAAGTTTAGTTTAGGGTTTAAAACCCTAATGCTGACTAAAGGAAAGAGTTCAGTTTAGGGTTTAAAACCCTAATGCTGACTGAATGGAAAGAGTTCAGTTTAGGGTTTAAAACCCTAATGCTGACTGAATGGAAAGAGTTCAGTTTAGGGTTTAAAACCCTAATGCTGACTGAATGGAAAGAGTTCAGTTTAGGGTTTAAAACCCTAATGCTGACTAAAGGAAAGAGTTCAGTTTAGGGTTTAAAACCCTAATGCTGACTGAATGGAAAGAGTTCAGTTTAGGGTTTAAAACCCTAATGCTGACTAAATGGAAAAAGTTCAGTTTAGGGTTTAAAACCTTAATGCTGACTAAAGGAAAGAGTTCAATTTAGGGTTTAAAACCCTAATGCTGACTAAATGAAAAAAGTTCAGTTTAGGGTTTAATACCCTAATGCTGACTAAATGGAAAAGTTCAGTTTAGGGTTTAAAACCCTAATGCTGACTGGCTGGGGACGAAGTTCGAGGATACTAACTGACCTCTTTTTTGAATTTTCTTATTTTAGTAGAAGATAAAAGGGAATCTCTGGGAAACTTACCTTTCGAGTGAATTCCTTATTGCCAAACTGTTTCTTGTACTCATGTACCTTCTTCTTTGGGTGACACCTGCTTCTTGCATGGTTGTCTTGGATTATACCTGTTTTAACTTCTCAAACAAAGAACAATTGTTAGTTCGGAAATGGCGGTTGGTTCGGTGACCTTGATTGTTCCCATTGCTTTGTTGCGTCCTTATTTCTGTTGAGAAATCCTGCCATTGATTGGATTCAAATGGCGAAACCCTTTTGGACTGCTCAGGCTTGTATTCCCAAATTCCGTGATGATTTGCCTTGTAAGGCTCTTTTTGTTCCCGTTTTGCTTGGAGATCCTCAACGGGGATTTTATTGGGGATACTCTGTGGGGATTTGTACAAGGCGGACTTGCCGGGGATTTGTTGCAAATCGGACTTGCAAGGATTTGTTGGGAAAGCTCGCTGGGGAATTTTTACAAAGGGAGGCTCTATGGGGATTTGTACAAAGGGAAGTTCTGTGGGGATTTGTACAACGCAGACTTGCTGGGGAAATTTCTCTCTCTCTCTTTTTTTTTTTTTTTAAATGTAGTCGAACATCATGATTCATCAGGTTCGGACAAACGTGCAACCGAAACGAGGTATTTTCCTTTAAAACGGAATTTCATGAAACCAAACCTGCCGCCTATCCTTTCCGGTATATCTGGAACTCAAGGTTAAAAATGAAAGGGATTTGAAGAAAAGCAAAGAAAGGAGAAAGCAAACTTCAAAAAAGAAGTGTCTCTTTCGGGACGGAAAAGACTTATCTGAGGAAAACAATGCTGACTTTAAATGGACATGACATGCTCTTTGGACTGGACGCCTGACCTTCAATGAACTTGCATTTCCTCCCGAACCAAAATGGGTTTGTGTTTCAAACCGATGGAACTTTGCCGAGACTTCCTGGGGTGGAGTCATCTTTTCGGCCAACAGCGCCCTTTGCGAGTTTTCGCTAGTTGACCTCTCTCGTTTCCCTCCTTGCTGTCACTTGATAGCACTCTTTACGAGTTTTTACTACACAAGCTCTCTCATTTTGGTTTCTCTATTCCCGTCGCCGCGCGGTGCCCAAAGGTTTTCACCGACGAGACTCTCTCATTTTATTTCTCTCAATTTACAGTGAACCGGTCTCCATTCGTGACGCTTTTGGCTTCCCGTTACCTTTGGTAATTGATCTGAAAGGCTTGTGTTTGGCAAAGAAAAGTAGATGATACTAACTTCTAAACCGCTTGACGTGCCCCGGTTTCAATTTCAGGGTAAATGGGATTTTATTGTTGATGTGACTGAACCTCAGGGAGAGGCTGCCTACGTATCCTTTTGGAATCAAGTCAAACGTAGTTCAGGCCTCGATCAATGTTTTGTTTTTGTTTGTTTTTGTTTGTTTTTCTTCTTTTTTTTTGTTTCCGGCTCAAAGGCTTGTAGAGAGAGTTGATAGTGGGAATAAGACCTTCAGCATTTCAAATGTGTCAGGACCGCTAGGGTGTCATTCAAACGTAGTATCTCTTGACTGCATCTGCATTTACTGCTGTTTCTGGGTCATTTCCTTCGATATCACCTAGATACAATGCTCATCTCGGCAATATCTTCCTTATGATGTATGGGCCTTTCCAATTTGGAGCAAATTTCCCTTTTGCTTCCTGGTGATGTGGTAGAATACGCCTCAGTACCAGTTGACCTACTTCGAAATTCCTAGGTCTGACTTTCTTGTTGTAGGCACGGGCCATTCTTCGTTGGTACAACTGTCCGTGACAAACCGCGACCAATCGTTTCTCATCAATCAAAGTCAACTGCTCCAGTCGAGTCTTAACCCATTCGCTGTCCTCGATTTCTGCTTCAACAAGGGTTCGAAGCGAAGGAATTTCTACCTCTGCCGATATTACAGCCTCGGTCCCATAAACCAAAAGATAAGGAGTTGCTCCTACTGACGTGCGTACCGTAGTGCGATACCCCAACAATGCAAATGGTAACTGCTCATGCCACTGTCGGGAACTTTGGATCGTTTTCCTCAAAATCTTCTTGATGTTTTTGTTTGCCGCTTCTACAGCGCCATTGGCCTTTGGCCGATAAGGAGTAGAATTCCTATGCGTTATTTTGAATTGCTCGCATACATCTCCCACCAAGTGACTATTCAGGTTTGCTGCGTTATCTGTGATGATAGTTGCAGGAATACCGAAACGACAGATAAGATTTGAGTGTACAAAATCCACTACAGCTTTTTTAGTGACCGACTTGAGAGTGACAGCCTCTACCCATTTTATAAAGTAGTCGATGGCAACTAGTATAAATCTATGTCCATTTGAGGCTTTCGGCTCGATCGGACCAATGACGTCCATGCCCCAGGCAACAAATGGCCAAGGTGCAGACATTGGATGCAGTTCCGTGGGAGGTGCATGAATTAAATCACTGTGCACCTGACACTGATGACATTTCCGAACGAAGCTAAAGCAGTCCTTTTCCATGGTCATCCAGTAATATCCTGCTCGAAGGATCTTCTTTGCCAAGACATAACCGTTCATGTGAGGTCCGCACACACCTGCGTGTACTTCGTGCATGATCCTTCTTGCCTCCTCGGCGTCGACACATCTTAGTAGATTGAGGTCCGGGGTCCTCTTATAAAACAATTCACCGCTCAGAAAGAAACCACTTGCATGCCGCCTAATGGTTCTCTTTTGATCTTCAGTAGCATGCTCGTGGTATCCTTGTGTCTTTAAGAACCTCCTGATATCATGGTACCAAGACTGCGTATTTGATCCTGCCTCGATTACGTTGCAGTAACCGTGTCTTTACCTGATTTGGATTTCCAAGGGATCGACATGGGCGTTGCCTGGGTAGGGTAGCATTGAAGCCAGAGTAGCAAGTGCATCCGCTAATGCATTGTGACACCTCGGGATATACCTGAACTCTATTGATTTAAAACGTTTGCCGAGGTCCTCCACGTGCTATCGGTAAGGGATAAGCTTGGCATCCCGAGTTTCCCATTCACCTTGGGCTTGCCGGATAATCAGGTCAGAATCTCCCATAATCAGTAAGTCTTCGACATCCTGATCGATCGCCATATGTATGCCCATGATGCAGGCTTCATACACAGCTGTATTGTTTGTGCAAAAGAAACGCAGTCTAGCTATGGCCGGATAATGCTGACCGGAGGGCGAGATCAAAATTTCCCCAATCCCTACACCTTTGGCGTTTACAGCTCCATCAAAGAACATCTTCCAAACATGAGCGTTCTCCGAGACCACTTTTACAGTGTTTATTTCTTCATCTGGAAAGTAGGTACTCAATGGCTGGTATTCCTCATCGACTGGATTTTTGGCCAAATGATCTGCTAGCGCCTGGGCTTTCATTGCCGTGCGAGTGACATAGACTATGTCGAATTCAGTAAGCAAGATTTGCCACTTGGCCAGTCTTCCAGTAGGCATCGGTTTCTGAAATATATACTTCAAAGGATCCAGCCTGCTTATGAGGAAAGTAGTGTGGGCTTGGAGATAATGTCTCAGCTTTTGAGCAACCCACGTCAGAGCGCAACATGTTCTTTCCAGCAGAGTGTACTTGGCCTCGTAGCCGGTGAATTTCTTGCTCAAGTAGTAGATTGCTTGTTCTTTCTTTCCGGTTATGTCATGTTGCCCGAGGAAGCAACCGAAAGAGTTTTCCAAGACTGTCAGATACAAGAACAACGGTCTCCCTGGCTCTGGCGGGACCAAAACTGGAGGGTTCGAAAGATATTCTTTGACTTTGTCAAAAGCTTCCTGACATTCAGCCATCCATTTGATCACTGCATCTTTCCTCAACAGCTTAAATATGGGCTCACACGTGCTTGTCAGCTGGGCAATAAATCGACTGATATAGTTTAATCTGCCCAACAGACTCATCACGTCTTTCTTCGTTCTTGGGGGAGGTAGATCCCTGATAGATTTTATCTTTGTTGAATCTAATTCGATACCTCTCCTGCTCACTATAAAGCCCAAAAGCTTGCACAAGGGAACTCCGAAAGCACATTTGGCTGGGTTCAGCTTCAAGTCATACTTCCTCAGTCTCTCGAAGAACTTCCTCAAGTCTTGGATGTGATTATCCTGCGTCCTGGACTTGACTATCACGTCGTCCACGTACACCTCTATTTCCTGATGCATCATGTCATGAAAAATGGCAGTCATGGCCCTCATGTAAGTAGCCCCAGCATTCTTCAGACCAAATGGCATGACCCGATAACAGTAGGTGCCCCAAGGTGTGGTGAAGGCAGTTTTCTCAGCATCTTCTTCATCCATCAATACCTGATGATATCCAGCGTAACAATCTACGAAAGACTGTATCTCGTATTTGGCGCAATTATCAACGAGGATGTGGATGTTGGGCAGTGGGAAATTATCTTTGGGACTTGCTCTATTCAAATCTCGGTAATCTACACATACCCGAGTTTTCCCGTCTTTTTTCGGCACTGGAACCACATTTGCCAACCATGTTGTATATTGGACCACCCGAATCACTCCCGTTTTCAGTTGTTTGGTGATCTCCTCTTTAATCTTGTCACTGACCTCAGTTTTGAACTTTCGCTGCTTTTGTTGAACTGGAGGACAATCAGGGTGAATTGGCAATTTATGAACCACTAGATCAACACCTAATCCCGGCATGTCATCGTATGACCAAGCAAACACATCTTTAAATTCAAAAAGAAGTTGAATTATCGCGTCTCGCGTTTTCTTGTCCGTGTGAATGCTTATTTTGGTCTCCCGATTTTCTTCAGGAGTTCCTAAATTGACCGGTTCGGTGTCATTTAGATTTGGCTTAGGTTTATTCTCAAAATGTTCCAACTCTCGGTTTATTTCCCTAAAAGCCTCTTCCTCATCATATTCTGGTTCTGGGTTCATTATTTCACAATTAAATAGCTCACTGTGGTCTGGGCGCGAAGTTCGCGAGCATGTCATATTTAAAGCCGCATTATTATAACTGAAAGAAAAGATAAAGGAAAAATAACAAAATCAGAACAAAGGAAAAATGGGAAAACAACGATGATTTTTTTTTCTTCTTGAAATTTGGAATACAACAATGTTTACAAACTCAGGAATTCAAAACAACGATTAAAAGAAGAAAAAACATCCAAGTTATATCCTGGAGATAACTTGTGATGCAGGAAAGGTGGCAGGACAGGTCTACCCGGACTTCCGTCTAGTCGGGAATGGCGTGGCCTCCCAGTTTCGGAGTTTGGCGTTTTGCCCCATATATAGTATTTCGGCGGTGCTGGTGCCTTCTACTGGTTGAACCATGTGAGCCTCGTAGAGCATTTCTCTCATTGCCCCACATATCTCCTCGATTTCCTCAGCCGTGAAAATCTCGTCGTCTTCTTTTTCAGTGTATCTTGGTCCGACGAAGGTTTCATATAAATCTGGCAGTGGCCTAGGCAATTTCCAACCCTTATTCTTCCTTTTCTTCGCCCATTCTTCATCTTCTGGAGTGGGTTGAAAACCTATCCCAAAAAGTTTTTTGGCAGAAGGCAGGGTGATGGGTTCCGTTATTCCCTGCAATGTTTGTCCGAGCCCTTTTCCTGGCCTGAATCCGTGCCGGATCATCTCTTTAGCCACCATAACCGAGGCGTTAGACAAGAAAGGTTGGGGGCAAGGTTTTCCCTCTTCATGCTGCTCTGCTAACACAATCTCGAAAGCTTGATAGACCGTATGTTCGCTCCCTTCTCTTGGTTCAAGATATGGGATGGATGGATCCCGATAAATAGCATGCTCGTCTTCTCCATGGACCACAATCTCTCGGTCTTCATACTCAAACTTCACCATCTAGTGAAGAGTGGAAGGCACAGCTCCCGCCGCATGAATCCAAGGCCTGCCGAGGAGGAAATTGTAGGACGTATCCATGTCAAGCACTTGGAAAGTTACCTCAAACTCCACTGGCCCTATGGTCAATATCAAAGTCTATTTCTCCAAGGGTGTCTCTCTTGATGCCGTCAAAAGCCCTCACGCAAACATTATTGGGGAGGATTCTTCCGGTCCCAATTTCCATTCTCTGTAGCGTGGAGAGCGGACAAATGTCAACACCTGAACCCCCATCCAACATCACCCGCTTGACGTAGTAGTCTTCGCATTTAACTGTTAGATGCAAGGCTTTGTTGTGCACCGCTCCCTCTGGAGGTAAATCGTTCTTGCTGAAAGAGACTTGGTTGATGGCAAAGAACCTCTCTGTCATCCATTCCAGTTGTTCAACTGAGGTTTCAGCTGGTACATATGCTTCATTTAGGGTCTTGAGTAATATCTTTTGATTCTCGGTTGACCTCATTAGCAGAGATAGCATGGTCACTTGCTCAGGGCACTTGCGCAGTTGATCTACTACTTCGTAGTCTGGCATTTTCATTTGTTGGAAGAAAAATTCCGCTTCTTCAACGCTTACAAGATTCTTTGGTGGGAAGCGTCTCCGTGTGGCGTTGTTCAGCTCTTGGGTGTTTAAATACCTTCCAATGAAAGTACTTTCCGGAAGTTCCCCCGTGACTTCTTTACCTTTGTACGTTACCAACGTCCTTTGATAATTCCACGGCACTGTGGACGGATTGGTCATCGGCTTTTGTGGCACGCGTCCGATAACCACTGGCTCATTCAGCCGAGGTGGTTGAATCATCACCCGGACCACATAGGCCCCCTTTGGTACGTACATAGGCTTTGACCTTTTGACTTCAAAGATCTGCGTCTTTTCTGCTCGTCCTCGTGGGATGTAAAGAACTCCATTCTTCACAGGCACCACCTTTTTCTCTACCTTCTTTTTGGATTCGCACTTTACAGTACCGGCCTTTTCCCCTTTTTCTGATTCCTGGGCTGTTTCAGGCTTTTTCCCCGCGTCAACAATGGCGATTATAGCTTTCAAAGCAGGGTCAAATTCTTTGTCTTCGCAAATCATTCCGATCAGCGGCCCATTATTGTGAGCAGTTAATGGATTGTTAGTCACATTTGGGACCTCCTCGTCCCTTAGCACTATTTTCCCTTGCTCTATTAAATTCTCGACCACTCTTCTCAATGACCAACAATCATTTGTATCGTGCCCCTCGGCCCCTGAATGATAGGCACATCTGACACCGGCTTTGTAAGAAGGTGACGTCGGGTTGTGCCTTATCTGAGGGACCGGCTGCAGGAAACCCAACTGAACTAGCTTCGAGAACAAAGTAGAGTATGGCTCACCGATAGGCGTGAAAGTCCTCCTCCTAGGTGGCTCTTGAGGATGGAAGTTATTTTGCGGAGGTTGTGGGTTATAGTGGTTGCGGTAAGGAGGCTGATTTCTGGGAGGTGGAGCTTGGCCTCTGTTGGCTTGGTGCGGCGGATGGACATAAGGTTGGGCGTTCATGACCATGTAGGGCTGAGGAGGATATGCCGCATTTGAGTGGGGGTAGTAGTGTTGTGAGGTTCTTTACGGAAAACGGGGCCTGGGATTACGATATTCCCTTACTTCTGAGGCTGCCATGGCCGTTTTCTCCTTTTTCTTCCCTCTTGCCATTCCTCCAGACCCGCTTTGGACGGCTTGGGAGGTTGCCCTTATGGCTGCTTGACTCAAAATCCTACCCGTTTTTAGCCCATTCTCCACCATCTCTCCAATCTTAATCGCTTCAGCGAACGGCTTTCCCATGGCTGACATCATGTTTTGGAAATAGTCAGACTCTTAAGCCTGGAGAAAAGTAGTGACCATTTCCACCTCATCCATGGGAGGCTTCACCCTCGAATCTTGCTCGCGCCACTTGATAGCATACTCTCTGAAGCTTTCTGAAGGTTTCTTCTTCAAGTTCGACAGAGAATTTCGGTCTGGTGCGATGTCGATGTTATACTGGAATTGTCTCACAAAATCCCTAGCGAGATCATCCCAGACATGCCATCGGGACATGTCCTGGTCCATGTACCATTCCGAGTCTATTCCTACCAAACTTTCCCCGAAATATGCCATTAGCAATTCCTCTTTTCCGCCGGCTCCCCTTAATTGGTTGCAATATTTCTTGAGGTGAGCAATGGGTCACCGTGCCCATCGTACTTCTCAAACTTTGGGGTCTTGAAACCCACTGGTAGGTGTACGTGAGGGAACATGCATAGGTCGGCGTAAGAGACGCTTTTCTATCCGCTCAAACCTTGCATATTCTTCAAACTCTGTTCAAGGCTTCTCATTCTTTTGGCCATCTCATTTTGTTCCGCAATTCTGGGGTTCTGATCCTGCCCAGGTGCAAGCTCGCACTGAGGTTGTGGAGGATTAGTGCTGGTAGCGAATCTAGTTGGTTCCATCGAGAAAGATGGGGCTTGGAATGTAAACGAGGACGAGTCAAAAGTCGGCTTGTATGCAGCAGGTTGTGCCGTGATCGGGCAAGGTGGTGCAGTAAAGATATTTGTGTTTACATCCGTCGTTGACACTCGAGGATAAGACTCAGAGGGCGATCCAGCAGAGAAGGCTGAAATGGCTGGGTATCCGAATGGGGTAGCAGGATAACTTATGGGGACATTAGAAGTCCCGCTTGTCCTGGAGAATAACTCAGGGAATCCAGGGACGATGCTTGGTGGCTCTTTTCCATTATTCCAGTCATCAAGAATTTCCAGCATGCGGAGCCGCAAAATTCTATTTTCCTCCGCAGTTGCGGATTCGGGTGTGAGGACGGCCGAGATAGAACTTTCCTCGGAAACAGGGATTGTTGGCAACAGAATCTCTGAAGACATTTCTACACTTCCTTTTGACCTTGTGAAGTAAGTGTGAGCACTGCCTCCTGTCTTAACAATAGGTAATTGAACACTCCCTTTCGATCTCGTGAAATACGGGTGCGAGGCCAGACTTTCACCAAACCAACCACCTTTTCCAAAAACCTGGGAGGAACTCAACGACAAACGAATGGTTAATTCGAATCAAATAACAGATAGGCAATCTCACGTTGGGGCATGATGCACCTATACAGTTAAATGGATTTCTACATGTTTGCGACGAAAGCATGTGTCATTCCGGCATTCTTTTAGGCTTTCCTTTTATTATTTCCCCTTCTTTTTTTTTCAATTTTTCTCTTTGGTTAAACCACGACCGGATCCGATGAGGATTGCCTACGTATCACAGTGCCACGTGAATCAGATCGTTACGTAGTTCAAAAACACAAATGAGCGTAAAAGAAGCAACCTTTTTATTGTTGAAACGGTCTATTACAAACTACATTTTGCAAAAGAAAGAGCAAACTTTGAAAATAAACCTAGACTAAAAATAGACTAAAACAAACTGATGGGAAAAACAGGCAGAAGATGCTTGACTTATGAGTACATTATGGTTTTGAACATTGGTGCCCGCGGGGCATCATTCGGCCTCGCCGTGGTCCTAGGTGTGAGATCCCTCTCAAGCTGCTCCAGCTCATGCATGGTCTGCTTGAAATAACCCATCACCGCCGAGAGGACGGTAACGCTGGTCATGTTCTCACATCGTAGACATCGTCTGGTGATGGCATGGGCAATGGCCTTGATCCTATCTCTAGTTTGCTTCTTCTCTATGAGTAGGCGTTTTATCTGATCGCTACACAACTTGAATACCTGAGAATCCTGTATATGCTGATTCTTCAGTCGCCGTACTTCTAACTTCATCTGGGCTAACAAATCATACCAGTATCTGCTCTCAATTTGGAAGTCCTTGGCCTGATTAACTGCTTTGATCTCAAATATAGCCATCTCTCTCTTCATTTTGGCAACAGTTTTCTCATGGTCGCGTTTCAATTGGTTCAAGTATCGGCGATGCTTCTCTACTTTTGTTCCCCACTGTGCCTTGAGCTTTGCCATAAGCTTCCTAGATTCTTCTTAACCATCTCGCCATTCTGTGACTTCTCTTTTTAAACCCTTAATCAACTACTGGTCTGATCGACTTCTGGGCTGTTCATCAAGAGACAATCTCAATTTTTGGATTTGGGCCTTAAGTTCTTCATTCTCTTGGATCAATTTATTCTTTTCGCTTCGATCCGCCGCGATTTGTATGCTGTTATTGAATTTCAGACTGTCAATTTGTAGCTTCAAATCACCGATCTCTGCCCGATACCCTTTTTCTTTTGCTAACCAGTTCCATTGCCCTTGGGACGATTCTACAAAATCTTTGAGATGCGGTCTCTTAGCTGGTCTTACGCAAGACAGGTCGCCTTTGAACCAAGCGTGATACCCTGGGGAAACTTCCCCTTTTGCTATATCCATCACACAAGTGCTTGCTGTCAGATGTTGGCACTCACTCCAGATTTGGCGAACTTCTTCTTCGGGGAAACGACCGTCCGGACTGATTTCAATCACTTGGGTACTCAGATCTTCATCTTTTGGAACCACTTGATATCTCCCAAGTTGCCTCAAAACCCGATATGGTGCATAGGGTTGGATGCTTTTACGTCCCATCAACAGAAAGTGGGGCCTGGTTGCCGGCATGTATATGATTTCCTCAATAGGCGACAATCCGAGCGTCCACTAGATTTGGCCAGCAGTGAGAGTTCGGAGAAATGAAGTCCATGATGTGACTCCCTCAGGTAAATTGAACCCTTTGATTCTTGTGTAGAATTCTCCAATACAAGTTTTTTCGGGCGAACCGTAACCCAAGAGCGGGGAGCGGTGGCATAAATGATCGGTCATCCATATTTGCAATAGTAGGTTACATCCTTCGAAAAAGTCGCCCCTGGCTCGACAAGCAGTGAGAGCCCGGAAAATGTCAGCCATAATCATAGGCGCCAGAGTACTTTTATCTTGGGTAAGCAAAGTACTGACGACCCCAGTTATTTTTAGATCGATGTTTCCGTCCTTCCTTGGGAACACTATAAGACCCAAGAAGGCTGTCATAAAAGCTAACAGCCTGTGTTCGTCCCACTTTTGTCGGTTGCCTTTACTACACAGTTTGAAATCCGGCTTATTGAACCCGCCCTCATGACCGTATCTAGCATACATGAGATGGAGACTACAGAAACCTTTGGCAAGATCTGGATGGTGAAATGTTCGGGGTATTTTCAGAAAATCCAAAAACCGGTGTACCGTGACGGCCCTAGGTACAATCAAGTATTTGAACCTTAACGGAGCTTCATCGCCCCCAATGTATCCCGCTATTTCTTCCCGAGTCGGGGTGAGCTCGAAGTCTGAGAAATGAAATACATTGTGCGCCGAATCCCAGTAAGTGACCAATGATCTGATAATATCGCCCCGAGACTGAATGTCTAGTAAATCCGGGAGATTTTTCAGATTTTTCCTTACTTTACTTTGCCCCTCCTTGCCTAAGTCGTTCCACTATAATCGCAACTCAAAAGGGATCTTGGTCATTATTGAAAAATGTTCGTTTTGTATCGTGCTCATCCTGCACATTTATTTACGGTGATAAAAAACCTTTATTAGACTCAAAAAATTAAAATTATCTAGATTTTTTTTTTAAAAGATTTTTTGCAAAATGGGAGGTTGGACCCGATGAGAGTTGCCTACGTATCTCACACCGTGTGAGAATCAAACCGGCGTAGTTCGGTCGGATCAAAATAGGGGAAACAAAATTAAAATCCTCTAAAGAAAAGAGGAATAACTATTTTTTCTAGAATTTTGTTATATGTTTTTTTATTATTATTATTATTTTTTTTTTGAAAAGAGACCAAGGAAATACTTATACATTTTAAGTTTCCCCTTTTTTCATTTTTTTTTTGAAATTTCGAAAATCTTTTAAGAGGTACTACAAATGAAACAACAAAAATTGTTTTTTTTTGTTTTTATTTATATATATTTTGGATTTTGAAAGTGATTAAAAGGAATAGTCAAACTAAAGGACAAGCTCTGTTTTCATTTTTTTTATGTATTATTTTTTTTAAGAAAATTCCGGTGAGGTTTTGACATTACTCGGACATTGGTTTTTTTTTTCAAAAGAATAAGTAATTATCTCCCTAGCCCGCTATTTTCTTTTTTTTTTGAAAATTTTTCGGAAACCGGTCAAACATGCAGATCTGAAGCAAATAGATGCGCAAAACAAACGGGATGCAGCAGGATGGTCTTTTCATTCCAGGTTGCCTGTCCTAGACGGACCCAACCCCTGTGTTGAGTCCCCTATATCAAATGCAACATGATGCAGATAAGCGTTCCTACTAGGGATCCGGCATGAGGTTTCGTTATACTAGGTTTATAACCTGGGTAGATGTTCTAGACTGTGTACCCGAGCGGACAACTCGAGTCGAGGAGGGGCAACTTACCGGGAACCAAAAGGTCGTCCGGCTTCGTAACTTATCCGTCCTCTTTCTTATTTCAGGTATTGACACTAACAGAATAGGGAGCCTCGACCAGCGAGCTTCTCCCCGATGGTGAAGAGAGAAGGGTTTCAGCACAGTTTATATACAGTTCAGATAATATCAAAGCGGTAAAAGACAACATTCAGCACGTTATATCAAAACATGTAATAAATATCAGATAATAAAGCCAAATATAACAATTATTCTAAGCTCGAATTCTTGAACCCTGAACCAGAGATTCTGGGTTCGAAATCCCCAACGGAGTCGCCAGAGCTGTCACACCTCCTTTTTGCGAGCCCGCCCCGAAGGGTAAAAACGCGCGAGGGAGTTTTTCCAATTTAAGTGACAATATTTGAAATGGGATTATTTATTTAATTCAGAGTCGCCACTTGGGAAAGGTTTGGTTTTTGGTGTCCCAAGTCACCGGTTTATCTTGAATCCCAAATCGAGGAAATTTTTGACTTTTCCAAATGAAGTCTGCGAACCAGAAATTCTAAGTAAGGAATTCTGTTGACCCGAGGGAAGGTGTTAGGCACCCTCGAATCCCGTGGTTCTAGCACGGTTGCTTAAATTGTTATAATGACTAAATATCTGATTTAAATACATGTTACGACTCGCGTGCCTTTAGTAAGTTTAAACTCGCTTTTATTATTATCATTTATTTTTATAGAATTGCAACGTCGTGAAAATGCATCTCGAACCACGCCACAATCAATGCACCCGTGGTTGTCGACACATTTTGACTCCGTTGAGATTTGGATTTGGGTCACATCAATGTGCGCCCGAATTTAAGAATGTAATTTAATTAAACCGTGCCTTAAGAGTCTAATGCGTTATTGTCTTTGAAAAAGGCGGGGAAATTCACTAGACAACCCATCCCAAATTCTAAATATTTATTATGATTAGTTATTGAGGTCCCCGCAATTTGCACTTTATTCGGCGAGGCTCATCTCGTTATTTTGGAAGGGATATCCTAAAGTGACTACATTTCTATTATGTTCGTCTCTAAAAAATGAAAGAAAGAAAAATGTATGCTGATTAAATGTCATGCTTAGCTAATCCTGACTTCTTATTAATTATCTGATTACAAGGTGAAGAACGTTGTATCTCATGGAACATACTTTTAATTTGATAAAAGAAAATACATACGAGATTGATGAAATGCTACGCTTACTCCGCACACTCCTTAAGCTAAATCTAAATTAACTCATTTAAACAGGATTAATAGAATTCCTTATTAAAGGATGCTACCTATGGTATTCAAAACTCATCTTAAACATGTCTAATGAAATTGCAACTCGAGAGTCTAAAAACTATATTGTATTTTTTGCGAGATTAAAAGGAACCGTCCGCCCTATATATTCACAACATGCTGAAAAATGAGTTTGAATTAACAATCATACTAATGGTTTCATATTCCATGAATTATGGTTACATCCTATATACCATTAAACGAATCGCATATTTAGATCAACATAAGCTTCAATCAAATACAAACTTACTAATGTACTTCCCTATTGAACTACAAACTAAAATTTATACAACTTAATAATAAAAGGGCTGTAAGTAAAGCAAACAGATGATTATAATTTCTCCACATCTTTCAATTCATGCTTTTTATTGTTTACAATCAGCTACACCAATGTGAGACTCGAAATGTGTACCTGGAATGCTGAAAATGCAAAGGAGAAGAGGAGGAAGATAGGAAAAATTAGCAGCAACAGGAACAGAATAGCAGCAGCAAGAACAAAAACAACACAGCAGAACAGGCTTGAGTGCAAGAATGTGACTATAGCCGATAGGAAAAGGTAGCCAAATGACAGCAGCACACAATGGAGTAGAATCAGAACTCCAGGCAGACCAAAACCAATAACAAACCAATGAAAACACTCAACCAATAAACTCAATTGGAACTTCAAAGAATCAGAATTGATTGAAAAGGCTGAAAACAAATGAAGCCCAAACAACGATAGGAAGAAACAGTTTCTGATTTTTCTGTGTGTTTTTCTCTCTTGTGTATGTGTCTGTATCTATCTAACAATCAAGTCTCGAAAATCTGAGTTCAGTCTAAAAATCTGTCTGCCTTTTTCTTTTCAAAATTCAGTCTCCAAAAAATCAGTCTGAATCCAGTCTGAGTCCCCTTACTAATGGAAGTTCTTTTCCTTTTATCCTAAACTCAGGTCATTTTGAACAGCCTATAAAGCCATCAGAAAACCCCCTTCCATGGGGTCTGTTCTCTTTCCAGTTTCCACTCAACTATTTAAATATAACCCTTCCCATGATATTCCCCTACCAGCCTTTAGTTAGATATGGTTTATTATTTCTGAACTAATCAGGGCGTGGGCAGCCTGACTATGCCATGACAGCACATGCTGTCAAGTTATTTTTCATTTCAAAAGGGCCTTTATGCACATGCTGTGCACAAATGCACATGCCACCAATTCAGATTGCAGCTAACAATCCAATCTTTTCATTTTCAGATTCAAATACAGTAACTATAAGTAGCCATACTTGATTCTTACTTTGATTCAAACAAAGTTCCAGCAGGCAATAGATCAAATTGTTACCATTTGAACAACTGAAATTAATTGACGACATATGTCGACTCGACTATACTAATCATAACATGTACAATCGAAATCCATGATCAGAACATCTAACAGTATTAAACACATGATTCGAATTGTACTGACTAAACAAAAAATTGTACTGGGGAATCGATTAATCAGTCAAATTTAAAGTTCAATTGATTGCACAGCACACACACATATACACATTATCAGTGAATAGAGGAAAGACTCGATCAAACACAGAGGTTCAGGCAAGGCGGACAGGAAACAGTCGACCAATAATTCAGAAATAAAATCAACTAACATTTTGGGGAAATAAACAAACATTCAATTACAACAAGACTCGTGAACTGATAGAAAAGAACACAAAAATACCTGAAATCTTGAAAATCAGCAAACCCTAGCTCGGATTCGAATTGATCTTTCTTAGGGTTGAACGGACTTTAATCGAAGTGTTCTCAAATGAGAAACACTTCGATTAAGGTCCATTAGACCCTAATCACTTGGCTCAAAAAGACACAGATCAGAATCGAGGAACCCTAGGGCTCCTAAAAGCAGATCTGGGATTTATGTTTCCCTGGTTAGATTCGGACCAAACCAAGCATGGTTTGGTCACGAGGGAGGTCCGGGGACTGTCTGGTGTGAAACTGGGGTCAATCGGTGGGGAGTGATTCATTTAGTAATTATTAATGTGATTAAGTAACTTATGACTAGATTCGAGCGGATTGGTGGTGGAATCAACAGGTAAAGCTATACTAGAAGCGTGAGTTGAGTTTGGAGCATTCGAGGTAAGTGTTTGTTCTAAATTTGGCTTGAGGGAATAGTATTAGGATGTTATTTGCTACTTGCTAATGTGGAGTACGGTGTAGAGGCATGGTGACAGTTATCTATGCACCTGAGTATAGCATGACCGTGAGTCTTAATTGCTTTTAATTCGAATAACGTGACACAATCTCCTTGTTTATTCGATGAGTTTCGTATAATGTGAACGGTTGAGGTAAAATTGTGATTGGTGTAATTTTGGAGCGTTAGCTCGAACATGAATGGTGTTAGTTGAGGAAGAAGGGATTTAAAAAGAAAATGTGTTGTGATTACTCCCTTGCCGGGATGTGTAGACCGATATATATACTCTCCCTTGCCGGGATATTTTAGGCTATTAGCTGTACCCTTGCCGGGTTAGAGTGATATGTTGTTGATTTCCCCTAATGGGACTCTCCTTACAAAATCAGATATTTCGAATTATATTATGGGATCGTGTGGCACGCCATCCACTTATATATGATATTATGGGATCGTGTGGCACGCCGTCCACTTATATATGATATTATGGGATCGTGTGGCACGCCGTCCACTTATATATGAACATTGGGATCGTGTGGCACGCCGTTCACTTATATATGATATTATGGGATCGTGTGGCACGCTGTCCACTTATATATGATATTATGGGATTGTGTGGCATGCCGTCCACTTATATATGAACATTGGGATCATGTGGCACGCCGTCCACTTATAAATGATATTATAGGATCGTGTGGCACGCCGTCCACTTATATATGAAAACTGGGATCGTGTGGCACGCCGTCCACTTACAAATGATATTATGGGGTCGTGTGGCATGCCGTCCACTATATATATATATATATATCATGGAAACCGGAGTTTCTTCGGTTAATTTTCGATATTTCATTTTTATCTGTTACTCCATGGTGAGATGCATCTATGGTGTTAAGGTGAGGGCCACCGGCGTCCATGCTGCCGGGTTTTTGGTGAGGGGAAAGGGGGCGGCTCTAGGGTTCCGGGGTTGGGTCTGTGGAAGGGATGACTAAGGCAGGGGGGGTTTGGATAGGGGGCAGGGTGTGATATGAGGCTTTTTATACGGGGTGGATGATTGTGTCTTGGCCGTTGGATTGAACGCGATCAACGGCCTGGATCTGAAGGTCTAACTGAAACGATGTCGTTTAGCTTACTAAGGGTCACGGTTGGTTCGGGTAAAAAGGGTCGGATCTGTTCGTGGGTACGGGGTATGTGATCTTGGCCGTTGATCATTCTGAGATCAACGGCCTAGATCAAGCACGACCCAAACGACGTCGTTTGAGATACTCCTGGGCTGAACTGGACTGGACCGGATAATTTTAGTTTGGGCTTGTCTTATTGGACTGGCCCAATCTGAAATCCCTTTTTCTCTTTAATCCCCTAATTAAATTAAACAACACTAATAAAAACATTAAACAAACAATTAATCACACAATAAAAAAAACATCACTTTATATTTTTACACACGACACATATATTTTGTTTTTGATAAAAATACAAAAAGAAAAGGGAAGATCACAAATAAATACCGAAAATGCCACGTAAAATCCGAAAAATTGTGCAGCAAGACCAAACTACTATTATTTTGTTTCTTTTGGAGTGATTGTTGCGAAAAACAAAAATCACGTGCTCACAACATGCCGACAAGTTATTTGCATAGCTCGAACTTGTCTCTTGGTACCACCTTGGTCAACATATCTGCAGGATTTTCACTCGTGTGAATATTTTTGACTTGAAGTGATTCGTTCTCCACTTGCTCACAAATCCAATGATATCTGACGTCAATGTGTTTTGTTCTCGCATGGTACATGGAGTTTTTGCTCAGGTCTATTGCACTCTGACTGTCTCAATAGACAACATACTCCATCTGGCCGCAATATACTCCGCTTCAGTTGTAGATAGTGCGACACACTTCTGCAACTTCGACTGCCATGATATAGCTCCCCTTGAAAAAGTAAACAAATATCCAGTAGTGAATTTTCTGTTATCAAGGTCACCTGCCATATCATAATCTATATAGCCCTTCAAAATTGGATTTGATCCTCCAAAACATAAGCATTCATGTGAGCTTCCTCTTAGATACCTGAGTATCCACTTTACAGTTTCCCAATGCTCTTTTCCTGGATTTTCGAGAAATATGCTAACAACACCGACTGCATGAGCAATATCTGGTCGAGTGCATACCATTACATACGTCAAACTTCCAACGGCAGAGGAATAAGGAATCTTGTCCATTCTCTCTTTTTCCTCCATTGTTGTTGGACACATCTTCTTGCTCAACTTCAGATGACCAGGAAGGGGTGTGCGAACCAACTTAGCACTTTTCATATTGAAGCGCTCCAGTACACGTTCTATGCACTTCTCCTGTGACAAGTAAAGCTTCCTTTCGTTTCTCGAATGAGTAATTCTCATGCCCAAAATCTGCTTAGCATGACCCAAGTCTTTCATTGCAAAAGACTTATTCAACTGTTTCTTCAACTCGTCAATCTTGGAAGCATTCCTGCCCACAATCGACATATCATCCACATATAGCAAGAGGATGATAAATCGTCATCAGAAAATCTTTGTACAAACACACACTAATCTGAAGAAGTCTTCTTGTAGCCTTGCTCCCTTATAACAGACTCAAACTTCTTGTACCACTGTCTGGGATCTTGCTTCAATCCATATAGACTCTTCTTAAGTTTGCATACAAGATTTTCCTTACTCTTTACCTTGAAGCCCTCAGGTTGTTCCATATAAATCTCCTCTTTTAAGTCACCGTGAAGAAAAGCAGTCTTCACATCCATCTGCTCAATCTCCAAATCAAGACTAGTAGTCAAACCAAGAACTATCCGAATGGAGGACATTTTCACGATAGGAGAAAATATTTCGTCAAAGTCAATACCTTTCCTTTGACCAAATCCCTTGACAACCAATCTAGCTTTGTATCTGGGCTTCAAACTATATTCTTCAGCTTTAACTTTGAATACCCACTTGTTCTTCAAAGCTCTCATGCCCTTAGGCAATTTCACCAACTCATAAGTATGGTTCTCATGCACAGATTTCATCTCATCTTGCATGGCTTCAATCCATTGATCCTTGTGCTCATCTTCTATGGCCTCCGCATAACATTCAGGTTCTCCCCCATCAGTGAGTACTACATACTCATTGGGTGAATGACGGGAGGAAGGAGTACGAGGTCTAGAAAACCTCCTGAGTAGAATATCTAACTCGTCCACAGCTTCGTGAGTATGAGCATCTAACTCATCAACATTAGCATTGTTATCACCATCACCATCAATATGTTGATCTGTAATATGGTTCTGGGCATCACCATCATCATTGAGCCCATCAATGTCATCCGCATTTGTATGAGGAACTTGATCAAGATTAACTAAACCTTCAGAACTTGAAGATTTTAACTTCTCCGTTTTGTTAATATCTTCAATGGTTTGATCTTCCACGAAGATAACATCACGACTTCTCATGACCTTCTTCTCAATTGGATCAT
The DNA here is from genome assembly GCF_000715075.1 of Nicotiana tabacum. Taxonomy (NCBI): domain Eukaryota; kingdom Viridiplantae; phylum Streptophyta; class Magnoliopsida; order Solanales; family Solanaceae; genus Nicotiana; species Nicotiana tabacum. The sequence continues at coordinate 48,495,596 of NC_134099.1, read as the reverse complement.
ATAGCCTGTAACCAAACTCATCAAGGCCATAACCAATGAAAATGCACTGCCTTGTCTTGGCAGTTAATTTTGACCTCTCATCTTTAGGCACATGTACAAAAGCTTTGCAACCAAACACTTTCAAGTGGTCATAGGAAACATCCTTGCCATACCAAAATTTGTTTGGAACATCACTTTGTAAAGCAACCGCAGGGGATAGATTAATAGCATGTGCGGCGGTCAACAAAGCCTCACCCCAAAAGGAATTCAGCAACTTTGCTTCAGAAAGCAAACATCTGACTCTTTCCATCAAGGTCCTATTCATCCTTTCTGCTAAATCATTAAGCTAATGAGTCTTAGGAGGAGTCTTCTGGTGTCTGATACCCTGTTGTTTGTAGAATTCGTCAAACGGTCCATAATATTTACCACCATTATCAGTACGAATACACTTCAGCTTCTTTCCAGTTTCTCTTTCAACTGAAGCCTGAAACTGCTTAAAGACACCCAACACTTGGTCTTTAGTCTTCAAGATGTAGACCCAAAGTTTCCTTGAACAATCATCAATAAAGTTAGCAAAATAAAGTGCACCACCCAAAGTTTTTGTCTTCATTGGACCACATAAATCTGAATGCACTAACTCAAGCAACTCTGTCTTTCTTGAAGGAGGATGAGACTGGAAAGAAACTCTTTTTTGTTTTCTAGCCAAGCAGCGCTCACATTTTTCTAATTTTGCACTTTCAAAATTTGACAACAATTTCTTCTTGGCTAGAACATTTAGTCCTTTTCTCGCTAATGTGGTTAAGCCTCTTATGCCATAACGTTGAAGAGCTATTGCTCTCAACGGAATTCACCATATCAACACAGGTAAAGGCCGTAGTCCAGTATAGACCACAACGTTTTTCCCCACGAGCCACAATCATGGAACCCTTAGTGAGCTTCCACTTTCCAGCACCATTGGTACTTATATATCCCTCATCATCCAAAACACCAATAGAGATCAAGTGCAAACGAACATCAGGTGCATGTTTTACATTTTAAAACTAGTTTAGTTCCAATACTAGTTTCCAAATAAATCGTTCCAACACCAGCCACCATAGATACAGTCTCATTACCCATGCTTAAAGTTCCAAAGTCACCCTGAGTATAGGATGAAAAAAATTCCTTCCTTGATGTCACATGAGATGCAGCACCACTGTCCATAACCCAGCTTGACTCAATATTTATCAGATCCGCATCAAGGACTGTAACAAGATCTTTTGTAGTGACGGTGGCCACACGATTGCTATCTTCATTCTGTTCTTCCTTGTCTCTATTCTCATTTTTCAAAATCCGGCAGAACTTCTTTGTGTGCCCTTTCTTCCCGCAATGATAGCATTCAATATCTTTAAGTCTGCTTCTGGATTTGCTTCTATTATGTTCTCTATTTTGAGAACCCCGATTCTTGTTTCTCCCCCTAGAGTCAGTCACCAAGACATCTGATGAGGAGGAACCCTGAGATTTTCTTTTCATCTCTTCATTTAGAAGGCTGCTCTTGGCAAGATCCATAGAGATCACACCGTCCGGAGCAGAATTTGATAATGAAGTTCTAAGAATTTCCCAAGAATCTGGTAGGGAACCAAGTAGAAACAAACCTTGAATTTCTTCATCAAATTTAATGCTCATAGCAGATAACTGGTTCATGATCCCCTGAAAATTATTCAGATGATCTGTCATCGCGGAACCATCGTGGTATTTTAAACCCAACATCTGCTTTATCAGAAACATCTTGTTGTTTCCAGTTTTCCAAGCATACAGACTTTCAAGGTGCTCCCATAGGGTCCGAGCATGTGTCTCCCCAGAAATATGGTTCAAAACATTATCGTCAACCCACTGTCTAATAAAGTCGCAAACCTACCTATGTAATAAATTCCACTCTTCATCTGATTTATTATAAGGCTTTATAGTGGTGAAGATAGATTGATAAAAATTCTTGACATAGAGAAAATCTTATATTTTGCCCTTCCAAATGGCATAATTTGTGTCATTTAAAGTAACCATTCTACTAGTGTTGACTTCCATCGTTTATCACAAATACAAATACTATTTATTAGGAGACCAAAGTAATTCTTTTCTGATGTGGAAGTTCAGACTGTGCTGCAGCCACAGAGCATACTCAGACAGAACCTTGGCTCTGATACCACTTGTTGGGAATAAACCCCGTAAAAATAGTATTCACGGTATTAGTGATAAACGCGGAACACTAAGTTATGGTTAAATCAGCAAGAATAGAAATGCAGCAATAATGACACCAAGATTTTACGTGGAAACCCTGCTGAATAAGGGAAAAACCACGGCCAAGAAGAGCAAATGATATCACTATAGCGAGAAATTTTACACTGTGTAGTAACAAGTAAAAATACTCCTAAGACCACTACACCCTCAAAAGAAATAAACACTCTTTTGCTTTTTACACCTCACTATAATATCTCTCACACTCTATTTTTCTTCCCAAACTATTTTCTTATAGTTTATGGAATACCTTGCTCTCTCTCTTTTTTCTCTTTGTTAGTGTGTAGAAATGAGAGTTAAGGCTCGCCTTTTATAGCCAAAACCTCGCTCTCTAAAGCCTACAATATTTGACAATTTACACACCATTTTCACAGTTTCAACAAGGTTGGCTATCAAACCAAACTAAGTCAATAAAATTGGCTACCAAATTATACTAATTCAACAAGGTTGGCTACCAAACCAAACCAAGTCAATAAAATTGGCTACCAAATCAATTGAATGCAGCAATTATGATCTACTCCTCCCATGATAAGGAAATGGCGAAGACTACTGAAAGAGACCATGTGCTTTTCCATTTGCAACAGAGGTTTAACCTTGTCAGGGTAGAAGTCGCTCTGATTAAGCTATTAAACTGTCAAGCCACAATAATAGCTCCTCTGAAAGATCTGATTGACTATGTTCGAGAAGAGGTGATATTCTTGGGAAAGTTTCCCACGGATTCATTGGAGCAGTGCAAAGAGCAAACTAAGATAACTGATATTTTGACCCTTGTTCAATCTGCGACTAGCCAAGCATGGTCATTCTTTAATTCTCTTTCTCATGACTCAAAGCAAGAAAACCTGACCGGTGAAATTGTGTGCTTGTATTTTCATTTGCTTCTTAAGTTCAAGTTTATTAATGCAGCAATTAAACAGATGTGTTCCAACATATCTGCATTTTCGACGCTGGACCATCCTATGATAAATATGATAAACTTTCTTCCTATTAACTTTGAGGTCATTGATTCGTATTTCAACATGCTAAAATCCTCAAAGACATCAGCCTCTGGTTGCCCCAAGATGGATTTGGTTTTGATAGGATTTCATGATTATATTCTTGAAAATCTGCTGACTTTTACTGTTGCAGATGAGGTTAAAAAGTTTTACTATGGTTTGTTGCTCCTGGCAACGTACTTTCTTGATCCTCTAGTTCAGTGCATGGGGTGCAAGAAACAAAATAATCTCTTGATAGGATTCGGAACTCTCGTGATTGAGGCTGAATCTGCTATCTCTTTATCTTATGAGGATAGCAACAAAAGTAGGAAGGTCAATCTTGTTCTTCAATTTTTGACTGAGGCTTTCAAGTTTGTCAATCTACTAAAGCACAGAGCAACTTTGAAAGCTGAAATACTGGAATTGATTGAAAGAGCTCATGAAGAGCTTATTTTCCTTGGAGCTTTTCTCATGGATGTTCTTAGACAACATACAGAGCTTAACATATTCAATGATCTCTTGATGCATGCTGAAGTAACTGCCCTCAAGTTAGCACAAATCAGGGGTTCTTGTTATATAAGTTTCATGGACGGAAGCAGCACTGAGAAAATGAGGCTTTCATTATCTGATTATCTATAAGAGATCGAGTCTGTCAAGGTCAAGGTCAGAGAAAAGGCATCACCTTGCAACATGACAGGTGGAGAAGGCCTAATTAATTTTTTATCAAGCCTCCAGGAGGGGGTGCTCAAGTACTATGATGCTTGTTCAATCTCTTTTCTGAAGAATCAGATCCTAGTAGTCAGAGACAAACTAGTTTATTTGGGCTGTTTTCTTGCATATATTGTACTGTATCGCGATGTGCATCAAGAGCTCAAAGATCTCATGAAACATGTTCAAGATATAAAGTATGTCTGTCTCTTACCCTTCAGTGACTATGGACCTGCTTGGTATTACATGTTATATCTGTCTAATGTCAAGCAATTGCTTAAGTTCGTGGAAGCTGAGGTTAAAGTGATTTGTCTTAAAGTTCCAGATTTGTCAAGTTATAGCTTCCCCAAAACAAATGGATTAGGATTCCTCGATTGTTTCTTGGGAAAATTGGAGGAGTTGTTATGTTCTAAGCTCGATTTGATTATTGACTTAAAACATCAGATTGGATCAGTAAGGGAGGGCTTATTGTGTCTAAGATCGTTGACTGATCATTTTGCAGAACACTACAATGAGCATAATGAAATTTATAGTCTTACAGCAAGTGTTACAGAAATGGCATACAAGGCAGAGTATGTCATTGACTCGTGCTTGGCCTGTTCTCACCCACTCTGGTACAAAATTCTTTGGATTTCTGAAGTCGTTGAGAATATCAAGCTTGTACATAGAGGTGTTAGTGAGACTTGGGAGAGAAAGATGATACATGTTACTGTGCACAAAGTGAAAAAGACCTCGACTGATCTTGCACAATCTTTATTAGCTAATACTCCAAGATCAAATGAAGAAATGGTGGGTTTCCAGGATGCAATGGAAGAAATAAAGAACCAGCTACTTGGAGGATCACCTCAGCTAGATGTCATCTCATTGGTCGGCATGCCTGGAATCGGTAAAACTACTCTTGCCGAGAAGATTTACAATGATCTGATAGTTACTCGTCGTTTTGATGTTCATGCTAAGTGTCGTGTGACTCAAGTGTATACATGGAGAGAGCAGATGTTTTCCATTTTGAATGATGTTCTTGAGCCTGCTGATCGCACTGAAAAAGAAGACGGTGAATTAGCTGATGAGCTGCGTCGATTTTTGTTGACCAAGAAATTTTTAGTTCTCATTGATGATGTGTGGGACTATAATGTGTGGGACAGTTTACATATGTGCTTTGAAGATTCTCGGAAAGGGGGTAGAATTATTCTAACAACGCGGCTGAATGATATTGACAGTTATGCTCAATGTGAGAGTAGACCCCATCATCTTCGTTTATTCAGAGATGATGAGAGTTGGACATTATTACAGAAAGAGGTGTTTCAAGGGGAGAGCTGTCCACCTGAACTTGTTGATGTGGGGTTTCGAATAGCAAAACGTTGTGGAGGGTTGCCCCTCTTCATTGTATTAGTTGCTGGTGTTCTGAAAGAGAAAGAAAACAAAGCAGAATTGTGGAAATAAATAGAAGAAAGTTTAGGTTCGGAGAATATTGTTAGCTTGGAAGAGAGCATGTCTATGATTGAATTCAGTTACAAGAATTTACCAAACCAGCTAAAGCCTTGTTTCCTCTATTTTGGAGGACTTTTGAAGGGCAAGGATATTCATGTCACAAAATTGATCCGACCGTGGGTAGCTGAGGGGTTTGTAGAAGCAAATATAGAAAAAGGACCAGAAGATGCTGCTCAAGTTTTCTTGGAAGATCTTATTAGTAGGAATTTAGTGATGAACGTGGAGAAGAGACTCAATGGCAAGGTGAAAACGTGCCGCATTCATGATCTGTTGCATAAATTCTGCTTGGGAAAGGCCAAAGAAGAGAATTTCTTTCGCTGGATCAATAGGTACAATTATATAAGAACTATACTGATTTTATTGTATTATGATAATCTTAATTCGCATTTTCATTGTTTTTCTTTAAGCAGATTCAATGGAGAGGATACATTTCCCGAAGAGGCTAAAGAATACCGGTTGTTTGTTCATTCCATGAGGATCAGATTGATCTATGGCAGTCGTCTCTCTCAAATGTTCGTTCTTTATTATTCAATGTGATTGATCTGGGTAACATGTTATAGCTACGTGATGTCTCTTTCATTTTTGATACTTTCAAACTCATAAGTGTTGGATTTGGAAACCATCAACATTGGTGGTACTTTTCCTGGTGAGTTACAATGTCTTTTTCATATGAGGTACTTTGCTGCTCAAACTGGTGCAAATTCGATTCCTTCATCTATAGTAAGCTTTGGAATCTCGAAACTTTTGTGGTAAGAGGATTGACGGGAGAGGTGATATTACCTAGTTCACTTTTGAAGATGGTTAAATTGAGGAATATACATGTTAACCATCGTGCTTCCTTTAGTTTGCACGAGAACATGGCTGAATCACTTGTTGACTCTCAATTAGATAATTTGGAATCCTTTTCAACTCCACATCTCTTATGGTGAATATGCAGAGATGATGTTGAGAAAGCTGAGTTGCTTAATCTCGGGAACATTTGATTATTCAAAGATAGTGAAGGGAAGGTGTGTTCTCTTTCCTAACTTAGAGTTCCTAAGTCAAATTGAATCCCTCAAGCTTGCTTCCAACAATTATCAGCCAAACTTCCACATGTCTTCAGTTTCCCCTCAAGACTAAGGGAATTGACTTTATTAAAATTCCGTCTGCGGGGCCAAATTTCAGCCATTGGAGAACTGCCTAACTTGGAGATTCTGAAGTTACTTGTCAGAGCTTTTGAAGGGGATGAATGGGAAGTGAAAGACTCAGAGTTCCTTGAACTCAAATACTTGGAATTGGACGACCTCAATATTGCAAAGTGGTCCGTCTCTGATGATGCTTTTCCTATGCTTGAACGTTTGGCTTTAACCAAATGTAAGCGGCTTGAGAAAATCCCATCTCATTTTGATAGGGATGGCAATTGGGGCAGGGCGGGGCAGGGATAATCTTAAATAGGGCGGGGCAGGGGAAGAATTTAACGGGGCAAATTGTTATTTTTAAAAAAATTTAATAGGGCAGGGTAGGGCATATACGGGTTAATAGCTGGGTCGGGTCAAAATAAGTTAGACCCGCGTACCCCCAAATCTTAAATCCCAAACGCTAAAAGCGTAAAACCTAATTTCCAAACTCAGAAGTCAAAAACTTTCAATCTCTCATGCGATTGAGCGATTCTTCTTCCTCTTTGAACTGCTGCGAATCTGCGATTCTTCTTCCTCAAACCTTCTTCGATTCTTCTTCCTCCAGTAAATCCAGGTAAATATCTAATAAGTACATAGTTCTCTTTTTCTCTAATAATTTCCATTCATTTTATCACGACCAGTGGTTTCCGGCCTAGTAAGGGTGTTTCACTGATCAACAGACCTTTTTTGGAGAAGAACTACCTTGGACCAGGTCTACCGGTGTTTATTTGTCAGGTTCGGACTCTATTTTGTTGCTACTTGGTTTCTCTGATTCTATATTTTGTTGGGAGATTAGTGCCGAGCTGCCCTTTTTTTTTTTTTAATTTTGTTACTGATATATAAAACGATGGGTTGTTTTAGTCTTTTAGAAAATAATGCTTGGCTTCTCCTTCGACAAGAACTAATAGTCTGTCTATGGCTTCTCCTTGGGCTGTTAGAATTGGCATGGCGGGCTTGTTTCATTCTTAATGCCATATTGCTATCGCTTCCTGGTGTGCATAAAATGAAAAAAAAAATTGTTTTCTACTTCCAAATGTTTCCTTTAGGAAAACCTGCACCATGGAACTTATGCTTGGTGAAATTCAGATATCATCTTGTCCAAATCAATCACTTAACTACTGTTTGACTGTTTATTTTGACACAAAAGTGAGTAGGTTCTAGGAATATGACATTTGGTTATTAAATTTTGTTGATGGAGAATGAGACAAATCTTCTCGTCACTGAGACATATACTAAATATCAGTTTTTAGTGATATTTCTTGTCTTTGTTTTACTAGATAATCATGGCATCTCAAATTGAAGAGAATCTACCAGTTTCATCTACTAATGCTATTTCCTTAGACGATGAGAGTCAAAGTCCTTCACAACCTGATGAAGTTGAACTGAAAAAAGGAGATATTCCCGAGCATGGGATCATTTCAAGCCGATGAAGGTTAAGGGTGTTCCATATGGTGCTTGTAAGTATTGCGATCGCCGGTATAAAAATTCTAGAAATTGTGGGACAAAATCTATGTTAGATCACATGCTTAAGTGTCCTAATAGGACAAGAGATGCACAAAATGAGGGCGATACCGGGGGTGCTTATTTTGATCAAGATGTTTCACGTAAAAAAACTTGCACATGCCATTATTTTACACGAGTATCCACTCTCTATAGTTAATCATGTGGGATTTAGGAACTTTGTTGCGAGTCTTCAACCTATGTTTAAGATGGTTTCTAGAAATACAATCAAGAATGACATAATAAAAGTCTTTGACAATTTGAAATCGCAAACTTCTATGTTGCTGGAGAAAGTCACGAGTAGAATTGCAATAACAATCGATATGTGGACTTCCAATAGTAACAAAAAAGGGTTCATGGCTATTACTGGTCATTTCATTGATGATTCATGGAGGCTTCAAAGTCATATTTTGAGATTTGCTTATGTCCCTGCTCCACATGATAAAGATGTTTTGTGTGGTGCTTTGGTTAATTGTTTGTTTGATTGGAATCTTGAACGAAAACTATCGACTATCACAGTTGATAATTGTAGCACAAATAATGCTATGATTAAAACTTTATTGGATGAGAAACTTAATAAAAAAGATTTGTTGTTGAGTGGTCGAGTATTTCACGTGCGTTGTGCTGCACATATTTTAAACTTGATTGTGCAAGAAGGGTTAAAAGTGATAGGAGATAGTATTAAAGTGCGTGATAGTGTCTTGTATTGGATTGGATCAGTTGGCAGAATTGAGAGGTTTGAAGAAGCCGCACGTTTGGTTCACTGTTCTTGTTATAAGAAGTTGGAGTATGATTGTCCTACTCGGTGGAACTCAACATATTTAATGTTGAGAACAGTTATAGAATACAAAGAGGTGTTTAACAAGTTGAGTCTAACTGACACAAATTATAAGTCGTATCCAACTGAAGAGCAATGGAGTAATGCAGAAGATGTTTCTGATAAGCTCAAACTTTTTTATCATATCACTAAATAGTTTTCAGGAACTCAATATCCAACTTCTAGTCAATACTTTATAAAAGTTTGTGAAATTAAATTAGAATTGGAAGCTTGGGTGAAAGAGCTTAATCCTTTGATTAGCGATATGACATCTGCCATGTTGTTGAAATTTTAAAAATATTGGGATGATGTGCATATTTTGATGGGAGTAGCTACAATCTTTGATCCACGGTACAAGATGAGGTTGGTAGAGTTCTTTCTTCCACTAATTTATGGTGAAGAAGTTTCAACTAAAATTCAAGAAGTTCGATCCAGTTGTTATGATCTCTTTCAAGATTATATGAGTAAATTATCTGCTCCACATGATTCATTAGCATCTAATTCTAGTGAAGTCACTAGTTTTACTCAGGGTGATCGGCTTTCGAGCTTTGATAGATTTGTAGCTTCAACTGGATCTACCGTGGAGAAAAGATCAGAGTTGGATATGTACTTAGAAGAAGACCTACTACCTCGAACCCCTTCATTTGATAATTTGAGTTGGTGGAAGACAAATGGATTGAAATTTCCTACATTGCAAAAAATGGCTCGTGATCTCTTAGCCATTCCCCTGTCTAGTATTGCTTCAGAATCGGCATTTAGCACTAGTGGGAGGTTGATTAGCCCGCATCGGAGTAGACTCCACCCCACTACTTTGGAAGCTTTAATGTGTTCTCGCACGTGGTTATGGAATGACTTAAATGGTAAGTAATTTTCTCATTATTGTCTTAATAGGTATTCAATTGTTTAATACTATATTGATACATTGAACTATGCATTTTTCCTTTTAGGTTTGACTTCAATCGTTGATCAAGTTTCATGTCCAACATTTCTTGATGAAGAGGACGAGCCGGATTCAAGTGGTTTATCGCAACTATGAGACCCTTGACATGCTACTGTTTTTCCACAAACTATCTACCATTTGTCACTGAGCGTGAGCTTTTTAAGCCAACAGATGTGCTTTGCAAGAGGAAAAATGCGGTTCATCCAATTCCTATTTTTGTGTTCTTCTGTGTCTGTTTCAACAGCCAAGATTGCAACTTTGTGTTCTTTTGGTTCATTATTCTTCAACAGCAAGAGGGCACTGTTTTTGGGTCTTGCTATAACCACAAGAAAAGTAATTGGTTAATCTTGATTACCTTGCTGGAATTTCAGTTTATTTTGTTGAGCATTGCATCTGCTGTAGCATTCTGTTTCTTTTTGTTTATCATTCCAGTGTGAGATGAATTTAAATGGAAACATGGTTGGTGATTACAATAATGGCATTCTAATTTGCTAGACATGAGAGAATGACATGTTCACTTTAATTATACGTACATCTTTTTCTTTCTGAAGAGATGTTAGAGAGGTGAGAAGAGATTTCACATTTGGCCTGTCATGAGGTTCGTGTTGCAAACAACGCGAAGCAAGTTGCACTAACTCACTCCCATCGTCATTTGAGAAGTGACCTTCCAAGAAAGAATCGATAAGCATCCATTGATTTGTGGCATAGTAATAGGATCATCCATTGCTAAAATATCCAATTCCGGTAAATTTGTCGCATACAAATCAGAAGCATCATAAGCTAAGATTCCCAAAACTGGTACTAGATAAGTGTAACCAGGCAAAGAATAATAATATGAGGACCAATCACCAATGTTTTGGTAAACCAGAACAAGATCCTCTGCATAAGGCTCCTCAATGACCACAGTTGGGATAAAAAAATCATTATAGTAACCATAACCTCTCCATTTTAAGCTGTCTCTTCTAAGCATGAAGATGGGATCTGCTCAAACAGTATATATAAACATAATATTACAAATTAGAAAAAAAAACAATACAAGACTACAAGAGAACCTAAACGGGGCAGGGCGGGGCGAGGCGGGGCAGGGCAATATTTGAAAAAATTCTAAATAGGGCAGGGCAAGACGGGTCAAAATATTAGCAGGTCAAGGCTTGCCCCGCCCCGCCCTAACCTGCCCTCCCCCATTTGACACCCCTAGCCGTTTGATGACGCTGTATCTCTAAGAAGCATTGAAATAAACTGGTGCAGCTGGTCTGTTTCCAATTCAGCCCAGGAAATTCAGACAACACAGCGTGAAGATATGGCAAATGATGCATTCACAGTTACTATACAGCCTCCAGATTGGGCTAGAAAATCATCTTCTTGACTCTAATCCAGTATGTTCTTGGGGTACATTTCGATTCTGTCTTTTACACAGAACATGTTTATTTGTTAGTATTATATATTTTAATGACCTGCTCTAGATAAACAGAAAAGAAAAAGGTTATCTGCTTTATCCTTGAATCCGAGTGCTAAGATTTTTCAAATTCTTATGATGGGTCAGTTCCCTTTCTTGCTCATAATTTAGGGAAGAGTATTTGTTGATGATTTGCTTCAGTTACTATTGCATTTGTTTAGCATAATAAGTTAGCTTAATTTTAGGATAAATCTACTTTCTTGTTATGCAGATTATGTTCCTGATTGGCTATTTAAAGCCTTGTTATGCTTAATAAAATTATTGAGAGACATTTCCAATCAATACTTTTAATCTTTTTGCTGCCCCATCTTTTTAAAAAAAACAACAGTGGTATCAAGAGCTTCATTGATCTTACGGGATCTGTGAATTCTTCAAAAAACCATTTTCAAATCATTTTTAACCAATATCAATTTTTAAACCTATTTTCAAACATAGCAAGCATCAATCTCTCTTTGAATGCCCACAAACTTTCACTGATGAAAACTATCAGATTTGGTCAGTGAAAATGAAATCATATCTTGAAGCCTATGATTTATGAGAAGTTTTAATGGAAGATAGACCATTACAATCACTCCATGCAAATCCTATTCTTGCCCAAATTAAAAACCATTCAGAAGAGAAAACCAAAAAATACAAAGCCAAAACTGTGATTCAAAATTCAGCTGCAGATTCAATTTTTCTAAAATCATTGAATGTGAGACAACAAAAGAAGCTTGGGAAAAGCTTAAAAAGGAGTACCAAGGAAGTGATCGAGTTAGACAAATGCAGATTTTAAATTTGAAAAGGGATTTTGAATCTCTTAGGATGCAAGAAGACGAGACTATCACTAGGTATTCTGATCGGATTTCTTCTATTGTTAATAGAATCAGGTTGCTTGGCGAGGATTTTAAAGATGATAGAATAGTTGAAAAAATTCTTGTGATGGTTCCAGAGAGATTTGTATCCAAAATTTCCTCTCTAGAAGAGTCTAAAGATCTCTCTACCATCTCTGTTGCAGAATTAATAAGTGTTCTTCAAGCACAAGAACAAAGAAGAGCATTTAGACAAGAAATAGTTACTGAAGGTACTTTTTATGCACAAAATAAAAAAGAAAAGGTCAATTATCCTTTTTGCAAATACTGCAAAAAGAAAACACATCTAGAAAAATTTTGTTGGTGGAGACATGATGCAATATGTGGTATTTGCAAACAAACAGGCCATCTTACAAAAGTGTGTAAGTTCAAAGACGCTCAACACAATCCTCAAGCACAAACAGCAGAAGCAGTAATTGAGGAGGAGCAATTGTTTTAGAGCAATTGAAGCAAAGGAGGAGTGTTGATGATTTGCTTCAGTTACTATTGCATCTTTTTTAGCATAATAAGCTAGCTTAATTTTAGGATAAATCTACTTTCTTGTTATGCAGATTTTCTGCAGATTATGTTCCTGATTGGCTATTAAAGCCTTGTTATGCTTAATAAAATTATTGAAAGATATTTTCAATCAATACTTTTTAATCTTTTTGCTGCCCCATCTTTTAAAAAACCAACAGTATTTCACTAAGTCTTGTAAAGTGCTTAATACATCCTTCATTTGTATCAATGAGTAGGCTGAAATTAGAGAGACACGAGGCAATGGAAGAAGATGGTTTTTATTACCTAAGTTGCTCAGACTTGGGTGCGAGTATCTGATACTGGTGTAGATTTAGAGGTCAGATCCTTCAGAATATAAATTTTAAGAGTCGGGGTTATGGATCCAGGTACTGGTGCGGGAAAAGTATTAAGATTCCGCTAAAAATAATTCAAATATCTCTAAAAGAGTTATAAAAATGTGCCTAAATTATGGGACATTATGTGGAGAACTAACAAGGTATTCTGAGGAGAGAATATGGATCAAGGGGAGAATCCGAGAATGAGATGAATGGAAAAGGACCGACATAAAAATTCTATATAGAAGGTATTCCATTTTCTTCAATTTGACCGTAACTTTGTTTTTATTTCGAAATCATTGTATCTGTCCTGAATTTTTCCTTCGATTTTGGTCAAAGTACCCAAAATCATTTGACCAGATCCATACAGATCCCACACCCACATTGTGTCGACACGGGTGCGGCAATAAAAGTAAAAGTCCGAGAAACTTAATTTATTACTATAATCAGACAAAGTCAGTAACTCCATTTCACAACATATGCTGCACAAAAGCAACGTTTTAGGTAAGTTCACCAAAGAGTCACTTATTAGTCGTATGTATATCATAATGTACTTTGAAGTGTAATTTTTGTTATTTTATTATATAATACTTGAATTTGGTAAGAAATTTCAAGTTCATTGCTGTGATGCAATCGTGCAATCTTAACTTTTTCTTTGGCTTGTTTGACGTCTATATTAAGTGGTTGCTTTAATTTCTGATTCTCGTTATGACTCAATTGTCCTAGTATTATTGTCAAATGATAAGTCTTATTCTTATCCCTAGCCTAACCTATTATGATATCTTTGAAGTGAAAACTGATATCACAATTGTGTTTTTGTGAAGTGTTTGAAACTTTGCTATAAAAGTTATAACATCCGGGTTTGATGGCTCTAATAGGTTCGTATACTGATATTCTACTTAGAAGTATGTTCGTATTTGGTTTTGGATGCTCCTAGAGAATTTTGAGTCTATTTGCCGAAAGTTGACAATTTGAATAATTGGAGAGTTCTTGAGTTTTGAATGATAGTTAACTTTGATCATATCGTACTCGGATTGTTATTCTGGTACTTGGGATAGGTTTATTTTCTTTTAGGAAACTTGTGTGTAAAGTTTGATTGTGGTCGGAAGTGTTTTGGCATTAATCGGACGATTGTTGCTCCTGGTAACGTATTTTCTTCATCCTCTAGTTCAGTACATGGGATGCAAGAAACAAAATAATCTCTTGGTAGGATTTGTATCTTTCGCGATTGAGGCGGAATCTGCTTTCTCTTTATCTTATGAGGATAGCAACAAAAGTAGGAAGGTCAATTTTGTTCTTCAATTTTTGACTGAGCCTTTCAAGTTTGTCAATCTACTAAAGCGCAGAGCCACTTTGAAAGCTGAAATTCTGGATTTGATTGAAAGAGCTCATGAAGCGCTTATTTTCCTTGGATCTTTTCTCATGGATGTTCTTAGTGTTAGGACCGTAAAAATCAGGTGTCATACAGAAGCTAGCAAAGCAAACCTTGAGCGACGATAAATCATACAACAAAGGAGAAATATATCTAAAGAGACACAAACATTTAACGTGGTTCGGTCAACTGACCAACGTCCACCGCGGAGATGAGCAGTCCACTATATAAAAAGAGAGTACAAAATATCGAGAGAACAACCTCACGAAGAGGCAAACACAAGTGACAGACTAATACTTGTCCCGTAAAGTTCTCCCCCTAAACACTACTCTCAAGCCCCTATGGCTACATTGTGGATGCTGCTGAATGAGAAGGACGGATCTTCAATTTATAGAACTCCAAACCTTTTCCTACAAGAAAAAGGACTAGCCAAGTATAGGAGAATTATAATTTCATTCTACAAAAAGGAAAACCCAATTAAGGTAATTATATTGCTCTTTCCTTCAACAAATAGGAAAACCAAATATGGTAAGAAAATTATGGCAAACACCTAACAATTCTCCTCCTTGGCCGGAATTTTCTGACAAAAACTTGATCCACCTTCTTCACATAACCTTCAACAGGTTGCATCTCCAAATTTCCACCACAAAGTATATCTCAACGTGCGTAGCACACCAGTCAAATTTCTCAGACAAAAATCACGATTATCGTCAAATATGTTGCGGCTAGAACTGAACCCTCCAAGATGAACCTGTCTTGAACCTCGCTCTGATACCACTTGTTATGACCGTAAAAAGCAGGTGTCATACGGATGCTAGCAAAGAAAACCTTGAGCGACGATAAATCATACAACAAAGGAGAAATATACCAAAAGAGACACAAACATTTAACGTGGTTCGATCAACTGACCTACGTCCACCGCAGAGATGAGCAATCCACTATATAAAACGAGAGTACAAAATATCGAGAGAACAACCTCACGAAGAGGCAAACACAAGTGACACACTAACACTTGTCCCATAAAGTTCTCCCCCTATACACTACTCTCAAGCCCCTATGGCTATATTGTGGATGCTACTGAATGAGAAGGACGGATCTTCAATTTATAGAACTCCAAACATTTTCCTACAAGAAAAAGGACTAGTCAAGTATATGAGAATTATAATTTCTTTCTACAAAAAGGAAAACCCAATTAAGGTAATTATATTGTCATTTCCTTCAACAAATAAGAAAATCAAATATGGTAAGAAAATTATGGCAAACACCTAACAATTAGACACCATACAGAGCTTAACATATTCCATGATCTCTCGGTGCATGGTCAAGTGCACACTCTTCGGCGAAAAATTATAATGTATAATTGAGGGTAGGTTAGAAACCCATGTTTTAGTCATAGTTTGCACTCTAATCACTGTATTTTACTTGTGGTTGAATCTAACTAATCGTGATTTGCGCTTATTATGTGTTTTATGTCTTGCAGGAAATGATTCCGAGCTATTAAGATAATTTGGAGCTAATTTGAACAAGTTGGAGCTTTGAAGTCCAAGTAAAAGTCCAAAAAATTAACCCGGGATCACGTGTAAGCACGTGATTTTTACCCTATATGAGAATTACTCCCAAAAAATTCAAAATCAAATGATTTTCCTTGGTGTGCAATTTTGTAAGATTTTGTGATATTTTTGGATAATTATTTGTATTTGTCCGTGTTTGTTTATTTGTTAAATTAATAAAAATACAAAAAATATGCCGCATTTTGCATGTAGGATTTAATTCTACAATTGTTAGTAATTAAATTTGTTTTACAAAAATTAAAAAATTACAAAAATAGGCATCTTTTGTATTTTTAGCATTTAATGTCCAAATGAACAATTTTATGCTTAATTATTACTTAATTGTGCGTTAATTGTTATTGGGAGTTAATTTGCGTTTCTATTACTTAATTTAGTTCTAAAATTTAAGTATTTTTAGAATTTAGTTTTAGAAAAATAAAAGAAGAAAAGAGAACAAAAATACAAAGAAAAATCGGATTGGGCCACTTCTTCAATTTTCAAACCATAGGCCCAAATAATTGCCCAATCTTCCCCACGGCCCGGTCCACTTCAAATCGGGTCGACCCGGTCTGCCCCATTAACAAAAAACATCCGTCCAAAGTCCAAACACCCCTATCTTGCAAAAAACAAAACCCAAAAACCCTAAAAGACCTAAAACCATCCGCCCCCCCCACTGTGGCTTCTTCTCCTCAAAACTCCAAAGCACAACCATGGCTGCCCTCGACCCCACTCCCTCTCGTCCAAACACGACCAAAAAACAGTTCGTCATGTCCAAACGACCCCAAGAACCATAGCTGCTGCTGTCCACGCAGCTGTCTCTGCGTCGTCACTTCATCTTCTTCGTCCTTCGTCAAGATCGAGCTTGAGCTCGACATCCATGGCTGCCCAGTTCCACCAAGCAGTCCTCCATTGCCCTCGTCGACCACTCGCTTTCATGGCAGCTGATTCTGCATCGACTTCAGCTTTCTACTTCAGCTTCTCCGTCCAAACAACCGAACGCACCCCAGCTGCTTCTGTTTCGCGTCAACTGTTGCTACTGTCTGCTCCTCCGTCGTCACTGTAGCGGCTGCTGCGTCCAGCCATAGATCGCCGTCGCATCTGCCTTACCTTCATCGCATTGCTGCCCACGAGCAGCTTATTTTGTTTCAGTTATGCTGCTGCCACCATTTCGTTTGGTCGAGTTTTAGTCGAGGTCGTCAAGCGTCGTCTTGAGTTCGTCAAGTTTACAAGGAAGGTGAGTTCGTCGTTGAGTTAGTAGTTGAGTCAGGACAGATTTATTCCCATTCGAGGTTTGTCGAAACAGTCCGTACATATTCGTGTCGATCCGGTTGGTAGATTTTGAGTTTTATTTTGTCCGTATTTTGTTTTGATATTCTCGAATCTAAAATCGGCAAATGTTTGTTTTGTTCATCGTTTGAATTAATTTTTTAGTTTGTTCATGTGCTTTGTTAAATTAATTTTCAGATTTCAAATGAAAGTTTAATTAGTTGTTTTTCATGTTTATTTCATATTTGTATTATTGTTTAGGTAAATATTTGTTAGTTTAATGTTTGTTAGATTCAAATTGAAATTTAATTAATTATTTCTTCAATTTGTTTCATGTGTTGTTATGTATTTTCCAGAAATTATTAATGTTGTTTGAATCATTTAATCCGTCATGTTTGTTATTTTAAAATAGATTTTAATGCATGATTATTCATTGTTTGAAGTTCTTCCAGTAATTTAATATGAGTTTGTTTGTTTTGATTTGTTGATTTAGTTTGAATCATGTATTTTGTTGTTTGTATTGTTGTATCCTTGCTCATTCATTTTTGGTCTAAATTAACCAGGATTGGTTCCCAATATGGTTAATTCATTCCATTAATTTTGAGTTGTGTTGTTCATCGTGTTCTTATGAGTTGTTGTTGAAGATTGTTGAGATATTGGTCATCTTGGCTATATTTTGGTTAAGTTATGATTAATTGATTGTTTAGAACTGATGGGGGTAGTTTGGTAGATTGCATTACATTCAGGGGTAGTTAGGTAAATTGCAATAAGGTCGGAGGGGTAGTTTGGTAATTGAACATTATTTTAATTCTTTATGTTAAGCATGGGGGACAAAATATAATGGGGTGGTGTTTGATATAATTGTTTAATATAATGGGGGACAAAACATAAAGTAGTGGAGGGGAATATTGCATTTGTTTATGTTAGGCATGGGGGACAAATTGTAATGGGTTGGGGTGGTTGTATTTATTTAATGTAGGCATGGGGGACAAAGTTTAAAATAAAGAAAACATTAAGTAGTGGGGACAAAGCATGTCATTGGGGGAATAATTTGGGGTTGGGGATTCAAGACTTGTCTTGCTATATATATAGGGTCATTTGACATATTTTGAGGACGGAGGTTGAACATTATTGAGGGACTTGGAGATTATTAGGAGGATTATTTTCTAGAGAAATTCTTGGGGAGAATATTTTGAGAGTAATACATTCTGAAAATTTGAAGAAGTGTGGTAAAGTTTTTGAAAAGAGAAAGACAATTTGAACTTTCACTTGAATAATTTCCGTTTGCTTTTCTCGAGTGTTATTCAAAATCAGTAAACTACTGCATCTTGTATCTGTCTCTCTTCTGCTTTGACTACGATTGCACTTTGGTATTGCTGAAGTTTTCAATCTGTTACTGGGTTATTCTACTAGTTGTCACTGGTTTGCGGTGTTGCTGAACCTGCTGTTGCTGTGTTATTATTGTTGCTGACTTCTCCTTCTTTTGTTTTTGTACTGCCATTTCCAGGTACACATTTGTACACTTTCGGCTTGAAGTGAAATGAAATATTAATCAGGCTTTGTTCCTGTTGAATTCCTCCTGTTTGGATTTGTGTTTGAATACAATTTTCCTTTCTTTGTATAAAAATGTAGTCGATTGAGTAATGAGTAATGAGGCTGCATATGTTAGCTTCTTCATCTAATAATGTTAGTTTAAATTAATCGAAGAATAGTTAATCTTTTTTGATATTATTGTGCGTCAATCTCATGTTCCAGTGTTATTAAATAGTAGAATATAGAACTAAAGCAATCTCTCTTTGTACAAACTCCGTTGCAATTTTCCATTTGTATCAACCGTAAACTAATAACTAATAAGTTACGTATTTTTCAACATGTAATTAATTGAGGGATCTTCTTTTATTTTAGAGACGACCTTAATAGAAAAAATGTAGTCACTATAGGTTTATCCTTTTAAATAAAACGAGACGAGCCTCGCCAAATAAAACACACAGATTGCAGGGCCCTCACAAAAATATATGTGTTAATTACGTAGAATTCGGGAGAGTCGTTTAGCGAATTTCACGGCCTTCCCAGAATAATAACACGATAGTCTCTTTAGGCGCGTGTTTAATAATTTACTTTCTTAAACATGGGTGTGCATTTCATGTGACCCAAATCCAAATCCCAAAACATCAAATAAAATTTGTTCCGGATTGTGGGTGCATTTCATGTGACGCAGTCCAAAGACATGTTTTAAGCGATGTTCACATTCTTTTAAAATAATAATAATAAAGTGGTAAAAAGTTAAAATTGGCACATCGGTTCATAATTGTATAAAAATCAGATAAATAATCCGAATATGACAGTTGAGCGACCGTGCTAGAACTACGGAACTCGGGAATGCCTAACACCTTTTCCCGGGTTAACAGAATTCCTTATCTGGATTTCTGGTACGCAGACTGTAATATGGAGTCATTTTTTTCCTCGATTCGGGATTAAAATTGGTGACTTGGGACACCCTAAGTCTCCCAAGTGGCGACTCTGAAATAAATAAATAAATCCCGTTTCGATTGTCCTTTAATTGGAAAAAACTCTTACGCCCTCGCGGGGGCGGAAAAAGGAGGTGTGACAGCTCTGGCGACTCTGCTGGGGACAATACCCAAAACCACTGGTTCAGGGTTAGAAATTCGAGCTTATATAAATTGTTATATTTGGTATTATCTGATTTTGTTACATGTTTTTGGCTCAATGTGCTAATTGGTTGCCTTTTACCGCTTTGATATTTTGTGAACTGTATATAAACTGTGCCGAAACCCATATCCTCTCTGAGTCTTCTAAATCATGAAGAAGGGTGTACTTCGTACGACTTCTTTTCTGTATAGTGTCAAATCCCAATTTAGAACGAGGTTCGGACAAATTGCTAAGCCGGTGAAACTTCTGTATTCCCGGTACGCTGCCCCCCTCGGCTCGAGCTGTCCGCTCGGGTAAGCTAGGTCTAGAACAAACACCCAGGTTCTGAACCTAGTATAACAAAGCCACATGCCGGATCCCTAGTAGGAACGTTTGTTTGCATCACGTGCATCTGACTTTGGAGGCTCAACACAGGGGTTGGGTCTGTCTAGGACAGGTGCACCAAAAATGAAAATGACCATCCTGATGCATCTTACTTGCTGCTACTTGCGCATTTATTCGATTCGGACTTGTGTGTTGACAGATTTTTGAATATCAGGAATATTGTGAAATTGAGGAAAAAAAGAGAGAAAAAAAAAGAAATAGCGGTTAGCGAATTGATTGTTTATTTTTGAAAAAAAACAATACACAAATACTGTCAAAACTCTGCCGAAATTTTGAGAAAATGAAAAAAGAAATGTCTTATTAGTTTGTTTATTAAAAGCAAAGGAAAAATAGAAGAAAAAAAAAGTCGTTGTTCTGTCTTGTTTTTCAAAAAATATAGAAAACATAGTTTGTCTTGCCATGAAAATGAAAAAAAAGTCTTGTTTTTAAAATGGTTTTTTTTATTATTTTAGTTATTTGTTTATGAAAATGCCAAAAAAAAAAATAATAATAAAAAGAGTCGGGCGTTGAAAGTGGTTTGCATATATATATATATATATATATATATATATATATATATATATATATATATATATATTTGTTGCAAAAATATTTATCTTGCCAAAAAATCTAGAAAAGTTTTCTTAGACCCCCAATTTTCAAAACAAAAAATCCAAAGATATTTTTCATTATTGACTTCTTTAGAAAGTTTTAATAAAAATCCGAAAATATTTTCCGTGTTCTTTCAAAATTGAAATGAAAATTCAAAATTCAAAAAATACTTTTAGAAGCCTTTCTTTCATTGAAGGTAAAATTCCAAAAAAAAACATTTTCTTAGAAATCCTTCTTTGCAAAAATGCTCCTTCTCTTAGTTCATTTACTTATTCATGATTCGCCCGAACTACGCGGGTTTGATTCTCACCGGATGTGAGATACGTAGGCAACCTTCATCGGGTCCAACCCCACCTTTTGCTAAAATAGCCAAAAATAAATAAAATAAAATAAACATGTCAAATTCTAATTCTGTCATAAATAAGCCAGGTGATTCTGTTTTGTCATAAATAGCCGAATGTTCCCGAAAGGGACGCTGACTTTGCATAAACAGCCACTTTTTGGGTCATGTTTAGGATTTTTGGTCTAGTTGACCCACACAGCCCTATAAATCTTCGTCCCCGAGGCGCTGAAGGGCCGTGTTTGCAACACCAGGTTTTATTGTAATTTGAAAAGAAAAAAAAGAGTCAGCGGTCGGGTGAATACCGGTTGGATTTTTAGACAAAATAAGCCGAGCCAGCTTCGGCAGTGTCTTAAACCGTTCTTGCCGAAATAGCCTTACAGTATCTTTCAGTTGTCGAAAGGCTATTTTCGTAAAAGAATGGACAAGTTTGTAAAGCGTCATAAAATAATCCTCCCCGGCCTCAAAATTCATGTGAAATTTGGAAGGGGCCACGTTTGCAAAAAATAACAGTTCGGTTGCATTTGTCAAACAGAGAAAGGAAGCTGGTCGTTTGTTTTTGGAGTTTGTAAATCTTTTAATTAGAATACGTGGGTTGTTTTATTTTCGAGTTTGTAGGTCATCTTCAAACCTTTGAAACCCAGTTTGTTTAATATGAAAATTAAAAAAAAATGTTTAGTATTGTTTATCTTTTATTGGTCCGAACTACGCAAGGTCTGATTCATGCGGGGTCATGATACGTAGGCAATCTCCATAAGATTCGACCACGACAAAAAAAGCAAAATGAAAAAAGCAAAAAAAAGAGAATGAAAAATGAAAAAAGAGAAAAAAAATGAAAAGAAAAAAAATGGAAAAAAGAAAAAAAAGAAAAACATCGAAAAAAAAGAAAAAGAAAAAAGATGTTGTTAATAATGAGGACCGACTGAGTCCATTCTAACCTGTTTGTTTCGCAAATAAAGTTAAGGTGGTTGGTTTGTGGTAAGCCGGACAATGACACTCAGAATCCTTTACTTGCACCTCATGATACACACTCTGCGGGGATCAGGCCTGATAACAGAAGCACTTGAATCCTATTGGGAACTTGTT
This sequence comes from Nicotiana tabacum, assembly GCF_000715075.1. Lineage (NCBI taxonomy): Eukaryota > Viridiplantae > Streptophyta > Magnoliopsida > Solanales > Solanaceae > Nicotiana > Nicotiana tabacum. The sequence goes on along the minus strand of NC_134099.1, from coordinate 48,473,369 downwards.
GATGGAGGTTGATGATATTGAAGCTGGTAATGGTCTTGGCAGTATTGATGCGAAGCTCAGTGGCTAAGATGCCAGTTTTGATAAAGTGGGAGGACGCTACGTTCCTTGGTTAGCAAGAGAGAAGCTCGTGGTGGCTTATTTTGTTGTCATTTCTGTTGTTCGGATTATTAGGATTGTAATTCGGATATTGTTTTGTGTCAATATCTTTCCGCTTATCTTTCCATTTTGTCATAGCGGTTTGTTTAAGTTTTGTCCAGGTTGTTTAGGATTTTATTCCGGTTTATTTTTGTTTTTTTTACCATTTCACCGGTAGTCCAATGCAAAATCCGGTCTTTTATTATTTCCAGTCATCTTTTTGTTTAGTCCTTTTGTCATTTTGTTCAGCGCCAATTCTAGTGACATGTCGTGCGCACACAGTTTGGGCCTAATCTTAGAAGTTAAATCATAAAATCCCGGAAAGGTGATCAGAACCTTTAAAGAAAATAAGGACGGTTTGAGAATATTCGGAGCTCGAGTCATGTGGAACTAGGGCAAGTTAAACACAAAGAAAACCGTTAAAAGCAAGATTCACCTTTCATGATAATAAGAGTGAGAGTGTCGCCCAACGGTGCTTTAGAAATGACAAAGGAAAAATAAAATGTTTAACATAATTGTCAAGTCCAGCACCATCGGAAGAGACTATAAATCTATGTTCAATTGTGTTGTTTGCACTTGGCATGTTTTGAAGACTGGAATGACGAAGGCATTTTGTTCTGCTACCTAAACACTTTATCCTTCGTTACCCCTTTTGAGCCTTATTTATTTTCTTTCATACCCCTCGTTCGGAATCAGTAGCAACGAAAAAAAATAAAGAGAGAAAGAAAACAACAAAACGAAAAAAAAGAGGAAAAGAAAAGAAAAGAAAAATGATAAAAAAAACAAAGGAAAGTCAAAAGAAAACAGAGGAAGTGGGAACTACTTTTGACCTGATTCCTCAAAGAGGATACGTAGGCGCTTCACGGCTCGGTCATAGTTTTAAAAAATGAAAAAAAAATCAATTAAGTTATCCCCAAGCAAGAAACTGGGGCAGTGGTTGCGTTCGTTGTAAATAAATCTGGTTCCGAAGGTTGTAATTAATAACCCAGAATCGATGCACTTTTGAGCCTTTAATACCCTTTCTTTCTAGCCATATCCAAAACCCACATTACGGTCCAAAGAAAGACCTTCTGATCAGTCTTCGAAAGATGCCAAGTCAGGCAAATGAAGAGTCTTACCGACGAACATAACATTCTGTTCCATAGCAGAAAAGACTCTAATCTCCAATAGAAAGAGTCATACCGGCAACACTCCAAATCCCCAACTGGAGAGAGATATAAAACGAGAAAGTCTTATTGGTGAAAACCTTCACAGGCACCATAATGCGATGAAAGTTGAGAGAAAAACCAAAATGAGAGAGGCTTGATAGTGAAAACCCTTCGGGCACTACAAGTCGAATAAGATTGGAGAATCAGATGGGGAATCGCCAATTGAGGGTCTTGAAAGGTGATTGACGACGGAGGATAGACCACATATGCATGTCATGACCATTAGAGTCGGTATCTGCATTTGATAAGTTTTTATTTATAGTTTCTTTTGTTAAAGAGTCATTTTTCCTTTTGTCTTTTTATTCTGTTCCCTTTTATCTTTTTCCTTTCATAGAAAAATCCCCAATAGAGATCTGACTTCAAAATAGGCCATCAACTTTCCAATCATGCAAGCTGAGATCTGACTAGTACGTCCAAGTGGTATAGTCAGCAAGGACCAAGCGCGAGGCCAGTAAAGGATATCCCCAGCAAAGGGAATTGACAAAAGGATTGACGAGTGTCAAGAGGATACCCTTGTCGAAATCAAAGGTTATAAACCTCAAGGCCAAGGCTCGTGAACAAAGCAAGGAGAGCAGTGAGCTATGCCACAAAATAAGAGGGATATCTCTAGCAGAAAGGGATTATCCCCAACAAATAATATCATCCCCAACAAGTTGTGGAGCACAGAGCAAGGAAGGAGAAAAGGAAAAACCATCCCAGTAGGAGTATCACAACCAACCACCATGTTTTAAACTAACAAATTTTGTTTGATTTGAAACAGGTAAAGGAAATGGCATTAATGCCAAAAATACATGCCACAAAGGATATTATCAAACTAGGGCAGAAAATTTTCCTTCCATTTAGAAAATTTTCTGGAAGTCAGGTACACATTCGGGGAAGAATAAAGATAACGCCAGTCTCAAGGGAAGTGGTCTTAGAACCAGTGTTGCCCCCAACATAATAGGTTTCAATGGAGGAAGTTGTTCCCCAGCAAAGGGATGAAACTTGAGCTCAGAAAAAGCAAGAGGCCAACATCATTCCCAACAGCCTTCCGAAGAGTGAAGCACTAGTTCTGAAGGAATCAGAATCCCCCAGCAGTGTTATCCTCGACAGCGTTATCCCCAGCTGATAACATTTTACCCCCCAACAGGTAAGTAAATAATTCCCCAACAGTGTTATCCCCAACAGTTTCGAGGAGTCCAACACAAGTTTGGTGAAAATCGGTATCCTCAGCGGTTCCTTTCGGGGAAAGGCAAAACGAGTCTCAAGGGAGGTAGTCTTCGAAGGAAGAAGCTATGCAAAAAAACAAAAAAAAAGAATAAAAAAGAATTTTTTTTTAAAAAAAAATTAAAAAAAAAGAAGCAGTTTGCAGAGGAATAAAACATCCTACTCAAATGGAAGTAGTTCTGGAAAGAGTAAGATAACATATTTACTCAGCAGAGTTATCTTCATCAGTGTTATCCCCAGCGAATCATCAAGATGTAGAAGCATCTTCGACAGATTTTCGACCAAGTTTCAAGAGGGTCATAATGGGGAAGGAAGAAAAGGAAAATTCATCCCCAGCAAAATAATCCCAAGCAAGTTTTCTAAGTAAGACATTTTCAAGTTTTAAAGATATTTTGGGTTCATCCGCCCTCGAATAGGATATTTTGGGTTCATCCGCCCTCGAATAGGATATTTTGGGTTCATCCGCCCTCGAATAGGATATTTTGGGTTCATCCGCCCTCGAATAGGATATTTTGGGTTCATCCACCCTCGAATAGGATATTTTGGGTTCATCCGCCCTCGAATAGGATATTTTGGGTTCGTCCGCCCTCGAATAGGATATTTTGGGTTCGTCCGCCCTCGAATAGGATATTTTGGGTTCGTCCGCCCTCGAATAGGATATTTTGGGTTCACCCGCCCTCGAATAGGATATTTTGGGTTCACCCGCCCTCGAATAGGATATTTTGGGTTCGTCCGCCCTCGAATAGGATATTTTGGGTTCGTCTGCCCTCGAATAGGATATTTTGGGTTCGTCCGCCCTCGAATAGGATATTTTGGGTTCGTCCGCCCTCGAATAGGATATTTTGGGTTCGTCCGCCCTCGAATAGGATATTTTGGGTTCGTCCGCCCTCAAATAGGATATTTTGGGTTCATCCGCCCTCGAATAGGATATTTTGGGTTCGTCCGCCCTCGAATAGGATATTTTGGGTTCGTCCGCCCTCGAATAGGATATTTTGGGTTCATCCGCCCTCGAATAGGATATTTTGGGTTCGTCCGCCCTCGAATAGGATATTTTGGGTTCGTCCGCCCTCGAATAGGATATTTTGGGTTCGTCCGCCCTCGAATAGGATATTTTGGGTTCGTCCGCCCTCGAATAGGATATTTTGGGTTCGTCCGCCCTCGAATAGGATATTTTGGGTTCGTCCGCCCTCGAATAGGATATTTTGGGTTCGTCCGCCCTCGAATAGGATATTTTGGGTTCACCCGCCCTCGAATAGGATATTTTGGGTTCACCCGCCCTCGAATAGGATATTTTGGGTTCGTCCGCCCTCGAATAGGATATTTTGGGTTCGTCTGCCCTCGAATAGGATATTTTGGGTTCGTCCGCCCTCGAATAGGATATTTTGGGTTCGTCCGCCCTCGAATAGGATATTTTGGGTTCGTCCGCCCTCGAATAGGATATTTTGGGTTCGTCCGCCCTCAAATAGGATATTTTAGGTTCGTCCGCCCTCGAATAGGATATTTTGGGTTCATCCGCCCTCGAATAGGATATTTTGGGTTCATCCGCCCTCGAATAGGATATTTTGGGTTCGTCCGCCCTCGAATAGGATATTTTGGGTTCATCCGCCCTCGAATAGGATATTTTGGGTTCGTCCGCCCTCGAATAGGATATTTTGGGTTCGTCCGCCCTCGAATAGGATATTTTGGGTTCGTCCGCCCTCGAATAGGATATTTTGGGTTCGTCCGCCCTCGAATAGGATATTTTGGGTTCGTCCGCCCTCGAATAGGATATTTTGGGTTCATCCGCCTTCGAATAGGATATTTTGGGTTCATCCGCCCTCGAATAGGATATTTTGGGTTCATCCGCCCTCGAATAGGATATTTTGGGTTCATCCGCCCTCAAATAGGATTTTATTTTTCAAAGTTGTTGTTGAAGACAGGCATCCACCTGAATAACGAGAGGAATACTTTTTTTCTGTCCATTTCATATTTTAGGCGTCCACCTGTATAACAAGGGAATACATTCCACGCCTTTACCAATAGGAGACGCACTTCCTAGGTCTAGTTTTGCCAATAGGAGACGCACTTCCTAAGTTTTGCCAATAGGAGACGCACTTCCTAAGTTTTACCCATAGGAGACGCATTTCCTAAGTTTATTTTACCCAGAGGAGACGCACTTCCTGAATTAAGATTTCACGCATAGGAGACGCACTTCCTAAGTTAAAGATTTCATTAATAGGAGACGCACTTCCTCCTAAGTTTAGTTTTACCGATAGGAGAAACACTTCCTAAGTTAATTTTACCCATAGGAGATGCATTTCCTCCTAAGTTTACTTTTACCCATAGGAGACGCATTTCCTCCTAAGTTTAGTTTTACCCATAGGAGATGCATTTCCTCCTAAGTTTAGTTTTACCGATAGGAGAAGCACTTCCTAAGTTCATTTTACCCATAGGAGATGCATTTCCTCCTAAGTTTACTTTTACCCAAAGGAGACGCATTTCCTCCTAAGTTTAGTTTTACCCATAGGAGATGCATTTCCTCCTAAGTTTAGTTTTACCCATAGGAGACGCATTTCCTCCTAAGTTTACTTTTACCCATAGGAATACTTTTCTGTCTTTTCATTTCTGTTCTAGGTCGCCCACCAGTATAATGCGGGAATACATTTCTGTTCTAGGTCGCCCAACAGTATAATGCGGGAATACATTTCTGTTCTAGGTCGCCCACCAGTATAATGCGGGAATACATTTCATGTTCTAGGTCGCCCACCAGTATAATGCGGGAATACATTTCTGTTCTAGGTCGCCCACCAGTATAATGCGGGAATACATTTCTGTTCTAGGTCGCCCACCAGTATAATGCGGGAATACATTTCATGTTCTAGGTCGCCCACCAGTATAATGCGGGAATACATTTCATGTTCTAGGTCGCCCACCAGTATAATGCGGGAATACATTTCATGTTCTAGGTCGCCCACCAGTATAATGCGGGAATACATTTCATGTTCTAGGTCGCCCACCAGTATGATGCGGGAATACATTCATGTTCTAGGTCGTCCACCAGTATAATGCGGGAATACATTCCAAGTTCTAGGTCGCCCACCAGTATAATGCGGGAATACATTTTTGTTTTGCATTCAGGCACCCACCTATAATACAAGAGGAATACTTTTGAGTCTTATACTGCAGATCTTGAAATCAGTAACCCACCGGAAGGTAGAAGGTTACAATAGGAATCCCCAGCAGGAAACAATAAAAATCCCCAGCACCGGGAAGCAGAAGGTTGCAAACTCAGGCGCACGAGTCAAAAAGACGTGTAAGGACGCATTTCGAAAGAAGCAGCTTGTGAACATTAAATCATGCCCAGCATGGCAAATCTGATGAAAAGAGTCGTATCCCCAGAGGAACCACCGAAAAGCTTAATGAGGAAAGCCATGTCCCAGCGGACCGAGCAAAATGATGAAAGCTGGTATTCAGAAAAGCGAAGGGCCAGTATCATTCCCAAATTCACGGAAGAAAAGCATCGGAGGAAACACAAGCCGACAAGAAAGCAAGGCAATAAGAACAAATTTTAGTCTAGCCTAGCTTCTTGTTTTCTTTTAAGCACGGTGTAACAAGGAGATCGGTAAGCAGTGATAACAGTATGCAGCAGCAGTAACATTGCAGTCCCACGGTAGTCCCAACTACCAAAACTTCCCGAACTACATTAACCTGATTCCCCTTTAGCCAGGGATATGTAGGAAACCTTTGAAGCAAAGTTTCGGTTAAATCTTTTTCAAAAAAATGCTTCACACGGAGTACTCGGATGGGCAAAAATCGCTCGCTTTATCTTTGCGCGAAAACCCTTCGTGTCTTCGGGCAAAGAGGGGCAGCTGTAAGCACGTGATTTTTACCCTATATGAGAATTACTCCCAAAAAATTCAAAATCAAATGATTTTCCTTGGTGTGCAATTTTGTGAGATTTTGTGATATTTTTGGATAATTATTTGTATTTGTCCGTGTTTGTTTATTTGCTAAATTAATAAAAAATACAAAACATATGCTGCATTTTGCATGTAGGATTTAATTCTACAATTGTTAGTAATTAAATTTGTTTTACAAAAATTAAAAAATTACAAAAATAGGCATCTTTTGCATTTTTAGCATTTAATGTCCAAATGAACAATTTAATGCTTAATTATTACTTAATTGTGCGTTAATTGTTATTGGGAGTTAATTTGCATTTCTATAACTTAATTTAGTTCTTAAATTTAAGTATTTTTAGAATTTAGTTTTAGAAAAATAAAAGAAGAAAAGAGAACAAAAATACAAAGAAAAATCGGATTGGGCCACTTCTTCAATTTTCAAACCATAGGCCCAAATAATTGCCCAATCTTCCCCATGGCCCGGTCCACTTCAAACCGGGTCGACCCGGTCTGCCCCATTAACAAAAAACATCCGTCCAAAGTCCAAACACCCCTATCTTGCAAAAAACAAAACCCAAAAACCCTAAAAGGCCTAAAACCATCCCCCCCACTGTGGCTTCTTCTCCTCAAAACTCCAAAGCACAACCATGGCTGCCCTCGACCCCACTCCTTCTCGTCCAAACGCCACCAACAAACAGTTCGTCATGTCCAAACGACCCCAAGAACCATAGCTGTTGCTGTCCACGCAGCTGTCTCTGCGTCGTCACTTCATCTTCTTCGTCCTTCGTCAAGCTCGAGCTTGAGCTCGACATCCATGGCTGCCCAGTTCCACCAAGCAGTCCGCCATTGCCCTCGTCAACCACTCGCTTCCATGGCAGCTGATTCCACGTCAACTTCAGCTTTCTGCTTCAGCTTCTCCGTCCAAACAACCGAACGCACCCCAGCTGCTTCTGTTTCGCGTCAACTGTTGCTACTATCTGCTCCTCCGTCGTCACTGTAGCGGCTGCTGCGTCCATCCATAGATCGCCGTCGCATCTGCCTTACCTTCATCGCATTGCTGCCCACGAGCAGCTTATTTTGTTTCAGTTATGCTGCTGCCACCATTTCGTTTGGTCGAGTTTTAGTCGAGGTCGTCAAGTGTCATCTTGAGTTCGTCAAGTTTACAAGGAAGGTGAGTTCGTCGTTGAGTTAGTCATTGAGTCCGGACAGATTTATTCCCATTCGAGGTTTGTCGAAACAGTCCATACATATTCGTGTCGATCTGGTTGGTAGATTTTGAGTTTTATTTTGTCCGTATTTTGCTTTGATATTCTCGAATCTAAAATCGGCAAATGTTTGTTTTGTTCATCGTTTGAATTAATTTTTTAGTTTGTTCATGTGCTTTGTTAAATTGATTTTCAGATTTCAAATGAAAGTTTAATTAGTTGTTTTTCATGTTTATTTCATGTTTATATTATTGTTTAGGTAAATATTTGTTAGTTTAATGTTTGTTAGATTCAAATTGAAATTTAATTAATTATTTCTTCAATTTGTTTCATGTGTTGTTATGTATTTTCCATAAATTATTAATGTTGTTTGAATCATTTAATCCGTCATGTTTGTTGTTTTAAAATAGATTTTAATGCATGATTATTCATTGTTTGAAGTTCGTCCAGTAATTTAATATGAGTTTGTTTGTTTTGATTTGTTGATTTAGTTTGAATCATGTATTTTGTTGTTTGTATTGTTGTATCCTTGCTCATCCATTTTTGGTCTAAATTAACCAGGATTGGTTCCCAATATGGTTAATTCATTCCATTAATTTTGAGTTGTGTTGTTCATCGTGTTCATATGAGTTGTTGTTGAAGATTGTTGAGATATTGGTCATCTTGGCTATATTTTGGTTAAGTTATAATTAATTGATTGTTTAGAACTGATGGGGGTAGTTTGGTAGATTGCATTACATTCAGGGGTAGTTTGGTAAATTGCAATAAGGTTGGAGGGGTAGTTTGGTAATTGAACATTATTTTAATTCCTTATGTTAAGCATGAGGGACAAAATATAATGGGGTGGTGTTTGATATAATTGTTTAATATAATGGGGGACAAAACATAAAGTAGTGGAGGGGAATATTGCATTTGTTTATGTTAGGCATGTGGGACAAATTGTAATGGGTTGGGGTGGTTGTATTTATTTAATGTAGGCATGGGGGACAAGGTTTAAAATAAAGAAAACATTAAGTAGTGGGGACAAAGCATGCCATTGGGGGAATAATTTGGGGTTGGGGATTCAAGACTTGTCTTGCTATATATATAGGGTCATTTGACATATTTTGAGGACGGAGGTTGAACATTATTGAGGGACTTGGAGATTATTAGGAGGATTATTTTCTAGAGAGATTCTTGGAGAGAATATTTTGAGAGTAATACATTCTGAAAATCTGAAGAAGTGTGGTAAAGTTTTTGAAAAGAGAAAGACAATTTGAACTTTCACTTGAATAATTTCCGTTTGCTTTTCTCGAGTGTTATTCAAAATCAGTAAACTACTGCATCTTGTATCCGTCTCTCTTCTGCTTTGACTACGATTGCACTTTGGTATTGCTGAAGTTTTCAATCTATTACTTGGTTATTCTACTGGTTGTCACTGGTTTGCGGTGTTGCTGAACCTGCTGTTGCTGTGTTATTATTGCTGCTGACTTCTCCTTCTTTTGTTCTTGTACTGCCATTTCCAGGTACACATTTGTACACTTTCGGCTTGAAGCGAAATGAAATATTAATCAGACTTTGTTCCTGTTGAATTCCTCCTGCTTGGATTTGTGTTTGAATACAATTTTCCTTTCTTTGTATAAAAATGTAGTCGATTGAGTAATGAGTAATGAGGCTGCATATGTTAGCTTCTTCATCTAATAATGTTAGTTTAAATTAATCGAAGAATAGTTAATCTGTTTTGATATTATTGTGCGTCAATCTCATGTTCCAGTGTTATTAAATAGTAGAATATAGAACTAAAGCAATCTCTCTTTGTACAAACTCCGTTGCAATTTTCCATTTGTATCAACCGTAAACTAATAACTAATAAGTTACGTATTTTTCAACATGTAATTAATTGAGGGATTTTCTTTTATTTTAGAGACGAACTTAATAGAAAAAATGTAGTCACTATAGGTTTATCCTTTTAAATAAAACGAGACGAGCCTCGCCAAATAAAACACACAGATTGCAGGGCCATCACAAAAATATATGTGTTAATTACTTAGAATTCGGGAGAGCCGTTTAGCGAATTTCACGGCCTTCCCAGAATAATAACACGATAGTCTCTTTAGGCGCGTGTTTAATAATTTACTTTCTTAAACATGGGAGTGCATTTCATGCGACCCAAATCCAAATCCCAAAACATCAAATAAAATGTGTTCCGGATTGTGGGTGCATTTCATGTGACGCAGTCCAAAGACATATTTTAAGCGATGTTCACATTCTTTTAAAATAATAATAATAAAGTGGTAAAAAGTTAAAATTGGCACATTGGTTCATAATTGTATAAAAATCAGATAAATAAGCCGAATATGACAGTTGAGCGACCGTGCTAGAACCACGGAACTCGGGAATGCCTAACACCTTCTCCCGGGTTAACAGAATTCCTTATCCGGATTTCTGGTACGCAGACTGTAATATGGAGTCATTCTTTTCCTCGATTCGGGATTAAAATTGGTGACTTGGGACACCCTAAATCTCCCAAGTGGCCACTCTGAAATAAATAAATAAATCCCGTTTCGATTGTCCTTTAATTGGAAAAAACTCCTACGCCCTCGCGGGTGCGGAAAAAGGAGGTGTGACATCACGTTCTGGGGTCGATGACCAAGTCTGGATGTCAAAAAGTGAGAAAAAAATTACTTTGAGAAAAATGCACTACCGCACTGCGCCATGCATAGCAGGGCGCTATGCTAGTGAAAAATTCATGCAGAGTGAAAAATAAGCCTCTGAACTTACCAACTAATGCGGTGCATGGTGTGCCTCGGTAGTGTATTTTCTCGCCCAACTTTTTTTACTTTGACTTAGAAAGAATATTTTCGTCCGGGCCCATTCCTACATGGTATAAATATATCAAAAATACGATTTTTTTTGAGATGGTAACAGATCCAATATATTAATAAATCATCAGCACAAATTTTGTATTGGAACCAAGATTACATCAAGAAGAGCTATGACAAAACAAAAATTAAACTTCCTTGTTCTTCTTACAAGGAGCCTAAGACTTCTATGATTGAATCCTGGTCATCTATATATTCTGCTTTACACCAAAAACTAAAAAGAAGAATGCAATTCATTTTGATCTTCTGTACAGGGCTACTTATATCTTCAAAATACCTTGCATTCCTCTCCTTCCAAATTGTCCATCAAATGGTTGTTGGGACAATTTTCCATCTATCTTTGTTAGATGTAGAGCTCCCCCCGTGTTCCAGCTAGACAAAAGTTCATAGGTTCTTCCTGGCATAGTCCATCGGATGCCCCTGATGTTAATGAACAACTCTCACAGCTGTCTTGTCACTCTACAATGTTGAAACAGATGACTAATTGTCTCTGCATCTTGGCCACACAAATAACATCTTGAACAAATTGATAAACCTCTTTTCATGAGGTTTTCTTGAGTGAGTACTGCTTCTTTAGCCACCAACCAAATAAAGCATGACACTTTATATGGTATTTTGACTTTCCAAATATGTTTCCAAAGCCATAGGCTTAGTTGAGATCCTACCCGATTCAGATTTTTATAAGCTGATCCTACTGTAAACCTCACGCTGCTATGTTTCTGCCACACTAAAGTGTCTTCCCCTTCTTGTAATCTTCTGCATTGTTCCAAAGTATTGTAAAATTCAAGTATTGTAGTTAGTTCTAGTCTTGTAACAATCTTCTGAATGTCAAGTTCCATCCTTCAATACCCCATAACTCCTTAATTGTTGCCCCTTGTTGCTGATTCAAAGTAAAAATATCAGGGAACAAATTCTTCAAACTTCTAATTCCTAAGCAGTTGTCCTCCCAAAATAATGTTTTCCTTCCATCTCTCACATTAAGACTTACGTCATGAAAAAAGTTTGGCCACAAGTTCCAGATTGATCTCCATGGACTAATTCCATAAAGGTTCTTTACCTCTTTAGTCATCCAAAACCCTTTTCAATATTTTGCCTTTATCACCTTGCCCCATAGTGTTTGTTCTTCCTTAGGAAACCTCCATAACCACTTCATCAACAGACATTTGTTCTGCTTCCTAAGGTTTTTGATTCCTAATCCACCTTCTCGTTTACTAATAGTCAGCTTCTTCCCGTTAACTAGGTGAAATCCTTTTTTTTCTTTATTTCCATGCCATAAAAAGTTCCTTCTCAGAGCCTCCAGTCTATTTTCTACACTTGTAGGTAGAGGAAATGAGGACATCATGTAGGTAGGGAGAGTATCTAGCATAGAGTTAATAAGTACTAGTCTACCTCCCAAAGAGATATATTGTGTTTTCTATCTAGCTAGCTTTTTCTTACATCTTTCCAAAACTCCATTCCAAATTTCTTTGGATTTGCTTTTTGCTCCCAAAGGCATTCCCAGATAGATAGTTGGAATTGTGCCAATTTCTCCTCCCAAGATGTTCGTCAGCATCTGAATATTAAGTACCTCATTAACTGGCAAAATATGGCTTTTTCTCCAGTTAATGTGAAGACCAGACACGGCTTCAAAGAGGATGAGGATAATCCTAAGGTACTTTACTTAACTCTCTTCTGTTCCACAAAAAATAAGGGTATCATCTCCATATTGAAAGTGAGTTATTTCTAACCTCTCATCTTGATTATTTGCAACATTGAATCCCTTAATCCACCAACTACTGTGAACAGTCTTCAACATATTGTTCAAACCTTCCCTAGCTAGTATGAAAAGGAAAGGTGAAAGGAGGTCACCTTGTCTCAAGCCCCTTTGAGAAGGGAAAAACCTTACTGGAGATCCATTAATCAAAAATAGAGAACCTAACAGTACTGATACAAAATTTTATCCAGCTGATCCACTTCCTTCCAAACCCCATCTTATGGAGAATTCCCAGGAGAAAATTCCAATTGATATGATCATATGCTTTCTCGATATCTAGCTTGCACATTATTAGTGGCTCCTTCTCCTTAGTCCTAGAGTGTATACATTCATTAGCAATCAATACTAGGGTTGCTTATCGGGCAGATTGGGCAGTTATTTACTCTTAACGGTTTGACTTATTAGTTATTGGCTTTTAAATATATTAATCCGCTAGCCACCTGATAAGATATCGGGCGGATTGGTATTGGTTTAGCTCTTATCGGGTGGTTTATCGGCCTAATTCAATCAAAATAAAATAAAATTTAATATACTAGAGGAAGAAGGGTTTATTAGTTTTGTGCTAAAAGAAAATTATTGCTATTTGTGGCAGCGCCCGATATAAAATAGTGTTTTCAATTTATGCTCAAGCAGGTTTTTAGATATCTTGTTGAGATCACAAAAGGCATCACGGCAGCAAAGGTTGAGAACAACAAATTCTGTGTTTCTGTCCACTATCGTAACGTAAATGAGAAGGTATGCATTGTTAATTTGGTTTAAAATCCAAGTGAAAGATTATGTTACTCTTCTTTACCTGTCAGAAGGTTCTTATCCCTTCTTGTTTTGTGCTTGCGTAAATTATAACAAAGTTGGTCAATTATTAGAGAATCTGTTGATGAACTGTTAAAACACTACCCACGTCTGCGATTGACACATGGCCGAAAGGTACCCATCTGAGCCTGCTTCTGCACTGCACTTTGCATGGCAGCAGGAAAGTTACTGTCTTGTTATATTTAACTCCTCTAATTGTCTGCTCCATAACCTTCTTCAGGTTTTAGAAGTCAGGCATGTTCTTAACTGGGACAAGGGGAAAGTTGTTGAGTTCTTACTTGAATCATTGGGTGAGTGGTCTTTAACTGTTTTATGGAACTGTCCTGAAGGTTTTAAGATGTGTTATCAGTTGAATCCTATTCATAGCAAGTGAAAAAAATAAAACTAAAATAATATGCATTTTCTTTTGTTTTGAGGTAAATTATTCACTTGATAGAGTACGGGAGGAAGAAGGATTTTTGATTATATATATATATATATATATATGGATAAGAATAAATTTTATATGTATATGTATATTCTTAACGGGTTAACAAATTATCCGTTAAGAAAATTGAATAATCCGTCCCCAAACCGATAAGCCGTTAGTAAAAAAAATTCAATTTGTTCCCCGTCATTAACCCGATACCAATAAGCCATTAAGTTTCGGTTCGGTTTTTGATTTCGGTTCAGTTTTGAACACCCCTAATCAATACAACATCTGTGATTTGTTTCCCTTTAATGAAAGCCATCTGATGTAAGTCAACTAGTTTGTGCATCACTTTCTTAAGTCTTTCGGTGAGAATTTTAGAAATCAACTTGTATATTCTTCCTATTAAGCTAATAGGCCTGAAATCTCTTAGCTCCTTTGCTCCATTCTTTTTAGGAATTAGAGTCACATAGGTTGCATTAAAGATTTTCTCAAACATCTCCTGAGAATGGAAGTTCTGAATAGTTGCCATGATGTTTGTCTTTACCACCTCCCAGCATTTGACGAAGAATCCCATAGTGTACCCATCTAGTCCAGGGGCTTTGTCTATTGCACACAATTTCAAACAGTGCAATACCTCTTTTTCTTCAAAATGATTATGCAAAGCTTGTTGTTCTTCTTATGAGATTGTAGGGCAATTGGTCATGCTACAGGTAGGTCTCCAACCCTCAGTCTCTGAATACAACTTAAGTTAAAAGTCAGTAATCTCTTTCTTAATAGTTTCAGGCTCGTCAATGATCTGCCCTTCCACTATCAGGTTGTCAATAGTATTGTTCCTCTTATGCACATTAGCAATTTTTTTTGGAAAAACTTAGTGTTCTTGTCTCCCTGTTTGAGCCATAATACTCTAGATCTTTGCCTCCATTCTATTTCTTCCTTTATGGCATACTCTTCAAATTCTATGAAGAGTCTAGCTTTCCTGGCTCTTTCCTCCTGATTTAGGTCCCTTTGTTGCTTAATAGCATCCAGTTCAGTTATTTGATTCAGTATAACAGCTTTCTCCCTCTCCAGATTGCCATAGCTACTAAGACTCCGCTCTTTCAGCTTTCCTTTAAGAGCTTTGAGTTTGCAAGCAAGGATATAGTCGGGTCTTCCTTCTATCTCAAGAGAAGTCCACCAATCTTGAACTCTGGCAGTGAAACCTGCAGCCTCAAACCACCAATTTTCAAACTTGAAATAGGATTTAGTTTGCTTCCAATTCCCACATTGCAAGAGTAAAGGGGTGTGATCTGAGCAAACTCTGGAAGAATCTCTTGCCTAATATTCCTGAAACACCCACTCCATTCCACTGATATGAGAAATCTATCAATTCTAGAGGATGTCTCTTGTCTGCCTCCGATGGCCCATGTGTAATTTCCTCCTTCCATCTGAAGGTCAATTAGCTCCATATCCTCAATAAAATCTGAAAATTCTGTCTATGCTCTAGTGAATCTAGTGCAATTTCTTTTTTCAGAAGGAAATCTAATTATGTTGAAATCTCCGGCAACCACCCAGGGTCCAAGAAAGAGACCCCTTACAGCCCCAATCTCCTACCACACTTCCTGCCTTTCTCTATCACAATTTGGAGCATATACCCCTGTCATATGCCAACTAAAATCTTGGGTTTGTGACTCAAACCTGCAGGTTAGAGAATAAGAGCCTGTAGCTATCACCTCCCCCTTCGATACTCTACTATCCCATAACATTAAGATACCCCCGAGTACAACTAGCCTCCAATTGCATAAACCTAATTCCCCTGTTACCCCATAGTCGATAAACCATCTCTTCTATATCTCCTTCTAATTTTGTCTCATGAAAGCAGAAAGTATCGGCTTCCCATTTGGTAATCAGGCTACCAGCCACCCTCCTCTTCTTTCTACGGCTCAATCCCCTCACATTCCAAGAAATAATCTTGATATTCATTGATCCACAATTGATGTTTCTTTTCCCCTGTTCCTTGCCCTAGTGCTTTTGAATTTCATGCCAGAGGTCAAGCCTTTGAGATCATTGTTGCATTTTCTCTTGGGAATCTCCATGTTACTGACTTCTGCTTGTTGTCTCTTATTTTGCCTGCATCTGTCAATTTTCATGAATAGGGCCAAAGCTTCCTTTCAGCATCCTTGAAATTCAACTCCAAATTGCTTGCTAAGTTTCAAAATGTTTTGATGGACCCATAAAGATGCATCTATCTCCCCCTCTATCTCCTCTTCTTGCACATGTATCTTTAAAGGTTCTGCCTCCTCAACAGATCAAAGATTAGTCTCTGTTGTATCAAACATTTGCATGTTGCTTCTATCTTCCCCTGCCTCAAATTGAGTGGCCCTACCTTCAATGTTGGTCATGGCATCTTCAAAATCATTAGCCTCTTCGTGAATGGCCATCTGATTAAGTGACTGAAGTTGAGATGGAGCAGTTTCTCTCTCTTCATTTTTTGATTCTGCAGAGATTGGAGAAATATTAGGAACATAAGTGTTTGCCTCTATTTCCACCAATATTGGGTCTAATGTATTAGAGGAAGTCATAATGTTCTGGGCTATTAGTAAAATTTTGGCCTCATTAAATAAAAATGAGCCCAAATTTTCTCCTTGCTTCTTGACTTTTTTTAAGTGTTGTTGGGCTGGTCCATGACCCATATTCTTCCTGGCCTTATTCTCAGGCTCCTATATACCCTTTCCTAGATCACTTATACAATTTAAAATGGCACAGTAATAGAGGTTCCCATGTGCCCTTCCCTGTCTAAAGTACAGCTGTGGCTATCACCTCTGTCAGAATAGGGCTCTTTTGCCCACTGGTTTGAACCAAACCCCCTCCCTTCATCTTCTTAGACTGAAACCCTCGTCAGCGATTTGCACCAAATGGGGAAAGTAAAATCTAAACCCTTATCTGATATCGTCACCTCCTTTGGAACATCACCCCCATCTCCTTTGATTTTAATTCTCGCCCATTTCAAATGATTTTTAAGAGAAGTTTCCTCCTCTGTTTCCAGCCAACCTCCACAGTGATCTCCGATGGCTCTGAAAATTTTTTCAGTCCAGAAGTGCAATGGCAGATCTATGGCTCTAATCCATGTCCATTCTCTTTTTTTCTGGAAGGAGCAGAAGCCGGCAGTCGGCGACCACCATTCTAGAAGGATTTTTGCTTGCTTCCATCTCCATTCTCCTTGAAGAACGTGTTCCGCCATATATTTGTTTGGAAACTAGAAGAGAAATCTGGATTCACCCATCTCGTACACATTGATTCCAAAAGCATTTTTCCAGGAACTTACCGACCACCTTCGAATATCAGTGAGAGTAGGTTTCTCAGCCAGTCCTACGTCAAAGCTACCAACAACACTTCTGCCCAATAGACCTTCATGATCATTTACAACACCACTAGAAATCGATATTTTGTTGTTAGGACCTTTTGTAATATGAACTTCATTGGACGCCTTCGTCTGCCATTTGCTGGCTTTGACAAACTCTGTATATGAAAATTTGGGATCTATCTTCCTGGCCCCATTTGTCATAAAGGCTCCTATATCTGCATTAATGAAACAATATTATTGTGAGCACGTGATTTTTGTTTTACGCGACAATCGTTCCAAAAGAATTAAAAATGTATGTGTCATGCGTAATTTAAACCATGACCCGTTTGTTAGATGGAAAATTACAAAAATACGCATCTTTTTTTTTCTTTTGTCCTGATTTGTTGCCTTGTTTAATTTTACCTACTTTTTATACGCATGAAATAAATATGTTAAGTGTTAATTAGTGGTGCTTAGTTTTATTTAATTAGGTTGTGTATTTAGGGAATTAGAAATAAAGAAAAAGAAGACAAAAATTTGTTGTAAAATGAATTTGGCCCGTGCCCATTTCAAAATCTGGAACCCAATTGAACGGCCCAAACCCCCCAGTCCGAACAGCCCACCCCCAGAACACAAAACGACGTAGTTTAACACCAAAACTACGTCGTTTCAAGGCCGATCCATCTCAACCATTCAAACCAAACTGATCCAACGGCCAAGATCTCACACCCCGTACCCAATAACAAACCCGACCCGTCTCACCCGGACCGAACCCAAACCCTCAAAACGACACCGTTCCATTTAAGCCTTCAGATCCAGACCGTAGATCTAGATTGATCTAACGGTCGATGTTCACCCACCCACTAACTATATAAACCCTTCACCATACCCTGCCCCCCCTAGCCAACACCCCCGCCTTCGTCTTCACCAAACCCATCCCCTTCAAACCCTAGCCGCCCCTGCACACCTTCACCAGAAACCCGACGGCCTGAACGCCGGTGACCTCCACCTGAACACCATAGAACCCCCATGCCATCCTGAACCTAAATCTACCAACCACACACTTCGAATCCTAACCCACCTTCTCGAATCTTCATTTGAAGATTCGAGTCGGAACCTAATCTACACCAACCAACCCAAGCTTCACACCAGACACTCCCCAGACCCTCCTCGTGACCAAACCATACTTGGTTTGGTCCGAATCTGATCAGGGAAGCCTGAATCCCAGATCTAAGTTTTGAAAGTTTTGTGTTCCTTCATCACTGGCCCATGCCAGTCCGAGCCAAAAAGATTAAGGTCTAATGGACCTTAATCGAAGTGTTTCTCATCTGAGAAACACTTCGATTAAAGTCCGTTCAGCCTTAAGAAAGGTCTGTCCAAATCCGGGTTCAAACTTTTTAAACTTTTCAAGTTTAAGGTGAGTCTGCTTTCTTTCCTTTATTTGTTTTTAGTCCGTGTGATTTGTTTTAAAAGACTGTTCATATTTGTTTTAATTTTATCAACTTTTGTTTGTCCACTTTGTTTGAACCTCTGTGTTTGTCCGAATCCCTCCCCTCCTATTCTGATTAAGGCATGTGTATTGGTTGTATTCCAAATTTGTACTGACTAACTGATTCCTCGAAGTACAATTCTGTTTTAATCAGTATAAGTCGAGTCATGTGTCCCATACTTCTGAATGTCTGATTTTTGGCTACGATTGTGTATGTTAATGCTAATATAGTCGAGTCGACATGTGTCGTCAATTAATTTCAACTGTCCGAACAATAACAAATCGATTTACTTCGGCTAAGCATTTGTTGAGTCAATTAAGAACCAGTTTTTGTTTACTTATAATTGTTTGAATTGATCAGTAATGTAAAAAGGACTGTTTGGTTTAAATTCTGAATTGGAAGGCATGTGCACTCGTGCACAGCATGTGCATTGGTGCACCTCATGTGCTTTGTGCACAGCCTGTGGCCTGCATAAAGGTCTTTGTTAAATTTTAAACAATTTGACAGCATATGCTGTCAGATACATTCTACTGCCCATGCCTGGCTTTAGTTTAAAGGAGTATTTAAACCTTTTAAAAGTGAAATCTGTCAGGGAATGTTGATGGGGTTTAATACTTAATTAGCTAAAAGTTGGAATTAAAAATGGAAGGCACATGGGAGGGGTATGGTAATAGTCTAAACAGGCTGTTAAAAGGGGTAAGGAGGGCTTATAAAAGAGGAGGACCTGGGAGATAAAAAGAGATAGAATCGGAGGATAGAGAGAATCAGAACTGAAAAAGAAAAACACACTGTGAGGAGTTTGGAAAGGAGAGCTGAAATACATACAAAATAGATACACATAGATAGAGAGAGATTAAGGGATAGAAGGGATACAACCAACAATCAGAAACTTTTTCCTCCTATTATTATTGGGTTTCAGTTGTTTCAACTTGTTCAAATCAATTCTGATTCTTTGAAATTCCAGTTGTGTCTATTAGTCGAGTGTTTTCATTGGTTTACTATTGGTTTGGTCTATCTGGAGTTCTGATTCTACTCCACTGGGTTTTGCTGTTATTTGGCTATTGCTTTCTCTTGGCCATAGTTGCATTTCTGCACTCGAGCCTGTTTCTTGCTGTATTGCTTTACCTGCTGCTATTCTGCCCTGCTGCTACTGTTTAAGTGCTGTTACTGCTGCTGCATTTGTTCATTGTTACTCTACTGATTGCCCTCTTCTTCAATTGCAAATACTCCCAGGTACACAACCTTTGAACCATGTATTGTTGAAAGTTTGAAGTTGAAGCAGAAATAAAGAAATGAACATCAGTTTATGTTATAGCATTGGTGTAAAAAGATAGTTCGAATGTAGTTGGGCCTGTATTTTTTTTATTGCAAACTACAAGTATTCTGTATAAACTAGCATACATTCTGTTTAAGATGAACTGTTAGATAGCATGGCTCAACAGTAATGACAGTATGACATAGACAACATGTTTGATTTAGTATACATTCAGTTCAGCATAACACTTGCTTGGTTTAGTTATGACTTTATAACATAGAGTCATGGTAAGCACTTGTATGTATTTTGCCTAGACCACTGAATTGACAAATCTGTGGTACTAGGTCCGGGATAAATGTATCCCAAACAAACTCTCATGCGGTCGCATTAAGAGTTTGGCTATGAAGGCCAACTTTCCTGTCAGATTATGTGCTCCAATATAAGTTCGATGTCGGGTCTCGGTGTAGATTTCTTGTTTTGAAATAATGTGATGAATGTTGAGGGAAGCTAGTAGTCGTTTTGAGGTCAATTAGTCGTAATTTTCCTAATAAAACAGCCGATTTCGTTTATCAATTTCAAATAGTTTAGAGTGTTAAAATAGAACTTGGAGGTCGTTAAACATAACTCAATATATGTTGTTAGTTTGTTTGCAATCTCACTTAGCGAATTAATAAGCATATCCACTCGATGAAGACAAAGCATGAGGTGACCCTCACCTCATGAACAATCAATCAGGTAATCAAACAAGTTTAGGTTCGGCAAACATAATAAGGATTCAGTCTGTATTTGTTCAAACAAGCAAAGTTCGGCATCATCCTTCTCTTTAAAGATAAACGTAGTAGAAATGTAGTCACTGTAGGGTACCCTTCTAAAATAATGAGACGAGCCTCGCCGAATAAAAATGCAAATTGCGGGGCCCTCAATAATTGATCATGATAAATACTTAGAATTTGGGACGGACTGTTTAGTGAATTCCACTGCCTTCCCCAAAGATAATAACGCGTTTAGATTCTTTAGGCGCGACTTTAAGTAAATTATATTCTTAAAATCGGGTGCACATTGATGCGACCTAAATTCAAGTCTCAACGGAGTCAAAATGTGTTAACAACTACGGGTGCATTGATTGTGACGTGGTTCGAGATGCATTTTCACGACGTTGCAATTCCATAAAATAAATGATAATAATAAAAGCGGTTTAAACTTAATAAAAGCATATAAATCACAACGTGTATTTAAATCAGATATTTAGCCATTATAACAATTTAAGCGACCGTGCTAGAACCACGGGATTCGAGGGTGCCTAACACCTTCCCTCGGGTCAACAGAATTCCTTACTTAGAATTTCTGGTTCGCAGACTTCATTTGGAAAAGTCGAAAATCTCCTCGATTTGGGATTCAAGATAAACCGGTGACTTGGGACACCAAAAGCCAAACATTTCCCAAGTGGCGACTCTGAATTAAATAAATAATCCCATTTCGAATATTGTCACTTAAATTGGAAAAACTCCACCCGCGCATTTCTACCCTTCGGGGTGGGGCGCGTAAAAAGGAGGTGTGACAGCTCTGGCGACTCTGCTGGGGATAATTAACCCAGAACCACTGGTTCAGGGTTCAAGAATTCGAGCTTAGAATAATTATTATATGTGGCTTTATTATCTGATCTTTATTACATGTTTTTGCATAACGTGCTAAATGTTGTCTTTTACCGCTTTGATATTATCTGAATTGTATATAAACTGTGCCGAAACAGTTCTCTTCTTACCTCCGGGGAGAAGCTCGCTGGTCGAGACTCCCTATTCTGTTAGTGTCAATGCCCGAAATAAGAAAGAGGATGGATAAGTTACGAAGCCGGACGGCCTTTTGGTTCCCGGTAAGTTGCCCCTCCTCGACTCGAGTTGTCCGCTCGGGTACACAGTCTAGAACAAATACCAAGGTTTAAACCTAGTATAACTCGACTTCATGCCGGATCCCTAGTAGGAACGCTTATTTGCATCATGTTGCATTTGACTTAGGGGGCTCAACACAGGGGTTGGGTCCGTCTAGGACAAGCAACCAGAAATGAAAAGACCACCCTGCTGCATCCTATTTGTTTTGCGCATTTATTTGCTTCGGTTCCGCATGTTGACCGGTTTCTAAAAAAAAAAGAAAAATAGCAGCGTAGGGAGATAATTACTTATTTTGGAAAAATAAAACCAATGTCCAAGTAGTGTCGAAACCTCGTCGGAATTTTTCTAAAAAAAAAAAGAATAAAACCAAAAGTTGCCTTTTAGTCTGATTAAAAAAAAACATATAAAAATTGTTCTTTTCTTTTAAGAAAAAAGAGAGGGTATTTATTTCAAAAAATAAAAAAAATGGAAAACTCATAATTCAAAAAATGTATTGTTTCTTTTGTAGTACCCTTTTATAAATTCGGACTAATAGTCCAAATATTGCAAAAAGCAAAAAAATATTCTTTTTTTAGTATTTATCTTTCTCCAAAAATAATAAAAATACTTATTCTTGATTACTAGGTTTATTTGATTTTCTCTATTCACGATATGACCGAACTACACCGGTTTGATTCTCGCACGGGGTGAGATACGTAGGCAACCCTCGGCGGGTCCAACCTCCTGTTTTAGCAAAAAATCTAGATAATTTTAATTTTTGAATCTAATAAAGTTTATCACCCTAAATAAATATGCAGGATGAGCACGATACAAAATGAATCGTTTTCAATAAAGACCAAGATCCCTTTTGAGTTGCGATTATGGTGGAATGACTTAGGCAAAGAGGGGCAAGGCAAAGTGAGGAAATATCTGAAAAATCTCCCGGATTTACTAGACATTCAGCCTCGGGGTGATATTATCAGATCATTGGTCACTTACTGGGACTCGGCGCACAATGTATTCCATTTTTCAGACTTCGAACTCACCCCGACGCTGGAGGAAATAGCGGGATACATTGGGGGTGATGAAGCTCCGTTAAGGTTCAAGTACTTGATTGCACCTAGGGCCGTCACGGTACACCGATTTTTGGATTTTCTGAAAATACCCCGAACATTTCACCATCCAGATCTTGCCAAAGGTTTCTGTAGTCTCCATCTCATGTATGCTAGATACGGTCATGAGGGCGGGTTCAATAAGCCGGATTTCAAACTATGTAGTAAAGGCAACCGACAAAAATGGGACGAACACAGGCAATTGGCTTTCATGACGGCCTTCTTAGGTCTTATAGTGTTCCCGAGGAAGGACGGCAACATCGATCTAAGAATAACTGGGGTTGTCAGTACTTTGCTTACCCAAGATAAAAGTACTCTGGCGCCTATAATTACGGCTGACATTTCCCGGGCTCTCACTGTTTGTCGAGCCAGGGGTGACTTCTTCGAAGGATGCAACCTACTGTTGCAAATATGGATGACCGATCATTTATGCCATCGCTCCTCACTTTTGGGTTATGGTTCGCCAGAGAAAACTTGTATTGGAGAATTCTACACGAGAATCAAAGGGCTCAATTTACCTGAGGGAGTCACATCATGGACCTCATTTCTCCGAACTCTCACTGCCAGTCAAATCCAATGGACGCTCGGATGGTCACCTGTCGAGGAAATCATATACATGCCGGCAACCCGGCCTCATTTTCTGTTGATGGGACTGAAAAGTATCCAACCCTATGCACCGTATCGGGTTTTGAGGCAACTTGGGAGGTACCAAGTGGTACCGAAAGATGAAGATTTGAGTACCCAAGTGATTGAAATCAGTCCGAACGGTCATTTCCCTGAAGAAGAAGTTCGCCAAATCTGGATTGAATGCCAACATCTGACAGCAAACACATGTGTGATCGATACGGCAAAAGGGGAAGTCGCCCCAGGATATCACGCTTGGTTTAGAGGTAGCCTGTCTCACGAAAGACCGGCTAAGAGGCCGCATCTCAAAGATTTCGTATAATCATCCCAAGGGCAATGGAACTGGTTAGCAAAAGAGAAGGGTTATCGGGCAGAGATTGGCGATTTGAAGCTACAAATAGATAGTTTGAAATTTGATAACAGCGTACAAATCGCGGCGGATCGAAGCGAAAAGAATAGGTTGATCCAAGAGAATGAAGAACTTAAGGCCCAAGTCCAAAAATTGAGATTGTCTCTTGATGAGCAACCCAGAAGTCAATCAGACCAGCGGTTGATAAAGGGTTTGAAAAGAGAGATCACGGAATGGCGAGACAGGTTAGAAGAATCCGAAAAGGTCATGACAGAGTTCAAGGCGCGGTGGGGAACAAGAGTAGATAAGCATCGCCGATGTTTGAACCAATTGAAACGTGACCACGAAAAGGCTGTTGCCAAAATAAAGAGGGAGATGGCTACACTTGAGTTTAAAGTAGTTAAGCAGGCCAGGGATTTCCAAATGGAGAGTAGATACTGTTACGACTTGTTGGCCCAAATGAAGGAAGAAGTGCGGCAGCTGAGGGATCAGCACATACAGGAGTCACAGGTATTCAAGACGTGCAGTGATCAGATAAGGCACCTACTCATAGAAAAGAAACAAACCAGAGACAAGATCAGGGCCATTGCCCATGCCATCATCAGAAGGTGTCAATGATGTGAGAACATGTCCAGCGTTACCGTCCTCTTGGCAGTGATGGGTTATGTCAAGCAGACTATGCATGAGCTGGAGCAACTTGAGAGGGATCTCACACCTAGGACCGCGGCAAGGCCGAACGATGCCCCGCGAACACCAATTTTCAAAACCATAATGCACTCATAATTTAAGCCTGTATCTTAGCATTTTCTGCCTGTTTTTCCATCAGGGTGATTTTTAGTCTATTTTTGAGTCTAGGTTTATTTTCAAAGTTTGCTTTTTCTTTTTTTTGTAGTTTGTAATAGACTGCTTCAACAATAAAGAGTTTGTTTCTTTTACTCTCATTTGTGTATTTCGAACTACGTAATGATCTGATTCACGTAGGCATCGTGATACGTAGGCAATCCTCATCGGATCCGGTCGCATTTCTTTTACTACAAAAAACAAAAAAAATATGTATATATAATAAATAAAATAAAAGGAAAACAAAAGAGAAAAGGAAAAAAAAAAGAGGAAAAAAAAGGGGAAAAACTAATAAGAGAAAAATGCCGGAATGACGCATGCTCTCGTAGCAAACATATAGTAATCCACTTAACTGTACAGGTGCATCATGCCCAACGTGAGATTAACTATCTATTATTTGCTGCAAAATTAACCGTGCGTTTGTCATTGAGCATTTTCCCAGGGTTTTTGAAAAGACGGTTGGTTTGGTGAAAGTCTGGCCTCGCACTCATACTTCACGAGGTCAAGGAGAGGTGTTCAACTACCTGTTGTTAGGACCAGAAGCAGTACTCACACTTACTTCACCAGGTCAAAAGGAAGTGTGGAGATGTCTTCGGAAATTCCATTGCAAACAGTCCCCGTCTCTGAGGAGAGCTCAATCTCAGCCGTCCTCACACCTGAATCCGCAACTGCGGAGGAAAATAGAATCCTACGGCCCTGCATGTTGGAAATGCTGGATGACTGGAACAATGGGAAATAGCCGCCAAGTGTCGTCCCCGGATTCCCTGAATTATTCTCCAGGTCAAGTGGGACTTCTAATGTCCCCATAAATTACCCTGCTACCCCATTTGGGTACCCACCCACCTCCGCCTTCTCCGCAGGATCACCTTCTGCATCGCCTTGCCCAGCTACGGCACAGCCTGCCACATACAAGCCAAGCTTTGACTCATCCTCTTTTACATTCCAAGCACCATCGTTCTCAATGGAACCAACTAGGTTCGCTACCAGTACTAATCCTCTACCGCCTCAGTGCGAGCTCGCACCAGGACAGGATCAGGACCCCAGAGTTGTAGAACAAAATGAGATTGCCAAGAGAATGAGAAGCCTTGAACAAAGTCTGAAGAATATGCAAGGATTGAGCGGACAAAAGAGCGTCTCTTACGCCGACCTGTGCATGTTCCCTCACGTGCACCTGCCAACGGGTTTCAAGACCCCCAAATTCGAGAAATACGATGGGCACGGTGACCCCATTGCACATCTTAAGAAATACTGCAACCAATTGCGGGGAGCCGGCGGAAAAGAAGAACTGCTAATGGCATATTTTGGGGAAAGCCTAGTAGGGATAGCTTCGGAATGGTATATGGATCAGGAAATGTCCCGATGGCATATATGGGATGATCTCGCCAGAGATTTTGTAAAACAATTCCAGTATAACATCGACATTGCGCCAGACCGAAACTCTCTGTCGAATTTGAAGAAGAAGCCTTCGGAAAGCTTTAGAGAGTATGCTATTAAGTGGCGTGAACAGGCGTCGAGAGTAAAGCCTCCCATGGATGATGTGGAAATGGTCACTACCTTTCTCCAGGCTCAAGAGTCTGACTATTTCCAAAACATGATGTCGGCCATGGGTAAGCCATTCGCGGAAGCGATCAAGATTGGAGAGATGGTGGAAAATGGTTTGAAAACGGGTAGGATTCTGAGTCAAGCAGCCATAAGGGCAACTTCCCAGGCCGTCCAAAGCGGGTCTGGAGGAACGACAAGGGGGAAGAAGAAAGAAGAAACGGCTATGGCAGCCTCTGAAGCAAGGGATTATCGTCATCCCAGGCCCCATTTTCCGGAAAGAGCCCCACGCCACTACTACCCCCACTCAAATTTGGCATATGCTCATCAACCATATATGGTCATGAATGCCCAACCTTATAACCATCCACCACAACAAGCCAACCGAGGCCCAGCTCCACCTCCCAGAAATCAGCCTCCTTACCGCAACCATTATAACCCACAACCCCCACAGAATAACTACTGCTCCCAGGAGCCACCTCGACGGCGGACTTTCACACCCATCGGTGAACAATACTCTACGTTGTTCCCTAAGCTAGTCCAGTTGTGTTTCTTGCAACCAATTCCCCAAACGAGGCAAAACCCAACATCGCCTTCTTACAAAGCCGGAGTCAGATGCGCCTATCATTCAGGGGCCGAGGGACATGATACAAACGACTGCTGGTCATTGAAGAGAGTGGTCGAAAATTTGATCGAACAAGGGAAAATAGTGCTAAGGGACGAGGAAGTCCCGAACGTAACTAATAATCCATTACCTGCTCACAATAATGGGCCGCTGATCGGAATGATTTTTGAAGACAAAGAATTTGATCCTGCTTTGAAAGCTATAATCGCCATTGTCGACACGGGGAAGAGGCCCGAAATGGACCAGAAACCAGAAATGGGGGAAGTGGTCAAGGCTATAAAGAACAAGCCCGAAAAGAAGGTAGAGAAGAAAGTGGTACCTGTAAAAAATGAAGTTCTTTACATACCACGAGGTCGAGCTGAGAAGGCGCAGAACTTCGGGATCAAAAAGACAAAACCTACGTACGTGCTAAAAGGGGCCTATGTGGTCCGAGGGACGATTCAACCACCTCGGCTGAATGAGCCAGTGGTTATCGGACGCGCGCCACAAAAGCCAATGACCAACCCGTCCACAGAGCCGTGGAATTATCAAAAGACTTTGGTAATGTACAAAGGTAAAGAAGTCATGGGAGAACTTCCAGAAAATACTTTCATTGGAGGGTACTCAAATACCCAAGAACTGAACAACGCCACACAAAGGTGGTTCCCTCCAAAGAAGCCCGTGAGTGTTGAAGAAGCGGAAGTGTTCTTCCAACAAATGAAGATGCCGGATTACGAAGTGATAGATCAGATGCGCAAGCACCCTGAGCAAGTATCCATGCTGTCATTATTAATGAGGTCAACCGAGCATCAAAAGATCTTGCTGAAAACCCTGAATGAAGCATATGTACCGGTCGAAACCTCGGCGGAGCAACTAGAGCGGATGACAGAAAGATTCTTCGCCGTCAACCAAATCTCTTTCAGCAAGAATGATTTACCCCCGGAAGGAGCAGCACACAACAAGGCCTTGCACTTAACAGTTAAATGCGAGGACTACTACGTCAAGCGGGTAATGCTGGATGGGGGATCAGGTGTTGACATTTGCCCGCTCTCCACGCTGCAAAGAATGGAAATTGAGACCGGAAGAATCCGACCCAACAACGTCTGCGTAAGAGCTTTCGACGGCATCAAGAGAGATACCATGGGAGAAATAGACCTGCTGCTGGTCATAGGACCAGTCGAATTTCGAGTAACCTTCCAAGTGATCGACATGGACACATCCTACAATTTCCTCCTTGGCAGACCTTGGATCCATGCGGCAGGAGCCGTGCCTTCCACTCTTCACCAGATGGTGAAGTTCGAGTACGAAGACCAAGAGATCGTGGTCCATGGGGAAGACGAATATGCCATTTATCGGGACCCATCCATCCCGTATCTTGAACCAAGAGAAGGGAGCGAACATACGGTCTATCAAGCTTTCGAGGTGGTACTGGCAGAGCAGCACGAAGAGGGAGTACCTTTCCCCCAGCCTTTCTTGTCTAGCGCTTCGGTCATGGTGGCCAAAGAGATGATCCGGCACGGATTTAGGCCAGGGAAGGGACTTGGACGAACCCTTCAGGGAATAACAGAACCCATTACTTTACCAGTCATCAAGAAACCTTTTGGACTAGGTTTCAAACCTACTCCAACAGACGAAAAATGGGCAAAGAAAAGGAGAAATGAGGGCTGGAAGTTGCCTCAACCACTGCCGGATTTATATGCGACTTTCGTCAGGCCAAGGTACGCTGAAGAAGAAGATGATGAGGTCTTCACAGCTGAGGAAATCGAGGAAATATGTGGGGCGATGAGAGAAATGCTCTACGAGGTCCACATGGTTCAACCAGGTGAAGGCACAAGCACTGCTGAGATGTTGTACATGGGACCGAACGCCCAACTTCAAAACTGGGAGGCCACGCCATTCCCGACTAGACGGAAGTCCGGGTAGACCTGCCCTGCCACCTTTCCTGTATCACAAGTTATCTCTGGGACATAACTTGAACGTTTTCTTCTTTTCATTTGTTGTTTTGAATTCCTAGTTGTAAACATTGTTGTCTTCCAACTTTCCAAAGAAAATATACAAAAATACAAAAAAAAATCATCATTGCTTTCCTATTCTTTCTTTTGTTCTGATTTTTATTACTTTTCCTCTTATCTTCCTTTTCAGTCCTAATAATGCGGCTTTAAATATGACATGCTTGCGGACTTCACGCCCAGATCACAATGAGTTATTTAACTGCGAATTAATGAACCCAGAACCAGAATATGATGCGGAAGAGGCTTTTAGGGAGATAAACCGAGAGTTGGAATATTTCGAGAATAAGCCTAAGCCAATCTGAATGACACTGAACCGGTAAATTTAGGAACCCCGGAAGAAATCCGGGAGACCAAGATAAGCATTCACATGGACAAGAAAACGCGAGAGGCAATAATTCAACTTCTTGTTGAATTCAAAGATGTATTTTCTTGGTCATATGATGACATGCCGGGACTAGGTGTTGATCTGGTGGTTCATAAATTGCCGATTCATCCTGACTGTCCTCCAGTCCAACAAAAGCAACGAAAGTTCAAAACTGAGGTCAGTGACAAGATTAAAGAGGAGATCACCAAACAACTGAAAACGGGAGTGATTCGGGTAGTCCAATATACAACATGGTTGGTGAATGTGGTTCCAGTACCAAAGAAGGACGGGAAAACTCGAGTATGCGTAGATTACCGAGATTTGAATAGAGCAAGTCCTAAGGATAATTTCCCGCTGCCCAACATCCATATCCTCGTTGATAATTGTGCCAAACACGAGATATAGTCTTTTGTAGATTGTTACGCTGGGTATTATCAGGTACTGATGGATGAAGAGGACGCCGAGAAAACCGCCTTCACCACGCCTTGGGGCACCTACTGTTACCGGGTCATGCCATTTGGTCTGAAGAATGCTGGGGCTACTTACATGAGGGCCATGACTGCCATTTTCCATGACATGATGCACCAGGAAATAGAGGTGTACGTGGACGATGTGATAGTCAAGTCCAGGACGCAGGATAATCACATCCAAGACTTGAGGAAATTCTTCGAGAGGCTAAGGAAGTATGACTTGAAGCTAAATCCAGCCAAATGCGCTTTCGGAGTTCCGTCGGGCAAACTTTTGGGTTTCATCGTAAGCAGGAGAGGAATTGAGCTAGATCCAACTAAGATAAAATCCATCAGAGATCTACCTCCCCCGAGAACGAAGAAAGACGTGATGAGTCTGTTGGGCAGGTTGAACTACATCAGTCGGTTTATTGCCCAGCTGACAAGCACGTGTGAGCCCATATTCAAGCTGTTAAGGAAAGATGCAGAGATTAAGTGGACAACGGAGTGTCAAGAAGCCTTTGATAAAGTCAAAGAATACCTTTCGAATCCCCCAGTCTTGGTCCATCCAGAACCAGGGAGGCCACTTTTCTTGTATCTGACAGTCTTGGAGAACTCTTTCGGTTGCGTCCTTGGGCAACACGACATAACCGGAAAGAAGGAACAAGCAATTCTACTACCTGAGCAAGAAATTCACCAGCTACGAGGCCAAATACACTCTGCTGGAAAGGACATGCTGCGCTCTCACATGGGTTGCTCAAAAGCTGAGACATTATCTCCAAGCCCACACTACATTCCTCATAAGCAGGTTGGATCCCTTGAAGTATATATTTCAGAAACCAATGCCTACTGGGAGACTGGCTAAATGGCAAATCTTGCTTACGGAATTCGACATAGTTTATGTCACTCGCACGGCAATGAAAGCCCAGGCGTTAGCAGATCATTTGGCCGAAAACCCGGTCGATGAGGAATACCAGCCATTAGATACCTACTTTCCAGATGAAGAGGTAAACACCGTAGAAGTGATCTCGGAGGAAGCTCATGTTTGGAAGATGTTCTTTGACGGAGCCGTGAACGCCAAGGGTATAGGTATTGGGGCAATTTTGATCTCACCTGCCGGTCAGCATTATCCCGCCACAGCTAGACTTCGTTTCTTCTGCACAAATAATACAGCTGAATATGAAGCCTGCATTATGGGCATGCATATGGCAATCGATCAGGATGTCAAAGACTTACTGATTATGGGAGATTCTGACCTGATCATCCGGCAAGTTCAAGGCGAGTGGGAAACTCGGGATGTCAAACTTATCCCATACCGACAACATGTGGAGGACCTCAGCAAGCGCTTTACCTCAATAGAGTTCAGGTATATTCCGAGGTGTCACAATGAACTGGCAGATGCACTTGCTACTCTGGCTTCTATGCTACCCTACCCGGGCAACGCCTACGTCGATCCTTTGGAAATCCAAATCAAGGAAAGACACGGTTACTGCAGTGTAATCGAGGCGGGATCAAATACGCAGCCTTGGTACCATGACATCAAGAGGTTCCTGAAGACGCAAGAATACCCAGAGCATGCTACTGGAGATCAGAAGAGGACCATTAGGTGACATGCAAGTGGTTTCTTTCTAAGCGGTGAATTGTTATATAAGAGGACCCCGGACCTCAATCTCTTACGATGCGTCGATATCGAGGAGGCAAGAAAGATCATGCACGAAGTACAAGCAGGTGTGTGTGGACCTCACATGAACGGGTATGTCTTGGCGAAGAAAATACTTCGAGCAGGTTATTACTGGATGACCATGGAAAAGGATTGCTTTAGTTTCGTTCGGAAGTGTCATCAGTGTCAGGTGCACGGTGATTTGATTCATGCACCTCCCACGGAACTGCATCCCATGTCCACACCATGGCCATTTGTCGCCTGGGGCATGGACGTCATTGGACCAATTGAACCAAAGGCCTCGAACGGACACAGGTTTATACTAGTTGCCATAGACTACTTTACGAAATGGGTAGAGGCTGTCACTCTCAAGTCGGTCACCAAGAAAGCTGTGGTGGATTTTGTACACTCAAATCTTATCTGTCGCTTCGGTATTCCTGTGACTATCATTACAGATAATGCGGCAAACTTGAACAGTCACTTGATGGGAGATGTGTGCGAGCAATTCAAGATAACACACAGGAATTCCACTCCTTATCGGCCAAAAGCCAATGGTGCTGTGGAAGCTGCAAATAAAAACATCAAGAAGATTTTGAGGAAAACAATACAAAGTTCCCGACAATGGCATGAGCAGTTACCTTTTGCATTATTGGGGTACCGCACTACGGTACGCACATCGGTGGGAGCGACTCCTTATCTTTTGGTTTATGGGACCGAGGCTGTAATACCGGCAGAGGTAGAAATTCCTTTGCTTCGAATCATTGTCGAAGCAGAAATCGAGGACAGCGAGTGGGTTAAGACTCGGTTAGAGTAATTGACGTTGTTTGATGAAAAGCGGATGGCTGCAGTTTGTCACGGACAGTTATACCAACGAAGGATGGCCCGTGCTTACAACAAGAAAGTCCGACCCCGGAATTTCGAAGTAGGTCAGCTGGTACTGAGGCGTATTCTGCCGCATCATGAAGAAGCAAAAGGAAAGTTTGCCCCAAATTGGAAAGGCCCATACATCGTAAGGAAAATATTGCCAAGAGGAGCATTGTATTTAGGTGATATCGAGGGAAATGACCCCGACACAACAGTAAATGCAGATGCAGTCAAGAGGTACTACGTCTAAGTCATACTCTAGTTGGTCCTGACACGTTTGAGAATGGCGAAGGTTTTATCCCCCACTACTCCCAAACACTACCCAATCCTCTCTACGAAAAGAAAAAAAAAGAGAAACAAAAAAAAAAACAAAATTTGATTGAGGCCTGAACTACGTTTGACTTGATTCCGAAAGGATACGTAGGCAGCCTCTCCCTGAGGTTCAGTCACACCAATAATAAAATCCCATTCACCCTGAAATTGAAACCGGGGCACGTCGAGCAGTTTAGAAGTTAATATCATCTACCTCTCTTTACCAAGCACAAGCCTTCAAATCAATTACCGAATATGGTGGGGAACCAATAAGCGTCACAAATGGAAACAACACACTCTGAATTGAGAGAGATAAAATGAGAGAGTCTCGGCGGTGAAAACCTTCGGGCACCACGAGGCGACGGGAGTAGAGAAACCAAAATGAGAGATCTTGTTTAGTAAAAACTCGCAAAGAGTGCTATCAAGCGATGACAGGAAGAGAAATGAGAGAGGTCAGCCAGCGAAAACCCGCAAAGGGCGCTGTTGGCCGAAAAGGAATAACGCCACCCCAAGAAGGTCTCGGCAAAGTTCCACCGGTTTTGGAATCACAGATCTGTTCTGGTTCAGGAAAATGCAAGTTCATGGAAAGTCGGACGTCCAGTCCAAAGAGCATGTCATGTCATTTAAAGCCAGCGTTATCTTCCTCAGATAAGTCTTTGTCGTCGCGAAAAGGGTATTCCTTTTCTAATTTTGTTTTCCCCTTTCTTTGTTTCTTTTCGAATCCCTTTTGCATTTTAACCCCGAGTTTAGGACACACCGGAAAGGACAGGTGGCAGGTTTGTTTGCACGGAATCTCGTCTCATGAAGGAAAGCGCCTCATCTCGTTGGTATGATTACCCAAGCATGATGAATCATGAAGTTTGATGGTGTTTCAGAGTGAAGAGGAAAGAGAGAATTCTCGAAATCTTCCCCAACAAGTCCACCTTCGGACAAATCCCCACAGAGTCTCCCCCTGTACAAAACCCCACAGAGTTTCTCCTTCTGTACAATCTCCCACAAAGTCTTCCCAGTATATAAAAAAGAAAAAGAAGAAAGAAAAAAAAAAGAAAAATCCCTGTTGGAATTTCATCAGCACATCCCCAGCAAGTCCTTTTGTAAATATTCTCCAACAAGCTTACCCCAACAAACCCCGAGAAACCCATTTCGAAACAAAAAACCCAGCATGCCCCATTGTACAGAATCCGCACAAAGAATCTACTTTGTAAATATTCCCCCCCACATAGCTTCCTTTTGTACAAGTTTCCACAAAACACCTCCAATAGAATCCCCGTTGAGAACCTTCAATCAAAACGGGACAAAAAGAAAAAAGAGGCCTTACGAGGTCACCGAACCAATCGTCGTTTCCGAACTAACAATTGTTCTTTGTCTGAAAAGTTGAAACAGGAATGATCCAAGACAACCATGCAAGAAGCGGGTGTCGCCCAAAGAAGAAGGTACACGGGTACAAGAAACATTTTGGCAATAAGGAATTCACTCAAAAGGTAAGTTCCCGCAAAACTCCCTTTTATCCTCTATTAAAACAAGAAAACTCAAAAATAGATCGTGTAGTATTCTCGAGCTTTATCCCCAGCCAATCAGCATTAGGGTTTTAAACCCTAAACTGAATTTTCCTTTTAGTCAACATTAGGGTTTTAAACCCTAAACTGAACCTTTTTTTTCTTTTAGCCAGCATTAGAGTTTTAAACTCTAAACTGAGCTTTTTCATGCAATCAGCATTAGGGTTTTAAACCCTAAACTGAATTTTCCTTTTTATCAGCATTAGGGTTTTAAACCCTAAACTGAATTTCCCTTTTAGTCAGCATTAGGGTTTTAAACCCTAAACTGAACTTTTTCCTTTTAGCCAGCATTAGAGTTTTAAACTCTAAACTGAGTTTTTTTTCATGCAATCAGCATTAGGGTTTTAAACCCTAAACTGAATTTTCCTTTTAATCAGCATTAGGGTTTTAAACCCTAAACTGAACCTTTTCCTTCCAGCCAGCATTAGAGTTTTAAACTCTAAACTGAGTTTTTCCATGCAATCAGCATTAGGGTTTTAAACCCTAAACTGAATTTTCCTTTTAGTCAGCATTAGGGTTTTAAACCCTAAACTGAACTTTTTCCTTTCAGCCAGCATTAGAGTTTTAAACTCTAAACTGAGCTTTTTCATGCAATCAGCATTAGGGTTTTAAACCCTAAACTGAATTTTCCTTTTAGTCAGCATTAGGGTTTTAAACCCTAAACTGAACTCTTTCCTTTCAGCCAGCATTAGAGTTTTAAACTCTAAGCTGAGTTTCTTCATGCAATCAGCATTAGGGTTTTAAACCCTAAACTGAATTTTCCTTTTAGTCAAGCATTAGGGTTTTAAACCCTAAACTGAACTTTTTCCTTTTAGCCAGCATTAGAGTTTTAAACTCTAAACTGAGCTTTTTCATGCAATCAGCATTAGGGTTTTAAACCCTAAAACTGAATTTTCCTTTTAGTCAGCATTAGGGTTTTAAACCCTAAACTGAACTTTTTCCTTCCAGCCAGCATTAGAGTTTTAAACTCTAAACTGAGTTTTTCCATGCAATCAGCATTAGGGTTTTAAACCCTAAACTGAATTTTCCTTTTAGTCAGCATTAGGGTTTTAAACCCTAAACTGAACTTTTTCCTTTCAGCCAGCATCAGAGTTTTAAACTCTAAACTGAGCTTTATCATGCAATCAGCATTAGGGTTTTAAACCCTAAACTGAAATTTCCTTTTAGTCAGCATTAGGGTTTTAAACCCTAAACTGAACTCTTTCCTTTCAGCCAGCATTAGAATTTTAAACTCTAAGCTGAGTTTCTTCATGCAATCAGCATTAGGGTTTTAAACCCTAAACTGAATTTTCCTTTTAGTCAGCATTAGGGTTTTAAACCCTAAACTGAACTTTTTCCTTTTAGCCAGCATTAGAGTTTTAAACTCTAAACTGAGCTTTTTCATGCAGTCAGCATTAGGGTTTTAAACCCTAAAACTGAATTTTCCTTTTAGTCAGCATTAGGGTTTTAAACCCTAAACTGAACTTTTTCCTTCCAGCCAGCATTAGAGTTATAAACTCTAAACTGAGTTTTTCCATGCAATCAGCATTAGTGTTTTAAACCCTAAACTGAATTTTCCTTTTAGTCAGCATTAGGGTTTTAAACCCTAAACTGAACTTTTTCCTTTCAGCCAGCATTAGAGTTTTAAACTCTAAACTGAGCTTTTTCATGCAATCAGCATTAGGGTTTTAAACCCTAAATTGAATTTTCCTTTTAGTCAGCATTAGGGTTTTAAACCCTAAACTGAACTCTTTCCTTTCAGCCAGCATTAGAGTTTTAAACTCTAAGCTGAGTTTCTTCATGCAATCAGCATTAGGGTTTTAAACCCTAAACTGAATTTTCCTTTTAGTCAGCATTAGGGTTTTAAACCCTAAACTGAACTTTTTCCTTTTAGCCAGCATTAGAGTTTTAAACTCTAAACTGAGCTTTTTCATGCAATCAGCATTAGGGTTTTAAACCCTAAAACTGAATTTTCCTTTTAGTCAGCATTAGGGTTTTAAACCCTAAACTGAACTTTTTCCTTCCAGCCAGCATTAGAGTTTTAAACTCTAAACTGAAGCTTTTCCATGCAATCAGCATTAGGGTTTTAAACCCTAAACTGAATTTTCCTTTTAGTCAGCATTAGGGTTTTAAACCCTAAACTGAACTTTTTCCTTTCAGCCAACATTAGAGTTTTAAACTCTAAACTGAGCTTTTTCATGCAATCAGCATTAGGGTTTTAAACCCTAAACTGAATTTTCCTTTTAGTCAGCATTAGGGTTTTAAACCCTAAACTGAACTTTTTCCTTTCAGCCAGCATTAGAGTTTTAAACTCTAAGCTGAGTTTCTTCATGCAATCAGCATTAGGGTTTTAAACCCTAAACTGAATTTTCCTTTTAGTCAGCATTAGGGTTTTAAACCCTAAACTGAACTTTTTCCTTTTAGCCAGCATTAGAGTTTTAAACTCTAAACTGAGCTTTTTCATGCAATCAGCATTAGGGTTTTAAACCCTAAAACTGAATTTTCCTTTTAGTCAGCATTAGGGTTTTAAACCCTAAACTGAACTTTTTCATTTCAGCCAGCATTAGAGTTTTAAACTCTAAACTGAGTTTTTCCATGCAATCAGCATTAGGGTTTTAAACCCTAAACTGAATTTTCCTTTTAGTCAACATTAGGGTTTTAAGCCCTAAACTGAACTTTTTCCTTTCAGCCAGCATTAGAGTTTTAAACTCTAAACTGAGCTTTTTCATGCAATCAGCATTAGGGTTTTAAACCCTAAACTGAATTTTCCTTTTAGTCAGCATTAGGGTTTTAAACCCTAAACTTAACTCTTTCCTTTCAGCCAAGCATTAGAGTTTTAAACTCTAAGCTGAGTTTCTTCATGCAATCAGCATTAGGGTTTTAAACCCTAAACTGAATTTTCCTTTTAGTCAGCATTAGGGTTTTAAACCCTAAACTGAACTTTTTCCTTTTAGCCAGCATTAGAGTTTTAAACTCTAAACTGAGCTTTTTCATGCAATCAGCATTAGGGTTTTAAACCCTAAACTGAATTTTCCTTTTAGTCAGCATTAGGGTTTTAAACCCTAAACTGAACTTTTTCCTTTTAGCCAGCATTAGAGTTTTAAACTCTAAACTAAGCTTTTTCATGCAATCAGCATTAGGGTTTTAAACCCTAAAACTGAATTTTCCTTTTAGTCAGCATTAGGGTTTTAAGCCCTAAACTGAACTTTTTCCTTTCAGCCAGCATTAGAGTTTTAAACTCTAAACTGAGCTTTTTCATGCAATCAGCATTAGGGTTTTAAACCCTAAACTGAATTTTCCTTTTAGTCAGCATTAGGGTTTTAAACCCTAAACTTAACTCTTTCCTTTCAGCCAGCATTAGAGTTTTAAACTCTAAGCTGAGTTTCTTCATGCAATCAACATTAGGGTTTTAAACCCTAAACTGAATTTTCCTTTTAGTCAGCATTAGGGTTTTAAACCCTAAACTGAACTTTTTCCTTTCAGCCAGCATTAGAGTTTTAAACTCTAAGCTGAGTTTCTTCATGCAATCAGCATTAGGGTTTTAAACCCTAAACTGAATTTTCCTTTTAGTCAGCATTAGTGTTTTAAACCCTAAACTGAACTTTTTCCTTTTAGCCAGCATTAGAGTTTTAAACTCTAAACTGAGCTTTTTCATGCAATCAGCATTAGGGTTTTAAACCCTAAAACTGAATTTTCCTTTTAGTCAGCATTAGGGTTTTAAACCCTAAACTGAACTTTTTCCTTTCAACCAGCATTAGAGTTTTAAACTCTAAACTGAGTTTTTCCATGCAATCAGCATTAGGGTTTTATACCCTAAACTGAACTTTTTCCTTTCAGCCAGCATTAGAGTTTTAAACTCTAAACTGAGCTTTTTCATGCAATCAACATTAGGGTTTTAAACCCTAAACTGAATTTTCGTTTTAGTCAGCATTAGGGTTTTAAACCCTAAACTGAACTTTTTCCTTTCAACCAGCATTAGAGTTTTAAACTCTAAGCTGAGTTTCTTCATGCAATCAGCATTAGGGTTTTAAACCCTAAACTGAATTTTCCTTT
Source organism: Nicotiana tabacum (assembly GCF_000715075.1). Lineage (NCBI taxonomy): Eukaryota > Viridiplantae > Streptophyta > Magnoliopsida > Solanales > Solanaceae > Nicotiana > Nicotiana tabacum. Next base: position 48,435,655 of record NC_134099.1, on the reverse strand, counting down.
TAGTCAGCATTAGTGTTTTAAACCCTAAACTGAACTTTTTCCTTTTAGCCAGCATTAGAGTTTTAAACTCTAAACTGAGCTTTTTCATGCAATCAGCATTAGGGTTTTAAACCCTAAAACTGAATTTTCCTTTTAGTCAGCATTAGGGTTTTAAACCCTAAACTGAACTTTTTCCTTTCAGCCAACATTAGAGTTTTAAACTCTAAACTGAGCTTTTTCATGCAATCAGCATTAGGGTTTTAAACCCTAAACTGAATTCTCATTTTAGTCAGCATTAGGGTTTTAAACCCTGAACTGAACTTTTTCCTTTCAGCCAGCATTAGAGTTTTAAACTCTAAACTGAGCTTTTTCATGCAATCAGCATTAGAGTTTTAAACCCTAAACTGAACTTTTCCTTTAATCAGCTTTAGGGTTTTAAAACCCTAAACTGAATTCTTCCTTTGTTCGGCATTAGGGTTTTAAACCCTGAACTGAACCTTTCCCCAGCTAGTCGGTATTAGGGCTCCAACCCTGAACTGAGCATGCATATCCTCTTTCATCAATTTTATGAACTTCCTGGTGAATAATTAACGAAATTTTCCTAGTTGAAACTGGGGCAGAAAATTTCGTTCGTTTGTTTGTTTTTTTCCCGCAGGTCTAACCTCGAGCCACACGGATCGAAATGACCCACGAGACGAGTCTCAACTCAGAATCAAAGAAGAAAAAGACAAAAGAAGACATCCAGAGATATCAGAGTGAATGGAGAGCAGATCGACTCCAACATTTGACTAAGGTCCTAAACCCTGCCAATTGCGTCTCACTCAGTATCCCAGAGGATAAACAAGTCGCCGCAACTCGCAAGCATCAAGATTCAGATCGGAGTCTACAAGCAGAATCAGCTAAGACCCAAGATCAAGTCGTAAAAGAATCATAGATAGGAATCTTGTAACTAGCAGTTGACATGCATATAAGTAGTTAGTTCGGTTTCCAATTTTCGTTTGGTTGTAATAAGGCGGTCAGTAACGTAGCAGTGACAACAGCAGCAGCAGTAGCAGCAAGCATTGCAGTCCCATGGTAGTCCCAGCTACCAAAACTTCCCGAACTACATTGACCTGATTCCTGTTTAGCCCAGGATATGTAGGAAATCTTTGAAGCAAGATTCGGTCAAATCTTTCAAAAACATGCTTCATACGGAGTAGTCCATAGGCAAAAATCGCTCATACACGCTCACTTTATCTTTGCACGAAAACTCTTCGTGTTTCCGAACAAAGAGGGGCAGCTGTGAGCACGCGATTTTTGTTTTACGCGACAATCGTTCCAAAAGAATTAAAAATGTATGTGTCATGCGTAATTTAAACCATGACCCGTTTGTTAGATGGAAAATTACAAAAATACGCATCTTTTTTTTTCTTTTGTCCTGATTTGTTGCCTTGTTTAATTTTACCTACTTTTTATACGCATGAAATAAATATGTTAAGTGTTAATTAGTGGTGCTTAGTTTTATTTAATTAGGTTGTGTATTTAGGGAATTAGAAATAAAGAAAAAGAAGACAAAAATTTGTTGTAAAATGAATTTGGGCCGTGCCCATTTCAAAATCTGGAACCCAATTGAACGGCCCAAACCCCCCAGTCCAAACAGCCCACCCCCAGGACACAAAACGACGTAGTTTAACACCAAAACTACGTCGTTTCAAGGCCGATCCATCTCAACCATTCAAACCAAACTGATCCAACGGCCAAGATCTCACACCCCGTACCCAATAACAAACCCGACCCGTCTCACCCGGACCGAACCCAAACCCTCAAAATGACACCGTTCCATTTAAGCCTTCAGATCCAGACCGTAGATCTAGATTGATCTAACGGTCGATGTTCACCCACCCACTAACTATATAAACCCTTCACCATACCCTGCCCCCCTAGCCAACACCCCTACCTTCGTCTTCACCAAACCCATCCCCTTCAAACCCTAGCCGCCCCTGCACACCTTCACCAGAAACCCGGCGGCCTGAACGCCGGTGACCTCCACCTGAACACCATAGAACCCCCATGCCATCCTGAACCTAAATCTACCAACCGCACACTTCGAATCCTACCCCACCTTCTCGAAGCTTCACACCAGACACTTCGGAACCTAATCTACACCAACCAACCCAAGCTTCACACCAGACACTCCCCAGACCCTCCTCGTGACCAAACCATACTTGGTTTGGTCCGAATCTGATCAGGGAAGCCTGAATCCCAGATCTAAGTTTTGAAAGTTTTGTGTTCCTTCATCACTGGCCCATGCCAGTCCGAGCCAAAAAGATTAAGGTCTAATGGACCTTAATCGAAGTGTTTCTCATCTGAGAAACACTTCGATTAAAGTCCGTTCAGCCTTAAGAAAGGTCTGTCCAAATCCGGGTTCAAACTTTTTAAACTTTTCAAGTTTAAGGTGAGTCTGCTTTCTTTCCTTTATTTGTTTTTAGTCCGTGTGATTTGTTTTAAAAGACTGTTCATATTTGTTTTAATTTTATCAACTTTTGTTTGTCCACTTTGTTTGAACCTCTGTGTTTGTCCGAATCCCTCCCCTCCTATTCTGATTAAGGCATGTGTATTGGTTATATTCCAAATTTGTACTGACTAACTGATTCCTCGAAGTACAATTCTGTTTTAATCAGTATAAGTCGAGTCATGTGTCCCATACTTCTGAATGTCTGATTTTTGGCTACGATTGTATATGTTAATGCTAATATAGTCGAGTCGACATGTGTCGTCAATTAATTTCAACTGTCCGAACAATAACAAATCGATTTACTTCGGCTAAGCATTTGTTGAGTCAATTAAGAACCAGTTTTTGTTTACTTATAATTGTTTGAATTGATCAGTAATGTAAAAAGGACTGTTTGGTTTAAATTCTGAATTGGAAGGCATGTGCACTCGTGCACATCATGTGCATTGGTGCACCTCATGTGCTTTGTGCACAGCCTGTGGCCTGCATAAAGGTCTTTGTTAAGTTTTAAACAATTTGACAGCATATGCTGTCAGATACATTCTACTGCCCATGCCTGGCTTTAGTTTAAAGGAGTATTTAAACCTTTTAAAAGTGAAATCTGTCAGGGAATGTTGATGGGGTTTAATACTTAATTAGCTAAAAGTTGGAATTAAAAATGGAAGGCACATGGGAGGGGTATAGTAATAGTCTAAACAGGCAGTTAAAAGGGGTAAGGAGGGCTTATAAAAGAGGAGGACCTGGGAGATAAAAAGAGATAGAATCGGAGGATAGAGAGAATCAGAACTGAAAAAGAAAAACACACTGTGAGGAGTTTGGAAAGGAGAGCTGAAATACATACAAAATAGATACACATAGATAGAGAGAGATTAAGGGATAGAAGGGATACAACCAACAATCAGAAACTTTTTCCTCCTATTATTATTGGGTTTCAGTTGTTTCAACTTGTTCAAATCAATTCTGATTCTTTGAAATTCCAGTTGTGTCTATTAGTCGAGTGTTTTCATTGGTTTACTATTGGTTTGGTCTATCTGGAGTTCTGATTCTACTCCACTGGGTTTTGCTGTTATTTGGCTATTGCTTTCTATTGGCCATAGTTGCATTTCTGCACTCGAGCCCGTTTCTTGCTGTATTGCTTTGCCTGCTGCTATTCTGCCCTGCTACTACTGTTTAAGTGCTGTTACTGCTGCTGCATTTGTTCATTGTTACTCTACTGATTGCCCTCTTCTTCAATTGCAAATACTCCCAGGTACACAACCTTTGAACCATGTATTGTTGAAAGTTTGAAGTTGAAGCAGAAATAAAGAAATGAACATCAGTTTATGTTATAGCATTGGTGTAAAAAGATAGTTCGAATGTAGTTGGGCCTGTATTTTTTTTATTGCAAACTGCAAGTATCCTGTATAAACTAGCACACATTCTGTTTAAGATGAACTGTTAGATAGCATGGCTCAACAGTAATGACAGTATGACATAGACATCATGTTTGATTTAGTATACATTCAGTTCAGCATAACACTTGTTTGGTTTAGTTATGACTTTATAACATAGAGTCATGGTAAGCACTTGTATGTATTTTTCCTAGACCACTGAATTGACAAATCTGTGGTACTAGGTCCGGGATAAATGTATCCCAAACAAACTCTCATGCGGTCGCATTAAGAGTTTGGCTATGAAGGCTAACTTTCCTGTCAGATTACGTGCTCCAATATAAGTTCGATGTCGGGTCTCGGTGTAGATTTCTTGTTTTGAAATAATGTGATGAATGTTGAGGGAAGCTAGTAGTCGTTTTGAGGTCAATTAGTCGTAATTTTCCTAATAAAACAGCCGATTTCGTTTATCAATTTCAAATAGTTTAGAGTGTTAAAATAGAACTTGGAGGTCGTTAAACATAACTCAATATATGTTGTTAGTTTGTTTGCAATCTCACTTAGCGAATTAATAAGCATATCCACTCGATGAAGACAAAGCATGAGGTGACCCTCACCTCATGAACAATCAATCAGGTAATCAAACAAGTTTAGGTTCGGCAAACATAATAAGGATTCAGTCTGTATTTGTTCAAACAAGCAAAGTTCGGCATCATCCTTCTCTTTAAAGATAAACGTAGTAGAAATGTAGTCACTGTAGGGTACCCTTCTAAAATAATGAGACGAGCCTCGCCGAATAAAAATGCAAATTGCGGGGCCCTCAATAATTGATCCCGATAAATACTTAGAATTTGGGACGGACTATTTAGTGAATTCCACTGCCTTCCCCAAAGATAATAACGCGTTTAGATTCTTTAGGCGCGACTTTAAGTAAATTATATTCTTAAAATCGGGTGCACATTGATGCGACCCAAATTCAAGTCTCAACGGAGTCAAAATGTGTTAACAACTACGGGTGCATTGATTGTGACGTGGTTCGAGATGCATTTTCACGACGTTGCAATTCCATAAAATAAATGATAATAATAAAAGCGGTTTAAACTTAATAAAAGCATATAAATCACAACATGTATTTAAATCAGATATTTAGCCATTATAAAAATTCCATTCGAGGGTGCCTAACACCTTCCCTCGGGTCAACAGAATTCCTTACTTAGAATTTCTGGTTCGCAGACTTCATTTGGAAAAGTCGAAAATCTCCTCGATTTGGGATTCAAGATAAACCGGTGACTTGGGACACCAAAAGCCAAACATTTCCCAAGTGGCGACTCTGAATTAAATAAATAATCCCATTTCGAATATTGTCACTTAAATTGGAAAAACTCCACCCGCGCATTTCTACCCTTCGGGGTGGGGCGCACAAAAAGGAGGTGTGACAGCTCTGGCGACTCTGCTGGGGATAATTAACCCAGAACCACTGGTTCAGGGTTCAAGAATTCGAGCTTAGAATAATTATTATATGTGGCTTTATTATCTGATCTTTATTACATGTTTTTGCATAACGTGCTAAATGTTGTCTTTTACCGCTTTGATATTATCTGAATTGTATATAAACTGTGCCGAAACCCTTCTCTTCTTACCTCCGGGGAGAAGCTCGCTGGTCGAGACTCCCTATTCTGTTAGTGTCAATACCTGAAATAAGAAAGAGGACGGATAAGTTACGAAGCCGGACGACCTTTTGGTTCCCGGTAAGTTGCCCCTCCTCGACTCGAGTTGTCCGCTCGGGTACACAGTCTAGAACAAATACCAAGGTTTAAACCTAGTATAACTCGACTTCATGCCGGATCCCTAGTAGGAACGCTTATTTGCATCATGTTGCATTTGACTTAGGGGGCTCAACACAGGGGTTGAGTCCGTCTAGGACAAGCAACCAGAAATGAAAAGGCCACCCTGCTGCATCTTATTTGTTTTGCGCATTTATTTTCTTCGGTTCTGCATGTTGATCGGTTTCTAAAAAAAAAGAAAAATAGCAGCGTAGGGAGATAATTACTTATTTTGGAAAAATAAAACCAATGTCCAAGTAGTGTCGAAACCTCGTCGGAATTTTTCTAAAAAAAAAAAAAGAATAAAACCAAAAGTTGCCTTTTAGTTTGATTTATTAAAAAAAAACATATAAAAATTGTTCTTTTCTTTTAAGAAAAAAAAGAGGGTATTTATTTCAAAAAATAAAAAAAAATGGAAAACTCATAATTCAAAAAATGTGTTGTTTCTTTTGTAGTACCCTTTTATAAATTCGGACTAATAGTCCAAATATTGCAAAAAGCAAAAAAATATTCTTTTTTTTAGTATTTATCTTTCTCCAAAAATAATAAAAATACTTATTCTTGATTACTAGGTTTATTTGATTTTGTCTATTCACGATATGACCGAACTACGCCGGTTTGATTCTTGCACGGGGTGAGATACGTAGGCAACCCTCGGCGGGTCCAACCTCCTGTTTTAGCAAAAAATCTAGATAATTTTAATTTTTGAATCTAATAAAGTTTATCACCCTAAATAAATGTGCAGGATGAGCACGATACAAAATGAATCGTTTTCAATAATGACCAAGATCCCTTTTGAGTTGCGATTATGGTGGAATGACTTAGGCAAAGAGGGCCAAGGCAAAGTGAGGAAATATCTGAAAAATCTCCCGGATTTACTAGACATTCAGCCTCGGGGTAATATTATCAGATCATTGGTCACTTACTGGGACTCGGCGCACAATGTATTCCATTTTTCAGACTTCGAACTCACCCCGACGCTGGAGGAAATAGCAGGATACATTGGGGGTGTTGAAGCTCCGTTAAGGTTCAAGTACTTGATTGCACCTAGGGCCGTCACGGTACACCGATTTTTGGATTTTCTGAAAATACCCCGAACATTTCACCATCCAGATCTTGCCAAAGGTTTCTGCAGTCTCCATCTCATGTATGCTAGATACGGTCATGAGGGCGGGTTCAATAAGCTGGATTTCAAACTATGTAGTAAAGGCAACCGACAAAAATGGGACGAACACAGGCAATTGGCTTTCATGACGGCCTTCTTAGGTCTTATAGTGTTCCCGAGGAAGGACGGCAACATCGATCTAAGAATAACTGGGGTTGTCAGTACTTTGCTTACCCAAGATAAAAGTACTCTGGCGCCTATAATTACGGCTGACATTTCCCGGGCTCTCACTGTTTGTCGAGCCAGGGGTGACTTCTTCGAAGGATGCAACCTACTGTTGCAAATATGGATGACCGATCATTTATGCCATCGCTCCTCACTTTTGGGTTATGGTTCGCCAGAGAAAACTTGTATTGGAGAATTCTACACGAGAATCAAAGGGCTCAATTTACCTGAGGGAGTCACATCATGGACCTCATTTCTCCGAACTCTCACTGCCAATCAAATCCAATGGACGCTCGGATGGTCACCTGTCGAGGAAATCATATACATGCCGGCAACCCGGCCTCATTTTCTGTTGATGGGACTGAAAAGTATCCAACCCTATGCACCGTATCGGGTTTTGAGGCAACTTGGGAGGTACCAAGTGGTACCGAAAGATGAAGATTTGAGTACCCAAGTGATTGAAATCAGTCCGAACGGTCATTTCCCTGAAGAAGAAGTTCGCCAAATCTAGAGTGAATGCCAACATCTGACAGCAAACACTTTTGTGATCGATACGGCAAAAGGGGAAGTCGCCCCAGGATATCACGCTTGGTTTAGAGGTAGCCTGTCTCACGAAAGACCAGCTAAGAGGCCGCATCTCAAAGATTTCGTAGAATCATCCCAAGGGCAATGGAACTGGTTAGCAAAAGAGAAGGGTTATCGGGCAGAGATTGGCGATTTGAAGCTACAAATAGATAGTTTGAAATTTGATAACAGCGTACAAATCGCGGCGGATCGAAGCGAAAAGAATAGGTTGATCCAAGAGAATGAAGAACTTAAGGCCCAAGTCCAAAAATTGAGATTGTCTCTTGATGAGCAACCCAGAAGTCAATCAGACCAGCGGTTGATAAAGGGTTTGAAAAGAGAGATCACGGAATGGCGAGACAGGTTAGAAGAATCCGAAAAGGTCATGACAGAGTTCAAGGCGCGGTGGGGAACAAGAGTAGATAAGCATCGCCGATGTTTGAACCAATTGAAACGTGACCACGAAAAGGCTGTTGCCAAAATAAAGAGGGAGATGGCTACACTTGAGTTTAAAGCAGTTAAGCAGGCCAGGGATTTCCAAATGGAGAGTAGATACTGTTACGACTTGTTGGCCCAAATGAAGGAAGAAGTGCGGCAGCTGAGGGATCAGCACATACAGGACTCACAGGTATTCAAGACGTGCAGTGATCAGATAAGGCACCTACTCATAGAAAAGAAACAAACCAGAGACAAGATCAGGGCCATTGCCCATGCCATCATCAGAAGGTGTCAATGATGTGAGAACATGTCCAGCGTTACCGTCCTCTTGGCAGTGATGGGTTATGTCAAGCAGACTATGCATGAGCTGGAGCAACTTGAGAGGGATCTCACACCTAGGACCGCGGCAAGGCCGAACGATGCCCCGCGAACACCAATTTTCAAAACCATAATGCACTCATAATTCAAGCCTGTATCTTAGCATTTTCTGCCTTTTTTTCCATCAGGGTGATTTTTAGTCTATTTTTGAGTCTAGGTTTATTTTCAAAGTTTGCTTTTTCTTTTTCTGTAGTTTGTAATAGACTGCTTCAACAATAAAGAGTTTGTTTCTTTTACTCTCATTTGTGTATTTCGAACTACGTAATGATCTGATTCACGTAGGCATCGTGATACGTAGGCAATCCTCATCGGATCCGGTCGCATTTCTTTTACTACAAAAAACAAAAAAAATATGTATATATAATAAATAAAATAAAAGGAAAACAAAAGAGAAAAGGAAAAGAAAAGAAAAAAAAAGGAAAAACTAATAAGAGAAAAATGCCGGAATGACGCATGCTCTCGTAGCAAACATATAGTAATCCACTTAACTGTACAGGTGCATCATGCCCAACGTGAGATTAACTATCTATTATTTGCTGCAAAATTAACCGTGCGTTTGTCATTGAGCATTTTCCCAGGGTTTTTGAAAAGACGGTTGGTTTGGTGAAAGTCTGGCCTCGCACTCATACTTCACGAGGTCAAGGAGAGGTGTTCAACTACCTGTTGTTAGGACCAGGAGCAGTACTCACACTTACTTCACCAGGTCAAAAGGAAGTGTGGAAATGTCTTCGGAAATTCCATTGCAAACAGTCCCCGTCTCTGAGGAGAGCTCAATCTCAGCCGTCCTCACACCTGAATCCGCAACTGCGGAGGAAAATAGAATCCTACGGCTCCGCATGTTGGAAATGCTGGATGACTGGAACAATGGGAAAGAGCCGCCAAGTGTCGTCCCCGGATTCCCTGAATTATTCTCCAGGTCAAGTGGTACTTCTAATGTCCCCATAAATTACCCTGCTACCCCATTTGGGTACCCAGCCACCTCCGCCTTCTCCGCAGGATCACCTTCTGCATCGCCTTGCCCAGCTACGGCACAGCCTGCCACATACAAGCCAAGCTTTGACTCATCCTCTTTTACATTCCAAGCACCATCGTTCTCAATGGAACCAACTAGGTTCGCTACCAGTACTAATCCTCTACCGCCTCAGTGCGAGCTCGCACCAGGACAGGATCAGGACCCCAGAGTTGTAGAACAAAATGAGATTGCCAAGAGAATGAGAAGCCTTGAACAAAGTCTGAAGAATATGCAAGGATTGAGCGGACAAAATAGCGTCTCTTACGCCGACCTGTGCATGTTCCCTCACGTGCACCTGCCAACGGGTTTCAAGACCCCCAAATTCGAGAAATACGATGGGCACGGTGACCCCATTGCACATCTTAAGAAATACTGCAACCGATTGCGGGGAGCGGGCGGAAAAGAAGAACTACTAATGGCATATTTTGGGGAAAGCCTAGTAGGGATAGCTTCGGAATGGTATATGGATCAGGAAATGTCCCGATGGCATATATGGGATGATCTCGCCAGAGATTTTGTAAAACAATTCCAGTATAACATCGACATTGCGCCAGACCGAAACTCTCTGTCGAATTTGAAGAAGAAGCCTTCGGAAAGCTTTAGAGAGTATGCTATTAAGTGGCGTGAACAGGCGTCGAGAGTAAAGCCTCCCATGGATGAAGTGGAAATGGTCACTACCTTTCTCCAGGCTCAAGAGTCTGACTATTTCCAAAACATGATGTCGGCCATGGGTAAGCCATTCGCGGAAGCGATCAAGATTGGAGAGATGGTGGAAAATGGTTTGAAAACGGGTAGGATTCTGAGTCAAGCAGCCATAAGGGCAACTTCCCAGGCCGTCCAAAGCGGGTCTGGAGGAACGACAAGGGGGAAGAAGAAAGAAGAAACGGCTATGGCAGCCTCTGAAGCAAGGGATTATCGTCATCCCAGGCCCCATTTTCCGGAAAGAGCCCCACGCCACTACTACCCCCACTCAAATTTGGCATATGCTCATCAACCATATATGGTCATGAATGCCCAACCTTATAACCATCCACCACAACAAGCCAACCGAGGCCCAACTCCACCTCCCAGAAATCAGCCTCCTTACCGCAACCATTATAACCCACAACCCCCGCAGAATAACTACCGCCCCCAGGAGCCACCTCGACGGCGGACTTTCACACCCATCGGTGAACAATACTCTACGTTGTTCCCTAAGCTAGTCCAGTTGTGTTTCTTGCAACCAATTCCCTAAACTTGGCAAAACCCAACATCGCCTTCTTACAAAGCCGGAGTCAGATGCGCCTATCATTCAGGGGCCGAGGGATATGATACAAACGACTGCTGGTCATTGAAGAGAGTGGTCGAAAATTTGATCGAGCAAGGGAAAATAGTGCTAAGGGATGAGGAAGTCCCGAACGTAACTAATAATCCATTACCTGCTCACAATAATGGGCCGCTGATCGGAATGATTTGTGAAGACAAAGAATTCGATCCTGCTTTGAAAGCTATAATCGCCATTGTCGACACGGGGAAGAGGCCCGAAATGGACCAGAAACTAGAAATGGGGGAAGTGGTCAAGGCTATAAAGAACAAGCCCGAAAAGAAGGTAGAGAAGAAAGTGGTACCTGTAAAAAATGAAGTTCTTTACATACCACGAGGTCGAGCTGAGAAGGCGCAGAACTTCGGGATCAAAAAGACAAAACCTACGTACGTGCTAAAAGGGGCCTATGTGGTCCGAGGGACGATTCAACCACCTCGGCTGAATGAGCCAGTGGTTATCGGACGCGCGCCACAAAAGCCAATGACCAACCCGTCCACAGAGCCGTGGAATTATCAAAAGACTTTGGTAATGTACAAAGGTAAAGAAGTCATGGGAGAACTTCCAGAAAATACTTTCATTGGAGGGTACTCAAATACCCAAGAACTGAACAACGCCACACAAAGGTGGTTCCCTCCAAAGAAGCCCGTGAGTGTTGAAGAAGCGGAAGTGTTCTTCCAACAAATGAAGATGCCGGATTACGAAGTGATAGATCAGATGCGCAAGCACCCTGAGCAAGTATCCATGCTGTCATTATTAATGAGGTCAACCGAGCATCAAAAGATCTTGCTGAAAACCCTGAATGAAGCATATGTACCGGTCGAAACCTCGGCGGAGCAACTAGAGCGGATGACAGAAAGATTCTTCGCCGTCAACCAAATCTCTTTCAGCAAAAATGATTTACCCCCGGAAGGAGCAGCACACAACAAGGCCTTGCACTTAACAGTTAAATGCGAGGACTACTACGTCAAGCGGGTAATGCTGGATGGGGGATCAGGTGTTGACATTTGCCCGCTCTCCACGCTGCAAAGAATGGAAATTGAGACCGGAAGAATCCGACCCAACAACGTCTGCGTAAGAGCTTTCGACGGCATCAAGAGAGATACCATGGGAGAAATAGACCTGCTGCTGGTCATAGGACCAGTCGAATTTCGAGTAACCTTCCAAGTGATCGACATGGACACATCCTACAATTTCCTCCTTGGCAGACCTTGGATCCATGCGGCAGGAGCCGTGCCTTCCACTCTTCACCAGATGGTGAAGTTCGAGTACGAAGACCAAGAGATCGTGGTCCATGGGGAAGACGAACATGCCATTTATCGGGACCCATCCATCCCGTATCTTGAACCAAGAGAAGGGAGCGAACATACGGTCTATCAAGCTTTCGAGGTGGTACTGGCAAAGCAGCACGAAGAGGGAGTACCTTTCCCCCAGCCTTTCTTGTCTAGCGCTTCGGTCATGGTGGCCAAAGAGATGATCCGGCACGGATTTAGGCCAGGGAAGGGACTTGGACGAACCCTTCAGGGAATAACAGAACCCATTACTTTACCAGTCATCAAGAAACCTTTTGGACTAGGTTTCAAACCTACTCCAACAGACGAAAAATGGGCAAAGAAAAGGAGAAATGAGGGCTGGAAGTTGCCTCAACCACTGCCGGATTTATATGCGACTTTCGTCAGGGCAAGGTACGCTGAAGAAGAAGATGATGAGGTCTTCACAGCTGAGGAAATCGAGGAAATATGTGGGGCGATGAGAGAAATGCTCTACGAGGTCCACATGGTTCAACCAGGTGAAGGCACAAGCACTGCTGAGATGTTGTACATGGGACCGAACGCCCAACTTCAAAACTGGGAGGCCACGCTATTCCCGACTAGACGGAAGTCCGGGTAGACCTGCCCTGCCACCTTTCCTGTATCACAAGTTATCTCCGGGACATAACTTGAACGTTTTCTTCTTTTCATTTGTTGTTTTGAATTCCTAGTTGTAAACATTGTTGTCTTCCAACTTTCCAAAGAAAATATACAAAAATACAAAAACAAAATCATCATTGCTTTCCTATTCTTTCTTTTGTTCTGATTTTTATTACTTTTCCTCTTATCTTCCTTTTCAGTCCTAATAATGCGTCTTTAAATATGACATGCTTGCGGACTTCACGCCCAGATAACAATGAGTTATTTAACTGCGAATTAATGAACCCAGAACCAGAATATGATGCGGAAGAGGCTTTTAGGGAGATAAACCGAGAGTTGGAATATTTCGAGGATAAGCCTAAGCCAAATCTGAATGACACTGAACCGGTAAATTTAGGAACCCCGGAAGAAATCCGGGAGACCAAGATAAGCATTCACACGGACAAGAAAATGCGAGAGGCAATAATTCAACTTCTTGTTGAATTCAAAGATATATTTGCTTGGTCATATGATGACATGCCGGGACTAGGTGTTGATCTGGTGGTTCATAAATTGCCGATTCATCCTGACTGTCCTCCAGTCCAACAAAAGCAACGAAAGTTCAAAACTGAGGTCAGTGACAAGATTAAAGAGGAGATCACCAAACAGCTGAAAACGGGAGTGATTCGGGTAGTCCAATATACAACATGGTTGGCGAATGTGGTTCCAGTACCAAAGAAGGACGGGAAAACTCGAGTATGCGTAGATTACCGAGATTTGAACAGAGCAAGTCCTAAGGATAATTTCCCGCTGCCCAACATCCACATCCTCGTTGATAATTGTGCCAAACACGAGATACAGTCTTTTGTAGATTGTTACGCTGGGTATCATCAGGTACTGATGGATGAAGAGGACGCCGAGAAAACCGCCTTCACCACGCCTTGGGGCACCTACTGTTACCGGGTCATGCCATTTGGTCTGAAGAATGCTGGGGCTACTTACATGAGGGCCATGACTGCCATTTTCCATGACATGATGCACCAGGAAATAGAGGTGTACGTGGACGATGTAATAGTCAAGTCCAGGACGCAGGATAATCACATCCAAGACTTGAGGAAATTCTTCGAGAGGCTAAGGAAGTATGACTTGAAGCTAAATCCAGCCAAATGCGCTTTCGGAGTTCCGTCGGGCAAACTTTTGGGTTTCATCGTAAGCAGGAGAGGAATTGAGCTAGATCCAACTAAGATAAAATCCATCAGAGATCTACCTCCCCCGAGAACGAAGAAAGACGTGATGAGTCTGTTGGGCAGGTTGAACTACATCAGTCGGTTTATTGCCCAGCTGACAAGCACGTGTGAGCCCATATTCAAGCTGTTAAGGAAAGATGCGGCGATTAAGTGGACAACGGAGTGTCAAGAAGCCTTTGATAAAGTCAAAGAATACCTTTCGAATCCCCCAGTCTTGGTCCCTCCAGAACCAGGGAGTCTACTTTTCTTGTATCTGACAGTCTTGGAGAACTCTTTCGGTTGCGTCCTTGGGCAACACGACATAACCGGAAAGAAGGAACAAGCAATCTACTACCTGAGCAAGAAATTTACCAGCTACGAGGCCAAATACACTCTGCTGGAAAGGACATGCTGCGCTCTCACATGGGTTGCTCAAAAGCTGAGACATTATCTCCAAGCCCACACTACATTCCTCATAAGCAGGTTGGATCCCTTGAAGTATATATTTCAAAAACCAATGCCTACTGGGAGACTGGCTAAATGGCAAATCTTGCTTACGGAATTCGACATAGTTTATGTCACTCGCACGGCAATGAAAGCCCAGGCGTTAGCAGATCATTTGGCCGAAAACCTGGTCGATGAGGAATACCAGCCATTAGATACCTACTTTCCAGATGAAGAGGTAAACACCGTAGAAGTGATCTCGGAGGAAGCTCATGTTTGGAAGATGTTCTTTGACGGAGCCGTGAACGCCAAGGGTATAGGGATTGGGGCAATTTTGATCTCACCTGCCGGTCAGCATTATCCCGCCACAGCTAGACTTCGTTTCTTCTGCACAAATAATACAGCTGAATATGAAGCCTGCATTATGGGCATGCATATGGCAATCGATCAGGATGTCAAAGACTTACTGATTATGGGAGATTCTGACCTGATCATCCGGCAAGTTCAAGGCGAGTGGGAAACTCGGGATGTCAAACTTATCCCATACCGACAACATGTGGAGGACCTCAGCAAGCGCTTTACCTCAATAGAGTTCAGGTATATTCCGAGGTGTCACAATGAACTTGGCAGATGCACTTGCTACTCTGGCTTCTATGCTACCCTACCCGGGCAATGCCTACGTCGATCCTTTGGAAATCCAAATCAAGGAAAGACACGGTTACTGCAGTGTAATCGAGGCGGGATCAAATACGCAGCCTTGGTACCATGACATCAAGAGGTTCCTGAAGACGCAAGAATACCCAGAGCATGCTACTGGAGATCAGAAGAGGACCATTAGGCGACATGCAAGTGGTTTCTTTCTAAGTGGTGAATTGTTATATAAGAGGACCCCGGACCTCAATCTCTTACGATGCGTCGATATCGAGGAGGCAAGAAAGATCATGCACGAAGTACACGCAGGTGTGTGTGGACCTCACATGAACGGGTATGTCTTGGCGAAGAAAATCCTTCGAGCAGGTTATTACTGGATGACCATGGAAAAGGATTGCTTTAGTTTCGTTCGGAAGTGTCATCAGTGTCAGGTGCACGGTGATTTGATTCATGCACCTCCCACGGAACTGCATCCCATGTCCACACCATGGCCATTTGTCGCCTGGGGCATGGACGTCATTGGACCAATTGAACCAAAGGCCTCGAACGGACACAGGTTTATACTAGTTGCAATAGACTACTTTACGAAATGGGTAGAGGCTGTCACTCTCAAGTCGGTCACCAAGAAAGCTGTGGTGGATTTTGTACACTCAAATCTTATCTGTCGCTTCGGTATTCCTGCGACTATCATTACAGATAATGCGGCAAACTTGAACAGTCACTTGATGGGAGATGTGTGCGAGCAATTCAAGATAACACACAGGAATTCCACTCCTTATCGGCCAAAAGCCAATGGTACTGTGGAAGCTGCAAATAAAAACATCAAGAAGATTTTGAGGAAAACAATACAAAGTTCCCGACAATGGCATGAGCAGTTACCTTTTGCATTATTGGGGTACCGCACTACGGTACGCACATCGGTGGGAGCGACTCCTTATCTTTTGGTTTATGGGACCGAGGCTGTAATACCGGCAGAGGTAGAAATTCCTTCGCTTCGAATCATTGTCGAAGCAGAAATCGAGGACAGCGAGTGGGTTAAGACTCGGTTAGAGCAATTGACATTGATTGATGAAAAGCGGATGGCTGCAGTTTGTCACGGACAGTTATACCAACGAAGGATGGCCCGTGCTTACAACAAGAAAGTCCGACCCCGGAATTTCGAAGTAGGTCAGCTGGCACTGAGGCGTATTCTGTCGCATCATGAAGAAGCAAAAGGAAAGTTTGCCCCAAATTGGAAAGGCCCATACATCGTAAGGAAAATATTGCCAAGAGGAGCATTGTATTTAGGTGATATCGAGGGAAATGACCCCGACACAACAGTAAATGCAGATGCAGTCAAGAGGTACTACGTCTAAGTCATACTCCAGTTGGTCCTGACACGTTTGAAAATGGCGAAGGTTTTATTCCCCACTACTCCCCAAACACTACCCAACCCTCTCTACAAAAAGAAAAAAAAAAGAAAACAAAAAAAAAAAAAAACAAAATTTAATTGAGGCCTGAACTACGTTTGACTTGATTCCGAAAGGATACGTAGGCAGCCTCTCCCTGAGGTTCAGTCACACCAACAATAAAATCCCATTCACCCTGAAATTGAAACCGGGGCACGTCGAGCAGTTTAGAAGTTAATATCATCTACCTCTCTTTACCAAGCACAAGCCTTCAAATCAATTACCGAATATGGTGGGGAACCAATAAGCGTCACAAATGGAAACAGCACACTCTGAATTGAGAGAGATAAAATGAGAGAGTCTCGGCGGTGAAAACCTTCGGGCACCACGAGGCGACGGGAGTAGAGAAACCAAAATGAGAGATCTTGTTTAGTAAAAACTCGCAAAGAGTGCTATCAACCGATGACAGGAAGAGAAATGAGAGAGGTCAGCCAGCGAAAACCCGCAAAGGGCGCTGTTGGCCGAAAAGGAATAACGCCACCCCAAGAAGGTCTCGGCAAAGTTCCACCGGTTTTGGAATCACAGATCTGTTCTGGTTCCGGAAAATGCAAGTTCATGGAAGGTCGGACGTCCAGTCCAAAGAGCATGTCATGTCATTTAAAGCCAGCGTTATCTTCCTCAGATAAGTCTTTCTCGTCCCGAAAAGGGTATTCCTTTTCTGATTTTGTTTTCCCCTTTCTTTGTTTCTTTTCGAATCCCTTTTGCATTTTAACCTCGAGTTCAGGACACACCGGAAAGGACAGGTGGCAGGTTTGTTTGCACGGAATCTCGTCTCATGAAGGAAAGCGCCTCATCTCGTTAGTATGATTACCCAAGCATGATGAATCATGACGTTTGATGGTGTTTCAGAGTGAAGAGGAAAGAGAGAATTCTCGAAATCTTCCCCAGCAAGTCCACCTTCGGACAAATCCCCACAGAGTCTCCCCTATACAAAACCCCACAGAGTTTCTCCTTCTGTACAATCTCCCACAAAGTCTTCCCAGTATATAAAAAAAAAGAAGAAAGAAAAAAAAAAGAAAAATCCCCGTTGGAATTTCATCAGCACATCCCCAGCAAGTCCTTTTGTAAATATTCTCCAACAAGCTTACCCCAACAAACCCCGAGAAACCCGTTTCGAAACAAAAAACCCAGCATGCCCCATTGTACAGAATCCGCACAAAGAATCCACTTTGTAAATATTTCCCCCACATAGCTTCCTTTTGTACAAGTTTCCACAGAACACCTCCAATAGAATCCCCGTTGAGAACCTTCAATCAAAACGGGACAAAAAGAAAAAAGAGGCCTTACGAGGTCACCGAACCAATCGTCGTTTCCGAACTAACAATTGTTCTTTGTCTGAAAAGTTGAAACAGGAATGATCCAAGACAACCATGCAAGAAGCGGGTGTCGCCCAAAGAAGAAGGTACACGGGTACAAGAAACATTTTGGCAATAAGGAATTCACTCAAAAGGTAAGTTCCCGCAAAACTCCCTTTTATCCTCTATTAAAACAAGAAAACTCAAAAATAGATCGTGTAGTATTCTCGAGCTTTATCCCCAGCCAATCAGCATTAGGGTTTTAAACCCTAAACTGAATTTTCCTTTTAGTCAGCATTAGGGTTTTAAACCCTAAACTGAACTTTTTTTTTTTCTTTTAGCCAGCATTAGAGTTTTAAACTCTAAACTGAGCTTTTTCATGCAATCAGCATTAGGGTTTTAAACCCTAAACTGAATTTTCCTTTTTATCAGCATTAGGGTTTTAAACCCTAAACTGAATTTCCCTTTTAGTCAGCATTAGGGTTTTAAACCCTAAACTAAACTTTTTCCTTCCAGCCAGCATTAGAGTTTTAAACTCTAAACTGAATTTTTCCATGCAATCAGCATTAGGGTTTTAAACCCTAAACTGAATTTTCCTTTTAATCAGCATTAGGGTTTTAAACCCTAAACTGAACTTTTTCCTTTCAGCCAGCATTAGAGTTTTAAACTCTAAACTGAGCTTTTCCATGCAATCAGCATTAGGGTTTTAAACCCTAAACTGAATTTTCCTTTTAGTCAGCATTAGGGTTTTAAACCCTAAACTGAACTTTTTCCTTTCAGCCAGCATTAGAGTTTTAAACTCTAAACTGAGCTTTTTCATGCAATCAGCATTAGGGTTTTAAACCCTAAACTGAATTTTTCTTTTAGTCAGCATTAGGGTTTTAAACCCTAAACTGAACTCTTTCCTTTCAGCCAGCATTAGAGTTTTAAACTCTAAGCTGAGTTTCTTCATGCAATCAGCATTAGGGTTTTAAACCCTAAACTGAATTTTCCTTTTAGTCAGCATTAGGGTTTTAAACCCTAAACTGAACTTTTTCCTTTTAGCCAGCATTAGAGTTTTAAACTCTAAACTGAGCTTTTTCATGCAATCAGCATTAGGGTTTTAAACCCTAAAACTGAATTTTCCTTTTAGTCAGCATTAGGGTTTTAAACCCTAAACTGAACTTTTTCCTTCCAGCCAGCATTAGAGTTTTAAACTCTAAACTGAGTTTTTCCATGCAATCAGCATTAGGGTTTTAAACCCTAAACTGAATTTTCCTTTTAGTCAGCATTAGGGTTTTAAACCCTAAACTGAACTTTTTCCTTTCAGCCAGCATTAGAGTTTTAAACTCTAAACTGAGCTTTTCCATGCAATCAGCATTAGGGTTTTAAACCCTAAACTGAATTTTCCTTTTAGTCAGCATTAGGGTTTTAAACCCTAAACTGAACTCTTTCCTTTCAGCCAGCATTAGAATTTAAAACTCTAAGTTGAGTTTCTTCATGCAATCAGCATTAGGGTTTTAAACCCTAAACTAAATTTTTCTTTTAGTCAGCATTAGGGTTTTAAACCCTAAACTGAACTTTTTCCTTTTAGCCAGCATTAGAGTTTTAAACTCTAAACTGAGCTTTTTCATGCAATCAGCATTAGGGTTTTAAACCCTAAAACTGAATTTTCCTTTTAGTCAGCATTAGGGTTTTAAACCCTAAACTGAACTTTTTCCTTTCAGCCAGCATTAGAGTTTTAAACTCTAAACTGAGCTTTTTCATGCAATCAGCATTAGGGTTTTAAACCCTAAACTGAATTTTCCTTTTAGTCAGCATTAGGGTTTTAAACCCTAAACTGAACTCTTTCCTTTCAGCCAGCATTAGAGTTTTAAACTCTAAGCTGAGTTTCTTCATGCAATCAGCATTAGGGTTTTAAACCCTAAACTGAATTTTCCTTTTAGTCAGCATTAGTATTTTAAACCCTAAACTGAACTTTTTCCTTTTAGCCAGCATTAGAGTTTTAAACTCTAAACTGAGCTTTTTCATGCAATCTGCATTAGGGTTTTAAACCCTAAAACTGAATTTTCCTTTTAGTCAGCATTAGGGTTTTAAACCCTAAACTGAACTTTTTCCTTTCAGCCAGCATTAGAGTTTTAAACTCTAAACTGAGCTTTTTCATGCAAACAGCATTAGGGTTTTAAACCCTAAACTGAATTCTCATTTTAGTCAGCATTAGGGTTTTAAACCCTGAACTGAACTTTTTCCTTTCAGCCAGCATTAGAGTTTTAAACTCTAAACTGAGCTTTTTCATGCAATCAACATTAGGGTTTTAAACCCTAAACTGAATTTTCCTTTTAGTCAGCATTAGGGTTTTAAACCCTAAACTGAACTTTTTCCTTTCAGCCAGCATTAGAGTTTTAAACTCTAAGCTGAGTTTCTTCATGCAATCAGCATTAGGGTTTTAAACCCTAAACTGAATTTTCCTTTTAGTCAGCATTAGTGTTTTAAACCCTAAACTGAACTTTTTCCTTTTAGCCAGCATTAGAGTTTTAAACTCTAAACTGAGCTTTTTCATGCAATCAGCATTAGGGTTTTAAACCCTAAAACTGAATTTTCCTTTTAGTCAGCATTAGGGTTTTAAACCCTAAACTGAACTTTTTCTTTTCAGCCAGCATTAGAGTTTTAAACTCTAAACTGAGCTTTTTCATGCAATCAGCATTAGGGTTTTAAACCCTAAACTGAATTTTCCTTTTAGTCAGCATTAGGGTTTTAAACCCTAAACTGAACCTTTTCCTTTCAGCCAGCATTAGAGTTTTAAACTCTAAACTGAGCTTTTTCATGCAATCAACATTAGGGTTTTAAACCCTAAACTGAACTTTTCCTTTAATCAGCATTAGGGTTTTAAAACCCTAAACTGAATTCTTCCTTTGTTCGGCATTAGGGTTTTAAACCCTGAACTGAACCTTTCCCCAGCTAGTCGTTATTAGGGCTCCAACCCTGAACTGAGCATGCATATCCTCTTTCATCAATTTTATGAACTTCCTGGTGAATAATTAACGAAATTTTCCTTGTTGAAACTGGGGCAGAAAATTTCGTTCGTTTGTTTGTTTTTTTCCCGTAGGTCTAACCTCGAGCCACACGGATCGAAATGACCCACGAGATGAGTCTCGAATCAGAATCAAAGAAGAAAAAGACAAAAGAAGACATCCCGAGATATCAGAGTGAATGGAGAGCAGATCGACTCCAACATTTGACTAAGGTCCTAAACCCTTCCAATTGCGTCTCACTCAGTATCCCAGAGGATAAACAAGTCGCCGCAACTCGCAAGCATCAAGATTCAGATCGGAGTCTACAAGCAGAATCAGCTAAGACCCAAGATCAAGTCGTAAAAGAATCATAGATAGGAATCTTGTAACTAGCAGTTGACATGCATATAAGTAGTTAGTTCGGTTTCCAATTTTCGTTTGGTTGTAATAAGGCGGTCAGTAACGTAGCAGTGACAACAGCAGCAGCAGTAGCAGCAAGCATTGCAGTCCCATGGTAGTCCCAGCTACCAAAACTTCCCGAACTACATTGACCTGATTCCTGTTTAGCCCAGGATATGTAGGAAATCTTTGAAGCAAGATTCGGTCAAATCTTTCAAAAACATGCTTCATACGGAGTATTCCATAGGCAAAAATCGCTCATACACGCTCACTTTATCTTTGCACGAAAACTCTTCGTGTTTCCGAACAAAGAGGGGCAGCTGTGAGTACGCGATTTTTGTTTTACGCGACAATCGTTCCAAAAGAATTAAAAATGTATGTGTCATGCGTAATTTAAACCATGACCCGTTTGTTAGATGGAAAATTACAAAAATACGCATCTTTTTTTTTCTTTTGTCCTGATTTGTTGCCTTGTTTAATTTTACCTACTTTTTATACGCATGAAATAAATATGTTAAGTGTTAATTAGTGGTGCTTAGTTTTATTTAATTAGGTTGTGTATTTAGGGAATTATAAATAAAGAAAAAGAAGACAAAAATTTATTGTAAAATGAATTTGGGCCGTGCCCATTTCAAAATCTGGAACCTAATTGAACGGCCCAAACCCCCCAGTCCGAACAGCCCACCCCCAGGACACAAAACGACATAGTTTAACACCAAAACTACGTCGTTTCAAGGCCGATCCATCTCAACCATTCAAACCAAACTGATCCAACGGCCAAGATATCACACCCCGTACCCAATAACAAACCCGACCCGTCTCACCCGGACCGAACCCAAACCCTCAAAATGACACCGTTCCATTTAAGCCTTCAGATCCAGACCGTAGATCTAGATTGATCTAACGGTCGATGTTCACCCACCCACTAACTATATAAACCCTTCACCATACCCTGCCCCCCTAGCCAACACCCCTACCTTCGTCTTCACCAAACCCATCCCCTTCAAACCCTAGCCGCCCCTGCACACCTTCACCAGAAACCCGGCGGCCTGAACGCCGGTGACCTCCACCTGAACACCATAGAACCCCCATGCCATCCTGAACCTAAATCTACCAACCACACACTTCGAATCCTACCCCACCTTCTCGAATCTTCATTTGAAGATTCGAGTCGGAACCTAATCTACACCAACCAACCCAAGCTTCACACCAGACACTCCCCAGACCCTCCTCGTGACCAAACCATACTTGGTTTGGTCCGAATCTGATCAGGGAAGCCTGAATCCCAGATCTAAGTTTTGAAAGTTTTGTGTTCCTTCATCACTGGCCCATGCCAGTCCGAGCCAAAAAGATTAAGGTCTAATGGACCTTAATCGAAGTGTTTCTCATCTGAGAAACACTTCGATTAAAGTCCGTTCAGCCTTAAGAAAGGTCTGTCCAAATCCGGGTTCAAACTTTTTAAACTTTTCAAGTTTAAGGTGAGTCTGCTTTCTTTCCTTTATTTGTTTTTAGTCCGTGTAATTTGTTTTAAAAGACTGTTCATATTTGTTTTAATTTTATCAACTTTTGTTTGTCCACTTTGTTTGAACCTCTGTGTTTGTCCGAATCCCTCCCCTCCTATTCTGATTAAGGCATGTGTATTGGTTGTATTCCAAATTTGTACTGACTAACTGATTCCTCGAAGTACAATTTTGTTTTAATCAGTATAAGTCGAGTCATGTGTCCCATACTTCTGAATGTCTGATTTTTGGCTACGATTGTGTATGTTAATGCTAATATAGTCGAGTCGACATGTGTCGTCAATTAATTTCAACTGTCCGAACAATAACAAATCGATTTACTTCGGCTAAGCATTTGTTGAGTCAATTAAGAACCAGTTTTTGTTTACTTATAATTGTTTGAATTGATCAGTAATGTAAAAAGGACTGTTTGGTTTAAATTCTGAATTGGAAGGCATGTGCACTCGTGCACAGCATGTGCATTGGTGCACCTCATGTGCTTTGTGCACAGCCTGTGGCCTGCATAAAGGTCTTTGTTAAATTTTAAACAATTTGACAGCATATGCTGTCAGATACATTCTACTGCCCATGCCTGGCTTTAGTTTAAAGGAGTATTTAAACCTTTTAAAAGTGAAATCTGTCAGGGAATGTTGATGGGGTTTAATACTTAATTAGCTAAAAGTTGGAATTAAAAATGGAAGGCACATGGGAGGGGTATGGTAATAGTCTAAACAGGCTGTTAAAAGGGGTAAGGAGGGCTTATAAAAGAGGAGGACCTGGGAGATAAAAAGAGATAGAATCGGAGGATAGAGAGACTCAGAACTGAAAAAGAAAAACACACTGTGAGGAGTTTGGAAAGGAGAGCTGAAATACATACAAAATAGATACACATAGATAGAGAGAGATTAAGGGATAGAAGGGATACAACCAACAATCAGAAACTTTTTCCTCCTATTATTATTGGGTTTCAGTTGTTTCAACTTGTTCAAATCAATTCTGATTCTTTGAAATTCCAGTTGTGTCTATTAGTCGAGTGTTTTCATTGGCTTACTATTGGTTTGGTCTATCTGGAGTTCTGATTCTACTCCACTGGGTTTTGCTGTTATTTGGCTATTGCTTTCTATTGGCCATAGTTGCATTTCTGCACTCGAGCCTGTTTCTTGCTGTATTGCTTTGCCTGTTGCTATTCTGCCCTGCTGCTACTGTTTAAGTGCTGTTACTGCTGCTGCATTTGTTCATTGTTACTCTACTAATTGCCCTCTTCTTCAATTGCAAATACTCCCAGGTACACAACCTTTGAACCATGTATTGTTGAAAGTTTGAAGTTGAAGCAGAAATAAAGAAATGAACATCAGTTTATGTTATAGCATTGGTGTAAAAAGATAGTTCGAATGTAGTTGGGCCTGTATTTTTTTTATTGCAAACTGCAAGTATCCTGTATAAACTAGCATACATTCTGTTTAAGATGAACTGTTAGATAGCATGGCTCAACAGTAATGACAGTATGACATAGACAGCATGTTTGATTTAGTATACATTCAGTTCAGCATAACACTTGCTTGGTTTAGTTATGACTTTATAACATAGAGTCATGGTAAGAACTTGTATGTATTTTGCCTAGACCACTGAATTGACAAATCTGTGGTACTAGGTCTGGGATAAATGTATCCCAAACAAACTCTCATACAGTCACATTAAGAGTTTGGCTATGAAGGCCAGCTTTCCTGTCAGATTACGTGCTCCAATATAAGTTCGATGTCGGGTCTCGGTGTAGATTTCTTGTTTTGAAATAATGTGATGAATGTTGAGGGAAGCTAGTAGTCGTTTTGAGGTCAATTAGTCGTAATTTTCCTAATAAAACAGCCGATTTCGTTTATCAATTTCAAATAGTTTAGAGTGTTAAAATAGAACTTGGAGGTCGTTAAACATAACTCAATATATGTTGTTAGTTTGTTTGCAATCTCACTTAGCGAATTAATAAGCATATCCACTCGATGAAGACAAAGCATGAGGTGACCCTCACCTCATGAACAATCAATCAGGTAATCAAACAAGTTTAGGTTCGGCAAACATAATAAGGATTCAGTCTGTATTTGTTCAAACAAGCAAAGTTCGGCATCATCCTTCTCTTTAAAGATAAACGTAGTAGAAATGTAGTCACTGTAGGGTACCCTTCTAAAATAATGAGACGAGCCTCGCCGAATAAAAATGCAAATTGCGGGGCCCTCAATAATTGATCATGATAAATACTTAGAATTTGGGACAGACTGTTTAGTGAATTCCACTGCCTTCCCCAAAGATAATAACGCGTTTAGATTCTTTAGGCGCGACTTTAAGTAAATTATATTCTTAAAATCGGGTGCACATTGATGCGACCCAAATTCAAGTCTCAACGGAGTCAAAATGTGTTAACAACTACGGGTGCATTGATTGTGACGTGGTTCGAGATGCATTTTCACGACGTTGCAATTCTATAAAATAAATGATAATAATAAAAGCGGTTTAAACTTAATAAAAGCATATAAATCACAACGTGTATTTAAATCAGATATTTAGCCATTATAACAATTTAAGCGACCGTGCTAGAACCACGGGATTCGAGGGTGCCTAACACCTTCCCTCGGGTCAACAGAATTCCTTACTTAGAATTTCTGGTTCGCAGACTTCATTTGGAAAAGTCGAAAATCTCCTCGATTTGGGATTCAAGATAAACCGGTGACTTGGGACACCAAAAGCCAAACATTTCCCAAGTGGCGACTCTGAATTAAATAAATAATCCCATTTCGAATATTGTCACTTAAATTGGAAAAACTCTACCCGCGCATTTCTACCCTTCGGGGTGGGGCGCGCAAAAAGGAGGTGTGACAATTATGCCATCCCGAATTTAATGCAACTTCAGGAATAATAGTTACGGATCTTTTCATAGTCTTTCCTTCAATTCAATATGGGAGTTTGGACTGTAACGCGATGTTTTCTTACTCTTTAATTATATTTGTCTTGACTTCCTCCATGATTATGGAGTAGTTTCACTCAAGATTTGACGAATATGGTATTTTGACCGATATTTATAGATTTTAACTCTAGTTCTTTACTTGAATTCGTTTGCTCTGAATTGTTTGTAACTTTATTCACCAGTTTATTTAATTGAAAGAGAAATATTGTGATAATTATCTTGCATTAATTTGTTTGATTTGATTCAGTGATTCCCTTAAGTAATTAAAAGAGCTTGTTGAATTATTGATTAAATCAAGTTAGGAGAATATTCGAGAGACGTTTTCCTCAACACCAATCAATTAACGCATGGTTGCATATTTTCATAGTGCTTATATTAGTTCACCTCCTAGAGTTAAGATTTAATTGAGAGAAGAGTCTTGACTACACGTTTGAACTAATCATCGAGTGAATATGTGAGAATCATTAGAACATTAGAGTGAATTGAACTATAGTTGGATCCCAAATAGCTATCTTTTACCTATATTTCATGTCACGACCCTTATTTCTCCCATTAATATTTTAATGTTGCTCAATTCTTGTCTTCCAATGATCAATTATAATTGTTTTAGTTTCATAATTAATTTTAGTTATTAATCATCCCAACCAACATGTTAATCATCCTAAATAGCGTTAAGCTAGAAATTACTTGAACATTGATTAAATTCAATCTCTATGGAGATGATAATCATAACTATACTATATTTGGCTAACGAGCATTAATTTCGTGTAGTGTTTTGCGCTCGTCAATAATATGAGTTAAATACTACTTTATATGGTTATATATTATATTTTGAACACCATTAACACAGCTTAGTGAGGCAGTCCAGCGGTTCAGGGTGTTCAAAGTGACGTGTTGTTCACGGGTTCAAAGATCTGCTTATTTTATTTGCCAAAATTAAACGGAGACCACCATGTATGGTCTATTTAATTGTTTTTCAATCTAAAAAAATTTCTAATAAAATAACTATAAAACTTAAGATTTGTGTAGAAAAAAAAAGTAATCTTAAAAGTAATTTCTTAACTAAAAATTATTTTTTAAAATAAATTTTATAATTTAAAAGTCCAACAAAAGATTTCTTCAACAAAAGCTCTCTGCAAATTAGAAATCCTCTCGACCCTCTCTTTCCTTTGGTTTTATGCTTACTTTTATTAATAAAATTTCTATTATTTTCTTTTTGTTATTTTAATTTTGGCTTATAAAATTATCGTTCTATTAAAGTTTTTTTAATTGTTTAACTAAATATTGTGTAGTTTAATTTAAAAAATTAGTACACTATTTATGAACAAAAAAATTTATTGAAATGTTTAATGTTTGAATATCGTTGACTAAATTTTTCCCTACCCCTCAAGTTAGCACAGATCAGTGGTTTTTCGTGTTATGTAACTTAGGGCGGTCGTTTTTGGTCCTCCATCACATCACGCAAAAAATCTCCATTGCTAATCATTTCGTGCAATACACATATAATATCTTATTTTGTAGTATATCAATTAATAATTCTAAAGTCAAAAACAGATACAATTATACACAAATTTTTATAAGAACTTAACTATCACCATAACTTCAAATAATTTTGTCGTTGTGGTCCTCCGTCACATCAGGCAATAATAATATCTATTCTTAATCTTTCGCGTGCGAAGCACAGAAGATATCTTAATTTTTTTTTTTAACATAAAAGGTACTTATATTAATAATAACTTAGGGTACGTGACCCGTCGCACTATCGTTATTACACATGCTACGATGGGCTAAAGTTATGCCTTCTAAGGCATTGTCATTACCTAATGCAGCCATATTACAAGACATTTCAGTTGAACATTTTCTTACATAGACAAAACCATCCTATTTTTGTGATAGGCATCTATTACAAATTCAGGTGGTAAAGCAAAGGAACATAACTTATTATAGTTAGTTTGCATAAGAGCTGCTTTTGCCAAAAGATATGCTACCATGTTCCCCTCGCGGAAACTATGCTTCATTGTGATCTCCCCTTGTAGCGTTGCCTTCTCCATTAACCACCTGCATTCATAGATTAAATTGTTGCAAGTTGGATAATCATCGTAAAGAAAACGTATGACCTTAGTGGCATCTGTTTCTACTTCAACTGGGAAGATTTTTTCCTGATAATTAGTTGAAGTTCATGTCGTAATGCTTGTAGTTCCGCTTGGATTGTTTGTCACGCCCCGAACCTGAGAGCGAGACCGGCACCTGGTGACTCACCTATCCTTACTTACCAACTTGCGACTAAGGAACTCTGGACATATGATGTCATATTTTGGCCATGGGCCACATTGCAAGAAAACTGCAAATGCTGACTAAATATCAATATAAAGCTGGGCCAACAAGGCCGTCTTAATTATTGCAGCTGACAAACCAACCAAATGTACATATAAGGCCTACAAGCCCAACATACTGCACTAACTAACAGAATATGTCTACAAGCCTCTACTGATGGATACACTGTGATCGGAACAGCTCTCCCAACTACTTATAACATATGTACATATATACACAAGATGTGCATAAAGCTCTAGACCCAGCAACTCCAAAAGGCATGGAGCATACCGATCAAGCTGAACTCGGGCAACAATTAATGAGGAGGTCTACCCGTCTATCTGTCTAAACCTGCACGCATGAAATGCAGCACCCCTAGAAAAAGGACGTCAGTATGAAATAATGTACTGAGTATGTAAGACAGTATACTAAAAGCTGAAACTGAACTGATAATATAATAACTGAAAGAAACTGGGAGTCAAAGAAAATCTGAAGATATGCTCATCTGTTGATACTGACTCAACTCTCTCAATATAGTGAGTAAAATAGTTGTCCAGCCTTATAAGGCTCGGTATGTATATATATATCTCTACTCTGTCGTAGTAGGCTTGCTCATAAGCGCTCGGCCATACTAAGCTCTGTATCTCGACCAACCGGGCTCGCTCATAGGCGCTCGACTATAGTAGGCTCGGTATATATCTTACCATCTTATCAGTGGTTGACCAATAGGGGCCTGGCCATTGATTATAGCTCGATTGTAATGAAAATACTGCAATACTGTATATATAAACTCTCTGCTCTCTTGACTAGAAGAGGGAATACTCAAATGAATATGAAATCCCGATAAAGAGGATATTGTAACTTACAAAACTAGAAAAATATACGTAAAGTTTGTGATACGAATTTTTCTTTATGCCTCGTTATCAAACTCATGTATTTACAAGATCATACCAAAATGAAGAAAAAGCTTAGCCTTAACATAGCTGGAGTAGGGAAAAACTCGTGTGATATTTTTGAGAAGGTTTACACCGTAATCCCTTAAAGTTGTAAAATCTCTGCTCTATCTATTAACGATCTGTACCCTTCTATGTTATCTTCAATTTGCTCTAATGATGGCTTCTGGTGATGTTCTTGATGGCTTCAAAGAGTCTCATGGAGAGCTTTTTTCATTTCCTCAAATGTAAGATATATGAATTCATTATTTTGCTAGAGGTTATGAAGCCTTTCATGGTTTTCAAGACTTATAGCTCAACTAGTTGCCATCTATTTAAAAATGACTCTTAATCATGAATTATGACTAAGAGTCATAAGGTTGGTGTAGTGGCTTGTTGCCCGTAGGATTTTGATATTATCCAACAATTAATTAATTTAATTAGGTAATATACCGCTGCCCGGTAATTAACAAATTACCAGCATAATTAAGAATTGTCTCAAATTACTTAAAATTTTACTTATTTTTAATACACTTTATACATCCTGCTATCGTGGTCATATGGTACCTTGTATGATACTAGTCCGAAAATCTCGGATATTATCGCTCGGCCCGTATTTTATCCCAATATGCAAAACTTGGACGAAATTTTTTTTCTTTAACTTGCTTCCCCTCTCACCTTCACGAATTTACTTATCACTTATTTAAAATAGCATAATCCTTATAATCTCCAAATGATCTTTTTCTTGGACTAATGGCAATGTCCTTACGACAAATTCAACGTGCAATACTACATGGCGCAATATCGTCGTAATTTAATACTGCAAGGCGTAATATCGTCGTAATATTGTGGGGCGTAACATCGACGCTATTGCATGTATTCTTTTTTGAAATAGTCCATTCTGCATTGGCCTTTGTTGTTACGTATGGCTCTGCTGATTCCCCCTTGAAGATAGTTGCTCCTAAAGGCACCATCAATGTTGATCTTATACCAACCCATTGGAGGAGCCTGCCACTTAACATTAATGTTTAATTTTATGCTATTAATCGTAGCCCTAGACGTAAGTAGGTTGTATTCAACAGCTTGGTCAACAACCTTTTTTGTATTGATATGGTTGGTGATATTGTTTTGGTTGCTGTGATTTCTGTTGTTCCAAATTGCCCATAGGGCGAACGGGAATATATCATCCTATGTTATGAATTTATTAATCTTAGTTGTATTTACATTCCTAAGAAGGTCAACCCAGTGAGTTGTATGCATTTGGGGGTTAATAGTCACTCTCATTGATTGCCAAAATGATTGAGTGATGGTACATTCCTAGAAGATATGGTTTATAGACTAATTGGTGTCTTTACATATTGGCCAGTTAGGGTCTATATTAACATCAATTTTTCCTAGGTAAGCTTTAGTAGAAAGACGTTTGTGGTAGCATTTCCATATAAAAAATTTAATCTTGTTAGGGCATTTGAGGTCCAAGATCCAATTGAAATTGAGGCTTGGAGATGTTTGCTCATCAATTAGCTTGTAGCGTGAATTTGTGGAGAGCACACCATTAGGGTTTATACTCCATATGAGATTATTGGGAGGTCTAATGTGCCTATTGGGGTTTAAATCATTGATGTTAGTAATAATACTGTCACGACCCAAAATCCACTAAGGGTGGTGATGGCGCCGGACATCGCTGTCAGGCAAGCCAACCAAAATACTTAATTAAATTCTCGTTTTAATAATTTTGAAAAATATGATTTTCCTTCAATTTTACCAGTAAAAGATAATCGTTTCAAATCGAATATAAATGTTAAGCAGTTAATACAAGATACCCCATAATCATCACAGAACTCGGAGTCACAAGTGCATGAGCATTTACTAGGGAATGACGTAAAATACAGTAATTGTCCGGAATACAAGTGGACAGAAATGAAAATACAGTACAATACTCTAAAGGAGACTCTGCTGGCTGCGGGCCGTCTCGATAATTGCAGCTCACGTAAGTCGTCATATCAACCATGCCGCTATGCCACTAAGCCACTAGCCATATATGAACCTGTGCAACAAATATGCATAGCAAGTGTAGTATGAACACGAAAATTGGTCACGCCCAACTATGTCTTATAAAAAGGACAATGCGGTCGTTGCAAATATAATCCGGTTTACAAGTCCGGAGTCGAATCCCATAGAGCGTTAACCTATCAATCACAATCTTTAGACTCACTAAACTCTTCAGAACCAGCTTCCCAAATGTTTGAATCACAAGTTGATGGTTTCTTTAGTAACTAAGATTGCAAGTAAATTAAACAGGCTGTAAACTAAAATGCTAAGGTTGTAAACAATGATGAGATAAAGCTAAGGTAAAGATTTCCCCTATTGATGGAATCCCTTCTGTTTATGCTTCATACAAATGTACCAACACTTCTCTATCAATCATGAACGCTCGTCTTACCATAAATCTCTCCCGAGTAATCACAGTAATATACTATTGCACTCTCCCGAGATACACTAGCTAGCTTTAATTAACACAGTTCACTTAAGATTGTACCCAAGGCTTCGTTATCCCTAATCCCGCCTTTAAACCTGCAGTTATAGATTCCTCTTATACTTTAGGAGTGATGTTATTCAACAATAACCTAAATATGCACTCTCTCCCGAGTTATGCACACTAAATAGGCACAGCTAATTGAGGATCCTGTCAATTAACTACAACAAGAACATAGTTGAATAAATAAAGATTGAAACTAGCAATTTGTATTCACATAAACAAGAAGTTCATCCCCCAATAGGTTCCATCAAAACCTTAGACAAAAGATTTAGCTACTCATAACTATGGGTAAACAAACTAAGATAAGATTCATCATAAACTAGCAATAGAAATCAAAGAAAAGAAGAAAGATGTTTTTGGGTGATCTCTCACAATGGTTTTTCTTCCTAAGAAACTCTAAAAATCAATACATGCCTCTCTTGGGCGAAGTCTAGTGTTTAAAATAGGGTTTTGGGCTAAAAATCCCGTGTTTTGCACTTTAGTCCTTGAAATTTCCGCCACCTGCCGCGGTTCTGCCGCGGTCGCGGTGGAACTTCGGCCAAACAGCTCCTCTGAATCTCCTTCTATCCGCGAGCATCCGTCACCGCGGCTCTGCCGCGGTAGCGGTGGAACCGCGACAGAGTCATTTTTCTGATTCTTCAGCCTGTTTTTGCGTGGTTCACTTGGGACATTTCACGGTTGGCCTCTCTTTCTTCATTTTTTTTTGACTCCAAAAGTGCTCCCTAGCCTTTCCTAGTCATATATAACCTGCAAATCATGAAAAGCACTAATAAGAGTATTTTGTTATCACTTTTATTATTAAAACTATGCAAGAAGGCGGTTATTTAGGGCCTGAATATAGTTAAATTCACCTATTATCAACACCCCACACTTAAACCCTTGCTCGTCCTCGAGCAAGCTAAACCACACTTAAAAGCCTAACCATTTGATGCTTTACCCCAAATATGTCACACCCACCATTTTGACGGAACAACCTAAGCAATGTGCCGGTCATACCCCAGATGCAGACTCTACTGCCATGACACACTTGCGCTCACTCTAGTTACTCTAACAGAGGTGAAGACTTACTTTTCCTTTCCGAGTCACATTCCCTCACATCAAAAAGTCTGAGAGAAGTTCCACATGCATAAAATTCAAACAAAAAGAACTGAAGATAGAAAGAATTCACTCACTCTCAGCAAAGAACATTCACATGCCGCACAGACACACCATAAGCTTGCCCCTAGTGTAGTACTCTACTAATCGAGCTGTTTTAGTCAAAGATCAAGAGGTCTTTATTTGGTTGTAATGTAGGTTAAAGGACGGGTAGGATACATTTGGATGTAGTGACTAACCTCCCTAAGCACTTTTAATACACACTTCCTGTTATCTCAATTTTCCTGCTCAGCCCAATCATTCCTCCACATTTTTTTGTTTCACATGTGACCCCTACTTTCCTTTAGGTGAAACTGGCTTTTTTTTTTGTTTCTTTTTTTAAAATACAAGTGCACCATTCAAATAATTCATTCCTGATTCCCCATTTTTTTCGCTAACTCCCTATCACCCCACACTTTGACTTTTGTATGTTCTTTAGTGATTCAAGTGTTTTTCGGAGGTATAGGTTCAAACAATCAGCTATTCAAACACATGGATATAGGTCATTATAGGGTTATCAGAGAACAGGCTTCAGGCTCAAAGGGGTTAACTATGGCAATATAGACAGGTGGATTCACCATTATATGTAGGCTTACACAAAGAAATGTCTCAATCATCTCTAAAACCCAACAGCTTCTATTTCGCTTTGCAAACACACAGGGCAAGTTCTAGGTATCGCACGCACGCACAGAATGCAAGTAAAATCTCACACACACTTAGCATGTAACTCGTTCGGGATCAGTCTATCAACACACTCATACGAGCGTTCAAGCAAAGCAAGATGTGCAAAATTAAGGCATAGATTTACAAGTCCACAACTGAGCCTAGACGTCATACTCTCAGGTTCATTTTGGTTGATTGCAGGTGTGTACATCAGAGGTAGCATTCTAGCCTTTACCCATCTTAGTCTTAACTACAAAAGAAAAATCTACCTAACCCGGTTCAAGAAAAACCCTTGGAAAAGAATCGTGGCCAAAAGAAAAACCAAGGGGGACTTACTATACTACCTAAAAATAAAAATAAATAAAATAAAAAAATCTTCATGGACTACTTCCCTCAAGAGTACTGTCCCAGTGGTCCGTCCTCAGGAAGAGTCCTCTACCTTTAAATTTGTTTTTTTTAAATATATATCCGACTTGGACCCTCAAGAGACCCGTCGACAAGTGTTCGTCGTTGGGCCAAGTCAGACTCCTAATATAATTACAGGCAATTATATACAGCAACATCAATTTCATGCTACAACACACACAATGTCTATGTACAGTACAAATATAACTAGAGCAAGTCTCCCACCCCACACTTAAAATCATGGCATGTCCCCATGTCATATCAAGAAAGTAAAGAGCAGAAGGGTAAGAAGACTTCCCTGAGACTCAATCAGAGTCGGAGACTGTGCTGGGGTCTACATGGCAAGCTCTCCCCAAAGCACGGAACCAGGCCATGAACCTGTTCTTAGACCGGGCCTGCCTCTGAGACATGGCATCCATCCGTGTGTGTAGGCCATCCACTGAGGTGCGGAGATCCGCGACCTCTTCCTCCATGGAACATAGCATAGGCCTGGTAGACTGAGATCTGGCAAAGCCTGCCCCAGTATGGGGGTGCCGAGAGGGTCCGGCACTGTCAAGAGATCTCCTGGACGGTGCAAAAGGAACCGGGTCATCAGCCTCATCATCTAGCACAATTTTTGTACGTGTGCCCCTGCCCACTCAGATGCGTGAAGCTCGGAATGGTGCTTCAGGTGCCAATGCTCCATCAGCAGGATCAGTGGGGACCCTCCTCCGCAAGCACAGTGCAGTCACCAAGGAAGGGAAGTAAAATTCCTTTGACAGCAGCGGTCCCCGCAGGACCATTTCGTCACCAATTACCTGTGCTGCATCAAAATCCTTCTTCGTCACGAAACACCAAGTTAATAGGGCTCTGTTGAAGTTCACGTCTGTGGTGTTTCTGGAGGGCATGAACCAGCTGCAGATGACAGTCAACCAACACTTAGCCAAGTGCGTGAAAGAGTTGGAGTTCAGGGTAATGTGGTCCTTGATCCAGGTTGGTCGCCCACCAGCACAAAGTACATCAGTCATAACTTCCCATGTAACACATGGTCTGTCGTGGTAGTAGTCAATATCGCCCGTGAACCGGGGTAGCCTCAATACCTGGCGGATAGTTTCAATTAAGGCATCTACCCTTGTGCCTCGCACAGTCACCTCCCGCAGCATATGTGCTGGGTAGTTCGCGTAGAACTCCCTAACTATCATCCGGTTCACTGGGCCAGGATCATCAAAGAGGAATTCCATTTCTCGCCTTCGAATTTCTTCATACATTTCCTCCTGTTCCACGCGGAGGTCTGCCCGGTCAATTTACAACTCCTGAATGAAGTTCTTATCAGCCTTGGCATTAAAATCATCCTCCGCTCGTTCCGATTCAAACCTAGACTCGTCATATGTCGGTTGTTGGGATGTGCCCGCCCCTCTCTTTTGCTTTTTACGGGCCATAATACCTGCAATGAGTCAGGAAAATTCATAACCATCAAATTCATCCTAATTAGTGCCCGTCAGATGGGTACTCAGACTTCGCCACCCTATGGCACCAAAACACCATCCCCATTGAGTTCATCTTGGCAGATTAGCCACACAAGCAAGGTAGGGAAGGTTACAATCTCCATAGAGGCCTCACAATAGAACTACGTACAACATTCGGCCTACACCACCCCACACTACTCCTGCACATATTATCAAACAGTGACAACACCCCCAATCACCAAGTATAACACCCCCTAATTAGGAGTGGGTATAACCCGCCCCATAATATCACAAAAATTCCAATATTTTGACCCACATAGTGCATAATACAACTACACCCCAAAAAATGATTTCTAGGCTAAAACATCATAAACACCATGAAGGCCCACACACTATGACACCAAACAATTTCACAACAGTACCATACCACAATAAAAACCATGAAAGAAAGCAAAAATTGACAAAAGTTATACTAACCCTACCTAGGGTTAAACTAAATACAATTATGCTAAATTATACTAAGTTAGAAGATGAAATAGAGAGAGAGAAAGAGCAACTTACTTGTTTGGTTGAGAGAAAGTGGATGAAGAAGGTGGATAGTAGGGGAGGATGATAATGGAGTGATGTGAAGATGAGAAGAGAAGAGAGAAGATAGAGAGAAATGGGAAAGAAATTAGAGAGAAGGGAGTGAGGGGGGTGTTTAGCTGAAGCTGGGCGAATTGGGGGGGGGGGGTTAGTGGTAGGTGGGGGGTATTTTGGGTAAAAGGTGAAAAGAGAAAAATTTAAAACGAAAAACTTCAGAGGGTCTCCCTGGCCGCGGTTGTACCGCGATCGCGGTGTAACCGCGATGGCCTGGGTTCAGAGAAGGGTCAGTACCGCGGTTTGACCACGGTCTGACCGCGTCTCTGATTCTGATGTTTTTTTTTGTTTTTTTTATTTTTATTTTAGGGAGAGTTACACTTACAACAATTTCATGGGTTGCCTCCCATGCAGCGCCTGATTTAACGTCGCGGCACGACCCAAATGAGTGCAGTTAAAGCTTGCTCGACCTCCCCGGTTCAGTCAACTACAGTTGAGACCCTTCCTTGGGCTCGCTCATACCCACATACAACTTCAATATCTGACCATTGACTCTAAATGTACGAGAGTCATTCTCAGTGGCAACGTCAACTGCTCCTAACTAGAAAACTTCAACAACTCGAAATGGTCCAGACCATCATGACTTCAGCTTACCCGGGAACAACCTCAGTTTTGAGTTGTATAGAAGTACCATGTCCCCAGGTTTGAAATTTCGCTCAACAATGTTCTGATCGTATAGCCTCTTCATTCTCTCTTTGTACAACTTTGTGCTCTCAAAAGAAAGATACCGGAACTCCTCGAGCTCATGCAATTTTGTGACTCTTGACGTGCCCGCAGCTTCCATGTCTAAGTTTAGTTGTTTGATTGCCCACCACGCTTTATGCTCGAGTTCTACAGGTAAGTGACAGGCCTTCCCAAACACTAACTTGTATGGTGACATACCAATTGGTGTCTTGAAAGCTGTTCTGTAGGCCCAGAGTGCATCATCTAGCTTCCTTACCCAAACAGTTCTTCTGGCATTCACAGTTTTCGTTAACACACTCTTGATTTCCCTGTTGGATACCTCAACTTGTCCACTAGTTTGCGGGTGGTATGGAGTAGCCACCTTGTGGCGCACATCGTATTTTATAAGAAACTTCTCGAAGGCTCTATTGTAGAAGTGAGTGCCTCCGTCGCTGATAATCGCTCGTGGTGTCCCGAAGCAGGTGAATATGTTCTTCCTTAGAAACTCCACCACCACTTTCGCATCATTGGTGGGCAATGCTATAGCTTCCACCCACTTGGACACATAGTCTACGGCAACAAGGATGTATTTATTACCATAAGAGCCGACGAAGGGACCCATGAAATCAATTCCCCAGACGTCGAACACTTCTATCTCCTGAATTGGGTTCATGGGCATCTCGTGGCGCCAGGAAATGTTCCCAGTGCGTTGACATTCATTACAACCCTTCACCCATGAGTGGGCATCTTTAAACACAGTCGACCAGAAAAATCCGGCCTCTAGCACCTTTGTTGCTGTCCTGATCCCTCCAAAGTGTCCACCATAAGCCGATGCATGACAAGCCTGCAAAATAGAAGATTGTTCTATCTCGGAGACGCATCTACGGATCATGTTATCCAGGCATATTCGAAAGAGATATGGCTTATCCCAAGAGTACAAGCGGCTTTCACAAAAAAATCATTTCCTCTGGACCGATGAAAGGTCGTGAGAAACTATACCACTGGCCAGGTAATTGGCCAAGTCTGCATACCATGGCGCTTCCTGATGAGTGGTGGCGAGCAGTTGCTCGTCCGGAAAAGTTTCCAGAATTTCCTCAACTTCAATCGCATTTTCAGCTCTCTCAAGTTGTGATAGGTGATCAGCGACTTGATTCTCAGTGCCCTTGCGGTCACGTATTTCAAGATCGAACTCTTGCAGCAGCAACACCCAATGAATCAGGCGTGGCTTAGAGTCTTTCTTTTCTATTAAGTATCTAAGAATGGCATGGTCAGTGTAGACGATTATATTTGATCCTATCAGGTAGGATCAGAACTTATCGACTGCGAACACCTCAGCTAGCATCTCTTTTTCAGTCACCGTATAGTTCAACTGGGCTCCACTCAGCGTTCTGCTGGCATAGTAGATAGGGTGCATCAATTTGTCCTTCTGCTGGCCCAGCACTGCCCCCACTGCGTGGTCACTAGCATCACACATTAGTTCGAATGGTTGCTCCTAGTTGGGGGCAACAATGATGGGTGCTATGACCAGCCTCTGCTTCAACTCCTCAAACGCTACCCTGCAATCATCAGAAAATACAAACGGGTGATCTTTCTCTAGTAACTTACAGAGAGGTTTGGTGATTTTGGAGAAGTTTTTTATGAACCGCCGGTAGAAACCGGCATGTCCAAGAAAACTTCTGATTGCTTTGACCGAAGTTGGTGGAGGCAGCTTTGCTATTACATCAACCTTTGCTCGATCTACTTCTATTCCCTTGCTTGACACTCAGTGCCCCAAGACTATGCCTTCTTGTACCATGAAATGGCACTTCTCCCAGTTCAGCACCAGATTAGTCTCGATGCACCGTTTCAGCACACACGTCAAATTCACCAGGAACTCATCAAATGAACTCCCCACCACTGAGAAGTCATCCATGAACACCTCCATTATATCCTCAACCATGTCAGTGAATATGACCATCATGCACTGTTGCAATGTGGCGGGTGCATTGCATAGGCCAAAGGGCATCCTCCTAAAGGCATAAATGCCATAAGGGCATGTGAAAGAGGTCTTCTCTCGGTCCTCAGGTGCAATGGAAATCTGATTGTACCCTGAGTACCCATCCAGAAAACAAAAGTGTGACCTCCCCGCCAATCTATCCAGCATCTGATCGATGTAGGGAAGTGGGAAGTGGTCTTTCCGGGTGGCTAGATTGAACTTTCGATAATCCATGTAAATTCTCCAGCCTGTGATTGTTCTCGTTGAGATTAGTTCATTGTTGTCATTCTTTACAACCGTCATGCCACCCTTCTTAGGCACACATTGAACTGGGCTAACCCAGCTGCTGTCAGAGATTGGGAAAATGATTCCCGCATCTAACCACTTTATCACCTCCTTCTTCACCACTTCCTTCATATTTGGGTTCAGCCTCCTCTGATGTTCCCTGGAAGGTTTGTGCCCCTCTTCCAGCAGAATCTTATGCATGCAGTAAGCGGGGCTGATCCCCTTGATGTCTGCCATGGTCCACCCAATGACAGTTTTGCACTCCTTCAATACCTGTAGAAGTTGTTGGACCTGCACATCTAACAAACCAGGTGAGATAATAACAGGTAGAGTGGAGTCGGGTCCCAGAAATTCATACTTGAGGTGGGTTGGCAGTGGCTTTAGTTCCAGCTTCGGTGGTTCTTCAATGGATGGCTTAGCTGGAGGAGTTTCTCTCTTTCCTAAGTGTAGGGGCTCGAACTCTAGTTCTCTATCCCAGAACCCTCTACCTTCCAATGCCAACACCCATTCTGCCAAGTCCTCACCGTTCACTTCCTCCAAATTCGTCAAACATGCAGCGAGGGTATCCTTAATCGTCAACACATAATCATCAGACTGTACGATTACATCCACTGCATCAATAAGAGAGCAATTTGCAAACTCACTTGGGCGCCTCATAGATTTCTGCACATTTAATATGATCTCTTCGTCATTGAGCCTCATCTTAAGCTCCCCGGTCTCACAATCAATAAGAGTTGTCCCTGTGGCCAAGAAAGGTCTTCCTAAGATGATAGGAATTTCTTCATCCACCTTGCAATCCAATATTACAAAATCTGTAGGGAACACGAATTTCCCCACCTGAATAAGTCCATCATCCAGGATCCCAAACGGACGCTTCACAGTCCTGTCAGCCAGCTGCAGCAACATAGAGGTGGGTCTAGCTCTCCCAATGCCCAACCTCTTGTAAATGCCCAGGGGCATAAGATTAATGCTGGCCCCTAAATCACAGAGTGCTTTCGCAAAAGCAAAGTTTCCAATTGTACATGGAATAGTAAAACTCCCTGGATCAGAGAGCTTTTCAGCAACAAGTCTAGTTACCACTGCACTGCACGTCTGAGTAAGTGTCACCGTAGCCAAGTCTTGGAAATCAAATTTCTGGGACATTAAGTCTTTCATCATTTTTGCGTATCCATGCATCTCCTTTAAGGCTTCAATTAATGGAATATTTACTTGAATTTGCTTGAGCATCTCAAAGAACTTTTTGTACTGCTCATCCTTTTGATGCTTGGCTAACCTCTGTGGAAATGGTGGAGGAGGGCTTTTCTTCCCAATCACTTGGGACTTTTCTTTCTCGGCTACTATCTCCACTACCGGCTCTTCAACTGTTTTAGCAACTTTCTCGGTCTCCTGCGGAGTATTCTTTTCTTCCTGAGCAGTCTGGATTGCCACATCTGTCAGCCTTATGGATTCATCTAGCTCAATGGGTACCTGAATGAGTGTCTCAGCCTGTATATTGTGACGAGCTCTCTCTTGCTCTTCGTCGAGATCCCTGCCGTTACGGAGACTCACCGCCATCAGCTGCTTCGGGCCCTGATCTTTAGGATTGATTTGGGTATCTGCAGGTAGCGTCCCTTGAGGACGATTGTTCAGAGACATTGAAATTTGGCCCACTTGCACTTCAATATTTTTTGATAGCTGCGTCATGTGCATCTACTCTCTCGTTTATCTTCGCAG
This sequence comes from Nicotiana tabacum, assembly GCF_000715075.1. Lineage (NCBI taxonomy): Eukaryota > Viridiplantae > Streptophyta > Magnoliopsida > Solanales > Solanaceae > Nicotiana > Nicotiana tabacum. Next base: position 48,395,473 of record NC_134099.1, on the reverse strand, counting down.
TGGACCCAATAACCTGCTGCATCATTGCTTCCAGTCTAGCAAACCCATCGTCCTGTCTTCCACCATGCAGCTGCTGAGGAGGGTGGTACCCCTGCTGCTAATTGTTGTACCCATGTGGTCTAGGATACGGTGCCATATTGTTGGGGGGTCTCATAACTCCCATGTTTCCGGCGTTATATTGTGGCTGAGGTGGTCTATACTGCTGCTGAGTCTGCTGACCCCAGTTCTGATTTCCCTGTCTCTGACCCCCATAGTTAGCAACATAGTTCATATCTTCAGGGTGCTGATGATGATGATCAAGCTCTGTATTCCAAGGATTACCAATTGGCTGACTAATGCAAGATGTGCACATGCCCCCCATTGGTAGTATCTACTATGTGTACCTGCTGCTTCTGCCCTGATTCCTCCACCTTTTTGGTGAGGATGCTCATTTGTGTCAGGAGAGTCGCCATATTTTCAGCCATAGTGTTTGAAGGATCAAGAGGCACGGAGTGCACCACTGGAGTGATGGGTGCATTCATGAATGTCCATCCCGAATTCTGTGACATTTTATCTAGTAAACTCTGACCTTCACTCCATGTCTTGCTCAGGAATGCCCCACCAGCTGAGGCATCCATAATATTCTTCAACCCATCTGACAGTCCCATATAAAATCGTTGTCCTAACATCTGTTCTGGAATGCCATGATGTGGACACATAACCAACATTCCTTTGAACCTACCCCATGTTTCATGCAGTGTCTCCATCGGTTTCTGCTTGAAGCTCACGATCTCATCAATTTGTTGGGCAGTTTCGTTGGGTGGATGAAACTTGTTATGAAACTGCTTGACTAACTCATCTCACGTTGCTATAGAATTTATGAGGAGTGAGTTTAGCCAAACCTGTGCAGCTCCTGTCACCGAGAATGGGAACAATAATAGCCTGATAGCCTTTGGAGTGACATTGGGCTGCCTCTGGGTCTTGCAGATTGACAGGAAGTTCTTCAGGTGTTGCTGAGGATCTTCAAGTTGTGTCCCAGAGAAGAGTCCCTTGTTTTGCAACAAGTGCAGCATGTTATTTGTGATCTGGAACGACTCAGCTTGTATTGCGGGCACAACTATGGCAGTAGCCAAATTGTCAGATGTGGGATGTGCCCAGTCATACAGTGCACCTTCGGGCACCAGGGGTGCCGCTTCTCTGACATTCAAGTTGACTTTCTCATGCCTGCCATTTCCGTTGGGGTCGATTGCGTCTCCCATGTCAGTTTCGAATTTGTCTATTTGTTGAGGTGGTTGAAGTCTTCTGTTGGCACGGTTTAATGCCCTGAATATTTTCTCAGGGTCTGAGAGTCCTTCAAGTAGTTCTCCAATCCTAGTAGAGTTTCTAGGCATACACCTGTGCAACCAAGTCAACAACCGTCAAAAGTTTCAATCAAAAATTGGGTGTAGAGAAACTGCCTACACTAAGAATTTTTGTATTTCTATCAATGGTAATTGATAATTCCGTTAACTCCCCAGCAACGGCACCAAAATTTGGTCACGCCCAACTATGACTTATAAAAAGGACAATGCGGTCGTTGCAAATATAATCCGGTTTACAAGTCCGGAGTCGAATCCCACAGAGAGTTAACCTATCAATCACAATCTTTAGACTCACTAAACTCTTCAGAACCAGCTTCCCAAATGTTTGAATCACAAGTTGATGGTTTCTTTAGTAACTAAGATTGCAAGTAAATTAAACAAGCTGTAAACTAAAACGCTAAGGTTGTAAACAATGATGAGATAAAGCTAAGGTAAAGATTTCCCCTATTGATGGAATCCCTTCTGTTTATGAATCATACAAATGTACCAACACTTCTCTATCAATCATGAACGCTCGTCTTACCATAAATCTCTCCCGAGTAATCACAGTAATATACTATTGCACTTTCCCGAGATACACTAGCTAGCTTTAATTAACACAGTTCACTTAAGATTGCACCCAAGGCTTCGTTATTCCTAATCCCGCCTTTAAACCCGCAGTTATAGATTCCTCTTATACTTTAGGAGTGGTGTTATTCAACAATAACCTAAATATGCACTCTCTCCCGAGTTATGCACAATAAATAGGCACAGCTAATTAAGGATCCTGTCAATTAACTGCAACAAGAACATAGTTGAATAAATAAAGATTGAAACTAGCAATTTGTATTCACATAAACAAGAAGTTCATCCCCCAATAGGTTCCATCAAAACCTTAGACAAAAGATTTAGCTACTCATAACTATGGGTAAACAAACTAAGATAAGATTAATCATAAACTAGCAATAGAAATCAAAGAAAAGAAGAAAGATGTTTTTGGGTGATTGTCACACCTCCTTTTTACACACCCGAGAGGGCGCAAGGGAGTTTTCTCCAATTTAAGGACAATCGAAACGGGATTTGTTTATTTATTTTAGAGTCGCCACTTGGGAGATTTAGGGTGTCCCAAGTCACCAATTTTAATCCCGAATCGAGGAAAAGAATGACTCTATATTATAGTCTGCGTACCAAAAATCCGGATAAGGAATTCTGTTACCGGGAGAAGGTGTTAGGCATTCCCGAGTTCCGTGGTTCTAGCACGGTCGCTCAACTGTTATATTCGGCTTAATTATCTGATTTTATACGAATATGAACTTATGTGCAAATTTTATCTTTTAACCGCTTTATTATTATTGTTTTTTAAAAGAAATGTGAACATCGCTTAAAACGCGTCTTTGGACTGCGTCACATGAAATGCACCCGCAATCCGGAACACGTTTTATTTGATGTTTTGGGATTTGGATTCGGGTCGCATGAAATGCAAACCTAGGCTTAAGAAAGTAAAATATTAAACATGCGCCTAAAGAGACTATCGCGTTATTATTTTGGGAAGACTGTGAAATTCGCTAAACGGCCCTCCTGAATTCTGAGTAATTTAAAGCAAATGTTTACTGAGGGCCCCACAATTTGTATTTTTATTCGGCGAGGCTCATCTCATTATTATTTTAAAAAAAAAAGAATTTGCAACGTCGTGGACATGCATCTCGAACCACGTTACAATCAATGTACCCGCGATTTAGAGACACATTTCAACTCTGCTGAGATTTGGATTTGGGTCACATAAATGTGCACCCGAGTTAGGGAGAATAAATTATTAAAGGCGCGCCTAAAGCAACTAGCGCATTATTATTTTGGGTGGGGCCGTGAAATTTGCTAAACGGCCCGTCCCGGAATCTAAGTATTTAATATATACATGTAGAGGGCCCCGCAGCTTGTATTTTCTATTTGGCGAGGCTCGTCTCATTTTTATTTATTTATTTATTTATTCTTTATTTTTTATTTATTTATTTTTTAAAAAAGGATGCCATTTTTACGCCTTTAACAATACTAAACCTTACGACTTCTTTACAACTAAAATCTCATAGCTTGTCAAGATTTAATAAAATGAGTCTAGTGAATGGGTGTTTCGGAAGTGGTAACAACAAGTACTAATGCTAATTTTGTCCGAACGAACTAAGCAAAGGACCACGAACAAATTAACGTCAAACTTGTGTCATAGAACAACTAGCCCAACTTAATTAAATGACATCAAATAAACAAGAATAACACAACGCAAAAATGAACAAAATGCATACGGTGAAACATGGGCAGAAAATTACCATACCAATTTCTATATTGCATTTTTTGAACATTCCGTAACATTTCCTTGTCTAATGCTTGAAGTTTACTAACCTGAACAAACAGAGACGGATAGAGCCATGGACCAACACTCAACACTGACCTCGACGGATAACCTCGAACGGGAAACCATAGAGAAGGTCGTCAGAGCTCGGACTTAATAGCTCGCGCCAGAAACTCGAACACGAACGGACCCAAAATGAGTCACGGCTGGGACTGGTTTTTCCAGGTGGTCATTTGGACGTGAGGGGGCTGAACGGAAAGCAGCGATGGTCGTTCCGACGTGAGGGAGTGTCGCGACTGGTTTTGTCGCGACTGGTTTTAGTTACGACGGGGGGGAGGGCTACTGACGTTTTGACGATGCTGCTGCCGGACTGGTTTGGGTGGAGCTGGAGCTCGTGGCGGATGGCAATGGTGGTTGACGGAGGTGCGACTGGTTCGTGATGGAGGTGGTTTTTGTTGATGGTTATGGCGTTTGGACAGTAGGTCGGGGACATCGACGACGACGGTGGAGTATGGTCGTTTGGGCAGTGGTCGACGGACTGGTTGCAAGACGACGAGGGAGATGGTGTCGTCGGAGCAGGTGGTCGTTTGGACGTGGTGTTCAGGTGACGACGGTTATGGCGTTGGAGTTTTGGAGGGGACGGGTGGTCGTTTGGTGGTGGTTTTGGGGTGGTGCCTGGTGATGGGTGGTGGTGTTCGGTAGTTGTTTGGTCGTTGGTTGGACAGTGACGACGAGGGGGGGGAGCTGGGAGGAGGAGGAGTGAGCTGGTAACCTAGGGTTTCTTCTTCTTCTTTTGAAGAAGAAGATGAACAGTCTCCGGAAATTTTCTTTCTTTTTCAAAAATTTCAAAAGTCCCCCCTTCAAAAAAAATTTTGACCGTGCCTTTGTAATGGTTTTGCCCAGGGAAATGAGCCACACGCGTGGTGGGGTTCGAGACTTGTGTCCCCCACGCGTGGTGGGGTTCCCCATGTGTCATGGACTCGGTTTATTATGGGCTAAGTCCGAAAATTAGGCCTAAAACCGGGTAGTTTGAATCCGAATATTATTCTTTTGCCCGGACCCGAGAAATAGGAACACGACGTTGCTCAACTAGTCCTATGTAAGCAAAATAACTAACAAAAATAAGACTAATATTTAAACAAAACTATATCTTTTTAAGTATATTTTTCAAGATTAAAAATAGCTACAAAATGTAATAAAACTATTTTTTGTAATTTTTGTTTTTTATATAAAGATAAAATATAAAGTAATATTTTTGCATTTTTTCCAAATTAAAATGACTACAAAACATTAATAGAATTATTTTTTTTTGTAATTTTCGAAATTATATAAAGTACAAAAATAAAGTGCAATTTTTGTATTTTTCAAGTTTATGAGAGATACATAAACTAAAATTTATATATATATTTTTTGTAATTTTTCTTTTTGCGATGAAATAAAGTAAAAATAGTTAAAATAGCTATACTAGACCCAATTTCACATATTCACGCTAAAAATGTGAAAATTCTCGGGGAGTGTCAAAAATCAGGTGTCTACAGCTGCCCCTCTTTGACTGGAAACACGAAGAGTTTTCCAACAAAGAACGACTAGACATGTTTTTGACCCGACCATTACTTGGACGGACTACACTAAGGAAAGGGAGGGAATGTGACCGAGCCCTGGTAACTGAGCTGCCTACATATCCTTGGTTATACAGGAATCAGGCCACGTGTAGTTCGGAAATGAGAGAGATGGTGAAGTGTACCGAGGTGAAGAGCCGATCGAGGTGCCGTTCCGTTGAGGTTCCGGTCCGCAGTCCTGTCATTACAACAAAAATGAAAACTGAAAAAGACTAACTAAGCCTATCAGCTACTAGTTACAAGGATTCCTATCCGCAAGTCTTCTGAATCTTGGTCTTGAGTCTTGAATGGTGCTTCATATAGACTTCGGATTTGAACCTTGATACTGCTAGCTGTAGGTGCTAGTTCTTGAGCAGACCACATTTGTTCTCCACTTCCGTACTTTGGTTTCTTTTCCCCTCTTTTCTCCTCTTGTTTTTGTTTTTGCGACCAGCTTTTGTTGATCATCCCAGACTGTTGACTCGCATTCTTGAGGCGAGCTTCTACTATTTCTAACTTGGATTGAATGCTAGGAATTTCTGTTGTAACCTTCTGCTTTCCAGTGGGTCACTGCTTGATCTTGAAAAATGTTCCTCTGTTCTACAGGCGGACTCCTGACTTCTTCGATCTTCGACATACAACAACCTCCGTTCTACGGGCGGGCTCCTGACAACCAAAACAAACAACACAACTAAAATTTCCTAACCCAGTTTGCACTGGGAAGGTTTGTGAGTCGTTAGCAAAATTGTAACTTATTTACACTACTGATGCAATGATGAGAGTAAACTAAAGACTAGACTAGGAATTGTATCTCCTACGAGTAAAACCAAAACTCTTGCTAGCAAATGCGTCTGCTAAAATAAAAACCTCAATGACTCAAACTAGAAAGTGCTTCTTCTATGGTTGAATCAGAGTGAGCCAAACTAGGAAGTGCGTCTCCTAAGGGTGAAAACTGCGGTGACTAGAACTAGGAAGTGCGTCTCCTATGAATAAAATCTAGATTTAGGAAGTGTGTCTCCTAAAAAAACTTGAAAGACCTTGATTAGGAAGTGCGTCTCCTACGGGTAACTTCAAAGAACTGGACTAGGAATTGTGTCTCCTATGGTCGAACTTAAAATGAATCAAACTAGGAAGTGCATCTCCTAAGGGTGAAATCTCAATTCCGGAAGTGTCTCCTGAAATAAAGTATAACCTGAAAAAGCCAAACTAGGAAGTGCGTCTCCTAAAGCAAAAGTATAACCTGAGCGAGCCAGACTAGGAAGTGTGTCTCCTAATAATGAAAACTTAATTCAAGAAGTGCGTTTCCTGTGCATGAAATTAAACTTAGGAAGTGCGTCTCCTAGGGGTAAAATAGTCTTAGGAAGTGTGTCTCCTATGGGTGAAACCTTAACGATTTTGAACTAGGAAGTGTGTCTCCTATGAATGAAAATAATTTAGGAAGTGCGTCTCCTATGGGTGAAATCTTAATTTAGGAAGTGTGTCTCCTATGGGGTAAAAGTAGACTTAGGAAGTGCGTCTCCTATGGGATAAAAGTAAACTTAGGAAGTGCGTCTCCTATGGGCAAAACTAAACTTTAAGGAAGTGCGTCTCCTATTGGGTACAATAAACTTAGGAAGTGCGTCTCCTGTGGGTACAATAAACTTAGGAAGTGCGTCTCCTATTGGTAGAACTGAACTTAGGAAGTGCGTCTCCTATTGTAAAACTGAACTTAGGAAGTGCCTCTCCTATGGTAAAACTGAACTTAGGAAGTGTGTCTCCTATTGTAAAACTGAACTTAGGAAGTGCGTCTCCTATTGGGTGAAACTTCTTAGGAAGTGCGTCTCCTATTGGTACAATGGATCTAGGAAGTGCGTCTCTTATGGGTAAAACTTAACTTAGGAAGTGCGTCTCCTATCGGTGAAACTTAACTTAGGATGTGCGTCTCCTATTGGTGAAACTTATCTTAGGAAGTGCGTCTCCTTAGGAAGTGCGTCTCCTATTGGTGAAATTATTTTGAGGAAGTGCGTCTCCTATTGGTGAAACTTGCTTAGGAAGTGCGTCTCCTATTGGTGAAACTAACTTAGGATGTGCGTCTCCTCTTGGTGAATCTTATCTTAGGAAGTGCGTCTCCTATTGGTGAAATTATTCTTAGGAAGTGCGTCTCCTATTGGTGAAACTTGCTTAGGAAGTGCGTCTCCTACTGGTGAAATTATTCTTAGGAAGTGCGTCTCCTACTGGTGAAATAAACTCAGGAAGTGCGTCTCCTACTGGTGAAACTATTCTTAGGAAGTGCGTCTCCTATTGGTGAAACTTGCTTAGGAAGTGCGTCTCCTACTGGTGAAATTATTCTTAGGAAGTGCGTCTCCTACTGGTGAAATAAACTCAGGAAGTGCGTCTCCTACTGGTGAAACTATTCTTAGGAAGTGCGTCTCCTCTTGGTGAAGCTTAATCTTAGGAAGTGCGTCTCCTATTGGTGAAACTAAACTTAGGAAGTGCGTCTCCTATTGGTACAATGGACTTAGGAAGTGCGTCTCCTATTGGTGAAACTTCTTAGGAAGTGCGTCTCCTATTGGTACAATGGATCTAGGAAGTGCGTCTCCTATGGGTAAAACTTAACTTAGGAGGAAATGCATCTCCTATGAGTGAAATCTCTAATATAGGAAGTGCGTCTCCTATGGGTAAAATGAACTTTAGGAGGAAATGCGTCTCCTATGGGTAAAATAAACTTTAGGAGGAAATGCATCTCCTATGGGTGAAACAAAACAAACTTAGGAGGAAATGCATCTCCTATGGGTAAAACTAAACTTAGGAGGAAATGCCTCTCCTATGGGTGAAACAAAACAAACTTAGGAGGAAATGCCTCTCCTATGGGTAAAACTAAACTTAGGAGGAAATGCCTCTCCTATGGGTGAAATAACTTAGGATGTGCGTCTCCTATGGGTAAAACTTAGACTTAGGAAATGCGTCTCCTATTGGTAAAGGCGTGGAATGTATTCCCTTGTTATACAGGTGGGCGCCTGGCGGTAAAGACACGAAATGTATTCCCTTGTTATACAGGTGGGTGCCTGACTGGAATATAAAATGAACAGACAAAAAGTATTCCTCTCGTTATTCAGGTGGGCGCCTATTATGAAATGGACAGACAAAAAAGTATTCCTCTTGTTATACAGGTGGGTGCCTGGTATGAAATTTAAAGACTGAAATGTATTCCTCTCGTTATACAGGTGGGCGCCTGTCTTCAAACAAACAACTTAGAAAAATAAAATCCTATTCGAGGGCGGATGAACCCAAAAAATCCTATTCGAGGGCGGATGAACCCAAAATATCCTATTCGAGGGCGGATGAACCCAAAATATCCTATTCGAGGGCGGATGTACCCAAAATATCCTATTCGAGGGCGGATGGACCCAAAATATACTATTCGAGGGCGGATGGACCCAAAATATCCTATTCGAGGGCGGATGAATCCAAAATATCCTATTCGAGGGCGGATGAACCCAAAATATCCTATTCGAGGGCGGATGAACCCAACATATCCTGTTTTGAGGGCGGATGAACCCGAAATATCCTTAAAACTTGAAAATGTCTTACCTCAATACTTGTTGGGGATTATTTACTTACCTGCTGGGGGATAAAATGTTATCAGCTGGGGATAACGCTGTTGAGGATAACACTGCTGGGGGATTTTCATTCCTACAAAATTGGTGGGAGCGACACTGGCCCTTTGCCTTTCCAATCGCAAGTTTCAATCTTTTTGTTTGGTCCGCTGAGGATTCAGCTTTCTTTATTAAAACTTGGGGATAACACTGGTTCAAAGATCAGCTCCCTTGAGACTGGTGTTATCTTTCTTTTTCCCCAAATGGGTACCTGCATTCAAGAAAAAATTCACAATGAGAAAATTTTCTGCCCCGGTTTGATGATTTTCTTTATGGCCTGTCTTTCCGCCTTAAATAATGTTCATTTTCCCTATTTCTAAATCAAAGAAAATTTTGTTAGTTTAAAAACATGGTAAGCGGTCATGCCACTCTTGTTGGGGATGGTTTCCTCTTTCTTCTTTCCCAGCTTTGTGTTCCATTATGCTATCAAAACTTGCTGGGGATGATATTAATTACTGACACTGGCCCATCCCTTTTATCAATCTCATCTTGATGGGGATACCCTTTTTGACACAGGTTTTGCGCCTGCTCCTTCCTAACTTATACCACTTAGGTGTACTAGTCAGATCCCGTCTTGCATAATTGGAAAGCTGATGGCCTATTTTGAAGTCATTTTCCACTGGTTCTGACCAAACAGACTCTACTGGGGAATGTTTCTATGAAAGGAGAAAGATAAACAAAAAGGGAACCGAATAAAAGACAAAGGAAAAAGATGACTCTTTAACAAAAGAAACTATAAATAAAAGCCTATCAAACGCCGATACCGACTCTAATAATCATGACATGCACATGTGGCCTATCCTCTGCCGTCAATCGTCTTTCAAGACCTTCCATTGGCAATTCCCCATCTGATTCTCAATCTTATTCGACTTGTAGTGCCCAAAGGGTTTTCACTATCAAGTCTCTCTCATTTTGGTTTGTCTCTCAGCTTTCATCGCCTTATGGTGCCTGTGAAGGTTTTCACCGATAAGCCTCTCTCATTTGTATCACTTTCCAGCTGGGGATTTGGAGTTTTGCCGGTATGACTCTTTCTGTTGGAGATTAGAGTCCTTTCTGCTGTGGAACAGAATGTTATGTTCGCCGGTAAGACTCTTCATTTGTATGACTTGGCATCTTTTGAAGACTGATCAGAAGGTCTTTCTTTGGACCGTAATGTGGGTTTTTGGATATGTCTAGAAAGAAAGGGTATAAAAGGCTCAAAAATACATTAATTTTGGGTTATTAGTTACAACCTTCGGAATTAGATTTATTTACAACAAACGCAACCTTTGCCCCAGTTTCTTGCTTGGGGATATTTTAATTGATTTTTTTTTCATTTTTCAAAACTATGACCGAGCCGTGAAGCGCCTACGTATCCTCTTTGAGAAATCAGGTCAAACGTAGTTCCCAATTCCTCTATTTTCTTCTGACTTTCTCTTTTTTTTCGTTATCATTTTTCTTTTCCCTTTTTCTTTTCTCATTTGTCCTTTCTTTTTGTCGTTTTTCTTTTCTTTCTCTCTTTTTCTTTTATTCTTTTTTTTCCGTTTTGTTGTTTTCTTTTCTTTCTTTTCTCTTACCTGCCATGCTTGCATATTCTATTCGTTGCTACTAATTCCGAACGAGGGGTATGAAAGAAAATAAATAAGGCTCAAAAGGGGTAACGAAGGATAAAGTGTTTAGGTAGCTGAACAAAATGCCTTCGTCATTCCAGTCTTCAAAACATGCCAAGTGCAAACAACACAATTTAAATTTGTAGCCTCTTCTGATGGTGTTGGACTTGACAATTATATTCAACATCTATTTGTTCATTTGTTACTTCTAAAGCACCGTTGGTCGACACTCTCATTCTCATTATCTTGAACGGCCCTCATGCCAATTTGGCGAATCTTGCTTTTTAACGGTTTTTCTTTATGTTTCACTTGCCCCAGTTCCACATGACTCGGGCTTTAAATGCTAGTCCCAAACTGTGCGCGCATGTCATGTCACTAGAATCGGCGTTGAATAAAAATGACACAATGACTAAACAGAAAGATGATTGGGAATAATCAAAGACTGAATTTTTCTGCATTGGACTGAACAAATGGTTTTTAAAAACAAAGCAAACCGGAATAAAATCCTAAACAACTTGGACAAAACTTAAACAAATCGCTATGACAAAACGGAAAGATAAGCGGAAAGATATTGACACAAAACAAATCCGAATTACAATCCTAATAATCCGAACAACGGAAATGACAACAAAATAGACCATCAAAGATCCTCTCCGGTTGACCCAAAATGGAGTGTCTTTCCAACTATCCAAGCACGGCATCTCTGGCTGACCCAAAATGGAGTATCTTCCAACTGCAAAGCATGACATTTTAGCCATTGAGCTCTATATCAACATTGCCAAGACCATCCCCAACTTCAGTATTATCAACATCAATCAACAAGTTCTCAAGATGATTCGCCTGCTCCCTGTCACTGTCGTTGATCACAATTGCCCCTTCCTGAATCATTCTTTCGATTTCCTTTTTCAAAGAACGACAGTCTTCAATGCTATGTCCTTGGACATTAGAGTGGTACATGCATCGTACAGCAGGATTGAACCCTTTTGCATATGGATCTGAAGTATAGCCAAGGAGCGGCTCAATCAGTCCTGAAAGCTTTAGCTTTTCAAACAAACTTGCGTAGGACTCCCCAATTGGCGTGAAATTGTTTCCTTGCCTTTGTTTTCCCCCATGCCCCTGTTTTCTAGGGTCATTGGGTGCTTGAAAATGTTGTGAAGGCAAGAATGCATTATGTGGTGTTGGCTCTCGCCAGCGGGGGTGACCTGATGGTTGACCCTGCGACCGGACCTTGTTCGAAGGATAATACTGAGGTGGATTATGTGGAGCTCGGGGGCAGGCTTGGGCATGATGGTCTGAAAAGAGTGGCTCTGATGGTGGGTAGTAGGGTTGTGGAAGGTTGTATGGAGTGTGTGGATAATTTGTATGACTGGGCCTGGGCTGGTAGTGAGGGGAAGGACCTCTGAATTTGGACCTAGTACCTGCTTCGACTGATGCGACCTCGAGCACACCTCCCGCGCCGCTCTGAATAGCTTGGGTCGTTTCCTTGAGCGCTGAGTAATTTAGGATTTTGTCAGACCTTAGGCCCTCCTCTATCATGACCCCTATCTTTACCACTTCATTGAAGGATTTCCCAACCGTTGTCACCAAGTGACCAAAGTAAGTTGGATCAAGCATTTGCAAGAAGTAGTCCACCATTTCTCCCTCTTTCACGGGAGGATCAACTCTGGCCGCTTGTTCTCTCCAGCTGAAACCAAACTCACGAAAACTTTCCCCAGGCTTCTTTCCAGTCCTCAGCAATGTGAGACGGTCAGGGACTATCTCGAGATTGTACTGGAAATGACCTGCGAAAGCCTGCGCCAGATCATCCCAAGTATACCACCTACTGGAATCCTGCCTGGTATACCATTCTAGTGCAGATCCGCTCAGACTCTGGCCGAAATAAGCTATTAGCAGCTCATCCTTGCCGCCTTCCCCTCTCATTTTGCTACAGAATCCCCGCAAATGTGCCATGGGATCACCGTGCCCTTCATATAAATCAAACTTAGGCATCTTGAACCCAGCCGGGAGTTGGACGTCTGGAAAAGGGCATAGATCTTTGTATGCTACGCTGACCTGGTTGCCCAAACCGTGCAGGTTCCTAAAGGACTACTCCAGGCTTTTGAACTTCCTCAACACCTCATCCTGTTCAGGGGCTTTAACCGGCTTTTCGATCTCTGCCGGTACCTCCAAGTGTGGATTGTAAGCATGTGGTTCGGGGGCATGGAATGTAGGATCAAGGGGATAGTATTGCATATCGTGAGCCTGAAACAATGGCTCACTGGTCATTCTGTGCAAGGGGGCTGATGTGGGTCCCACAAAAGTGGGAATATCGGGTGTGGGGAGAGGTTCATGGGGTGGTGGAACCTGGGAATCATGAGGGCTTCTTTCTTGATGGTAACAGGGATTTGGGAGGCTTGTTGAAGGGCCGGAGTGAGGGTATTCCGGCATGTGCCCTAATGTTCCAGGGCTCTTTTGTGTTTTGGCTATGGCTAGCTGCATTGCATTCATCTCTAGTCTCATCCTTTCAATCTTTTCCATCGCTTCTTTTAACAACTGGCTCATCGGCCTCTCTTCCTCATTACTATTCTCTGAAGTAGTCATGCTTGTTGCTATCGGTCCTTTGGATCTGGGTTGATAGGGGTGTGTTGCCAGAATTCTTTAACGACTAACTGTTTGAGATTCGAAAAACAACAAACTTGTTAGCGTTTAGAGTTTAACAGATTTGATAACAACACATTGAGGATGCAATGCCCCTAGGCAGTTAACCGTTTCCAACATGCTTTGCTTCAAACAACATGTGTCACCCCGGCTTGCTTATTTGCCCCTTTGAAGTACTTTGGGAACCCCTGTATTTATTCTATTTTGTACTTCCTTTTTCTTTATTACTGGCGGTCGAATCTTATGGAGATTGCCTACGTATCACGACCCCGCATGAATCAGACCTTGCGTAGTTCGGACCAATAAAAGATAAACAATAATGAACATTTTTCTTTTCACTTTTCATATTAAAACAAACTGGGTTTCAAAGGTTTGAAGATGACCTACAAACTTGAAAATCAAACAACCCGCATATTTTAATCAAAAGATTTACACAAACTCAAAAACAAATGGCCAGTTTCCTTTCCCCATTTGACAAATGCAACCGAACGGTTAATTTTTGCAAATGTGGCCCCTTCCAAATTTCACATGAATTTTGAGGCCGGGGAGGATTATTTTGACACTTTACAAACTTGTCCATTCTTTTACGAAAATAACCTTTTGACAATTGAAAGATACTCTAAGGCTATTTCGGCAAGAACGGTTTAAAACGCGGCTGAAGCTGGCTCGGCTTATTTTGACCAAAAATCCAAACGGTATTCACTTGACCGTTGACTCTTTGTTTTTTTGTTTTTCAAATTACAATAAAACCGGGTGTTGCAAACACGGCCCTTCAGCGTCTCGGGGACGAAGGTTATTTAAGGCTGTGTGGGTCAACTGGCCCAAACTCCTAGACATGACCCGAGGGTGGCTGTTAATGCAAAGTCAGCCTTCCGGCATCCCTTTCGGGAACATTCGGCTATGTCTTGATAAAACAGCGTCACCCGACTTCTTTATGACAAAATTAAAATTTGACATGTTTTTTTTATTATTATTTATTTGTTTGCTTTTGGCTATTTTAGCAAAAGGTGGGGTTGAACATCATCGGACTTATTTATGAAATGTTTTTTTTTATTTTATTTATTTATTTATTTGTTTTTGGCCTTTTTAGCATAAAGGGGGGGTTGGACCCGATGAGAGTTGCCTACGTATCTCACACCCGGTGAGAATCAAACCCGCGTAGTTCGGGCAATCAAGAATAAGTAGATGAACTAACTTTTTTTTTTTTTTTTTTGAAAGAACTACTTTAAAAGAAGAAAGGAAGTATTTTTTGGATTTTTGATTGATTTTCTTTTTAAAAGAAACACTTCTAAGATATAGTTTTTTGAATTTTCATTTGCATTATTTTTTATTCTAAAGAAAAAGAAGAATATATTTTTTTGGAATTTTACCTTTAATAAAAGAAATGCTTCTAAAATATTTTTTTGAATTTTGAATTTTCTTTTCAATTTTTGAAAGAAGAATCAAAATATTTTCGGATTTGTTTTTTTTATATTATATATATTTTTTTTATTTTTTATTTTTTTTTAAAAAAAATTTAGAAAGACTTTCTAAATAAGTCAATAATGAAAAATATTTTGGATTATTTGTTTTGAGAATTGGGATTCTAAAAACTTTTGGCAAGACAAATGTTCTTGCAACAGATAAAGATATATATACAGTTTTTGGAAATAAAGAAAAACTTTTTGGATTTTTATATATATATATATATATATATATATATATATATATATATATATATATATATATATATATATATATATATTTGCAATAATAAAACCACTTTCAACGCCCGACTCCTTTTTTTTTATAACATAATAAAACTTTTGGACTTTTTGACATTTTTTTAAAAAAAAGGCTTGCTAATAAAACAACCTTAATAAGACATTTTTATCATTTTCTCAAAATTTCGGCAGAGCTTCGACTCTACTCGGACTTTTTCTCTACGCTGTTATTTTCTCCTCTTTTTCACTATTTTCTAATTTGTGGATGGTGATGAAAAACATACACAATCTTTTTTTTTGAATTTTCAATGTTTATATATATATATATATATTTTATTTTTTATATTTTTATATTTTCAAAAATGTGGCATGGGGGACATAGGGAATTCCAAGACTTCTTGGATTCCGCAAATGTTCCCCATGTGGTTTTACCGAAAAATGAAGCGTGGGGGACATAGGGAATTCCAAGGCTTCTCGGATTCCACAAATGTTCCCCATGCTTTGATTAAAATAACACCATGCTGGAAATGACCAAATGACCCACTCGCCCTTGAATAAATACAACATATAGCACATAGGATGTCAAAAGATGGTCTATTATTTTCAGGTTGCTTGTCCTAGACGGACCCAACCCCTGTGTTGAGTCCCCTAAGTCAAATGCACATGATGTAAATAAACGTTCCTACTAGGGATCCGGCATGTGGCTTTGTTATACTAGGTTCAGAACCTGGGTGTTTGTTCTAGACCTGGCTTACCCGAGCGGATAGCTCGAGCCGAGGGGGGGTAGCGTACCGGGAATACAGAAGCTTCACCGGCTTAGCAACTTGTCCGAACCTCGTTCTAAATTGGGATTTGACACTATACAGAAAAGAAGTCGTACGAAGTACACCCTTCTTCATGATTTAGAAGACTCAGAGAGGAGATGGGTTTCGGCACAGTTTATATACAGTTCACGCAATATCAAAGCGGTAAAAGGCAACCAATTAGCACATTAAGCACAGATCATGTAACAAAATCAGATAAAGCTGAACATAACAATTTATTCTAAGCTCGAATTTCTAACCCTGAACCAGTGGTTCTGGGTCTGTCCCCAGCAGAGTCGCCAGAGCTGTCACACCTCCTTTTTACGCACCCGAGAGGGCGCAAGGGAGTTTTCTCCAATTTAAGGACAATCGAAACGGGATTTGTTTATTTATTTCAGAGTCGCCACTTGGGAGATTTAGGGTGTCCCAAGTCACCAATTTTAATCCCGAATCGAGGAAAAGAATGACTCTATATTATAGTCTGCATACCAGAAATCCGGATAAGGAATTTTGTTAACCCGGGAGAAGGTGTTAGGCATTCCCGAGTTCCGTGGTTCTAGCACGGTCGCTCAACTGTTATATTCGGCTTAATTATCTGATTTTATACGAATATGAACTTATGTGCAAATTTTATCTTTTAACCGTTTTATTATTATTGTTTTTTAAAAGAAATGTGAACATCGCTTAAAACGCGTCTTTGGACTGCATCACATGAAATGCACCCGCAATCCGGAACACGTTTTATTTGATGTTTTGGGATTTGGATTCGGGTCGCATGAAATGCACACTCAGGCTTAAGAAAGTAAAATATTAAACATGCGCCTAAAGAGACTATCGCGTTATTATTTTGGGAAGACCGTGAAATTCACTAAACGGCCCTCCTGAATTCTGAGTAATTTAAAGCAAATGTTTACTGAGGACCCCGCAATTTGTATTTTTATTCGGCGAGGCTCATCTCATTCTTATTTTTTAAAAAAAAGAATTTGCAACGTCGTGGACATGCATCTCGAACCACGTTACAATCAATGTACCCGCGATTTAGAGACACATTTCAACTCTGCTGAGATTTGGATTTGGGTCACATAAATGTGCACCCGAGTTAGGGAGAATAAATTATTAAAGGCGCGCCTAAAGCAACTAGCGCATTATTATTTTGGGTGGGGCCGTGAAATTTGCTAAACGGCCCGTCCCGGAATCTAAGTATTTAACACATATATTTTGTGAGGGCTCCGCAATCTGTACATTTTTATTTGGCGAAGCTAGTCTCGTTTTATTTATTTATTTATTTATTCTTTATTTTTTATTTATTTATTTTTAAAAAAAGGATGCCATTTTTACGCCTTTAACAATACTAAACCTTACGACTTCTTTACAACTAAAA
This sequence comes from Nicotiana tabacum, assembly GCF_000715075.1. Lineage (NCBI taxonomy): Eukaryota > Viridiplantae > Streptophyta > Magnoliopsida > Solanales > Solanaceae > Nicotiana > Nicotiana tabacum. The sequence goes on along the minus strand of NC_134099.1, from coordinate 48,378,467 downwards.
TCTCATAGCTTGTCAAGATTTAATAAAATGAGTCTAGCGAATGGGTGTTTCGGAAGTGGTAACAACAAGTACTAATGCTAATTTTGTCCGAACAAACTAAGCAAAGGACCACGAACAAATTAACGTCAAACTTGTGTCATAGAACAACTAGCCCAACTTAATTAAATGACAACAAATAAACAATAATAACACAACGCCAAAATGAACAAAATGCATACGGTGAAACATGGGCAGAAAATTACCATACCAATTTCTATATTGCATTTTTTGAACATTCCGCAACATTTCCTCGTCTAATGCTTGAAGTTTACTAACCTGAACAAACAGAGACGGATAGAGACATGGACCAACCCTCAACACTGACCTCGGCGGATAACCTCGAACGGGAAACCATAGAGAAGGTCGTCAGAGCTCGGACTGAATAGCTCGCGCCAGAAACTTGAACACGAACGGACCCAAAATGAGTCACGGCTGGGACTGGTTTTTCTAGGTGGTCATTTGGACGTGAGGGGGCTGAACGGAAAGCAGCGATGGTCGTTCCGACGTGAGGGAGTGTCGCGACTGGTTTTAGTTACGACGGGGGGGAGGGCTACTGACGTTTTGACGATGCTGCTGCCGGACTGGTTTGGGTGGAGCTGGAGCTCGTGGCGGATGGCAATGGTGGTTGACGGAGGTGCGATTGGTTCGTGATGGAGGTGGTTTTTGTTGATGGTTATGGCGTTTGGACAGTGGGTCGGGGACAGCGACGACGACGGTTGAGTATGGTCGTTTGGGAAGTGGTCGACGGACTGGTTGCGAAACGACGAGGGAGATGGTGTCGTCGGAGCAGGTGGTCGTTTGGATGTGGTGTTCAGGTGACGACGGTTATGGCGTTGGAGTTTGGAGGGGACGGGTGGTTGTTTGGTGGTGGTTTTGGGGTGGTGCCTGGTGATGGGTGGTGGTGTTCGGTAGTTGTTTGGTCGTTGGTTGGACAGTGACGACGAGGGAGGGAGCGGGGAGGAGGAGGAGTGAGCTGGTAACCTAGGGTTTCTTCTTCTTCTTTTGAAGAAGAAGAAGATGAACAGTCTCCGGAAATTTTCTTTCTTTTTCAAAAATTTCAAAAGTCCCCCCTTCAAAAAAAATTTTGACCGTGCCTTTGTAATGGTTTTGCCCAGGGAAATGATCCCCACGCGTGGTGGGGTTCGAGACTTGTGTCCCCCACGCGTGGTGGGGTTTCTTATGGGCTAGGTCCGAAAATTAGGCCTAAAACCGGGTAGTTTGAACCCGAATATTATTCTTTTGCCCGGACCCGAGAAATAGGAACACGACGTTGCTCAACTAGTCCTATGTAAGCAAAATAACTAACAAAAATAAGACTAATATTTAAACAAAACTATATCTTTTTAAGTATATTTTTCAAGATTAAAAATAGCTACAAAATATTAATAAAACTATTTTTTTTGTAATTTTCGTTTTTTATATAAAGATAAATATAAAGTAATATTTTTTGCATTTTTTCCAAATTAAAATGACTACAAAACCTTAATAGAATTATATTTTTTTTTTGTAATTTTTGAAATTATGTAAAGTACAAAAATAAAGTGCAATTTTTGTATTTTTTCAAGTTTATGAGAGATACATAAGCTAAAATTTATATATATATTTTTTTGTAATTTTTCTTTTTGCGACGAAATAAAGTAAAAATAGTTAAAATAGCTATACTAGACCCAATTTCACATATTCACGCTAAAAATGTGAAAATTCTCGGGGAGGGTCAAAAATCAGGTGTCTACAGTGATCTCTCACAATGGTTTTTCTTCCTAAGATACTCTAAAAATCAACACATGCCTCTCTTGGGCGAAGTCTAGTGTTTAAAATAGGGTTTTGGGCTAAAAATCCCGTGTTTTGCACTTTAGTCCCTGAAATTTCCGCCTCTTGCCGCGGTTCTGCCGCGGCCGCAGTGGCACCGCGACCAAACAGCTCCTCTGATTCTCCTTCTGTCCACGAGCATCCGTCACCGCGGTTCTGCCGCGATTGCAGTGGAACTGCGGCAGAGTCATTTTTCTGATTCTTCAGCCTGTTTTTGCCTGGTTCACTTGGGACATTTCACGGTTGGCCTCTCTTTCTTCATTTTTTTTGACTCCAAAAGTGCTCCCTAGCCTTCCCTAGTCATATATAACCTGCAAATCATGAAAAGCACTAATAAGAGCATTTTGTTATCACTTTTATTATTAAAACTATGCAAGAAGGCGGTTATTTAGGGCCTGAATATAGTTAAATTCACCTATTATCAAAAATTACGTGTACCCAATGAGTATCCCGTCTAATCTCGAAGAAGTAGAGACGAGAGGTCGACTTCGACACTTGCTAGTAGTCCAATAGTAATATTATTAATGCGATGAATCACGGATTTATTAAGAACAACAATAAATTCAAATAAGTCACGAAACAGGTAAGAGTTCCTTTTTATTAAAAGTCTCCGGATTCATAATCCATTAATTAACAATTATCTCAAGTCGGGGAGAGCAAATATCAATATCAATAATTCTCAAGGCAAGCAATACAAGCATGTACAAACTATGCTGAGGTCGTACGGCCCGATCCAATAATATTTAAACTGTACACTGCCAGAGGATCGAATGGCGCGAACCATAGATGCATCTATTTAATCTACCGAGGCGTTCGGCTCATTCCGAAATTAAACACATACAGATAATCAATCAAGAAGTCAACAGGGAACAATTATCCAAAGAAAGCCAATTCTCTTTTAACAATTTTATAAAAAAATGAAGTTTAATCCTTTTAGAAATTCATTTACCAATTCGATAGGATTTAAGCAATTCATCTGTCAACAAGGTTACAAATATCCCAAGTATAGCATGATTTTGGTTACTAGACTACCCGAACTTACACATAATAGTAGCTACGCACGGACTCTCGTCACCTCGTGCGTACGTAGCCCCTACAAGTAGGAGCACATAACCAATTATTTCACCTATGGGGACAATTTCCTCTTACAAGGTTAGAAAAGAGACTCACCTCGCTCCGAATATCCATAACCGACATTCCACGCTCTTCCGAAGACTCAAATCGATGCATAATGCTATAAAACTAGCCAATAATTATGCAAATCCATTAATATATGTTCAATTACTCATTACAATCCAATTTATAATAATTCCTAACCCCGATCGAAAAGTTGACAAAATTGCCCTCGGGCCCACGTGGTCGGATTCCGAAATTTTTCGAAGATAAAGTTTACCCATGAACTCACAAACTCAAATATATGATTTTCTCCTAATTTTATACCCAAAATCGTGGTCAAATCCAAGAATATCAATTTTTTAGGTTTTCCCTCAAACCCCAAGTTTCGACAAATTTTCATGCTCAAATCCGTAACAAAACCATGTATTCAATGTCTAATGAACGGGAACAACTTACCTTGACATAGATAAAGAAAATCTCTCTTCCGAAAGCTCCAAAATCATCCAACCCGAAGTGAAAATGTGTGGAAATGAACCAAAATTCGATTTTTAAAGAGAGCTCACTGCCTCCAGTCCTTTCGCACCTGCAGTCTCTTGACCGCATATGTGGTCCTGCAGGTGCGGACCAATTGCCGCTTCTGCAGTCCGGGGCTCCCAGCCCATTTCCACTTCTGCGGTCCTTCTTCCACAGGTGCGGTCCCGCATCTGTGGTGACCTGACCGCATCTGCGGTCCCAGCCTTCACCCTTCACCACCGCATCTGTGCCCATTTGGCTGTTTCTGCGGCTCCGTACCTGCGGCCAAAACTTCGCAGGTGCGGTTATACCAAATATCAACTGCTTCAGCTATTCCTTCCAAACCCGATTCAATCCGTTAACCACCCGAAATTCACCCGGGGCCTCCGGGATCCCAACCAATCATACCAACCAGTCCCAAAACATATTACGGAATTGATCGAGGCCTCAAATCATATCAAATAACGCTAAAATCATGAATCGACCCCTAATCCAAGCTTAAGGAACTTTAGAATTTAAACTTCTACATTCGATGACAAAACTTATCAAATCACGTCCGATTGACCTCAAATTTTGCACACAAGTCATATTTGACATTATGGACTTACTCCAACTTCCGGAATTGGAATTATACCCCGATATCTAAAAGTCAAACTCTAGGTCAAACTTCTCAAAAACCTTCAAATTTCTATCTTTAGCCAAATAAGTTCAAAATGACCTACGGACCTCTAAATTCACTTTCGATCACGCTACCAATACCAGAATCACTATACGGATCTATTCCAACACTCAGAATCTCAAACGGACATTGATAACCCTGAAATGCACTTCAATCCATACTTATGAGATTCTTCCAAAAATACTAACTTCCACAATAGACGCCGAAACGTTCCTGGGTCTTCCAAAACCCAGTCCGGACATACGTCCGAGTCTGAAATCATCATACGAACCTGCTGGAACCTTCGAATCCCGATTTCGAGGTCGTTTACTCAAAAATCCAACCTTAGTCAATTCTTTCAACTTAAAGCTTCCGAAATGAGGATTCTTTTTCCAAATCGACTCCGAACTTCCCAGAATTCAATTTCGACCATTTCGTACAAGTCATAATACCTGAAGTGAAGCTGCTCATGGCCTCAAACTGCAGAACGATGCGTTAGAGCTCAAAACGACTGGTCGGGTCGTTACATTTTCTCTCACTTAAACATACGTTCGTCCTCGAATGTACTAAGAACTACGCTGGGGTTGCCCGAAATCACTGTTTAACACCTCGAGCACCTACTCGGGCTGCCACAACTAGTTGGGCACCCTAGCTCGATCAATCTGAAGATACCCTTTTTCACTTAAGAAAATAAGCCTTAGAGCCCAATTCCAACATCCGAAATTCTCTGCTAGGCCTGTTTCCAACATACGAACACCGTATCAATCACCACACAATGTACCAAAACATGAATGCATACCTTACCTGAATTCACACCTTGCACAACTTTACTTACAGAACCACAATAACATTCTCTGATCCAATTAGTCGAAATTCCACGAATTTGATGCTCCCATTGCACCTCATGATCTACATAGGTCTTGCTCTAACTCTTACAATACCGCCAAGACGGAAGAGGTGTGTAGAAATTCTTACCCAACTGCCGAATCAACAATCATTGTGTCTATACTCCTGACAAGAACCATCACCTCATTCTGAACCAAATAATGGTCTTAACTCCTTAATATACTTCATATAATCAGATTGCACTGATCCTAAATCCAATGATCTCGTCTCACCCAGTACGAACCGCTCAGGCAATAAGCCACCCGGACATGATCAAAAGTCTCATATGATGCCACAATGTGCCAATAGGCTATGAACTCGAACGTGCCAAAAAGAAAATGAACTCTGGAAGGAACTACTCAACTCACGCACTAATATGGACTTTCCTTAGAAAATAGGAAACAAGGCATACAAAAATAGCATATAGAAAACTGTACTCAACATCATACTGTTGCGCCGTGCAACCTGATCCAAATAACATACCCCTGGCGGCATGCCACCCAATCCACACATAGAATTCACATAAAGAGATATACATAGAGCTAAATTGCTCATCACAACAAAATACCAAATATCAGTCATAAGCACGCTAAGTGAATAATACCATCCCTGGGGAAACATATAGCGCTATACGCTACAAACTCAAGCACAACTGAGGTGCGATATACGATCTGAATCTCAAGAGCCATTCTGCTTATATAACATCATCTCTACGCGGGACCTTAACACATAAGAAATTCACCAAACCGTCTCACAACTCACACGACGCAATATATCATTACATGAAATAGTTGACGACGAGATAATACCCTGACTACTCTTCCAAAAGCAGCACATTGCTGAAATGAACACATCTGGCCTAATATAGAGTCCATATTCACATTTAAATCCATCCACAGACCTCAAGCTGATTCTGATCGCACTGAACTAGGCTAATAACCTTTCAAAGGTCCATAATCACCCCTTTTTTTCATAACACACAAGAACAACCATCATAACCGGAGTAGTCCTCCACAGTCCACAATCCAATAACCGAGTGCCCTCCAGGCATCAATTCTCAAATTAGTAATATTACCACGATCTTCATACTTGCTTTAAATCTTGAATAAATCAAGTGACTACATGTCACACTTATACAATCTTCCCGTGAGATACGCTCCCACGACCTTCCACACTAGATAACGAGTTTGCACATCTATACCACCGGTCATACTAATGTTGTAAAGCATATCAAGAATCCTTAACCAGGATGCAAATCCTTTTTCACAAAAACACCGATCTCAGGTGATGCTGAAGACAATACCAACTTACTTTAAACATCAAAACTCCTTTCCTGCTCATCCGAGCTCGTGACATTCTTGCCAATACTAAACTGCAACCTTGATCCTCACTTCTAATTCCATACCACTCACTGCACCCATCATGCCAATATATGATAGGACACGATTTTCATCATCACTCCGGAACCACTAACAGATCAACACTTCATCATATAAAAACTTTTCACTTAACTCACTTCAGGAGAACCATAGCAACACACAGATGAATTCTCATAACCGTAGAATATGCAAATATCTAAGTAGTGGGCTAAGCCACCATAGCCCTTCCGGGATCTGCCTACACATACAGGCCATAACAGTAGAATACTTCTGAATAACATCAATTACGGCGGCCGACTGGCCTTACACGTACTGTCACAAATCACTTGCATAACTTGGTCCCACTGCAGGAACTGATCACTACTACCAATATGCCAATCCAACTATGGCTAACCAATATATCTTCTTTCCAATTTATCCTTGATTGCCTTATAAATAATAATAACTCCATTCAACACATACACACTCTATCCGCACTCACAAAGTGATCTTGAATCACGAGACCATGCTGTCTCAAATCCCACAAACCATTTCATACCTCCCAAATGCTACACTGCAAATCAAAACATCATAGAACATTCTGGGCCTCTTCTCATAAGCTGCTACAAAGCTTGATTCTTAACTGAACCTATAGGCTCGAAATCATTAGGCACCACACTTTGCCCCTTTGAATCCACTAGGACCGTTGTTGAGAGCCACCTGCTCTCCCCGAATATAATCGATTCCATGAACCTTCTAGCACATGAATACCCTCTCGGCGAAGCACCCGGCAGAATCACTCCCCTTGAAACCTGCATCTATACAAGGCATAAATCCTGAATCCTTCCCCAAGTCTGAACGTGAGCCAATAAGGCCAACCATAGCACACCTTTAACAATTCCTTTGCTCAAATTACCACTTATGTTCTTTTCCCATAGCTGAAATAACCCATTAATATGCTAACAACCAGAAACCTCACAAGTAGTTAACCATGCAACCCAATCATAGGCGGTGGGACTCTCCCACTTAGCTCGAAGCCACTATTACACAACTCTAGAATTCACCAGGATTCTTTATCTCTTATTGACATAACCTTGCGCAATCAACCGCCAAAATTCTCGGAATCATTCTGTAAAACCCCTTTTTATACTCTGAATCATCAAACACATTCACACGACCGATCTCTTTGCTGTATAACCAATAGAATTTTTTGCAAAAGCCTCGCCAACCACACAACCGCTAACCTGCTCACAGGGAATAACCCACCTGTGGAAATCACTTCCCGACATCTTCCAACATTGCTGCACGAGGTACAATCACTACAGTATCAATAACCCATCCTGAGTCCAAGCTCACTCTCTAGCTGCACAAGTCCATTCACCCCTCGTGGACATCGATTAAATAAGCGGCAACATCCTTCCAATTCAAAGTTATGTTGTATCCTTCTTCATTTCAAGCAGCTCCTTCCCGTTATATCAAATCTCCTGCCGCATAATAGTCCATACTTCAAATTAAATCCGTAAACCCCAATCACCAATCACTAAAATTCCCAAATCATTCCAAACTATCCTTAAGGTGGGTGGTCATCCTACCATCAAGCCCATATGCAACTCCGCCACTCTCCCACTTTGGCGGAACTCACCCCTTTAATCGACTACTCGACCTTTGCTTCTTATACTTGGCCTTCTAGAAATTTTAACCACCACCTGACACTCCCCACATGTCCTTCCTATCCCTTACTGCTCAGTTGTTGCCTCAAATAAAATCCATCTTCGTAGCACTTGAACCCACAAATTGCTACTAACTTTAAACCTTTCCGAAGATCATCTTTCTTTATCGAGCCGCTAACATTAGGAACACCAATTCAATCCTGAACAACCGCACCCCGCAATATCTTACAGTCATTTATCCAATATTATTTCACAATATCATACCCCAAAGGAAAATTGTAGAAGACCATAACACCTGTGAACTTAACATATACAATCGAGGACGACGATACTACATCGCAGATGAAAATTCTACCACGCTCGAAAATAACAAGTCGTGTTACTCCATCACCCCAAATCTGGACATCCATAGGCCAATCGCTTTTCCTCTGCTGGAAATGAAATATCAGATCTCTGAATCTTGCACTGAGTATACTTCCTGTCAATTCATTCACCACCCCAACACATAGGCAAGTATCCAACCATCAAGTCAATACTGTGCGATAACCACTCGCGCGCACCATAGAAACCTGTGCATAGCCTCCAAGCTCTTAGAAGCACAACTACTGAGTCGAAACGATAGAAAAATCCTTCTGCAAGGCGATGACAATAGCCCAACCAACTATACCGGGAGGAACATGCCGCACCACATCTGTAGCACCATTACAATTCTTTAATTCTTGATTTATAACATGCGGTTCGTGTCGCGTAATATTGAGTAGGAAGGAAACAAGGGCATAAGCTTCAAGGAACCAAACCGCACGATGAGGAATCAAGAAGGGAAGTACTCCTAACAGCCTTGTATCCTCTCAAAGATAAGTACAGACGTCTCCGTACCAATCCACAAGACTCTACTAGACTCGCTCATGACTCGTGAGACCTAAGGAAACCTAGTTCTTTGATACCATGTTGTCACGACCCAAAATCCACTAAGGGTCGTGATGGCGCCGGACACCGCTGTCAGGCAAGCCAACCAAAATACTTAATTAAATTCTCGTTTTAATAATTTTGAAAACTATGATTTTCCTTCAATTTTACCAGTACAAGATAATCGTTTCAAATCGAATATGAATGTTAAGTAGTTAATACAAGATACCCCATAATCATCTCAGAACCCGGTGTCACAAGTACATGAGCATTTACTAGGGAATGACGTAAAATATAGTAACTGTCTGGAATACAAGTGGACAGAAATGAAAATACAGTACAATACTCTGAAGGAGACTTTGCTGGCTGCAGGTCGTCTCGATAATTGCAGCTCACCTAAGTCTCCATATCAACCACGCCGCTATGCCACTAAGCCACATATGAACCTGTGCAACAAAAATGCACAGCAAGTGTAATATGAACACGAAAACAATATGTACCCAATGAGTATCCCGTCTAATCTCGAAGAAGTAGAGACGAGAGGTCGACTTCGACACTTGCTAGTAGTCCAATAGTAATATTATTAATGCGATGAATCACGAATTTATTAAGAACAACAGTAAATTCAAATAAGTCACGAAACAGGTAAGAGTTCCTTTTTATTAAAAGTCTCCGGATTCATAATCCATTAATTAACAATTATCTCAAGTTGGGGAGAGAAAATATCAATATCAATAACTCTCAAGGCAAGCAATACAAGCATGCGCAAACCCCGATCGAAAAGTTGACAAAATTGCCCTCGGGCCCACGTGGTCGGATTCCGAAATTTTTCGAAGATGACGTTTACCCATGAACTCACAAACTCAAATATATGATTTTCTCCTAATTTTATACCCAAAATCGTGGTCAAATCCAAGAATATCAATTTTTTAGGTTTTCCCTCAAACCCCAAGTTTCGAGAAATTTTCATGCTCAAATCCATAACAAAACAATGTATTTAACGTCTAATGAGCGGGAACAACTTACCTTGACATAGATGAAGAAAATCTCTCTTCCGAAAGCTCTAAAATCGTCCAACCCGAAGTAAAAATGGGTGGAAATGAACCAAAACTTGATTTTTAAAGAGTGCTCATTGCCTCCAGTCCCTTCTCACCTGCGGTCTCTTGACCGCTTCTGCGGTCCCGCATGTGCAGACCAATTGCCGCTTCTGCGTTCCGGGGCTCCCAGCCCATTTTCGCTTCTGCACTCCTTCTTCCGCAGGTGCGATCCTGCTTCTGCGGTGACTTGACCGCTCTGCGGTCCTAGCCTTCACCCTTCACCACCACATCTGCGGCCCTTTGGCCGCTTCTGCGACTCCTCACCTGTGTCCAAAACTTTGTAGGTGCGGTTATACAAGATATCAGCTGCTTGAGCTATTCTTTCCAACCCCAATTCAATCCGTTAACCACCCAGAATTCACCCGAGGCCCCCGGGACCCCAACCAATCATACCAACCAGTCCCAAAACATATTACGGACTTTCTCGAGGCCTCAAATCATATCGAATAATGCTAAAATCATGAATCGACCCCCAATCCAAGCTTAAGGAACTTTAGAATTTCAAACTTCTACATTCGATGACGAAACCTATCAAATCACGTCCGATTGACCTCAAATTTTGCACACAAGTCATATTTGACATTAAGGACCTATTCCAACTTCTAGAATTAGAATCCGACCCTGATATCAAAAAGTCAAACTCTCAGTCAAACTTCTCAAAAACCTTCAAATTTCTATCTTTAGTCAAATGACTTCAAAATGACCTACGGATCTCCGAATTCACTTTCGATCGCGCTCCCAATACCAGAATTACCATACGGAGCTATTCCCAGACTCAGAATCTTAAACGGACATTGATAACCCTGAAATGCACTTCAATCCAGACTTATGAGATTCTTCCAAAAATGATAACTTCCACAATAGGCGCCGAAACGTTCCTGGGTCTTCCAAAACCCAGTCTGGGCATAGTCCAAAATCATCATACGAACCTACTGGAACCTTCGAATCCCGATTCCGAGGTCGTTTACTCAAAAATCTAACCTTAGTCAATTCTTTCAACTTAAATCTTCCGAAATGAGAATTTTCTTTCTAAATATACTCCGAACTTCCTGGAATTCAATTTCGACCATGCGCACAAGTCATAATACCTGAAGTGAAGCTGCTCATGGCCTCAAACTGCTAAACAACGCGCTAGAGTTCAAAATGACCGGTCAGGTTGCTACAAATACTTTCGGGGAGTCAAAGGAGATTTTCCTTAGGTACCAAGATTCTTTATCACAAATATCCTTAATTTTTAAACTATTTTCATTAATAGTTAAGGGGCCTATAATATTACTTCAAAGGTTGGTAATATTTGGTATCCAGTTTGTGTCCCAGACATTCATATTTGAATGTTAGTTTATTGACAACCTAATGCCCTTATTACAAACAGTCCATCCTTTAAGGAGATTGTTCCAAGTGTTTGAAAAGCCATTTGTTCTTCTACTTTTCCCATATATATACTAATAAGACCTTTAGCCCAAAGAGAGGATGGATTATTTAGAATTCTCCATGCAAGGCTAGTTAGTAGGGATAAGTTTTTTGACTTAACTTTCTTAATACCTAGGCCATCAAGGGCTTTTGTACTAGTAACCATGTTCCACCCAATTAGGTGAAACTTTTTCTTTTCCCTCGTAGTTCCCCAAATGAAGTCTCTTTGTATTTTGTCTATTTCTTTTAGGGTTTTGATTGGTAGGAGAGATATTTGCATCAGGTGATTTGGAATGGTATTGAGAGTAGAGGCTACTAAGGTATAAGGTATACCTACATGTCATAATTAACCACCAATCATTCCAATTGTTTAATTTTGCACCCATTTTATCAATTAAAGGTTGATAATCCTTGTGATTAGGGTTGCTGTTAAGAATGTGAAAGCCTAAGTTTGTGCCAAAAATGCCACTAATTTTAATGTCAAAGATCTTTATAGCCAGGACTTTGGTAGGTTCTTTGAAGCTCTTTGACACAATTAATTTGAATTTTTTTTGTTGATATTTAATCCATAGAGGCAACAAAAACTCTCCATGCTTCTCCAAATTGTTCTAATTGTGTTTGTATTGTCTTGGCCCATTTGGGTGAGGTCATTAGCGAAGAACAAGTGTGATAAGGGGGATCCTAGGATTTAGTTTAATAGGATCCCAATTCCTTGTATCTACTTGGTTATCAATATTTTTGGAAAGCATATCCATGCATAATATGAATATGTAAGGAGATTTGGGGTCACCTTGTCTAATACCCCTTGTGGGACGAAATTCTTTTATTTTGGTACTATTTGCCAGGATGGAGATGGTACTTGTAGTAATGCAGTTAAGAATTAGGGCTGATATGTTAGGAGGGAAATTAAATATTTTTTAGTGTTCTATAGATATAAGACCATTAAATTCGTCGAATGTTTTTTCTAGATCAAGCTTTAGTATTAAACTTTCCCTTTCTTTGGCGGAGTTAAACCTTTTTAAAACCTCTTGAATAATAATGACATTATTACTAGCCCGAGTATTTTTTAGGAAGCTAGCTTGTTGAATATTAATTAGGTATTGTAGATAAGGCTTGATTCGATTGGCAATAATTTTGGTTACAATCTTGTTAATTGTGTTGCACGGGCTAATAGGCCTAAAAATTTTCAAGTTATTAGCATTGTTGAATTTTGGGATTAAGCACAGATATGTTTTGTTAATGTCATGGGGCATTATTTTGGTGTCAAAGATTTTTTGGCACAGATTTATGACCTTACTTCCTAGTATGCATCAATATTTTTGGAAAAAGAACAGATGTAACCCATACGGGCCGGGGCTTTGCAGGGTTTAAAGGAGAAAACAACTTTCCTTATCTTATGATTTCTTAAGGGTCTATCCAGGCTCGAAAGGTCAATTTTTGAGAAGCTAGCCTTGTCCTTTTAATAGTTAACCAGTTAGTTTTTTCGTGGGAGGTTGTAAAAATACTTGAGAAGTAATTTGTTATATGGTTCATTAGGGAGGTTTGGTCCTCAATTTAATTTTTTGAGCTATCTTTGAAGAAGACAATGTTATTCCTCCGTCTTCTATTGGTGGCTTTAATATGGAAAAATTTTGTATTAGCATCCCGTCATTTAATCAATTAACCCTAGAGCGTAATTTCTAGTAGTCTTCTTTCATTTTTAGAATGGTGTTGTAGTCTTCAATGAAGGTTACTTCTAATTCTCTAAGGCAGTGACTAGTTGTATAGTTAGGAGAATTTTGTATCCATCAATTCTTTTCAATTTTTTTTAGCAAAAATATTGCCAAAGGTATTTTGTTTTCCATTCTAGAATATTATTTTGAAAAGACTCCATACCTCCTACTAAATCTTTATTTTCCCAGCTATGTGACACAATCCTAGGAAAATCCAGATGGGAGCACCAAAAAGTTTCTAATCTAAAGGGCCTATCATAACTAGTGTTAATTCTATTGTTAAGGTTAATGATAATAGGGTTATGGTCCGAGTAAATTTTGGGAAGGTGAGTTATGGTGACATTAGGAAAGGCTTGTAACCAATCTTCATTAGAGTAGACCCTATCTAATCTTTCCATGATTAGACCCTTTTTTTTTCTACGATGGTTGGATCATGTATATTTACAACCTTTAAAACTTAAGTCCACTAGGTTACAATAATTTAGGCAGTCTATTAGTGACTTAGCTCGTTTTTGGTTAATGATTCTACCACCCAATTTATCCCCGGAGTTCACTACTTCATTAATGTCACCCTGAATTAACCAAGGTCCTTTGTAGTGATCATATATATTTCTAAGATTATTCCATAACATATGTCTAACTGTTATGTCATTGCTAACATAAATAGCACTAAATAACCAAGAGAGATTTTTGGGTTTTACCTCAATCAGTGCATGTATTGCCTGACCATTCCTAGTGAAGTTGTTGACAGTCACCACTTCATGATTCCACAATATTACTAAACCATCTGCCCAACTACAGAAACCTCAATCATCTCAGCAAAGTGAAATTCTCAGAAGATATCTTAATCGTTGTAAATCAAACAATAATTCTAGAGTCAGAAATATTTACATGTATACATGAAAGTTTATAAGAATTTAACTATCGTGTTCGTTTAAAATATCTAGTTTTAGGGTACGCGCGATGCGCCTGTATCCTATCTATATAAATGAGTTAAATTTATAAATTATGTAAATATCAAAATAATATATTTAAATTATAAAATAAAATATAAAAAATATAAGCTATTGAAATAGACGAATATTGGTCATATTTGGTCAATAAAAAGGCGAATAACCTAACTAAGCATGAAAACAAGCTAGATAGTTTTGAAAGCTCAATGATCTATCATGTATTCCATTATTTCATAACCTTTTATGAAAATGATTCTCTATGTACTACGTATTCGAGATAGGTTAGCTAAAACAGAATATTAAAAAAATTGTTATAGACAAATTATATAGCTAAACGAAAAAAATCCATCGTTACATAGAATTTGGCAACAATCAGCGACAAATTATTAAAATATTCTATTTGCTATAAAGTGATTTCATAGTTAATTCCTATTGTCTTAAAGTCTAATTTTCTAATAAACTTTCTTAGTAACAATATTTGCTTCTTTGTACCCAAAAAAGTCTTTTCATTTAGTTAAGGAGATATGCATTACTAAAATTTAGGCATTTCCTTGGAAACAAAGTGTTTTAATACATTATTTTCTGAAAAATATGCTCTTTTCTTACTGCTTTTTAATATGGTGAATCAATTAACTTTTTTATAAAAAACACTAAAATTTCGATTATTACAAGATCAAACATTCTAGGAAACTCAAAGTGAAATTTCATATAGTAAACTTCAAATTTTAAATCTTTGTTTATCTAACATTTCAAATATTAAATTTTTAATCGATTGCAAGGGTGTATATTAGTTATAATATATTCGTAATATTGTATAAAGAGGAATAAAGATTTTATTTTGATATCCTTGCAACAATTTTGGTATTTTAGTTATCATCACCTATTTCTAATCAATACGATCATTAAGAAATTACATCAAAATTATCAAAATTAATTTGTATTACAAAATAAGAAGAAAAAACTGGTTAAAAATTGGTTTAAACGAAATAAAAAACAAATATTGCGAATGGACTTGGAAAAAGAAAAAGTTCGAGCGGAGACTTTTTTAATTTTCAATATCACCTTGCCTTTTTTTTTTTTTATGCTCGGAAGTTTTCCTTCATTTTATGTGGGGGAGAAAAAGGTAGTCCAAAATATTAGGCCTACTAACCAAAACTTGTCGGAATCGCGGAAATAGAATAAACTTAAAATAATTCCAAGTAATTATTAAAAACTTAATCTAGCTAGTGAATTCCAATGAATTTACTAAAAACGTCTAAATTATTTAAGTTTATTACTCATGTCTTTTGAAGATCTTCAAATTGTACCTAAATAAGGGAAAATCATACTTTTCTGAGTAAGTCTTACTTGATATTAAGTTCCTAAATATTAGATGTTCTTACATAATACAAATAAGGAAAAGTTTAATACTTAAAATTTATTAACTTAATAGTTTCAAATATTAAAAAAATGAAATGACAATTTTCTACAATGTGAACTCTATTTTTAATGTGTAAAAAAGACGAACAATATTTCGGTAAAAGTCTTCGCGCTTTTAATATTATAATATAGAATATAGATATAGATATAGATATAGATATATATAGATAATTATGATCAATCCAGAAATTCAGATATATAGTAATGTATAAAATAATCTTCGTGATACTTTTGTCATATAAGCAACGACTAGTTAAATTGCTGAATTATCTTTCTTTGTTGCTCTCCCATTAATACATTTCCTTATGGGATTCTGTATTAATTCCCAAATGAAAGGGCACTTTCCGAGCAAGATGTTCCAGAAGTTTTGTGATACTCCCTTCATCTCAATTTATATTTATCTTTTACACGTATATTAAATAGAAAATATTTTAAACCATTTTATCATTATGTATATCTTAAGATATAATTTCTCTTCATTTAATACTTAGTCATAATTAAGTTATATGTTGTCTTCAAGAACAAGTAATATTAAGGGTAGAATAGAAAAAAATATAATTAATTTACTCTTAAACTTCTAAAATGATAAATAATTTGAGACAACTATTTTTAGAAACTACGGCGAATAATTTGAGACAGAGGGAGTACATAGTTAATTCCTTGGATGATTACTCAACATATGAAAATTACTTATCAAAATTACTTTTATTTTCTTTAGGATAACAAAGTCATCCCTTTTGACTAAGAAAATAATACTAACATTTATTTGGCAGGCCATGTCATATTAAAAAGGGATTTTTACCTATTTATACCATATATCAAATATTATTACCAAAAATGTTCATAATTTGTTATTTACCCGTGTAGTCCATACTTTTACTACAAATTATATACCAATCCAAAAATAGGTAGATTTTGCCATAAAAAAAGCTCTAAAATGAAGGAACCAGATCTGATGTGATTATGTCAACGATTTTATTCGAATTTTGAAATTGAAGGAGATCTCATTGCTGCGTAATTCTCTCCTTCCTCAACAGAAAGAGATCTTTCTTCTCTCACTCAACTACAATTCTCAAAAAACGCAAGCTACTGAAGCTCAGTAATCAAATTGCTTTTACTAATTCTACAATGCAATACAAATTGTAGAATACAAAATTGCTCTTCGTCGATATCAGTACTCAAATTGTCGAAACTATATCTGTTCTTCGTCTTTTTTCCTATCAACTACACGAAATCATGTCAAAAATCCCAATAATACTGAAATCGAAGGGTAATTGGGATAACTATGGCAGATTTAGAGATTTTGAAGTTGATGCCATTGTGGTAGATGATAATGCAAGCTACGGAATTTTCAGTTCTACAATTGTAGAACAATTATCGATTGATACATCGGATAAAATTATAGAAATCAAATACATTGTGAACGAGAATTGTCCTCCAATGGAGATTATGAATGATATGGGGGTTTGTGTGTACATGGAAACCAAAAAGGAGAATAAAAACTTAGGTTCGTATCCTTTATGTATAAGCGTAAGAGATTTCAATATGGAATTGGCAATCAACAATGAAAGCACCAGTGCAGGTATGTTTGATTCGACATTGCAGAGAGTTATGGTGTTACTATGTTATCTACAATATTACTACAATTACCTACAATTAAACTACAAAGCTCACATAGTACTGAAAAGGATAAAGCAATGTTGCTTTCAAAATTATCTACATAGAAACTACATTTATGAATTTATTGTTTGCAGGTTCGTCTGGATCCCTAAACTTACTTGAATTTCCATCCTCACCAGCTATAGAGGAATATCAAAGTGAAATAATAACTGAATCTACACAAACATATATTGAAGAAGGACAAGTTTATCAGGACAAGCAAACAGTAGCTGCTGCAATGAAGAATTATTCAGTGATGCATAAGTTCCAGTTCAGAGTAAAAAGATCTAGTCATAGAAGGTATGTAGTTATTTGTGGATAATATATCAGCAAAATCAGTGTATGATTGAAAATAGGTGGGTTTTATAAATTGTAGTTAAATTGTAGTCAGTTTGTAGTTAATTGTAGTTTTTCATAAATTTGTGTAAATATTGTATTTCTTTTGTAGCTACTGGCTTATATGTGTTGCTGAAAGCTGTAAATGGCATTTCAAGGAAACGTCAATTAATGATTCGGCAATGTTCAAGATAAGAAGTTTCAGCCGACAACACACATGCTACCTAATGGACGAAATATTCATACAGCACAAACGTACTGCAGCAGTACTTGGTAGCATGGTCGTTCCAAAGTATTGTGATCCTAAGACTGTTTACACACCAAAGGACATACAAACTGACATGTTATCCGAACATGGACTGAACCTAAGCTACATGCAAGCATGGAGAGCAAAGGAAAAAGCTTTACAGTTTTTGAGAGGGAATCCGTGTGACTCCTACATCAAATTACCCAAATATTTTTATATTCTTGAGAAGAATTATCCTTGTTCTGTTGTTAAATTGAAGAAGGCAGCAGATGATTGCTTCTTATACGCATTTGTTGCTCTTTGTACATCAATAAATGGTTGGCAACATTGTAGGCCGGTAGTAGTGGTTGATGGAACATTCTTAAAGTCAGCCTACAGGGGGATTATGCTGACAGCAAGCACCATGGATGCAGCAGGTAAATAATGGAATAATTTTGTACTTATTTTGTAAACAGTCTTTAAAATGCAGTTAAATTGTAGTTATGTTGTAGTTATGTTGTAGTTATATAAAAGAATGTAGTTAACTTGTCTATATTCTCAATATATATTGTAGTTGTTATTTAATCATATTTTATGTCTAAAAAATGTAGGTACTATTTTGCCCTTGGCATATGCTGTGGTTGATTCTGAAAACGACGCGTCTTGGAAGTGGTTCTTTGAGCAATTCAAGGAGGCATATGGTGAAAGACCTTCAATGTGTGTTGTTTCAGATAGGCATGAGAGTATACTGAAGGCAACATCAGTTGTCTATCCGGGCATGGCACACTACTCTTGCATGTGGCATATATGGACAAATATAAGGTCAAAATTCAAGAAGGGACATCTACAATTACATGAATTGTACTTTGCTACAGCACGGTCATACACTCTGGATGAATTTAATGAAAGGATGTTGAAGAATGAAGAGGTAGACCTGCGTGTAAAGTCTTACCTATATGATATTGGCTATCATAGATGGTCAAGAGTACATGCAACGGTGAATAGAACTTTTATTATGACGTCAAACATTGCCGAGTCGTTGAATGCTGTAACAAAAGATGCAAGAGAGCTGCCAATATTTGATCTATTTGAGTATATGAGGACTCTTCTTGAACGTTGGACAAAAGAAAAGTTATCGAAGGCAAAGGGTACTTTTGTGAGCACGTAATTTTTGCCTCACGAAAAATACTCTAAAATAAATCAAAAATAAAACAAAATTTTCTTAGTATGCAGTTTTTAGAATTTGTGTGGCGTTTATTAATTATTTGTGTTTTGTCCGTAAATGTTTACTTTGTTATAGTTAAATAATAATAAATAAAACAAAAAATACATGTTACATGCATATCTAGGATTTAATTATGCATTTAAAAGATAATTAAAAGAAAATCACAAAAAATATGCATTTACCTTATTTTGGTCATTTAATTATGTCATTGTGTGATTAATGTTTTGTCTATGTGTTAATAGTTGTTAAAAAGTAATTAATATTTTTTGTAAGGGTAATTTTTTTTTTTTATAATTAAAATTGGGAATTTAATAATTAAGGAACAAAATTAGAAAATGACAAGAGTTGATTAAATGGGCAAAAACGGATCTGGGCCAAGAATTTTTAAACAAAATCAGGCCCAACGATCAAAAGACCCGGCCAATTCCAGTATGCATACAACCAAATCCAGACGACGCCGTATGGGAACTTCAAATCTGGGCCATTGATTCGTTTCAATCAAACGGTCCAGTTCAGCCCTTGCTTAAATGAAACGACGACGTTTTAAGCTATCAGATCTGAACCGTTCATCTATCTTGATCCAACGGCCTCAATAACTCACCCAGACTCGATCCATTTCACCCATGGGTCAACCCTTTCCCCTAACTTAAACTAAACGACATCGTTTGGTTAAGTGAGTTGATCTTGACCGTGGATCATGTTTGATCTGACGGTCAAGATCAATCCACCCCACCCCTATATAAACCCCAAATCCATACCCCGGCCCCCTAACTAAACACCCTCCCCCTCCTCTCATGTTCATCATCATCTCCGAAAACACACCCCTAACCCTAGCCGCCTTAATTCCCCATTGCCTGAAACCCGGCGGCAACAACGCCGCCGGTCACCACCTAAACACCCCTGAACCCCCTGACCATCCTCTATCCAAATCTGTTAGCCACTAAGTTCGAATCCTCCTGAAGGTTCTCGAATCTTCATTTGAAGATTCGAGCCAAACTCAGATCCAAACCAAACAGCCCCTAATTAACACCATAGCACCCCCTAACCTACCTCGTTATAGATCTGTTGTTTGTTTGGCTCGAATCATCTAAGAGCTTATCGAATCTTCATTTGAAGATTCGAGTCAAACATTAAATCACCCAGATCCGTTTCGGATTTACATCAAATGACCCCTAGGCCTCCCTCACCCCTAAGACTTCTTTTATTCCCTTCGAATCTACCCAGAATTGGTCGAACCTTGAATTTAAAAAAAAATCCGAAACCCTAAAATGTCAAATTATGGAATCTGTTCGATTAATTAAGGGATTGGGGTCTAAGAGACTTTAATCGAGGTATTCTCAATTGAGAATACTTCTAATAAAGTCTGTTCAGCCTAAAAATGTCCGAATCCAAGTTGAGTCTGTGTCCGAATAAATTTGAAGATTCAGAGGTATTTTTCTTATTTCTTTTTGTATCCTTTGTGTATATTGTTGCCTGTTTCAGTAGTTTGTGTAATTTTTTCATATTTTTTTATTTGATTCTGTGATTCTGTCTCATACCCTTTTATGTGGTCAAATTATAACAATGTCCCTGTTTGTTGTGATTGTTTACAATATGTGTAATCGACTCGACTAAGTTCGTCGATTAGTTATATTATAAAATCCTTTTTCTGAAAATGTTGATTGATACAACCTGTTTATCTACTTGTAGACTGATTGTTGACAATTATGGTAGTTAGTCAGTCGATTAATGAGTGGTGTCAATTAATCAGTTTCCATAATCCTTGAGTCTGGCAATAATCCTGAAGTTATTTGATTTGCTTACTTTCATTATTTGCTGATCAATGTCAGCTATAATCATCTGATTAAGCTTCATTGATTAATCTGTCTATATAAACTGAATCATTTTTAATATTCTGTTTGGTTTTAATCTTGATTGTTAATTACCAAATTAGTTAAAAATGCAAGATTATGAAAAATGCACCAGTGAGGAGTTGGAAGGATCAAAAAATCATCGCCAATCTTTTTGAAAAAATGCAAGATTATGATTCCATTTTTGCAAAAACCGAAAAGGCGTTGAGCAAAGCTAAAGAAAGAATCCAACAATTAAACGAAGAAGCCAGATCTAATAAGGAACGCCAAGTAAGGCAATCCGAAGAAGACAAGGCACAATTCAAGAAGAAAAAGACCGTTGGATACATTCAGAAGCCCAACTTCATGCACAACTGGAAGAGGCGAGAAGATACAACAGAGAGCATCAACATGCAAACATCGACAGAGAAAGGGCACAAACATGACTCGATCAGGCCAGACTCCGAGCTCAATTAGAGTCAGCTTTAGATCGTGAAGACTGTATCAGAGATATAGCCACAACTCGCCAACAGCAACTGTAAAACCAAGACCAACGTCTCCAAGACTTCAGGGCACAAATCCATGATTTAGCAGTTTACACTTCTCAAAGTTATGTGAACTGCCAAGGGATGGATTATGAAAGGTTTATAGAGCATGCACCTATTTTTGCCCGTCATATGGCAACGGAGTTAGAAAGAATGTATCGTACGCTGGGAGGTCATCCAGGTCAAGCCTCACATTGAGCAGATGATCCAATGATTAACAACAAAAGTGGAAAGTGGAGCATGTTCACAAATGTTAAGAGTTGTGTCTTTTATTTTGATTTGGGTGTGTGTGTTTTCAAACCATTTTCTTATAATGTTTTCCAAATGTAATGTCTGTTCCATCTTTGTATTATTTTTAAGAATATATAACAGTGTTTGCCTTACGTCCGAACTACACAATGTCTGATTCATGCGGGGGCATGATACGTAGGCAATCTCTATAAGATTCGACCACAATAAAAAATAAATATATAAGAAAATAAATAAAATAAGAGTGAGTAGCGATAAAAGACCAAGAAAAGCTGGGATGACACAAGCAGCCAAGCAAATGCATAATAGAAAAGGGTTATTTGTCTAGGAACATTGCATCTCAACGTGTAATTATATATGTGTTAAACTCTCAAAACTAACAAGTTTGCTCATTTTCCAGAATTCAAGCAGTTAGTTTCTCTAAAGAGTATACTGGCATATTATCATTATCACACGAGATCAAAAGGACCAATACTCGAAAGTATGTCTATCCCAGATGTCGACACAGGTATTGAGATAAAGGAGATGGATGTTGGTAAAATGAAAGAAGAGATGTTTAAACTCAAGCAGCAAATGGCTGAGATGTACCGGGCCTGGTCTACAGGGCAGTCACCCCCATCTTACCCAACTAACCCTGCTCCATCACTAGCCCAAACTCAGGATAATCTTGCCACTGAACTATCCCCAAATTTCCCTATCTATCAACACTACCGAGGCACCACCTCTCAGACACCGCAGTCTCCCCCTCCTAAACCAGTTCCATACCTTCCTCCACCTGTAACTCCTGTCTTTGTGGCACCTCCCACAGCTACACTCCACAAATCTCCTAGTGAGCCTACATTCCAGGCCCAGGATAACCAATACTACCCCCTGGAGCCCACCCTCAAAGCCTCTGAAATCCATTCAACTACTCCTCGTTTTGACCTCCCAACCGAAATTGACAAGCCAACCAAAAATGCTGAACAAGAAGAGATGTTCAGGAAGGTCAAAAGCCTAGAACAATCGTTCCGAGACATGCGAGGGTTAGGTGGGCAAGTCAGTGTAGCCTACAAGGATTTGTGCTTGTTCCCAAATATGCAATTACCAATTGGTTTTAAGATGCCCAAATTTGACCTATACAACGGTCACGGCGATCCAGTAGCCCACTTAAGGGGTTTCTGCAGCAAGATGCGAGGAGCTGGGGGAAAGGACGAATTACTAATGGCTTATTTCAGTCAAAGCTTGAGCGGATCAGCTCTAGAGTGGTATACTCGCCAGGACCATGGAAGATGGTACACCTGGGATGACCTAGCACAGGCATTTGCGTATCACTTCCAATACAATCTAGAAATTATCCCAGATCGACTATCCCTGACAAAATTCGAGAAAAAGCACAATGAGAGCTTTAGAGAGTATGGTTTCCGGTGGAGGGAACAGGCAGCAAGAGTGGATCCTCCTATGAAGGAGAGTGAAATGGTAGACTACTTCCTTCAAGCCTTGGAACCAACTTACTATGCTCATTTGGTTTCGGCGATAGGAAAATCATTCAACGAAGTAGTGAAGATGGGAGGTATGGTGGAAGAAGGCCTCAAGACAAATAAAATCATGAGCTATTCGGCTATTAAGGCGACTACTCAAGCTATTCAAGGCGGGGTAGGAGGAATCAGAAGAAAGAAAAGGGAGGAAGCAACGGTAGTTGATTTAGGAACTTGGTCGGGATCCATAGGTTCACCTCCTTACTATAATCAACATCGACCCCACCAATCAACTTACCACCACAATTCACCCCAACACTACTATCACCCTTCAGAACCTCATTTTTCCATTAACCATGCACAAGCATACAATCAGCCACCTGTTCACACTAATTGGCGTGCTCCTGTCATACCAAGTACCTACCCTTATCCGCGAGCCCACTCCGGACCAGGTTTCAGGCCTAGTCCAGTATTCAGGGGTGAAAGGGGGCAGAAAAGGAAAACCTTCACTCCATTGGGAGAGTCCTACACTAGTCTGTTCCACAGGCTGAGACAGCTGGACATGCTAAGACCAATACAATCCAAGCTACCCAATCCTCCTCCAAAGAATCTGGACTACACCATTAGCTGTGAGTATTGTTCTGGTACACCAGGCCATGATACGGAAAAATGCTGGCATTTAAAGAATGCAATACAAGAACTAATTGATACTAATAAAATTGAGGTTCAAACCCCCGAAGCTCCCAATATCAACAGAAATCCAATGCCAGCCCATTAGGAGGCCAATATGATAGAAATAGTACAGGCTGATGGGGAAACAAAGATGTCGTCACAAACCGTCATGATGATCAGGTCTCATGAAGCCAAGCTAGATAAGCAGTTAACAGAGGAGAAGTCGGTACCTAAGCAGAACAGAAATGGTGATGAACCATCTGTGGTAGTCAAGAAGGGATCTTCGAGCAAAGTTGCCACAAAGCAAGAAAGGTCGAAAGT
Organism: Nicotiana tabacum; assembly: GCF_000715075.1. Lineage (NCBI taxonomy): Eukaryota > Viridiplantae > Streptophyta > Magnoliopsida > Solanales > Solanaceae > Nicotiana > Nicotiana tabacum. Next base: position 48,354,406 of record NC_134099.1, on the reverse strand, counting down.
GATAGTACCAGGGGTCGCCAGCAAACCCATTGTAGTCGTAGAAGGAGCCCGTATAGATCGGGTTATTATCAAACCTGTAACCCAGTTACCGGTGATCAACAACAAGGCCATTCCATGGAACTATGAACGGGTGACAGTAATGTACAAGGGAAAAGAAGTCAAGGAAGAAGTCTATGAGGTGCAAGGCTTGACTCATTCGGGAAGATGTTTTACTCCTGAAGAGTTAAGAAAAACTAAAAATAATCCGACACCAATAAAGAAAGCTGTGACGGAAGAAGAAGCGGAAGAGTTTTTAAGAAAAATGAAGCTCCATGACTATTCTGTTGTGGATCAACTGAAGAAGACACCCGCTCAAATTTTATTATTGTCATTACTGATCCATTCAGAGGAGCACCGTCTAGCTTTGATGAGAATCCTAAATGAGGCTCACGTTCCTGATAAAATCTCTGTAAATCATTTGGGAAGAATAGCCAACAGAATCTTTAAGGCAAACAGAATTACATTTTCTGATGATGAATTGCCTGTGGAAGGTACTGAGCACAACAGAGCTCTTTACCTCACCGTGAAATGTGAAAACTCCGTAGTAACCCGGGTATTGGTTGACAACGGGTCAAGTGCAAACATCTGCCCTCTCTCCACTTTAAGCAAATTGAAAATAAAAGAGGAGAGGATCCAGAAAAATAGTATTTGCGTACGGGGGTTTGACGGTGGAAGCAGAGATTCATTTGGAGACATAGTGTTGGAGCTGACAATAGGGCCAGTTGAATTCACGATGGAGTTTCAAGTGTTGGATATAACTGTTTCTTATAATTTGTTGTTGGGTCGACCATGGATCCATGCTGCCAAAGCAGTCCCGTCAACACTACACCAGGCGGTCAAGTTTGAATGGGATCAACAGGAAATAGTTGTGCATGGGAAGGACAGTTTAAATGCTCACAACAGTGCCATTGTGCCTGTCGAGGGAATAGAAGATGACCAGGGACCATGGGTTTACCAAGTGTCCGACACAGTGTCGGTAGAGAAAATTCCAGAGGGGAAGTACCTTCCGAACCCAAAGATAACCTCTGCATCAGTCATGGTAGCCTATGAAATGTTAAAAAATGGTTTTGTACCCGGCAAAGGTTTGAGCTCATCTTTACAAAGAATTATTCAACCAGTATCTCTCCCCGAGAACTGGGGAACATTTGGTTTGGGATTCATACCCACTGTCACAGACGTGAGCAAGGCCAGAAAGCTGAAACAAAAGGCATGGGTTCTTCCAAAACCAGTCTCACATCTATCAAAGTCTTTTGTCAAGATCGGTGCTAAAAATCACCCGATAACAACAATCCCTAAATCCCTGGTCAATCATGAGGAGGAATTAATTGAAAGATTCGAGAAATTGTTTGACGATGTGAATATGGTAGAAAGCGGGGAAGGTTGTAGCAACGCAGAAGTTCAATTCGTTGGGCCAGAAACAAAGCTTAATAATTGGAAAGCCACTCCTCTCCCCATTCGAAAGGAGTCTTGGTAGTTTATTTTTGATTTTCCTTCAGTTTGTTTGGGTTACCTTAGGGTTGTAATCCCAATGCTTATCTTACAGTTTGTTTGAAGTGTGCAAACCTTGTTATCTTTCATCATCCAATAAAATACAGTTTCCTTTTTCATTATCATTCATGATAGTTTTCTTTTCTTTTTCTTCTTTTTTCTGTATAGTTCTTTTTACGCTGGCTCTAGTGATATGGCATGTATGAGGAATCCTCAGCCCAGTCTTAAAAATCAATCTGGTTCCGAAATAATAATTCAAGAAATATATTGTGATTATGAATCAGAATATGATGAGGATGAGGCTTTCGAAGAGATTAGTAAAGAGTTAATTCATTTTGGAGAAAAAAGCAAACCTAACCTGAGTGATACCGAAGACATCAATATAGGGGACACGAATAATATCCGAGAAAATAAAATAAGTGTCCATCTCGAGCCAAAGATCCGAGAAGAGTTAATTAAAGCACTAATAGAATTCAAAGATGTTTTTGCATGGTCATATGACGACATGCCAGGCTTGAGCAATGATTTAGTGGTTCACAAATTGCCCACTGATCCAATGGTGCCTCCTGTCAAGCAAAAGTTGAGAAAGTTCAAGCCTGATATGAGTGTGAAAATTAAAGAAGAAATCACCAAACAGTTGGAGGCAAAGGTCATTCGAGTCACTCGATATCCTGTTTGGTTGGCTAATATCGTTCCTGTGCCAAAGAAAGACGGCAAAATTAGAGTATGCGTCGACTATCGCAATCTCAACAAAGCAAGTCCGAAGGATAATTTCCCATTACCCAATATCCATATTTTGATCGATAATTGTGCCAAGCATGAGATAGGATCTTTCATGGATTGTTATGCCGGGTATCATCAAATTCTAATGGATGAAGAATATGCAGAAAAGACGGCATTCATCACACCATGGGGAACTTATTGATACCGGGTAATGCCATTCGGTTTGAAGAACGCCGGGGCAACTTACATGAGAGCAATGACCACGATGTTTCATGATATGATACACAAGGATATTGAGGTATACGTGGACGATGTGATCATAAAATCAAAGCATCAGGCCGACCACGTTGGGGATTTGAGGAAATTCTTCTTAAGACTTCGCAGGTACAACCTCAAGCTTAACCCTGCCAAATGCGCATTTGGAGTTCCATCTGGAAAGTTGTTGGGATTCATAGTCAGTAGGCGAGGCATCGAGCTAGACCCATCAAAAATCAAAGCCATCCAAGAATTGCCACCTCCAAGGAACAAAACTGAAGTAATGAGTTTGTTGGGGAGGTTGAATTACATCAGTAGGTTTATTGCTCAGCTCACGACAACCTGTGAGCCTATTTTCAAATTGTTGAAAAAGGATGTTGCGGTCAAATGGATCGATGAGTGTCAAGAAGCGTTTGATAAGATAAAAGGATACTTGTCGAACCCACCCGTGCTGGTTCCGCCAGAGCCAGGAAGACCTCTGATTCTTTACTTGACGGTCTTGGAAAATTCATTTGGTTGTGTATTGGGGCAACATGACCTCACCGGTAGAAAAGAACAGGCCATCTACTACCTTAGCAAGAAATTCACAGCTTATGAGGTTAAGTACACTCATCTGGAAAGGACATGTTGCGCCCTAACTTGGGTAGCTCAGAAATTGAAACACTATTTGTCATCCCACACTACTTACCTCATTTCGCGTCTGGATCCGTTGAAATATATTTTTCAAAAGCCTATGCCAACAGGGAGACTTGCAAAGTGGCAGATATTGCTCACAGAATTCGACATCATCTATGTGACTCGGACTGCGATGAATGCCCAAGCATTGGCCGATCATTTAGCCGAAAACCCGGTTGACGAGGAATACGAGCCATTGAAGACTTATTTTCCCGATGAAGAAATAATGTATATCGATGAGATGGAGCAAAATGAAAAACCCGGCTGGAAACTTTTCTTTGATGGGGCTACTAACATGAAAAGAGTCGGGATAGGAGCTGTAATTATTTCTGAGACCGGGCATCACTATCCTGTTACAGCTCAACTTCGATTTTATTGCACCAATAATATGGCTGAATATGAAGCTTGTATTTTGGGGTTAAGGCTAGCCGCGGACATGGGTATCCAGGAAATCTTAGTCATGGGAGATTCGGATCTTCTGGTACATCAAATTCAAGGAGAATGGGAAACCCGAGACTTGAAGCTCATACCATACCGACAACGTCTACATGATCTTTGTCAGCGGTTTCAATCAGTGGAGTTCCGGCATATTCCAAGGATCCATAATGAGGTTGCCGATGCATTGGCTACCTTGGAATCAATCTTGCACCATCCGGACAAAGCTTATATGGATCCACTGTATATTCAAGTCCACGATCAGCACGCTTACTACAACATGGTTGAAGAGGAATTTGACAGTGAACCATGGTTCCACGATATCAAAGAGTATATCAGAATGGGGATATATCCAGCACAAGCCACAGGGGATCAAAAGAGAACCATTAGGCGATTGGCAAATGGATTCTTCTTAAGCGGAGGAGTTTTGTATAAAAGAACACCAGACCTTGGATTGTTAAGATGCATAGATGCCAGACAAGCTACGGCTGTCATGTCTGAAGTACATGCGGGAGTTTGCAGACCCCACATGAGTGGATATGTGTTGGCAAAGAAAATTCTCCGAGCTGGTTACTATTGGCTTACCATGGAGCGAGATTGTATCAGTTTTGTGCGCAAGTGTCATCAATGCCAGATACACGGGGATTTAATTCATTCTCCACCATCCGAGTTGCATACAATGTCGGCACCATGGCCCTTCGTCGCCTGGGGCATGGATGTGATTGGACCAATTGAGCCGGAAGCATCCAATGGGCACAGGTTCATTCTGGTAGCCATTGATTATTTTACCAAATGGGTTGAGGCCAAAACATTCAAATCAGTGACCAAGAAAGCTGTGGTCGATTTCGTTCACTCGAATATCATATGTTGATTCGGAATCCCAAAGGTGATCATCACAGACAACAGTGCTAATCTTAACAGTAACCTAATGAAGGAAGTATGTCAACAGTTTAAGATTACACATCGCAACTCTACTCCATATCGACCCAAGGCGAATGGAGCAGTCGAGGCAGCCAACAAAAACATAAAGAAGATACTTCGGAAAATGGTAGAAGGTTCAAGACAATGGCACGAAAAACTACCATTTGCGTTATTGGGATATCGCACTACTGTTCGCACTTCAGTAGGAGCAACTCCTTATTTGTTGGTATATGGCACTGAGGCAGTAATTCCTGCAGAAGTTGAAATTCCTTCCCTTCGGATCATCGCCGAAGCTAAGATTGATGATGATGAATGGGTCAAAACCCGTATGGAACAGTTAAACTTGATTGATGAAAAACGATTGGCAGCAGTATGTCACGGCCAATTATATCAAAGAAGAATAGAAAGAGCATACAACAAAAAGGTGCGTCCCCGAAAGTTTGAAGTGGGTCAACATGTGCTGAAACGTATTCTTCCACATCAGGTTAAAGCAAAGGGCAAATTTGCCCCGAATTGGCAAGGACCATTCATTGTGACCAGAGTATTGTCGAATGGTGCACTATGTTTAACAGATATTGAAGGAAAATGCATAGATATGGCTATCAATTCTGACGCGGTAAAGAGATATTATGCATGATTTTTCTTTGGTATAATTACTAAATGTTTGTATTCGGCATTATTTCAAAGATTGGAATGACAAAGGCAATTTATTCTGCTATCCAAACACTAAACCATTTGCTTCCCCTTTGAGCCACATTCATTTCTTTCTTACCCTCTCTTGGAATCAATGAAAATCAAATAAAAAAAATAGAAAATCACTATTATTGTAGTGAACTACGTTTGACCTGATTCCTCAAAGAGGATACGTAGGCGCCTCACGGCTCGGTCATAGGGTGCAAGATATGCATAATGTGCACAAAAAGAAACATCAATAGACCCCAATCAAGAAACTGGGGCAGGAATTGTGTTGGTAATAAGAAAAAGATTCCAGGAGTTGTAATTGTAAACCCATATCAAAATCGTTTAACTTTTGATTCCAACCACATACCAAAAAGACCTTTCGATCAATCTTAGAAAAATGTCGAGTCGAGCAAATGAAGATGGTTGATAACACCCTGGTCCAAACAAGAAAAGCGATGAAAATGAGAGAGTCTTATAGGTGAAAACCCACACGGGCACCATGAGACTACAGAAGTTGAGAGAAAGTAAAATGAGAGAGTCTTATTGGTGAAAACCTTCGCAGGCACCATAAGGCGAAAAGGAATTAAGAAATGAACAAATGAGGAAGGTTTGTCGGTGAAAACTCTTTAAGATATTGCAAGTCAAACAGGTCTGTAAAATGACAAAAAGTGAAGTCAGGTTATGGAAATTTTGGGAAAACAAAATGAAACAATTGACAGGAGATTGATTAAAAAGACTGGGTTGATTAATCCAAAATGCGTACCCTGATTATTGGTGCCAGTGACTCCAATCAGATAAGTTCTTTATTCTTTCTCCAACAGTCATCCAAATTTGGATTTTTCCTTTCATTCTAGATTGTCGAAATTGTCATATTTTCGTCATTAATAACCTTACTCTTCTAAAGCTTTTGAGGTGAGTTTTGTTCCAAACAAATAAGAAGGAATGTCAAGGTATACTACCAAGATTCAATATTGCATAGGACAAAATACGGCCATGATGGGCAGGAGGTAATAGGATAAAAATAAGATATGGGTGTAAGAAAAGTGGAATCAAAAGTGGTTCAGCAATGTCAGGAGAGGCATATGATTACAGTTGAAAGGGTTTGAAGTGAAAACAACAGTTGGAGATCCTATAAGTTAATGATCAATTACAAGGACAAAACAGTCTTCTCAACCATTCCAAGGCAGTAAAACAAGATGAAGAGAAACCCCACCATCGGCAAGAATGCCCCAGCTAACCACCCTACTTTAAACTAACAAAGTTTTCTTTGATTTGAAACAGGGGCAAAAACAATATTTGTGTCAGGAAACACTCGCTGAAGGAAATAGAAGAAATCAGGCGTCCACCTGAAGAATAAGGAAGAGCAATGGAAGTGTTAGAAGTCAGGCATCCACCTGAAGAATAAGGAAGAGCAATGAAGTATTAGAAATCAGGCGTCCACCTGAAAAATAAGGATGAGCAGTTGAAGTATTAGAAATCAGGCGTCCACCGGGAGAATGAGGATGAGCAGTTGAAACATTAGAAATCAGGCGTCCACCTGAAGAATGAGGATGAGCAGTTGAAGTATTAGAAATCAGGCGTCCACCTGGAGAATGAGGATAAGCAGTTGAAACATTAGAAATCAGGCGTCCACCTGAAGAATGAGGATGAGCAGTTGAAGTATTAGAAACCAGGCGTCCACCTGAAGAATAAGGATGAACAGTTGAAATATCAGAAATTAGGCGTCCACCTGAAGAATAGGGATGGACAGTTGACGTATTAGAAATCAGGCGTCCACCTGGAGAACAAGGATGAAGAACTGAAGAAGAAATCAGGGGTCCACCTGGAGAATGAGGGTGAAGAATTGAAGAAGAAATCAGGCGTCCACCTGGAGAATGAGGATGAAGAATTGAAGAAGAAATCAGGCGTCCACCTGGAGAATGAGGATGAAGAATTGAAGAAGAAATCAAGCGTCCACCTGGAGAATGAGGATGAAGAATTGAAGAAGAAATCAGGCGTCCACCTGGAGAATGAGGATGAAGAATTGAAGAAGAAATCAGGCGTCCACCTAGAGAATGAGGATAAAGAATTGAAATGGCAATCAGGCGTCCACCTGGAGAATGAGGATGAAGAATTGAAGAAGAAATCAGGCGTCCACCTAGAGAATGAGGATGAAGAATTGAAGAAGAAATCAGGCGTCCACCTGGAGAATGAGGATGAAGAATTGAAGAAGAAGTCAGGCGTCCACCTGGAGAATGAGGATGAAGAATTGAAGAAGAAATCAGGCGTCCACCTGGAGAATGAGGATGAAGAATTGAAGAAGAAATCAGGCGTCCACCTGGAGAATGAGGATGAAGAATTAAAGAAGAAATCAGGCGTCCACCTGGAGAATGAGGATGAAGAATTGAAGAAGAAATCAGGCGTCCACCTGGAGAATGAGGATGAAGAATTGAAGAAGAAATCAGGCGTCCACCTGGAGAATGAGGATGAAGAATTGAAGAAGAAATCAGGCGTCCACCTGGAGAATGAGGATGAAGAATTGAAGAAGAAATCAGGCGTCCACCTGGAGAATGAGGATGAAGAATTGAAGAAGAAATCAGGCGTCCACCTGGAGAATGAGGATGAAGAATTGAAGAAGAAATCAGGCGTCCACCTGGAGAATGAGGATGAAGAATTGAAGAAGAAATCAGGCGTCCACCTGGAGAATGAGGATGAAGAATTGAAGAAGAAATCAGGCGTCCACCTGGAGAATGAGGATGAAGAATTGAAGAAGAAATCAGGCGTCCACCTGGAGAATGAGGATGAAGAATTGAAGAAGAAATCAGGCGTCCACCTGGAGAATGAGGATGAAGAATTGAAGAAGAAATCAGGCGTCCACCTGCAGAATGAGGATGAAGAATTGAAGAAGAAATCAGGCGTCCACCTGGAGAATGAGGATGAAGAATTGAAGAAGAAATCAGGCGTCCACCTGGAGAATGAGGATGAAGAATTGAAGAAGAAATCAGGCGTCCACCTAGAGAATGAGGATGAAGAATTGAAGAAGAAATCAGGCGTCCACCTGGAGAATGAGGATGAAGAATTGAAGAAGAAATCAGGCATCCACCTGGAGAATGAGGATGAAGAATTGAAGAAGAAATCAGGCGTCCACCTGGAGAATGAGGATGAAGAATTAAAAGAAGAAATCAGGAGTCCACCTGGATAATGAGGATGAAGAATTGAAGAAGAAATCAGGCGTCCACCTGGAGAATGAGGATGAAGAATTGAAGAAGAAATCAGGCGTCCACCTGGAGAATGGTATGGAGAATTGAAGAAGAAATCAGGCGTCCACCTGGAGAATGAGGATGAAGAATTGAAGAAGAAATCAGGCGTCCACCTGGAGAACAAGGATGAAGAATTGAAAGGGCAATCAGGCGTCCACCTGGAGAACAAGGATGAAGAATCGAAAAGGCAATCAGGCGTCCACCTGGAGAACAAGGATGAAGAGTTGAAATGTTAAGTAATCAGTCGCCCACCTGGAGAATAAGGGAATACAATTGAAGTATCAGCAGTCAGGCGCCCACCTGGAGAATAAGGGAACACAATTGAAGCATCAGCAGTCAGGCGCCCACCTGGAGAATAAGGGAATACAGTTGAAGTATCAGAAGTCAAAAGCCCGCCCATATGAGAAAGAAGAACACGTAAAGTCAATAAAGCAGAGGAGTCCAACCAAATCCCCAGCGAGAAACAACAAGAGTCCCAAACAAATAAAGGAAATACGAGACACAATGAGAGGAAATGCGGAACAAATCGGAAGCAAAAGATGCCCGAGAGCCACCAAGACATCAAGACAACAAGAAACACAAGGGCATGATCTAGATAAGATTTTGTAATTCATATACCATAGTCTAGTTTAGCTTTTGATTTACCTTTAAAGCAGGGTGTAATAAGGAGATCAGCAAGCAGTAAAAGCAGCACGAAACAACAGTAGCATCACAGTCCCATGATAGTCCCAGCTACCAAAACTTCCCCAACTACATTGACCTGATTCATTTATAGCCAAGGATATGTAGGAAACCTTTCAAGCAGAGGTTCGGTCAAATCTTTCAAAAAATGCTTCCCACAGAGTATTCGAACAGGCAAAAATCGCTCGTATCCGCTCACTTTATCTTTGCACGAAAACTCTTCGAGTTTCCGCACAAAGAGGGGCAGCTGTGAGCACGTGATTTTTGCCTCACGAAAAATACTCTAAAATAAATCAAAAATAAAACAAAATTCTCTTAGTATGCAGTTTTTAGAATTTGTGTGGCGTTTATTAATTATTTGTGTTTTGTCCGTAAATGTTTACTTTGTTATAGTTAAATAATAATAAATAAAACAAAAAATACATGTTGCATGCATATCTAGGATTTAATTATGCATTTAAAAGATAATTAAAAGAAAATCACAAAAAATATGCATTTACCTTATTTTGGTCATTTAATTATGTCATTGTGTGATTAATGTTTTGTCTATGTGTTAATAGTTGTTAAAAGGTAATTAATATTTTTTGTAAGGGTAATTTATTTTTTTTTATAATTAAAATTGGGAATTTAATAATTAAGGAACAAAATTAGAAAATGAAAAGAGTTGATTAAATGGGCAAAAACGGATCTGGGCCAAGAATTTTTAAACAAAATCAGGCCCAATGATCAAAAGACCCGGCCAAGTCCAGTATGCATACAACCAAATCCAAACGACGCCGTATGGGAACTTCAAATCTGGGCCATTGATTCGTTTCAATCAAACGGTCCAGTTCAGCCCTTGCTTAAATGAAACGACGGCGTTTTAAGCTATCAGATCTGAACCGTTCATCTATTTTGATCCAACGGCCTCAATAACTCACCCAGACCCGATCCATTTCACCCCTGAGTCAACCTTTCCCCCAACTTAAACCAAACGACATCGTTTGGTTAAGTGAGTTGATCTTGACCGTGGATCATGTTTGATCTGACGGTCAAGATCAATCCACCCCACCCCTATATAAACCCCAAATCCATACCCCGGCCCCCTAACTAAACACCCCCCTCCTCTCCTGTTCATCATCATCTCCAAAAATACACCCCTAACCCTAGCCGCCCTAATTCCCCATTGCCTGAAACCCGGCGGCAACAACGCCGCCGGTCACCACCTTAACACCCCTGAACCCCCTGACCATCCTCTATCCAAATTTGTTAGCCACTAAGTTCGAATCCTCCTGAAGGTTCTCGAATCTTCATTTGAAGATTCGAGCCAAACTCAGATCCAAACCAAACAGCCCCTAATTAACACCATAGCACCCCCTAACCTACCTAGTTATAGATTTGTTGTTTGTTTGGCTCGAATCATCTCAGAGCTTCTCGAATCTTCATTTGAAGATTCGAGTCAAACGTTAAATCACCCAGATCCGTTTCGGATTTACATCAAATGACCCCTAGGACTCCCTCACCCCTAAGACTTCTTTTATTCCCTTCGAATCTACCCAGAATTGGTCGAACCTTGAATTTGAAAAAAAATCCGAAACCCTAAAATGTCAAATTATGGAATCTGTTCGATTAATTAAGGGATTGGGGTCTAAGAGACTTTAATCGAGGTATTCTCAATTGAGAATACTTCGAATAAAGTCTGTTCAGCCTCAAAAATGTCCGAATCCAAGTTGAGTCTGTGTCCGAATAAATTTGAAGATTCAAAGGTATTTTTCTTATTTCTTTTTGTATCCTGTGTGTATATTGTTGCCTGTTTCAGTAGTTTGTGTAATTTTTTCATATTTTTTGTTTATTTGATTCTGTGATTCTGTCTCATACCCTTTTATGTGGTCAAATTATAACAATATCCCTGTTTGTTGTGATTGTTTACAATATGTGTAATCGACTCGACTAAGTTCGTCGATTAGTTATATTATAAAATCCTGTTTCTGAAAATGTTGATTGATACAACCTGTTTATCTACTTGTAGACTGATTGTTGACAATTATGGTAGTTAGTCAGTCGATTAATGAGTGGTGTCAATTAATCAGTTTCCATAAAATCCTTGAGTCTAGCAATAATCCTGAAGTTATTTGATTTGCTTACTTTCATTATTTGCTGATCAATGTCAGCTATAATCATTTGATTAAGCTTCATTGATTAATCTGTCTGTATAAACTGAATCATTTTTAATATTCTGTTTGGTTTTAATCTTGATTGTTAATTACCAAATTAGTTAAAAACTCTGTAAATATTGTTCTAACTTGGTAATCCAATATTTTTCTTTTTCTCTGCGTTAAAGCCATATGATTGGTTATAGCCGTTTGAACAGATTGTAGAATCTGTTCTGATTTGGTATTAAGAACAGTAATAACAGTAAGGATTATAAGGGTATTTTTGGGATATAAACAGTAGGGTAATATGATAATAGTAGTGTGCTGATAGTGGAGTGATAATGGCTATTACTTAATGAAATAATGGGAAACAAAGGGTAATGGAAGTGCTGAAAACCAGAAAAAGTTTTACTTAATGGGATTTAAAGTAATAAAACAGAATTTTAGTGGGATTTTCTATTTTTAAAAAAGAAAGAAGTGGTCCATGCAGCACTTAAGAGAGGGGGCAGACCTGTATAAGATAAAAGAGTTGGAACTGATAAAAAGAGAGAAAATACAGAGAAAAGAGGAAGAGAACCAGAGGGAGAAATCTGAAAAAGAGAGGAACCAGAAAGAGAAAGACTGAGGAAAAAGAGAAGAAAGAAAATCTAAAACAAGAGGAAGATAGAAAGAAAGAAAATCAGAAACAGTAAAAAAGAATTCTACATCAGAAACTAGTATTGAGGCAGATTTTTCGGAAATTAAGAGCCTTTCAGTCTCCCTTTTCTAAAGTCTCAAAATCAGAAATATTGTTTTCCTTGAATATGTCCGGATTTATTTGATCCTATTGTTCAGTTAAAAATCTGAAATTTCTTAAAAAGTACTGCTATTGTGCACCTGGGTTTCACGGGTCCCATTTGTTGCTCAAATCTGCTGAGTTATTTGGCATTTTCTACTGATTTTGTTACTGCTGCTACTGCTGAAATTTGCCTCATTTACCCTCATTTCGAGGTATATATTTTAGACTCATGTTATGGAAAGCTTCAACATTGCCAAATAAATGAAGTTTGGGATTATAATTATGTCTTTTATTCGTTTAAGTCTATTAGTTTAAATTTCAGTTTTGTTTTAGTTATTTAACATGGTAGTATGCTTGATATAATGACTATTAGTTAATCATTCCCGTTTGAAGTTCGTATAAGTGTTGTAATAGTGTTGTCTATTTCAGAATTTCATTAAGTATAGTTGTGATTGAATTATCAAAATAGGGAACATGGCATAAAGTTGGCCATTAATTAAGTCTTGTGACATTGTTAGTTAAGTAAAGAATAGTATGGAAATGGAAAAAACTATATCACTAGCCTATTTTGTCAACTATCCGATTTAGTTGTGGATCGAATGATGTTAGTTTTATTTTGTTCATTTATGGCATAATAATGGTTATGTTTATAATCAATAGTTGAAAGATGCATTAGTACAATCCGTTATGTTCATAATGTTAAAATATGGCGAATAATGTTGTATGCAATATTCTCTTATTAAGTCAACAGGTAGATTAGTTCTCTTTCTTAATAAAAAATGGCCTAGGAATTTATGCAATGCGTAAAGTTAGTGTTTAGCAATAGTTCTCATAGATTGAGAATAAAAATTGGTTTGATTATGTATATCCCAAACTCAATCATAAGCAGAATTAATCAAAATAATTATGCCTATCAGATTAGGAACAAGCGATGTAGAAGGAGATTAGATTTATAATGTGTAACAATTTTAAGAATGTAAAAATAGCATTCGCTACAAATAGAATAATGAAAATTCTTCGAAAATATCACTTCCTTTCATGAATCGATTTTTTTTAGTTTCATACGCCATTCACATTTTGAGTATACATATATTGTATTTACGAGAAAAATGGTAGTATTAATCACACGTTGTTTATTTTACTCTTTAAATTTGAATGGCTTGGAGGAATATAATTTATACGCGAAAAAATATAATTTGCGATCAACGTCCAATAAATTGTGAATTCTTTTCAAGAAATTTAGAGGCATTTCAAATAGGGATTTCTCATGACTTTCACATAAAATGCATGGAAGTAATAAACAATTTGTGGAAAATTTATACTACTATTAAGAATATTTTGCGTGATTAGGGATGCGTTCGCGTAACCTGATTATATTTCTAAAAGCAATTCGGATTATGTGTTTGCGCAACTTCGAGCGAACATTTAATAAAAAAGGGGGTTCTTCGGAGAATATCAATATTAATTTCATATAACCCGAGATGTGCAGTTCACTATTTAATCATACAAGAGCGACGAACGTTCTTAATTTTAAGCACAATTTCGAACATAAGTCTATTTTTATAATAAAAATAAACAAGAAATAATATTATCAACTTTTCTGTGTACACGTATGCGTGGCACGATTCTCTACAAAGGGTATATAATACGAATATACGTACGCGTGATTCGTTTACATAATTGTAAACAATCTAAACAAAAGCGGTAATAAAATTGGGCAACAAATAAAAATGTATTTAACAAATCAAGATAATTAAGCCAAAATATAAAAATGGTTAAGCGACCGTGCTAGAACCACAGAATTCGGGAATGCCTAACACCTTCTCCCGGATTAACAGAATTCCTTACTCAGATTTCTGGTTCGTAGAATAACAAATAGAGTCATGTTCTCCTCGGTTCGGGATTAAAACCGGTGACTTGGGACGCCTTAAAATTCCCAGGTGGCGACTCTGAAACAAACAAACAAATCTCGTTTCGACTGTCCTTTAATTGGAGAAAATTCCTTCGCACCCTCGCGGGGCCGGAAAAAGGAGATGTGACAACTTTCACATACCTTGGTCACAAATACAACAAAGAATTGGAAGACAACAGTACATTATCTCAGAAACTAAGGGTAAGATATTTTTTTTTGGTGCAGGAGAAAAAAAAAGTACTAGCTGTAGTGTTTCCAGATTGTAGTTAAACTGTAGTCAAATTGTCAGTAATAATAGTTTGTAGATGAGCTGTAATATATTTGTTGCTGATTTGTAGGTAAATTGTTGATAATCCATTTTAATAATTGATGTATTATTATTTTTGTTTGGTCTTCAATTGTAGGTGAGGGCTTCAACAGATCATATACATATTGTGTTAGATGGTGTGAAGCGGTACATTGTATGTCTAGAAAACAAGAAATGTAGCTGTGGACAATTCCAACTTGATGAACTTCCATGTGCGCATGCTTTGGCAGCATTAAGGCATAGGAATGAAACATACGAAAACTATTGCTCTCCGTATTACACAAGGAAGAGCCTTCTGCTTACCTATGAAATGCCAGTAAATACTCTTCCTGATGAAGGCAAATGGGATGTGCCACAACATATTTTGGATGAGGTAGTAAAGCCACCGCGCGGGAGATAGAAGGCAGCCAGGGAGACCTCACAAGGAAAGATATAAAATATTTGATGAAATAAAGTCAAAGAAATACAAGGTGTCATGTGGCAATTGTGGAGGTGAAGGGAATAACAAAAGAACTTGCAAGAATGCGCCGAAAAAGAAATGAATATCATGTAGTTAGAATAGTTATTCAAAATAAATGTTAGTGAGCTCAAATTATCAGATTTTCTTGTGTAATTGTTTAAGTTTTTGAAGATGAATAAGAAGTATAAACATCAATTTGTGTATCTGCACTATTTATATTTTTATGTATTCTGTCAAGCATCTAAAGTTGTCTTTTTTTTATAGAATAGTTAAACTTTAATATTCACTGTATACAAAAAAACTGATATTAATAAAGAATGCATTCAACGTAAATTGTATCCAGATTGTAGTGAATATGTAGTTTAACTGTGTTAGAACTGTAGTCCTGTTATTCATATGTAGAGGAGTTGTAGTTAAAATGTAGTTTAACGTAGTTTAAATGTAGATAAATTGAATTTTTTTGATAAACCTTGTTGATAAAAGATGGCTAAATTATTTATATGATTCCTGTATTTATTTTATCTTTATGTTGTGTAACAAATGACAGTTATATACAGATATTACTTGGCACTTGAAGGTATTTATAAAAATAACTTGAAGATTAAAGTCAAATTGTAAGACAAAGTTGTTGCTGTAAAAATGTAATCAGAGTACTCGAGTATAATGTAATCAACAAAAAGTGTTGTAGAAAACCAAAACGATATATTTCCTACATTGTTTTCCAATTCAACTACCAAATTTCACAGACCAAACTAGGAACACAATAGTCTATTTCTTCTTTCGTTGCACTCTAGTCCTCTCGTTTTTTGCCGGAGCACCCTTCCTCCTTGCTAGCCTGCCAGTAACCTCACTCTCACTGATTGACCCATCTTCTTGCTTCTTTGTTGCATAGTCTCACAGTAGAGCTCCATAGCGTCTACGGTGTTGGTCAATATCAGAAAGATCTTCCTTTGGGATTGCCAAATCTCCAAGGCTAACATACTCCGCAAAATAATTAAACATATAGAAAGGGAGATTATTTTTTTACACTGAGCCTTCCTTTTGTTGTGGAATCTCAGCAACCATCCATTGTATGTCGAGAGGGTCCGTAGCTGGTTTCTCGATGTATGCCTTTGTGGTCTTGAAGTCAATGTCTTTACGTTTACCATAGAAACCAGTGCATGACAAATATAGAGGGATAATGATTGAAAACTTGTCAACCAATGTCTCAACTGTTTTATGACGGTTTGCTCTCACCATGGAATCATAAACATAAAGTTGTCTGTCCTTTATGTCAAAAACTAGCAACAACCAATGGAAGTTCTCTACAAGGTTCACAGGTATGAGCACATAGTCAACAAGATCCCAGGCAACATTAGCAAGAATTCTGTACCCAAGAATATATTCTCCAACATCATCCTCGGGTTTAACAACCGAATACCTTTGTTCCGGTGGAGAACTTATGAACTTGTCATAGATTCTTTCAATCTTTGTCTTGAACAAACAATCGGTGGTTGTGAACTTAGTATTATTGTTGGGGCCATATTTGCCTGTTTTTCACAGATAATACATAATAACATCAATGTGCCGCCAAAACAGAATAAACATATACAATAAGCTACGGTGTAACCACACTTGTCTACAAAACAGCTACAAATTAACTACAATTTGAATTTATTAAAAACTCTAACAGATTGCTGCAAATTAGCTACACTATAACTACAGAAATATAACAGTTAGTCCAAGTACCTCACAAAATGTAATTTAATTGTAGTTTGTATGAACCATAGTGAACAAGTACTATATGTACAATTGACCCATCAGACTACAAAACAACTACACATTAACTATATTTATGCACTGTCTACATTTATTCACTATACAGAGGAACAAATGAAACATACCACCTAACTAAAGGTCCCAATAATCAGCAAGTTCAACCTACAGTTAATATTAATAGGCACAATCACAAGCTCTACAATATTACTATAAGGTAACTACAGTTGTGGTACACAGAGATTCCAAGTCAGTCAAAAGTACCAAAATTCCAGTTTGTACATACAATCATCATCACATATGATACATAAGGTCCATAAAAAGCAAAATTTCACAGCTGAGACATAAATATAGTAACATATATATGTTGTCTACAATATTACTACAATTACACATCATAGCTGAAAAATAAACTACAATTACACTACACAGCTGAAGACAAAACAGATATTGTGAATGATTCTGTTCTTTATACTTACTGTGTTATTGATGATTTGTCCGGGGTGAGCAAGGGCATAAAACCAGTCCTTCTTATCAATCTTTTCACAACCAAAATCCAACCAAGGCTTGATTTGGTTATCCTTCTTGGAAAAGTAATATTTCCTCCTATAATAACAAAAAAATATCAAATACAAAAAATTGACAAAATGAATTACAATTTTAAAGTATAAAAATGGTGAACAGACAGTGTAAAATGAAGCATTCATACCTCCTAGATACTTTATCACTACGAATGTATAACCAGTTGGTGAACCTTTCTGTCAATTCAGGATCTACATTTTCACCTATGACACTTGTGAAGGGGTGCTTGAGGTAAAAAAATTTAGGTCCAATAGATGTGCTGCCTCCAGAACTATACAAAGATGTGAAAGGTGATCGTGCATGTTTTCCCGGTTGCCTGGTTCTACCGGGATGAACAGGGGTTGATTCATCTGGTATGGGCTCGCCATACATGACCAACTGTGATAAGTTTTCTGGCAGCTCAAAGTCATCCAATGTCAAACCTTTGTTGTCAATGCCTTCAGGAACAACTTCAGTCACAGTCACACCGTGAATTGGCGACTGTGGAACTTCACCTTCTGTAGATAAGTGTAGATCTATGTAGTTATGAACAGTATTATGGAGTTATAGAGAATATAGAGAATATATTACCTGCTTGTTGTGCCTCAGCTACTTCATCAATTACTGGTTCTTCCTCAATATTTCCTTGTAGATGTTCTGCTGAAACTTCAGCTTGAATAAATAATTGAAAATGAGAATTGTAGATATATGTAGGAATATGTAGTTAAGGTGTAAATTATTAAAATTTTGCATAAAAACCTTATTGTAATGAAGGAATGGTTCTGTACCTACTTTATATGCCTCAGCTGCTTCTTGGAAGTCAGGATATAAGTCAACATGTGGTTGAAAATGTTCTGGAGAAATTTTAGCTGCAACACATAGTGAAAATGTGATTAGTATAATTAAATAATGCTGTCTTGAAATTTGTAGATATGTATGTAGGAATTTTGTAGATACCTGTATTGCTTGTGCTTCCATGCAGTTGATCACCAGCATTGAACTGGAATTGCTGGTTGTTCTCTCCTTGATGTTGGTAATTATTTTTTGTTAAACTACCAGCAAACTACAATTTTGGGGAATATTTAAGACTACTTTATTCATATGTCTTAATTAGTCTTAGTACAAAATTATATATAAATTCTTACCTTTGACTCGTCCAAATCAAACCTCTTGTTTATCACATTCATAACACTCTTCAAATATTGATCTATGAACTCTCGAAGGCTTGAGAGTTCCTCAAAAACAGCCTTCCTAAAAGCATCTAACTTTTCATCAACCTAAAAATTAAATATATAATTAGTTGGTAATCTTATTCTAACTGCTACAGTTACACTACAATTCAACAAACTATAATTGTTATAGATTTATACCACAAATTAACTACAATGTATAACATACTATAATTGTTATGTAATGAAGTCAAAATGTAGCAAATTATGTCAATATATTGTAGTTATTCATAATACCTGCACAATCCCCTTTTCCAACTTCCTGAGCTTGCTACTGACAGATTCAATGTCCTCTTGACAATCTATATATTTGGGTTCAAATGATGGAGAAGCAGCAGTTGGAACATGTGATGGTTGAGCACCATGTTCATCTTCATATTGAATCTTGTCTGGCAGATTAAGCACTCCAAGCTCTTCTCCAGATTCAATCATGTTTTTGAACTGAATGATGAAAATAATAGTTAATTCAAGTGACAAAAAAATGTAGATTCAATGTAGTTATTATGAATGTAATTGTAGCATCATACAAAAGTGGAAAAAAATACCTTGAGCCACTCAGGCTTGATCATCTTCTCTTCAATTGCAGTTAACCAAATCTGCCCCTTTGTAGCTGACCATCTTAAAATGCGAGGTATAGATTCAGAACATCTCGTAGCAAGCTCGGTGCTGACGGACGAGCAACACTCATATAGCCACACTTGCAAGGCTAATGAGCATCCCCGTATCAGATAAGAATGTACATGGGGATTAAGATGATGTCAGGCAGATTCAATAACCTGCTTGAAGGATTTGAAACCCCATGGGTATGACTCAAAATTACCAGACTCTATTAGAAAGAACATAAACTTGTCTATGAAAGCCACATGGTCTTTATCAGAAGGACAAACAAAAAATTCCAACATATAAAGAATGCACAACTTCACCGCATCCACATCGTTTGCCCATGCTTTATTAGTCACTACATTTTTCAAATGCCATTTCTCAACCCTTTCTTTGTTCGGAAAATATGTATTCATTAAAGGGCTAACATAGGTGGAAGTGTATCCATAGTCTGAAAACTTATTCACACAATTAAGACCAGTTATCAACCCAAATTCTCTCAAGGAAAAATTCAATTTTTCACCCTTAAATAGTACTGAAAAATATGAGTCAGTAGACTTTGTCAATTCATACTTCAACAGAAGATGAAGTGATTTGTTTTGCATACAGATTGTGGGGAGACCTAATAAGTAACCAAAACAAGTTTTTTTGAAAACCCTTAAAGCATTCAGAGAGAGTAAAGCTTGTATCTGGCTAGGTATGCTAGGATCACACAAACTGTGGAATCTAAGCACACCATAATCAACATTTTGTTGTGCAAAATAAGGGTCATTCTGTAGAAAATATAAAATTAATGAACATTAGTAGTTTGCATAAAAAGGAAGCAGTAATCTACATATAACTACATGACAAATACAAAATATAACTAGAAGAAGAATAGCCTACCCACACCTATAACTACAAAACAATAACAGAAGAACAATGCACGTGTAAACATTATCTACAGGATGTAACAGTTACTTCAAGTATCTCACATAAATGTAGATTAACTGTAGTTAGAATGAAGTTAAATATATGAGCTATACAGGCTACAATAAAAAATATCATATCTACAATTTAACCATCAGACTACACATCAACTACAAACTAACTACATTTATACACTGTCTAAGAGTCACAGTTCCAATTAACCTACAAAATTGAGACAAAGAATCTACAAAATTAGGACAACACCACATTTTACCAAAATACACTTGAACAATCAAAGAAGAACAATGCACGTGTAAACATTATCTACAAAATGTAACAGTTACTTCAAGTATCTCACATAAATGTAGATTAACTGTAGTTAGAATGAAGTTAAATATATGAGCTATACAGGCTACAATAAAAAATATCATATCTACAATTTAACCATCAGACTACACATCAACTACAAACTAACTACATTTATACACTGTCTAAGAGTCACAGTTCCAATTAACCTACAAAATTGAGACAAAGAATCTACAAAATTAGGACAACACCATATTTTACCAAAATACACTTGAACAATCAAAGAAGAACAATGCACGTGTAAACATTATCTACAGAATGTAACAGTTACTTCAAGTATCTCACATAAATGTAGATTAATTGTATTTATAATGAAGTTAAATGTAGCAGCAATACAGGTTGCAATGAAAAATACCATCTCTACAATTTAACGATCAGACTACAAATCAAATACAAACTAACTACAGCTATAGACTGTCTAATAATCACAGTTCCATTAAACCTACAAAATTGCGACAAATAATCTACAAAATTAGGACAATACCACATTTGGCCAAAAAACACTTGAACACTAAATTAACACTTGAACAACAGATTTTTACAACCAAAATCAAACTACAAAACAGTGAGGAAAAATAAATAGTGTTTACCTTTATTGAAATTTTTTGGTGAACCAATTTTGGTACTTTTTTTGAGGGTTTCTTCTTTTTTGGTTTTGATGAAGAAGGAGAGACCTTGGGTTTTTTCACAGATGGAACTTTGGGGGAATCATCTACAAAATCGTCATCTACACTCAACTCTTTCCCCTTGCGTTTGAGTTGTTTCTCGACTAGTTTATCAACTCCACCAGCATCAACATCGTGCAAATGCTTGCTTCTCATTACGGCACGAATTTGTCTAGGAGATGAAATACCAGTAGTTTGTTCACTTGCATGCGTCGATTGTGGGTTTTTGGGTGGTGATTTTGGTGTTAAAACACCCAAATCAAAGGTTGGAATATCAGCTAATATAGCTTTTGATGATTTTTTTGGGAGTGTTGGTTTTTTTCATGATTTAGGAGTTGAAGACAAAGATGGAAGTGAATTCAAATCGTGGGGGATACAACTGAAGGTAATTCAAAGGTGGGTTTTTTCACAGATGGAACTTTGGGGGAATCATCTACAAAATCGTCATCTACACTCAACTCTTTCCCCTTGCGTTTGAGTTGTTTCTCGACTAGTTTATCAACTCCACCAGCATCAACATCGTGCAAATGCTTGCTTCTCATTTCCGCACGAATTTGTCTAGGAGATGAAATACCAGTAGTTTGTTCACTTGCATGCGTCGATTGTGGGTTTTTGGGTGGTGATTTTGGTGTTAAAACACCCAAATCAAAGGTTGGAATATCAGCTAATATAGCTTTTGATGATTTTTTTTTGGGAGTGTTGGTTTTTTTCATGATTTAGGAGTTGAAGACAAAGATGGAAGTGAATTCAAATCGTGGGGGATACAACTGAAGGTAATTCAAAGGTGGGTTTTTTCACAGATGGAACTTTGGGGGAATCATCTACAAAATCGTCATCTACACTCAACTCTTTCCCCTTGCGTTTGAGTTGTTTCTCGACTAGTTTATCAACTCCACCAGCATCAACATCGTGCAAATGCTTGCTTCTCATTTCCGCACGAATTTGTCTAGGAGATGAAATACCAGTAGTTTGTTCACTTGCATGCGTCGATTGTGGGTTTTTGGGTGGTGATTTTGGTGTTAAAACACCCAAATCAAAGGTTGGAATATCAGCTAATATAGCTTTTGATGATTTTTTTTTGGGAGTGTTGGTTTTTTTCATGATTTAGGAGTTGAAGACAAAGATGGAAGTGAATTCAAATCGCGGGGGATACAACTGAAGGTAATTAAGTGGAGAAGAAAGTGATGGTAATTGTGGGTGAGAAGAGATTGTACGAGAATGGGGGAAAAACTGAAGGTAAATCGTGGGGGGGGGGGGGGGAGGAGGGGGGAATTAACTGAAGGTAAATCGTAGGGGGTGTGGGGGGTGGGAGGAGAGAGAGGCGGGTAAACGAAATAACGTGAAAATACGGTCCTAAAATCACGCCTACAATAAATGAAGGAATAATTATACCCTTAATTTGAATTATGGTATATAAAAGGTAATTTGGTATGCTTAAATGTAATTAACACAATCCTTAAACAATGAAGGTAATAAGGTTTGATATATGGTATAGATAGGTAAAAATCCCCAAAATTCATTTTTAGTGATAAAACTCATTTAACTCATGTCACTATACACCCATTTAACCCATCCGATAACAAAATATTTTTTTTTATATGTATAAGAAAATGTTTTTAACTGAACTTTATTATTAACACAACAAAATAACATAATTATTAATTAAACTACATATCTGTTTAATTGTTTAGAAAATATAAATAGATAAACTTTTCATGGGTTCGTATGTTATTGACTTTTTGGCTCTTATGTGGCTACTATTATGTAATTAGACCCGTCATTCCGCAGTTAGCTGTGTTGAAAAAGAGAGTAATTTCTTTTGTCTCTCTCTCTCTCTTTTTTTTTTTTTTTGTTTTGGTTTCTCGTTATCCTATAATTTCGCAGTAGTATCTAGCCGGTGAAACCATTTACTTGGGAAGTGGGAAGAAAGAGGCGGAGGCGGAGGCGGAGAAATAATGGAGTTAATTTTTGGATGGTATCCACTTTTTTTTGTTTGTTATGGGTATGTATAAAGAACATGAGTTAAATGAGTTTTATCATTAAAAGTATATCAAGTACTCCCTCCGTTTACGTTTACATGACACGTTTTGATTTTTTACGTTGCTTAAGAAATAATAAATGAAGTGCATAATTTACTATGATACTCATATTAATTGATGCATATTTTATTGGATTTGAGAAAATAATTTGAAATGAGTAATAAATACTGAGGGTATAGCAGAAATTTTTTTTGTCTTCTCTTGATATGTCTAAAGTAACAACTAAAAATAAAAATTTATTTTTAGTATATTTGTCAAGTAAAAGTGAACGGATAGAGTATTGAATTAAAGTACCACATATGCTAAAATTTTGACAAGTTATAAGGCCTCTGATTGGAGTTTTTGGCAAGGTCCCTTAGAGTACTGTTTACAGAAATATACCGTACTATCCAGAAGCAACGGAGGTCCTTGGCATTCTTATTGTGAAAGCTAATTCTCCTATCTTCATTTCCTACATCAATTAATTGAGGGACAGATTTAAATTACTTAGTTTAACCAATTTTGTTGTCAAAGCTCCCCATTGTTTAAAATTGAATTCACTTTGTTTGATGTTAACTTTAAATGGCATTGGTATTTGTTTGATTTTGTTTAACTAATTATTAGTTTACCAATCCTATTTTGTTAGTATTTTTTTTTCTACTTTAGTTTCCCAGATGCTGTTAGGTTTGATTTTAAATGCAAGTTTTACTTATGTTAGTTATTGTGCAGGATTACTAACTTATAATACTTTATTTGTTTGATTTTAGTTCTAATGTTAGGAAGTCAACTGGGTTTAATTATATTTTGACGTTGTATTCTTTTAAATCTAGAAAGACAATGGTATTTGTGCAACTGAATTTGTAATGATATATGAGGAAATAAATAGGTAATAAGCATTTGCCATGTGAATTTCTATATAACAACTTCATCATAATGCCATTTTTAAATCAAGTGGCAAATTTATTTGCAAGTAAATTTTTTTTTTTTTTTTTTTATGTAACCAGAACTTTCTCTTTCTCTGTAACTAAATATAAGCATTTTGGATATGTTTGCATACGTTACTTGACATATCACTAGAGAATTAATAGTGGCCCATATTTTTTTTATAGTGGCCTATAAGTTTCTCATAAATATTTTTATATCATTATTTCAGCTTGATGGTGAGTTCAATTGTGGAGTAAGAGGATCATAAGGTGGGGGGAAATGCAAATCACCAAGCAAATACATAGTACTAAGTTGTCATTCTGATTAATAAAAAATTTGAGTTACCTTGCATGAGTTTGTATTAGTTTAGCTTGATAAGGATTTGAAATTGTGATGTTTGTTAATTATTATTATTATGGTTTTCTATAATGGAATTTGATTTATGTTTTAAGTTATTTAGTATGATTATTTATTTAATTCTACACTCCACTATTTTTTTTAAACGATGAGATTATATTATGAGAGTTATAAACCTCCAGAAGTAATTTGTTTTAGAATTGTATAGGATAAAATCGGGCTAATGAGCACCCCGATTTTCCGGTGAGACAAACTAAGCCAGGACGTAACTACCAAGAATCAGAATCGAAGCTAGGAGCCTCTTATATCAAGGCCCGAACAAAAAATCTGCCCTCGAAGCTTTTGAGGCCACGCCACCTGACCGTGTTCGAGCCTCGTGACTCTAAAAAATACTACGAAGCAGTTGCACACGGCTAGCGAAAGGACGTGATATCCGCACCATATCTGGTATTACGGAGTGAATCTCGGTCCGTATCCGCAACATATCTGTGATTGGCGAAAAGAAAATGTTTTACCTTTCTTAGAATTGTGCTTAGGGTAAAATTTCCCTACTACATAAAGGGGAAGTTTATTATTCTATAAACAAATTTGTAACATGCATACTGTCACACCTCCTTTTTGCGCGCCCGCCCCGAAGGGTAAAATGCGCGAGGGAGTTTTTCCAATTTAAGTGACTATTCGAAATGAGATTATTTATTTAATTCAGAGTCGCCACTTGGGAAAGGTTTGGCTTTTGGTGTCCCAAGTCACCAGTTTATCTTGAATCCCAAATCGAGGAAATTTTCGACTTTCCAAATGAAGTCTGCGAACCAGAAATTTTAAGTAAGGAATTCTGTTGACCCGAGGGAAGGTGTTAGGCACCCCCGAATTCCGTGGTTCTACCACGGTCGCTTAAATTGTTATGATGGCTAAATATCTGATTTAAATACATGTTATAACTTATGTGCTTTTATTAAGTTTAAACCGCTTTTATTATTATTATCTTTTATAGAATTGCAATCTCGTGAAAATGCACCTCGAACCACGTCGCAATCAATGCACCCGTGGTTGTTAATACATCCCGACTCCGTTGAGATTTGAATTTGAGTCACATAAATGCGCACCCGAATTTTAGAAGGTATTTTAATTAAAATCGCGCCTAAAGAGTCTAACGCGTAATTATCTTTGGGGAAGACAATGAAGTTCACTAGACAGTCCATCCCAAGTTCTAAGTATTTAATATATACATTTATGAGGGCCCCGCGATTTGTGCGTTTTATTTGGCGAGGCTCGTCTCATTTTTCGAAGGGATAAACCTACAACGACTACATTTCTATTATGTTTGTCTCTAAAATGAAGGAAAATACACGCTAATCAAATTAACATACTTGGCCAGCTCCGGCCTCTTATTAATTATCAGATTAATTATTTATGAGGCGGGGAATTGTTTCATGCCTTATTCCATGAGCGAGCATGCTTTTAACTTAATAAAGGAAATTGCATACAAGATTAATAAAATGCTAAACTCACGCTAAACAATCTTCGAGTTGAATTTAAACTAATTTATTTAAACTAGATTAATGGAATTAACTATTAGAGGATGCTACTAATAGGATCCGAGCATTGTCCTATAAACTGCCTAACGAAATCCAACTTGATAGAGTCTGTTCAAATGACTTAAAACTATATTGCATCTTTGCCAAATTAGAAACAACCTGCCTTACATGTTTAAGAATAAGAATAGAGATGAGATTTAACTATCGATATACTAAACACCTGTGCATTCCATGTCATATAGACAACTAAATAACTAAGATCAACAGTGTTAAACAAACTAAGTTTCAATTAAGTACAAGCTAACTAATGTATTTTCTATTGAGTTACAAACTAAAGAATTACGCAAATCTAACAACATTTTATAAAGCTGTAATTACAGAAGCAAATGATTAAACTCCTTTGCATCTTTCATTTCATGCTTTTACTGTTACATCAATGTGAAATTCTGGTGTGTACCTGGATGTTACAACACAACAAGAAGACGAAGAAAGTAGAAAAATCAGCAGCAACAAAAGAATGGCAGCAACAAAAGCAGCAGTCAAACAGTAGCAATAGCCAACAACAAGCAGTAGATTAAAACAAAACAATAACCCAGAATCCAGTTCAATTTCAGAAAAATCGAGCAGCAAATAATAAAAACAAACCAACAGCAACACGACCAAAGCCCAGGAAATCGAAATATGGCCCAGAAACAAACAGATCTCAGAGGAGAAACTACTAATGTTCGAATGAGTCCAAAGCTTCAACTTCAAACACTGGACAGGATTGCCTACTTCAAACTATGCTTCTGTTCTTTTATTAGGTGCTGGAAATTGAAATTCAATTTAGTAAACCGAATTTAAAGACTGACCTCTGAATTTAAAACCAAGAAACTGAATCTAAACCCTCTCTAGACTGATTCAAAAATGCTCTCACTCCAACTAGTTCTCTTTTTATGTACTGCCCCCCTTCTATTTTCTGATTTTTTTCTCTTTTTTTTAACTGAATGTTACCAAAAAAAAATCTCTGCACCTCACTCTTTCTCTTTTCTGATTGTTCTTGTTGCTCAAATTACAAGGAAATAGATTTTAGAGAGGTTTTTGAAGCACTGAAACGTTTGAGTTTTTCCAGGGGTCCCTCCTCTATTTTCTGATTCCCTCCTCCTTTTATATCCTTATAGAAAGGAAAAAAACTCCCTCCAAAGACAGGCTGCTCAGGGCTTAAAATAAGCCTTAAAAGCTCTCATCTCCATTTGGGATTGTCTAGGCATGAGGTTTCTTTTACTTTAAACCGCTGAAACTCAGAAAGGCAATGGATACCCTGTTGTATAGCAGGTTCCACTACCATTCTCATGTGCATCTTCAGCCTTTTATTATTAAACTCACCTTACACCTGACTTCTCATCTGTAAAGATGTCAGCCAGGGTGTATTTGCACTATAGACTACTCTAATGGTTCAACCCATACTCAAACTGGCAGTCCACTTAACTTAAGTTTTGAAATTTTCATTAAAATTGCAGCTATAACCAATCCTTAAGTGGTTCTTGATTCAACTGAACAGGCTAACACACAGTGTAATCAATTCTCAAAAACCTCAGTAAACAAATCAACAACACGATTCAGATTAACACCATTCCAAACTGGAACTAATTGACGACATATATCGAATCGACTATGCGAATTACAACCACACAATTAATATCAAATGGTTAAAATCCAACAGTATTAATCAGGTGATTCAAATTGCACTGCCCAAAACAAAAGTTGCTCTGGAAACTAATTGATCGACCAAATTCATTTTCAATCGATTGTATAATTTACACACATACACTCAATCAGTTAATAGAGAAAAACTCGACCAAATAAAAGGTCCAGGCAAGGTGGACAGAATAGTCGACACAAAAATAAAAACAAATCAACTAACATTTAAACACACAAACAGACATTAACAAAACAAACAACATGAACTGGCAAGGAAAAAGAAAAAGAAAAATACCTTAAAGAATTGAAAATCAGACGACCTTGTCTCGGATTTTGAATCGAACCTCTTTTGGGGTTGAACGGACTTTAATCGAAGTGTTCTCAACTGAGAACACTTCGATTAAGGTCTATTAGACCCCAACCCTCTCGTCTAATTGGACAAAACCCTCAGATTCCGGATTTCTAGGGTTCTTGGGCCTGATTTGGGACTTGGGGTTTTCTGGTTAGATTCGGACCAAACCAAGCTTGGTTTGGTCACGAGGGAGGTCAGAGGGGTACCTGGTATGGATTTGGGAGGGTTTGGCGTAGGTTGGTGTCCGGCTCGAATCTTCAAACGAAGATTCGAGACGGTGGGGGAAGATTCGAGACCCATGGTTTGTAGATCCATGTTCAGGGGGTCGAGGTGTACTAGGGGTGTTAGTTTGGTAGTCACCGGCATTGTTACCGCCGGGTTTCAGGTGGGGGAATGGAGGGGCGGCGCTAGGGTTCTAAGGGGGTGTCTGGGAAGGGGACGATGATGGGGAGGGGGGTCTGGCTTAGGGGGCGTGGGGGTAAGGGTTTGGGCTTATATAGTTAGGGGGAAAATTAATCTAGGCCGTTAGATCATCAACAATCGATGGCCTTGATTAAATAGCTTAAATGGAAACGACGCCGTATGGGTTAGGTGAGACCGGTGTGTCTCTGGGTGAGACGGGTCGGGTTTAAACGTGGGTATGGAGATGTGATCTTGGCCGTTGATCATTCTGAGATCAACGGCCCAAATCAAGCATGATCAAGACGACGTCGTTTGGATGTCCCCGAGGCCAACTGATCTGGACCGGGCAAAACAAATGCTTTGGGTCCGATTTGGGTCCAATTTGAAATGGCCCAATCCCAATTTGATCCAATTTTAACTTATTTCTATTCTTTTCCCATTTATAATAAAAATCCGAATTTACAAAATTCTAAAAATATATTATAAAAAATATAAAAATCAAAATTATATCACAAGACACCAATTGATTTTTAGTAATAATTAACACACAATATCATATATTAATTAAACAAAAATCAACCTTTAAACGATAAAAATGACAAAATTAACAAAGATAAATATTTTTGTGATTTTTTATTCATTCAAAACCAAAAATGATTCAATTAATTTCTAATAGTAGAACAAGATCCCATTTTCAATTGATAAAACTAAACAATCACAGATAAAAACTACAAAAATGCCAAGCAAATTCACAAAATTATACACAAAAGACAATTTATTATTATTTTTTGATTTCTTTTGGTGTAATTGTCGTGTGAACAAAAATCACGTGCTCACAGCTGCCCCTCTTTGCCCGAAAACATGCGAGGTTTTCGTGCAAAGATAAAGTGAGCGGATATGAGCGATTTTTGCCCGTTGGACTACTCCGTGTGAAGCACATTTTTGAAAGATTTGATCGAACCTTTGCTTCAAAGATTTCTTACATATCCTGGGCTAAACAGGAATTAGATCAATGTAGTTCGGGAAACTTTGGTAGCTGGGACTGCCATGGTATTTCAATGCTTGCTGTTACCGCTGCTGCTGTTGCCGCTACTGCTTTGCCGACCTCCTTATTACAAACAAAGGAAATTAAAACTGAACTAACTACTTATGCCTGCCAACCACTAGTTACAAGATTCCTATCTATAATTCTTTTGCAACTTGATCTTGGGTCTTAGCTGATTCTGCTTGTAGACTTCGATCCGAATCTTGATGCTCGCAAGTTGTAGGCGCTTGTTTATTTCTGCAGTATTGAGTGAAACGGGATTGGCGGAGCTCAGGAATTTAATCAAATTTTGAGCGACCTGCCCTTTGTTTGTTCCAAAATTTGGGAACATCTTCTTTTTGTTCTTTTCTTCTTTTCTTTATTCTGGATTGAGACTCAAACCGTAGGTCATCTCGATCCATGCGCCTCGAGGTCAGACCTGCTGAGACAACAAAACAAATGAACGTGAGTTAATTGCCATAAAAATCTACAGGATTGATGAGGGGATTGGAAACCTCTAGTCTAAAAAGCGCAACTCAGGGATTGGAGCCCTAATGTCGCAAAAGGTAAAAATGCGCAACTCAGGGATTGAAGCCCTAATGTTGGTTAAAGAAAAATTGTTCAACTCAGGGATTAGAGCCCTAATGTCGGCTAAAGGAAAGTTGCTCAACTCAGGGATTGGAGCCCTAATGCTGGCTTAAAGAAAATTGCTCAACTCAGGGATTGGAGCCCTAATGCTGGCTAAAGAAAATTGCTCAACTCAGGGATTGGAGCCCTAATGTCGGCTAAAAGCAAATCTCTCAACTTAGGGATTATAGCCCTAATGTTGGCTAAAGGAAAGTTGCTCAACTCAGGGATTGGAGCCCTAATGTCGGTTAATAGAAAAATTGCTCAACTCAGGGTTTGGAGCCCTAATGTCGGCTAAAGGAAGCTCGCTCAACTTAGGGATTGGAGCCCTAAATTGGGAGGATTACCAGGTTATGCCGGAAAACTGACCGGGTTATGTCGGGAGAAAAGGAAAAATGGCTCCTGGGTTATGCTAGGGAGGTTCACGGGTTATGCCGTGAAGAAAAAGAGGTCCTTGGGTTATACCGGGGAGGAAAGAAAAAGGGGCCCAGGGTTATGTCAGGGAGATCCACGGGTTAATGCCGAAAAAAGGGAAAGAGTCCTCGGGTTATGCTGGGAAAGTCATCGGGTTATGCCGAAAAAGGGCAAGAGTCTTCGGGTTATGCCGGGGAAGTCATCGGGTTATGCCAAGAAAGGGAAAGAGTCCTCGGGTTATGCCGGTAAAGCCATCGGGTTATGCCGGAAAAGGTCCACGGGTTATGCTGGGAAGAATCATCGGGTTATGCCGAAAAAGGTCCACGGGTTATGCCGCGGAAATCATCGGGTTATGCCGGAAAAGGTCCACGGGTTATGCCGGGGAAATCATCGGGTTATGCCGGGGAGATCATCGGGTTATGCCGGAAAGATCATCAGGTTATGCCGGAAAAGGTCCACGGGTTATGCCGGGAAAAATCATCGGGTTATGCCGAAAAGGTCCACGGGTTATGCCGGGGAAATCATCGGGTTATGCCGGGGAAGTCCACAGTTTTTGGCCGGGATTTGGATAGAAAAAGCTCCTTGGGTTATGCCAGGGAGATTCACGGTTTATACCGGGATAGTTGAGGAATGAGGTATTATGCTACCATAATTTGTTTTTCTTTTGGGGTTTTCATTTTTATTTCTTGTCTTCTTTCTTTTCTTTGGTTTTCCTTTTATATTTCCTTTTATTTATCAAAATGCATGAAAGAATTCTGGGTAAACTTCCTTTTTGGTCGTTTTCCTGCTGCAAAGCTGTTTCAACGCTCGCGCATTTCATTTCTTTTGGGCTATACCTGCTTCTTGCACGGTTGCTTTAAGTAAGACCTGTTTTCAACAAAGAACAATTTATTAGTTGAAACGGTGGTAGGTTTTGTGGCCTTGATCGTCTCCATCGCTTGATCCCGTCCCCATTTCCATTGAGAAGTGTGCCGCTTGTTGGCCTTGAGGGTGAATCTCTTTCACACTGACCAGGTTCAGCCTTAGGATTACATGATGACTCGCCCGTGTGGGCTCTGTCCTTTGCTTTATTTTGCCCTTAGGAACTTTGCCTTTGACTTTCTTTCCTTTCGAACGTCTTTACTTTGGAAGCAATCAACCACCATGGTCAGTCGGGATTGGACTGACGCACCACTGAGGCTGTGTATTTTCTTTGACTCTTGCCAGGTGGGGCCCTGTGAAACCGGTCCTGCCACCTTTTCTTTGTAATTGTTACGGAATCAGATTTAAACCGAAAGGGATTCAAAGAAAACTATGCAAAAGGCAAGCATATGAGTTTAAAGAGAAGCATCCCTTTCGGGGGAAAAGAAGGACTTATCTGGGGTGCATGCTGGCTTCAAACTGACATGACATGTTTCTTGGACTGAATGCCCGATCCGCACCAAACTCCCGCTTCTCATGAACCTATTGATCCGTGTTTCCAAACCAGAGAACCTTGCCAGGACTTTTCGTGATGAAGTATCATCTTTTTGGCCGACAACGCCCTTTGCGGGTTTTCGCTAATCGACCTCTCTCATTTTTGATTTCTCTACTCTCGTCGCCTCATGGTGCCCGAAGGTTTTCACCGATAAGACTCTCTCATTTTATTTATCTCAATTTGACTTCTATCAGATTCCAACAATGACGTTTTCCACTTTCCTGTCTTTGCCAATTGATCAGAAGGACTTGGACAAGGTCTTTGGGGTAAAATGATTTTGGGCGGAACTACAACTTTGGAACCTTTTCGGCGGTCTCATGGCCGAACCATTATAACTTCTGCCCCAGTTTTACTTTGGGGAACTTCTTGGATTTTATTTTTGGTGTGACTGAACCCCAAAGAGAGGCTGCCTACGTATCCTTTCGGAATCAAGTCAGACGTAGTTCAGGCAATAATTTTGTTTTGTCTTTGTTCCCGTTTTGTTTTTCTTTTCTTTTATTTTCTTTTGATTTTTTCTTTTTTTTTTCCTTTTCTTTTCCTTTTTTTTGTTTTTTTTTGTTTTTTTTATTTTCTTTCTTTTCCTTTTCTTTTTGTACTTCCGGGTTCCCAAGAGGGTAATCAAAGAAAGGTAATCGGCTCAAAGGGTTTGTCAAGGATTGATGGTGTTTGGATAGCGGGAATGAAAGCCTTCGTCATATCAATTGTGCAAAGACATCGCCGGAGCGATTTAGACATAGTACTGCATCTGCATTCATAGCTATGTCGGGGTCATTTCTTTCGATGTCAACCAGATACAATGCTCCTCTTGGCAATATTTTCCAATGATGTATGGACCCTTCCGATTATGAGCAAACTTTCCTTTTGCTTCCTGGTGATGAGGAAGAATACGCCTTAACACCAGTTACCCTACTTCAAAATTTATAGGCGCAGGCCATTCTTTGTTGGTACAATTGCTCGTGACAAACTGCAGTCATTAAGGTCAACGTTCCATACGAGTCTAGACTCACTCACTGTCCTCAAACTCTGCCTCAGTGATGGACATTTCCCAAACCATGAACCAATTTTCTTTAGTTGTTCCTATTCTTTTTAATTTTCTCAAACTCTCTATATTTCAATTTTGACTCATTATTTTGAAGTCTGATAGAGTTCTTGGGATCTGGGCATGAAGTCCGCAAGCATGTCATGTTATTTAAAGTTGCATTATTAGAATTGAAGAGAACTAAAAGAAAACATAGCAAAACTCTGGAAAAAAAATAAAGAAAGTGAACGATGAAATATGATTCCATTTCTTGGAATTGGGAAGATAACAGGGTTGACATTCAGGTAATTAAAAACAAGAAACTAAAGAAAGCATCTGAGGTACACCCTGGGATAGGTCGCGATGCAGAAAAAGTGGCAGGACAGGTCTACTAGTACTCCCGCTTGATCAGGAATGGCGTAGCCTTCCAGTTTTGAAGCTTGGCGCTTGGTCCCACGTATGATACCTCAGCGGTGCTAGTGCCCTCTCCTGGCTGGACCATGTGTGTTTCGCATAGCATTTTCCTCATTGCCTCACATATTCCTTCACTCTCTTCAACCGTGAACACCTCATCATCTTCCTCTTTACTGTACTTTGGCTTATATGGTATGCGTCCAATAACCACTGGCTCATTCAACCGAGGTGGTTTGATCGTTCCCCATACCACATAGGCATGCTTGGATACATCAATTTTCTTTTCCGGTTCAGTCTCGGTGATTTTACTCTTCTTTTTCTCTTTCTCTTGCTTCGGGGTTTCCTTGTGCTTCCTTTCTGTATTAGCAATAGCAATTATGGCCTTAAGCGCCGGATGAAATTCTTTGTCTTCACAAATCATCCCGATTATCGGCCCGTTGTTGTGAGCGGGCAGCGGATTATTGGTCACATTTGGGACATCCTCGTCTTTCAACACAATTTTCCCTTGCTCTAACAAATTCTCTACCACTTGTTTCAATGTCCAACAGTTGTTTGTATCGTGCCCTTCTAACCCTGAATGGTATACGCACCTAACACCCCGCTGATATGATGGTGATTCCGGGTTTTGCCCGTTTGGGGGTATGGGCTACAGCAAATTCATCTGGACAAGCTTGGGGAACAGGGTGGAGTAGGGTTCACCGATTGGTGTATAGTTGGGTCTCCTGGGTGGTTCCCGAGGACGAAAGTTATTCTGGGAAGGTCGAGGATTATAGTGGTTTCGGTAAGGAGGCTGATTTCTGGGAGGTGGAGCTTGGCCCCGATTGGCTTGCTGCGGCGGCTGGACATAAGGCTGGGTATTCATGACCATGTAGGGTTGAGGAGCATAGGTCACATTTTTGTGGGGGTAATAATGTTGCGGGGTTCTTTCTGAAAAACAGGACCTGGGGTTACGATATTCTCCTACTTCTGATGCTTCCATGGACGTCTCTTCCTTTTTCTTCCCTCTTGCCATTCCTCCGGACCTGCTTTGGACGGCTTGGGAGGTTGCCCTTATGGCTGCCTGACTCAAAATTCTACCCGTTTTCAAACCATTCTACACCATCTCCCCGATCTTAATCGCTTCCGCGAAAGGTTTTCCCATGACTGACATCATGTTTTGGAAGTAGTCTGATTCTTGAGCCTGGAGGAAAGTAGTGACCATTTCTATCTCGTCCATGGGAGGTTTAACCCTTGATGCTTGCTCCCGCCATTTAATAGCGTATTCTCTGAAACTTTCCGAGGGTTTCTTCTTCAAGTTTGACAAAGCATTTCTGTCCGGTGCGATGTCAATATTATACTGAAGTTGTCTTACAAAATCTCTGGCGAGATCATCCCATATATGCCATCGAGATATGTCTTGGTCTATATACAATTCTGAGGCTATTCCTACCAAGCTTTCTCCAAAGTATGCCATCAACAATTCTTTTTTGTCGCCGGCTCCACGCAATTGGTTGCAATACTTCTTGAGGTGAGTAATGGGATCGCCATGCCCATCATATTTCTCAAACTTTGGTGTTTTGAAACCCACGGGTAGGTGCACGTGAGGGAACATGCACAGATCAGTATAGGAAACACTCTTCTGCCCGCTTAAACCTTGCATGTTTTTCAAACTCTGCTCGAGGCTCCTCATTCTTTTTGCCATCTCATCTTGTTCAAAAGCTTTGAGATTTTTGTCTTGCCCCGGCGTAAACTCGTGTTGAGGCTGTTGAGGGTGAGTGCTGGTGGTAAACCGAGTTGGTTCCAGTGAGAAGGAAGGTGCTTGGAATGTGAATGAGGAAGAGTCAAAATTGGGCCTGTGTGTAGTGGGTTGTGCCACGATTGGACAGGGCGGTGCGGTAAATATGTTTGTAGCTACATCCGTCGTTGACATCCGGGGATAAGACTTAGAGGGTGATCCAGCAGAGTGGGCTGAAATGGCTGGGTACCCAAATGGGGTAGTTGGATAGCTTATGGGGACGTTGGAAGTCCCACTTGTCCTGGAGAACAACTCGGGGAATCCAGGGATTACACTCGGTGGCTCTTTTCCGTTATTCCAGTAATCCAACATTTCCAACATGCGGAGCCGCAAGATTCTGTTTTCCTCAGCAGTTGCTGACTCAGGAGTTGGGATAGCCGAGATTGAACTCTCCTCGGAGACAGGAATTGTCGGCAAAGGAATTTCGGAAGACATCTCTATACTTCCCTTTGATCTCGTGAAGTAAGTGTGAATACTCCCTCTCGACTTAGTGACGGGCAACTGAACACTTCCTTTCGACCTCTTAAAGTACGAATGTGAGGCCAGACCTCCACCAAACCAAACCACCTTTTCTAAAAACCTGAGCTTAGCAGCAAGCAAACGGTTAGTTTGAAACAAATAACAGACAGGTAATCTCACGTTGGGGCGTGATGCACCTATACAGTTAAGTGAATTTCTACATGTTTGCAACGATGACATGCGTCATTCCGGCTTCTCTTTAGGCTTCCCTTTATTTATCATATATTTTATTTATTTATTTATTATTTTTTATTATTTTTATTTTATTATTATTTTCATTATTTACAGTTAAAATGTGACCGGATCCAATGAGGATTGCCTACGTATCACGATACCGCGTGAATCAGATCATTACGTAGTTCGGACACATAAAAGGTAAACAACAATAAAACATTTTTTTGGAATTATTTAAAGACGAACAACAGGCTCGAAAGTCAAACGGCCCACATTCTCTAATACAAACTCAAGCAAAATAAAATGACAGATTCCTTCCCCTATATGCCGATTTTGACCAAATGGTGATTTTTTTGCAAACGTGGCCCCTTCCTAATTTCACATGAATTTTGAGGTCGGGAAGATTATTTTATGACATTTCTCAAACTTGTCCGTTCTTTTACGAAAATAGCCTTTTGAAAACTGAAAGATACTTCTAAGGCTATCTCGGCAAGAACGGTTTAAGACATTGCCAAAGCTGGGTCGGCTTATTTTGACCAAAAGCCCAAACGGTATTCACCTGACCGCTGACTCTTTTTTTTTTTTCAAATTACAATAAAACCTAGTGTTGAAAACACGGCCCTTCAGCGCCACGGGGACGAAGATTTTTAAGGCTGTGTGGGTCAACTGGACCAAATCTAAAACAATGACCCAAAAGTGGCTGTTTATGCAAAGTCAGCCCTCCGGCGTCCCTTTCGGGAACATTCGGCTATTTTTGACAAAACAGCGTCACCCGACTTCTTTATGATGAATTTAAAATTTGACATATATATATATATATATATATATATATATATATATATATATATATATATATATATATATATATATATATATATATATATATATTGCTATTTTTTTTTGCAAAAGGGTAGGTTGGACATCACCCGACTTATTTATGACAAAAATTAAAATTTTGACATGTTTTTTTTGTTTATTTATTTGTTCTTGGCTATTTTAGCAAAAGGGAGGTTGGACCTGATGAGGGTTGCCTACGTATCTCACATCCAGTGAGAATCAAACCGGCGTAGTTCGGGCCGATCAGGAATAGGGAAATAAACTAAACCCCTTTTTTTTTTTTTCTGAATACAATCTTTAAAGAAAAGGAGAATTTTTTTTCTGGATTTTTATATTATTTTTGAAAAGAGATGAAGACTAAAGAAATATTTTTTTCTTTGAATTTAAAACCTTTTTTTTACTCTTTTTTTTTGAAATTTCGAAAAATCTTTTAAGGAAGTATTTGAACTATTAGTCTGAATTTAATGAAAGAGGTACTACAAGAGAAAAATATTTTTTTTGAATTTTGAATTTTCCCCCTTTTTAAAAAATACTTTTTTTTTGTTTTTGGATTTTGAAAGTGATTAATTTTTTTATTATTATATATGTTTGTTTAATAAATCAAACTAAAAGACAAATTTAGTTTTCATTTTTTTTTAAAGAAAACGACGAGGTTTTGACACTACTTGGACATTGGTTTTATTTTTCCAAAATAAGTAATTACCTCCCTACGCTGCTATTTTTCTTTTCCCTCTTTTTTGATTTTTTTTAGAAACCGGTCAGCATGCAGAACCGAAGCAAATTAATGCGCAAAACAAACGGGATGCAGCAGAATGGTCTTTTCATTTCAGGTTGCCTGTTCTAAATGGACCCAACCCCTGTGTTGAGTCCCCTATGTCAAATGCAACATGATGCAAATAAGCCTTCCTACTAGGGATCCGACATGAGGTTTTGTTATACTAGGTTTATAACCTGGGTATTTGTTCTAGACCGTGTACCCGAGCAGACAAATCGAGTCGAGGAGGGGGCTACGTACCAGGGACTCGCGAGATCGTCCGGCTTTGTAACTTGTCCGACCTCTTTCTTATTTCAAGGTATGACACTAACAGAATAGGGAGTCTTGACCAGCAAGCTCCTCCCCGGAGGTAAGAAGAGAAGGGTTTCGGCACAGTTTATATACAGTTCAGATAATATCAAAGCGGTAAAAGACAACATTTAGCACGTTATGCTAGAACATGTAATAAAGATCAGATAATAAAGCCAAATATAACAATTATTCTAAGCTCGAATTCTTGAACCCTGAACCAGAGGTTCTGGGTTGTATCCCCAGCGGAGTCGCCAGAGCTGTCACACCTCCTTTTTGCGCGCCCGCCCCGAAGGGTAAAATGCGCGAGGGAGTTTTTCCAATTTAAGTGACAATATTTGAAATGAGATTATTTATTTAATTCAGAGTCGCCACTTGGGAAAGGTTTGGCTTTTGGTGTCCCAAGTCACCGGTTTATCTTGAATCCCAAATCGAGGAAATTTTCGACTTTCCAAATGAAGTCTGCGAACCAGAAATTCTAAGTAAGGAATTCTGTTGACCCGAGGGAAGGTGTTACGCACCCCCGAATCCCGTGGTTCTAGCACGGTCGTTTAAATTATTATGATGGCTAAATATCTGATTTAAATACATGTTATAACTTATGTGCTTTTATTAAGTTTAAACCGCTTTTATTATTATTATCTTTTATAGAATTGCAATCTCGTGAAAATGCACCTCGAACCACGTCGCAATCAATGCACCCGTGGTTGTTAATACATCCCGACTCTGTTGAGATTTGAATTTGAGTCACATAAATGCGCACCCGAATTTTAGAAAGGTATTTTAATTAAAATCGCGCCTAAAGAGTCTAACGCGTAATTATCTTTGGGGAAGGCAGTGAAGTTGACTAGACAGTCCATCCCAAGTTCTAAGTATTTAATATATACATTTATGAGGGCCCCGCGATTTGTGCGTTTTATTTGGCGAGGCTCGTCTCATTTTTCGAAGGGATAAACCTACAACGACTACATTTCTATTATGTTTGTCTCTAAAATGAAGGAAAATACACGCTAATCAAATTAACATACTTGGCCAGCTCCGGCCTCTTATTAATTATCAGATTAATTATTTATGAGGCGGGGAATTGTTTCATGCCTTATTCCATGAGCGAGCATGCTTTTAACTTAATAAAGGAAATTGCATACAAGATTAATAAAATGCTAAACTCACGCTAAACAATCTTCGAGTTGAATTTAAACTAATTTATTTAAACTAGATTAATGGAATTAACTATTAGAGGATGCTACTAATGGGATCCGAGCATTGTCCTATAAACTGCCTAACGAAATCCAACTTGATAGAGTCTGTTCAAATGACTTAAAACTATATTGCATCTTTGCCAAATTAGAAACAACCTGCCTTACGTGTTTAAGAATAAGAATAGAGATGAGATTTAACTATCGATATACTAAACACCTGTGCATTCCATGTCATATAGACAACTAAATAACTAAGATCAACAGTGTTAAACAAACTAAGTTTCAATTAAGTACAAGCTAACTAATGTATTTTCTATTGAGTTACAAACTAAAGAATTACGCAAATCTAACAACATTTTATAAAGCTGTAATTACAGAAGCAAATGATTAAACTCCTTTGCAGCTTTCATTTCATGCTTTTACTGTTACATCAATGTGAAATTCTAGTGTGTACCTGGATGTTGAAACACAACAAGAAGACGAAGAAAGTAGAAAATTCAGCAGCAGCAAAAGAATGGCAGCAGCAACAGCAGCAGTCAAACAGTAGCAATAGCCAACAACAACCAGTAGATTAAAACCAAACAATAACCCAGAATCCAGTTGTAATTTCAGAAAAATCGAGCAGCACATAATAACAACAAACCAACAGCAACACGGCCAAAGCCCAGGAAATCAAAATATGGCCCAGAAACAAACAGATCTCAGAGGAGAAACTACTAATGTTCGAATGAGTCCAAAGCTTCAACTTCAAACACTGGACAGGATTGCCTACTTCAAACTATGCTTCTGTTCTTTTATTAGGTGCTGGAAATTGAAATTCAATATAGTAAACTGAATTTAAAGAATGACCTCTGACTTTAAAACCAAGAAACTGAATCTAAATCCTCTCTAGACTGATTCAAAAATGCTCTCACTCCAACTAGTTCTCTTTTTATGTACTGCCCCCCTTCTATTTTCTGATTGTTTTTCTCTTTTTTTAACTGAATGTTACCAAAAAAAAACTCTCTGCACCTCACTCTTTCTCTTTTCTGATTGTTCTTGTTGCTAAAATTACAAGAAAATAGATTTTAGAGAGGTTTTTGAAGCACTGAAACTTTTGAGTTTTTCCGGGGGTCCCCCCTCTATTTTCTGATTCCCTCATCCTTTTATATCCTTATAGAAAGGAAGAAAACTCCCTCCAAAGACAGGCTGCCCAGGGCTTAAAATAAGCCTTAAAAGTTGTCATCTCCATTTGGGATTGTCTAGGCATGGGGTTTCTTTTACTTTAAACTGCTGAAACTCAGAAAGGCAATGGATACCCTGTTGTACAGCAGGTTCCATTACCATTCTCATGTGCATCTTCAACCTTTTATTATTAAACTCACCTTACACCTGACTTCTCATCTGTAAAGATGTCAGCTAGGGTGTATTTGCACTATAGACTACTCTAATGGTTCAACCCATACTCAAACTGGCAGTCCACTTAACTTAAGTTCTGAAATTTTCATTAAAATTGCAGCTATAACCAATCCTTAAGTGGTTCTTGATTCAACTGAACAGGCTAACACACAGTGTAATCAATTCTCAAAAACCTCAGTAAACAAATCAACAACACGAGTCAGATTAACACCATTCCAAACTGGAACTAATTGACGACATATATCGAATCAACTACGCGAATTACAACCACAATATTAATAGCAAATGGTTAGAATCCAACAGTATTAATCAGGTGATTCAAATTGCACTGTCCAAAACAAAAGTTGCTCTGGAAACTAATTGATCGACCAAATTCATTTCAATCAATTATATAGTTTACACACATACACTCAATCAGTTAATAGAGAAAAACTCGACCAAATAAAAGGTCCGGGAAAGGTGGACAGAATAGTCGACACAAAAATAAAAACAAATCAACTAACATTTAAACACACGAACAAACATTAACAAAACAAACAACATGAACTGGCAAGGAAAAAGAAAAAGAAAAATACCTTAAAGAATTGAAAATCAGACGACCTTGTCTCGGATTTTGAATCAAACCTCTTTTGGGGTTGAACGGACTTTAATCGAAGTGTTCCCAACTGAGAACACTTCGATTAAGGTCTATTAGACC
This sequence comes from Nicotiana tabacum, assembly GCF_000715075.1. Taxonomy (NCBI): domain Eukaryota; kingdom Viridiplantae; phylum Streptophyta; class Magnoliopsida; order Solanales; family Solanaceae; genus Nicotiana; species Nicotiana tabacum. The sequence continues at coordinate 48,313,713 of NC_134099.1, read as the reverse complement.
CAACCCTCTCGTCTAATTGGACAAAGCCCTCATATTCCGGATTTCTAGGGTTCTTGGGCCTGATTTGGGACTTGGGGTTTTCTGGTTAGATTCGGACCAAACCGAGCTTGGTTTGGTCACGAGGGAGGTCGGGGGGGTACCTGGTATGGATTGGGGGGGGGGGGTTGGCGTAGGTTGGGGTCCGACTCGAATCTTCAAACGAAGATTCGAGACGGTGGAGGGAAGATTCGAGACCCATTGTTTGTAGATCCATGTTCAGGGGGTCGAGGTGTACTAGGGGTGTTAGTTTGGTGGTCACCGGCAATGTTGCCGCAGGGTTTCAGGTGGGGAAACGGAGGGGCAGCGCAAGGGTTCTAAGGGGGTGTCTAGGAAGGGGACGATGATGGGGAGGGGGGTCTGGCTTAGGGGGCGTGGGGGTAAGGGTTTGGGCTTATATAGTTAGGGGGAAAATTAATCTAGGCCATTAGATCATCAACAATCGTTGGCCTGGATTAACCAACTTAAATGGAAACGACGCCGTATGGGTTAGGTGAGACCGGTGGGTCTCTGGGTGAGACGGGTCAGGTTTAAACGTGGGTATGGAGATGTGATCTTGGCCATTGATCATTCTGAGATCAACGGCCCAGATCAAGCATGATCAAGACGACGTCGTTTGGACGTCCCTGAGGCCAACTGATCTGGACCGGGCAAAACAAATGCTTTGGGCCCGATTTGGGTCCAATTTGAAATGGCCCAATCCCAATTTTATCCAATTTCAACTTATTTCTTTTCTTTTCCCATTTATGATAAAAATCCGAATTTACAAAATTCTAAAAATATATTATAAAAAATATAAAAATCAAAATTATATCACAAGACACCAATTGATTTTTAGTAATAATTAACACACAATATCATATATTAATTAAACAAAAATCAACCTTTAAACGATAAAAATGACAAAATTAACAAAGACAAATATTTTTATGATTTTTTATTCATTCAAAACCAAATATGATTCAATTAATTTCTAATAGTAGAACAAGATCCCAACTTTATGCGCGACATACATTTTTGTATTTTCAATTGATAAAACTAAACAATCACCGATAAAAACTACAAAAATGCCAAGCAAATTCACAAAATTATACACAAAAGACAATTTATTATTATTTTTTGATTTCTTTTGGAGTAATTGTCGTGTGAACAAAAATCACGTGCTCACACATACCAAAGCAATATACATTTGTTTTCTCTACTTCTAAAGGTGATTCAAAGTTCTTTAATTTTGTTCATAGTTCTTCATAAGTGTTAGGCTTCGAATCGAAGATAGGCTAATTATCAAGCTCATAACCGAGCCCGGATTCAATATTACTACTGGTTTGGCTGTTTATTCTATCTTTAATTTGCTTATCTAACATCATTAATTATTTGTATTGAATTAGTCCACATATCCTTTAAACCGCTTATAAATTCAATTGTTATCCATTTTTAAGGATAAACAGTTTGGTGCCTACCGTGAGACTAAAGATAATAGTGGTAGTTTGATACAAATTTCCATAATACACTCTATTTTACGCTTGTTCTTTGAGACTTTAATTTCAGATCTACCTAAGAATGTCAAACTCTCAGTCTACTCACTTGAACGTTGATGTTGAGTCTGGCCATCATGGCGAAAACAACAATATAGTACCTAGCAACGAGGTGCCCCCTACTGATTCGAACAGAGTCCTAGCTGCAGACCCAATCGATGACAATTCACATGTGTCCATCAATGCCAACCTGCCGACCAACCCTGAGAACAACATTCGCGGAGGAGCCCGACCAATGACTCGAGGTACGCGCGAAGGTGAAGGCAACAAGATCAATCTGCGTGTGATCTTCGAAATGTCACAGGCCCAACAAGCGGTGAATAGCACAACTACAAAATCAAAGTCGCGCCCCCGGAAAAATTGAGCCTGAACCATCCTGGGAAAACACCTAAAGAAATGAGCAAGTCACAAAAAGCCGGGTGAAGCTGAACCCGGGATCAACCCTAAAATAGTAAATATGCTTGAGGTACTGACAAAACGGGTGGAATGGGGGAAGAAAAAAATTGAGGCCAACAACAAAAAAGAGGATACCTATATCTCCAGAGTTGATGAAATCTCAGGAGCGCCCCCGATATTGAAAGGCCTGGACTCCAAAAAATTTGTCCAAAAAAATTTTCCTCTGAGCGCAGCACCGAAGCCAATCTCGAAGAAGTTCCGTATGTCCGATATTCCAAAGTATAACGGATGATGGATCCAAATGATCACGTGACCTTCTATACGTTTTTCATCAAGGGAAACGACTTGGAAGATGACGAGATCGAGTCTGTTTTGTTAAAAAAGTTCGGAGAAATCCTTTCAAAGGGAGAAATGATATGGTATCACAACTTATCCCCAAATTCTATTGATTCGTTTGCTAAGTATCATGGCACTTATGGCCATAAAACCGAGGACTGTCGATAGTTAAGAGAATAAGTGGCCTGGTTATTCAATAACGGGCAACTTCGGGAATTTCTAAGTCATCGAGCCAAAAATCACTTCAAGAATAGGGACTCCAACAAGCAGATCGAACAAGAGGAACCTCAGCACATCATCAACATGATTATGGAGGAGTCGACGTCCCTTGGGGACCAATGCTAAAGCACATTAAGGTGTCCATCACAAGGGAAAAATGCACCCGAGATTATATCCCGAAGGGAACCATTTCGTTCATCGATGAGGACACCGAAGGTATCGTACAACTGCATAATGATGCAATGGTAATATCTATACTCATAAATAAATCTTGAGTTAAATGTGTGCTAATTGATCTAGGTAGCTCGACCAACATCATCAGATCGAGGGTCGTAGAGCAGTTGGGTCTACAAGACCAAATAGTGCTAGTAGACTGGGTTTTGAACGGATTAAACATGGCATGTGAAACTACTAAAGGGGAGATAACCCTAGCGGTGAACACCCTCGAGACCATTCAGAAAACAAAATTCTATGTGATCAAAGGGGATATGAGGTATAATGCTCTATTTGGAAGCCCATGGGTTCACAAAACGAGGACAATACCCTCGATGCTACACAAGGCACTGAAGTTCCCTACACCGGGAGGAATCAAGATGGTTTACGGAGAGCAATTGACCGCAAAAGAAATATTCGAAGTCGATGAGGTGATCCCGATGTCCGAGCTCTCGACATCAAGGAGCACAAAGTTGGTTAGGAAGGAAAAAACTAAATGGCAATCACCGATACCAGCCCCAGCCGAACTGGAAAAGCAATGAGCAGGCAAGGATGATGATTACGGAGCCCCTAAGTCGTTCATCATCCCTGATGATGTCACCAAATTAATGGTTTAGGAACTGGAGCAAGTCATATTGGTGGAACACTTACCCGATCGGAAGGTATACCCGGGAGGGGGCTAACTCCCGAGCTCATGAAAAAACTCATTGAATTCCTTATAACTAAGATAGTGTTTTGCTTGGTCCCATCTTGATATGACAGGGATCCCGTCAGAGGTAACCACTCATAAGTTGAGTTTGGATCCGAAGTTCCACCTGGATAAATAAAAGAGGAGGCCTCAATCAAAAGTCAAACATGCGTTCATTAAAGACAAGGTATCTAAACTCCTTAAAATAGGTTCCATTTGGGAAGTTAAGCACCTAGACTAGTTAGCTAACATAGTGGTAGTGCCTAACAAAGAAAATAAATTAAGAATGTGCATAGATTACAAAGACTTGAACAAGGCATGTACTAAGGACTCTTTTTCTTTTCCTAACATCGATTGCATGATCAGTGCTACGGTTAGACACGAGATACTCAGCTTTCTCGATGCCTATTCCAGGTACAGCTAAATCCGAATGGACCCTGGCGATCAAGAGAAAACTTCCTTTATCACTAAATTTGGAACCTACTATTATAATCAATGCCGTTCGGAATAAAGAACGCAGGTGCCACTTATCAACGCTTAGTAAACCGGATGTTCAAGGAACAAATATGGAAATCAATGCAATTTTATATTGACGACATGTTAGTTAAGTCCCTACGAGCGGAGGACCATTTGAAACATTTGCAGGAAACCTTTGACATATTGAAGAGATATAATATGAAGATGAATCGGAAAAAATGCACATTCAGGGTCGGGTCCGAAATGTTCCTTGGATTCATGGTGTCCAACGGAAGAATTGAGATCAATCCCAATAAAATTAAAGCTATAGAAGACATCACTGTGGTGGATAGTGTTAAGGTCGTTCAGAGGCTAACCGGGCGCAAAGCTGATAAGTAGGGATTTTAGCGAGTTTCATGCTCCTTCTTGCCTATGCTTTGATTATAAATTGTTACAAATTAGTCCCAAAAGGCTCATAAGTTGTACTTGATTGCAGGCTTGATCGACAAAGTGATGAAATGTCAAAGATGAGCTCAAAAGGAGTAAAACCTGCTCAAGTATCAAAGACAAAGTAAACTGAGGGAAAACGGGAAAACAAGCCTAGTACGGTCTGCATAAAGTCGAATGCGGCAGCACTAGATGATTTAGAGAGAAGGCAAAACCAGGCTTCAGGCAACACGACCACAATACACATTTCGCGGTCCGCGATGAAAGCTCCGCGGCCGCGCTATCATTTTGTGAAATCCGCGGAAGAGAGATTCAGAGAGTTGGAAAAAATGGGCTTCAGGTAACGCGACCGTGGTACACATTTCGTGGTCCGCGGTGAAGGCTCCGCGGCCGCACTACCTTTTTGTGTGGTCCACAGAAGGGAGATTCAGAGAGATGGAAAATGCCAAAGTTCGAGCCATGCGGTCTGCCGTCACGATTGTGCAACCGCGCCAGCTGACTCCGTGGCCGTGGTCCATTCTATACGGTCCGCTGAGCCTAAGTCAGAAAACCCAAAATTGAAGTCCAAGAGCCTAGCGCGGCCGCGGTCCATTTTATGCGGCCCGCGCTGACCCCGCAGGGGTATTTTTGTCCAATTTTTCTAGCCTAGCATAAATAGAACATTTTACCATTTTTAGGTCATTAGATATATCCAGAACTTAGTTGCGCTCGTGGGAACCCCATCTGTAGCCAATTTTTGGCATCTTAGCTTCAAATTAATGATAAATTCTTTTATTTTCATTTAGCATTTAATTAATATGCCTTGTTCTTCATCTATTTCTCTATTTTCTTCTTCAAGTATGAGTAGCTAAACCTATTAGCTAGGGTTGTGGCTCAACCCTAGTGTGGGTAATTGATGGGTGTTGCCATCTATTGTTAGATTGACTATGAGTGTTTGTTATTTGGGTCAATTTTATGGTTTAATCTATGAATTTGTGGTTGCAAACACTGGTTTGTGCTAAGTTGACTTGGCTCCTCTTGAGAAAGAGAGCCTAGGTCTCCAAAATTGACCCAACAAGGAATTGGGATAGACTCAAGAGAATTGATAGTCCCAATTAAAGGGTTAAACCTCGAGAGAGTAATTACCCAACTTGAACCCTAGTTGCTTGAGCTAATTTGCCTACCCGTTTGGTCTCTCGAGAGTCAATTGGGCAAAGTCACTCTCTCTACCGAGAGGTGTGAGAGTGGGTAAAATTGTGCAACAGTTATAGCATAAGCCCCAATTATGTCAATCGAACTTTAGTAACATCTACCCGTCAATTAGCCACCTAGGTAATGTAACGACCCTAGTTCCTTTCTTCCTATTAGATACAACTTAGCAGTTATCTCGTAGCATAGTCTAGTTTCAGTTAATAGTTTGATAATAGTAGTTTATAATCAAAAACCTAAAAAGGTATGGAAGTGACATTTGGAACAATTACACAACTCTAGTCTAGATAGATACTCAGCTCCATTCCTAGCTTCCTGTGGAAATCGATCCTAACCCTCATATCGGGTAAAAGCTATTGCGACCCTCTCTTCCTACTTTTTAGTAGTGTGGAGTTGGTATTGTTCACTTTTCGGCGCTGTTTCCAAGAAGCTAACGGTTTTGGCTATCAATTTAGTAAGTTTTATGTATTGTTCTTCTTTCCTTCTTTGTTACTTACTTGTTTGTGTCATTACTCAAGTACCAACATGGCTTTAAACAACGCTAATGATCCTCTTGGAAACGTGACAGCGGGGAGGAGGTAGATGATCTTGAGCAAGATGAGGTACCTCTTGCACCTCAAGGTCAACGGAGAGGCCGGAATGCCAATGCTAATCCAAATAACAATATTCCAGACCCTCCCCTGGTTCCTCCAAGAGTGGCTCCCAGAGTATTACCAAACCAGGGCTATGCAAGTGCTATTGTCCCACCCCCAAATCTGGGCAGGCAACTTTCAGATAACCAATGCGATGTTGACTTTACTTGAGCAACGTGGGTACTTCACAGGCGCTGCAAATCAAAATGCCTACAAACATCTCAAGGGGTTTGTAGATACATGATGGGGGAGCAAACAGACGAATGTGTCCGAGGATGTGTTGAGATTGAGACTTTTCCCGTTCTCACTTCGGGGAAAGGCATTGGATTGGCTCGAGAGACTCTCCAACCATTCCATCACAACTTGGGATGAGTTGGCGGATAAGTTTATTGCCAAATTCTTCTCTCCTAGTCAAATGACGGCACTTTGAGATGAAATATTAGCCTTCAAGAAAGAGACAACAGAACCTTTTCATGAGATTTGGGAGTGATATAGAACGATGGTGAAGGAGTGCCCAAATAATGATATGACCGAGGCCATGATCCAACAAACCTTCTACCGAGGCACAAATACTACAAATCAATGCATTGTTAACCAATTGGCGGGGGGAAATTTTATGAAACTTTCTTATGAGGAGGCATGTGATGTACTTGATGAAATGGCGGACACTTCTTCAGCATGGCATAGTAGAGTAAATGTACCTCAAGGTGACCCGACGGTTATCCATTTGCATAAGGAATTACATGATCACGCGCAACCGATAGCTGAACTTACCACTACGATGAATCAATTGGCTAAGGCACAGTTACAACAAGTTCAAAATCCTCGCCAAGTGAATGCCATGGAGGGTGTTAGTATGCTTGTTAACAAGAGAAGGCAAAGGAGGCAACAAAATCAAGGAAATTCTGAGCAGTTTGTTGATGAATATGATGGGTGTCAAAATGATGGTTATGATTACCAAAGTGAGGAGGTACTATATGTCAACAACTATCAAGGCAATAGAGGCAACTCTTCAAACCAACAATGGCGACCCCAAGGAAATTGGGGCAATCAACCACAAGGTGGTAGTAATTGGAACAACAACAACCAAAACAACAATTGCGGTAATCAACATAACAACCAAGGCAATTGGAATGGAAATAACAACAATTGAGGCAACAACAACAATCAAGGCCGGTGGAACAATAATGGAAACCAATGCAACCGGGGGCAAGGTTTTCAAAGGCCCCTAATGTACCAACAACCAAACAATCCACCCCTTTCCCTTCTCAAGGTCTAGTTCTTCTGGTAATGATATGAGCAGAATTGAAATGATGTTCGAGTAGATGATGAAGAGGAATGCGGATTCTGATGCACAGTTGGCTTCTCACAACACCTCTATCTGAAACTTGGAGGGGCAATTAGGCCAAATCTCTCAGTCATTGAATACTCGCCCGAAGGGTTCCCTACCAAGCGATACGATAGTGAACCCAAAGGGTGGGAACAATCATATTATGGCGGTCACAACAAGAAGTGGGAGAGGTGGTGATGTGAATGCCTCTAAGCAAAAGCAAGTCGTGGATGGTGATGTTGAGTTGCAAGAGGATGAAGTCTCTTTGGTAGATGAAGTTGTGGTTGATGTAAATGTGAACAATGAAGTGAGGATTGATATGTAAGAAGTCGAGGTGGAAACCCAAAATGATGTGAACCCGTCTAGGGAACACATCATTGACATACCAGAGCCGGTTGTGCCAAAAGCCATGACTCCTTTCCAAGACCACCCCCACCTTATCCTCAAAGGCTCGCGAAGTAGAAGAATGATAATCAGTTTAAAAAGTTCATTGACATGATGAAGAGTTTATCTATTAATGTGACTCTGGTGGAGGCACTTGAACGAATACCGGGCTACGCAAAATTCATGAAAGACTTGGTTACAAAGAAGCGTTCTATGGACTGTGAAACTATAAAGATGACTCACCAAGTTAGTGCTATAGTGCATTCAATGGCCCCGAAGCTTAAAGATCCCGGTGCTTTCTCCATTCCTTGCACCATTGGGAGTACGCATTTTGCTAAAGCTCTTTGTGACTTGGGAGCTAGTATCAATTTGATGCCCTACTCGGTTTTCAAAACTTTGGGTATCGGGCAACCTAGGCCAACTTCAATGAGACTTCAAATGGCGGATCGATCGATGAAGCGACCTTTGGGCATTATTGATGATGTGCTTGTCCGGTGGACAAATTCATATTGCCGACCGACTTTGTGATTTTGGATTGTGAGGTAGACTATGAGGTTCCTATTATCTTGGGCAGACCTTTCCTTGCAACGGGGAAGGCATTGGTTGATGTCGAAGCAGGTGAGCTCACTTTTCGAGTGGGAGATGAAAAGGTCGTTTTCCACATTTGCAAATCTATGAAGCAGCCCAATAGCACCGATGTGTGCTTATTTGTAGACCTTGTCACATCAGTGATTATGGATGATACATGTGCTATGATCAACGTGGAAGATCCTCTTGAAGTAGTGCTCTTGAACATAGATGTCAATGATGATGCTAGTAGAGTGGAATGTGTCAATGCCCTACATGGGATGGGCTCTTATTCTTCTGAGCCGAGGAAGCTATCTTTGGATCTTGAAAATCGGAAAACTCCACCAACAAAGCCATAAATTGAGGAGCCACCGGTGTTGGATTTGAAGCCACTTCCTCCTCACCTCAGGTATGGATTCTTGGGTTCAAATTCTACTTTACCAGTTATTCTTTCTTCTTGCCTTACCAACATGCATGTTGTTCTTTCTTCTTGCCTTACTAACATGCACGTTGAGGCCACTTTGGCGGTGCTTCAAAAGCGAAAAAGGGTAATTAGATAGACTCTAGCTGACATTCAGGGAATAAGCCCCACATTTTGCATGCACAGAATCATCTTGGAGGAGGATGCAAAGCCTTCCTTGGAGCATAAAAGAAGATTAAATGAGGCGATGCATGAAGTGGTGAAGAAAGAGGTTATCAAGTGGTTAGACGCCGGTGTGGTTTATCCTATTTCTGATAGTTCTTGGACTTCTACGGTGCAATGTGTGCCGAAGAAGGGTGGTATGACTGTGGTGACCAATGACAACAATTAACTCATTCCTACTCGCACGGTCACCAGGTGGAGAGTATGTATGGACTACCAGAATCTAAACAGGGTGACCCGAAAAGATCATTTCTCATTGCTATTTCTTGACCAAATGCTAGATCGTCTTGCGGGGCGTGCTTTCTATTGCTTCTTGGATGGTTACTCGGGGTACAATCAAATTTTAATTGCCCCGAAGGACCAAGAGAAGACAACTTTTACATGTCCCTATGGCACATTCGCTTTCTCTCGAATGCCATTCAGATTGTGTAATTCTCCGGTGACCTTCCAATGTTGCATGATGGCTATTTTCACCGACATGGTGGAAGCTATCTTGGAGGTTTTCATGGATGATTTTAGTGTGGTTGGGGATTATTTTGATGGGTGTCTAAAATATTTGGATAGAGTATTGATCCGGTGTGCAAACACAAACCTCGTACTCAATTGGGAAAAATGCCATTTCATGGTTGAAGAGGGTATAATGTTCGGTCACAAAATCTCGAAGCAAGGAATTGAGGTTGACAAAGCCAAGATAGAGGTGATTTCAAGGCTTCCTCCCCCTATTTCTGTCAAAGAGGTGAGGAGTTTTCTTGGGTACGCGAGTTTTTATCAGAGGTTCATAAAGGATTTTTCTAAAGTGGTACACCCTTTATACAAGTTGCTAGAGAAAGATGCAAAGTTCTTGTTCGATGAGAGTTGTATGCAAGCATTCGAGCTTCTCAAGCTCAAGTTGACTTCTACCCCCATCATTACCGCACCAAATTGGAGCTTGCCTTTCGAGCTCATGTGCGATGCTAATGACATTGTGGTTGGGGCTGTTTTGTGCTAAAGGATCAACAAGATATTTCATCCGGTGTACTATGCAGGCAAGACCATGAATGAGGCTTAAAGGAACTACACAGTCATCGAGAAAGAATTATTGGCTATTGTGTTTGCGATGGAAAAATTCCGACCTTACCTTATGGGGGCCAAAGTTATAGTGCACACCGATCATGCCGCCCTTAGGTTTTTGATGACCAAGAAAGACTCCAAGGCGAGATTGATGAGATGGGTGTTACTTCTTCAAGAGTTTGATCTAGAAATTATTGACCGGAAAGGTAGTGAGAATCAAGTGAGAGACCACTTGTCCCGTTTGGAAGAGGAGGGGAGGCCTTGTGACGGCCTTGAGATAAATGATTCATTTTCCGATGAGCAACTCCTTGCGGTGTCAATGAATGGAATGCCATGGTTTGCCGATGTTTCCAATTACCTCATTACCGGAATAATCCCGTGTGAGCTCTCTTCTAACCAAAGGAAGAAGCTCAAGCGGGATAGTTTGTATTTGTATTGGGATGAGCCATACTTGTTCAAGATTTGCATGGATGGTGGTATTCGTAGATGTGTCCCAGAGAAAGAACAATTGAGTACCTTAGAGGCTTGCCATTCTTCACCCTATATTGGCCATCATGGTGGGGTGAGGACCGCCTCAAAAGTTCTTAGTTGTGGATTCTATTGGCCCACCTTGTTCAAAGATGCAGGCTATTTGGTAAAGAGGTGTGATGAGTGCCAAAGAGCGGGCGGAATTTCAAAAAGAGATGAGATGACTCTAAATACTATTCTAGAAGTGGATATCTTTGATGTTTGGGGCATCGATTTCATGGGTCCATTTGTTAGCTCTTGTGGGAATACTTACATTCTCGTGGCAGTTGACTATGTCTCAAAATGGGTTGAAGTCATGGCTTTGCCTACTAATTAAGCCCGGAGTGTTGTTGCGTTTCTTAAAAAGAGCATCTTCACAAGGTTTGGCACTCCTCGTGCGATTATTAGTGATGGAGGGTCTCACTTTTGCAACAAGGCTTTCGACACGTTACTTTCCAAGTATGGTGTCAATCATAAGGTTTCTACCCCCTATCATCCTCAAGCTAGTGGTCAAGTGGAAGTCTCCAACAGAGAAATTAAGAGCATCTTGTCAAAAACTGTCAATGCTAATAGGACCGATTGGTCGAAAAAGTTGGATGACGCTCTATGGGCTTATCGGACGGCTTACCAAACTCCGATTGGTATGTCTCCGTATCGGTTGGTGTTTGGAAAAGCTTGTCATCTTCCGGTTGAGTTAGAGCACAAGGCCATGTGGGCTTTGAGGAAGTTGAATTTAGAATGGGATGTTGCGGCAAATCTTCGTATTGAACAACTCAATGAGCTCGATGAGTTTAGATTCCATGCCTACTCAAGTTCATCCCTATATAAGGACAAAATGAAGTACCTTCACAACAAATATGCTCGGGGTAAGGAGTTCAAGGTTGGAGATATGGTTCTTTTGTTCAATTCCCGGTTACGTCTGTTTCTGGGTAAGCTAAAGTTAAAGTGGAGTGGGCCATTTGAAGTTGTGTTTGTGACCCCATTTGGTGCCCTTGATCTAAGGAACAAAAATGGTGAAGTTTTCAGAGTTAATGGGCACCGGGTCAAGCATTATCTTGGAAAATTTGATGACAGCCACGTGGTGGCACTTCTTCATCTAAAGTGATGTGATGGTAACATGCGTCGTGCTGCGACGTTAAATCAGGCGCTTTTTGGGAGGCAACCCATGTATTTTTCTTCTTGTTTTCTTTCATTTTCTTTGTAGTGTAGGATTGATTTTTGAGCTAATTGATTGTGAGATATTGCAGGGACTGTGTTGATACAGTGCAAAACATTTTGAAAAAATTGGATAGTCTCTGAAGTTGCCAGTGTGGCCGCATTGCACTTTGTGCGGTCCGCACTAGTGAAGGCCAAGTAAGGTACTCTCTGAAGTTTGCCACCGCAACCGCATTCCATTTAGTGCGGATCGCGGTGGACCTCCGCGGTCGCGGTCTATTTTGTGCTGTCCGCGGAGGCTGCCTTCTCAGCCTTATTCTGAACAAACCCAGTGTGGTCCGTTTTGTGCGGCCGTGTTGGTAGGTGAGGCTGGGTCCCACGTGCTTTTCTATAAATAGACCTCAGAAGTCACCGATTACCCTTTTCAAAAAATTTATTCTTAGAGACCTAAAAATCACTGTTCATCTTCCCTCTTCTTCGTACTAGCTTGTTTGCATTGTGTTTCTTCACTTCTTCTCAATATATGGTAACAATTCAACCACTTCTTGTTATTTTAATTATTTAATTTCATTTTATGTCATTTTCTATTAACTGTGTAGGCTTCTTCCCCCCCGCCCCCCCCGTAATTCTTCAATTTTGATGTTAGTTTAGTTTAACTGTTAAGTTTTGTGTGTCTGAGGAGTATTATTGATTGGGTAAATTGAGTAGGGATAAAGTTAGGAGAAAATTTGAACAAAAATGCAAAACCAAGAACCCTAACTCAGTGCCTTGACCAAGCACCCACCGTGGACCGCGGTCGTTTTTATGCGGTCCGCGGTGCTTTGATGCGGTCCGCGGTACCACTTTGTGCGGACCGCGATGAGAATTTTTTAGGAATTGACCTCTTGCCCAGCGCGGCTGCATTGCATTCTGTTCGGTCCGTGCTGGTCCATCGCGGTCGCGGTGCTACTTTGTGCAGGCCGCGATGGTTAGATTCAGAGAGGTGGTGTTATAGACCTTATCTCAGTGCGGACCGCGGTCGCCTTTATATGGTCCACGGTGCCCCTAGTGCGGTCGCACTCCTTTTTGTGCTGGCCGCGGTGCACTGTTTCTGCAACATGTTCTGCAGCTTGTGGCTTCTGTTCTGCAATTCATTTTCCACATCTCTTTCACTGTTTTTGTTGATACTAACAAAGCTAGACGTTTGTGCTTGCAGACAATGGTCAAACAAAGAGGCAAAGGCTCGAAACAACCCGACCGAGGTGATTCCTCCTGGGGACGGAAGCAAAGGATGGTAAAACTCACTCCCCAGGCTAGAAAAAACATAAAAGACATGAGGAAAGCAATCAAAGCAGCTGACAGAGCCATTGACAACTCGGGGAGTGAGTACTAGCCCTCCTGGGAGATCTCTTCAGATTCAGTCTTACTATACATCCCGTATCCAGAGAGGGCCATACATAGAGACACTCCTCCCTCTTCCCCCGATGCTCAAGCTTCAATCAACATTTCTTCTAGGTTGTCTGAGGGCTCAGCGGCAGGTAGTGGGGATGAATACTCTACCTCTCCCACAGTGTTAATATCTGGAGAGGGTTCTAGAGGTGATGAGGGAGATGGGGAGTTACCTGGGGGTGGTATGCCTCAGGTTGGGGGTGTTGACCGAACTAGAAATCCCGCTGTTTGGGAAGATAGATTCGTCAGCTAGGTGACATTCCACAAGTTTAGGGAATGGTGGTTGACACGAAATTTGATTCTTGAGAGGAGCTTCATTGACAGAGACCTTCTACCCCTACACCCCAATGTACATAGACAGTTTCGAGCTCGAGTGGGTTGGGAGCACTTTAAAGATAATTGTGTGAAGGCGAATGAGCACATGGTCAAGGAGTTTTATAGCAATGTGGCCCACATCTTGAAGGGTACTAAAGTGACCAAAGTGCGAAACAAAAATGTGGTATTTACTGGGAAGGCACTAAATGAATACCTGGGGTTCAATGAAGAAGATGGATCCCTTTACAATGAAAAGTTGGCAATGGGCGAGGTGGTTCGTCCGTGGTTAGCTTCATACCTGGCAATTCCGGGTACGGTTCCAGAGTGGTTGCAAGCAGGGGTCAAAATACTTCGGAGGACCTTTAACTTTGAGGCTAGGGGTGGTTGACTTTTGTGTGCAGTCGGCTCGACCCCACTACCCATGATCAGACTATTCCGCTTGCCTGGGCTGTTCTTGTTGCATCTATTATGGCGGGATACCCTATCAACGTGGGCAATGTGATGTCCCGCGTCATTTCTGCAGTGGGGGTTGAGCATGACCGAAACTACCCTTTTCCCAGCACCCTCACTATGTATTTCCGGGACTTGGAGGTGGAGAAGAGACCTTTTGACATGAAGGTCAAACCTGTGGCTCCGTTTTCATGGTACAGTTTGAAGGGGTTAGACAACCCCAAGGACAAAAATTACAAGCTGCCTGCTTCTGCCCTAATCGGCCAGTCTGAAGAGCCGGTTGCGGTATAGGCCTCCACTGAGCCTGCTTCCACAGTTGCTGACATGCCTTCCGGACCTTCCACTATTGCTGGTCCCTCTACTTCAGCTGGCCTGGGGATTCCATCTTCCCGGGCCCATCCTATCACTGCCCACCAGCTGAGCCAAACACTTCATAGCTTGAACAACTGGATGTCAGCTGCGTCATCCAAGTTGTCCACCTTGACTTCTACCATTGCGGCTCAGTCGGCACCGCAGCCAACATAGATTCCATAGGCCATTGAGGAGACATTGAAGAAGATCCTAGAGAACCAGGAAAAGATCATCAATACTCATGGTGCCTTGGCTAAGGTAGTAGATTCACATGGCAAGGCCCTGAAGGAGCTTGCCAGGGAGCACAAGCAGCTGCGTAAAACACGGGCTTCCAAGGAGTCTGTGAAGGAGCTTAGAGCGGATGTGGACAAACTGAAGGTAGACCAGCTGCCTTTAGACTTTCTATTTGAGGATCTAGCTCCAGCAGTAGTACCAGCAGCAAAGCCACAGTAGGAGCAAACACAGAGGCTTCCAAAGAAGAAGAGGAAGCTCCCTAGTGCAGATGAGGCGATCATCTAGTTGGCGGACCCACCGGAGGCTCCCTCCAGTCACCCATGCAGACGGACACGGCTTAGGGTGTTCCCATATCCTTTTCGTATAGTTTGTTTTGGGTGCTTAATTATTTAGTTGGCATTGGGGACAATGCCAGCTTTTATTTGAAGGGGTACGCCCTACATTTTTTGATGACTGTATATATTGTTACATTTTATGTCTTTTTGATTTTCATCTTTGGTCTGTATATAATTTTACGTTTTAGTTACTTTTATCGCGTTTTTTATCTTTCATTTGGTCTGTATATAAAGTTACATTATTGTATATATTCATCCCCCGTTGTATATTCAAATCCCCTATTGTACATATTCATTCTATTTTCTATTTTCATAATTTTTTTTCGTTTTTAGCTTCTTAGATAGGCTCGTAGCTTTTTGTTTCATTTTTGGCATTTTTAATAAGCCTTTGGTTTTCTTAATGCCACGGTTCTTTCCAAAGGTGGAGTATTGTGCGAACCGGGTGGCTCTTCCCGATGATGGATGACTTGACAACCTTCTTAAGGGTTTGAGTCCGTTTATGTTTTTATTTTTGGTAGCTTGTAGTTAAGGTTACCTCAAGCAAAGCTTCACTTTGGCCTAACACAGTTTCCTTTGATCCCATGGTCAAAGACAAGTTGTTGTGTTTAGGATGGTGAAAGTCGCGACCTTGATACTCTTGTGTTGACCAAACAATCATCATATGGTCTTTCGGGACCATTGTGTGCTCAATAGTGTCTAAGGTTGTTGTGGGCCCCCGACTCTATGTCTTTAGCAATCCTTGAACTTGTGTGGTAAGAAAACGAACTGTGAGTCCAAGTCCTGAGCCAATGGTCTAGAACTTGCCCTGAATGTCTGTTGAGGCGAAATCTTAAGTGAAATTTGGCTTGAGAAGTGATTATAGGCTCTCCTTGATCCAAATGATAGTTGAATAATTCTATAGCCCACCAATGATATACTCCCTAGTTAAACCTTTTGAGCCTTAAACCTTTTTTTTTTCAAGAACCAATACTATAAGCCTATATCCATTCTAAAATATACCCTTTTGTGGCACCCAATATTCCCTTGAGCAATGGCAAAAGTCTAAGTTTGGGGGGAGAGACGAGAGATGGAACAAAGTGGCAAGAGGTACTAAAGCGAAGAAAAGGAAGGCAATGAAAAAGAAAAGAAAAGAAAAAGACCAAAAAAGTCCAATGTGAAAAAGAATAAAAAGGCATTCAAGAAAAACAAAAGAGAAAAAGGTGTGGAAAAAGTTGAAAAAGGAGAAACGCTTTGAAGTGCAATAAAAAGAGTGACATTATGTCTCTCTAACCCCTTAAAAAGAAGTGAGATATTCAAAGAGTCAAGAGAATTGTGCCAAATGAATAAAAACAAAATACTTAAGGGAAGATGGAACCCATTTAGACCAAAAACTTTTCCTACCCTGGACCAAAAGCCTTCACATTGACTCCTCAAAAGCCCTATATGATCTTGAGTTGAAGGACGCTTACATTAGTGGATACTTACATTAGGGGCAAACATATGGTACTTAGAGCCGGACTTGTGACCTTTCCTTGAGAGAGATGAGTGAATTCCCAGTAACCTCGGTTTGTGTGCTAATACTCTAAAAAGTGAGGTTTGCTTAGGGAGAGTTGATGACGTGTGAGTTTGGGTTCCACAATAACCAAAGTAATTGAGAGAGTTCTTTGATGTAATGAGTCAACTCTTGAAGCTCTTGTGTCACACTTGATCCATAGTTTTTCAAAATTTAAATGTTGTTAATGATTCATTCATATTGAGGGCAATTGTTAGTCCCAATTGATGCTTATTGAGGTTACTTTAGGATAGTTGGAAATACTTGAATTTTCCCTTAAAGGGTGGGTCTTATTTTGTTTGCTTGAGAACAAGCAAAGGCTTAAGTTTGGGGGAGTTGATAAGTAGGGATTTTAGCGAGTTTCATGCTCCTTTTTGCCTATGCTTTGATTATAAATTATTACAAATTAGTCCCAAAAGGCTCATAAGTTGTGCTTGATTGCAGGTTTGATCGACAAAGTGACGAAATGTCAAAGATGGGCTCAAAAGGAGTAAAACCTGCTCAAGTATCAAAGACAAATTAAACTGAGGGCAAACGGGCAAACAAGCCTAGTGCGGTCTGCACAAAGTCGAATGCGGCCGCACTAGGTGATTCATAGAGAAGGCAAAACCAGGCTTCAGGCAACGCAGCTGCAATACACATTTCGCGGTCCGCAGTGAAAGCTCCGCGGCCGCGCTATCATTTTGTGCGGTCCGCGGAAGAGAGATTCAGAGAGTTGGCAAAAATGGGCTTCAGGTAACGCGACCGCGTTACATATTTCGCAGTCCATGGTGAAGGCTCTGCGGCCGCGCTACCTTTTTGTGCGGTCCACAGAAGGGAGATTCAGAGAGATGGAAAATGCCAAAGTTCAATCCATGAGGTCCGCGGTCACGATTGTGCGGACCGCGCCAGCTGCCTCCGCGGCCGCGGTCCATTCTACATGATCCGTGGAGCCCAAGTCAGAAAGCCCAGAATTGAAGTCCAAGAGCCTAGCGCGGCCGTGGTTCATTTTATGCGGCCCGCGCTGACCCCTCAGGGGTATTTTTGTCCAGTTTTTCCAGCCTAGTATAAATAGAACACTTTAACCATTTTTAGGTCATCAGATATATCCAGAACTTAGTTGCGCTCATGGGAACCCCATCTATAGCCATTGTTTGGCATCTTAGCTTCAAATTAACGATAGATTCTTGTATTTTTATTTAGCATTTAATTAATATGACTTGTTGTTCATCTATTTCTCGATTTTCTTCTTCAAGCATGAGTAGCTAAACCCATTAGCTAGGGTTGTGGCTCCACCCTAGTGTGGGTAATTGATGGGTGTTTCCATCTATTGTTAGATTGATTATGAGTGTTTGTTATTTGGGTTAATTTTATGGTTTAATCTATGAATTGGTGGTTGCAAACACTAATTTGTACTAAGTTGACTTGGCTCTTCTTGAGAAAGAGAGCCTAGGTTTCCAAAATTGACCAATCAAAGAATTGGGATGGACTCAAGAGAATTGATAGTCCCAATTAAAGGGTTAAACCTCGAGAGAGTAATTACCCAACTTGAACCCTAGTTGCTTGAGCTAATTTGTCTACCCGTTTGGTCTCGAGAGAGTCAATTGGGAAAAATCACTCTCTCTACTGAGAGGTGTGAGAATGGGTAAAATTGTGCAACGGTTATAGCATAAGCCCCAATTATGTCAATCGAACTTTAGTAATATCTACCCGTCAATTAGCCACCTAGGTAATGTCACGACCCTAGTGCCTTTCTCCCCATTAGATACAACTCAGCAATTATCTCGTAGCATAATCTAGTTTTAATTAATAGTTTGATAATAGTAGTTTATAATAAAAAACCTAAAAATGTATGGAAGTGACATTTGGAACAATTACACAACTCTAGTCTAGATAGATACTCAACTCCATTCCTAGCTCCCTGTGGAAATTGATCCCGACCCTCATATCGGGTAAAAGCTATTGCGACCCTCTCTTACTACTTTATAGTAGTGTGGAGTTGGTATTAATCAATAGAAGACCTGGGCCGGTTCATATCAAGGTCCTCTATCAAAAGCCATCGGTTCTTCTCACTATTGAAGAAGAAGAATAACTTTTCTTGGACCCCGGAGTGCCAACAAGCTTTGGATGAACTCAAAACGGTACCTTTCAAGTCCACCCTTGCTCCATACTCCGAAGGCAGATGAGCAGCTGTACCATTACTTGGCAATATCCAAGGTGGCGGTAAGTGGAGTCCTAGTTCGAGAAGAGGAAGGTACGAGATTCCCGTTTATTATTTTATTAGAACTCTAGGCGAGGCCGAAACAAGGTATCCTCATTTGAAAGAATTGGCGCTCGCTTTGCTAAGCGCCACTAGAAAATTAAAACTATACTTTCAATGCAACCCCATACGTGACCTCTTACCCACTTAGGAACATCATGCACAAGGACAAGCTCCCGAGCAATCGAAATTAGCGGGTACGATATTGAGTGTCGGCCTCAAATCGCCATCAAATAACAAATATTGTCAGACTTCATGGCCGACTTTACGTGACCTTAGTACCCGAGTCGAAAAGGAATTGTTGTTTACCTCGAGGACTTCCTCAGGAATCTGGACCCTCTTTATGGATAATGTTTCAAACACAAAGGGGTCCGGAATCGGCATCGTACTGAAGCCGCCTACGGGTAACATAGTTTGGTAGTCCATTAGAACTGTGAAATTGACTAACAATGAGGCCGAGTTTGAGGCCGTGATTGTAGGTCTTGAATTGGCTAAAAGCCTTGGGGCCGAAGTGTTCAAAGCCAAGTACGATTCCGTCCTTATGGTAAATCAAGTCAATGGGATATTTGAGGTAAAAGAGGAACGAATGCGAAGGTATTTAGACAAATTGCAGGTAACACTGCCTCAATTCAAGAAATGAACCTTACATGACATGCCCCGAGATCAGAATAGCAAAGCCGATGCTCTGGCTAACTTGGGGTCATCGATTGATGACGATGAATTCAATTTAGGGAAAATAGTGTAGCTCATGAAATCGGTAGTAGAAGAATGGCGTGCCGTAATAAACTCAACAAGTTTAACTTGGGATTAGAGGAACAAGTACATAGATAACTTGAAGACTGGAAAATTGCCCTTGAATCCTAAGAGTCGAGAGCTCTGCGTATGAAGGTTGCCAGGTTTAACTTGTCCGAGGGGACTCTTTTCAGAAGAACATTCGACGGCCCGCTCGCCATATGTTTGGGACCGGGAGATAGCGAATATGTTTTGCGAGTAATTCACGAAGGCACTTACAAAAACCATTCGGGGCGGAATCCCTAGTGCGGAAGATAATTAGTGTCGGCTATTACTGGATCGACATAGAGAAAAACGGAAAGGACTTCATATGAAAATGCGACGTCTATTAGAGACACGCACCACCGATGATCCATAAACCTGGAGAGCTGCTACATTCGGTCTTGTTCATATGGCCGTTCATGAAGTGGGGAGTGGACATCGTCGGTCTGCTGCCGTGGGCACCTGGTAAGGCTCAATTCATACTGTTTATGACCGATTATTTTTCTTAATGGGTCGATGATCAAGCATTTGAGAAAACCCAAGAAAGATAAGTCATTGATTTCATTTGGGACCACATGTCTGTACGGGATACCGACCGAGATCATGTGTGATTATAGGAAGCAATTTATCAGCAACAAGGTAAACAAGTTTTTCGAAGATCACAAGATTAAAAAGATCTTATCAACACCCTATCACCCTAGTAGGAACGGACAAGCGGAATCAACAAACAAGACCATAATTCAAAATCTGAAGAAGAGGTTGATCGATGCCAAGGGAAAATGGAAAGAAATTCTGCCCGAAGTTTTGTGGGCATACCGTACAATTTTAAAGTCTAGTATAGGGGCCACCCCATTTTTATTGGTCTACGGTGCCGAAGCCCTAATACTGGTCGAAGTAGGAGAACCGAGCTCCAGGTTCCAATACGCGACCGAAGAATCCAATGTAATGCCATGAGCATGAGCCTGGAACTATTAGACGAAAGGCGTGAGGCCACCCTAGTCCGGTTGGCCGCTCAAAAACAGCAGATAGAAAGGCATTACAACTGAAGACCCAACCTTTGACACTTAAAGATCGGGGACTTGGTGTTAAGAAAAGTAACACTGCACACCCAAAACCTGAATGAGGGAAAGGTGGGTCAGAATTAGGAAGGACCATATCGAGTCATTAGAATTACCAGCAAAGGCTAGTACAAACTCGAAGCAGGAAACAGTGCATAGCTACTGAACAACTGGAACGTGACGCACTTAAAGAGGTACTAATGCTAAGGTACGATCTCATTTAATTTTTTATAATATTATGAATCAGGCTAACACTTGCAGGCAACAGACACTAGAGGATGTGACTATTAGGTCTGAAAAAATGCGTTGCACTCTTTTTTTCTTGAACCGGTTTTGTCCAAAATGAGTTTTCTAGCAAGGTTTTAATGAGGCAACAGTAAATTGTACTAACTTAGATTCAAAGGCTGGTTTTAAATTGGAGTCAATGGTCGAATCAACAATATTTGAGCCCTATCAAGATCGACCTCGAATACTGGGGGCCATCACCCCCGAGTTAAGGTTTCTTAGCAAGAAAAGAAGGAAACTTTGTACTTGAACAATTTAGGCTCGGTTGTTAGGATTTATTGTAAGGGCCAAACGGTCAAGCGAACCTTACCCGCGTAGGCCACCTTAACCATAATACAAGCTTTTACACGCTTTCGATTATGTACTTTACACATAGAGATGAAGAAAGTTTCCAACTTTTTATTACATATTTTGCCTCTTAAAGCATCAAACGTAAGTGTTATCCCTATTCGGGGAATATCAAGCCCAAGGGCTACCCATATTCGGGGGATTATCAAGCCCAAAGGCTACCCCTAATCCCGAAGGCACAAAACCTATTAGGTAGGCCCTAAACATAAAAGGCTACGACCACTCTAAAAAATGGCTCGGAGACGTCTGAAGCCTATAATCAAAACATAAGGCCTTCATAAATATTCAAAACCTGCTAAAAGGTTACCCTCGAAAAAAACAACATCTAAAATAACTTAAGCATCTTGTAAAAACTTCCGGTCACTTCAAGTATTCAAAGCCTCGAGCGAATAAAGTTGCATCAAAGTCAGGCTCTGTTCGGACCTCCGAAAAGGAAAAACTTATTACTATATTTGATTCTATGCTAAGGCATTAGAAATATTAGCAAGAATAGGATTCACGAAAAGATGCTAAAAAGGTAGAGACTCGAAATTGCCAAAAACGGAAATTTTATATATTATGGAATGTATTTACAAAGGCCCAACAAAAATGGTCTCAGAACCATTGGAGCATTTGCATCACGCAAAACTCTCGGAGCCCTCCGCACCTTCGTGCTCGAAAAGTTTCTTCGCCTCAGCCTCATGCTTTTTTGTCTCCTTGATCTAAGCCGACAGGTCGAAGCTTAGGGCATGGATCTCTTCGAGGATCTCCCTTCGAGACAGCCGCCTCAAATATTCAGCATTGGTCTTCAAACGGGCCTTGGCTGCTTCGACATAGGCCTTTACTGGGCCACTATCTCTTTGTATTCCTTACCGAGGGCGTCTCGCTCTACTAAAGCCGAGCTCAGTTGTTCTTGGAGATCGTCATTCAGCTGGCACCTCTTATTGGATTTCTCCTTCGCCACCCGAAGTTAAACATATACCAATGCCAGCTTTGCCTGGGAAGTTTCCTTCTTCGAAGCCAGTCAGTCAATTTTGCTTTTCCACCCATCAGCCATGGCTTGGACCTTATTCATTTCAACTCAGAGTTGGGCAATCAGGTCGATCTTCTGTTGGACCTGTGAGGTTTGGTCGTTAGTCGCCATGACTAGTTCCTCGTTTCTAACTTCAAAGACCATTACCTTTTTGACTAGGTCGGCATATTCCCGCTCAGGGTCAAAGCCTCCTTTTTAGCCCTATCCAGCTCGACCTGAAGGTCCTTGATGGCCCCGTCATATTGCTCACTAAGGAGCTTAAATATATCCCTTTTTTGAGCCTTCTCATTGAGCTTGAGCTGATTGACCTTGACCCGGTACCGGATAAAGCTCTCATGATGAAGTACCGAGGCCTGCAAAATAATGAAGTATGTGAAAGATATTAAAACCTAACTAAAATTCAAAAAGACATAGTGATGACTTACCTGGTTCAGTGCCTACTGCGCCTCATTGAAATGGCATGGCACGTTCACCTCGTTCATCTTTTCCTGGTCCTCCAAGGCCACTAGGCATCAGAGATAGATGTCTATTCCCACGAGAGAATATAGAACCTGGGCATCCTCTAAGACAGTAAGAATAACCGATCTCTTGCGACTGGGGTCTACACTCAGAACGGGAAACTGATTAATCAATTTCGGGATCGAACTCGGCATGCCAGCTTTCGAAGATGTATCTTTCTTCGGGACTTTCAGGTCACCTAGCCCGGAGAAATTTTCCCAAGTGGACGATTCCACACCATTAAAGAAAGAATGAAGGGGATCTTCTGCATTGCGAAGCCCTTCATTGGACTTCTCTTTTCTTGCTTGGTCCTCCTCGAGCATGGACTCGGTGTAGGAAGGCGTACCCATAATTTATATTACACCGATCACTTCCTTAGGAGCAAAGTCGGTGTCTCGGGGGGTCTCAGCCCTTGTCTCCATCTTGACCTCTTGAGTTGGAAGGAGGTCGGTCTCATGACCCACCTCCTCGGTTGTGGCCTACTCTCTGGCAAGGGTTGCTTCGTGGGCAAAAAAAATCATCTTTTTTGGACTCATCCCTAAGCCGAAGAAGAGAATTAGAATCCGGCGTTCGAGAGTTGGAGCTCTTCTTGGGCTTACGAGCCACTCTTTTCTTTGACTTTACCTCGGAGCTCGAGTAGCCCGAAGCCTTTTTTTTCTTTTTATTCTTTTCCCCCGCGGTAGCCCCAGGCTGTCCCATAATGGAGGGATCAACAGACAAGGATACATCCTCGTCCCCTTACAAAGGCCTAAGCTCGATGGTCTTAGGCAAACCTATAAAAGAAAGTAGAAAGGTTAGTATGATATGAATTAAGGACGCGATGATAACTATTCGAAGGAGAACCTTACCATGAGAACGGGCCTCCCATGAGCTCTCGGAGTACGACATATGCTTACAGATGCCCTCAATAAACTCCTTAAGCCCGAGGACCGCATTCGGAACCCTGGAAACAGCTGCATAACCACAAATATGAATGACGAGGAAGAAAATGAAGAAAAATTGACATCTAAGGAAAGGTAGCACTTACGAGACGCCTTCCACTTCTCGGAGAATGGCATAAACCTGGGAGGGATCAGATCTTTAATCTTCACCCGATATTCATCAATGCTCGAAAAGAGGACCTTGCTGGCCCGGTGAGTAAGCTTGATTAGTCCCCCTCGGAAAATTCGAGGACTATGTAGATGGGGCATATGGACGAGGGTGAACCAAGTGTGAGCACGTGATTTTTGCTTCACGAAAACTAATTCAAAATAAATCAAAAATAAAACAAAATTCTCTTGGTATACAATTTTTAGGATTTGCATGGCATTTTGGATAATTATTTGTGTTTTGTCCGCAAATGTTTACCTTGTTGTAGTTAATTGAAAAATACAAAAGAAAAAATACATGTTGTATGCATATTTAGGATTTAATAATGCATTTAGAATTAATTAAACCGTCATTTGGCTCTGAAAAAGAAGATCACAAAAATATGCGTTTTATTCTATTTGTTGTCATTATGTGATTTTATTTTAAGATTTTAATTTGTGTGCTAATTGTTGTAAGTGTTAATTAATATTTGTGTAGTTTTATTTTTGATTTTACAATTTAATTAGGAATTGTTTTTAAATTAAATTAAAGAAGGAAAAGGAAAAGAGTTCAAAAAAATGAAGTAAATTCGGACTGGGCCAGTTTTAAAAAGAGAGTTCAGGCCCAAAAGTCACACGCCCACCCGGCCCAGGTCTGTCAACCGAAAAGACCATCAAAAGACGTAGTATAGGGCAAGAGCTACGTCGTTTTGATGGTGCCTGGTCCAGTTAAACGCAGATAACCCCAAACGACGCCGTATTGGCGTCTCAAATCTGAGCCGTTAATCAAACTGGATCGAACGATCCAGTTCAGCTCCTGCATAATTGAAACGGCGCCGTTTCAGGCATGTCAATCTAAACCGTCCATCTCCATTAATCCAACGGTCCCAAGCTTCCCACACAACCCTGTCCATTTCGACCCGGGTTGACCTAATATCTGAATGAGACCAAACGATGTTGTCCCCTTTAAGTGAATTGATCCAGGCCGTGGATCGTGATTGATCCAACGGTCAAGATAAATCCACCCCTCCCCTATATAAACTTAATATCCTACCCCAGCCCCCCAAACCAAACACCCCATTTTCCTGTTCATCATCGTCTCAGAGACGAAGCCCCCCAAACCCTAGCCGCCCTAGCTCCCCTTTGCCTGAAACCCGACGGCAACTACGCCGCTGGCCACCCGTTCCAAATATGTTACTCGTTTGGTTCGAATCTTCCCCCATCTTCTCTAATCTTTCTTTGAAGATTCGAGCCAAACGGAAACCTATACCAACCAACCCCAAATTCATACCAGGCAACCCCAAGACCTCCCTCATACCATAAATGACTTTGGTTCCGTTCAAATCTGTCTAGAAATGCTCGAACCTTAAATCGAAAACCAGGAACCCTAGAAATTCCAAATCATGGAAAATGTCCAAATTAAGTGAGGATTTGGGGTCTAATTGACCTTAATCGAAGTGTTCTCAGTTGAGAACACTTCGACTAAGGTCTGTTCGACCTCAAAGTGTCCGAGTCCGAGTTTCGAGCCTGGGTCCGTATAGTTCTGGTATTCTGAGGTATTTTCTTCTTTCCTTTGTCTGTGTTCATGTTTTTTTATCTATTTATCTGTTTATTTGTTAGTTTAGTTTTATTGTATTAAAATTCTTTTTGTCAATTGATTCTGTTAATCTTCAGTGAAACTTTTTATTTGGTCCAATTCTGTCATTTGTTTATGTTTGCTGTAACTATTATGTGTTATAAATTTTGTAATCGATTAATAAGTTGCGTCGATTAATTAGTTTCCTGTTAGTCTTTGATTCTGTCAATAACACTAATTGCCTATTGCTTTGTTGCTGATTTGTTCAGTGTCAATTGTAATATGTAATCGGTTAATTAAGCTTCGTTGATTAGGTCGTTCGTATAGTTTGAATCATTCACCATTCTGTTGTTTATAGTTTTCAAATTGTTAGTTATCCGATTAATTGAGATTCTATTTTGATTATGAGCATTGTTCTGAATCACTGGAACCTTTATATTTGATGTATTTTCTACCGTAAAGTACTAGCTGAATTGGTTATAGCTGTTAATCAAATCAATTTTGGTTAATTGTTTATTAAACAGATTTCAGAATTATGATTTTAATACAATAGTTGTATTAGGAGGCAGTAATATTAAGGGGTTTTCAGGGCTGATTTAGGAATGAAATAGTTAGGATTATAATTTAATATTAGTGCTTTGTTAGTGGGGTATTAATTAATACACTAATGGGGAACAAAAGGGAATGAGGGGCTGAAATTAAGGAAAAGCTTCCTTAGTGGAATTTAAAGTGAAAAAACCAGATTTTTAGTGGAAAAATTCTTATTTGAATAAGGAAAAGGGGTCGGGCACTAAGTTTGGAAAGGGTCTGGCTATGTGTATAAGATAGGGGTCATTTGGGACTAAGAGGGGGGATTTTTTGAACACAAAAGAAAATTTCAGGGTTTAAGTTAAAAAAGAATTGATTTTTCAGAACTAAAAATTGATTCTTTGAGAGTTAAAAACTGAAAGTGAAGCCTTTCTTTACGGCTGAAAATCAGAATTCTGTCACTGCTTTCGCGGTTTACATTTGGTACTACTGATTTTTGGATTGGCTTTCCTGGTTTTTCTTTTGGTTTTGGAGAGTTGTTTCGTTTGAATTTCTGGGTTTCTATTTGGTTTTCAAGTTTTCTGCTTGGTATCTGAATCTGGCTCTTGGGTTTCTACCACTATTTGTTACGGGGCTGTTCTGTGTATTTCTGCGTTGTTGCTGTTGTTGTGTTATTTACTGCTGTCCTGCTGATCTTCCTCTTCTTCTCTTGTTCTATTACCAGTTACATTCTCGAATCACAATGTCATGTAGCTGTTGAATAAATGAAAGGCAATGCTCGAATAGTTGAGTATTTAAGTTGTACTGATAGCTTAATAGTCAAATGATAGGTAGTTTTATAGTCTATCTTTGTAATTAATAAAGAAGGTGGACTATAGGATTTATATTCGACTGAACTGTTTTCTACAATTTTCCTTAGTTTCGATGTATGATAGTTGGGGTTTTTGTTTTCTTTTAAATAAATATATCAAGTTGTTGGAATTGAACAAATTTAGGTAATCCTAATTGGACGGATTTGGGCTAGTTTTGTGAATTAGGTATTAAGGATTGGTTCAGGAAGCTTGTTTGTTTAAAAGGGGGGGCTTGTTTGGTTTGAAGAGGTAAGTGTTGAATAGGTTTAGTTCTGCCAGTTTTAGGCAGAAATAAAAAGGCCATTAATTTTATAGAATTCGTAGGCTTGACATATTTGAAGCGCGATTCAATGTAAAAGGATAAGAACCTTAATCCAATAGGTTATTCAAGTTAACGAGCTAGCTTCAACAAACTTTCGTAAGCATCAGTAATTAAGGTGGGTTTAGTTTCAAATAGTTGAAAATCATTTAGTCCCAATGAATCAATCCGTCTAACAATGCGAGTTTAATCTAGCTATAGGCTAATTAGTTTATTTTGAATATATTATTTGTCGATTCCGTATTTTATTTATAATTTCAATTTTAGTAATATTCTCTTCCGTTAACATTTGTCTTAATCTAGCAATTAATATGTTACGCTTTTTTTTAGCATGTAATTAATTAGGATTTTTCTCTTTTATTTTAGAGACGAATTTAATAGAAATGTAGTCACTTTAGGATATCCTTAAAATAAATGAGGCGTGCTTCACAAAAATAAATCGTAAGTTGCGGGGCCCTCTATACGTGTTTGAAAAATTACTTAGACTTCGGGATGAGCCGTTTAGCAAAATTTCACGGCCTTACCCAAAATAATGATACGCTAATCGCTTTAGGCGCGCCTTGAATAAATTACTTTCTTAAACTCGAGTGCACATTTATGTGACCCAAATCCAAATCTTAACGGAGTCGAAATGTGTCGATAACCACGGGTACATTGACTGTGACGTGGTTCGAGATACGTTTTTCACAACGTTGCAATTTTCCGTAAAATAATAACAATAATAATAAAATTGATAAAAGCGGTTCAAAGTTAAAATTTGCATATAAGTTCTTAATTGTTAAAAATCAGATAAAATAAGCCAAATATAACAGTTGAGCGACCGTGCTAGAACCACAGAACTCGAGAATGCATAACACCTTCTCCCGGGTTAACAGAATTCCTTATCCGGATTTCTGGTTCACAGACTGTTAAACAGACTCAATCTTTTTCTCGATTCGGGATTTGACCGGTGACTTGGGACACCATAAATCTCCCAAGTGGTGACTCTGAAATAAATAAATAAATTCCGTTTCGATTGTCCTTTAATTGGAATAAACTCCCTTCCGCGTCCCTCTTGTGGGCGGCGCTGGCGAAAAAGGAGGTGTGACAGCTCTGGCGACTCTACTAGGGATTTGGTAACCCAGAATCTCTGGTTCAAGGTTCAGAATTCGAGCTTAGATGAATTGTTATATTTGGATTTATTTATTATTTGATCTTATTACATGTTTTAGCCTAAAATGTGCAAAATGATGCTTTTTACTGCTTTGATATTATTTGAACTGTACATATAAACTGTGCCGAAACCTTCTCTTCTTACCTCCGGGGATGTGCTTACTGGTTGAGACTCCCTATTCTGTTAGTGTCATATCCTAAAATAAAAGAGGCTCGGAAAGTTTCTAAGTCGGTTGGCCTTTTGGTTCCCGGAAAGGAGCTCCTTCCTCAACTCGAGTTGTCCGCTCGGGTACACTGTCTAGAACATATACCCAGGTTGAACCTAGAATAACTTGACTTCATGCCGGATCCCTAGTAGGAACGTTTATTTGCATCATGTTGCATTTGACTTAGGGGACTCAACACAGGGGTTGGGTCCGTCTAGGACAAGCAACCTGAAATGAAAAAAGACCATCCTGCTGCATCTTGTTTGTTTTGCACATTTGTTTGCTTCAGATCTGCATGTTGACCGGCTTCTAAAATCGGGAATCTTTGGAAAAAAAAGGAAAAATACAGCAGTGTAGGGAGATAACTACTTATTTTTTTTAGAAAAAAATAAAACCAATGTCCAAGTAGTGTCAAAACCATGCCGAAAAAAAAATTTAGTTTGATTTATTATAAAAGAAAGGAGTCTTGTTTACAAGTTTAGTTTAGGTGGGGCGAACTACGCCGGTTTGATTCTCACAGGGCGTGAGATACGTAGGCAACCCTCGTCGGGTCCAACCTTCCATTTGGCAAAAATAGCCCAAAATGTCAAAAATTTTAATTTTTCGTCATAGAGTCGGGTGATGCTGTTTTATCAAAAATAGCCGAATGTTCCCAAAAGGGACGCCGGAAGGCTGACTTTGTATAAACGGCCACTTCTGTCGTTTTTTTATTATTGATCGATTGACTCACACAACCTTAAAATCTTCGTCCCTGAAGTGCTGAAAGGTCGTGTTCGGAAAATCGGGTCTTTCTTTTATGAAAAATAATCAATACGTTTGGAGTCAAATAAATTTTCTTTTTGTTTAATCACCTTAATAAATGTGCAGAATGAGCACAACTCAAAATGAACCTTTTTCAATCATGAATAAAATCCCCCTCCAATTACGGCTATGGTGGAATGATTTAGGCAAAGAAGGGCGAGACGAAGTCAAGAAACATCTGAAAGGTCTCACGGGTTTTTTGGGTATCAGGCCTCGAGGGGATATTATAAGGGCACTGGTCCCTTACTGGGACCCTGCGCACAATGTATTCCACTTCTCGGACTTTGAACTCACCCCGACTTTCAGAGGAAATAGCAGGGTACATCGGCAGTGTTGAGGTTCCGTTGAGGCGTAAATACCTGGTTGCTCCAAGAGCCGTAGCGGTGCACTGGTTTTTGGACTCGTTAAAGATAGTCAGAACGATCCATAACCCAGACTTGGCAAAAGGTTTTTGCACTCTGAGCTTCATATACCAAAGATACGGACACATAGGAGGATTCGACAAGCCAGAAAACAAATTGTGCAGCAAAAGTAACCGTTGAAAGTGGGATGAACATAGACGGGTTGCTTTCATGATAACCTTCTTAGGGTTTTTAGTGTTCCCAAGAAAATACAGGAATATTGACATAAAGATAGTTGGGGTCGTCAGTACTTTGCTCACTCAAGATGACAGCACGCTTGCGCCCATGATTGTATCTGATATCTTCCGAGCTCTCACGGCCTGCAAAGCCGGGGGGAACTTTTTCGAAGGGTGTAACTTGTTATTGCAAATGTGGATGACCGAACACCTATGTCACCGAGCCCAGTTCCTAAGCCATGGATCTTCTGATAAAACCTGCATAGAGGAGTTCTACACCAGAATTAGTGAGGTCCGCTTACCTGAAGGAGTCTCGGCATGGACCTCATACTTCTGGACCCTCAACGCCAGTCAAATACAGTGGACACTGGGATGGTTACCGATTGACGAAGTCATATATATGCCAGCAGCTAGGCCCTATTTTCTTTTAATGGAGCTTAAGAGCATTCAACTTTATGCGCCGTATCGGGTTTTGAGGCAGCTTGGGAGGTGTCAGATAGTGCCGAAAGATGAGGACCTGAGCACCCAAGTGATTGAGATCAGTTCCGATGGCCAGTTTCCTGAAGCAAGGGTCCGCCAGATTTGGAGCCAATGACAATACTTAGAGGCAAATACTTGTGTACTGAATCGGGCAAAAGAGGAAGTTTCACCTGGATATCAGGCTTGGTACAAAGGGGAAGTGTCGTCTGGAAGGCCGTCTAAAAGACCTCACCTTCAAGAATTTGCCAAGTCCTCACAAGAGCATTGGGACTGATTGACGAAGGATAAAGAATACAGGGCCACAATAGGCAAGTTGAAGCAGCAGGTCATAGATCTTCAATTTGAAAGAGAAATTCAGACCGCGGCCGATGAAGGGGACAGAAAGAAATCAGCCCAAGAAAATGACTCCCTTAGAGCTCAAAACCGACAAGTCATAATGAATGCCGACAACCAACGGAGAAGCCAGTCCGATAAAAGGCTGATAGCAGGGTTAAGGAATCAGGTCGTTGAAAGCCGAAAAGACTTGGAAAGATCCAAGGCAAGCATAGCAAGAATGCGGGCCAGATGGGCAAAAAGTGCAGCAGCGCGGAAAAAGCACCTATGGCAAGTGAGAAGGGATTATGAAGGGAGCATTGCAATATTAAGAGATATAAATTCCACTCTGGGAGATCGGGTCTTTAAACAAACCCGAGATGCTAGACGGACAGGGAGCGCTGCTATGATTCAATAGCCCGAATGGAAGAGCAAATGGAGAGGTTCCAAGATCAGCTCGTTGACAACACTCAAGTATTGGGATTAAAGAATCAACGAATAGAACAGCTGTGTATGGAAAGGGATAGAATCAGGGGTAGGATCGATGAGATTGGGCAATACATCACCACGAAGTGCCTAACATGTGAGGAAATGCCCCGTGATACCCTTTTTGCCTCAGTCATGGGTTATGTCCACCAGATCATGGAGGAATTAAAAAGCTTGCAAAGAGGCTTGGCACCAAAGCCCGCGGAAAGGGCGAACGATGCCTCACGGGCACCAAAATGCAAGGCTTTAATGTATCCCTAGTTCAAGTCTGCACTTGTTTGTTTTTAAGAGTCTGTTGTCTACCCCTATGTTCTCTTTTCATATCAAACAATGTTAATAGTGTGGAGTCTTTATTTCGTTTAAATGATAGCTTGTAATAGCATATTTTGGTAATAAAATGCGAAATTGTGTCTTTATTTTTACTTATGGCAGAACTACGCCCGGTCTCATTCATGCGGGGACACGATACATAGGCAATTCACATAAGATTAGACCACCACTAAAAGATAAAAAGAAAAGGCAAAGTGAATAAAGAAAGGACATAAGTCGGAATGACGCATGCAGTCAAAGCAAAAACATGTTAGAAATGGTTAACTGCCTAGGAACATTGCATTCCCCAATGTGAAATTGCAATATGTGTTAAACTCTAACGCTAACAAGTTTGTTGTTAATATCAGAGAAAGAGATTTCAAAACAGTTAGCTCGTTAGAACATTCTGGCAGATTACCATTACCACACAAGATCAAAAGGGCCCATTCCGAAAAGTATGTCTGGTTCGGACAAAAGTGTTGAGGAGGAAAAGTCGGAGATGAAAATGATGAAGGAGGAAGTGGACAGGTTGAGACAAGAGATTGTTGGGATGCACCTAGCCTGGGCAAAGGGACAAACACCACCAATACTTCCCCCTACTCCTACCCTTTCACCAGCTTGGACTCCGGAACACCCTCCCACTGGTCCATCAGCGAGCTTCCCCATTGCTCAATACTATCAAGGGGAAACTTCCTATAATCCCCAAGCTCCACCACCCAAACAAAACCCTCCTCCACAAGCTGTTCCTATTTTTGTGGCACCTCCACCCGCCACATTGCAAAAATCATCTGATGAACCAGTGTTTCAGGTTCACAACAATCAATACTATCCTCCTGAACTCACCTTCAAAGCACCCGAGCCATACACTTACACCCCTCACCTTCAGCTCCCGACAGAAACTGAGAGGCCAGTTAAGAATCCGGAGTAGGACGAAATGCTCCGTAAAGTGAAAAGCCTGGAGCAATCCTTCAGGAATATGCATGGATTGGGCAGCCAAGTCAGTGTGTCCTATAAAGATCTGTGTCCCTTCCCTGACGTTCAATTGCCGGCAGGTTTTAAGATGCCAAAGTTTGATCTATATGAGGGTCATGGTGATCCCATGGTGCATCTACGAGGTTTCTATAGTAAGATGAGAGGGGAAAGTGGAAAGGATGAGCTGCTGATAGCTTATTTCAGTCAAAGTTTGAGCGGGCCCGCATTGGAGTGGTACACGAGGCAGGATCCTAGCAGGTGGTACACCTGAGACGATCTAGCATAGGCATTTGCAGGTCATTTCCAGTATAACCTTGAGATCATACCCGACCGTCTCACACTGTTAAAACTTGAGAAAAAGCCCGGAGAGTAGGGAATTCGGATTCCGTTGGAGAGAACAAGAAGCAAGAGTCGATCCGCCAATGAGGGAAGGAGAAATGGTGGACTACTTCTTACAAATGTTGGATCCAACTTACTTTGGTCACCTGGTGACATCAGTTGGCAAATCGTTCAATGAAGTAGTAAAAATGGGTGTCATGGTTGAAAAGAGACTCAGGTCCAACAAGATAATGAGCTATTCGGCGATCAAGGCCATAACTCAGGCTATCCAAAGCGGCACGGGAGGTGCACTCGGGGAAAAGAAGAGAGAGGAGGTCGCAACAGTCGAAGCAGGTACTTGGTACAGATCAAGAGGTCTTTCCCCTCACTACCAACCCAGACCCTATTACCCAAACTATCCACACACTCCATACAACCCTTCACAACCCTATTATCCACCACAAGAGCCACATTTCTCCGTCCATCACGCCCAAACTTACACCCAGCCTCCGGCTCGCCCAAAATGGCGTGCGCCGGCTCCCCAACATTCATATCCACCTCCACAAAACACATATCCACCAATAAGGGCATACAGGAATCCTTCAGGGCCAAGCTTCCGTGGAAATTAGGCTTTCAGGAATGAGAGGATGCAGAAGCCGAGAACATTCACTCTGTTGGGAGAAACCTATACTACTCTGTTCCACAAGTTGAGACAGATAGGCCTATTAAGTCCCGTTGAACCCAAATTGCCCAATCCCCTTCCCAGAAATCTGGACCACTCAGTAAGCTGTGAATATTGTTCGGGGGCTCCCGGGCATGATTCTGAGAAGTGTTGGAAGTTGAAGACTGCCATACAAGATCTTATTGACACAAATAGGATTGAGGTTCAGGCACTAGAGGCACCCATAATCAATGAAAACCCGTTACCGGTGCACCATGAGGCCCACATGATCGAACTAGTGCACGAAGGAGGGAAACCTAAAACACCCTCACAAACGGTAATGATGATTCATGCCAGTCCTAATTAAAAGTCGACCAGTGGAAAGGCAGTGGTACAGTTGGGAAAGGTAGATGACAAGCCATTTGTGGTAGTGGGGAAAGATTCGTCTGTTGCTGCGAAGAAGCCAAAGTCAGTCAGGGCAGTGCTGCAGGGAGTATCAAGGAAACTAGTGTTGGTGGTGAAGGGGGTCCACGTGGAACCAGTTGTTATCAAGCCAGTCATGCAGTTGCCGATAACAAGTGAGAAAGCTGTGTCGTGGAGCTACAGTCGAGTGACAGTGATGCATAAGGGGAAGGAGGTTGTGGAAGAAGTATGCGAGGCTCAGGGTTTAACTCATTCAGGAAGGTGTTTTGTTCCCGCATAATTGAGAAGGGCCAATCCTGTAACAATAAAGAAGCCAGTAACGGAGGAAGAAGCAGAGGAGTTTTTGAAGAAGATGAAGGCACAGGACTACTCAATTATAGAGCAGTTGAGGAAGACCTCAGCCCAGATTTCAATGCTATCCTTGTTGATCCATTCAAGCGATCATTGCCAGGCCTTAATGAAGATTCTCAATGAAGCCCATGTCCCGTACAAGCTCTCAGTGAACCATTTGGAGAAAATAGTGGACAAGATATTCGAGGTAAACCGAGTGACATTCTCTGACGATGAGTTACCGGTAGAGGCTACAGAACACAATAGAGCACTCTACCTGACTGTGAAATGCGAAGACTCGGTGGTCACTCGAGTACTAATTGATAATGGGTCAAGCGCCAATATCTGTCCTTTGGCCACTATGAACAAACTAAAGGTTGCTAATGATATGATCCACAAGAACAACGTCTGCATCCGAGGTTTTAATGGGGGCGGTACCGACATAGTGGGTGATATCGTACTGGAATTAACCATTGGTTCAGTGGTGTTCACCATGGAATTTCAAGTGATAGATGTGGCAATGTCGTACAATCTTCTGTTGGGACAACCTTGGATCCACGCAGCCAAAGCAGTGCCTTCTACACTGCATCAGATGGTCAAATTTGAATGGGAAAGGCAAGAGATTGTGGTACACGGGGATGACGGCACACATGCCGTCAATGATGCTATTGTGCCCTTCATAGAAACCGACGATGACAAGTGCCCATGGGTTTATCAGGTTTTTGACGTAGTCTCAGTAGACAAAATTCCTGAGGGTGGGGGCCTTCCACTTCCCAGAATCACAACTGCAACCTTTATGATAGCCTCAGAGATGTTGAACAGCGGGTTTGTACCAGGTAAAGGTCTGGGGATTGATCTGCAGTGAATGGTCCAGCCAGTTTCTTTGCCCAAGAACATGGATACTTTTGGGTTGGGATTCAAGCCTACCGCAGCGGATGGAAAACAGGTCCGCAAGTTGAAGAAAAGAGTCTGGGTCTTTCCTAAGCCAATCCCACGCCTGTCCAGATCATTTGTCAAAGCAGGGTGCAGAAAGTTGCAGTACTGGAAGTTCTTGGACCCTTGATCGGGCCAGATGGAGATTTGAATGAGGGCTTTGAAAGAATGTTCGTAGATGTCAACATGATAGAAGCTGGAGAGGGTTCCAGTAAGGCAGACATACAGTTTGTGAGGCCTAGGGCCAATGTCAACAATTGGACAGCTACTCCTCTTCCTACTTGGAGGGAGTCCTAGTAGTTGGCTCTGATTTTCCTTTTTGTTTTCTGGATTATTCCAGGGTTGTAATACAGATTCCTTTTTATTTCTATTATTTCTCAACAAAGTGTGAAACCTTGTTATCCCATAATTCAATAAAATGTAAAGTTTCTTCTTCATTCCTTATTTTTATTTTTAATTCTTGTTTCTTTCTTTTCTTTTTTCCTGAACAGTTCTTTTCATACTGGTCTTAATGACATGGCATGCACAACGGATCTTCAACATAGTCTAAAAGATCAATCTGATTCCGAACTAACCATACAAGAGGTCGATTATGATAATAAATCGGAATACGATGAGGATGAAGCCTTCGAGGAGATAAACAGAGAGTTAAGCCAGTTTGAAGAAAAACCCAGGCCCAACTTAAATGACATAGAAGCCATCAATTTAGGGGATGCAGTCGATATCAGGGAAACTAAAATAAGCATCCACATTGCACCAAATATCAGGGAAGAATTAATCAAAACACTTATTGAGTTCAATGGTGTTTTTGCATGGTCATATGATGACATGCCAGGGTTAAGCACGGATTTAGTGGTTCATAAATTACCCACGGACCCGGCATGCCCTCCCGTCAAGCAGAAATTGAGGAAGTTCAAAACAGACATGAGTGTGAAGATTAAAGAAGAAATAACCAAGAAGCTGCAAGCAAAGGTTATTCGGGTCACTCGATATCCTGATTGGTTGGCTAATGTGGTGCCAGTGCCGAAGAAAGATGGGAAGATCAGGGTGTGTGTCGATTACCACAATCTAAACAGGGCGAGTCCAAAGGACAACTTTCCTTTACCCAACATCCATATCTTGATCGACAATTGTGCCGGACGTGAGATCAGATCTTTTGTAGATTGCTATGCTGGGTATCATCAGATTCTGATGGATGAAGAAGATGCGGAAAAGACGGCATTTATTACGCCGTGGGGGACTTATTGCTACCGGGTGATTCCATTTGGTTTGAAGAATGTCGGGGCAACGTACATGAGAGCAATGACCATTGTGTTTCATGACATGATCCACAAAGAAATTGAGGTGTATGTGGACGATGTGATCATAAAGTCCAAGTGTCAGGAAGACCACGTAGCAGACCTAAGGAAGTTTTTTCAAAGATTTCGAAGGTATGATATTAAGCTCAACCCGGCCAAATGTGCATTTGGTGTTCCATCTGGGAAGCTTTTGCGATTCATCGTCAATCGGCGAGGTATTGAGTTGGACCCATCAAAGATCAAATCTATCCAAGATTTTCCACCGCCGAAGAACAAGACAGAAGTAATGAGTCTGTTGGGAAGGTTGAATTACATCAGCAGATTTATTGCTCAACTCACAGCAACCTGTGAACCCATTTTTCGGCTACTGAAGAAGGATGCTGAGATATAATGGACAGCAAAATGTCAGGAGGCATTTGACCAGATCAAAGGATATTTATAAAATCCATCTGTGTTGGTTCCACCTGAGCCGGGAAGACCGTTAATTCTTTATCTAACGGTCCTAAAGAATTTGTTTGGCTGCGTGTTGGGACAACACGACATTACAGGAAGGAAGGATCAAACCATCTATTATCTCAGCAAGAAGTTTATAGTATATGAGGTTAAGTACACTCAACTCGAGAAGACATGTTGCGCCCTAACTTGGGTGGCCCAGAAATTGAAGCATCATTTGTCCTCATATACTACTTATCTCATTTCACGCTTGGATCCATTAAAGTATATTTTCCAGAAGCCTATGCCCACAGGGAGGTTGGCGAAATGGAAAATATTACTCACGGAGTTTGACATCGTCTATGTGACGAGGACAGCCATGAAGGCCCAAGCGATGGCCGATCACTTGGCTGAGAATCCTGTTGATGAAGAATACGAGCCATTAAGGACGTATTTTCCCGATGAGGAAGTAATGCATATAGATAAGTTGGAATTACCTGAGGAACCAGGTTGGAAGCTTTTCTTTGATGGAGCCGCAAATACGAAGGGTGTTGGAATAGGAGCGGTACTTACTTCTGAAAAAGGACGTCATTATCCTGTTACAGCTCAGCTGTGTTCCTATTGTACCAACAACATGGCTGAGTATGAGGCATGCATTTTGGGCTTACGGTTAGCTGCAGACATGGATGTCCAGGACGTTTTGGTCTTGGGAGA
The DNA here is from genome assembly GCF_000715075.1 of Nicotiana tabacum. NCBI lineage: Eukaryota > Viridiplantae > Streptophyta > Magnoliopsida > Solanales > Solanaceae > Nicotiana > Nicotiana tabacum. The sequence continues at coordinate 48,276,328 of NC_134099.1, read as the reverse complement.
CTCGGACCTCCTGGTGCATCAAATCCAGGGTGAATGGGAAACACGGGATTTGAAGCCCATACCATATCGACAATGTTTGCACGATCTGAGCAAGCGATTTCGATCAGTGGAGTTCAGACACATCCCAAGAGTTCACAATGAGGTTGCCGATGCATTGGCCACTTTAGCATCAATGTTGCACCACCCAGACAAAATTCATGTTGACCCGTTGCACATCCAGGTTCGTGATCAGCATGCCTATTGCAACATGATAGAGGAAGAAGTGGATGGTGAGCCATGGTTTTATGACATCAAAGAGTACCTCAGGATGGGGATATACCCGGAGCAGGCCACCGGAGATCAAAAAAGAGCCATTCGGAGATTGTTAAGTGGTTTCTTCCTCAGTGGAGGAGTGTTGTACAAAAGAACCCCAAATTTGGGATTGCTGAGATGTATAGACGCCAGTCAAGCCACGACAGTTATGACAGAGGTACATGCTGGAGTTTGTGGGCCACATATGAGCGGATATGTATTGGCAAAGAAGGTTCTTCGAGCAGGGTACTATTGGCTCACTATGGAGTGTGATTGTATCAATTTCGTGCGGAAATGCCATCAATGTCAGATACACGGAGATTTGATTCATTCTCCGCCGATAGAATTGCATACAATGTCAGTGCCATGGCCATTTGTTGCCTGGGGCATGGATGTCACTGGACCTATTGAGCCGGCAGCTACCAACGGTCATAGGTTCATTTTGGGGACCATCAACTATTTTACTAAGTGGGTTGAAGCTAAAACTTTCAAGTTGGTAACCAAGAAGGCAGTGGTAGATTTTGTTCACTCCCATATCATCTGTAGATTTGGGGTCCCAAAAGTGATCATCACGGATAATGGTGCTAATCTTAACAACAATTTGATGAAAGAGGTATGTCAACAGTTTAAGATTACACACCGTAATTCCACACCATATCGTCCCAAGGCGAATGGAGCAGTTGAAGCAGCCAACAAGAACATCAAGAAGATACTGAGGAAGATGGTAGAAGGATCCAGACAATGGCATGAAAAATTACCATTTGCATTGTTGGGTTATCGCACCACTGTCCGGACTTCAGTAGGTGCAACCCCTTATTTGTTGGTATATGGAACTGAAGCAGTAATACTGGCAGAAGTTGAAATTTCATCCCTTCGGATTGTCGCTGAGGCTGAGATTGATGATGACGAGTGGGTCAAAATCCGTTTGGAGCAGTTGAATTTGATTGATGAAAAGAGATTGGTTTCTGTGTGTCATGGCCAGTTATATCAAAAGAGAATGGCAAGAGCCTACAACAAGAAGATGCGCCCCAGAAAATTTGAGGTGGGGCAGCAGGTGTTGTAACGAATTCTGCCACATCAGGCCGAAGCAAAAGGCAAGTTCGCCCCGAATTGGCAAGGACCGTTCATTATAACTAGAGTGTTGTCCAATGGCACTTTATGTTTAACAGATATCGACGGGAAATATGTCGACATGGCTATCAGTTCTGACGCAGTTAAGAGATATTATGTATGATTTCTTTTGATTGTAATTGTTGTTTGTTTGTGGTTGGCATTTATCGGAGAATGAAATGACTGAGGCAATTCTTTCTTCTATCCAAACACTTTAACCTTTGCTTCCCCTTTTGAGCCTTATTTATTCTTTCATATCCCTCTTTTGGAATCAGTAATTAAAATGAAAGAAAAAGAAAAAGAGAAAAAAAATAATGATAATAAAGACAAAAGAAAAGTCACAAGAAAAACAAAGGAATTGGGAACTACGTTTGACCTGATTCCTCAAAGAAGGATACGTAGGCGCCTCACGGCTCGGTCATAGTGTAACATGGTGTGCATAATGTACATAGTGTAACAAAATAAAATTCCCAAGCAAGAAAACTGGGGCAGAAGTTTGCGTTTGTTAATTTTGGTAGTCCAAGAGTTGTACTGTTTTACCCATTAAAATTATTTTGAACTTGTGATACCCCTTTTCCTTTTTTAACCATACACAAAAACCCATATTAATGTCTAAAAAAGACCTCCCGATCAGTATCTGAGAAGTGCCAAGTCAATGCAAATGGAAGTCGGGAATCACACTCTGATCCCCAACAGAGAAGAAGATCATAAACTGGAAATAAATTGATAACCGAAAGAATCCCCAGCAAAGAGAGTCATGTAAGAACGTGATTTTTGCTTCACGGGAATTACTCCAAAAGAAAAAGAAAATCAAAACTATATGCATAAGTGTTTTTGTCATTGAGTGGTTTTTATTTAATGTTAAAATTGTGGTGATAACCAATATGTGTGTAATTGTATTTTAATTTGTTGCAATTTATTTAGGAGTTTTTAGTTTAATTTTGTCAATTGAAGAAAAGAAAAAACTGTGGAAAATCAGGTTGGGCCCCAAAATGAGGCCCAAAATCAAAACAAATACCCAGTCCAAACTAGGCCTGCCCAGGCACGGACCCAAAACGACGTCGCATAGGGCGTCTGATCTGAGCCGTCCGTTCAAACTCATCCGACGGTCCACACTCACACCCATAACCCGACCTGTTTACTCGGGTCAACCCAACCCCTCACTTAAACCAAAACGACCTCGTTCCCATACCAAACGACCCCGTCCTGTCACTCACCAGTAGATCCAAGCCATTGAGATCACTTGATCTAACATCCCCGATCTATCTTCCCCTTCCGTATATAAACCCTCCATCACACCCCACGCCCCCCTATCCAAACACCCCCGGCTTCATCGTCTCCAGAGCCTAACCCTAATATCCCAAACCCTAGCCGCCCCCTTCACCTTCACTGTAAAGCCGGCGGCAAGGACGCCGGTGACCACCCCCTTTACACCCCTGATGCACCTCAACCCCCTGAATCCAAATCCACTGACAGCTTGGCTCGAATCCTCCCCTACCTTCTCGAATCTTCATTTGAAGATTCGAGACAAAACTCGATCTACACCAAACCAACCCAGATTCACACTAGACAACCCCCTGACCTCCCTCGTGACCAAACCAAGTTTGGTTTGGTCCGAATCTACCCACAAGTCATAAGATCCCAGATCTGAAGATTCAAACCTTGGAATACAAGAACCTGGGGAATCCGGTCAGTTTCATGGGGGTTTTGGGACCTAATAGGCTTTAATCAAGGTGTTCTCGGTCGAGAACACCCCGATTAAAGTTTGTTTGGCCTCAAATGGTCAAAACTGGTTCAGGTCTGGTCCGTTCTTGGTTGAACTTCCACAGTAAGTTTTCCTTTTTCTTTTCTGTTTTATTTTAGTACTGATTAAGTGTGTTAGCATGTTTTTGTTGTGATTGTTTGGTATTTTCTGATATTTTCTTCCGTCTTTGTAAAGACCCTGTATTTGGTCGTTTGTTCTTCTGTGTATATATGAATACGTCTTGTGATACACCTGCTCGCCAATTAGATTAGTCGTCGAATAGATAACTCATATAGATTCTCTAGGTTGTGCAAAGTTGTTAAAGGCAGTCGATTGCCCTGTTCATGTTGTTTATATGACCGACTGGTTATTTCTTGTTATAATTAGTATAGTCGATTTGATAAACGTCGTCGATTAGTTTTCTACGACTGAATGATCAAATGGTCTGATAACTTCACATGACTGATCGAACCCTATTGTTGACTGGATGCTTGACATTTTTTGAAATTAGTTTGTTTGCATTGAAAACAACTGAGAGATTCAGTTCAGGGCAGCTCTGAATTTGAACTTTCAGAAATTCAAAATGCCCTACTGTTGCAGGGAGTTAATACAGTAATAACCAGGGTTAACAGGGGTAGTTTGGGTGTTAAAAAGAACAGTTTAAGTGAGCTGACAAATAGGGTACTGGATTATGATTAAATTAATAACAATGGGGAACAAAACATGATGCCATGGGTTCAAAATATATACTTTAATGCACCCATAACCCTTGATTAGAGTAATAAGACAAGCATGGGGGCTGAGGGGTTTACTTCAAGACAATGCCCTTAGGCATGGGGAGTTAAGGGGTATGGGAAGACTGCAATTTGCAGGATCCAGGCAGCTTGACTGACCTGGATTAGCTTATAAATAAGCTGTTTCAAAACATAAAAAGGGCTGGACATTTTTTAGTCTTCAGAGAAAGAAAGAAACATAAAAAAAATTTCAGAATATTGTAACCAAACACTGTCTGAAAACTGCTTAAGAGTTCAAGTTGGTCAAGCTGTCTTTGCCAATTGTTGTTGGTTATTTGCCGAGCTGTTTGTAATTGTTGAACTGCTAGTGCTGTTACATTTAATACTCTGGTTTTTCTGCTAGGTCACCATTCTGTTTCTGGGACTGCTTGTTTGTTGCTCGACCACCTATTGGGTTTTCCTTGTTGTTGAGACTGCTGCTGTTTATCTGTGGACTATTGGTGACATTGTTGCTGATTGTTTGCTGTTGATTGTTGATTGCTGCTTACCTGCTGTTGATGTGTTGTTGCATTCTACTCAGCTGATCATTCTCCTTCTTCTTTTGTTTTCCTATACCTGGTACACGACTAATACTGTCCATGTAACTTAAAAATTGAGCATGAATACAAAAGAGAAGATTTGAAGACGTTTATGTCCACATATAGTTTGTTATATCGAGTATCATGTAATGTGTAATGGTTTACATTCTTGCCTGGATACTGGAGTTGGTCCTCTTATATAGTGAATGTAAATGTAGGATAATTTAATATCATATTGTGTGTAGGTTGACAGACAAGAGGATTGGCAGTATAGTAGGCTACATCTTAGAAATTAGTTGTGTTTTGTGATTAGCATGTCCTTAAATGCATGTCAAGTATAAAACTATCCATGTTAGTTAATTTCATTTCCCTTTTGATAAACTGCCTCATTATAATTGTCGAACCACGCCCTTATAACAAATAGCACAAGTCTGCATTCCCCAACCTCACGAAGGTTGAGCCCAAGTCGAAACGGGCTAAGCAGGCCTTCATCGGAAAATCAGTGGCCCAGGCCTGGCCAATCCCGCATAAGCTGGGTTTGGGCCCATGAGATCCGATCGCTTGCCCGTGGGGCGCGGCCTTGTTTCTGATTTTTTGTGAAAGCATTCTGAATCCTGCTATAAATGACCTGCAAGCATATAATTAACTAGGACTATCTATGCTTTCAATTAGTAGAGACAAACGCGACAAGAAATGTAGTTGCTATAGGATATCCTTTTAAAATAAAGACGAGATGAGCCTTGACAAATAAAAATGCACAAGCTGCGAGGCCCTCATTAAATGTATATATCGAAGCATTTAGTTTCCAGGACGGGTCGTTTAGCAAATCTCACGGCCCTCCCAGAATAATAACGCGATAGTCTCTTTAAGCGCGTATTTAATAATGTTATCTCCTTAAACTCGGGTTCACATTTATGTGACCCAAATCCAAATCTCAACGAACTCGATATGTGTCCCTAATCACGGGTACATTGATTGTGACGTGGTCCGAGATGCATTTCCATGACGTTGCAAATTCTTTTTAAATAATAAACGATTCGTGTTTCCGAACAAAGAGGGGCAGCTGTGAGCACGTGATTTTTGCTTCACGAGACAATCGCTCCAAAAGAAATAAAAAATAACAACAATTGATCCCGTTGTACAATTTTGAGATTTTTACATGGCACTTCGTTAATTGTTTATGACTTTGGCCCATTTTTACTTTATTAAAACAAAATACAAAAAATGTACGTGTCATGCATGATCTGAACCGTAACATGGTTGTTAAATAGAAAAGCATGAACAGGCATCTTTGCCCGTGATTTTGTTTTGTTTAATTTTTACCTGTTTTGAATCATTTTAATGTGTGTGCAAATAATTGTATTAGGTGTTTATTTTAATTTGATTTTACTTAGTTTTGTATTTTTATAATAAAAGAAAAGAAAAAAAAAAGAAAGAAAAGAAAAGACCCCTTCCGGACTTGGGCCAATTTGTTAAAATTGGCCCAACAAACTCAGCCCAAACCCAGGCCTGCTCGGTCCAGACCATCTGATGCCCAGAGAATCCAAACGACATCGTATTGATACAGGTTGATCTGGGCCGTTGATCTCAGATTGATCAACGGCCAAGATCAATCCCCCGTAACCCACCAACAAACCCGACCCGTCTCACCCGGACCGACCCCAAACCTTTATCCTTGAAACGACGTCGTCCCTGGTTAGCCAAAGGATCCTGGCCCTTCATCTCATCTCATCCAACGGCCAGGATCCATTTGCTCACTAACTATATAAACTCCTAACACTACCCTGCCCCCCCTATCCAAACCCCAGCCTTCGTCGTCCTCACCACAACCCCCAAACCCTAGAGCCGCCCTAGTATCCCCCACCATGAAAACCGGCGGCATGAACGCCGGTGACCTTCCCCTTAACACCATAGAACCCCCTTGACGTCCTGAACCCAAATCTACCAACCACATACCTCGAATCCTATCCCACATTCTCGAATCTTCATTTGAAGATTCGATTCGGAACCTAATCTACACCGATCTGCCTTGAAATCATACCAGACACTCCCCAGACCCCCCTCGTGACCAAACCATACTTGGTTTGGTCCGAATCTAACCAGGGAAACACGAATCCCAAATCTAAGTTTTTGAACTCTAGTTTTCCCTGTGCATGTTCCGTGCTTTGTTCAAACTGAAGAGATTAAGGCCTAATGGACCTTAATCGAGGTGTTTCTCATCCGAGAAACACTTCGTTTAAAAGTCCATTCAACCTTAAAGAAGGTCCGTTCAAACACCAGTGGATTTTTCTGATTTGTTCCTTAAAAAGCTTTAAGGTGAGTTAATTTTCTTTTCTTTATTTCAGTTCGTATGTTTGTGTGTTGTTAAAAGCCTGTCCGCATGGCCAAACTTTTTGTTTTGTGTTTTTGAACTGCTATTGTCCACCTTGGCCGGACCTCTATATTCAGTCAGTTTCTTTCTTCATAATGCGTGTGTATAAATGTATGTTCAATTGAATCCGTAACTGGTCATTCATTTAGTTCTTAGGGCCTTTCTGTTTGACATTGCAAATGAACCCCTTATGTGATACTGTTTAAATGTCTGATTTTTGGCTACGATTGTGTATGTTAATGCTAATATAGTCGAGTCGACATGTGTCGTCAATTAGTTTCAACTGTCCGAACAATAACAAATCGAGTTGCTTCTGTTGAACATTTGCCTGAATCAATTAAGAACCAAGTCCTGTTAATTATAGTCGTTAATATGATTTCAGAAACCTAAGGCTTGGTCTGTAACTGAAATCTGAGTTGATGGCATGTGCACTTGTGCACAGCATGTGCATTGTGCACAGCCTGTTTTCCTGCATAAAAAGGCTTTTGATTTTAAAAAATGGTTTGACAGCATATGCTGTCAGATATATTCTACTGCCCATATTTGCTTTTGGTTAATAAAATGGGAAAGTTTAAAGCTGCCAGGAGAATGATGGGGTTTTATATTTAATTAGCTAAAGTGGAACTGAAAAGAAAAGGGCACATGGGAGGGGTGTTTGATATACTCTAAACAGGCTGTTAAAAGGGGAAGTTGAAGGCTTATAAGAGGAGGACATCTGATAGACTGGGGGAGAGAAGAGAAGAAAGAGCAAAAATACATACATATACACATATAGACACACACACAAAAAAAGAGATACCATCTAAAGGGAGGGGGACATAATTAGAGGGGATACCACTTGAAAAGATAAAGGGAGACTGGGAGATTAGAGGAGGAGAATTGAAATACATACAGAGAGAGCCTACAGAGATAGAGAGAGACACTGAGAGGGAACACCTGAGAGTTCAAATTCCGAAAACAGAAACTGGAAAAGAATTCTTTTTGATAACCCAAATAGATTTCAAAACTGAGGATTGACATTTGAATTTGAAAATAAAGGAGATAAGGAAAGGGATATCACAAAGATCAGAAATTGTCTTCTTCCTACTATTTGTTCGATTCTCAGTTTTGTTCAAACTGTCCAAATCAGTTCTGTCTTCTTTCAAGTGTTGGCTAAGTCTATTGTTTGGATTTGTATTGTTTGTTTCTTCTGGAATTGGATTGCCTAGATCTCTTATTCCGTACTACTGGAAATTTGTTTCATTCTGCCCTTCCTCCATTGGCTTTACTGGTCTTTTGCCCTGGGATTTTTTGTTCTATTGGAACCTACTGTTACTGCTGCTGTTTGGTATCGCTTCTATTGCTCAACTGACTGCCTTACTTTCCTCATTGTAAGCATTTCCTCAGGTACACATTTCGAATCTGTCTGATGTTGCAATGAAAGTTGAATCGAAAGATCTGAAGGATGTTATAATCATCTGTTGCATTGCTTACAAATTTTTATATAAATGTTGTTAAGATATGCAGTTTCTGGGTCTGTTAGCCTAATAGAGACAGATTAGTAAGGTTGTATTTAATTAAAGTTTATGCCAATTGGAAACTGTGACATTTTATTCGTTTAGGAGTACACAAGATGTAAATACAATCCGTGAAATATGCAGAGCCATTTAATACAATTGCTAATTCAAACTCGCTCTTTCAGCATGTTTCGAATATGTAAGGACAAATAATTGTTTAGATCTAGCTAAAGACAATACAGTTTCAAACTCTTGAGTTTCAGTTTTCATGAAGCAGTTTATAGGATGAGTTTCAAATGTCATTAGTCGCATTTCCTAATAAGCAATTTTAATTAATCTTGTCTAAATAAGTTGAAGTTAGGGAGCTCTTGTAACAGTCGTAGCATTTCACCAATCTCATATACATTTCTCTTATCAAGTTCAAAGCATGTTTTCATGAGGTACAATGTTTCTTCAGCTAAAGACAATACAGTTTCAAACTCTTGAGTTTCAGTTTTCATGAAGCAGTTTATAGGATGAGTTTCAAATGTCATTAGTCGCATTTCCTAATAAGCAATTTTAATTAATCTTGTCTAAATAAGTTGAAGTTAGGGAGCTCTTGTAACAGTCGTAGCATTTCACCAATCTCATATACATTTCTCTTATCAAGTTCAAAGCATGTTTTCATGAGGTACAATGTTTCTTCATTCCGTAAATAATTAATCGGGAGATTAGCTAAAATCTGGATTTGGCCAAACACATAGTTAAAATAGCACGCATCTTCTCTTCTATTTTTAAGAGATAAACACATTAGAAATGTAGTCGCTTTAGGATGTTCCTCCTAAAATAATGAGACGAGCCTCGCCAAATAAAAATACAAATTGCGGGGCCCTCAATAATTGACCATGATAAATATTTAGAGTTTGGGACGGACTGTTTAGTGAATTCCACTGCCTTCCCCAAATATAATAACACGTTTAGATTCTTTAGGAGCGACTTTAAGTAAATTATATTCTTAAAATCGGGTGCACATTGATGTGACCCAAATCCAAGTTTCAACGGAGTCAAAATGTGTTAACAACTACGGGTGCATTGATTGTGACGTGGCTCGAGATGCATTTTCACGACGTTGCAATTCTATAAAAATAAATGGTAATAATAAAAGCGGTTTAAACTTAATAAAGCACATAATTCACAACATGTATTTAAAACAGATATTTAGCCATTATAACAATTCAAGCGACCGTGCTAGAACCACGGGATTCGAGGGTGCCTAACACCTTCCCTCGGGTCAACAGAATTCCTTACTTAGAATTTCTGGTTCGCAGACTTCATTTGGAAAAGTCGAAAATTTCCTCGATTTGGGATTCAAGATAAACCGGTGACTTGGGACACCAAAAGCCAAACCTTTCCCAAGTGGCGACTCTGAATTAAATAAATAATCCCATTTCGAATATTGTCACTTAAATTGGAAAAACTCCACCCGCACATTTATCCCTTCGGGGCGGGGCGCGCAAAAAGGAGGTGTGACAGCGGGGCCCTCTAAATATATATATTAAAATACTTTGAATTCGGGACAGGCTGTTTAGCGAATTTTACGGTCTTCCCCAAAATGACAATACGCTAGTTGCTTTAGGCACGTCTTTAATAATGTTATCTTCCTAAACTCGTGTGCACATTTATGTGACCCAAATCCCAATCTCAACAGAGTTGAAATGTAGCTCTAACCACGGGTACATTGATTGTGACGTGGTTCGAGATATGTTTCCACGATGTTGCAATTCTCGATAAAAATAACAGTAAATGATAAAAGCGGTTAAAAGACAAGATTGGCACATGAATTCATATTTGTATAAAATCAGATAATCAAGCTGAATATAATAGTTGAGCGACTGTGCTAGAACCACGGAACTCGGGAATGTCTAACACCTTCTCCCGGGTTAACAGAATTCCTTATCCGGATATCTGGTACGTAGACTGTAATATGGAGTCATTCTTTTCCTCGATTCGGGATTAAAATTGGTGACTTGGGACACCCTAAATCTCCCAAGTGGCGACTCTGAAATAAATGAATAAATCCCGTTTCGATTGTCCTTAAATTGGAAAAAACTCCCTTGCACCCTCGCGGGTGCGGAAAAAGGAGGTGTGACAGCTCTGGCGACTCTGCTGTGGATCGACCCAGAACCATTGGTTCAGGGTTAGAAATTCGAGCTTAGATAAATTGTTATATTTGGTTTTATCTGATTTTTACATGTTTGAGCCTAATGTGCCAAATGCTGCTTTTACCGCTTTGATATTATTTGAACTGTACATATAAACTGTGCCGAAACCCTTCTCTTCTTACCTCCGGGGAGAAGCTCGCTGGTCGAGACTCCCTATTCTGTTAGTGTCAATGCCCAAGTAGAAAGAGGCTCGGATAAGTTACAAAGCCGGACGACCCCGCGGGTCCCCGGTACGTAGCCCCCTCCTCGACTCGAGTTGTCCGCTCGTGTAAGCCAGGTCTAGAACAAAGCCCAGTTTGAAGCTTAGTAAAACATAACTTCATGCCGGATCCCTAGTAGGAAAACGCTTATTTGCATCACGTTGCATTTGACTTAGGGGGCTCAACACAGGGGTTGGGCCCGTCCAGGAATAGCAACCTAAAACAAAGAAAGGGAGACCATCATGTGGCATTTTGTCTGTTATCGCATTTAATTTGCTTCAAATTTGCATGTTGACCGGCGGGTGATAACAGGAGTTTCGATAGCATAAATAAAAATGAAAAAAAAAACAAACTCCAAATATTTTTCATTTTTAGAAAACTCGTGATTTAGATAAATTTCTTACCCGAACTACGTCGGTTTGATTCCCACCGGATGTGGGATACGTAGGCAACCCTTATCGGGTCCAACTCCCCGATTTTGTTTACCAAAAATTATATATATATATACATATACCCATGTATGTATATACACATATTATTTCTTTCAAAAAAAAATCTTTTCTTTCTTGTCTAAAAACACCTTAATAAATGTGCAGAATGAGCACAAGTAGGAGTTCATCTAAGGCCATTATAAACAAAGTTCCTCTGGGCTTACGCATGTGGTGAAGCGACTTGGGAGGATCAGGGCAATATACGGTCAAAATATACTTGGGAAATTTGGTTGGATTGCTGGACATCGATCCGCGAGGGGACGTTATCAGGGCTCTAATTTCATTTTGGGACTCGGCCCACAACGTATTTCACTTCTCAGATTTCGAACTCACCCCGACACTGGAGGAGTTGGCAGGGTACATTGGATGTCCTAACATCCCTATGAAAGAGCAGTATCTCATTGCACCAAGGGCCGTAACCATACACAAATTCCTGGATATCGTAAAGATCCGCAGAACGGTACATAACCCAGAGTCATCTGGGAGGGTTCAACAATCCCGAGAGTAAGATCTGCAGTGGGGTGAACCGGTTGGAATGGGAGAGGCACAGATGTACTGCTTTTATGATAGCCTTTCTGGGTTTTTTGGTGTTCCCTAAAAGAGAAGGAAAAATTAACATACAAATTGCTGGGGTCGTCAATACTTTGATCAGACAATAAAATAGCACTCTGGTACCACTGATAATTGCGGAAATTTTTCGCACGCTCACCTTTTGCAAAACCGGAGGAAATTTCTTTGAAGGATGTAATATACTGCTACAAATGTAGATGATAGAGCATCTATGTCATCGCCCTCAATTTCTGAAGTATGGGTCATCACAAAAGACTTGTATAGAAGCGTTTCCCACCAGGATCGACGTGTTCAGATTGCCGGAAGGGGTCGCCGAATGGGTCACGCTATTGCGCTCTGTTTCAGCAAACCAGATAGAGTGAGCATTCGAGTGGCTACCCCTAGATGAGGTCATACACATGGCAGCCACCGAATCTTATTTGTTGTTGATGGGTCTCCAAAGTATCCAGTCCTATGCACCATGCAGGGTGTTGAGGAAGTTGGGACGATACCAAGTAATCCCGAAGGAAAAAGATCTCAGTAGCCAGGTGATTGAAATTGGACCTGGTGGGCAGTTCCCTGAAGCATTCGTTCGGAGGATCTGGAATAAATGTCAAACCCTGAAGTTAGATACTTGTGTACGAGATCGGGCTAAGGGCGAAGTGTCTCCAAAATACCTCCTGTGGTACAGAAGAGAGCTTGAACATCAGAGACCAACTAAGAGAGCTCACATCCAAGGCTTTGAGGAATCTTCACAGGCAGAGTGGAGCTGGTTAAAAAGGGAAGAAGGCCACCGGGCTGAAATCGGGAGGCTAAAGCAACAAGTCGAGAGGCTTGTATTTGAGAACAACGTGCAAGTCGCCTCGGAGCAGGGCAAAAAGAACAAGCTAGCCCAAGAGAACCAGACACTAAAGGCCCGCCTACGCCAAGCCAACAAAAGTAATATTGACCGACAGAAACGTCGCTCCGACGAAAGGTTGATAGCAAGTTTGAAAAATCAGGTCGTCCAAAGCCAAGAAGAATTAGAACAATCAGAAGCTCGCATAGCAAGGATGAAGGTCAGATGGGCAAAATGCACAATGGCCCGGAAGTAGCGTCTGCAACAGGTCATAAGGGATTATGAAATGAGTATCGGGATATTAAGGGAAACGAACTCCACTCTACATGATCGGATCATCAAACAATCACGAGACGCTCAGGCCGACAGGAGACATTGTTACGATGCAATGGCTTGCATGGAAAAACAAATAGAGTTGTTCCAGGATCGACTTGTCGACAATGCTCAGGCATTGGGATTGAAGAACCAACAAATCAGGCAATTGTTCATTGAGAGGGACAACATTCGAGGAAGGATCGACGAAATTGGGCATTACATCTACATGAAATACCTAGCAGGGGAGCAAATACCTCGGAAAACCCTCCTTGTTTCCATCATGGGCTGCGTCCACCGAATTATGAATGAGTTGAAGAGCTTGCAGAAGGACCTCACACCAAGGGCCGCGGAAAGGCCGAATGATGCCTCGCGGGCCCTTAAGTTGGAAAGTTAATCTTTGGTCGAGTCCTATTTATTTGGCTTTGTTGCTTTCCCATATGTTGTTTTCTTTTCTTTTGGTCAAATCGGGTTAAGAACTATGGAGTCTGTTCTATTGCTGTTCCTTGTTTGAAGTAATGTGTAATAGCAAAATTTTGAGAATGAATTTAATGATTCCAAAAGAATTTTGTGTTTCCTTACTTTATGGCAGAACTACGCCTGGTCTGATTCGCGTGGGGACGTGATACGTAGGCAATCCCCATAAGATTCGACCGCCTTTAATAAGGAAAGAAAGAGAGATAAAAGAGAGAAAAAGAGAATACAAAAATAAAATAAAATACAGGGTTTCCCAAAATACTCTAAAAGGGGACAAATGAGCAAGCCGGGATGACGCATGTTGTTTGAAGCAAAGCATGTAGAAACGATTAACTGCCTAGGAGCATTGCATCCTCTATGTGTTGTGATAAAATTTGTTAAACTCTAACGCTAACAAAGTTTGTTGTTGTCCATATCAGACAAGTTAGTTGTTAAAGAATTCTGGCAACACACTCTTACCAAACCAGATCCAAAGGACCGGTAGCAACAAGCATGACTACTTCAGAGAATAGTAACGCGGAAGAAAGGCCGATGAGCCAATTGTTAAAAGAAGTAATGGAAAAGATTGAAAGGATGGGACTAGAGATGAATGCAATGCAGCTAGCTTTAGCCAAAGCACAAAAGAGCCCTGAGCCACTGGGGCACATGCCGGAATACCCTCACTCCGGCCCTTCAACAAGCCTCCCGAATCCCCGTTATCATCAGGAAAGAAGCCCCCATGATTCCCAAGCTCCACCACCCCATCAACCTCTCCCAACACCAAATATTCCTACTTTTGTGGGACCCACATCAGCCACCTTGTAAAGAACGACCAGTGAGCCATTGTTTCAGGCTCACGATACGCAATACTATCCCCCTGAGCCTACATTACATGCCCCCGAACCACAGGCCTACAATCCGCACTTGGAGGTACCGACAGAGATTGAAAAGCCGGTTAAAGCCCCTGAACAGGATGAGGTATTGAGAAAGTTCAAAAGCCTGGAGCAGTCCTTCAGGAACCTGCACGGATTGGGCAACCAAGTCAGCGTGGCTTACAAAGATCTATGCCCTTTCCCGGACGTCCAACTCCCGGCTGGGTTCAAGATGCCTAAGTTTGATTTATATGAAGGGCACGGTGATCCCATGGCACATTTGCGGGGATTCTGTAGCAAAATGAGAGGGGCAGGCGGCAAAGATGAGCTGCTGATAGCTTATTTCGGCCAAAGTCTGAGCGGATCTGCACTAGAATGGTATACCAGGCAGGATTCCAGTAGATGGTACACTTGGGATTATCTGGCGCAGGCTTTCGCGGGTCATTTCCAATACAATCTCGAGATAGTACCTGACCGTCTCACGTTGTTGAGGACCGGGAAGAAACCCGGGGAAAGTTTTCGCGAGTTCGGATTCCGCTGGAGAGAGCAAGCGGCCAGAGTCGATCCTCCCATGAGAGAGGGAGAGATGGTGGACTATTTCTTGCAAACATTGGATCCAACCTACTTTGGTCACTTGGTGACGACGGTTGGAAAATCCTTCAACGAGGTGGTGAAGATAGGGGTCATGATAGAAGAGGGTCTGAGGTCTAACAAAATCCTGAATTACTCAGCACTCAAGGCAACGACCCAGGCTATTCAGAACGGCACAGGAGGTGCGCTGAGAAGAAAGAAAGTAGAAATTGCCACGATCGAGGCAGGCAGTTGGTCCGGGTCTGGCAAGCCACACTACAACCAACCCAGACCTCACAGGCCAAGCTACCCATACAACCCACCACATCACTACTATCCACCCCAAGAACCGCATTTCACCGTCCATCAAGCCCAGACATACACCCAACCTCCGGTTCGCCCACAATGGCGTGCGCCAGCTCCATACAATACATACCCAGCTCCACATAATACCTACCCACCACCACAAAGTACCTACCCTCTACCTAGAGCATACAAGAACCCTCCAGGGATAGGTTTTTGAGGGATTCAAGCTGCTAAAAATGATAGGCTACAGAAACATAGAGCCTTTACTGAGCTGGGATAGTCCTATACCGCCGTATTCCACAAATTGAGATGGTTGGGTTTGGTGAGCCCTGTCGAACCTAGAGAGCAAAACCCCCCATCCCAAAATGTGAACAGGTCAATAAGCTGTGAGTACTGCTCAGGAATGCTGGGACATGAAACTGCAAAATGTTGGAGACTGAAGCAGGCGATACAAGACCTCATTGATGCTAACAAAATCGAGGTCCAGACGTCGGAGGCACCTAACATCAATCAGAACCCACTGCCAGCACACCACGAGACTCACATGATCGAGTTGGTGTATGAGGGAGGAGAGTTGAGACAGCCCTCACAGATAGTGATGATGATCCAGGCTGCTCCGAAAGAAGGATCGACCAATGGAGGAATGGGGGTACAGTCGCAGGGAGAATGCACCAAGCCAGTAGTGATATTGGGAAAGAGCCCGTCCACCATAACAAGCAAACCCGAGCCAAATAAGTTGGTAATATCAGGGACTCCACCCACGCCTGCAGTTGTGTTGAGGGGTGTACAGGGAACTGGTCACCATAAAGCCTGTAGTCCAGCTGCCGATGATTGATAGCAAGGCCGTGCCTTTGAAATATGAAAAGGCGGTGGTGATGTACAAAGGAAAACAAGTGGAGGAAGTTAGTTGTGAAGCGCAAGGGCTGACTCGATCAGGACGGTGTTTCGCTCCGGTAGAGCTGAGAAGAACCAACCCAGCTGCAACCAAGAAACCTGTGTCTGAAGAAGAGGCTGAGGAGTTCTTGAGGAAGATGAAAGTACAGGACTACTCTGTGGTCGAACAGTTGAGGAAAACACCAGCCCAGATCTCGCTGCTGTCATTACTGATCCATTCTGAGGATCATCGTCGGGCCCTGATGAAGATATTGAACGAAGCTCACGTGCCCAACGAGATTTCTGTAAATCACCTGGAAACCATTGCCAACAAGATTTTTGAGGTGAACAGGGTGACATTCTCAGATGATGATCTGCCGGTAGAAGGTACGGAGCATAATAAAGCTCTCTACCTAACTGTCAAATGTGAAAACTCGGTAGTCACTCGGGTATTGGTGGACAACGGTTCAAGCACCAATATTTGTCCATTATCCACCCTAAACCAGTTAAAGATCAACCGCGGAAGAATCCGCAAGAATAGCATCTGCGTCTGAGGATTTGACGGAAACGGAACAGCCACTGTGGGGGATGTTGTGCTTGAATTGACCATCGGACCAGTCCTGTTCACCATGGAGTTCCAGGTGTTGGATGCCACAGTATCTTATAACCTTCTGTTAGGACTACCGTGGATTCATGCAGCTAAAGCAGTGCCTTCCACCCTACATCAGATGGTCAAGTTCGAGTGGGATAGACAAGAGGTCGTACTGCACGGCGAGGACACGGCATGCACCATGGGTGGCGCCATTGTACCCTTCATAGAGACCGATGATAACAAAGGTCCTTGGGTCTACCAGATTTTCGATACAGTGTCGGCAAACAAAATTTCTAAAGGAGAAATCCTCCCGCACCCTAGGGTCGCTGCCGCGACAGTCATGATAGTCTTTGAAACGCTGGGTAATGGATTTGTACCAGGAAAAGGCTTGGGGGTCGAGCTTCATGGGATTGTCCAACCTGTCTCCCTGCCTAAAAATTTGGAAACTTTCGGTTTGGGGTTCAAACCAACCACAACAGATATAAATCAAGCACGGACAATGAAGAAGAGAGTCTGGTATCTTCCCAAACCCGTGCCACGTCTCTCAAGGTTTTTTGTCAGAGCAAGGGCCAAGGGGCCACCAGTCCCAAAGATTCTCGGACCATTGATCGGGAAGGACGGGAACCTAAATCAGAGCTTCGAGAAACTATTTGCTGATGTCAGTATGGTAGAGGCTGGAGAAGGTTCCAGCAAAGCAGAGATACAGTTTGTGGGGCCTGAGGCCAAAACCAACAATTGGACAGTTACTCATCTTCCTGTCCGAGGGGAGTCTTGGTAGTAGGCTTTGATTTATGTTTTTGTTTGTTTTGTTTTGCTCGGATTATTCCAGGTGTAATCCAAATTTTACTTTTGTTTTGTAAAAGTGTGAACCCTTTTATCCCGCAAGTTTAATAAAGTTTTCTTCTTTTGTCTCATTTTAATTTTGTTTTGTTCTTTTTCTTTCTGAACAGTTCTCTTTTTACTGGTTCTAATGACATGGCATGCACAGCGGATCTTCGACCCGGTCTAATAAATCAAAGACTGAAGCAGCGGGGCCTGATAGAGAGACTGCCGCCCTGAGGCTGAGCTTAAACCTTCTGTGTCAGGGTATCTGAATCCGACTTAATGATATAAGAGGTCTCTTGTGACGATGAATCTGAATATGACGAAGATAAGGCCTTCAAATAGATAAACCGAGAACTGTGCCAGTTTGAAGAAAAACCCAAACCTAACCTAAATGACACTGAGGCTGTGAATCTAGGAGATGCTGATAATGTCCGAGAAACCAAAATCAGCATCTATATTGAGCCGACTGTCAGGGAAGAATTGATCAAAACCCTCATGGAATTCAAAGATGTTTTTGCATGGTCATATGATGATATGCCGGGATTAAGCACCAATTTAGTGGTTCACAAATTGCCCACTGACCCGGCATACCCTCCAGTCAAGCAAAAGCTAAGCAAATTTAAAACAGAAATGAGTGTAAAGATCAAAGAAGAGGTGATTAAGCAGTTGCAGGCGAAGGTCATTCGGGTCACTTGATATCCCGAGTGGTTGGCCAATGTGGTACCAGTTCCAAAGAAGGACGGGAAAATCAGGGTGTGCGTCGACTACCGCAACCTCAACAAAGCAAGTCCCAAGGACAATTTTCCATTGCCCAACATCCATATCCTGATCGGTAATTGCGCTGGGCGCGAGATCGGATCCTTTGTGGATTGTTATGCGGGTTATCATCAGATCCTAATGGACGAGGAAGATGCGGAAAAGACAGCTTTTATTACGCCATGGGGAACTTACTGCTATCGGGTAATGCCGTTTGGACTGAAGAATGCCGGGGCAACGTACATGCGAGCAATGACTGCTGTGTTTCACGACATGATACACAAAGAAATTGAGGTGTACGTAGATGATGTGATCATAAAGTTTTGGCATCAGGAAGACCATGTAGCAGACCTAAGGAGATTCTTCCAAAGACTCCGAAGGTATGATATCAAACTTAACCCGGCCAAATGCGCATTCGGGGTTCCATCAGGAAAGCTGTTAGGATTCATCGTCAGTCGACAGGGTATTGAGCTGGACCCATCTAAGATCGAATCCATCCGAGATTTGCCACTGCCAAAGAACAAAACAGACGTAATGAGTCTGTTGGGTAGACTCAATTACATCAGCAGGTTCATCGCTCAACTCACAGCAACTTGTGAGCCCATATTTCGGCTGCTGAAAAAGGATGATGCGGTAAGTTGGACGGTAGAGTGTCAAGAGGCTTTCGACCAAATCAAAGGGTATCTGTCTAATCCACCCGTGTTGGTCCCGCCTAAGCCAGGGAAGCCCTTAATTCTTTATCTGACGGTCCTGGAAAATTCATTTGGTTGTGTACTGGGGGCAACATGATGACACAGGAAGGAAGGAGCAGGCCATTTATTATCTTAGCAAGAAATTCACAGTATATGAGGTCAAGTACACTCAACTCGAGAAAACATGTTGCGCCCTAACTTGGGTAGCTCAGAAGTTGAAGCACTACCTGTCCTCGTATACTACTTATCTCATATCCCGTTTGGACCCATTGAAGTATATCTTTCAGAAACCTATGCCCACAGGAAGGTTGGCAAAATGGCAAATTCTGCTCACAGAATTTGATATCGTCTATGTGACGAGGACAGCCATGAAAGCCCAGGCGCTGGCCGACCATTTGGCAGAGAATTCCGTTGATGAAAAATACGAGCCTTTAAGAACGTATTTTCCCGACGAAGAAGTGATGCATACAAATGAACTGGAGTTACCCGAGGAAACGGGTTGGAAGCTTTTCTTCGATGGAGCTGCAAACGCGAAAGGGGTTGGAATAGGAGCAGTACTCATTTCTGAAACAGGACGTCATTATCCTGTTACGGCTCAACTACGCTTCTATTGTACCAATAATATGGCCGAGTATGAAGCTTGCATTTTGGGTCTGCGATTGGCTGCGGACATGGATGTCCAAGACGTTTTGGTCTTGGGAGACTCGGACCTCTTAATACATCAGATTCAGGGCGAATGGGTAACACGGGACTTGAAACTCATACCTTATCGACAATGCTTGCACGATCTGAGCAAGCAATTTCGGTCGGTGAAATTCAAACATATCCCGAGAGTTCATAACGAGGTTGTGGATGTATTGGCCACCTTAGCATCAATGTTGCACCACCCTGACAAAATGTATGTTGACCCTCTGCACATCCAGGTTCGTGATCAGCACGCTTATTGCAACGCGGTGGAAGAAGAAGCGGATGGCGAGCCCTGGTTTCATGATATCAAGGAATGCCTCAGAATGGGGATATATTCGGAACAGGCCACTGGAGACCAAAAAAGAGCCCTTCGGCGTCTGTCGAATGGTTTCTTCCTCAGTGGAGGAATTTTGTATAGAAGAACCCCGGACTTGGGATTGTTGAGATGTGTAGATGCCAGTCAAGCCACGATGGTTATGGCAGAGGTACATGCTGGAGTTTGCGGGCCACATATGAGCGGATATGTATTGGCAAGGAAGATCCTTCGAGCAGGGTATTATTGGCTCACCATGGAGCATGACTGCATCACTTTCGTGAGGAAATGCCATCAGTGTCAGATACATGGAGATCTGATTCACGCTCCGCCAACAGAGCTACATGCGATGTCAGCACCCTGGCCGTTTGTGGCATGGGGCATGGATGTCATTGGACCTATCGAGCCGACAGCATCCAACAGTCATAGGTTCATTCTGGTGACCATTAACTACTTCACCAAATGGGTTGAGGCTAAAACCTTCAAGTCGGTAACTAAAAAGGCAGTGGTGGATTTTGTGCACTCCCATATCATCTACAGATTTGGGATCCCAAAAATAATCATCACGGATAACGGTGCAAATCTTAACAGCAGCCTAATAAGAGAGGTATGCCAACAATTCAAGATTACACACCACAATTCCACCCCATATCGTCCCAAGGCGAATGGAGCGGTCGAAGCAGCCAATAAGAACATCAAGAAGATACTGCGAAAGATGGTGGAAGGGTCCAGACAATGGCACGAGAGATTACCCTTTGCTTTGTTGGGTTACCGCACTACCGTCCGGACTTCCATAGGTGCAACTCCTTATTTGTTGGTGTACGAAACTGAGGCCGTAATACCGGCGGAGGTCGAAATTCTGTCCCTCCGGATTGTCGCTGAAGCCGAGATTGATGATAATGAATGGGTCAAAGCTCGATTGGAACAGTTGAGTTTGATAGACGAGAAAAGATTGGCAGCAGTGTGCCATGGTCAGCTGTATCAGAAAAGAATGGCAAGGACATATAATAAGAAGGTACGCCCCAGGAAGTTTGAAGTAGGGCAGCAGGTATTGAAGAGGATCCTCCCACATCAGGTCGATGAAAAAGGCAAGTTCGCCCCAAATTGGCAAGGGCCTTATATCGTGACCAGAGTGTTGTCCAACGGTGTTTTGTGTTTGACGGATATCGAGGGAAGATGTGTTGACATGGCTATCAATTCGGATGCAGTCAAAAGATATTATGCGTAATTTCTTTGATTATGGCAATATTTGGTTCGTTTGTTTGTACTTGGTACTTATTGGATAATGAAATGACGGAGGCAATTCTTTCTTCTATCCAAACATTGTTAACCCTTGCTTCTCCCTTTTGAGCCTTAAGTTATTCTTTCATACCCCCCTTTTGGAATCACTAATGGAAAGATATGAAAAAAAAAGAGAAGAAAAGAAAATTTTTTTAAAAGAAAAGGAAAAAAATAAAAAAAAGAAAAGAAAAGAAAAAAGAGATAAAAATCACAAGAAAAACAAAGTTGTGGGAACTATGTTTGACCTGATTCCTTGAAGAGGACACGTAGGCGCCTCACGGCTCGGTCATAGTGTGCATAGTATGCATAGTGTACATAGTAGGCACAGTGTGTGTAGCGCACATAGCTCAACATAGAGTAAAAATAAAATCCCCCAAGCAAGAAAACTTGGGCAGAGGTTATGTTTAAAATTCCAACAAAGGTTTGATTCCAAAAGTTATAGCGGATCACCCATCAAAGTTATTTCATTTTTTGATAGCCTTTCTTTTAGCCCCACACCAAAACCAACATTGGCGTCCAAAAGACCTCCCGATCAATATCCAAGAGGTGCCAAGTCAGGCAAATAAAGCCAAGAATAATACACTGATCCCCGGCAAAGAAGAGGATCATAAAACTGGAAATGAATTGATAGTCCAAAGGAATCTCCAAAGAGAGGGTCATATCGACAGCACTCCAATTCTCCGTTGAAGAAATAAAACGAGAGAGTCTTGGCGGTGAAAACCTTCACAGGCACCATAAGGCGCCGGGAGCTGAGAGAAAAGAGAGAGCCTTATTAGTGAAAACCCCTCAAGGGCACTATGAGGCGACAAGACAGATCAGCAAAAGGATCCACGTTCACAAAGAAATGGACGCCCATTTATCCCCAGCAAGTAAGGTCATCAGGCAAGTTGATTGATACAAATAGACTGGGTCGGGAATCTATGGTGCACGTCATGATCACAAGGACCAGTCATGTCATCCAGATAAGTTTTTCTCTTTTCCTTTTTCCACCAAGTATTGGTTCAGAAAGATTTTCCTTCTTTTTTCTATCTCTTTCATTTTTCTTTCTAAGAATTTGTTTTGAAAGAGATTTTTCAAAGTTTACTACCAGAGGCCGAAGGGGCACAAAAGCAAGATATGAAAAGGGTAGGCCAAGAGCCGAGGCAATAAGACAAAAGGCATCGGCTGCAAAACCAAAGGACGAATTGTGTAGAAAGAAGGGTGACGTAAAGAGAGCGAAAAATGACGGTTGAAGGACTTGTGGACCAAGTTCCGAGAAGGTTTCCCCACAGAATGTTGATAGATCCCGGACCCAAATCCGAAGTGGTTAGACGCCACAAGAAAGGAAAATCAATCCGGTGCAAGATATCCCCAGGCAATGCAATTCTATGCCTTGCAGTTCCGGGAGGAAGTAAACTCCTGAAGGGAGTGGTTTCGGGATTAAAGAAAACTCCCACAACATGTCCTGAAAAGAGAAAGCAGAAAGGGGGATAAATGGAAAACTGCCCCCAGCAAGCAACGTCGTCCACCAACCAGTTGTTGGAGCATAGAGCAAGGAAAAGAAAAGGGAAAAATCATCCCCCAACGGAAAGGTCACCATTGCCCCACCATGATTAAAACTAACTAAATCCTTTTGTCTGCTGCAGGAAAATAAAGGTTGATGATGGCAGAAGGACGCGATACCAGAAAGGTCACCAAAACCGGGGCAAAAAATTTTTTGCCATTGCCAAATATTTTCTCGGAGGAACGAGAAAACAAAATCAAATATGTCTTACTTTAAATAGGCGCCCACCTGTATAACGAGAGGAATAATTTTCAGTCTTAGTTTAAATAGGCGCCCACCTGTATAATTTTCAGTCTTAGTATAAATAGGCGCCAACTTGTATAACGAGAGGAATAATTTTCAGTCTTCGTTTAAATAGGCGCCCACCTGTATAATGAGAGGAATACTTTTCAGTCTTAGTATAAATAGGCGCCCACCTGTATAACGAGAGGAATAATTTTCAGTCTTAGTATAAATAGGCGCCCACCTGTATAACGAGAGGAATAATTTTTAGTCTTAGTATAAATAGGCGCCCACCTGTATAACGAGAGGAATAATTTTCAGTCTTAGTTTAAATAGGCGCCCACCTGTATAATGAGAGGAATACTTTTCAGTCTTAGTATAAATAGGTGCCCACCTGTATAACGAGAGGAATACTTTTCAGTCTTAGTTTAAATAGGCGCCCACCTGTATAATGAGAGGAATATTTTTTAAGTTTTGAATATTTCAGATTTTGAGAGCAGTAACCCCACCGGAAGGTAGAAGGTTACAACAGAGATCCCCAAGCAGGAAACAATAAAATCCCCAGCACCAAGAAGCAGAAGGTTACAAAGTCAGGCGCACGAGTCAAAAGGAAGAAAGGTCGCGTCTTGAAAGAAGCGGTTTGGGAACATCAAATCATGCCCATCATAGCAGATCTAATGAAGAGAGTCGTACCACCAAAGGAACCACTGAAAAGCTTAATAAAGAAAGCCATATCCCCAGCGGACCAAGCAAAATGATAAAAACTGGCATTCAGAAAGGCCAAGGACTAGTGTTATCCCCAAATTCTCGGAAGAAAAGCACTAGAGGAAGCACAAGCCGACAAGAAAGCGAGGCAACAAGAACGAGTTGAAGATAGTTGAGATCTTATGATCCATAATCTAGCCTAGCTTCTTGTTTTATTTTAAGCACGGTGTGATAAGGAGATCAGTAAGCAGTGATAACAGCATGCAACAACAGTAACATTGCAGTCCCACGG
Organism: Nicotiana tabacum; assembly: GCF_000715075.1. NCBI lineage: Eukaryota > Viridiplantae > Streptophyta > Magnoliopsida > Solanales > Solanaceae > Nicotiana > Nicotiana tabacum. The sequence goes on along the minus strand of NC_134099.1, from coordinate 48,252,428 downwards.
TAGTCCCAGCTACCAAAACTTCCCGAACTACATTAACCTGATTCCCCTTTAGCCAGGGATATGTAGGAAACCTTTGAAGCAAAGGTTCGATTAAATCTTTTTCAAAAAAATGCTTCACACGGAGTACTCGGATGGGCAAAAATCGCTCGCTTCATCTTTGCGCGAAAACCCTTCGTGTCTTCGGGCAAAGAGGGGCTGCTGTAAGCACGTGATTTTTGCTTCACGGGAATTACTCCAAAAGAAAAAGAAAATCAAAACTATATGCATAAGTGTTTTTGTCATTGAGTGGTTTTTATTTAATGTTAAAATTGTGGTGATAACCAATATGTGTGTAATTGTATTTTAATTTGTTGCAATTTATTTAGGAGTTTTTAGTTTAATTTTGTCAATTGAAGAAAAGAAAAAACTGTGGAAAATCAGGTTGGGCCCCAAAATGAGGCCCAAAATCAAAACAAAGACCCAGTCCAAACCAGGCCTGCCCAGGCACGGACCTAAAACGACATCGCATAGGGCGTCTGATCTGAGCCGTCCGTTCAAACTCATCCAACAGTCCACACTCACACCCATAACCCGACCTGTTTACTCGGGTCAACCCAACCCCTCACTTAAACCAAAACGACCCCGTCCTGTCACTCACCAATAGATCCAAGACGTTGAGATCACTTGATCTAACGGCCTTGATCTATCTTCCCCTTCCGTATATAAACCCTCTATCACACCCCACACCCCCCTATCCGAACACCCCCCTCCCCCCGGCTTCATCGTCTCCAGAGCCTAACCCTAATATCCCAAACCCTAGCTGCCCCCTTCACCTTCACTGTAAAGCCGGCGGCAAGGACGCCGGTGACCACCCCCTTTACACCCCTGATGCACCTCAACCCCCTGAATCCAAATCCACCTATAGCTTGGCTCGAATCCTCCCCTACCTTCTCTAATCTTCATTTGAAGATTCGAGACAAAACTCGATCTACACCAAACCAACCCAGATTCACACTAGACAACCCCCTGACCTCCCTCGTGACCAAACCAAGTTTGGTTTGGTCCGAATCTACCCACAAGTCATAAGATCCCAGATCTGAAGATTCAAACCTTGGAATACAAGAACCTGGGGAATCCGGTCAGTTTCATGGAGGTTTTGGGACCTAATAGGCTTTAATCAAGGTGTTCTCGGTCGAGAACACCCCGATTAAAGTTTGTTCGGCCTCAAATGGTCAAAACTGGTTTAGGTCTGATCCGTTCTTGGTTGAGCTTCCACAATAAGTTTTCCTTTTTCTTTTCTGTTTTATTTGAGTACTGATTAAGTGTGTTAGCATGTTTTTGTTGTGATTGTTTGGTATTTTCTGATATTTTCTTCCGTCTTTGTAAAGACCCTGTATTTGGCCGTTTGTTCTTCTGTGTATATGTGAATACGTCTTGTGATACACCTGCTCGCCAATTAGATTAGTCGTCGAACAGATAACTCATATAGATTCTCTGGGTTGTGCAAAGTTGTTAAAGGCAGTCGATTGCCCTGTTCATGTTGTTTATATGATCGACTGGTTATTTCTTGTTATAAGTAGTATAGTCGATTTGATAAACGTCGTCGATTAGTTTTCTACGACTAAATGATCAAATGGTCTGATAACTTCACATGACTGATCGAACCCTGTTGTTGACTGGATGCTTGACATTATTTGAAATTAGTTTATTTGCATTGCAAACAACTGAGAGATTCAGTCCAGGGCAGCTCTGAATTTGAACTTTCAGAAATTCAAAATGCCCTACTGTTGCAGGGAGTTAATACAGTAATAACCAGGGTTAACATGGGTAGTTTGGGTGTTAAAAAGAACAGTTTAAGTGAGCTGACAAATAGGGTACTGGATTATGATTAAATTAATAACAATGGGGAACAAAACATGAGGGCATGAGTTCAAAATAAATACTTTAATGCACCCATAACCCTTGATTAGAGTAATAAGACAAGCATGGGGGCTGAGGGGTTTACTTCAAGATAATGCCCTTAGGCATGAGGAGTTAAGGGGTATGGGCAGACTGCAATTTGCAGGATCCAGGCAGCTTGACTGACCTGGATTGGCTTATAAATAAGCTGTTTCAGAACATAAAAAGGGCTGGACATTTTTTAGTCTTCAGAGAAAGAAAGAAACATAAAGAAATTTTCAGAATATTGTAACCAAACACTGTCTGAAAACTGCTTAAGAGTTCAAGTTGGTCAAGCTGTCTTTTCCAATTGTTGTTGGTTATTTGCCGAGCTGTTTGTGATTGTTGAACTGCTAGTGCTGTTACATTTAATACTCTGGTTTTTCTGCTGGGTCACCATTCTGTTTCTGGGACTGCTTGTTTGTTGCTCGATCACCTATTGGGTTTTCCTTTTTGTTGAGACTGCTGCTGTTTATCTGTGGACTATTGGTGACATTGTTGCTGATTGTTTGCTATTGATTGTTGATTGCTGCTTACCTGTTGTTGCTGTGTTGTTGCATACTACTCAGCTGATCATTCTCCTTCTTCTTTTGTTTTCCTATACCAGGTACACGACTAATGCTGTCCATGTAACTTGAAAATTGAGCATGAATACAAAAGAGAAGATTTGAAGACATTTATGTCCATATATAGTTTGTTATATCGAGTATCATGTAATGTGTAATGGTTTACATTCTTGCCTGGATACTGGAGTTGGTCCTCTTATATAGTGAATGTAAATGTAGGATAATTTAATATCATATTGTGTGTAGGTTGACAGACAAGAGGATTGGCAGTATAGTAGGCTACATCTTAGAAATTAGCTGTGTTTTGTGATTAGCATGTCCTTAAATGCATGTCAAGTATAAAACTATCCATGTTAGTTAATTTCATTTCCCTTTTGATAAACTGCCTCATTATAATTGTCGAACCACGCCTTTAGAACAAATAGCACAAGTCTGCATTCCCCAACCTTACGAAGGTTGAGCCCAAGTCGAAACGGGCTAAGCAGGCCTTCATCGGAAAATCAGTGGCCCAGGCCTGGCCAATCCCGCATAAGCTGGGTTTGGGCCCATGAGATCCGATCGCTTGCCCGTGGGGCGCGGCCTTGTTTCTGATTTTTTGTGAAAGCATTCTGAATCCTGCTATAAATGACCTGCAAGCATATAATTAACTAGGACTATCTCTGCTTTCAATTAGTAGAGACAAACGCGACAAGAAACGTAGTTGCTATAGGATATCCTTTTAAAATAAAGACGAGATGAGCCTCGACAAATAAAAACGCACAAGCTGCGGGGCCCTCGTTAAATGTATATATCGAAGCATTCAGTTTCCAGGATGGGTCATTTAGCAAATCTCACGGCCCTCCCAGAATAATAACGCGATAGTCTCTTTAAGCGCATATTTAATAATATTATCTCCTTAAACTCGGGTGCACATTTATGTGACCCAAATCCAAATCTCAACGAAATCGATATGTGTCCCTAATCACGGGTACATTGATTGTGACGTGGTCCGAGATGCATTTCCATGACGTTGCAAATTCTTTTTAAATAATAAACGAGACGAGCCTCGACAAACAAAAATGCACAAGCTGCGAGGCCCTCTAAATGTATATATTAAAATACTTAGAATTCGGGACAGGCCGTTTAGCGAATTTTACGGCCTTCCCCAAAATAACAATACGCTAGTTGCTTTAGGCACGTCTTTAATAATGTTATCTTCCTAAACTCGGGTGCACATTTATGTGACCCAAATCCCAAATCTCAACAGAGTTGAAATGTAGCTCTAACCACGGGTACATTGATTGTGACGTGGTTCGAGATATGTTTCCACGATGTTGCAATTCTCGATAAAAATAACAGTAAATGATAAAAGCGGTTAAAAGACAAGATTGGCACATGAATTCATATTTGTATAAAATCAGATAATCAAGCCGAATATAATAGTTGAGCGACCGTGCTAGAACCACGAAACTCGGGAATGCCTAACACCTTCTCCCGGGTTAACAGAATTCCTTATCCGGATTTCTGGTACGCAGACTGTAATATGGAGTCATTCTTTTCCTCGATTCGGGATTAAAATTGGTGACTTGGGACACCCTAAATCTCCCAAGTGGCGACTATGAAATAAATGAATAAATCTCGTTTCGATTGTCCTTAAATTGGAAAAAACTCCCTTGCACCCTCGCGGGTGCGGAAAAAGGAGGTGTGACAAGTCATATCAGCAGTACTCCAATCCCCAGCTGAAAAATAAAATAAAATGAGAGAGTCTCATCGGTTGAAACCTTCACAGGCACCATGAGGCGACGAGAGTTGAGAGAAATGAGAGAGTCTTATTAGTGAAAACCCCTCGAAGGGCACTATGAAGCGACAAGACAAGATTGGCTGAAAGGATCTGTATTTGGCAAAGAGTTGAGTGCCTGTTTATCCCCAGCAACATGAGGTCGTCTGAAGGGTTGATTGATACAAATAGACTGAGTTGATCAATCCGGAATGCACGACATGATCATTGGGATTGGTTATATCATTCAGATAAGTTCTTTTCTTTCCCTTTTCCCAGCATTTGTTCAGAAAGACTTTTTTTTTATCTTTTAATATTATCACTTTTTTATTTCTTGGTTTAAAAGACTTTACTTCCCTAACAGTTTGTTTTTGAAAAGGATTTTCAGAGCTTACTACCAGTGGCCAAAATGGTGCAAAGCAAAATGCGAATAGGACAGGCCAAAGATAAGGCGACAAAGCGAAAAGAAGTTTGTCGCAAGACCAAATGACGATTGGGTCTAGATCCCAAAAGGACTAAATTTCCAGGGGAAGTCGGAGAAAAACAGAAAGAACGACAGTTGAAAAGTTATGGATCAAATTCCAAGAGGATCCCCAGCAGATTTGCAAGATACAGGAATAACTCCGACAGATTCTCGACCAAGCTCCACAATGGTCGGACAACACAGAGCGGGGAAGGAAGAGAAAAAATAAACCATCCCTAGTAGAAGTATCATCCTCAGCAAATAATATCATCCCCAGCAAGTTTGGTAGCAAAGCAGGGAAAGGAAAAGGGGAAAAACCATCCCCAGCAGAAGTGGCATGACCACTCGCTCCGTTTTAAACTAACAAATTTTTCTTTGATTTAAAGCAGGGAAAGGAAATATTATTGACAACAAAAAGATAGGGTCACAAAGAAGATTATCAAATTGGGGCAGAAAATTTTCTCTCATTACGAAAATTTTCTTAAAATCAGATAGTCATTTGGGAAAGAGAGAAGATAACACAAGTTTTGAAGGAAGTAAAATCCCCAGCAGTATACGAGAAGGGAGATACAAGTTTTAAAAGAAAAGCAATCTTGGAAGAAGCAAGATAACCCAAATCTATAAATCAGTATCATCCCCCACCATTGTTAAAAGGAGGAAAGTAACTAGTCTTAAAGAAGGAAGATAATTCCCTGGCAGTGTTATCCCCGGCAGGTTTCAGAAAGTGAAAACACCAGTCGGAGGGGAGTAATTCCAGTGGAAGGAAAGAACCAACTTTAAAGGAAATAGTCTTGGAAGAAGGAAAATGACATATTGGTGAAACAAAATATCGGTGTTATCCCCAGCAGATTTCGGAGGAATAAGACACCAGTTTTGAGGGAAGCAATTGAAAGAAGATGATTCAAGTTGGTGATGGAAGTCAGGAGCCCCCCTGGAGAATAGAGGTGTTACATTTTCAAAGTTGTTGAAGTTAGGAGTCCGCCTGGAGAATGGAGGCTGAGTTATTTTTAAGTTGTTGTTGAAGTCAGGAGCCTGCCTGTAGAACGGAGGTTGTTATATTTTTAAGTTGTTGAAGTCAGGAGCCCGCCTGTAGAATGGAGGTTGTTAAATGTTAAGTTGGAGTCAGGAGCCCGCCTGTAGAACGGAGGTTGTTTATTTTAAGTTGGAGAAGTCAGGAGCCCGCCCGTAGAACAGAGGTTGTTATATTTTTAAGTAGTTGAAGTCAGGAGCCCGCCTGTAGAATGGAGGTTGTTTAATGTTAATTTGGAGTCAGGAGCCCGCTTGTAGAACAGAGGTTGTTTATTTTAAGTTGAAGAAGTCAGGAGCCCGCCTGTAGAACGGAGGTTGTTATATTTTTAAGTTGTTAAAGTCAGGAGCCCGCCTGTAGAATGGAGGTTGTTATATTTTTAAGTTGTTGAAGTCAGGAGCCCGCCTGTAGAATGGAGGTTGTTAAATGTTAAGTTGGAGTCAGGAGCTCGCCTGTAGAATAGAGGTTGTTTATTTTAAGTTGGAGAAGTCAGGAGCCCGACTGTAGAACGGAAGTTGTTATATTTTTAAGTTGTTGAAGTCAGGAGCCCGCCTGTAGAATGGAGGTTGTTAAATGTTAAGTTGGAGTCAGGAGCCCGCCTGTAGAACGAAGGTTGTTTATTTTAAGTTGGAGAAGTCAGGAGCCCGCCTGTAGAACGGAGGTTGTTATATTTTTAAGTTGTTGAAGTCAGGAGCCCGCCTGTAGAATGGAGGTTGTTAAATGTTAAGTTGGAGTCAGGAGCCCGCCTGTAGAACGGAGGTTGTTTATTTTAAGTTGGAGAAGTCAGGAGCCCGCCTGTAGAACGGAGGTTGTTATATTTTTAAGTAGTTGAAGTCAGGAGCCCGCCTGTAGAATGGAGGTTGTTTAATGTTAATTTGGAGTCAGGAGCCCGCCTGTAGAACGGAGGTTGTTTATTTTAAGTTGAAGAAGTCAGGAGCCCGCCTGTAGAACGGAGGTTGTTATATTTTTAAGTTGTTAAAGTCAGGAGCCCGCCTGTAGAATGGAGGTTGTTATATTTTTAAGTTTGTTGAAGTCAGGAGCCCGCCTGTAGAATGGAGGTTGTTAAATGTTAAGTTGGAGTCAGGAGCCCGCCTGTAGAATGGAGGTTGTTTATTTTAAGTTGGAGAAGTCAGGAGCCCGCCTGTAGAACGGAAGTTGTTATATTTTTAAGTTGTTGAAGTCAGGAGCCCACCTGTAGAATGGAGGTTGTTAAATGTTAAGTTGGAGTTAGGAGCCCGCCTATAGAACGAAGGTTGTTTATTTTAAGTTGAAGAAGTCAGGAGCCCGCCTGTAGAACGGAGGTTGTTTATTTTAAGTTGGAGAAGTCAGGAGCCCGCCTGTAGAATGGAGGTTGTTATATTTTTAAGTTGTTAAAGTCAGGAGCCCGCCTGTAGAATGGAGGTTGTTAAATGTTAAGTTGGAGTCAGGAGCCCTCCTATAGAACGGAGGTTGTTTATTTTAAGTTGGAGAAGCCAGGAGCCCGCCTGTAGAACGGAGGTTGTTTACTTTAAGATGGAGAAGTCAGGAGCCCTCCTGTAGAACGGAGGTTGTTATATTTTTAAGTTGAAGAAGTCAGGACCCCGCCTAGAGAATGGAGATTATGTCATCATTCAAAAGTCAAGTTGGAGTTAGGAGCGTCCCCGCCTGCAGAATAGAGGAATACATTTCAAGATCAAATCAGAAGTCAGTAATGAGGAGGGTTACAACAAAAATCCCCAGCATCACAAGCTCTAACGTAGGAAGCAATATCCCCAGCAGACGGAGCGGAATGATAAAACTTGTGTTCAGAAAGGCAAAAGGCCAGTGTCATCCCCAACAGTTTTCGAAAGAAAAGCACCAGAGGAAACACAAGCTGGCAAGAAAGCAAGCCAACTAGAGCAAATGGAAGATAGATAAGATTTTGTAATTCCTAGTTTAGTCTAACTTCTGGTTTTCTTTTGGCACGGTGTAATAAGGAGATCGGTAAGCAGTAACAATAGCATGCAGCAGCAGTAACAACAAAATTGCAGTTCCATGGTAGTCCCAGCTACCAAAACTTCCTGAACTACATTAACTCGATTCCCTTCTAGCCAGGGATATGTAGGAAACCTTTGAAGCAAAGGCTCGGTTAAATCTTTTTTCAAAAAATGCTTCACACGGAGTATTCCAACGGGCAAAAATCGCTCGTATCCGCTCACTTTATCTTTGCACGAAAACCCTTCGTGTTTTCGGACAAAGAGGGGCAGCTGTGAGCACGTGATTTTTGTTTCACGAAAACTACTCCAAAAGAAATAAAAAATAAAACAAAATTCTCTTGGTATACAATTTTTAGGATTTGTGTGGCATTTTGGATAATTATTTGTGTTTTGTCCGCAAATGTTTACCTTGTTGTAGTTAATTAAAAGATACAAAAGAAAAAATACATGTTGTATGGATATTTAGGATTTAATTATGCATTTAGGAATTAATTAAACCGTCATTTGGCACTAAAAAAGAAGATCACAAAAATATGCGTTTTATTCTATTTGTTGTCATTATGTGATTTCATTTTAAGATTTTAATTTGTGTGCTAATTGTTGTAAGTGTTAATTAATTTTTGTGTAGTTTTATTTTTGATTTTACAATTTAATTAGGAATTGTTTTTAAATTAAATTAAAGAAGGGAAAGGAAAAGAGTTCAAAAAAATGAAGTAAATTCGGACTAGGCCAGTTTTAAAAAAGAGAGTTTAGGCCCAAAAGTCACACGCCCACCCGGCCCAGGTCTGTCAACCCAAAACACCATCAAACAACGTAGTATAGGGTAAGAGATACGTCGTTTTGATGGTGCCCGGTCTAGTTAAACGCAGATAACCCCAAACGACGTCGTATTGGCGTCTCAAATCTGAGCCGTTAATCAAACTGGATCGAACGATCCAGTTCAGCCCCTGCATAATTGAAACGGTGCCGTTTCAGGCATGTCAATCTAAACCGTCCATCTCCATTAATCCAGCGGTCCCAAGCTTCCCTCACAACCCGGTCCATTTCGACCCGGGTTGACCCAATCTCTGAATGAGACCAAACGGCGTCGTCCCCTTTAAGTGAATTGATCCAGACCGTGGATTGTGATTGATCCAACGGTCAAGATCAATCCACCCCTCCCCTATATAAACTTAATATCCTACCCCATCCCCCCCAAACCAAACCAAACACCCCCCTTTTCCTGTTTATCATCGTCTCAGAGACGAAGCCCCCCAAACTCTAGCCGCCCTAGCGCTCGTTTTCCTGAAACCCGGCGGCAACTACGCCGCCGGCCACCACCTTAACACCATAAGACCATCTGACCACCCCCATTCCAAATATGTTACTCGTTTGGTTCGAATCTTCCCCCATCTTCTCGAATCTTCATTTGAAGATTCGAGCCAAATGGAAACCTACACCAACCAACCCCAAATTCATACCAGGCAACCCCAAGACCTCCCTCATACCACAAATGACTTTGGTTCCGTTCAAGTCTGTCTAGAAATGCTCGAACCTTAAATCGAAAACCAGGAACCCTAGAAATTCCAAATCATGGAATCCGTCCAAATTAAGTGAGGATTTGGGGTCTAATCGACCTTAATCGAAGTGTTCTCAGTTGAGAACACTTCGACTAAGGTCTGTTCGACCTCAAAGTGTCCGAGTCCGAGTTTCGAGCCTGGGTCCGTATAGTTCTGATATTCGGAGGTATTTTCTTCTTTCCTTTGTCTGTGTTCATGTTTTTTTTATTTATGTATCTGTTTATTTGTTAGTTTAGTTTTATTGTGTTAAAATTCTTTTTGTCAATTGATTCTGTTCATCTTCAGTGGACCTTTTTATTTGGTCCAATTCTGTCATTTGTTTATGTTTGCTGTAATTATTATGTGTTATAAATTGTGTAATCGATTAATAAGTTGCGTCGATTAATTAGTTTTGCTGTTAGTCTTTGATTCTGTCAATAACACTGATTGCCTATTGCTTTGTTGCTGATTTGTGCAGTGTCAATTGTAATATGTAATCGGTTAATTAAGCTTCGTTGATTAGGTCGTTCGTATAGTTTGAATCATTCGACATTCTGTTGTTTATAGTTTTCAAATTGTTAGTTATCCGATTAATTCAGATTCTGTTTTGATTATGAGCATTGTTCTGAATCACTAGAACCTTTATATTTGATGTATTTTCTGCCGTAAAGTACTAGCTGAATTGGTTATAGCTGTTAATCAAATCAGTTTTGGTTAATTGTTAGTTAAACATATTTCAGAATTAAGATTTTAATACAATAGTTGTATTAGGAGGCAGTAATATTAAGGGGTTTTCAGGGCTATTTTAGGAATGAAATAGTTAGGATTATAATTTAATATTAGTGCTTTGTTAGTGGGGTATTAATTAATACACTAATGGGGAACAAAAGGGAATGAGGGGCTGAAATTAAGGAAAAGCTTCCTTAGTGGAATTTAAAGTGAAAAAACTAGATTTTTAGTGGAAAAATACTGATTTGAATAAGGAAAAGGGGTCGGGCACTAAGTTTGGAAATGTTCTGGCTTTGGGTATAAGATAGGGGTCATTTGGGACTAAGAGGGGGGATTTTTTTAACACAAAAGAAAATTTCAGGGTTTAAGTTAAAAAAGAACTGATTTTTCAGAACTAAAAATTGATTCTTTGAGAGTTAAAAACTGAAAGTGAAGCCTTTCTTTACGGCTGAAAATCAGAATTCTATTACTGCTTCCGTGGTTTACATTTGGTACTACTGATTTTCGGATTGGCTTTCCTGGTTTTTATTTTGGTTTTGGAGTGTTGTTTCGTTTGAATTTCTGGGTTTCTATTTGGTTTTCAAGTTTTCTACTTGGTATCTGAATCTGGCTCTTGGGTTTCTGCCACTATTTGTTACGGGGATGTTCTGTGTATTTCTGCGCTGTTGCTGTTGTTGTGTTGTTTACTGCTGCCCTGCTGATCTTCCTCTTCTTCTCTTGTTCTATTACCAGGTACATTCTCGAATCACAATGTCATGTAGCTGTTGAAAAAATGAAAGGCAATGCTCGAATAGTCGAGTATTTAAGTTGTACTGATAGCTTAATAGTCAAATGATAAGTAGTTTTATAGTTTATCTTTGTAATTCAATAAAGAAGGTGGACTATAGGATTTATATTCGACTGAACTGTTTTCTACAATTTTCCTTAGTTTCTATGTATGATAGTTGGGGTTTTTGTTTTGTTTTAAATAAATATATCAAGTTGTTGGAATTGAACAAGTTTAGGTAATCCTAATTGGACGGATTTGGGCTAATTTTGTGAACTAGGTATTAAGGTTTGGTTCAGGCAGCTTGTTTGTTTAAAATGGGGGGCTTGTTTGGTTTGAAGAGGTAAGTGTTGAATAGGTTTAGTTCCGCCAGTTTTAGGCAGAAATAAAAAGGCCATTAATTTTATAGAATCCGTAGGATTGACATATTTGAAGCGCGATTCAATGTAGAAAGGATAAGAACCTTAATCCAATAGGTTATTCAAGTTAACGAGCTAGCTTCAACAAACTTTCGTAAGCATCAGTAATTAAGGTGGGTTTAGTTTCAAATAGTTGAAAAGCATTTAGTCCCAATGAATCAATTCGTCTAACAATGCGAGTTTAATCTAGCTATAGGCTAATTAGTTTATTTTGAATATATTTTTTGTCGATTCCGTATTTTATTTATAATTTCAATTTTAGTAATCTTCTCTTCCGTTAACATTTGTCTTAATCTAGCAATTAATATGTTACACTTTTTTTTAGCATATAACTAATTAGGATTTTTCTCTTTTAATTTAGAGACGAATTTAATAAAAATGTAGTCACTTTAGGATATACTTAAAATAAATGAGGCATGCTTCACAAAAATAAATCGTAAGTTGCGGGGCCCTCTATACGTGTTTGAAAAATTACTTAGACTTCGGGATGAGCCGTTTAGCAAAATATCACGGCCTTACCCAAAATAATGATACGCTAATCGCTTTAGGCGCGCCTTGAATAAATTACTTTCTTAAACTCAGGTGCACATCTATGTGGCCCAGATCCAAATCTTAACGGAGTCAAAGTGTGTCGATAACCATGGGTACATTGACTGTGACGTGGTTCGAGATACGTTTTTCACAACGTTGCAATTTTCCGTAAAATAATAACAATAATAATAAAATTGATAAAAGCGGTTCAAAGTTAAAATTTGCATACAAGTTCTTAATTGTTAAAAATCAGATAAAATAAGCCAAATATAACAGTTGAGCGACCGTGCTCGAACAACGGAACTCGGGAATGCCTAACACCTTCTCCCGGGTTAACATAATTCCTTATCCGGATTTCTGGTTCGCGGACTATTAAACAGAGTCAATCTTTTCCTCGATTCGGGATTTGACCAGTGACTTGGGACACCATAAATCTCCTAAGTGGCGACTCTGAAATAAATAAATAAATCTTGTTTCGATTGTCCTTTAATTGGAATAAACTCCCTTCCGCGTCCCTTTTGCGGGCGGCGCGGGCGAAAAAGGAGGTGTGACACCAATGAGACTCGATTTTATTCACAAAATAATAAAGGAGGATCACGAGCCTCTAGAGGGATGTGTTGATTTGCCCAATGCACACCTCATACCTCTTGCAAAAATCCAAAACAATAGGGTCTATCGGTTCCGGTGTAAAGAGGTAAGTGTAAACACTTAAATACCCCTCCACGTGGGTAGTAATAACATCCTCGGACCCGGGGACTACTATGTCTTTGTCTTCCCATTTACAGTCCTCTCAAACCGCGGGAAGGACATCTTCGGTAATGGAGCATATGTACCTCGATGCTCCTTCATCCTGGTCCTGTTTGGATAAAGGTTTTTCGACCTTGAAGTCATCCGCAATTGAACAACCCCCGAGAATAAATAGTTTCAAGAAGGGCTCGAGAGCCGGTTCAGTGGCAGTCGACTCGATGGCAGCCACTTCGGGAGAAACTGTCTCGAGAACAACTATTTTGGGAGCGACCGCCTTAATACCGGTGGCTGGTTGGGAAGATGAAGAGGTAACATGCTGAGGGACTAACTTGGAAGTTTTGGCCATGATTATTTATGAAAGTTTGAAGATTTAAAGAAAAAGTATGGAGGTTTGAAGGGACATGTTTGAAGGCTGAAGAACAAAGTATGAAGATTCGAAGAAAATCTGGGTAAGAACCTAAGAACAACTATTAGAATTTGAAGATCAAGGGTGAATAGCTAGAGAATTTGAAGGTAGAAGCTTGATCGGAAAGTGGAAAAAGAACAGGGGATAGAAGCATTTACAGGGGAAGTTCGTGACGCTTCGCATTCGGAGGCAACCAACCGATGGTTAACACGTGTTCGAAGTTAGACTGATGCAACTGATGGGACGTTTCGACGTCTTCGTCGTTTTGATTGTAATGTACAGAGGAAGGAACCAGAGAACGTCTATTGTTTCTCATCGCTTGGGCAAACCTACTCTCTAAGAAACGAGGAGACAATCTGTATACGGGTAAAACCGGGGCTAATGAGCATCCAGATTTTCCGGTAGGACAAACGAAGCCAGGACGTAACTACCAAAAATCAGAATCAAAGCTAAGAGCCTCTCGTATCAAGGCCCGAACAAAACACCTGCCCTCGAAGCTTTCGAGGCCACGCCCCCGGACACTGTTCGAGCCCTGTGACTCCGAAAAATACTATGAAGCAGTTGCACATGGCTAGCGAAGGGACGTGATATCCACACCAGACCGGGTATTACGACATGAATCTCGGCCCGTATCGGCAACAGATAAGTGATTGGCGAAAAGGAAGATTTTTACCTTTGTTTGCATTGTGCTTAGGATAAAATTTTCCTATTATATAAGAGGGAAGTTTATTATTCAATAAACAGATTTGTAACACGCATACCAAGGCAATATAATTTTGTTTTCTCTACTTCTAAAGGTGATTCAAAGTTCTTAATTTTCTTCATAGCTCTTCATAAGTGTTAGGCTCCGAACCGAAGATAAGCTAATTCTCAAGATCATAACCGAGCCCAGATTCAATATTTTTACTGGTTTGGCTATTTATTCTATCTTTAATTTGCTCACCTGACGTCATTAATTACTTGTATTGAATTAGTCCACATATCCTTAAAATCGCGTAAAAATTCCATTGTTATCCATTTTTACGGGTAAACAAGAACATTGGTATTATTTTGTGGAGGTTATACACCACCACTAATTGTCTCTAAACCCCCCCCCCCCCCACAAATTCAAAGTTCAATTTGTGGGGTTGTCGTGGGAGTTTTAAAAACTCGCCTCAAAATTGCTCATGACACTCGTAATTATGACTTTTTAAAAACCGCCAAAATTCATTTGATGGAGGACGGAAACCGTCACAAATTGTCAAAATAACCCTCACAAAACAAGCATTTTCTTGTTGTGATCCGGAGTAATGTTAATTGTAAAGTAAATCGGAAAAAAAAAATATTGCCGTGAGAGACAATATGAAGTCTAAAACTATGAGGCACAAATTCTCCTTCTTTTTTTTTAGCATATCATCCACGATAGTGTTTCTTTGTTCTTCAACTGGACAAAGATTTTATGCTTTTTAATATTGGTAAGAGCGCTATTTTCAAGGGTTAATACTTTTCAAGTTTATGGTTTTGGCAGTGTTGTTTTTATTCGTATAACTATTGTAGAAGTAGAAGATGACAAGATAGGGAGAGGATTGAGGACTATGAACCTATACACAGTCACTTCAGTACGTAATATTCAAGCCTCAAAATGCCGCAAGAATGTTAGAAGATGATGGCGAACAAACACGATAACGGCAACCCCAGGGGTTTGTAAGTTTGTATGACTCTATTAGAATCTTTTTTAAAATTTTATTTGTTAGAATAGGACTCCTAATAGACCTTAATTTGTCCTTTCATGATTAACATAGGTATTTTTGTGTAAACACACGGTGTAGACAAATTTTTACCTGTTTAACTGTATAGATAAAAATAAAAATTCAAACTTTTAACATTAGCTCATAAATGATAAATGGTAAATGATTAAAAGAAATTGTAGATTACGGGTGACATACTGTTGAGTGCTACCGTCATATTCACTCAAAACAAAATTGTTATTTCAAATTTCACGACACTATGAGCCCGTTTAGCCATAAAAAAAATTTCACTTTTTTCCGAAATCAGTTTTGGCCATGAAATTGTTAATTTTCACTTGAAGATATATTTCGAATTTTTTCAAAAATTTGAAAAATTCCAAAAAGCTTGTTTTTAAAATTTTTGTGTCAAATCACTCACAAAAATTCAAAAGCAACCTAAAATTATACTCATGTTCAAACACAACTCTAATTTTCACTTGGATTTTTTTCTCCCGAAATTTTACAATTTTCATATCCAAACGCCACTATATATATAGGACAAGACAAATAACAAAAATACCTCCAATGGTTTTACGCCTAAAAATCATGGAAATTACAAAATCAAAGCAATCAAACCAAATGTTTCTTACATAACCTTCCGCATAAACAACACAATAATTGAGTTATTGGCAACACTTTATTTTTTCTTAACATCAAGATTAAAAATGTTGGCCAAATGATCAAAGTAATTAGTAGAGAAGACGCGCTTGTCAAGGTCAACCTTAGGTGGGTAAGCCCTTAGCTTTTGATTAGCAATCATTTCGGGAGAAAGTCCCCATTTCTCTAATGTTTGATCATCATGATGTAATGCAAGGCTGTACTCACCCTCATGCCCTAACTCCATGATTCGAACCTCGGCATTTTTGGGACTTGTTAGGTTGTCAACTTGTTCTGCTGTCCATCTAAACAATCTCATGAGCAAAACTCGAATGGTCAGCCCGTGACTGATTATAATAAGATTTATGTCGTCGTTAGCACCATAGGAAATCATGTCCATGTCTATGTCCCTCCATAGAGATTCGATAAAACCTGTATTTTAAGTTATGAAATTAATATTGCAATTCGACAATAAATATTTTCTAAATTCTATTGATAAATTATATCATATGTACAATATAACATATAAACTAAAGTGATTAAATTTTATCTATTTTAAGATAAGCTTTTCATTATTAACCCTTAGAAAACAATTAAATGTATAAAGTCTCAATGTACTAGTTCTATTAGACATCACATTTATGTGTTCCTATTAGAGCCTGTTTGGAAAGCCATCTTGGAAATGATTTTGGGTCGAGGCGGCTCAATAATAATGGAGACCTAAAGCCAAACCATAGTAAGAGGCCTTAAACTTGTTTAATAATTTTAGATATTTTTGTTGAAGTTTATTCTTTTTACTTTTTGAGATGCAAATTCATCTTGATGATGTAACCAACAGTTTTAATTTTAGTTGAAATAAATATTAATAACCTTTAATAAGATTTTATTAAGTTTAGTTTTGAATTTTTCTTTTCACATGATCGTCAACATAACTTACTGGATAGCATTGCCTCCCAGAGTAACAATCATATAAAAATTTGTATTTACAAATATGATAAATAAATTAACTATAGCTTTTTACGATCTAATAGCTTGAAGCGTGCGTACATAGATCTTGAAAGAAAATACCCTACAAAGTTAGAGTTATAAATAAAATTTATTCTAGTTGCAGTAAGAAGAACTAGAAAGTAACTGCAAATTTAATTGCCTTGCACTTTCATTTGAATTTTCTCAACCAGCTCCAAAAAAAAAAAAAAGACAACACACAAAATATAAAACATGTTATTAACGATTGGTGACAAGGTAGCAAAAGATGATTGTAAAATTTTTTATCACTATTTAATAGGAGTAATAAATACAATAAATATTTAAATTACATATAAAAATAGTAGCTTTGGGGCCTCTAATTTTGTGAGGCATAAAGCGGCCGCTTTATTGGCCTGGGGTTAAGCCACCTTTGGATTTGAGTGTAATTTGGCGTAATTATACAATTTGGCATGTTTGTTTGGCCAAGTAATTACTTGGTCTGCATGGAATTGGATGTAATTGGAGGGATGTAATTACACTCTCCAATTCACAAGAGTGAGGTGAGAATTGGTGGTAATTACACTGTGTAATTACAAGGTTGCTTTTTAGTTTCTTTCCTTTTTGTTTTTATTTCAATTTATTTTCTTTATATTTTTTTATTTCTAATATTTTAATTTTTTATTTTTTATTTCTATTTATTTTTCCTAAATTTTAAAATATATTCTTCTTTGTACATTATTTATTTTTTATTTCTCTATCTTTACTTCTTATGATTCTATGTAATTGCTTATATTTTATTTTTTTATTTATTTTATTATTTTATTTTAAAACTACACTTCCTAATATTAGATATAATGAGTCAATTAACGTGGAACATCATTGTTGACTTTGGTTATAATAAGTGATGCAATTAATGTGAAATTTCATTGTTGAATGTTGTTATAAACTTATAATGTATCCTAATCTTAAGCTACAATTGAACTTACTATTATTATGTTGGAATTTAACATATGTTAAACTATTTGTTTTTTTGAATTTTGAAATTGTGATATATTCATGGTTCCGATTTACTTGTTTTAGTAGTATTGGCTCACATTGCATGTTGTTCATTTTTTAGTTAGAATTGATAGATTAGTTTTGTCAAATATTTGAATAATGTTATGATATTACATTTATAAATATTAATTTATTTTATCTAACATGAATTCCATGACGTTCTTACAAAACATATTTTTAGTTTTTGTAAGTATTTAAATTAAATATTATTAATTTATATATATATATATAAATTATTTTTACAATATTATAAATATATGATTACTAATTAATGTATATTCATGATAAAATATACATCTTAAATACCAAATATAATATCGTTCATACTTATAAAAATTTATAGGCACATATTTATTATATTAACTTTTAAGTTTTGATAATTACTTAATTTAAAATTTAATCTAACTGTGTAATTATACTTGTGCAACCAAACAGTAAACTTCTAATTACACTGTAATTACGCTATGACAAATAAACATGTCGTCGTAATTACTCTAGTAATTACACGTAGCTTTCCAAATAGACTCATGATTTCTTGAGAATCTCCTTCTTTTTAACCTAGTTCTAAAAGAAAAACATTACTTCTTTGTTTTCTGGGCCATCGTTTAATTTCTGCTTTCATCCATTCAAGGGTTCAGTCTTTTACCGTTAATTACGTATAGTCTGCGTAGAGGTAAGGTCTGCGTACATATTTCCCTCCGCAGACCTCACTTGTGGGATTACACTGGGTTGTTGTTGTTGTCGTCTCAACAAACATTTCGAAATGATGCTACTATGTGTTTGTTCAAACAAGAATAACAGGATTATTCAACATACAAGAATCAACAGATCTACACTTCAGTATGAATTTAAACACAAACTCGTTAACCAGATTTACCTACGTTGAAATAAATTTAACACAGAGTCAGAGTCAGAGAAAAAAACTTACCTGAAACCCTGTCGTACACATCGGCGGCAGATTCTCCACCGGGAAACCGGTAAAAGAACTTTCCATATCTCTCTCTTTCCTTCTTATACTCGTCCATCTTCTCTGTATTATGAAATTTGGCATAGTCCATTTCTCTCACCCTGCTTTCTTCTCTTACCCCGATGATCTCGCTGCTGGAAAATGCAGCGCCTATCTCTTTCAGTGTCTCACGGGTGCGCAAGAAGGGAGATACATAGAAATACACCTTCCCTTTTCCTGAATTCCTGCTGTCACAAACTAGGCCGCGGATCATCTCCCCGGCCTTCTTGGATTGCTCTTTGCCTTTCTCTGTGAGCTGAACTTTATGGTCAGGTGTGATAGCGTAGATATTTTTGTCTACGTTACCCTCACTCTCGCCATGGCGCACCAGTATGATCCTCTTCGGCAACCGACTTGGCTTCTTCCCGTTGTTAGTTCCGCTGCTGGCGTTTTCCATTTTGGCTGCTGATGGTTGAACGTCGAAGAATAAATTGGATAAAGAGGCTTATGACTCTGATATGTGGATCATATACATGTGGAAATATGTGTTTATATAGATGAGTTCACCATAGTTTTTTATTTTTTATTTTTTATTTTTTTTATTTTACACTCGTCGGTTCCACTAATCCAGATTTGCGCAGTAGAAAGCGAACTGCGAACTATGAGAGGTTTTAGCAAGTTGCAAAGGAGGTTTGACGCTCTTTATCAAAAGGACTTCATTCCTAGCACTGAATCTGATAGCCATACAAAATCTTTTCTATTCTACCACACCCTTGGTGGTAGGTTGTTATTCTTTCCTTTTAAACAATTAAATGAATAATCCGGATACATGTAGCAAAACAGTGTCGTTTAATTTGTTGAAAGGAAGAAAACACATGGTCCGTACATGATTAAATAATAAGCGACAATTATAGCTGTAACCTGCATACAGTTTTTGATTATTTAAAGGAAGGACACATTGTACATGTATCAATAAATAATGAAACTGGCCAAGAACACGAGATATTGTACTAATACTGCTCATTTGCCAAATATCACTGTTTATCCTCAAAATCGGATAATAATTGAATTTGTAAGTAGTTTTAAGGATACGTGGATTAAATTGAAACAAAATAATAAATTAGAATTGCAATTAAAATGAACAATGATAAAATAAATTCAAACCACACGACATAAATTCAAACCACACGACTTCAACAGTTACAATCTTGAAAAGTCAGTCACACATAAACTGGAAGCAATTTGACCGATATCAAGATACAGAAGTTCAGCAAGAGCTTAAAGAAAAAATTAATAATATACTACTTTGGAATGCATGTTACAATGTGTTTTACAAGTAATCAGACCCCCTTTATATAGTAGGGAAACCCTATATTAGGTGCAACTCGATAAAAGGTAAAAATCCCCTAATTAACTTATTGCTGATCTCACGTCGATTTATGCCGAGATCTCCGCCATGATATTCGGTCGGTTACGAATATCACGACCTTCTGTTGGCCAATCTTGACAATGTTCTACGAAGTTGAACAAGGCCAGAACCGATCCCTAATCACGACCCCGATATCCTCGAGGGCGGGCGATAAGATCCCTACCTCGGTCTAGGCCCCCTGTTATCGTATCTCGAGATTGGCTTATAATGTCGGAGATCGGGATGTGCTTCGAGACCAGTTTTACCCGTATACAGATAATCGACTTGTTTTTCGAAGAGTAATGATAAAAAATGACATGAGCTCCCGATTCTCGCTTCGATACTCCACGCCAGAAATGACAAAATGAACAAAACGTCTCGTTAGTCAAGTCTAATGACATTAAATGCTTATCGGTTGCCGGTCGGCCACTCTTGGATACGAACCATCACTTGTTAAATATAAATACCCCCTCAGTTGTTCATTTTAACTTTACATCAAAACCTTCACCCTCGTATCTTTGAAACTTCAACAATTCCTAGCATTATACTCTAGTTTATTTGGGATCTTTTGAAAGAACTTATGTACATCTTCATGTCAAGCCTTCAACCTCCTTTCTTTTTCTATTTCTCCTTCATTTTTCAAAGAAATGGAAAAAACTGTTCCCCAAAAAGTAACCCCTTCTACCTCGTGGCTGGCTATTGAGGCCGAAAAAACTGCTTTTTGTGCTGCAGTTAATGAAGCAACATAAGAACCACCTTTGAAAATGTTCATCCCCGAGGATGCTCGATAAATAATGACTTTAAGGTTGAAAAACCTTCTTCCATACCGGGCCGTTGTGAAGACTTCTCGAGATACATTTGATCGATCACCAAAAAGGTCCTCCCTACGGTTCGAGATGATTGCAACTAGGCCGGTAAAATCGTAGTGGTCCCTGACCCCGAGGAGGACATTACCACCCATGTAGAAGGAGACCTGAGTGCTTACACTTATCCCTTCATATTTGGACCAGTAGACCTAGTCATTGTAGACTTCTGCAAGAGGTACAAGGTGTGCCTCGCTCAGATCCATCCTTCGATGTGGAAGATCGTAATCTTTCTCCAGTTCTTCGTGAGAAGAATTGATGGCTTTCGGTTCACCGTGGATCACCTACTTCACTTGTATCGTCCCCGACTATTCTGAGGAGGGTTGATAAAGCTTATGCGCCAGGCCAGCAAAGCCCTAGCAAGGCCATTTATTCAGGTGAGTACCTCGGACGTAATCCCGGTGAAATGCATGACGTTTCCCGAGAAGTGGAACACAAAATGTAAGTGGAAATTCCCTTCGAATGTTGATTTTTATATTTACTTTCTTTTTTCTTATTGGTGCTTGTGATGGTACAACCATCGCTCGGGTTCCAAGTGCTACTCATCGACTCGATAGGTGGGTCGAGGGCATCATTTCTCAGATGCCCTACTCTGAGTATTCTTGGCGCGAACTCTCGAAGGGCCGTTGGGAGGCTCGTTCGCATGGTACGATCCCCTTTCCAATTAGGTCGTGTTAGGCCTCTCCTTTTATTATCAAGTCCTAATTCTCTTTATTTTCTATCTCAGGTTTTCCTAAGGATGTCGAGCTCAGGCCTCCGGTTGGCGACGAGAACTTTCCTCTTGAGTCCCCTACTCCGAGACAAGTCGAAGGGAAAGAAAAAAAAGAGGGCTCCAAGTTCTCTGAGCTTAGAGAAGAAGAAAATGAAAAGAAGGCTGGTGAGCAAGCCCAAAAAAACTACCAGTGCTCAAGCCCCACCCTCGGATACACTCACCAACTAAGAGACGAATCCGAAGAAGGAGAAGAAGCCTCTAAACTGGTGGCCCGCGCGGCCGCAATTCGAGGAAAAAGGGTCCTCCGAACTAGAGAGACGCGAGGCCGATCTGCCTTAAGCCAGGGAGGCGGACGAGGAGGCCGTGGTCGAGGTCAACATGTAGGTCGTGACCGAGGCCTCCCGGGATGTGGGCAATGCCCCGAAGGATGTACTTGGTCTGATAGAAATCACTGAGTCACCTTCGTTCACTGAGTCTATGTTCAACGATGCTCATATAGTGAAAGAACATCCCAACGAGGGGGCCCATGGAGAGGACAACTCCTTATGACTTTTTTGATGGCGTAGATTCTACCGCCACAGAGGACATCACGGATTGGGTGACTTAGAGGGGTCGAGGAAGAGTCCATCTTCAGAAAAAAGCGAGCCTTCCTCAAGCCCAAAACTAATCAACCGATTCCCAGCTTCGAGTGTGGATCCTGACGAGAAATGATCAATCATCATCTCTATTTCGAAGGATGTCCTTTCTACTCCCGTAGGGGTGGCCAGTTACCTTCGGTATCTGGTGACCGAGGAAGACCAAGCCATGATGAACGAGATGGACGCCCCCTGCCTATTCAACGAAGCACAAGATGCGCTAAATAGGGTAACTTTAGATACCTCTTGATTACTTTTAATTTGTACTTAGACTAATTTATAGATATTCATAACATTTCTTATTATTTTCGTAGGCCTTGGTGCTTCATCATTAGACTTTTCTTCGATATCGGGACGATCTGAACTATCTTGAGGCCGAGGTCCAAGGGCTCACTGAGAAGAAAGATACTTTCAAACTTCGCAGCAAGCTCTTTTTTTCTAATTATTCGGATTTGTACCGTATTTAAAAATATACTCTACTGCCATCCATGTAATTTAAATAGACTATGCTATAAATTAGAAAAACCATTATTTAATTAGAACATCTCATAGTATTTATTTAAAATGTAACTACTACGATTATGTTGTAGTAATTATTATTTTATTTTTTTAAATGACGATAAATTGATAGAATATCTAATATTGGAAAAATATATCCTAACTTATTTTTGATGAAGGTCCTCGAGGACGGGTACCACCTCGGGACCTGTAGTGGTACGGGGATCTGTAACCCTGAAACATCGTATGACGGATCGTTACTGCTCTTTACTTATATAGGGTTGTTTCCACCCTTTTGGAGATTCCGTCATTCTGAGTAGTTACTCTTCTTTCCTGCTTTAGTTCTCTAATTTTGCCACAGTCATGACTGCTACATCAAGCTCCGTTTGACAAGGAAGAGAGAGTTCTGCGTCCGATTCTCGCCTTGTTAGCAGAGCTCCGCTGATGCCAGGCGGGCCTGACTTAGGGCATTTTGCTTCGAGAGGGGACTTCTCATTGGTCAAATACCCTAATGTTTAGGACCAACGAGAGCATGCCTTGAAGTTTACTTCTTTTATAGGAGAAGAACACCTTGGGTTAATGAGAAAAGACTACGAATGGGGGGAAAATGTAGTGTTATAGATGCCTTCCCTGGACAAGGGCATCACAGACCATGCCGATGGGTTTTTAAATGTATACACGACCTTTCACACTGGGCCCTCTTGATAGAATTGTTCTCAACTTCTATACAAAGTATCGGGTTACCTTGGCGCAAATTCACCCGTTATTTTGGCGAATAGTGTTGATGATGAGATTTTTCACGGAGAAGGCTAGGCTTGAACTTACACTCAGTCATCTTATTAGGCTGTACTAGCCTTTTCACCATCGAGGTTTGTTAACCTTACGATACCGATTGACCACGCCCTTTGTAGTTGATGACAAGAAAGACGGAGATTAGGAGTTGATGAGTTGATTCGTCCAAGTACGGACCGTCAATATTATTCCTGTAGAGTTTTTGCCATTCCCTGAGGAATGGAATCATACACATAAGTGTTATACTCGTGCCTTCTTAGTTTTGTGTAGGGCGAAGGCTGGCTTCGTAAATATGACTCCTTTTCTTTTTCTGCGGTGATTTCGTGGACGCCGGGTAATGTTCCTGATCTGCCGGATAAGGTTCAGAAGTTGGTGAATCACTCGACTCGCAATGAGCTTAAGTGGCGAACTTTTTCTAGGGGCATATAGGAAGCAAAACATCATGGTACGTGTTGTGCGGTTTTTTCCTCTCCCTTTTTACATTTGGAAATGCACTTTCCCTTTCTGCGTACTAATTCTACTATTGTAGGCATCGGGAAGCCTTCCAAGGCGAGGCCATCCTCCCTTGGAGAGGGGGAAATTTTTCTAGCTACTGGGATAAAAAATGATAACAGTAAGCGAGAGATGCCTCTGTAGGGCGACAACGCTCAAAGCAAGGTGAAACTGGACCGGTGCCCCGGAGTGGAAATCTTGTCTGAGCCTGTCGCGCCCGTGGTTCCTGGTTTTGGAAAGGTGGTTTCTCCATCGCTATCATCTTCTTTTTCTGTCGAAAGTGCTTCGAGGGGTACTCGAAACTCGGGGTTGCATACACCGAACGACCGTGCCTCGATCAGAGTTGACTCTTTCTGAGTTAAGGGAGCTAGGTTAGATGATGTGTGCTCGATCTTTGAGAAAGCCCGGCGGCTTCACTCTGTGGTGAGTTTTTGGCACGGGCCTTTCGGGTTTTGCGCCTTCCCGTTCTTACTAAGTTTTTTCTTTTGCAGACTTTCGACAAGCTTAAGTCCGAGCTGCTTCGCCGTGAGGCTAGGCTGCGGAAAGCTCTAGATGAGGAGAAATCCCTTAGGCTCCTTTGCGATGAAAAGGAAGTCGAGTTGGCATGCTTACGGTATGAGGCAAGTCGGAGCTTGAATTATGAGAGCTACTTGAAGGAGCATGTAGTTTTTGTTCCAAGCGAGTGTGCCTTCCTCCTTCTATCTCCTAAGGCTAATATTTTGTTTATTTCAGTTGCAGAAAAAGATGGAGACCCTGGAGTGCCTTCGGGATGAATCTGGCCGAGCCAAGCGCGAGCATGAAGAGCTAAAAGCTTAGGCGGAGGTTCAGGCTTCAGAGGAGAAGGGTGCTTTGGCTAAAGCTTCCGCCTTTGAGACCCAACTTCTCTTATCTCGTGAGAATGCCTTGGTGCGAACAAATATGATTGCGAAGCTTGAATTCAAGCTTTTGAAGGTCAAGGCAGAGATCGCTGATGCCCGGGCTGAAACCGTAATGAGCCGAACTAAGGTTGACCAGAAGGTGGTGATCTATTTGAAGGACGCTGCTGATGCTCAAGCTGAGCTGAGAAGGACCCTCAATCGCAAAGACAAGAGCGAAGAATATGCTCGTTGTAAGTCTAAGAGGAAAATTCTTGAGGAGATTCGTGCTAGGGGATTTGTCCTCTCGAAAGAGTTGGCGCGACCGAGGGCGGACGAGCGTGATGCTCGGTTACTTTTTCCCGGCATCGAAGATAGCGAAGATGAGGCTGATAGGTCATAGCCCAGGGGGGACATGGATTTTGCTTTCCAATTATGTATATATCATTTTCACGTTTGTAGGTGGAGCTTGTGTTTTTTCGTATATATGTACAGGAGAAAACCTTGTGGCTTTATTTCTTTTGTATCTATTTCTGTCTTGGATTTAACCAGATGAACTGGTATTTGAGTTAGAAGGAATCCTTAGATTTGTAGTATGGTATTGAGGCTCATTGGGCTGGCTCGTAGGCTCTTACGCGCTTGGTCGATGCGACCTTTTGTATGGGCTGGTGACAATGGCTCTTACGCTTTTGCTCTTAGGCATATTTAGATCAACTGTTTTGGGCTCAGTCCCCGAGTTGGGCATCAACTCAAGCTCCTTTAACCCTCAAGTTGTTGAATTTTGGGGTGGCGACATTGGCTCTTACGCTTTTGGTCGATGCTACCTTTTAGTGTAAGTCGGGTTTCGAGCTCTTACGCTTTTGTTCTTAGGCATATTCGGTTAACTGTTTTGGGTTCAATCTTCGAATCAGGTTTCAACTCGATCTCATTAGACACTCAAGTTTTTGAATTGCAAGCTGGACCTTAGGCTCTTCGAATATATGGGCTGGCGACAATGGCTCTTATGCCTTAGGTTGATACGACCTTTTATGTGGGCTGGCGATAATGGCTCTCACGCCTTGGGCTGGCGACAATGGTTTTTACGCCCTGGGTCGATGCGACCTCTAATATAGGCTTTAATTTTCCCTCGTTAAGGACTTTTTGAAATAATGTTTGCCTGACTATTCGACGGTTTAATAAAAAACCTCCATTGCTAGTCGTTATATAGCGATGATCGAGCACCTCGAGAGGTTTGCCTCGGAGACTGAGTATCTCAAAGCTAGTGTTTAGGAGTTAACATAGTCGAAGCTTTTTTTCCTATGTCGAGGGTAGCCTGTTTAACCGGTTCTTTCCGAAGTATATTCAAAGTAAGCTCTTTTGGCTGGTACAACCTTGTGACAGGAGTCATTTGTGTTTGTCCAGAGCCTTTAAGTCCCGAGTGAAGTAGTTTCAACATCTATATCGAGGGTATGCCTTTTTTGGGGTCTTACAAGTTCGATATATAGCCAAAACTTTGAGATCGGGTTTATGCCTTTAGTAAGGTCTTACAAGTTTTACACTCCTTTGAGGTCTTACATTTTTACACGCCTTTGAGGTCTTATAGTTTTGGATACTTGGTACAAGTATGATTCATGCCTTGCTTGAGGTCTTATAGATATTGTTGTTGCTTTATGTAGGTCTTACGAGACAGAGGCTGCCCGCATGTGGTCTTATGGACTTGGGTTTTGATAAGTCAATAGAGATGGCGATTGGCGGCAGTTCCTGAGTCATCGAGGGTTTCTTGGCTCGGAAGCCATTACTTGTGAACTTGGTATTGCCTCATTGAGGGCTTGCAATTTTGGAGTTTCCAACCCGGAGGTCGTTTAGCCTTGAGTTTTCGACGCCAGTCCTCGAGTTTTCGGGGCATTTTTGGCTCTGGAACAACTTTGTGGTCTCGATGTCGCCTTATTGAGGGCTTACGAGTTAGGAGCTCCGACCCGGGGGTTGCATTGTTGACGCCAGTCCCCGAGTGTTGGGGGCATTTTTTGCAAAAATATCTAGCTTCCTTGAAATGCAAAAATGCTTTTGGGAAGTATTATTTGATTACTTGGTATAAGTATACATGTTTTTGCTGTTGCGGGCTAAGTTGCTTTATGCGGACACGATTCGTTTGATCATTTGGCTCGGTACATTATTTTCCTACTAAGAGCCCACTTAGCGCATCTTGTCTTCTCCGAGTAGGTGACATTCCGGGGGGATGCCCAATAGTGTTCGAGGCTGACTGCGAAAGAAGCCTTGAATACTTGTTGAGTTTTCCTTAGGCAGCATATGGATGTTGCCTCGTTAAAAACCTCGCCGGTAAAACCCTTTTTGGGATAAAACCAGGTCGAAGGAAAAGAGTACAACACATGCTTTTGAAACCTAAGGCCTTCGAGTTGGAGAGTGCTTCGGCCGTTTCAAGCAGATACCTGCACTCAGGTCAGTGTAGAATATAATTGAAAGAGAAAAGAAAATGGCCATACCTTAGCATAGAATGTGTCGGCGATGTTTCGAGCCGTGATATGTTTTAATTGCTTATGATGAGGACGCGGTACGGTCCCCTGCTTTGCTTAGCCGGGGATAGCCGGGAGTGTAGTTTGTTATTGTTATTTTACTATTTGCTTATCCTTTGGCTCTTTTGAAGGTGAAAGTGCCGGTGTCGGGGCCACATCGTGTACCACAAACATTTCCTTCGCCGCATGCTATTCCCCGTAGATGGTATTAATTTCATCCTTTGTGGGGAATTTCATCATTTGATTGAAGGTGGATGGTACTGCTCTCATGCAGTGTATCCATGGCCTTCCGAGCAAGGCGTTGTATCTTTTGTCTCCCTCGATGACATGGAACTTTGCATTTTGGGTTGTGCCGGCCACGTTGACTGGGAGAGTGATTTCCCTTTTTGTTGTTTCGTTCGCCATGTTGAATCCGTTGAGGACTCAAGAGGAGGGTATGATTTGGTCAAGCAGTCCGAGTTGCTCTACCACCTTTGACTTCATAATGTTGGGCGAGCTGGCTGGATCCACAAGTACATGTTTATTCTAAAATGTATTTACAAGAAAAGAGATTACCAGTGCATCCTTGTGGGGTTGAGACAAGGTCTCGATGTCCTCATTGCTGAATGTGAGGGCATCCTCGGGTATGTAATCCCGAGTTCACTTTTCTCTGGTGATGGATATTTTTGTTCTTCTCATCATGGGCTCTTGTGGGGAATCGATGCCTCCCAAGATCATGTGTATGACATGTTGTGGCTCATTCGCTTTTTTCTTCTTGGCCGTATCTCTTTCTCGGAACTGGTTTTTGGCCCGATCGTTGAGGAATTCTCGGAGGTGACCTTTACTGAGTAGTCTGGCTAATTCCTCTCTGAGCTGGTGGCAATCCTCGGTCCTATGGCCGTGCGTGTTGTGAAACTCGCAAACTAAGTTATGATCTCTTTGCGAAGGATCTGATTGCATAGGCCTGGGCCACCTGGCGTCTCTAATCTTACCAATGGTGAACACAATGTCTGATACATCTACGTTGAAGTTGAACTCCGACAAGCGAGGTGCCTCTGTTGGCCCTGTGTTCCTGTCGAATCCAGCTCTATAGACAAATCCCTAATGGTTTTGGCCTCGGTCCATCCTTCGGTCATTGTGGGGTATGTTATTCCTCGAGGCGTTTCTCCTGTCTTCGGTGTATGGATGGTACCTTTCCTTGTTGGCTTTGGCTCCTTTGCTAGAAGCCTGTTTGGGTATACCGAGCTCGAGGAGGCTCCTAGTTGGTCGTCCTCGACCCTGATTTTTGATTGATAACAGTTGTGAACATCCGACCAGGTCACAAAGGGATGTTCGACCAAATTTTATTTCAGCTGGTTCGAACACCAAGCTTTGTTCATTCAAACCTAAAGTGAAGGCCTGCACTGTCCAGTCGTCAGAGACTGGTGGTAGTTCCATTCGTTCCATCTGAAAGCGAGATACGAAGTCTCGCAGCATCACATTCTCCCTTTTCTTGATTTTGAAGGTGGACACATTTTCCTTGTGTCCACCTTGATGGCCCCGACATCTGCCTTTATGAAGGAATCCACTAGCATGACAAATGAGTCTATAGAGTTTGGGGCCAGGTTGTGATACCACATCATTGTCCCTTTAGAAAGTGTTTCCCCAAACTTCTTCAGCAGGACAAACTCGATCTCGTCGTCCCTTAGGTCATTGCCCTTTACTACATAGGTGTAAGCGGTAACGTGTTCATTGGGGTCCGAGGTACCGTTATACTTCAGAAGGTTTGGCATTCTGAACTTCTTTGGAATGGGTTTCGGGGCAGCGTCCTATGGGAACGACTTTTGTACAAACTTCTTGAGTCCACACCTTTCAAGATCGTGGGTGCTCCCGGAATTTGGTCGACCTTGGAGTTGTAGGTCTCGACCTTCTTATCATTGGCTTCTATCATTTTCTCGCCCGATTCGATCCTTCTAGGGAGGTCCTCAAGCATCTCTACGTTGGCGAGATCGGCTATCGACCCATTATTGCTCGATCTCTCTGGTACCTACTCGGTTGGGGGAGCCATCCCTGGTGCTACCGTGCTTGGAGTTTTTTGGTGACTTTGCAGCTGAGCAATAGCCAGCTGTTGTGCCTGCAACACCTCAAAAATAACATGAAGGCTAACCTCCTGTTCTTATCTAGATGGGGTTTTCTGAGCTTCTTGTTGGTCTCATTGGTGCACACTCCTGTTGCTGTGTGAGCTTATATCGACCTGTTGGGCGTCGCGAGAAACTGCTTCCACTGGGATTAGTCCTGGTGTGCTCTCAAGGTTTCGTGGTGGCACACAAACACCCTGAACCGCCACACCATTCTCTCCGTGGTTCTCAAGATTGTTGTTTTCACCTCCATTTACTTAGTTAGACATTTTGACCTGAAATTGAAGATCTTGGACAAGAAAAAAGTGTGAAAGATAATTTGCGTTGTGTAATGAAACTAGCAAGAAAATAATCACTATTATTTTTAGCCCCACGTTGGGTGCCAAACTGTTTACCGTAAAAATGGTAATAACAATTAAATTTGATTAAGTGGTTCTAAAAATACGTGATCTATTTTAATGCTAGTTGCTAGGCGGTTGATGCTATGTGAAAGACTTAGAAACGAGATAAGAGCTTAAAAGCAAGAAGTTAACCAAACCGAGTGGCTGTTGATCGGGGCCTCGAGCTTGCCTATTTGAGGGTCTCCGAGTCGAATATGAAGCTCGGCTGGGAGCTATCGAAGGTGGTCGATGTAGACTAACAGTTATAAATAAATTAACGACGGCTCTTGGCCAATAACAAGCGATAAATGATGAACAATAAATAGAACACAATAAAGATGAGCAATAAATGAGATAACGAGATCCAGAGAATGTGTTAGAGAGTAGAGAGAATGTTCTAGTATATTTAGCATGAAGCAACATATGTTTACAAAATGACAAGGTTCCCCTTTATATGAGGGGAATCCTAGAATAGTACAAAAAGTATTAATTACAAAGATATGGAGATGGTACAACTAGTTGATGCTCTGATTCGGGTTTAGACTAGCCTGACAGACTTTGTCGGCTCTAGTCGCACTCTTTGGGAACACCCCACTTTAACTATAACTATCGGTCTGTATTGCCCCGAGGTCGAGCGTTGACGACCCTCGACAGAGGAAGTTCGGCCGCAATCTCGAACCTTTGAGACATGCTTTGAGGTGTCTTGATGATGAGAAATTGGACCCTCCGATTTCACCGTATACAATAGATAACTCAAAATAGTAGAAATTACCTCATTAGATCTCAACCGGATATGCATATAGCCTAAACATGATTTCTAACATGAATCACAATTCAATTACTATAACAAGTATGGATTATACAGATACAATAAGACTTGAAATCAACAC
The DNA here is from genome assembly GCF_000715075.1 of Nicotiana tabacum. NCBI lineage: Eukaryota > Viridiplantae > Streptophyta > Magnoliopsida > Solanales > Solanaceae > Nicotiana > Nicotiana tabacum. The sequence continues at coordinate 48,222,147 of NC_134099.1, read as the reverse complement.
AGTATAAGAATCCACTCGGATCATGATTTCCACAGTGAAAGCTCACATGTCCATCACTAGCATGTGTGTCAACCAACACAACCCAAATAACACGATTTCCAGAGATATATACCCTCAGTTTCAAGTTTAGAAGTGTTACTTACCTCAAAGTGAGCAACTCAATAACAAACCTTTGCCACGAGACTCGACCACCGAACGACTCGAATCTAGTAACAAACAACTTAATATTATCAATAAAAGCTATATGAATTGATTCTATAGGATAAAGCTAAGATCTTTAACCAAAATCAAAAAGTCAACTTAAAAAGTCATACCGACGCCCACGCCTCGGAACCCGACAAAATTCACAAATTTTGAACACCCATTTATTAATGAGTCGAACCAACCAAATCATCCAATTCCAACCACAAATCCACCCTCAAATTCCCAAAATCTTACTCTCTAATACATAGTCCAAAATCCCCCAAATTTCTTCTCAAACATATAATCTTGGTGTAAATATCAATGAGTATTCAATATTTATGGAAAAAAGTGATCAAAAGTTTCTTACCTCTTGAATTATTGTGAAACCACACTCAATAATTGCCCCTACCTGAGCTCCCCACGTCAAAAAATGAGAGAAACATGAAACCCTTCGAAATATAAGACACTGCCAGGCATTTCGTATCTATGACCCACATTTCTCTTCTGTGGTCACATTTTGCACCTGTGAAAACCACTTAATCTCCTGCTCTTGCGCACCTGGGTCCACCTTATCGCAATTGAGGGACCACTTTTGTGGTCGAGCTTTTGCTCCTACACGTCTGCACTTGCGGAGACAAATCCGCTTCTGCGACTCCAGCTCTCGTGCGCAAAATATGCTTCTGCGGCAACCTCTTTGCACCTGTTGGATCACAGATGCAAAAAGTGCCTCGCATATGCGGCCCCTTCTAAGACCAGACAAACTATTCATCTATGCCTTCATGGCTGCTTCTGCTGCTCCACACCTGCGGCTATCATATTGTGTTCCTTATGCCCGAAACTCATGCAATAGAAGAAGGTCTATCATATTGTGTTTCTCATGACATGCATCCTCTCATTTTCGAGATAGATTCCCCGGGTATGAAAAAGATTATATAAGGAGAGTGGGATCCTCCATGGTGCATTGGGGCTGAAGTTAAGAGGATCAAGGAGATGAAGAAGAAGTTCAATATGCTGTTTCAGCATTTCTAAGGGATGATAACGTAGTAGTTGATTTTTTAACTAACCTTGTGTTTTTGTACAAGTACAATTCAATATCATACATTCTCAGAATTGATGTCTCATTATAGAAGGTCACAAATCCCAAACCCCTAACCTTAGGATTAGGGGTGCAAAAAGAAAAGCTCGGAATTGATGTCTCATTATAGAAGGTCACAACCTGCTAGTTTCACTTAGTGCTGGATATTCTGTGTGTTTATAGGTTACATACCAGTGGTATTAGCATTACTACATGCTCATTTTAGGGGTGACCTAAAGGTACATGGAATAGTTAAGTTAGGCAGGCAATACACCTCAAATCGATATGGATTTCTAAGTTACTGCTGCAGGTTACATTGTGGATACATCGATGGGTACACCGTTAGATCACAAATGCAGGATTTTACTGGCTCGATTGAATCTACTCATAGCAGTGGCTATATATTGTTATATCTTCTGGAGGTGGTATAACAGTGTATGGTTGGGAAATGCATGCAGGAGTACTATACTGCTCTTCCTAATTTCTTGGGGTTCAATCCTAGCCTTGTTGAGTTGTATTGACACTAAGCTACTCAGGCTTCTTTCGAGAGATACATACATTACTATACCTGGTTTCCACGCAATGCTTAGGTTAGCTAGCTTCTACATTTCCATGTATCTGGAGGAACTCAGAGGTGCTGCTATGGTGGATACTTGGACAACTTCATTAGATGATATTGTAGAGTGGAGATTCACACTTGCCTTGTCATATGGAATGCAAAACTTGGCGCCTGGTGAGAGCGTTAGAGATGCTACATTGAGGTTTTGCCCTTGGCTTATGGATACATATAATATCATACATTGGAGGCGGTTTCATCTTTTCTTTGTAATAGTTAGCATAAAGTTTCTAGCTAGTAGTAACAGCTCATCGTTTAGAATTTGACTAAGACAATATGTAATCTTTGAACCTTTGTTTTTTTTTGGATTGTGATATATATATATATATATATATATATATATATATATATATATATATATATATATATATATATATATATATATATTATAACGCATTGCTTTGAATATCTCTTTACAATATTTTTGTCACACTCTTAATAACCCCCGGAACCCATCTAAACATACCAACACATCCTAAAACATGATACGAACCTAATCAATGCTTCAAGTCAAATCAAACAGAATCAAAAACAAATATAGCACCCCAATTCAAGCCTAACAAAACTAATAAATTTCCAACTTTTAGAACTAATGTCGAAACCTATCAAACAACCTTCGATTGACCTTAAATTTTGCACACAAGTCATGAATGACACAACGGACCTAGTCAAACTCCGACGGGCCTATTCTAACTCCAACTCATAAATGATACAAGTTAACTCTTGGTCAAATTTCTCAACCTTCCAAATCTTCAATTTTCCAACTTTCGGCAATTCAAGCTAAAAGGACCCACGGGCCTCTGAATCATATGCTTAAGTCCAAAATCTCCATACAAAGCTATAAGAACCATCAATACTCTATTCCAGAGTAGTTTGAAGTCAACGTCTAGTCCACTCTTTCAACTTAACCTTACAACCTTGGGACTAAGTGTCCCAATTCACTCCGAAACATCCCCGAACCCAAACCAATCACCTCAGCAAATCACATATCCACAAATGAACATATAATATAGAAGAAAGGAGAACATGTGTACAACGCTCAAAACGACTAGCCGGGTCATTACATTCTCCCACTCTTAAATAAACTTTCATCCTCGAATGGGTCTAGAATCATACCTGGAGTCTAAAATAGGTGTGGATAGCTGCTTTGCATCTCCCGCTTGGTCTCCCAAGTAGCCTCCTGCACTGGCTAGCCTCTCCTTTGAACTTTCACTAAAGCTATATTCTTTTATCTCAACTTTTGAACCTGTCGATCCAAAATGGCCACTGGCTCCATATCATAAGTGAAATCTCCATCTAACTGAACCTGCTGGAATCCAAAACATGAGACATATCATCATAATACTTCCGGAGCATGGAAACATGAAACACAGGGTGAACACTATATGGACTAGGTGGCAATACATGCTTGTAGGCCACATCTCCAATCCTCCCAAGCACCTCAAAAGGCCAAATATACTGATGGCTTAACTTGTCCATCTTCTCAAACCTCATCACACCCTTAAAGGGCGATACTCTGGGTAATACCTTCTCTCATACCATAATACAACATCATAAACCTTTAGATCAACATAACTCTTCTTTCAAGATTATGCTGTACGAAGCCGATCCTAAATAAACTTGACCTTTTCCAAGGCATTAGTGCTCAACAACCTAGCCACCCCCAGCTTAAACCAACCAATTGGAGATCAACACCACCTCCTATATAAGTCCTTATTAGGAGTTATCTGAATACTTGATTGGTAGAGGTTGTTGTAGGCAAACTCTGAAAGCTGTAGAACCTGATCTCAAGAACTACAAAAATCCATAACACAAGCGCATAACATATCCTCAAAAATCTTAATGGTGCGCTCGGACTCTCTGTTTGTCTGGGGATGGAATGTTGTACTTAACTCAACTTGTGTGCCAAACTCTTGCTGTATTGCTCTCCAAAACTGCAATGTAAACTGCGTGCCCCAATAAAAAATAATGGACACCAACACACCGTAGAGACGAACAATATCACAGACATAGATCTTAGCTAACCGCTCCGTAGAATAGGTAGTCACGACCAAAATGAAATGTGCAGACTTAGATAACTGGTCCACAATCACCAAACTGCATCAAATTTATTCAAAGTCTCTAGGAGCCCAACAAAGAAGTCCATGGTAGCACGCTCCCATTTCAACTCAGGAATCTCAAGTCTCTAAAGCAAACGGCAAGGCCTCTGATGCTCATACTTCGCCTGCTGAAAGTTCAAGCACCGATCCACAAATTCTACTCGATCTTTATTTATTCTTCTCCATCAATAATATTTCTTCAATTCCTAATACATTTTAGTGGCACCCGAATTAATGGAATACCGCAAACTGTGGGACTCTTCAAGAATCAACTCATGTAAACCATCCTCATTGGCACACAAATCCGACCCTACATCTGCAATACCCCGTGATCTCTAATAGAAACCTCCTTGGTATCACTTTGCTACATAGTGTCCTTAAGGACAAGCAAATATGGATCACCATACTGATGCGCTCATACAAAGAAGATCGAGAAACCACACAAGCTAGAACCCGACTAGGCTCCAAAACATTTAACCTCACGAGCTGATTGGCCAAAGCTTTAACATCTGATGCTAGCGGTCTATCACCAACATGAATATATGCACAACTATCCATACTTATAGCCTTTCTACTCAATGTATTGACCACCACATTGGCCTTCCCGAGATGATACAAAATAGTGATATCATGGTTGTTTAACATCTCCAACCATCTCCACTACCTCAAATTTAGATTTTTATTCTTAAACAAGTGATGTAGACTCTAATGATCTATAAATACCTCAAAAAAAAGGTCGTAGAGATATTGCCTCCAAATCTTCAATGCATGAACAATAGCTACGACCTCTAATTCTTGATTGAGGTTGTATACAACGAAATCGGAGGGTCCAATTTCTCGTCATTAAGGCATTTCAGAAGATCATCTGGAAGACTCGAGGCTATAATGCTGTGGTCGAGTTTCCTCCCTCGAGTTTTGTCAACGCCTGACCTGGGGACAATGTTGGCCACAGTCATGATGTGAATGGGGAGTTCCCAAGGCATGCAGCTAGTACTGGCAGAGCCTAGTGTCATCTAGTTGTCCCGTCCCCTATCTTTGTAATTAATGCTTGTTGTACTATGATGGAATTCTCCTCCTATATAAAGGGGATCCTTGTCACCGTGTAAAGGTTATGTGGCTCCAGTTACTCCACACGAAATATACAAAAACATTCTCTCTGCTCTCTAACATACTTCCTTGATATTATTACCTTTAGTTATTATCTTCATATTTGTTCATCATTTATTGCTTATCATTGGCCATAAAGAGGCTTCATTGATTTTATTATAACTGTTAGTCATATCTCAACCACCCTCGGTAGTTCACAGGTGAGCCCTAGGATCAACCTCGAGCCCCCCGAATCGACAAGCTCGAGGCCTCGATTGCCAGCCTATAGGTTTGATTTCCAAACTATTCTTAAATCCTATTTTGTCTCTAAATCTCATACACTTAGCACCAATTGCTTAACAACTAGCATAAAAATAGATCACGTCCTTTTAGAGTCCTATAATCAAATTTAATTTTATTACCATTTTCACGGTAAACAGTTTGGCGCCCACCGTAGGGCTAAAAATAATAGTGATTATTTTCTTGCTAGTTTTACTACATAACGCAAGTTATCTTTCATGCTTTTTCTTGTCCAAGATCTTCGATTTCAGGTCGAAATGTCTAACTCCATGAATAGGGGTGAAAACAACAATTTCGGGGACCACGGGGAAAATGGTGTGGGTGTTCTGGCTGTTGGTGTGCCACCACAAAACCCTGGGATTGCACCAGAGCCATTCCCCGTGGACGCAGTCTCATGCGATGCTCTACATGTCGATCCACAAGAATGTCAGAAAACCCCAACCAAGGAAGAACGGGAGGTTAGCCTTCATGTTATTTTTGAAATATTGTAGGCATAATAGCTGGCTATCGCTCAGCTGCAAAGTCACCAAAAAACTCCTAGCACGGTAGCACATGGTATCGCTCTCCCGAACTGAACAGGTATTGGAGAGATCAAGCAATAATGGGTCGATGACTGGTCCGGACATCGTAAAGCTCGAGGTCCTCACCAGGAGGATTGAATTGGGCGACAAAATGATATAAGCCAATGATAAGAAGGTCGAGACTTACAACTCCAGGGTCGATCATATCCCAGGAGTGCCCCTAGTCTTGAAAAGTGTGGACTCAAAGAAGTTCGTACAGAAGCCATTACAACAAGAAGCGGCCCCAAAATCCATTCCAAAGAAGTTCAGAATGGCAGACCTTCAAAAATAAAACAGCACCTCGAACCCAAACGAACACGTTACTGCTTACACCTGTGCAGTAAAGGGCAACGATCTGAAGAACGACGAGATCGAGTCCATCCTGCTGAAAAAATTCGGAGAAACACTTTATAAAGGGGAAATGATGTGGTACCATAACTTGGCCCCAAACTCTATAGATTCGTTTACCATGCCGGCAGATTCCTTCATAAAGGCGCATGCCGGGGCCATCAAAGTGGCCACAAGGAAATCTGACGTTTTCAAAATCAAGCAAAGGGAGAACGAGATGCTGCGAGAATTTGTATCTTGCTTTCAGATGAAACTAATAGAACTACCATCAGTCTTTGATGACTCGGCGGTACAGTCCTTCACTCAAGGACTGAATGAGCGAAGCTCGGCAACTTCGAAGCAGCTAAAAGTGAATCTTGTCGAATATCCCACCATGACCTAGTCAGATGTCCACAACTGATACCAATCAAAAATAAGGGTTGAAGATGATCAGTTGGGAGCCCCTTCGGGCTTAGTATACCCAAGCAGGCTCTTAGCGAATGAATCAAAGCCAAATAAAGAAAGGATTCATAACTTAATATGCGAATTCCACAACACACACGGACATATGACCGAGGATTGCAGCAACTCTGGGAGGAAGTGGCTTGATTACTCGACAATGGTCACCTCCGGGAATTCCTCAGTGATCGAGCCTTTCTAGAAAAATAAACAATCAAAAAGAACAAAGCGGACGAGCCACAACATGTCATCCACACGATTTTTAAGACGACTTCCACTAGCTGGAAGACCAAAGCCTCCACCAGAAGAAGGACTGAGAAATAAACTAATGATAAGGTAGCAACCACGAGACACACTCTCAGCTGTATCCGAGTAAAGGACCGTACCGTGTCCTCCGAGCGAATGCCAAGATCCAAAAGCACAATCGCCGCTGAGGTATAACCATCTCCCTTTTCATTTTGTATTTCAAGCTAAACTTTGTGCAGGTGTCCGACTGAAGCAGCCAAAACGCTAAACCAGCTCAAAGACCTTAAGGTTTTAAAGCATCCGTTGTACTCTTTTCCTTCGACGGAGCTTTTATCCCAAAAAAGGGTTTTACCGACAAGGTTTTTAATGAGACAACATCCACATGCTACCTGAGGAAGGATCAACAAGTATTCAAGGCTTCATTTGCAATCAACCCCGAATACTAGGAGGCATCCCCTGGAGGCTCCGATAGGAAAATGATGTATCGGGCCAAACGGTCGAACGAACCGTGTCCGTATAGCGTGGCCCCCAATGGCGGACGTATGTATACTTGCAAAAACTATTCCTTTGTCAAAAACATCCCGAACACTCGGGGACTGGCATCGACAATTCAACATTTAAACGGCCTCCGGGTCTGGACTCCAAACTCATAAGCCCTCAACGAGGCAACATGAAAATCATGAAACATCTCCAAGGCCGAAAGTGTCCCGTACATTCGGGAACTGGCATCAAAATCTCCAGAATCGCATGATCTAAAGATCGGAATCGCCAAAATCGTAAGCCCCCAATGAGCAATATCAAGTCTACATGTAACGGCTCTCGAGGCAGAATACCTTCAACGACTCGGGGACTGTCGCAAATCTCCATTCATTAAAAAACCCGAGGCCATAAGACCCCAAACAGGTAGATTCGGTCTCGTAAAACCTACATAAGGTAGCAACAAATCTGTAAGACCTCAATCAAGGCATGAACCATACTTGTACCAAGTATCTCAAAACTGTAAGACCTCAAAGGCATGAAGTTTTTTGTAAGACCTTACTACAGGCATAAACTCGATCCCGAAGTTAAGGCTATATATCAAACTTGTAAGACCCCTAAAAAGGCATACCCTAGATATAGAAGCCTAAACTACTTCACTCGGGGTCAAAATGGCTCCGGCCAAGCACAAATGACTATGGTCATACGGCTGTACTAGCTAAACTAATACGACTTGAGGACGCTCAACTGTCGCTGCAAAATCACAGGCCTTCAATTACTTCGAATCTACTTTGAAAAGAACCGATTAAACAAGTTACTCTCGGCATAGGAAAAAGAGCTTCGACCATGTCACCTCCAAATCACAGGCTTCACTCCAAGCCAAATCTCCCGAGGTGCTCGATCATAGCCACAAAAGGACTTGTAATCGAGGTTCTTCCCGAACTGTCGAATAGTCAGGAAAAAATTATCTCAAAAAGTCCTTAATGAGGGAAAAATAAAGACAACAAAAGGTCGCTTCGACCCAAGGCGTAAGAGCCATAGTCGCCATACCACATAAAAGATCGATTCGATCTAAAGCGTAAGAGCCATTGTCGCCAGCCCATGCAAATGCAAAATTTGAGGGTCGAATGAGATCGATTCGGTTCCCGATTCGGAGACTGAACCCAAAATAGTTAACTACATATGCCTAAAGGAAAAGTGTAAGATCCATTATTGCCAGCCTAATGAGCCTTAGGGCGAAGCACATAAAAGGTCACTTCGACCCAAGGCGTAAGAGCCATAGTCGCCAGCCCGCAAAAAGGCCGCTTCGACCCAAGGCGTAAGAGCCATAGTTGATAGCCTACATAAAAGGTCGGTTCAACCCAAAACGTAAGAGCCATAATTGCTAGTCCGCACTAAAGGTCGCATCGACCAAGCGCGTAATAGCCTATGGGCCAGCCTAATGAGCCCCAGGGCCATATCACGAATCTAAGGATTCCTACTAACACAAAGGCCGAATTGATCTGGCTAAAATCTTGGCAAACAAAAACCTAGAAGATACAAAATCGCGAGGTTTCCCCCTTATACATACAAGTAATAAAATACAAGCTCCATTTACAATATACCGTGAAAGCTATATACACAAGAACATAGAAGTGAGTAAACGTCCCCCTTGGGGACTATGACCCGGCGGCCCCGTACTTGCCATCTTCGGCATGGATAGAAGGAACTTGGCATCATACTCCTCCTCATTGGCTTGCTCGATCTCTTTCAAAAGATCAAAGCCCTTGGCATGAATTTCCTCGAGAGTTTTCCTCCGAGATTTGCACTTCGAATACTAGTTGGTATTGATCGCACGATCGAGAGTTCTCCTCAGCTCAGCTCTAGCAGTAGTTGTGCTCTTCAAATAGGCTGTCTCTTTCTGATCTGCCTTGGTGCTGCAAATTATAGCCTCGGTCCAGGCATTCACCACCTCGGCTTTTTCTTTCGAGAGCTCGGACATGAGCCTTGCGATCATGTTTGTTCGTGTAGGATCATTAGCACGAACAACCCGTATTTGTACCTCAAGGGTGGAAACCATACCGAAAGCACTCTCCTTGGCCGCAACTTAGGTATTTACATGACCTTGCAGCTCGTTAAACTCATGTTTGGCCCGGCCAACTTCGCCCCAAAGTCATTCCAGCTCCTTCATCTTGCTCTCCAACTGAAATATCGAAACATTAATCTCCAAAGATAAAAGGGAGAGTATACGTCAACATGAAATAAAGGATACCTTTCTTTCGAGGCAGCCCTCGCGGCTCCAGCTTTTATCCGCCTCGCACCATAGGGATACCAGCTCGCTTTCCTTTCTCGCACAAAGAAGCTTAAGGGATTTCTCCCTGTCCGAAGCTTCCCGCAACCTAGCCTCATAGCGAAGCCACGCGGACTTAAGCCTGTCAAAGGACTGCAAAAGAAAATTCGATAAGAAAGGAAGAACATGAAACCAAAATAGTCCCATACCGGATATCGTAGTTTACCATTAACCCAAGCCGCTGAGCCTCGCCAAAGGCCGAGCTAATATCCGATGGCTTTGTATCTCCCGAAGCACCTTGTGTATGAAAAGAAGGAGGCACCACATGCTCCTCGCCTTTTGAAATACCCTCAGCGGAAACGGGGAACGTTCTTTCTAGAATGGAGGCCTCCAAAGCCGGATGATCGTTCAAATCGCGTCTTGTAAATCACTGAGAAAGGTTCGCCCCACTGCAAGCCCCCTCACACCCGGGAGGCCTTTTCCGTTTATCATCGGCCCTCGGCCCTGAGGTCGACAGTCTCTCCTTTTCTCATAGAGGGCACGACCTCATCTCGGGAAAATCTCTAGTACCTGTGGCAGCTAAGTTAGTACGCTGAAAAGGAAAACACCATTTTGGGGAAACAAGCCACCAAGCACCTACCATGATGCTTTGCCTCCCACCTCCCTTTGGATAGGTCTCTCGACGTGCGCTTATTGTATGTCGAGCAAGATGCCAGCTTACGAGACCATTTAGCCAAATCAGGGACCTCACTCGGCAACCAAGGAGTCGCTGCAAAAATGAAATAGAAAAATGTCATTGTGGAGCTCGCCTCCTGTCAAAATGATAGAAAAGTAGGTATGACACTTACGTGTGGAATTCCATTTCTTAGGAAAGGGCAGAAACTCTCCAGGAATGATATCGATCGTCTGCGCTCGAACGAACCGACCCATCAATCCCCGGCCCTCATCCTCTTCGCTGTTAATGGTAGGAGACCAGGTGGATCGACGCTACAGAGTAATCAAACCCCGATAGTGCAGTGGCCGATATAACCTCACAAGATGACAGAGGGTAAACTCAAGCCCGACCTTATCGATGAAGTATCTTATCGTCTGCACTGTCTTACAAAGGAATGGGTGAGCCTGTGCCAAGGTAACCCGATATCTTCGACAGAACTCAAGCACGACCTGGTCGGGGGGACCCAACGTAAAAGTATGCGTATACATATTCAAAAACCCCTCGACGTAGGTCATGATGCTCTCCTCAGAGGATAGTACCTGTAGTACCACACCTTCTCCCCATCTGCAATCTTTTCTGATCATTTTGAGGTGTTCCTCTCCTACTGATGAGATGAACCTTGATGCGTGCTCCCGATGCCCTTAAACGTTGGGAGGTCTCTCCAACGTAATATCTCTCATTGAGACAAGGAACCTCGAGGCCCTCTCACCGGGCATCGGTGATGTAACACCGACCGAATGTGGAACATAGACAGAACTTTCCTCTCCTTGATGGGCGAATATCGACGTAGAAGTCATCGCTACGTTAAAATAAGCAGGGGAGGGTATAAGTTTGGGTAGAGATTTTGAGTTGAAACAATGGGGGAACTAGCACAAAGCGCCATGTTCTATGGAAGGAATAGTTACTTAGTGTAGCAGAATCTCCACTTGAGAGGCAAGTGAATGAATATATAGGGGCAAAGTAGCGACTGCTCTCCTACCTAGAGAGCCAATTAATTCTGGCGTGTTAACGTCACCCTTTTCTTGGGAAATGTACTGACAGGACCACCCCAGGGTCCCTTTATCAGATCGCAGGAATGCTGCTATCCAACGAAATTCGTGAAGCAGCGAGGCCTCGAGGGCTCCTCGCTATCAATAGCATTGTCCCCAAAGAAGATGTCGATCTAACTTCAATACAGGACCCGATTTTGGGATCCCGGTAGCTCCAAATACGGTTTTCAAAGAGCTAACGTCAACATTCTAGGGTTAACTTCGCAAGAGTAGCGAGGTTAAAAGAATGGAAAGACTTGGAGAAGAAAAACCCCTTTTGCATTGCTAAAAATATATTTACAAGGGGATTCTTTACAAGACTCATTCTCCCAGGAATACGTACACGGAAAGAAAAAAGGAAAAAAGGCAAAACCGACACAAGGTCTACTCTTCGTTGCCACTGTCCTCCAAACCATCTCTAGGATCCTCATCTGAAGCTATAAAGAGCGCCGATTTTCTCTCCAACTCTCGGCCTCCACAATTTCGGCTGAAAGATCGACACCTATAGATCCAACCCCCTCCAAGGCTTCCCTCCTCGCCTTCGCTCTAGCATGATCAACAGCCCGAGCCAGTTTTAGCTTGTCCTCTATCGATATATTCCAAGCTATTTGATTCGTCGTAGCCGCGTCCTTCAGATAAGTAGCAACTTTTCCTTCAGTCTCGGACTTGGCCGCAACCAACACAGAAATCTCCTTGCGAGCATTTTGGAGAAGAACCTGGGTCGATGTCAACTCCGAGGTCGCCACCTCATTTTGCTCCCTCAGCCCGAGGATCTCTGCAGTCAGTTGCCCAATCTGTGAATCCTTTCGCCTCACCTACGAAAAGAAAGGTAAGCCAGTCAGTGCTGAACTACAAGAGTGAAGGGCAGATTCGCATGTGACAAAATACCTACTCAGCAAGATCAGCCTTTTCCCGGAGTGCTCTCTCCAAAGCAGCCCAGAGCTTGCTTGATTCTTTCTCCTTTCGGGCAGAGTAAGCCTCCGACTCCCGTAGCCCCGAGGTAAGCCTCTCACGCTCCTTTTCATGGCATGAAAGCTCCTCATGAATCTTGGAGCGAGCATGATCATACATATCCTTACACTGCGGTATAATAGAAGAATTAGAGGAACGAAGAGTGATGCCCGAGACTAAAAGAAATACACAAAAATAGCTATCACCTGCTACAGGAATCTCTCTGCCGCCTTGACAGTGCTAGGAACGTTAAGACCGATGTTATTGCTAACATCATCGAGGATATTGCCAAGCGAGCCTCACCCCTTAAGAGGACTCCCCGCTTTGGAGGTGTTCATATTCTGAGCATCCCTTAGCTCCCCTAATGAGAACCAAAGGCCCGAACTAAAATCACACAGATCGTAGAAATCCCCGATGGGCAAATCCTGCCCCCGAACAACTCTAAGCCCAGATCGTTCAAGACAGACAACAACGGTCCCCTTATCAGAAACTACGCCACATCCGGCCGCGGGATCGATAACCACGTTAGCACCCTCCTCAAGGGTATTCACCGCACGGGACTGACCTGAGTCGGCCGTCCCTAATTCAGCGGCTTCTGGTCGAGGTACCTGCGGGACTCCCGTGTCCGACCTTGGCCCCTTCTCCAAACGGCATTCACTCTCATCATCATTTTTGTCCCCGGTGCCGAGGCTTGCCTCAGAAGCTGAAGTTGAGATTTTAGTGGCGGTTCGACGTTTGTGCGACTTAGGTTTCTTCATCAAAGGGGGATCAACAACCTCCTTACCCTTCCTTTTCTTGCCCTCCGCGAGCTCTGAAGCATCCATCTTGCCATCAGGAGGTGGCCTCATCAACAAATTCTCTCCAAGGCCAACATAAACACAATGACCACAACTTATCAGTACAAAAGATACAGGGAGAAGCACAAGGCCAAAACATAGGTGGCAAGGGAAACTTTACCAAGATTCTTGGCCACCCACTGCTTCTTAGCCAGGTCGGGCCAAGATCGGACAAGATATGGGAACGTGGTATCCAACCGCTTAACCCATCCTGGAAGATTCTAGACCGCTTCAGGATACCAATCGTCATCTGCAGAAACCAAAAAGAGATCATTCTTTTGGAAGAAAGGAAAGAAAAATCACAAAATAAGCCCAAGGGAAAGAATACTTACGCTGTGTGTCCCACTTCTCCGGGAAAGGCATCCTCCCAGCTGGAATGACATCCGAGGTCCTCACCCGAGCAAACCTGCTCATCCATCCTCAATCCTTCTCCTTTTCAGTGCTCGAGAAAAATGATTTTTTGGATCGATGGTGAAACATAATTAAACCTCGATAAAATCGAGGGCTGTATAATCTGACTAAATGGTTGAGGGTAAAGGTCTCACCCCCACCCCATTAGAGAAATGGCAAAGCATCAAGACTATCCTCTAGAAAGAAGGATAAATTTGACCAAGGGTCACTTGGTATTTGTCGCAGAAATCAAGGATAACCAGATCTATCTCCGGGGGAGGGGATTTAGGAGGATAGATCGAACCCAAAGTGAACGGGTAAGTATATACATGAAGGAAACTAGCCTTGTAATATGTTATGTTCTCATCAGGGTTGGGAATCTCCACCTTCACTGCCTATCCCCACTGGCAATCTTCCTTTACCTTCTTTATATTGGTCACGACACTAATGTACCGAGACACGTGTTTGCATTAGCCTGGTGCAGATGAGGGTTTATCAACGATGAAGTCTTTCGACATTTAAAGCTCGATGGGGGTAAATTGTCCCAAGGTGGGTATGACTTTGGGTTTTCCTTTAGATATTAGAGATGTTCGAGATGAAGAGGTGGCCTCATCTCTCCGAGGAACCGTCTTGGAAGTCCTAGCCGTGATGATGGTAAAATTTCTCTAAGAAAGTATGAAGAAATGTGATGGATCTGGATTTGCAAATTTGAAGATGTTGGGAAAAGTAAGAATTATCAAATGGTTGGTACATTTATAGGAGACATATGGGCAGTGGAAGGGACAAGCTAACAACGGTTCGTGGGCTTCTCGATAGTCGCATTTAACAACGACCGTTGCGCGGTTTTTGGGCATGGAATTTAATGCTCTAATAGACTGATGTCACAATGATGATGCCCTCGAAAAAGAAGCTCAAAATCATTTCCAAGCGCTTCGTTCTAGGAAATGCGGGGACTATCTGTATATGGAGAAATCGGAGGGTCCAATTTCTTGTCATTAAGGCATTTCAGAAGATCATCTTGAAGCCTCGAGGCTGCAAGGCTGTGGTCGAGTTTCCTCCCTCGAGGTTCGTCGACACCGGACCTGGGGACAATGTTGGCCACGGTCATGATGGGAATGGGGAGTTCCCAAGGCATGCAGCTAGTACTAGCAGAGCCTATTGTCATCTAGTTGTCACATCTCCATATCTTTGTAATTAATACTTGTTGTACTATGATGGGATTCCCGTCCTATATAAAGTGGATCCTTGTCACTTTGTAAAGGTTTTGTGGCTCCAGTTACTCCACACGAAATATACAAGAATATTCTCTCCGCTCTCGAACATACTCCCTTGATATTATTACCTTTAGTTATTATCTTCATATTTGTTCATCATTTATTGCTTATCATTAGCCATAAAGAGGCTCCGTTGATTTTATTATAACTGTTAGTCGTATCTCGACCACCCTCGATAGTTTGTATCTGAGCCCCAGGATCGACCTCAAGGCCCCCGAATCGACAATCTCGAGGCCTCGATTGACAGCCTATCAGTTTGATTTCCACCCTATCCTTAACTCCTATTTCGTCTCTAAATCTCAAACACTTAGCACCAATTGCTTAACAACTAGCATAGAAATAGATCATGTATTTTTAGAGTCCCATCATCAAATTTAAATGTTATCATCATTTTCACGGTAAATAGGGGTAGTTCTTCTCATGGGGCTTCAACTGGCGTAAACCCAAGCAATAACTATTGATACCCAATTTTTCCCTCACATTCTCCAATTGTATATATATAATTTCAAAATAGTATATTTGCATCATCATTTGGTTTATAAACCTATACATGCATTTTCTATAATTGTTTTCATAATTTCTAGATCTTTAAATTGATTTTTCTGCATTTAAATTACTTGAATAATTATTAATTATTCCTTTAAATTATTTTATGACGACTTAATCATCCAAATTACTACTTTTCATCCTTATATATGTTTCATAATATTTTTCCTTTATTCAATATAATTATGTTTGCATTTTTAAGCTATTTACCTAATTTTGCGATAATAGCCTATATTCACGTATTGCTTTTTATCTACATTATTTGTGTCAAAATAGCCTTTTATATTTTTATAATGCCAAATTATTATTGCTAATCATTTTATTGCATAAATAATATATTTATTTATTTATTAAGCATTTTATAAATTATGTTTTTGGAATTTTGGGTATTTAAATAATAGCCCATTCTTAAAAACAAAATTGGACCCAAATCAGCCCAATTACCCTTGGCCCAAGACCAATTATCCCAGCCCCACACCCGATCGTGACCCGTTTGATGCCCCGCCCCACTCACCGTTTTAACTCTTGGCTGTTGATCTTTCAAGATTAATGACCCTCGTTATTTCACCCCCTTTTAATTACACCCTCACCCCAAACCCTAGTCATTCTCACCCATCTGGCGCCCTTGAATCCTCTCATCTCTCATCTCTCAAACCCTAGCCATGTCCCCCCCCCCAAATCCCTCTACTAATCCCACCTAACATGGGATTCTATGGCTGATTCTTGTCATATATGACCTCTCCCTGGTACTGGGTCCTTCTCTATACTGCTTGCCTAAACATGGCAAGTAGATCTTGTAAGAATCGAACCAACGTTGGTTCAAATCCTTGTCTTTTCTGTTTATTCAGTCTATGTTCACCATTTCCTCTTTGTAAGTACGATTATTTTCTGTATCTCTTAATGATTTTTACCTACCCTAAATTAGGGTTTTCAATTCTCTTTAGATCTGACCAAAACTGATTCGATTCTCAGATTTCGAGTATTTTTTGTGTCTATATTCATGCTATGCTACTATTTTTATGTATATTCCATTGATATTTGTTTTTTCCTAAAAAACTAGGGTTTACTTTTTTTCCCAAATCCGATTCTTTATTGATTATGTATGTTATAGCTTCCTTTTGTGTTTGATTTTATAGATTTCCTTGTTTACTCGTTCAATATCTGCTACTATATAAACCCCTCCCCATTCCCCATTAGAAGAGACCAAAAGTCGCGATAATCTCACAAAAAATTGATGCTTTGTTCTGTGGTTCTTTCATTATCTTGTTCTATACTCTGGTTCTTGGTTGGCTGAAAGCCAACGCCACTGAAATTATGGGTTCTTGCTCTTGTTAATATTCAGAATACTGTGGACTTTTACTTTTGTCGTTCTTCACTTAACTGGTGAGTTACTAGACTTCGTAGTTTCATTCCTATATATCTATGATCTGCATATGTTCTCATCTCTTAAATTCATGGCCTAACATGTTTCTGCGTTATTTTTATACATGACTCTGTTAAATTTGCATTTGGTTTAAGTTTTTTTAGCATTTAATCTTCTCCTAAACTCGTTTAACTAGTGTGTTATTACCTAAATGTTCCTAAATAAGCCTACTTGCTTCGTCCTGAATCTCTGTAATGTGCTTCACATCTCTAATAACTTGTGTTAGAACTCCCTTTGTTAACTATAACATGTTTCTCTGCTATTTTTATCACTCAGCATGTTCACTTGAATTCATACAACACTGTAGTGATTGTTTGAGGTTTTAGACCAGTTATCTCAAGTCGTTTGAACTACTTCATGATAAATCTCTAACACAACATGGACCTTCTTTAGTTAATATGTCGACTGTGTCAATGCTAGAATAACTACATGTGCTATTTGACACGAGTGCGCTTACCCATATTGCTCTGAATCTTTGCAATGTTTTTCTTGAATATATAATGTGTTTGAATAAGTGTTTAGGCCTTTCCATAAACTATGATCTTGTATCCCTGTTAACATGTCCTTCAAAATGTCTTTGGCTCACCTAATCTTTGTTACTTTAGTGATTACATGGTTTGTTATAATGTGTGCTCCCTATCATGTCTTGCTTCCTGAAAATGGTTAACATGTTTATCTTATAACGCTAAGATGTATACTTAGCATAATTTAGACCTCTTAGGTTTTCAACTTCTTTGGTAATTTCTGTCAATTTTGTAAACTTGTTTCCCCCTTAACTCTTTCAATATGTGGTTGTTATGTGTTACTTTACTAAGTGTTGAAATCCGACGAACCTGTTTCCAGGTCATGCAGAACCTCCTTGTGACATATTTGCTTAGCTGCTCTATGTTATCAACTTCTTCCCCTTAGCCATTGCCCGCTCTCTCTCTCTCTCATTTGTTACATATGCTATTATGAACCTATCATTCTTGGCCAGCTGAAAGCCAAGGCCACCAAGACTCTTACTACTAACCTCTATAGTGTGAGCACTGCTCGGGGTCCATGTGAGACCCTTGCGAACTATGAAACACTAGGATTTGGTCCCTAGTCTTCCTTGAACTATTTCTGATCAATTTCTCTAGTGTGAGCACCGCCTTGGGTTCTTAAAGCCCTTGGGAACTCTGACACACTAGAGATTTGGGTTATGTATGCTTATACTTAAAACATGAGTAAATCTCTCACCACTGGTCATGTTGTATCTATGAACATGGGCTTCTGGAGCTATTGTAATTTGAAGGCCTATCTTGTCCAGGTGTATTTGGGCCTGCTGTAGGCTCCCTGTAGTTATACTTATTCTGTAATTCACTACATTCATTTCTGGGTCTGTAACTATTATTGTAACAATATTTTGGGGTGTTAGTGAAATTGGGAAAGGATTTTCGTATATTTGCAACAAATTGGGTAGAAATCCTGCCTATAAGTTCAACAATATGCTATTGCATGTTCAGTATTTGTGTATTAGAAAGCATGCCTATAGATATCCTATTATGTTCAGCCATTATATGTTTGCAATCCTGCCTATAGGTTCAATATTTGGTTTAATCGCATTAGAAACCATGCTTATAGGTCAATATGTATACAAAACTTTATTCACATGTTGTTCTGTTTACAAATTATAGAAATCATGTCCATATGATCTAAAATTGGAACAGATTATTGAAAGCATGCCTACAGGTTTGAATCAACCTAATTATCATTTCTGCCTGCTTATTCATGAGTTCCAAATACTGTGTTGCTGCCTTCACTAGAAAACATGCATATAGGGTTCAAACAAATAATTCTGGACCTGTTTCTGTGACCTGCCACAATTTATTATCGCTTAAAACATCTAGACATCATACCTATAGGTTTAATTTCCTTATGTTTAAAATAAATAGGCAAATCATACATGTTTTGGAAAAGATAACGGCTTTTGCGCATAACTGTCTGCCCATATAAATCCAAATTTATATAGAGATCCTGCCTATAGGTTTCTATGATCTTAACTATTTTAAAATCAACAACTGTCTTTGTTAATTTGACTAGCGTGCATTTGTTGTCTAATTGCGGAGGCCAACTTGAGCCCTTATTTACTTATAAATGAAAGTACTAACTATTTTGTCTTTCGCTTAGTATTTTCCCTTTTGAGAAACCTAAGTTAAGGTCTAAAACTACCTAAATAGAGGTCCAAAGCCTCCTCGACCATAGACATAGGACGGGTAGTGCACACATAAGGTACATTTTATAATCAACTAGTGTGCTTTAGGTAACAACTTAAATGTAGTAATCTGGTAGAAGGAGATGATAGTCTGTGTCCGCTGAATAATATGAGTAACACCTCATCTTGAGGGAGTTACGAAGTAATATTTATGTTGCACGAGATGATCCTTTAGGCTAAATAATTTAGGACCCCCTCCCCCGCACATTGTCTTTCAATCAATTATTTATGTTTAATAATGAGCTTCTCAGATTCCTTGTTTTTCTTATCTTTGATCACATAGACTAATTCATATAATTGAGTTTGGATAGGACCTATAGTTGTGGACCTCGAAAAGTGCCTAACACCTTCTATCTGAGGTAATTTTGAGCCCTTACCCGATCTTTGGTGACGCAAACTGGTTAAACAGAGTTATAACAAATAGGTGCCCCAACGCACTTAAATCCATTAGGTGGAGACTCTTTCTTTTAAAACCCTTCCTTAAAAGAGTTATCAATGTTGAAATCTGATTTCGCGAGAAAAACGGGCCCGACAGCATGACGACTCTACTGGGGATATTTTTAGTCTCTTACCATAAATGAACTTGATTTTTGTGAATTAGTTTTCTCCGATAAGCATATCTTTGTTATTTTGCTGCTACCAGAATCTCCAGCTCCCATTTTCCCCTTTTATTGCTACATGCACATCCTTTTCCCTATTTCCCCTTTACATGAACTCATATGCAACTCTTCGTTTAATTTGATTACAACATGTGTTTCCCCTTATTCCCTAATCATGTTCACCTGCTCCAAACATTTTGCTATATCATATCTCTCCCCAACCCTTACCCCTTTATTTGCTTTATTACAATTCTTTCATTATGCAAACTAATTTCTTCCCTGTTTTCCTTTCTCTTATGTTTTTACATTCATTCAATACTACATTTATTTTTAAATATGTGAAAATACTTGATAATGTGTTATTTTTTGCATAAAGCATGCTCCGCATCATATTCCACTCGTGTGTATTAATACCATAGCGGCACTTGATGAGTGTCCACACCCTTCCCTCTCAAGTTGTCCGCTTGAGGGTACCAATCTAGACTTTTCTAGAAACCCCATACTAAAATCAACTGTGCATGCATCATGTCTAAACATAGTATGAGTTGGAATGCTTTCCACGCAATAAAACACTAAGACAAACCTCGTCCAAAGTCCGCCAGGATTTCCATAATCCCAAAGGACACAATCACGATCTGTGCATCATTTGGAGAAAACATGCCGATATGTTGATCATTAACGTGTAAATAGCTGAATCTTGAAAGGGAAAGGGCAAACTTTATTTGTTTTGCATAAATGAGGCATGAGGTCCCCAGGTTCGACATGGTTCATAATATCCCACCTTTCATACTGAATTGGTGGGAAAATCTTGCACCAATTGACAAAAACCACATACAATGTACTAATCGAGGCTGCTACTATGTTCTGGGATGAAAAGAGGGTTGTTTTCCGTTTTGGGGATATATAGATTACTCCCCTTCTAGAGGAGATAAGGGGCTTTGCTGGACTTCCTTGGGATAACCCTGGTCTATTGGTACCTAAGAATTGCACTTCCCGGGGTTTTTTGAAAATGATGGGTTTTAGAAAGAATGATGAGTTAGTCTGCTTAAAGAAGTTTTACACATCGTTCGACTTCCTCTACGCAAGTTACAGACACAAAAAATCCTACCGCCTTTACCATGATGAGTTTACTATTTCTTTGTTGGGTTGGACCCACAGTCGGGTTTTCGTGTTTAGTATCTGTTTTCTAGGGAAGTTGGTATTCTCAATGCAAGGAGAAAGGATTCACTCCCGTTTAGCTATGGTTACTGAGGCCCTAGTGGAAGGAATTGAGGGACAGACTTACACTATCGTCCCAATGATCGTGGCAGAAATATACTGAGCTTTGGACAGCTACAAGAAGGGATTCAGGAATTTCAAGGGATGTAATTTGTTACTGCAAAAATGGTTGTTGGAGCATCTTCAAAGAGGACAGTACCGTCAGGAATTTCTGCGGCGACCATGGAATGACCACATAGCTTTTCACAATAAAAAAGGAATGACTTTCATCCCAGATAGGTTTGAACAATCGGAAAATGCTGTGGATTGGGTGCACTTCTTTAGAAATTTGACGGACAACAAGGTCGATTAGATGTTCGAGTGGTTCCCTAGCAGTGAGTTTATTATCAGGTCAAAAGATATTACTCATTTAGTGCTGATTGGGTTGAGGTATATTTATCCTTATGTTCCTATTAGGGTTATGAGGCAGGCTGGAAGGAAACAAGTCATACCCCGAGTCTCCAAGATGGTCCACTACAAAGCAGATTTCCAAGGTGATGTTATTCCATTCAAGAATGAGGCACAATACATGTGGCATCTAAAGGTCGTGGTGGAAAAGGATGCCATCGAGCCAGATCAATACCATGCTGGCCATGTGCACTTCTATCCGTCATGGTTGGATGATGACATAGCAAGAGAAGTCAAGTCGGGGATTGATTTGGAAAATAGGGTCATAGACGACGCTGTCAAGGCCCAAGGCAAATATAGGAGGTTACGCAAAAGGATTTTTGAATCTGAGGCTAGACATTTGGAACATCACAAAGCGAACATGGAAGTAATCAATGAATGGAGACAAATCACTACTAAATCAACAGAGAGGTTGGAGTATTTAGAGCAGGGATTGATGGAGCTGGAATGGAAGATGAGAAACAGGGTTACAGGTTGTCAAAACATGGATGGAAACGAAGTAGGTCTGCTAGAAAAGGGCGTATCTGCTATTGGACATGCACGACTTGGGGAACTTGATCGATGGAGCAAGGAAGGCCAAACATGGAGAAGGTCCTTTTGGGACCAAATAGATTAGAAATTATATTTTACTTGCTTTCTAGACTCGTTTTAGGCTTTGGTTGTAATAAGGCACATGCCATTAGTAATTCTTTATCATCATTGTCATTTTAGTAGAGATTTGGTTTATTTATCATATTAATGAAATGACACAGTTATTGGCATCAATTTTCCCCAAATCTATATGTCGCTTAGGCCTACCTCGGTCACAATGAAGTCCCCAAATTAGGACGCGATTTATTCCGCAATATGTGTTTAAATACCGCAAATAATCTTTTAATACTCTTTACAGACTTGTTTACCTTTTGTTTTTCTTTTCTTTATTTGTTTATTCCCATCACCTAAAGTTGGTTCGTGCATACTGGCATCATCAACGTATCATACCATATCAAGAGGTCCTCCACCTCCTCCTCCTCCAAATGATCCTAAAAGCAAAGGAAAGGTCAGAATGGATGATACAAGCATTATCAAGAAAGACAATGCCACGCACGAAGACAATGCTGAAACTTCAGATGGTCGAAGCATTCCAGAACCAAATGACTTGGTTTTACGACTGGAATTAAAGATACTGGAGTTACAAGGGGAACTTGAGCAAGTCCAAAACTTGGCAAACCTCTCCCTCACTTTGCACGTCCCTAACACCGACCAATAGAACACCGAAAACCCAACACCTCCCCTAAATACACCGAACCAACAACCATAAAATCCTCCTGCACCTCACCAATATGCCATACCACCTCAAAATCCCAATCCCCCACTAGTATAGACTCCTCCACAACATCATAATCAGCCAACACAGTATCCACAAACCACTACCTATCACACTCCTCAGAACGCACCACAACCTATCCCCGATCCTCAAAACTCAAACAATGATCACCACTATACAAAAATTCCGGGAGTCCATCAAAGCACTCCATAATAAACCTTATACATATACTAATCCACCGAGAAGGACATGTTCATCAATAACATGGCAGAGGAACTTAAGAAGCGCACAAGTCGAGTCCAAGGTGTCGAAGGGGGTAAAGGAATTGAGGGATTCAACTATGAGGATCTGTGCATTCAGCCAGATGTAGAATTGCCAGAGGGTTACAAACCTCCTAAGTTAGAGATGTTTGACTGAATAGGTGACCCAAATGTGCATCTAAGGACATATTGTGACAAGCTCGTAGGAGCTGGAAAGGATGAAAGGATTCACATGAAATTATTCATGAGGAGCCTTATTGGAGGTGCCCTATTTTGGTACATTAGTCAAAACCCAAAGAAATGGGTTAATTAGGTAAGCACGACATCCGATTTCATGGACCAATTTAGGTTTAATACAAAGAATGCACAAGATGTCTTCTATATCCAAAATCTCAAGAAAAAACCAACAGAGACTTTCCGCGAGTATGCTACTCTGTGGAGATCGGAAGCTGTGAAAGTAACTCCGGCATTAGAGGAAGAGCAAATGAACAAATTCTTTGTTCTGCCCCAGGATCCACAATACTATGAGAGGTTAATGGTTATTGAAAATGTTATATCTCGGGTTTTCATACATTATCATTTTCCGTTAACCGACGTAGACTCGGGGATGTGATCATCTTGACGTTAACGTACTTACGCTATTTATACCAAGAAATAAATAAGTGTTATGAAGGATAAAGGGGTACACGGATTAAAGGAAATAAGTTTCGTTGAAAGTGGACAATTTGGAAAAAAATATGGGTCTTGCGATAATACCCGATAATTATGAATTAGTACCATGCAAGGTACCATATAACTACGGTAGTATATATATAAAGTATATACAAAAATAATAAGTGGAATTTTAAGTGATTCGGGGTAATTTTTAAATTATGTGGGTAATTGATTAATTACCGCGTAACAGGACATTACCAGTTAACTACTAAGTGGATAAAACTTTATAAAGTATACCTATCTAAAATGTGGCAAAAAGCCACCATGACAAAAATGACTCATTAGTCGTCATGCCATGTGGCAAGGTAAGGATTCATTATGCTGTGTGGCCAAAGCCACCATGACTTTAGATAAGTCTTAAATAAAGACTTGTAAGGTCTTATCTGAACTATTTCGTACAACAATTTTGATATGAGACCAAGTGTTATTACCATTTAGTTTTTAAGACTAGTGTTTTCCTGAAACATCAAAATGAATTCGACATTTTCTTAATCACAAAAAAAGCAAAAACGTTGGAACCAAAATAAGATTTCAATCCAACTACATCTAATTCTGACTTTGAAACCCAAAACGTTAGAAGCAGTATCATTTCATCCAACATAGCAATGTTTCGTTCCAATTTCAGAAGTAGAAGCTCCATTCTCTCGTTCCGACATATTTCATGGAAGCAGAAGCTTCACTTCGATCAATAATTCAAGGAACGGGTATGTTAAGGCCCTCCCTTCTTTCTTTTGGCATGGTCCAATTATACTGAAGAAATGAGCAAATACACAGTTTCCATAAATTACTCTATTCATAGAATTATTAGGGGTGTCTATATTCTTTATTCCCCATGAAAATTATTATTATTTTCTGTTCATGGGTCTCAAAATAATACGGAGTTGGAAAAGTTTATCCAGAAGCAATATTGAGATTATTACGTATCTGTCATGCATTTCACTCATGTGCATTGACCCATGACTAGATGGCATTATATAGGCGCATATATGCAAATATATGTATATGGGATATGGGAAAATGTTACGATGTTATATACGTACCACCACCTAATCAGCTGGTATATGATAATGATGTTGCCCATATTGGCTGGAATATGACTCAAACGACGTTATATACGCATATATATGTAAATATATGTATATGGAATATAGGAAAAGGTTACAGCATTATCTACACACCAACACCTATTCAACTGGTATATGTTGATGATGTTTCCCATAGTGGCCGAGATGATATGATGGGATGCCCTTAATGGCTTGATGGTATTATGTACACACATAACTATGCATGGCATGCCATTTATATGTACGTGCATGACATTATAATCGTTTCAAAATTTATAAAGTTATTCAGAATTAAAGATATGTTTCATTTTTCCATGTTTCATATATGTCTGTTACATACTAATTTTCATGCCTTACATACTCAGTACATTTTTCGTACTGACGCCCTATTTCACGGAGCCTGCGTTTCATGTCCGCAGGTGCAGGTAGCCAAACTGACGGTCCCCCTTCTTAGGATCCCTAATCAGCGAGAGTTGGCTTGCTCCACTTGATTCAGAGTTGCTTTTGATTTTTGTATGATAGGTTTATATATATATATATATATATATATATATATATATATATATATTAGATACGTTTGTATATATGTATATGTATATGGGTATGACGTGGCTTAGTCCCGTCTTTGTACAGTTATGTTTCTATTAGAGGTCTGGAGACAATATGTCTAGTTGGGTTGTATGTGGCCTTGACGGCTTTCAGTTTTGGATGTATAGTTGTCTATAGCAGCCTTGCCGGCTCGCACACTGTATTCTGCCTGTATACGTACATATGCCTTGAATGCATGTTTCCTTCTTGTATGTTATTTTCGTAACTCAGCAGATGTTTTTCAAGGTCGTATCTTAGACGCTTGTTTAGGGGTATTTGACAGGTAGGACTCAGGCACCCGTCGTGGCCCATCAGTTTAGATCATGACAAAAGTGGTATTAGAGCAGTTCTGTCCTAGGGTTGTCTACAGACCGTGTCTAGGAAAGTCTTGTTTATGGGTGTGTTGTGAACCACACTTATAGATAGGAGGATATAGGACATATAGGATTTTATCTTCTTTTCTTATCTTAGATCATGCGATATAAGCATTCATGTTCCTAACGATATGTTACGTTTTCAGTGATGCCTTCGAAGACTACATCCATTAGTGTGGGTCATAAGGATATAAAGGTGTTAGAAAGAGGGATAAGATATAATTTGGATATAGACCCATCGAAGATCATGGGTTCGAGCTGTTTCGACCACTCTGGCAGTAGATGGGGTGAGAGGAGTTCCGACCTCACTAAGGCCCTTAGTTTTACAGCCCGTTGATCAGGGTATGAGGGGAGTAGTGCATGGATTGGCACAACCGAGATTCATTTAGGCCCAAAACTATGTCAAGATATTTGGACACCAACTCTTCTGAGGTTTCAGATAGTCCACAGTCTTTGGAGTCCGTCAATCAAGGTTCGTTGGTGTATGTTATAGGATATGCAGAGGAAGAAGATAGTAGTCGGGCCAAGAAGAAGAAGGTAATTGATAAGGACATGAAGATTTCGCTTCAAAGAGTGTCTGATCGAGGTTCTTATATAGGACGAGGCAAAGACCCTCTACTATAGACTTTCCCCCAAGTGTCAGTTTTTGGTTGCTAAGTTCCACCTCTTTTTGGAATATTACCAAGTCTGAGTTCTAAATATGTTGGGTTGTTTTATGAGAATGTAGGGAGCCCCGTCCCGACATGTATATATTATGGTTATGCCTACTTAGAGGTTTCGTTGATAGCATCCTGTATATAACTTTGGGTATGATATGTCTATGACCTAATCGACCCCTATGTATATAAACCTTTTTCTAAATTAGTTATGCAAGTTAAGTTTTATTATTGTTACCTATATATATGGATCTGGCTTGAAATGTCCCGTGATAGATTTGATAATAAGCAAGGATAAGGTATATGGTGCTCGGTTGGGTAGAACTTGATACTATAATAGGTATGGATTGGTTGGCCTTTTGTTATGTTAACATCAAGAGTAGATCAAAGATAGTCCTATTTCAATTTCCAAGGGAGCCTGTTTTGGAGTGGAAAGGTAATACGGCATCGTCGAGAGGTAGATTTATTTCCTATATCAAAGCAAGGAAGATGATCAGAAAGGGCTGTATTTATCACTTAGTTCGGGTTCAGGATGTGGAAGTGGAGTCACCAACCATTCAGTCCATCCCTGTGGTGAATGAGTTTCCCGATGTTTTCTGCGATGAGCTTCCGGGTCTCCCACTAGAGCGAGAAATTGAGTTTTCTATTGACCTACTACCAGATACGTGCCCAATATCTATTACTCCTTATTGAATTGCCCCCGCAGAGCTAAAAGAGTTGAAAAAACAACTAAAAGAATAGCTTGAAGAAGGTTTTATCAGACCTAGTACGTTACCATGGGGAACACCTGTTTTGTTTGTAAGAAGTACCCGCTTCCGAGGATTGATGACTTATTTGATCAATTGCAAGGTGCCAAGTGTTTTTCAAAGATAGACTTGAGGTCCAGGTACCATCAAGTAAGGGTTAAGGATGAAGATATTCTGAAGACAACATTCAGGACTAAATATGGGCACTTTGTGTTTCAGGTTATGTCGTTCGGTCTAACCAATGCCCCAGCAGTATTCATGGATTTAATGAACCGTGTGTTCAGGACTTTTTTAGATCTGTTCATAATTTTATTTGTTGACAATATATTGGTATATTCTCATTCAGAGGCTAAGCATGCAGATCATCTGTGTACTGTGCTCAGAGTTTTATAAGAAGGGAAGTTGTATGAAAATTTTTCTAAATGTGATTTCTGTTTGAAATGAAATCTGTAGCTTTCCTTGGGCATACTATTTCGGGTGAAGGCATCCGGGTGGATACACAAATGATTGAGGCAGTAAAGACTTGGCCTAGACCTACAACACTGATGGAAATTCCATAGCTTTCTCGGTTTGGCAGGTTATTACAGGAGATTTGTGGAAAGATTTTCTTCCCTTTCAGCACCTTTAATAAAGCTGACTTAGATGAGAGAAAAGTTTCAATAGACTGATGCTTGCGAACAGAGTTTCCAGTCCTTAAAGGACAGATTAACTTCAACACCAGTTCTAACATTCCAAGAAGAGACCAATGATTATGTTATCTATTACGATGTTTCAGGCATTGGATTGGGTTGTGAGCTGATGCAGCATGGTAAGATTGTGGCTTATGCTTCTAGACAACTAAGAAAGCACGAGAAGAACTACCCGACCCATGATTTAGAGTTAACTGCGGTGATTCATGCACTAAAGATGTGGAGGCACTACTTGTATGACATTCATTTTGATATCTATATGGATCATAAGAGCCTCCAGTACATCTTCAAGCAAAAGGAATTGAATCTATGTCAAAGGAGATGGTTGGAGCTACTTAAAGACTATGACGTTGATATTTTATACCATCCGGGGAAGGCGAACGTAGTAGCCGATGCCCTCAACCGTAGATCTATGGATAGCCTATCATATTTACAGCTAGAAAAGAGGGGAATAGCCCATGGCTTTCATCATCTAGCTAGTCTTGGAGTTCAATTACTGAACTCAGGTGATATTGGAATTACTCTTCAGGATACGGCGACATCCTCTTTAGTAACTGAAGCAAATGAATGCCAGTAAGAGGATCCTATGTTAGTTCATTATAGGGATATCGCCATTTAGAAGGAGAAAACGCTGTTTGAAATTACAGAAGATGGGGTCCTTAGATATCAAGGATGATTATGTGTACCTAATGTTTTAGGGATGCGTCGGCAGGTTATGGGAGAAACTCACTATTCTCGTTATTCTATTCATCCAGGAGCAACAAAGATGTATCATGATATCAGGGAAATATATTGGTGGGACGAAATGAAAAAGGATATAGCAGAATTTGTTGCCCACTGTCCTAACTGTCAGCAGGTTAAGATTGAGCCTCAAAAACCCGGTGGGTTATTGCAGGCTATGGAGATTCCGACTTGGAAATGGGAAGTAATCAATACGGATTTCATCATAGGCTTACCTCGTACCCAACGTAAGTTTGATTCGATATGGGTGATTGTTGATAAGCTTACAAAGTCAGCCCATTTTATGCCCTCTAGAACTACATATTCCTCAGAGGATTATGCAAGGTTTTATATTAAGGAGATAGTACGAATGCATGGTGTCCCTGTATCTATTATCTCGAATAGAGGAGCTCAATTTACAGCTAACTTCTGGAGGTCCTTCCAAAAAGGATTGGGGACTCCAGTAAGTCTTAGTACAACATTTCATCCATAGACAGACGGACATGCTGAGCGTACTATTCAAACACTGGAGGATATTTTACGAGATTGTGTAATAGACTTCAAAGGTAGCTGGGATGATCATCTGCCGCTTATTGAGTTCGCATATAATAATAGTTACCATTCCAGTATTCAGATGGCTCCATACGAAGCTCTTTATGGGCAAAAGTGTAGGATGCCTATAGGGTGGTTCGATGTTGGAGAATCTGAATTACATGGGCCAGACCTAGTTCAATAAGCCATAGAAAAGTAAAGCTTATCCGGGTGTATGCGGTGAAATCAGAGGGTCCAATTTGTTGCTATTAAGTCACTTCAGAAGAACACCGTGAGGCCTCGAGGAAGTGAAGCTATGGCCGAGTTCCTTTCCTCGAAGCTTCGAGGCCCAACCTGAAGAGAATATTGATCGTGGCTAGAGTAAAATAGGGGATTCCCAAGGTACGCGACTAAGTCTGACAAAGCCGGTCTGCCCGGAGCCTGTATCTAGGTATCGCATCTCGCCGTCACATCTCCATACATTTACAATTAATGCATTTTGTACTATGTTAGATTTCCCCTCCTATATAAAGGGGATCCTCATCACTTTGTAAAGGACGGTTGTTCCTCCAACTATTCTACACGAAATATACAAGAATTCTCTCTTTTCTCTCTAACATATTTTCCCAACGCTATTGCTTATTATTCTCATACTTGTTGTTCATTTATTGGTTGTTATTGGCCATATAGAGCCTCCCTTGATTATATCCTAACTGTTAGCCCTTCCCCGATAGCTTAAGCCCGAGCCCAGGCATCGAACTTGAGGCCCCTCATCGATTAGTACGAGGCCCGAATAACTAGCCCCTCGGTTTGATTATAACTCTACTTTAGTTCGTATTTCACCGTTAAGCTTCACACATCTAGCATCAACTTCTTAAACAACTAGCTTAAAAATAGATCACATATTTTTAGAATCCCATCAACAAATTTAATTGTTATTACCATTTTCCGAGGGATGGAATTACTCGAGTGAGTGGAGTGTCTCGTGCTTTCTTAGACTCGCTTATAGCGAAAACCAGTTGAGTAACTGTGTTTCCTCCTTTTCTGCAGCAACTTCATGGACGCCGGGCGAAGTTCCTGATTTGACCGGCTGGGTTCAGAGTTTGGCGACCCATTCGACTTGCGACGAGTGTAGGTGGCGAGCTATGTCCTAGGGAAGATGGGAAGCAAAACACCAAGGTATGTGTGTACGCTACTTTTACCTTGGTCTTCGTAGGTTTGAGATGACATTTTCCTCTTCCTTTTGTACTGGCTTTGCCATCGTAGGTATCCGGCGATTCCTTAGGGCGAGGTTGTGTTCCCCTGGAGAGGGGGAGGAGTCATCAACCTCCAAACCAAGGGACAATGGCGATAAATGGTATTTACACTCGCAGTGCGATGGAGCTTTTAGCGGGGCTAAACGGGTCCGTGTCTCCAAAGAGAAATCATTGCCCGAGCCTACTGTTCTTAAAGTCTCCGGTTCTGGAGAGGTGGTTCCTCCGAGTGATCATGCTTCGACCGGGGTCGGTTCATCTAGGGATGAGGAGGTTGGACCAACATGAGTGTGCTCGGACTTTGAGGAAGTCCACCGGCTTCACTTTGCGGTGAGTTTCGGCACAGTCATTCCGCGTCTCGTGTCTTCCCTTCCTTGTCGAGTTTTTCTTCTACAGGCCTTTGATAGGCTCAGATCTGAGCTGCTCCATCATGGGGCTAGGCTTCGGAAAGCCCTGGATAAGGATAGGTCCCTTAGGCTCCACTGCGAGGAGAAGAAGGTTGAGTTGATGCACTAGCGATATGAGGCGTTCCGGAGCTCGAATTACGAGAGCTATTTGATGGAGCAGGTAACCTCTTATAGTATGCATTTTGCCTTTTTAACCCTTAAGGTTAATCTTTTTTACCTATCTCGGTTGCAGAAAAAGACTGAGGCTCTGGAGTACCATAGGGGTGAAGCCATCCGAGTTAGGAATGATTGTGATGAACTAAGAGCTCAGGTGCAAGCTCAAGCTTCAGAGGAGGAGGGTGCCTTGGCTAAAATTCCCGCCTTCGAGGCCCAACTCCACTTTGCTCATGACAATGCTTCAGTTCAAGCAGATATGATCGCGATGCTCGAGTCCGATCTCTCGAAGGTCAGGGCTGAAATAATCGATGCTCGGGCTGAAACAACATTGAGTTGGACCAAGGTTGATCAGGAGATGGCAATTCATTTGAAGGACGCTACTGATGCCCAAGCCGAGTTGAAGCGGGCCCCCGACCGTGAAAAGAGGATTGAGGAATATATTCGTTGCAAATCCTGAAAAGAGGTGCTTAAAGAGATTGGCGCCAGGGGTTTCATTCTCCTAGAAGAGTTGGCTCGAGCGAGGGCAAACGAGCGTGATGCTCGATCACTTCTTGCTGACCACAGAGAGTGAAGATGGGGTTGGCAGGCCGTATCCTTCTGGAGTAGAGTGTAGATTTTGTCATTTTGTACTAGATATTCGCAGAGCACGTCTGTAGATGGAGAACACATCTTTTTTGTATGTAAATTAAAAGAAAACTTGAAGCTTTATTTCTTTTGTATCCCTTTCTGCATTGCTTGTGACCAGGCGGGCTGGTTTCAGAGTTTGGCGGGAACCCTTAGATTCATAATACGGCTTCCAGATCTCATAAGGCAGGCTTGGAGGCTCTTATATGCTTGGTAGGTGCGGCCTTTAGTGCAAGCTGGCGTTGTAGATGTTATGCTTTGCTCAGCTATTTTAGGTTGAGTCTCCGAGTCAGGTTTTTGACTCGAGCTTACTTGACCTTTAGTCTCTTGTGCCTGCACGAGCGGACGACAACGACTCTTACGCCTTGCCCTTGGGCATTTGCATTTCAACTACTTTGGGTTGAGTCTCCGAGTCGGGTTGCGACTCGAGCTTAACTGACTCGAGCTCTTATGCCTTGGGTCGAAGCGACCTTTTAAGTGTGTGGCCTTGAGTCTCTTTTGCCCTTAGGCATGTGTAGTTAACTATTTTGGATCCGGTCTTCGAATCGGGTTATGACTCGAGCTCATTTTAATCCTCAAGTTTTCAATTTTTAAGCTGGCGACAGTGGCTCTTACGCTTTTGGTCATTGCGAACTTTTAGCGTATGGCCTTGAGGCTCGTTTGGCTGGCGATAATGGCTCTTACGCTTTTTCTCGTGGGCATATGTAGGCTTTGTTTTCCTCTCATTAAGGTCTTTTTGAAATGATTTTGCCTAACCCATCGTCGGTTCGGGAAGAACCTCGATTTCAAGTCGTTAGCAGCGATGTTTGAACACCTCAGAAGGTTTAGCTCGTAGGATGAGTAGCTCGAAGCCTGGTGATTTGGAGCTTACATGGTCGAAGCTCGTTTGCCTGTTGAGGGTAGCCTGTTTTAACCAGTTCTTTTTGAAGTAGATTCAAAGTAATGGTTTGTGATTTTGTTAGCGACAGTCGGGCATCCCCGAGTCGTGTTAATTTGGTTGGTGTAGCCATTTTGACCATAGTCATATGTGTTTGGCTGGAGCCATTTTTGATGCCGAGCGATAGGTTAGGCGTCTTCATCGAGGGTATGTCCTTTCGGGAGTCTTACGAATGCGACATATAGCCTAAACTTTGGGATTTGTATTTTATGCCTATAGTAAGTGTCACACCTCATTTTTCCGCACCCGAGAGGGCACAAGGGAGTTTTTCCAATTAAAGGACAATCGAAAAGGGATTTGTTTATTTATATCAGAGTCGCCACTTGGGAGATTTAGGGTGTCCCAAGTCACCAATTTTTATCCCGAATCAAGGAAAAGAATGACTCCATATTTCAGTCTGCGTACCAGAAATCTAGATAAGGAATTCTGTTAACCCGGGAGAAGGTGTTAGGCATTCCCGAGTTCCGTGGTTCTAGCACGGTCGCTCAACTGTTATATTCGGCTTGATTATTTGATTTTATACATGTTAAACCTATGTGCAAGTTTTAAACTATTGACCGCTTTTATTATTATTTTTTACGAGAATTGCAACGTCGTGAAAATATATCTCGAACCACGTTACATCAATGCACCCGTGGTTATTGACATATCTCGGCTCGGTTGAGATTTGGATTTGAGTCACATAAATGTGCACCCAAATTAAGAAAAATAACTTATTAAGACGCGCCTAAAGCAACTAACGTATTGTTATTTTGGGGAAAGCCGTAAAATTTGCTAAACGGCATGTCCCGAATTCTAAGAATTTTTAATATATATACATTTAGAGGGCCCCGCAGCTTCTACATTTTTGTTTGTCGAGGCTCGTCTCATTCATTATTAAAAGGATTTACAACGTCATGGAAATGCATCATCAGACCACGTCACAATTAATGTACCCGCGATTAGAGACACATTTCGATTTCGTTAAGACTTGGATTTGGGTCACATAAATGTGCACCCGATCTTAAGGAGATAAGATTATTAGATGCGCGCTTAAAAGAGACTATCGCGTTATTATTCCGGGAGGGTCGTGAGATTTGCTAAACGACCTGCCTTGGAAACTGGATGCTTCGATATATACATTTGACGAGGGCCCCGCAGCTTGTGCGTTTTTACTTGGCGAGGCTCATCGCGTCCTTATTTTAAAAGGATATCCTATAGCAACTACGTTTCTTGTCGCGTTTGTCTTTACTAACTGAAAACAGCGATAGTCCTAGTTAATTGCATGCTTGCAGGTTATTTATAGCAGGATTCAAAATGCTTTTACAGAATAGGAAAATGTGGCTACACGCACGAACTACTGATCGAACATTATGGGCCCAAATCCTGCTCATGTGAGATGGGCCAGACCTGGGCCACTGTTTATCCGATGCGGATCTCCTTGGTCCTGTTTCGACCTGGGCTCGACCCCCATGAGGTTGAGACCGTAAACTTATGTTCTTTGTTCTAAACGTGTGGCTTATCAATAATTATAACAAAACAATTTATCAAAAGGAGATGAACTTAGCTAGTAATGGATAGTTTCATGCTTGGCATGTATTAAAGGATATGTTACACAATTAAACCAAGTCTGGGATACAACGTACTGCATTGGGAATATTTTTACCTAACAGCATACATATACAACTAACATTCAATCACCCTACATTGATATCTACTAGGCGTGTAAGCTACCTTCAGTATCCAAACGAAATTGTAAACTATTATACACTACATGACATTTAATACAACAGTCCATGTATAAAAAAAACATCTGCAGATCTTCTTTTTTGCATTCATGCTCAAACTTTCAAGTTACATTGGTAGTATTAATTGTGTACCTAGTTGGGAAGACAAAAGAAGAACGAAAGGATCAGTTGAGTAGTACACAGCAAACACAGCAGCAACAATTAAACAGCAACAACCCGACAACAAACAACCAGCCACAAGGATGAAGTTCACACGTTGGTCGAGCAACAAACAAATAATCCCAGAAAACAGGATAGTAAACGAAACCAGCCGAGAAAGGAACCAGAATGTTTTATGCATTAGCAACAGAAATTCAATAACCACCAAAGCTCAGCAAATAACCAGCACAGCTCCGACAATCAGTGAGACTAAAACTCAATCCACAACACACAGAAGCTCAGTGTAGTAACAATCACAGCAGAAGACACACAGGTTTCTCTTAATGGAACAGTAACAGCCCCAGTTAGAATAACTGACTTGGCCAGAACAGCTTAACCAACTTAGTTCCTTGTGCAGTTTTGGACAGTGCTTAGTTAAAGTGTTCTGAAAATTTCTTTCTGTTTTTCTTTTTCTCTGAAGACTAAAAGTCCAGCCCCTTTTAAGTTCTGAAACAGCTTATTTATAAGCCAACAACCCAGTGCAGCTAAGCTGCCTGGATTCTACCAATTACAGTCTGCCTATACCCCTTAGCTTCCCATGCCTAAAGGCATTTTCTTGGAATCCTTAATCAGCCCCCCATGCTCTGTCTCATTACTCTAATCAAGGGTTATGGGCTTAGTTAAGTATTCATTTAATTCCAATGCCCTTGTGTTTTGTTCCCCATTAATAGTATTTTAATTGACACTTGACAGCTTTATTCAATCCTGAACACTTAGTCAGATTTTCCAGTTCGAATCCCCCCTCCCACAGCTAACAAACCAAACTATAATCAGTCCAAACAAACCTTCACAAAAATCAGCCAGTAATTGGATGTAAAACTAACCTAAATCAGCCAGTTAGGTCGTTTGTTATTTAATACTGTGAAACTAACGTCAAACATGTGACGAGTCGACTTCGCGAGTTATAGCGTATGCTAATTAGTCGCTAATCAACTAAACTTAAAACAAAAACAAGCTGAGTGTTTCAAGCCTTGTTCGGTCAAACATAATTAGTTGACAACGTTACTCAGGTCGACTATACAAGCTATCATACGTAACAATTAAACGACTAACAAACATAGACTAAACAGGGTAACAATTTATTTCAAAACTCGGGACATTCAATTATACAGTTTATGAGACATAACTAACCGACAATATCAATCAAAGCGACTAAACATCTTATAACACTCAACTAACATTCAAGAAAAGAAATCGACCAAACAAAAGGGTCTTTGAAGACGGACAGAGAATAATCAAAACAAACTAAACAAAACCATAAACATATGCATAACACCTAAACAAAACACAAGAAAGGGCGATTACATCGGAAACTTACCTCAAACGAAAACAGGTTTGGTTTTTTAGGGTCCTTGAACTCAGATTTGGGATTTGACAAGTTATGCTTGTATTTGACCGGAACCAAAGCTAGTTAAGGCCTGAGGGATGTTAGGGGAGTGACCAGGGTGAATATGGGGTGGTTTGGTGTAGATCTAGGTTTGGTCTCGGATCTTCGAATGAAGATTCGAGACGTTCGGGGAAGATTCGAGGTAACCTGAGTGTGGATTTGGAGAGGGGGGGTCATGGTGGTTCAGGGGTGTTAGACTCACGGCCAACGGCATCGTTGCCGCCGGCTTTTAGGCGAAGGGGTGGGATGGCGGCTAGGGTTTGGGTGTTAGGGTTGGTCAGGGAGATGATGACGCCGGGTCGGGGGGGTGTTTTGGATAGGGGCGGGGTAACCAAGTTGGGGATTTATATATGATTTTGAAGTTTAGATCCTGGCCGTTGGATCATGCGAGATGAAGGGCTAGGATCTACTCTTTGAAGAGGGACGACGTCGTTCAGGGGCTGGTAGTGAGTTGAGACCAGGTAGGGATTGGATCGGGTTAAACTTGACGGGTCTAGGGGAAAGCCTGGATCCGTTGGATCAAGGAGTTGGACGGCTCAGATCAATTGCCTAAGACAACGTCGTTTGGGGTTGAATGAGTGGCCTGATCGGGACCGTTCATTCGAATCAAATCAATGGCTCAGCACAGGGACGCTGATACGGCGTCATTTGGGACGTACCCGGGCAGCTTATGTTTGGACTGGACCTCTGTCCTGGTTTTTTGGGCCTGATTTTAATTCATTTTTGGCCCAAACCACTTTTATTACTCTTTTCTTTTTGTTTTCTAATGAAATTAAAAACCATCATTAATTTAATCACTCAATACACATATAAAAATATTTAAGTAGGTTAAATCACAACCCAGAATAAAAGATACATATATATTTTTGGATTTTCTTTTAATGATCGAATTACGGTTTAATTACACATGACATACATATTCGGTATTTTGTTTTGGTAAGATTAAACGAAAAATAGACAGAACCACAAATGACTACCAACACATGTCACGGAAAAATCGAAAAATTGTATAGCGAGGTCATTTGTCTTTTTTTTTCTTTTGGAGTGATTGTCCGTGAAGCAAAAATCACGTGCTTACAGTAAGATCTTACAAAATTTTCATGCCTATTGAGGTCTTACAGTTTCTTCATGCCTGTTGAGGTCTTACAGTTTTTGCATGTCTGTTGAGGTCTTCCAGTTTTTTCATGCCATCGAGGTCTTACAGTTTTTTCATGCCGTTGAGGTCTTAAAGTTTCTGTTGCTATGTAAAATAGATCTCGCTAGACCGAGTCTGCCCACTCAGGGTCTTACGGCCTTGGGTTTTCTAGTGAATGGAGATTGACGGCAGTCTCTGAGTCATCGAGTTTGCTTAGGCCTGAAGACCGTTTCTCGTGAGCTTGGAATTGCCTCATTAGGGCCTTATGAGTCCGGAGTATCGACCCTGAGGTCGTGTGGGTGTCAAATTGTTGACGCTAAGTCTCCAAGTATTTTGGGACGTACTTGGTGGAGGGATCCCTACCGCGAGCATGCTGAAATTTCTTTTGGAATACGAGATGCTTTTGGTGAATTATACTCTTTGATTGCTAGACGTAAATACATGTTGTTGTGTTGAATAGATCTTTGCTAGGCCGAGTTTGCCTGCTCGGGGTCTTACGACCTCTGGGTTTTTAGTGTGTGGCGACTGGCGACAGTCTCCGAGAACTCAAGGTACCTTCGATGTTTGTGAGGCCTGGCGATTTCCACGTTGCCTTATCCAAAGGATTTGGATTTTGGAGTTTCGACCCGGGGTTCGTCTGAGCATTTAATCGTTGGCATCTATCCCCGAGTGTTCGGGACGTTTCCGGCAGAGGAATTGCTACCTTATTTTGCGAAGGTGTTTTTGACAAAAGGTATTCTTTGATTCCTCGGTGCAATAGTACGTGTATTTGTCGACAGAAGCCTAGCTATATGGACACAGTACGTTCAACCGTTTGATTCGATACATCATTTCCTATTGGAACCATGTTTGTCATTTCCTGGTGTGGGGTTGATTGCGAAGAAAGTCCAGCATGCTTGTTGAACCCTTATTAAGGAGTGTGTGACGTTGCCTCGTTAAAAACCTTGCCGGCGAGACCCTCTTCGGGGCGGAAGTCCGGACAAAGGGAAAGATTGCGATGGGTGCCGTTAAGGCCTTGGGATCTTCGGGTAGATTTAATACTTTCGAATTCCCTGGCCGGGTGTCTGCATACAGGTTAGTGTAAAATAACGAAGGAGGGAGGTAGTTTTACCTTACCGAGGTATGCGCAGGAGATGTTCCGAGGTCCGATATGTCCCTGCTGTTTTGGAGTGAGGACTCTAGTACAACCCTCCACTGTGTTTTAATCGGGCTTGACCAAAGACATGGTTTGCTTAAGCTTTAACTCTTTCGGGAGGAGAGATACCAGTGCCGACGATATGTTATGTGATGCGAATGTTCCCCTTGCTGTGTGTTGCTTCCCGGTGACGGTTTTAATCATGTCCCTTGCGGGGGATTTCATCCTTTTGGTGAAGGGGGAACGATACCGCCTTCACACAGTGCGTCTGCGGTCGTCTGAATAAGGCGCCCATGCCTTGCTCCTCTTTTGATGACACGAAACTTGGCATTCCGATCTAAGCCAGCCATGCTGACTGAGAGAATGGTCTTTCTCCTCGCTGTTGTGGTCACTTTTTGGAATCCGCCAAAGATTCGAGAGGCAAGCGTGATTTGACCCAGCGGTCCGAGCGGCCTTATCGTCCTTCGCTCGACAGTGTTGATCGAGCCACCTAAATTCATGAGAACATGTTTTATTTGAAATGGATCAAATGAGGAAGAAGGTTACCATTACACTAAAGGCCACATCAACCGAACGCATAAGAGCCCCCGGGCCTGCCTAATGAGCCCCAGAGCCATATCACGAGTCTAAGTATTCTCACAAACTACAAAACTAGCCCATTTGGTGAGAAGCGAAGCAGAAAAGGGTACATAAGAAATAAAGCTTCAAGTTTTCTTTTATTTACATACATGAAAAAATGTATTCTCCATCTACAAACGTGCTCTGGAAATATCACATACAAAATGGCAAAGTCTACGCCCCGCCCTTGAGGGCTACAGCCTACCGGCCTCATCTTCACTCTCCCCAGCGTCAGACAGAAGTGACCAAGCATCATACACGTCCTCCTTCGCTCGCATCCTTCAACTTGGGCATCGGTAGCATCCTTCAAATAAATCGCCACCTCCTGATCAGCCTTAGCCCGGCTCAATACAGCTTTCGTCCGAGCATCAACGATCTCATCCCTGACCTTCGAAAGTTTAGATTCGAGCTTCCTAATCATATATACTTGAACTGAAGTGTTATCGCGAGCTAAGCGGAGTTGGGTCTCGTAAGGCAGGAAATTTAGCCTAGGCACCCATCTCCTCTGAAGCTCGAACCTACGCCTGGGCTCTTAGCTCGACGCAGTCATTCCTGATTCGGTCGGCTTTTAGGCGTTCTAGGGCCTTCATCTTTTTCTGCAGCTAGGACAGGCAAAGAGTTAACCTGTGAGGTTAGAAAGCGAAATGCATACCCGCCCAGGACGGAAGTTACCTACTCCATCAAATAGTTCTCATAATTCAAGCTCCTATACGCCTCATATCGCCAGTGTGTCAACTCAAATTCCTTCTCCTCACAAAAGAGCTCAAGGGACCTCCCCTTATCCAGAGCTTTCCGGAGCCTAGCCCCATGGCAGAGCAACTCGGACCTAAGCCTGTCAAAGGCCTACAAAAGAAAAACTCATTAAGGAAGGGAAAATGCTAGATTCGGAAGGCCTGTGACAAAGCTCACCGCAAAGTGAAGTCGGTGGACTTCCTCGAATACCGAGAACACCTCTGTTAATCAAGTCCCCTTAGCCCTGGAAGAATCAGTCCGGTCAAAGCATGATCGCTCGAAGGAACCACCTCTACAGAATCGGAAACTTCGGGTGCAGCTGGCTCGAGCAATGTTTCCTCCTCAAAGACTCGACCCTGTTTTGCCCTGCCGTGAGCACCATCGCACCGCAAATGCATATCCCATTTATCATTGTGATCCTTTAGCTCGAAAGCTGGCAGCCCCTCCCCTTCTCCGGAAGAGCACAACCTCGCCCTTGGAGACCCTCCGATACCTACGACGGCAAAATTAATACATGAAAAGGGGGAAATATCTTTCCAATTGTATGAGGGACAAGGTAAAAGTTGCATACACACATACCATGATACTTTGCTTCTTATCTACTCTGGGACACGGCTCGCCACCTATGCTCGTTACAGGTCGAATAGGGCACCAGCTTCCGGACCCAGCCAGGCAGATCAGGAACTTCGTCTGGCACCCATGAAATTGCTGCAGGAAAGAAGGAAACACGATTAAGAAACTAGCTTCTACTGTGAGCCAACCTGATAAAGCACGAGACGCTCCACTCACGCGTATAATTCCATTCCTCGGGGAATGGCATAAGCTCCATAGGAATAATGTCAGTCGTTCGGACCCGGGCAAACCGACTAATCCATTCTTGAACTCCATCTTCCTCATCGTCAACAATGAAAGGCGTGGACGAATGACACCGCAAGGTTAGAAGACCTCTATGATGAAGGGTTGTACAGCCTGACAAGATGGCTGAGCGTCAATTCAAGCCCTACCTTCTCCGCAAAGAACCTCATCATCAACACTATTAGCCAAAACGACGGATGTATCTATGCCAAGGTAACCCGATACTTTAAATAGAAATCGAGCATGACCTTATCAAGGGGGCCTAATGCGAAAGGGTACAAGTATGCAGTTAAGAACCCTTCAGCAATGTCCGGGATACCCTCACCCGAGGGAAGCACCTGCAACGCTACCCCTTCGTCCCATCCGCAGTCTCTCCTCACTAGCTTAAAGTGCTCATCTCTTATCGAAGACATTGTCTTCGAAGTAAACTCCCGTGGGTCTTGAGCACTGAGATAGGAACTCTCCTTTCTCTGTCGGGCAGACCCTGAAATGGCAGTCATGGGTATGGCGGAACTAGAAAACTGAAGTGGGAACCTACACAAACACTTTGGTGCTAAATTAACAAAGGACTCGATGCCAAAAAGGAAGGATAACTATCTAAAATGATGGGATTTTCCAAGAAGCAGGAGCAACCCCATATATATTTGGGGAAATAGCAATGGTCAGCCTACCCAAGTTAGGCTCCAAAAGGTCAACAATATTATCTCCAGTCCCGAGTTAGTACCCGACCTCGAGAACTTCCGCCTAAAGGATGTTAGGCTTCAAAATGTCAGCAACATCATCTCTAGTCCTGAGAAGGTATCCAAACTCGAAGGTTCCTCTCGAGAAGAAAAGTAAGCACTTTGAGCTCCATCCATGGGGGTTCAACCTCAGGGACCTATCTACAATGCCTTAAAAAGGTTATCTACATCAAGTTCAAAGTAAATTTCCAAGCGCCTGAAGCTGACCTTCATTCAGAGACCGCTCTCAAAAATCTCAAAGTTTGATGCGTTATCTTTATATGGCTCGAGGGTCCCAATGACCCGAGCCTATCGGACCATTTCAGGCTTGGTCTGAGGAACAACAATGGGCTTGGGAAGGAGCCATTTCTATCAATTAAATACCGGAAGGGATGCTCGCACCCAAGTTAGATATTGACAATCGTCAACAGAAGCATACATTCAGAATTCCCACAAATATAAAAGAATACAAGCAGAAGCAAAGGCAAAAGTCAAGAAAATAGCTTTAAATTCATATTCATAAACATTTTCTTACAACGGCCCTCGATGGACCCTTACATATGATTACAAAAGCCTACAAAAGGGTATTTGTACAGAAATAAAGAAGCAAATGGGTTCACACCTATAGTGAAAGCCTAAGGACCTAGTCTACCGTCGAAGGTCCATCTCCGATAGTAGCATCTCTGAGCGCTGCCTCATCGAGCTCGCATCCTTGAAGGCAACTCCTTCGGTCGCCACCTCCTCTAGGTTCCCAGCTCGATCCCTGGGAATAACACCACCGAGGGAGAAGACGAAGAAGAGGAAAGGGGGAGGATGCAGAAGAGGCCAAAAAAAAAGACATAACCCGCCGAAGCCAAAGGTTGAAGACTCAGCGGGCCCCAGCCTCAATGGCTGGTTATGCCATTTTATCCCTTGGGAGAAAAAACCCAAGGGGTGATGTGCCACACCAGGCCAGGGTAGGATAGTAAGCAGCGGTGTATAGTCTGAATACTCTCCTGAGAAACAGTGTAGATTCCAAACGCCTTTTTAGATCGTAGGACGCAGTCGCTCCCGTATCATTATCTTGATTCAATAAGGATAGCTGTAGCAGGAATAATAATAACAGCAACAACGACAAGATGGCATGATCTCGCTCGGCAAAATATGAAAATTAGGCGGGAAACCCTCACACAGCCGATGAGAATGCTGCCAAACAGCCTTAAAGCCGTGAACTCCAGACATGGTGATTAGCAATAAAGAAAGAAAGCGAGAAGAAAGGGATTAATAAATAAAGGAAGGCACTTGGGTAGAGAGATAACGCCACAATACCCCTATTTATAGGGGATAATGACATGGCCATCAATGCCTTTGGAAGACTGACTGGTAGGTATAATTAATGCGTTCTTGAAGAACCGAATCGATAGTGCATTGGATGGCGTCGAAAAGACAATTCCATGGTATGTCCCGGTTATTGTGAAAACTCACGCCATAGGTTGCGTCATTGGCATGACATCGTCACGGGAAGCCTAGGGAGTTGGATATCAGAATTGTTCCCATCGCTTCGTTCTAGGAAACACGAAGACTAATTGTATGCGGTGAAATAAGAGGGTTCAATTTCTTGCTATTAAGTCAGTTTAGAAGAAAACCTCGAGGCCTCGAGGACATGAAGTTATGGCCGAGTTCCCTCCCTCGAAGCCCGTCGAGGCCCAACCTGAAGAGAATATTGATCGAGGCTAGAGTAAAACAGGGGATTCCCAAGGCACGCGGCTAAGTCTGACAAATCCGGTCTGCCAGGAGCCTGTATCAAGGTGTCGCATCAAGCCGTCCCATCTCCATACCATTACAATTAATGCATTTTGTATTATGTTAGATTTCCCTTCCTATATAAAGAGGATCCTCATCACTTTGTAAAGGGCGGTTGTTGCTCATAATATTCTACACGAAATATACAAGAACTCTTTCTTTTCTCTCTAACATATTTTCTTGACGCTATTGCTTATTATTCTCATACTTGTTCTTCATTTATTGGTTGTTATTGGCCATATAGAGCCTCCCTTGATTATATCTTAACTATTAGCCCTTCCCTGATTATCTGTGATTAGTCCGAGGCCCGAGCCCAGGCATCGACCTCGAGGCCCCCCATCGATCAGTCTGAGGTCCAAATAGCTAGCCCCTCGATTTGATTATAACTCTGCTTTAGTTTGTATTTCGCCGTTAAGCTTCACACATCTAGTATCAACTGATTAAATAACTAGCATAAAAATAGATCACATATTTTTAGAATCTCATCAATAAATTTAATTGTTATTACCATTTTCACGGTAAACACCAGGATCGACTATTGATAGCATAGAGTCATTAGAAGTCATATTCTGACATGCGGCAAGGAGATTTAGAGTTCGGGGTTGATGATTGGGTTTTCTCAAAAGTGTCTCCTATGAAGGGTATGATGAGGTTTGGCAAGAAAGGAAAACTTAGCCCACGGTATATTGGGCCTTATAAGATCATTCAGAGAGTGGGCAGAGTAGCTTATGAGTTAAAATTTCCCTCGGAGTTGGAGTCTGTCCATCCGGTTTTTAACGTATCTATGTTACGGAAGTGCATTGGCGATCCTACCCGAGTAGTGCCCACGAATGATGTACAGATTACAAAAGACTTAACATACGAGGAAGTTCCGTTTGCCATCCTAGACCGACAAATCCGCAAGCTACGGAATAAGAATGTAGCCTCTGTGAAAGTACTTTGAGGAATAACAATGTGGAAGAAATGACATGTGAGGCCGAGGAAGACATGAAGTCTAGATATCCCTACTTATTTCCTCCTCCAGAGAAGGGTCCGACTGAGACATCATAACCATAAGGTACGTATATAAATTCTTGTGTCGATTATTGTCGTTGGTCATGTAAGACCATTGTCGTTATTCATAATTATGGTCCTGTGTGTCGTTGGATTACTAATCTTCTACGGGAAGAGTTGGTAGTGGTGTTATTATAGAGGCGACCCTGCCAAAGTTATATGGATCACGGGGAGTTGAACATTCGAGGACAAATGTTTCTAAGGGGGGGAGGATGTTACATCTCGCATTTGCGTACTTTAAAATTTTGTTTTTTGTTAACCAATGTAGACTAGGGGATGAGATCATCTTGACGTTAACGTGCTTACGCTGTTTAAAGCAAGCAATAAATAAGTGTTATGAAGGATAAAGGGGTACACAGATTAAAGAACATGAATTTCGTTGAAAGTGGACAATTTGGAATAAAATATGGGGTGAGCGATAATATCTGATAATTATAAATTAGTACCATGCAAGGTACCATATGACTATGGTAGTATATATAAAGTATATAAAAAAATAATAAATGTAATTCTAAGTAATTTGGGGTAATTTTTAAATTATGTTGTAATTGATTAGTTACTGAGTAACAGGATATTACCCAGTTAACTAATACGTGGATAAAAATTTATAAAATATACCCATCTAAAATATGGCAAAAAGCCACCAGGACAAAAATTACTCATTAGTCATCATGCCATGTGGCAAGGTAAGGATTCATTATGCCATATGGCCAAAGCCACCATGACTTAAGATAAGTCTTAAATAAAGACTTGTAAAGTCTTATCTGAACTATTTCGTACAACAATTTTGATGTGAGACCAAGTGTTATTACTTAGTTTGTATTACTAGTGTTTTCCTGAAACATCAAAATGGATTTTGTAGTTTTTTAATCAAAAAATGAAACCAAGAAAGTTGGAACCAAAATGAGATTTCAATCCAACTATATCTCATTCTGACTTTGAAACCCAAAACGTTAGAAGTAGTATCATTTCATCCAACATAGCAAAGTTTCGTTCCAATTTTAGAAGCAGAAGCTCCATTCTCTCGTTCCAACATATTTCATAGAAGCAGAAGCTTCACTTCGATCAATAATTCAAGAAACATGTATGTTTAGGCCCTCCCTTCTTTCTTTTGGCATGATCCAATTATACTGAAGAAATGAGCAAATACACAATTTTCATAAATTACTCTATTCATAGAA
This sequence comes from Nicotiana tabacum, assembly GCF_000715075.1. Lineage (NCBI taxonomy): Eukaryota > Viridiplantae > Streptophyta > Magnoliopsida > Solanales > Solanaceae > Nicotiana > Nicotiana tabacum. Next base: position 48,177,240 of record NC_134099.1, on the reverse strand, counting down.
TTATTAGGGGTATCTATATTCTTGATTCCTCGTGAAAATTATTATTATTTTCTGTTCACGAGTCTCAAAATAATACGCAGTTGGAAAAGTTTATCCGGAAGGAATATATAGATTATTACATATTTTTCATGCATTTTACTCATGTGCATTAACCCATGACCAGATGGCGTTATATACATGTATATATGTAAATATATGTATATGGGATATAAGAAAAGGTTACGGCGTTATATACGTACCACCACCTGATCAGATGGTATATGATAATGATGTTGCCCACAATGGCTGAAATATGACTCAGACGGCGTTATATACGTGTATATATGTAAATATATGTATATGGGATATGGAAAAAGGTTACGACGTTATATATACACCACTACCTGATCAGCTAGTATATGTTGATGATGTTGCCCACAATGGCCGAGATGATATGATGGGATGCCCTAAGTGCCTTGATGATATTACGTACACACATACCTATGCTTGGCATGACATTTATACACATATTCATGACATTATAAGCATTTCAAAATTTATAAAGTTATTCAAAATTAAAGATATGTTTCCTTATTCCATGTTTCATCTATGTCAGTTACGTACTAATTTTCTTGCCTTACATACTCAGTATATTTTTCGTACTAATGCCCTATTTCACGGGGCCTGCGTTTCATGCCCGCAGGTGCAGGTAGGCCAGCTAATTGTCCCCCTTCTTAGGATCCCTAATCAGCGAGAGGTGGCGTGCTCCACTTGATTCAGAGCTGCTTTTGATTATGGTATGATACGTTTGTGTATATATATGTATATGGGTATGACGTGGCTCAGTCCCGTCTTTGTACAATTATGTTTCTATTAGAGGTCTATAGACAATATGTCTAGTAGGGTTGTATGTGGCCTTGAAGGCTTTCAGTTTTGGATGTATAGTTGTCTATAGCAGCCATGCCGGCTCGCACACTGTATTTTGCCTATATACGTACATATGCCTGGAAGGCAGGTTTCCTTCTTGTATGTCATTTTCATAACTCAACAGATGTTATTCAGGCATATATCTTAGATGCATGCTTAGGGGTGTTTGATAGGTAGGACTCAGGCACCCGTCGCGGCCCATCGGTTTGGGTCGTGACAGAGAATCACAAGTTCTCTGACATCATTAAATTTGAGGAAAGGATTGAAGAAGGAATCAAGAGCAGAATGGTAACTAATTTTGAGGCATTACAGGCTATGAACAAACCTTTCCAGTCAGGGGGGATATCCAAAAAGAAATAAGTAGGAACCGTGATGGTAGCCCAAGGACCAAAATCTCCTCTCACATACCAAACCCCACCACCTACATATCAGCCTTCACCTCCTAGATACCAACAACCTGCCACCACCTACCATACTTATAACACACAACCTGCATATTACCACTCACCAACACCAGCCTGCAAAAACTACTAGAAACCCAGACCAAATTTCAACCGTTGACCACCTAGACAATACACTCCTATTGCTGAACCCATTGATCAATTCTATGAAAGACTAAAGGCTGCCGGTTATGTCACCCCCATTCCCGTTGTTGTTTTGAAAAACTCTTCCCAGTGGGTCAATCAGAACAAGACATGTGCCTATCATTCAGGCATGAAGGGACACACTATTGATGGATGTCACACTTTGAAGGATAAGATCCATACGCTTATTGACACTAAGGTTATATAAGCAAAAAAGGCTGTACCTAATGTTTGCAACAATCCCCTCCCGGATCACAGGGGTGAGGGGGTAAATGTTATAGAAATTGATGAAGAGTGGTATCCGGAAAGATCAATTGGACTCATTCATGAAGGGGATGAAACCACAATACCTCCAGTCACTCTCACACCTATTATAGTGCAAATTCAGTCACTAATTCTGGTTGAAATAGCCACGCCAACTCCGTTTGTGGTTAAAACAATAACTCCCTCAGCCGTACCAACTTCATTTAAGATGGTAATGACCACACCCTTCATAGTGACGATAGTACCCACACCGTCCTTTAATTCCAATGCTATACCATAGGACTATTCTGCAGATGCGAGAATGAAAGGAAAAATGTAAAATGGAAGAAAAGGGTGTCGGACAAGGCATGACAAGGACCGATATGGTTTACACACCTGAGCATTTGGGAGGAACAAGTAAAGAAGTCTCTCCCAAACAACCCATCATTGAAACCGCCCTAGATGATCTCTGGAGAAAGGTGCAAGCAAGGGAGTACTCCGTAGTGGACCATTTGAACAAAAACCCTACTCAGAATTCCATCCTATCACTGCTACAGAATTTTGAAATGCATAGGAATGCATTAGTAAACGTATTCAACTGTAATGACCCGGCCGGTCGTTTTGAGAATTTAAGCTCCGTTCGGCGGCATACGGTCTTGAATATCTTTGTAATATGATCTTCGACTTGTGTGCATTGTTGAATTCAGTTAATGGATGATTCACAGTCAAATTGGAAAAAGCAATCTAGTTTTGGTAGTTTGAACGGTGAGAATTTGATCGGAATTGGACTTTTGAGTAAATGGCCCCAAAAAGAAATTTTAATGATTCCAACAACTTTCTATAGTAATTTTGGACTTAGCGCATGTCCAGATTCAGATTTGGAGGTCCGTAGGGTAAATTATTCCGGCGAAAGTTGGAAAAGTTGAAGTTTGGAAAATGGAGAAGTTTGACCCATAGTTGACTTTTGTGATATTGGGGTCAGAATGCAATTCCGAGAATAGGAGAAGCTCCGTCATGTCATTTTGGACTTGTCTGCAAACTTTGGCGTCATTCCGGGTTGAATTGATCTGTTTTGGCACAAGTTTTCGAATTTGGAAGATTTGGAAGTTCATAGTTCGATTCATGGTGTGATTCGTCATTTCGGCATTGCTTGATGTGATTTGAGACCTCGAGCGAGTCCGTGTTAGGTTATGTGACTCGTTTATGTGCTTAGATGGGGTCCCAGGGGCCTCGGGTGTGTTCCGATTGGGCTACAGGTCATTTTTCCCATATTTGGAACTGCTGTTTTGCTGCTTCTGGTATCCTCCTTCGCGATCCCGAACAACCTCTCGCATTCGCGGTACCTTGTTGTTTACCACCTCGAAATCCTTCTTTGCGTTCGCGTCCTTCCCTTCACGTTCGCGAAGCCTTGCATTTTCCTTCTTCGCATTCGCATCATTCCCTACGTGTTCGCGTTGGTTCCCGCCCTTCTTTTCCGCGTTTGCGAGCTCATCATCGCGTTCATGATGAGCAACCTGGTCAGCCTTAACTTTTCTTCTTCAAGAACGCGATCCTCTCTTCGCGTTTGCGATGCACAAAAACCTAGGCATACAGAATATATCCCAAAATTGAGGGTTTCACCATTTTCATCACATTTTGACTTCCATAGCTCGGTTCTTGGCCATTTTTGGTTGGTTTTTCACGAAATTCGATTGGGTAAGTGTTCTTAACTATAATTAAATATATTCCATGAATTTGTATTTATTTTTATCATTTAAATTGTGTTTTGGATTGGGGAAGGAGTTGGTTTTGAAGAAAAATTTTTAAATGAAAATTCGTGATTTGAGGGACCAAATGGTATCGGAATTTGATGAATTATGTATTGTTGAACTCGTATCGAAATGGGTATTCGGTTTTTGTAACATTTGTTGGGTTACGAGGTGCGGGCCTGGGGGTCAACGTTTGGACCAATTTTTAGAATTTGATCAAGATTGAGACTTTATGATCCGGAATAGTCTCTTATGTGTTTTATTTGTGCTTTGAAGTTAATTTGGTTAGATTTGAGTCGTCCAGAGTTCTTTTCACCCGAGAAGTGCATCTTAGAGTATCGGTTTGTCATCTTTGAAGTAAGTATCTTGCCTAACCTTGTGTGAGGGACTTCACCTTAGGATTGAGTCTTCTATGTTGATTGTAATCCGTGTACGCGAGATGACGAGTGCATACTCGGACTGAATTGTGGATAATTGGCCTTTTAGTGTTCTTAGGTTGTTATATTCACTATGTATGGTGTTATTCTTGATATGACTGAGTTCCTGCTTATTAGTTTCGTCTCTATATGCTTAGTTGGAATTGTTTGCTTCATGATTTACTCTTATCGCCTAATTGTCATCCTGTTTGATTTAACTAAAGAACTTCATCCCTCTTATCATCATGCTACGTTTTCATAACTGCCTATGTTATCGAGAGTTATTGTCATCCCTCATATAATCGCCTAGTCTTAAGTGCAACTAAGATCACCTTCCCTTAATTGAAATTATCGAATATTCTCGTAACTTCCCAACCTTAAATAGAGTTTAGATGGCCTATATCTTTGTCGACTTGCCTTTATTTGGGACTACTAGACTCGTGTGGTCTTCCTTGTACTGATTTATTTATTTGGGATTGTCACTGCATGTTAGTTTCCCCTTTTGTTGAACTGTTCCCTTTATGCCTTTCATTTTTCTTACTGTGGCTATTCTTGTGAACTAGTTATACCGATTCCTTGTGATTTGATCGGTTTTGGCACAAGATTCACTCGCTATATTTTGTATTACAGTCACTATTGTTGTTGTTGTTGTTGTTGTGTTGGTGCACGAGGTCTCTGCCAGGCGGTTGTGGTTGTGTTGTGCACGATGTCTCTGTCGTGCGGTTGTGGTTGTGTTGTGCACGAGGTCTCTGCGGTGCGGTTGTGGTTGTGTTGTGCATGAGGTCTCTGTCGTGCGGTTGTTGTTGAGGGGTTGCATGAGGTTTTTGTCGTGCTATTGTTACTATTGATATATTGCACATGCAGCGTGACAAGGAGGGATATGTATATATGCTTATATGTGAGTTGCGCATGTGGAGAGACAAAGTGGGAACATTATGATCCACGTGTGGCGAAACAAGGAGGGCACTTATTATGTTGTTATTTACATACGTGGCGAGACAAGGTGGGCTATGTTAGAGATTGATTGTGCGGGTTTGTTATGGCCTAGGGGGCATTCTTGTTGTTTAATATTGTGTTGTGGTACGCTTACCTGTATGAGCTTTATCTTGTGGAAGTTGAGAGGAAACATCTTATGTGCTGTCTGTTCTCTTCCTTACGCTTATTAGCTGGTAGGAACTATGTTAAAGCACTGCACAAGCATACACATAGTTGAACACTCCTATTGGATGTGAAGTCCTCTTGATTTTGCTGAGTATAGACGTACACCCTTGTTTACATGTTATATATGTGAGAGTTACCATAGTTAGTAAGTGAGTTGTCAGTATAACCTTGAGGTTGATTGGGGCACAGGATGCCAAGTGTTAGATTTCAGGTACTGGAACTCGTGAGCTGTAATTTGTTTGAGATTTGGTACTTCGTGTAAATTGTTAAATAAGACCTGATGTGAACACTGTCTTAGGATCTGAGTTATTGTTTACCTTACTGTATTGTGACTATAGGATTTGGGTTTGTGTTTTAGCTCGCTCTTCTATGTCATTATTCTTAGTATTTTCATTGTTACTTGTTGTTTTCTTCCCTTATTGTGATTATAGTATTGTTAGCCATTTCGTATAGTCTTTATATATATATATACATCATGTTCCGTTGTCCCTATATTTGTACAGTTTATTGGACCGGTAGGTGTCTTGACTGTTCCTTGTCACTACTCCATCGAGGTTAGTCTTGTTAACTGGGCACCACTGTGGTGTGCTCACGCTACTCTTCTGCACATTTTTGTTTGTGCGGATCCAGGTACTTCCACTCCGTCTTGTCATCCTTGAGGCGAGGCGCTTCTGTAGAGACTTCGAGGTATATCTGCCCCGTTCGCAGACCGAGGAGTCCCTTTTTATCTTTCTATAATAGTATAGCCCTTCAGTAGTTTTCCTTTGTTAGGCATTCTGGAGTTAAATCTTCTTATGTATCTCTTAGCTTGTGATTCTTGGGGTACCGGATTTTGGGAGTGTTAGGTTGAGATATTGTGCTGTTATGCACCAGGCGACATCTTAAACACTGCTTAGTTTTACTATTTCAGTTTTTAAATTATTTCTTCTGCAACCGTTGTTTATAATCCGCATTGTTAGGCTTACCTAGTCTTAGAGACTAGGTGCCATCATGATGGTTCACGGAGGGCGAACTGGGGTCGTGACATGAACGAAGCTTATATGCTTAACAACATCACCAGTAGAGAGATGCCCAATATGGTAGGGCAAGTATTGGAGAACCACAAGATCACCTTTCACGAAGACGAACTACAACCTGAAGAACCGAGTCACAACAGGGCACTACACATCACAATACAGTTTGAGGACAAATTCGTAGCCAGAGTCCTAATAGATGGGGGTTTGAGCCTCAAAATTTGTCTGTTGACTACTTTTAAAATGTAGGGTAAGGAGTTCCATGAGATACGAGCAGGGAGTATGAATAGGAAAGCATTTGATGGGTCTCAAAGGGCACTTATTGGAGAAATCAGCCTTTGTTTGCAGATGGGCCCGATTTGGTTTGATGTTGAGTGTCAAGATTGGACATATCTGCCACGTACAATCTAATGTTGGGACGACCTTGGATACATGCTGTTGGAGCAGTAGATTCTACGCTACACCAGGTCGTGAAGTTCTAATGGAACCATCAGGAGGTAATCATTCATGGATATGGAAGTAATTACATTTACACTAATCAAACCATTCTGGTTGTCGAGAATAGAAGGAAGTTGGGTGGACAAATGTACGATCGCATCGAGCATATCAATGCAACAGAGAAAGACACGTGGTGGAGTAATATGATCGAAAGCATACTGTTATGGACATGGTATGAACCCAGTAAAGGTCTTGGTAAGAATCTCTAAGGTATCACTAAGCCAATACAACCAAAACGTCACGGTACCACCTTTGGACTTGGATATCAGTGCACTTGACAGGAGTACAATGATTGGTCGCCTCCATGGCATGATCCCTATTACCCTTTTGAACAACACATACCACATTTGTATCAGACATTTTAACAGACTGACGTGATATGGGGATCTGATGAAGATGAGGCTTTAGCTAGCCTGAGGAATCTATTTATGGATGACGAATACATGGACTTCAATGCAATAGTTGAGAATGAGGAGGAGGAAAACCTTACAATCCAGACCATGGAAAAGGGAGTCGTTCGCAAGAACTGGACTTCTGCACCATCCCACCCATCGAATTCCTATGTATCCTGGCAATTAGCATGATCTATTTTTAAAAGCAATTTATGCATGTAAGACATTTTTAGTATTTTGTTTAAAGATGTTGTATATGGTCAAAATCAGGAAAGACTGATTTTAAGGCTTCTATGGCGTTCTAAGCCCGACCACGATGTGCTCGAAGCAAAGTCTAAGTCTTGGCTCTGAAGCACTCGCCTCGAGAGGGTATATCGAAGGCTCATCATAGCGTACCTTGAGGCAACATGAAAATTAACGATCATCATGCAATGGCGGGAAAACTCCCAAAACCATGTAATTGGATTTGACCAGGTCTGCAAGAATAGTACAAATCCATACTGAGCCATCACGCAGCTGTACCAATAGCGTTTCCCCATCATTATTAGACATGTACTATCTTAGGATCTCCCCTCTTATATAAAGGGGACCCTTGTCATCTTGTAGGGGATTCAGATTATTATTGAATACACATATTAAATACAAGACACCATTCTCTGCTCTCTTTGCTAAAATAATTGTTCTATACATTTTTTGCTTTTTCTTTCATTGTTCATTTATTGTTCTTCATTTATTGCCCATTATTAACCGCAAAAGGCTGTCTTTAAGGCCTTCATTACCATTGCTTATTCACCAATCGTTCATCGCTAGCTGCACTAGCTAGACATGGGGGCCCAGCCTTATAACAATATTGGTTTTCATATCTTATTCTCTTTACTTACACTTAGCATCTATTGCCTAACAACTAGTTTTAAAGTGAATCAGATATATTTAGAACCACAAAATAAAATATAATTGTAAATACCATTTTCAAGGTAAGCAGTTTTGCACTCACCATGGGGTTAAGAATAATAGTGATTGTTTCTGTGCAAGTTTTCTAAAAACACAAGTTATTCTTCACACTTTTTCTTGTCCAAGAATCTCTGATTTCAGGTAAAAAAAATGTCTAATTCAGCAAATGCACACAAAAACAATGGTATTGGGCTTCATGGAGAGAACGGTATAGATGACAGTGTACCACCGTAAAACCTAGTGGTGGTACCAGCACAAATCCTCGTCGACATAAACTCACACAACGCTATGCATGTTGATGTGAGCTCTCATACTAACGAGAGTGTACACAGGCAGGAAAGAGAAGTTAGTCTTCAAATAATTTTTGAGATGTTGCAAGCACAACAAGTGGTCATTGCTCAGCTGCAAAATCAACAAAAAACACCAAGCACAGCAGTGCCGGAAACGGCTCCTCGAGACGAGCAGGCACCAGAGAGGTCGAGTAACAACGGTTTAGCAATAGACCCAACTATTATGATGATGCTTGAGGACCTCACCAAAAGAATTGAATCACGAGAAAAGAAGATAGAGGATAACGATAAAAGGGTGGATACTTATAACTCGAGGGTCAATCAGATCCCAGGCGCGCCCCCGATTTTGAAGGGCGCAGATTCAAAGAAGTTCATACAGAAACCATTCCCACCGAGTGCAGCTCTGAAGCCCATCCCAAAGAAATTCAAAATGCCCGATGTCCCGAAGTATAACAGGACCATAGACCCTAATGAGCACATTACTGCTTATACTTGTGTTGTAAAAGGGAATGACGAAATTGAGTCTGTCCTGTTGAAGAAATTTGGATAAACATTGTCGAAGGGGGCTATGACGTGGTATCGTAACCTTTCCCCAAATTCAATAGATTCATTTGCCATATTGGCAGATTCTTTTGTAAGGGCACACATTGGTGCCATCAAAGTCGCCACCAGGAAGTCCAGTGTCTTTAAAATCAAACAGAGAGATAACGAGATGCTAAAGAAATTTGTATCTCGCTTTCAGATGGAGAAAATGAAATTGCCACCAGTCTTCGATGACTGGGTAGTATAGGCCTACACTAAAGGCTTGAACAAACGAAGCTCGGTAGCTTCGAAGCAACTAAAACAAAATTTGATCGAGTATCCCGCCGTAACCTGGGCGGATGTACACGACATGTATTAGTCGAAGATTAGGGTCGAAGACGACAAATTAGGAGCCCCATCGAGCTCAGTATATCCTAGCAGGCTCTTAACATAGGAACAAAGGTTTACAGAAAGGTAGTCGAGACCAAAAATGAAAGATACCAGCCATATGTAGAAGATCGAAGAAATGCCCTGAGGTGTAATTCATCCCAAGGCGATCAAAGGATAGATCAAGGTTAAAATTCCCGGGGACATGAGTAAAGCTGGGTTTGATAGGCACACTAGGTCAGTAGAGGCACCCCAGCTATCTGAGTATAACTTCAACGTCGATGTCTCGGGCATCGTATCGACCATAGCTAAAATCAAAGATACCAGGTGGCCAAAACCCGTACTATCAGACCCTTCATAGAGGAACCCTAACTTGATGTGTAAATAATACGGCACTTACGGTCATAGGACCAAGGATTGCAAACAGCTTCGAGAAGAGGTAGCCCGATTGATCAGCAAAAGGTACCTTCTAGAATTCCTCAATGATTGAGCTAAAAACCAATTTCAAGAAAGAGAGGCGAGCAGGAAGAACGAACTAGAAGAACCACAACACGTCATCCACATGATCGTTGGAGGGGTCGACGCCCCATAGGGACCCGTTGTCAAACAGACAAAAATATCCATCACCAAGGAAAAGTGAACTCGGAGTTACATACCAGAGGATGCTCTCACGTCCAACGAAGAGGACATCGAGACCTTGTCTCAGCCTCATAATGACGTACTGGTAATTTCTTTTCTTTTGAATAAAAGTAAAATTAAACTTGTGCTCGTGGATCCAGGTAGCTCGGCCAACATAATCAGGTTCAGGGTGGTAGAGCAACTCGGACTACTCGACCAGATCGTACTCGCCTCTCGAGTCGTCAATGGATTCAACATGGTGAGCGAGACAACTAAAGAGTAGATCATCCACCCGGTCAATATGGCCGGTACAATCCAAGGTACCAAGTTTCATGTCATCGAAGGTGACATGAGATACAATGCCTTACTTGGAAGGCCGTGGATACATAGTATGAGGGCAGTGCCATAAACCCTTTATCAAATGATGAAATTTCCAACCAAGTATGGAATAAAAGCAGTGTACGGGAAGCAACATGCAGCAAGATAGATGTTCGTGGTACACAACATGCCACCGGCATTGATGCTCTGTACATCAAAGGAGCCAAAAGACAAGCAAACAACCAGGTAGAAACCAAAACCGACATTCTTGGTTGCATCCGAATGAGGGAATAAAGGACCGTGCCGCATCCTTGGTGCAAGCAACTGAAATTTATCAAGGCTCGAATGCCATCATTATGAAGGTACAACCCTCTCCCTCTTAATTTATGTTTTATACTAACTTATTGCAGGTGTACAATTGAGAGGGATCAAAGAGCCCTCCAGCTCGAAGACCATGGGTTGTAAAGCATGTATTGCACTTTTTTTCCTTTCGATCGGGTTTTATCCCAAATGAGTTTTACCAGCAAGTTTTTAACGAGGCAACATCCATATTCTACCTATGGAGAACTCATCAAGTATTCGAGGCTTCTCTTCGATCAACCTCAAATACTGGGGGGCGGGGGGCATCACTCCAGGAGGTCACCCCTTGTAAGAAACCGAACAATGCCTAGGAGGACCTCGATAGGAGAATCTTGTATTGGGCCAAACGGTCAAAAGAACTGCGTCCACGTAGAATAATCGAGCCTCCAAAGGAAAAAAATATGTATGCACATATCAAATAATTGAGGACGCCCCCGTTGCTTATCAAAACACTTTGTGCCTCAAAGAAGTTTACTTCTCATAAGACGGCTCAAGGGCCAGAAACTCTCAAATACTTGGGGATTGTCATCGACAGCCAGCTCATCGATCCATCGAAAACTCAAATTCGTAAGACCTTGATCAGGCAACGTCGAGCTCGTAAGCCCTCAGTGAGGCAACATCAAATCTGTACGTCCTTAACAAGGCATGCTCAAATTTATATGACCTTAAAAAGGTATAACCCCGATATTCTGGATAAGGCTATATATTCGAACTTGTAGAACCCCTAAAAAGGCATACCCTCGATATAGATACCAAGGTCACCACACACGGGGACTAAGGACTACGATCGAACTAAAAGGCTATGGCCAAATTAACACGGCTGGGAGATGTCCGACTGCCGCCATAAAACTAAAGGCCTCCAAATACTTCGAAAAGAACCGGTTAATCAGGCTACCCTGGGCATAAGCAAAGGAGCTTCGATAATATCAGCTCTAAACAATAAAAAGGCTTCGAAAATTAATCAGCCTTCAATGAAAAGGTGTCGAAAACTTAGCCTTCTAGCAAACCTCCCGCGGTACTCTGATATCGTCATATATTGACTCATAATCGAGGTTTTTGTTTGTGCCATCGAATAGTCGGACGAACACAAAACGTGCCAAGGCATAATAAAAACTTCAAAAGACTTTAGCCAAACTGACGGAAATCTATAGCCATATTACAGGTTGCATCGACCCAATCTAAAAAGAGCCTAAGGGCCAATGCGTAAGAGCGTAAGGGCCAGCCTTAAGGGCCTAAGGGTCAATCTGTAAGAGCCTAAGAGCCAGCCTAAAGAGCCTAAGGGCCAATGCGTAAGAGCCTAAGGGCCAGCCTAAAGAGCCCAAGGGCCAATGTGTTGAAAACTTGTATACGGTAGAAATCAACGGCTTGATTTCATGAGCATCAAGGCATCTCGAGGGTTATCAATAATAAACCTCGAGAATTCTCGATGGGCGACTTCAAGATAGCATAAATGATGGTTGGCCCCGAGGCAAGTTTAATTAGTGACCTCGGCAGATCAAGGTGGAGTTCCCAAGGTGCATACATTAGCTCACCAAGTCTAGTGGGCTTGTCAGAAAAGCGAATCAAGGCATTAAATGGTTGTACCAGCCCCATATCTTTGTAAGTAATGCATTTGTACTATGTTGGGATTCTCCCTCCTATAAAAATGGGATCCTTGTCATTTTTTAGATATTTGTTGCTCCATACTAAATACTCAAGAACATTTTCTCTACTCTCTAACATATTCTTTCAAGTTCATTACTTCATTTATTGCTTACATTTGTTGTGTTCTACCTATTGTTCTTTATATATTGCTTATTATTGGCCATAAAGAGCCGCCATTGATATTATCATAATTGTTATTCACCCATCGGTCACCCTCGATAGCTCCCAGTCGAGCTCCAGACTCGACCTCGAGGTCCCTGAATAGCCGAGCTCGAGGCCGCGATTACCAATCATTCGGTTTGTCTATCACTTTGCTCCCAAGCTCTTATCTCGTTTCTAAGCCTTTCACATAGCATCAACTACTTAAAAACTAGCATAAAAATAGATCACGTATTTTAGAATCTCATAATCAAATTTAATTGTTATTACCAATATCACGGTAAACAATTTGGCGCCTATAGTGGGGCTAAAAATAATAGTGATTATTTTCTTGCTGGTTTTACTACATAACGCAGGTTATCTTTCACGCTTTTTATTGTACAAGATCTTCGATTTCACGTTGAAATGTCTAACTCAGTAAATGGAGGTGAAAACAACAATCTTGAGGACCACGGAGAAAATGGTGTGGGTGTTCCAGATGTTATGCCACCATAAAACCTTGGGAATGCACCAGAACCAATCCCCGTGGACGCGGTCTCACGCGATGCCCAACACATCGATATAAGCTCTCACACTAACATGAGCGTGCACCAAGGAGATCTTCAAGAAGCTCAAAAAACCCCGACTAGGGAAGAACGAGAGGTTAACCTTCACGCTATTTTTGAAATGTTACGGGCACAACAACTAGCTATTGCTCAGCTGCAAAGTGACAAGAAAACTCCTAGCACGGTAGCACCGGGGATAGCTCCCCCAGCCGAACAGGTACCGGAGAGATCGAGCAATAATGGGTTGATGACCGATCCCATCATCGTAAAAATGCTCGAGGACCTCACCAAAAGGATCGAATCGGGTGAGAAAATGATAGAGGCCAACGACAAGAAGGTCAAGACCTACAACTCTAGGGTCGACCAAATTTCGGGCGTACCCCGATCCTGAATGGTGTGGATTCAAAGAAGTTTATACAAAATCCGTTCCCATAGGAAGCGGCCCCAAAGTCCATTCCAAAGAAGTTTAGAATGCCAGACCTTCAGAAGTATAATGGGACCTTGGACCCCAATGAGCATGTTGCCGCTTACACCCGTGCAGTGAAGGGCAACGACCTAAAAGACGACGAGATCGAGTTCGTCTTGCTGAAGAAGTTCAGAGAAACACTTTCTAAAGGGGCAATGATGTGGTATCACAACCTGGCCCCAAACTCAATAGATTTATTTGCCATGCTAGCAGACTCCTTCATTAAGGTACATGCCGATGCCATCAAAGTAGCAACAAGGAAATCTGACATCTTCAAGATCAAGCAGAGGGAGAATGAAATGCTACGAGAGTTTGTATCCCGCTTTCAAATGGAACGAATGGAACTACCATCATTCTCTGACGACTAGGCAGTGCAGGCCTTAACTCAAGGTCTGAATGAACGAAGCTCTGTGGCTTCGAAGCAGCTAAAGCAAAATCTAGTTGAATATCCTACCGTGACCTGGTGGGGCGTTCACAACTGAAATCAATTGAAAATTAGGGTCGAAGATGACCAATTAGGAGCCCTCTCGGGCTCGGTATATTCAAGAAAGCTTTTGACAAAGGAGCCAAATCTAAACAAAGAAAGGTACCAACCATACATTAAAGACATAAGAAACTCCCCGAGGCACAACATACCATGCAACGATCGAAGGTTGGACGGAGGCCAAAACCCTCAAGGACTCGTCAACAGAGCTAGGTTCGATAGGTACACAGGGCTGATGGAAGCACCTCTCTTGTCGGAGTACAACTTCAACGTCGATGTATCTGACATCATGTTCGCCATCAGTAAAATCAGAGACACCAGGTGGACAAGGCCTGTACAATCAGATCCTTTGCAGAGGAACCATAACTTAGTGTGTGAATTTCACAACACACATGGTCATAGGACCGAAGATTGTTGACAACTTTGAGAAGAGGTAGGCCGACTGCTCAGCAAAGGTCACCTCCAAGAATTCCTCAGCGACCAACCCAAAAATTAGTTCCGAGAAAGAGAGGCGACCAAAAAGAATGAAGTAAATGAGCCGCAACATATCACACATACAATCTTTTAGGGTGTCGGCGCCCTGCGGGAACCCGCGGTCATGAGAACAGAAACATCCCTTGGCAGGAATAGGCGAACTCGAGGCTCTATCCCAGCCCCATAATGACACACTGGTAACTCCTCATCTTGTGAACACATTTCGAATTAAATATGTACTTGTAGGTCCAGGTAGATCGGCCAATATTATCAGATCGAAGGTGGCAGAGTAGCTCGGACTGCTTGACCAAATTATGATCGCCTTTTGAAGTCCGTCAATATGGACTCAGTCCGTCAATATGGCCAACACAACCCAAAACACCAATATCTCCACCATTAAAGGGGTTAAAGGATAAACAAACAGTTGAATAGGGATAACAAGCTACACTCTTGGCTACTCCCGACTAAACAAAGCAGGGGACCGTACCGCGTCCTCATCACGAGTGACTGAAAAACATAAGGGCTCGAAACATCGCCAGCACATTTTCCATTAAGGTATGGCCATCACCTTTCTCTTTCAATTACATTCTACACTGACCTGAGTGCAGGTATCCAATCGAAACAACCAAAGCACTCCCCAACTCGAAGGCCTTAGGTTTCAAAAGCATGCATTGCACTCTTTTCCTTCGATCGTGTTTTTATCCCAAAAAGGGTTTTAGCGACAAGGTTTTTAATGAGGCAACATCTATATGTTACCTAAGGATGACTCAACAAGTATACAAGGCTTCTTTTTCATTCAACCTCGAATACTGGGGAGCATCCCCCAGGAAGATCACCTACTCGGAGAAGCCTAGACACACTGAGTGCGGTTTCGATAGGAAAAAAATGTATAAAACGGTCAAATAAACCATGTCCGCATAAGAGCAACCAATCCCCTTACTGCAAAGGCATGTATACTTGTACCAAATAAACAAAGAATACTTTTCATCAAAACATTTCACGCTTCAAAAGAAACTTATTATTTTTGCAAAAATGACTCCTCTGTCAAAAGCATCCCGAACACTCAGGGACTGGTGTCAGCAACTCGAAACAACGCGACCCCCGAGTTGGAGCTCCTAACTCATAATCCCTCAAGCAACGCATGAACCACACTTGTACCAAGTGGAAATATCTGTAAGAACTCAAGCAAGACATGTAAAACTTGTAAGACCTTACTAAAGGCATAAAAAATATCTCAAAGTTTAGGCTATATATCGAACTTGTATGACCATTAAAAAGCCATACCCTCGATATAGACGCCGAAACTACTTCACTCGGGACTAAAATTGCTCCGGCCAAGCACAAATGACAATGATAACAAGGCTGTACCAGCCAAACTAACGCGACTCGGGGATGTCTAACCATCGCTATAAAATCATAAGCCTTGAATTACTTCGAATATACTTCGAAAAGAACTAGTTAAACAAGCTACCCTCGATATAGGCAAAAGAGCTTCGACCATGTTAGCTCGTAAACACTAGCTTTGAGATACTTAGCCTCCAAGACAAACCTCCCGAGGTGCTCGGTAATCGCCATATATTGACTCGCAATTGAGGTTTTTTAAACCATCGAAGAGTTAAACATATTTCAAAAAATCCTTATCGAGGGAAAAATAAAGCCTGCATAAAAGGTCGCATCGACCTAAGGAGTACGAGACACTGTCGCCAGCACATACATAAAATGTCGCATCAACCCAAGGTGTAAGATCCACTGTCGCCAGCCCACACATAAAAGATCACATCGACCCAAGGCGTAAGAGCCAATGTCGCCAGGCCATACAAAAGGTCGTACCGACCCAACGCGTAAGAGCCTAAGGGCCAACTTTAAATTCAAAAACTTGACGGTCGAATGAGCTCGAGTTGAAACTCGATTCGGAGACTGAACCCAAAATAGTTATCTAAATCTGCCTAAGAGCAAAAGCGTAAGAGCCATTGTCGCTGGCCATGTCACATCAACCAAACACGTAAGAGCCTACGATCCAACCTAATGAGCCCCAGGGCCATGTCACGAACCTAAGGGTTCCTCTCACTCAAAGACCAGTTCATTTGGCTAAAATAAATGTAGAAGATACAAAACCATGAATTTTCCTCTTTATACATACACCTGGAAAGAAATACAAGCTCCATTTATAACATGCTTTGAAAATACTATACACTAAAATAGAAAAAGAAATAAACGTCCCCCTTGGGGACTATGGCCCAACGGTCCCATCCTCGCCATCCATGACATATGATAGAAGGAATTTAGCATCATATTCTTCCACCGTCACTTGCTTGATCTCTTCCGAGAGGTCAAAACCCCTAGCATGAATTTCCTCGAGGGTTTCCCTCTGAAATCTACATCTCACGTACTCTTTGTTATTGCTCTCAAGGTCAAGAGACTTCCTCAGCTCAGCTCGAGCATTAGTAGCGCCCTTCAAATAGGCCGCCACTTTCTGGTCAGCCTTAGCGCGGCTCATTATAGCCTCATCCCGGGATTTCACAACCTCGGCCTTCGCCTTCAAAAGCACTGACTCGAGCCTTGCGATCATATTCGTTCGGACCGAATTGTTTGCATGAGTGTTATAGATTTGCACTTTGAGGGTAGAAGCCTTAGCCAAAGCATCCTCCTTGGTTGCAATTTGGGAATCTACCTGAGCCTTCAACTCGTTAAACTCACGTTTGTATTGGCCAACTTCGCCCCAAAGTCATTGCAGCTCCTTCGTTTTGCTCTTCAACTAAAATATCAAAGTATTAATCTCCGAAATTGGAAGGGGGAGCATACATCAACACGAAATACAGGTTACCTTTCTTTCGAGATGGCTTTCACAGTTCCAACTTTGATCTGCCTCACACCGCAGGCGTACCAACTCACCTTTCTTTCTCGGACAAAGGAGGCTAAAAGATTACTCCCTATCCAAAGCTTTCCGCAGCATGGCTTCATTGTGAAGCAGCTCGGACTTAAGTTTTTTAAGGGCCTGCAAAAGAAAATTCAATAAGAAATGGAGGGCGCGAAACCAAGATAAGCATGTACTGGCTATCAATGCTTACCATAAAGCCTAGCTGCTGAGCCTCATCAAAGGCCACGCAAATATTCGATGGCCTAGTGTTTCCAAAAGTGCCTTCAGTAGGATAAGAGGAAGGCGCCGCAGGACAATTGTCCCTCGAAGTGACTTTGACGGGAGCAGGAAGTGTTCTTTAAAAAATAGAGGCCTCCGAAGACGGAAGATCGGCCGACTCGCCTTTTTTGAACCTCCGAGAAGGACTGACCCCGCTGCGAGCATCTTTACACCTAGGAGGGTCTATCCATTTATTATAGACCCTCAACCCCGAGGTTGGAAATCTCTCCTTCTCCCTTAGGGGGCACGGCCTCATCTTGGGAAAACTTCCAACACCTGCGGCGGCAGAGTTAGCGCGCTAAAAGGAAAATATCTTTCTGAGGAAATAGGCCACTAAACACCTACCATGCTGCTTTGCTTCCCATCTCCCCTTGGATAGGTCTTGCCATTTACGCTTATCGTAAGTTGAGCAAGCTTCCAGCTTACGAGACCATTTCGCCAAGTTAGGTACCTCATCCGGCAGCCAAGGAATCACTAACGAAAATGAAATGTAAAAACATTTTTACGGAGCCCGTCTATACTATTTGCAAAGCTACAAAAATACAAGTACATCACTTACGTGTGAGATTCCATATCTCAGGAAATGGCAGAAACTCTACAGGGACAATGTCAACTATCCGAGCTCGAACAAACCGACTCATCTACCCTTAGTCCTTGTCCTCTTCATCGTTAGCAACGAGGGACTGGGTGGATCAACGTGATACCTTATCGTCAGCACTATCTTCCAAAGGGATGGGTGAGCCTGCGCTAGTGTAACCTGATATCTCCTACAAAATTCCAGCACGACCCTATCATGGGGACCCAACGTAAAAGGATACGTATACACGCTCAAATACCCCTCAACATGAGTTATGATGCTCTCCTCCGGGGGAGGTACCTACAGTACCAATCCTTCTTCCCATCCGCAGTCTTTCCTAATCATCTTTAGGTGTTCCTCCCTTATTGAAGAGATGAACCTCGATGTATGCTCCCGATGACCTTGAATATTAGGAGGTCTCCCCAACGTGAAGTCTCTCCTCGAGACAAAGCACCTCGAGGCCCGCTCACCGGGTACCGCCGGTGTACTACTGACCGAATGTGGAATAGAGGCAGAACTCCCATCTCCTTGATGGGTGGATATTGATGTAGCAGCCATGGCTACGGTAAAATAGGAAGAGGAGGGTGAAGATTGGGGTGAAGGTTTTGAATTAAAACAACGGGAGAACTAGCGCAAAAAACAAAAAGTTCTATGAGAGGGATGATTACCCAGAATAGCAGAATCTCCAGTTGAGAAATGAGTGAATACATATACAGAGGCAAGCGACGACTGTTCGCCTATCTAGAAGACCAATTAAGTTTGGCCATGATAGCTTCATTTTGTGGGAAATGTACTGGCAGGACCACCCCAGGGGCCCCACAATCAAGCCGCATGAATGATACTGTCACGCGGTGTTCAGGAGATATTTAGACCCCGAGGTTCCCTGATATCGTAAGCATCGGCCCCAAAGGAGATCTTGGCCTAATTTCGAGATGGAAACCAATCTCGAAGGCCCTGATTACTCTTAGCATGGGCTCCAAAAAGCCAACATCAAAATTCAAAGGCTAACTCTGCATGAACGATGAAATATAAGGAATGGAAAGACTTGAAACAGAAAAGATTCTATCGCATTGCCAAAAAATATATTTACAAGAGGCATTTTTACAAGATTTGTTCCCCCAGGAATACATACACAAAAAGAAAAAGAGAAGCAAAGGCAACGCATGCCTACTATTCACGCCACTACCTTCCGAACCACCTCCAGGACCTTCATCCAAAGCGACTAAGAGCGCCAATTTTTCCTCCAACTCTCGGGCCTCCCCAATCTCAGCTGAGAGATTGACACCTTTAGCACACTGGCTCCCTCTAGGGGTTGCCTCTTTGCCTTTGCACTAGCATGAGCGATAGTCCGAGTCAGTTTTAGCTCAGCCTCCATCGATATATTTAGGTCTATTTGATTCACAGTGGCTGTATCCTTCAAATAAGTAGCGACGTTTTCTTCGACCTCGGACTTGGCTGCAGTAGCGCACCAATCTCTTTCCGGGCATTTTGGAAAAGACCCTAGGTCGATGCTAATTCCGAGGTCACAACCTCGTTTCACCCCCTTAGCTCGAGGATCTCCACATTCTTCTGCCCGATCTATGAAGGAAAAGATAAGTCAATAAGTATCGAATTATGAGAACGATAGACAGATTTATGAATGGAAAAGCACCTGCTCAGCAAGATCAGCCTTTTCTTGGAGCACTCCCTCCAAAGCTGCCCGAAGCTCGCTTGACTCTTTCTTTTTTTGGGCAGAGGAAGCCTCCGATTCTCGTAGTCCCGAGATGAGCTTCTCGAGCTCCTTTTCACGGCATGAAAGCTCCTCTTGGAGCCTAAAGATGGCATGATCATACATCTCGTTAGACTACGGCAAAATAGAAGAGTCACAAAAATAAGGAAAAATGCTTGGGACTAAAAAAGTATACATGAACAGCTATCGCCCGCCGCTGGAACTTCTCCACTTCCTTGATGGCACTGGGAGCATCAAGATCGATGTCCTCGCTGGCATCGTCAATGTCATCAATGAAGTTGTAAAACACACCTCCCCCCACATTGTCAGCATTCGAGACCTGAGCATCCCTTAACTCCCCGGACGAGAACTGAGGACCCAAATTAATGCCACCTAGGACGTCGATGTTATCAAGGGGCAACTGTTGCCCCAAGAAAGCTCCGGGCCCAGACCCTTTGGGACCAGCAACAACAGTCTCCCAAGCAGGAACTGCACCATATCACGTCGCGGGTGCAAGGACCACCTTCACACCCTCCCCGAGGGTCTCCATCACACGGGACCTATCCGAATCAGCCGCTCCCAATTCAGCGGCCTTTGGTCAGGGCACCTGCGGAACTCCAGTGTGTGAACTCATTCTCTATACAAAACGGCACTCGCCCTCATCATCATCTTCATCCTTAGTGTGAGGACTTGGTCCGAAAGCTAATGCCAAGGTCCCGGTGGCAGCTCAAGGCTTGTATGATTTAGGTTTCTTCTCCGCAGGTGATATAGCAGCTGCCTCTCTCTGCCTCTTTTTCCTTTAGCGGGATCTGAAGTCTCCACCTCGCCATTAGGAGGCGGTCTCATCCGCACACAATCGCCAAGGCCTACACAAACACAGTGGCCAAAATTTATCAGCACAAAGGATACAAGGGAGAATCATAAGGTTAAGATATAGGCGGCAAGAAGGACTGTACCATGATTCTTGGCCACCCACTGCGTTTTAGCCAGGTCGGGCCAAGACCGCATGAGATATAGGAACGAGGTATCCAATCACCCAATCCATCTCGGCAGATCCTGAATTGTTTTGGGATACCAAGCGGTAGCTGCCAAAACCAAGGCGAGATTATTTTTGGAAGAAAGGTAAGAAGACCACGAAGCATGTTCAAAGGAAAAACACTTACACTATTGTTCCACTTCTCCGAGAATAGAATCCTCCCGACTGGGATAATGTCCGAGGTCCTCACTCGGACAAACCTGCTCATCCACCCTCGATCCTTATCCTCACCGGTGCTTGAGAAAAATGAGTTTTTGGATCGGTGTTGAAGCTTAATCAAACCTCAATAAAATCGAGGGCTATATAATCTAATCAAATGGTCGAGGGTAGAAGTATTGCCCTCGACCCCATCGGAGAAATAGCAGAGAATCAAGACTATCCTCTAGAAAGAAGGATAGATTTGACCAAGCATCACTTGGTATTTGTCGCAGAAATTGAGGATAACCAAATCTATCTCCGGGTGAAGGGATTTAGGAGGATCGACCGGACACAAAAGTGAACAGGTAAGTATATACATAAAGGAAACCAGCTTTGTGATCCGTTATGATCTCGTTAGAGCGAGGGATATCAACCAGTGTTGCCTAGTCCCATTAGCAGTCTTCCTTCATTTTCTTTATATCGGTGACAATGCTAATGTACCGGGACACCTGTTCGCAACAACCCAGCATAGATGAAGGTTTGTTGACTGTAAAATCCTTCGTTGTGTCGAACCCGGTAAGAGTATATTGTTTAGTGGTGGGTATCACTTTGGACTTTCCTTTGGCTGTTTGGGATGAAGAGGCAGCCTTGTCTTTTTGAGGAACTATTTTGGAAGTTCTAACCATGATAGTGGTAAAGTTTGTCTAAGAAAGTAGGTAAAGGATCAAGAAGGGAAGAAGAATGAATAAGAGAGAGGATGGGTATGGCCTTGAAAATTTGAAGATGTTGTGAAAATATGAGTTATGAAATGACAGATGCATTTATAGGAGCCGTGTGGGCTTCTCAATGAACCAATAGCGGTTTGTGGGCTTCTTGATAGTCATATTTGACGGCGACCCTTGCGTGATTTTTTGAGCATGGCATTTAATGCTCTGATGGGCTGACATCATAGCGATGATGCTTACGAAGTAGGAGCTCAAAATCGTTTCCTATCACTTTGTTCTGGGAAACGCGGGGAATATCTGTATACAGTAGAAATCAATGGCTCAATTTCACGAGCATCAAGGCATCTCGAGGGTTATCAGTAATTGACCCCAAGAATTCTCGATGGGTGACTTCGAGATATCATAAGTGATAACTGGCACCAAGGAAAGGTGAATTAGCGACCTCGAAGGATCAAGGTGGAGTTCCCAAGGCACGTACATATAGCTGGCCAAGTCTAGTGGGCTAATTAGAAAAGCGAATCAAGGCATTAAATGGTTGTACCGGCCCCATATCTTTGTAATTAATGCATTTGTACTATGTTGGGATTCCCCCTCCTATAAAAATGGGATCCCTTTTATTTTGTAGATATTTGTTGCTCCATACTAAATACTCAAGAACATTCTCTCTACTCTCTAACATATTCTCTCAAGTTCATTGTTCATTTATTGCTTATATTTGTTGTGTTCTACCTATTGTTCTTCATTTATTGCTTATTATTGGCCATAAAGAGCCGTCATTGATCTTATCAAAATTGTTATTCACCTATCGGTCACCCTCCATAGCTCCCACTCGAGCTCCAGACTCGACCTCGAGGTCCCTGAATAGCCTAGCTCGAAGCCCCGATTACCAATCATTCGATTTGGCTATCACTTTGCTCCCAAACTATTATCTCGTTTCTAAGTGTTTCACATAGCATCAACTACTTAACAAAAAGCATAAAAATAGATCACGTACTTTTAAAATCCTATAATCAAATTTAATTGTTATTACCATTTTCACGGTAAACAAAACTTAAGGGCCAATGTGTTGAAAACCTAAGGGTCAATGAGACCGAGTCAAAATTTGACTCGAGGATCGAACACCAAACGATCAACTATTATCAATCACCCAACGAGCATAAACACCTGAGGGGTTTATATCATAAGTCCGACATACAAAACTAGTTATCGACAAGCATCAAAATTTATTCCAAAAAGGCAAAGGGAAAAAACGAAATGACAAAAAGCAAAAATCCATATATATATATATATATGATAAAGTTTCACAAAGACATAAGCAAAATCCCTCATATATATGATAAAGTTTCACGAAGACATATTTACAAGGCTCACGCCTAGAGCCCTTACACAAAAACGGACCAAGTGAAAATCTGATCTACCACCGGGGTTACTTGACCAGATGGGCTCCCTCAGAAGTTGTGCCTTTAACGGCCTGGCCCTTGGCCCCCGAAACATCGATGACATCCTCCCCCTCGGGGACTTCAACTTCATCTTCATCATCCTCTGAGCCATTGGTCGAACTACTGGTTGAACCATCATCGGAAGAAAGCAGAGTTGCTGATTCTTCCTTTAGGGCATTCACCATCTCGATCTCAGCAGACAAATCGACACCCTCTCCATATACATCCTCGAGATCCTATCTCCGAGATTTTAGTTGGCCATGCTCCAAGGCTCGGGATAGTTTAATCTCGACCTCTTCGAATACCTTCCTGGCTTGAGCATTTGCAGCAACAACATCTTTTTGGGATGAGTATATGAGCGCAGCGGCTCCGAACTTAGTTGCATATATCTTAGCAACTGATGCGGCATGAAGATATGCACTTATGGCTTTCTCCCCTCGCCCCCCTGGAGTTGGCTCTCAACCAAGGTCAACTTCTCTCGAAGAGTTTCTTTATTCGAGGACACCTCATCCATGCGCTGCTTCAGCCCAAGGATTTCAGTATCTCTGACTTTAAGTTCCTCTCGCATTAGATCATCTTTTTGCTTGAGCGGAAAATCAGATTATGGTATCTAACGCTCAATTGACTGAAGCACAAAAATAAGCCCACGAAGATCGTATTACCTGCTCATCGAGATCGGCCCGCTCTCAAGACATCCTATCCAAATGAGCTCGAAGGTCACCTAGCTCCCACTCCTTCTAGGCATGAAGGGCCTTAAGTTCGCCCAATTCAAAAATGAGCTTCCTAAATTCATCCTCACAACGAGCCAACTCAGCTTGTGACTTGGAAAAAGCTTGGTTAGAAAGCATCAAGGATTGAAAATACAGAAGAAAGGAGCCGGAAAAGCAAAAATCAAAACTCAAAATGCAGCGGTCAAGTCAAGATTACCTGTTTTCGAAGATTCTCGGCTTCATCAAAGATCAATGAGGCGTCGAAATCGGGGCCTTCCTCAACCCTAGCGAAATATCCTTAAAACATACTATTCACTCCAGGGATGCCCCCACGACGAGAGTTTTCATATATTGGGCATGCCGTATTTGCCTAAGAGAGAATGATGGCCCCAGCAGAGGCTCATCAACATCGATCGCCTCAAACAGTTCAACGGGGATCCTCTCCACCTTTTGAGAGGCTTCGTTATTGGTTTCTTGAATTTTATCAACTAGGTGCCCCTCGGCACCCGATGTGTTTCGGTCGTTGGTTGGCCCAGGGACTTCGTATGAGCCCCTTTTCACAGTTCCCTCAGCTCGGGTCAGGACCACCTCGGCGGCCTCCGTTCCAGCAGCCTCAAGCTCAGATGCCTTCGGCTCAGCAGACTTTGAGGCAACAACACTTCTTCTCCCACTAAGTGCTAGCGCGCAGTCATCACTTTCTTCAACCTCGGCACAAAAACTTTCGGCTGTTTCCCGAGTTGAGGCCATTGAATCGGCCTCGAGCTTTTGAATTTTAGCCTTTTTTGGCTTCGGGTATCTAGATGTTGATTTGTTCATTCTCTTTTTTTTCTTAGCAGGCCTCGGGGTATCTGCTTCCCCAGGTGAGGGTTCCCTCATCAAAATGACCTCTCCAAGGCCTGCATAGGCGCAAAGGATAATATTACTATTGAAATATATCTTCTCTAAAGAGCTCAAGTATGACAGGAATAAAAACTAACCATAGTTTTTGGCCTCCCAACGGCCAGATTACACCACACGCGCTTAGCATATCGGTAGGTTGAATCGAGTCGTCACACCCAGCCCGCCAGATCATTGATGGCACCGAGGTCCCACTCGGTAGCTATATTATCAAAAAGAGTTAATTCAAAGGCAAGAAAAGATATCCTATTAGCGAAACATGTTTACTTACGATTCATATTTCATTCTTCAGGGAATGGCATCCTCTCAACAGGGATCAGGTCTTGGGTCCTGACTCAGACAAAGCCGCTGACCTATCCTCGGTCCTTGTCTTCGTCGATGCTAGAAAAAAAGGCCTTCGAGGATCAACTTTTTAACTTAATAAGGCCACCTCGATAAAGTCGGGGGCTATACAGTCTGATCATATCTTCAAGAGTAAAAGGCATCTCCTCGACCATGTTCGAGAAATGCCTAATCAGATAGATGATACGCCAGAACGATAGATAGATTTGTCCAAGCATCACCCGATATTGTATACAGAAATTGAGGATCACTGGGTCTATCGGTGGCGAAGAGGCTCCTACCGGTCCTAAGATGAAAGGATCGGTGTATACACTGAGGAAACTGGCTTTATGCTTGGTTATGTGTTCTCCACGTGAAGGAATCTCTACTTGCACCGCCTCCCCCCAACGGCAGTGGACCTTCACTTTCTCAGTTTCAGTTATTAGGCTGATGTATCGAGACATGAGTTCGCATCGTCCCAAAACAGAGGAAGGGTTTTCGACCTGAAAATCATAAGATGTATCAAAAGGCCCGGGGGAACACTCCTCGATGATAGGAGGAACTACTGGTTTTTATTTGGTTGTTCGAGAAGATTATAGAGCTTTTTCCTTTAGAGGAACGGATTTAGAAGTTTTAGCCATCTCTAAAGTGAAAGATCCGAGAAAATGGAAAATGTTGTTAGAAAAAAAAGAGAGAGTTTGGGGAAATTGGAAAGGGCTAAATGAAATTTTGGAAGCACTGAGAGAGTAGAATCTGCGAGATTATGAGGTTTGTCTTTTTATAAAGTTCATTTAAAGGTACTGGGGAAGAAAAAAGGCCGACCGTCGACCGCCTACAATTAATGATTTTTGGGATTCGTACAAAAAAAAACTCCAGCCATCTCAACCACTTATGTCATGATGTTGACGTCAGGACCCAAACATCGGGGACAGTTTGTCAAAAATTATTAAGAACAATCTATAAGTTGGGATCAAATAGACACCCACTCTACTAGTTAGCCCAAGGCTACCCGAGTTCGAACAGTTTCTCACCTGGAGACTATTTATAAAGCCTAAGGGATATCTTTGTCTCAAGTTCGAACGAACGCTCACTCGATTATTTAGCCTAAGGGATACTCGAGTTCGAGCAAGTTCTCATTTTGGGACTATTTATGAAGCCTCAGGGCTATCTTTCTCTCATGTTCGAGCGAACATTCACTTGATTATTTAAGCCCAAGGGCTACCCGAGTTCGAGAAGGTTCTCACTCGGGGACTAGTTATAAAGCCTTAAGGCTATCTTTCTCTCAAGTTCAAGCGAACGCTCATTTGATTATTTAGCCCAGGGGCTACCCGAGTTCGAGCAAGTTCTCACTCAGGGACTAGTTATAAAGCCTTAAGGCTATCTTTCTCTTGAGTTCGATCAAATGCTCACTCGATTATTTAGCCCAAGGGCTACCCGAGTTCGAGCAGGTTCTCACTCAGGGACTATTTAAAAAGCCTCAAGGCTATCTTTAGTTTGAGTGAATACTCACTCGATTATTTAGCCCAAGGGCTACCCGAGTTTGAGTAGGTTCTCACTCGGGGACTAGTTATAAAGCCTTATGGCTATCTTTCTCTCAAGTTCAAGCAAACGCTCGCTCGATTATTTAGCCCAAAGGCTACCCGAGTTCGAGCACGTTTTGGGGACTATTTATAAGGCCTTAGGGCTATCTTTATTTTAAGTTCGAACAAATATTAGCTCAATTACGGGCTACCCGAGTTCGAGCAAACTCTCACTCGGGGATAATTTATAAAAGCCTAAGGGCTATCTTTATTTTTAGATGATCGAGCAAACGCCCACCCGGTTGCGAAAACTAAAGGTTGCTTTAGTTCGATAAATTACCACCACAAGGACTATCAACAAGGCCTAAAAAGGCTAAGCTTTATATTAGAAAAACCAGACCCTGCTCTCACTCAATTCGGACCTAGAACTCCCAACGACTTAGGTTCATATCAGATCAATCCAGGCTTAGACCAAGGGATAACAAAGAGCTTCAAGGAATATCATATTAACCAATCAAGAATCTAAGGGATTATTATGTCCGCATCCAGTATTCAAACCGATCGATAGAGTCATACACTTGGATTTTTCACAAACAAAGGCAGAATGGAGTTCAACACAAGTCAACGCAAAATGAAGAAACTCTTATATTAATAAAGACAATTACAAAAGCCCACGAGGGGTCCTTACACAGAAGCAAAGAAGCAAAAAACAATAGCTAAAAAACCTAATCTACTTTCGAGGGTATATCCTCAGGAGTGACATCGTTGAGAACCGTTTCCTCGGGGACCTCATTTCGATATTTAGAGCGTTGTCTTCGATAACCTCCTGCGAAGTAGCAATAGATGAAGAAAAGGCTATAGCCTATCAAAGAGAAAAAGCTTGTAACAAGCAAGGTAAATTATGGCATGGTGAAAAACTCATCGAGTATGGGTCTCGTCACCACTACTATTGTGAAGCCACTTCTTAAGACATTGCACCGATGTGGGATGCAAAAGTTAGTAGATAGTGCCACCTTACTCCATGGAAAGCAAAATGAGTGAAGCACCACACCAGGTTGAAGTTAAGAGAGATGAGCAGTGGTTTATAATCCACATATCTTCTGATACGGGAAGAATTTGAGACCCTCTTTTTGTTGATTTGATCCAACAACAACAACAACAACAACAACAACGACTCAGTATAATTCCACTTAGAGGGGAAAGGCTTTGAACAAAACCAATGCATAACTGGTAAGGTTGCCGCCTTATGACCTTATGGTCACAGGTTTGAACCATAAGAATAAAAGATTAGAAGAGGATACAGAAAAGGGAAAGGGAAGAAGATTGTTGAAGAAAGAATAAGCGAAGCTTTGGTTCAAGGAATCCCCAATTTATAGAGAAAAAATGATGAAATTGATGGCGCATTCAATGTTTTTGGTTAAGCGGACTAGCGGTGCATTCAATGTTTTTGGGGAAGCAGCCCGGCGGTGCATGCAATGCTTATGGGGAAATGAACCGATGGGATGTTTCGATCATTTTGAGAGCCTACATCATGAACATGACGTCATCATGAGAGGTTCGAGAAAGTTGGGGTCAAGATCATTTCTTATCATTTCATTCTAAGAAACACGTGTACTATCTGTATACAGTCAAAATCAGGGAAGACCGATTTAACAGATTCTATGGCGTTCCAAGCCCGACCTCGACAGGCTCAAAGCGTAGCCTAAGGCTAGGCCTTAAAGCACTCGCCTCGAGAGGGTATATCAAAGGCTCATCATAGCGTACCTCGAGGCACCATGAAAATCAACGATCGTCATGGAAAGGTAGGAAAGCTCCCAAAACAGTGTGATTAGGTCTGACCAGGTCTGCAAGAATAGTACAAATCCGTACTTATCCATCACACTGCTCTACCAATAGCATTTTCCCATCATTATTATACATGTACTATGTTAGGATCCCCCTCATCCTATATAAAGGGGACCCTTGTCATCTTGTAGGGGATTCAGATTATTATTGAATACATATATTATATACTAGACAACACTCTCTGCTCTCTTTGCTAAAACAATTGTTCTACACATTTTTCGCTTGTTGTTTCATTGTTCATTTATTGTTCTTCATTTATTTCCCATTATTAACCGCAAAAAGATGTCTTTAAGGCCTTCATTACCATTGCTTCTTCACGAATCATTCATCGCTAGCTGCCCTAGCTAAACCTCGGGGACAAGCCTTATAACAATATTGGTTTGCATAACTTATTCTCTTTACTTACGCTTAGCATCTATTTCCTAACAACTAGTATTAAAGTAAATCACATATTTTAGAACCGCAAAGTTAAATATAATTGTAAATACCATTTTCAAGGTAAACAGACGCATTTTGTTTTGAAATAATTGCTCGAGTCATTGAGTCGTACTTGTTTTGATGTTTTCAATATTTAATTAATGAAGTGCTATTTTAGAATTTATTATTATCTTTCACATTTTCCCTCTACAGCATTATTATTTCTTATCCTGATGAACCAACGACTGTGACGTGTAATGAGACAATGCAACATAAGGATAGTGACTAGGAAGAGATAGACGAAGAGGATGTGATACCTAAGGAAATTGTCAGAGAAGTTGAGAATTTTGAGAAAAAGCCTAAGTCCAACCTGGACGAAACAAAGATAGTCAACTTGGGAGATTTTGAAACAACCAAAGAAACCCGCATAAGTATCCACTTGTCAGCATAAAAAGAAGAAGAATACACCCATTTCCTTAAGGAGTATGAGGACATTTTTGCATGGTCTTATGATGATATGACTGGATTGAGCACGTCTATAGTGTCTCATAAATTACCTACCAATCCGATGTGTCCTCCTGTAAAATAGAAACTCACAAAGTTCAAGCCTGATATGAGTCTAAAAATTAAAGATGAAGTCACAAAGTAGATCAAAGCTAAAGGTCTCAAATTGGTTGAATATCCTACTTGGTTGGCCAACATCGTGCCAGTTTCGAAGAAGGATGGGAAGGTCAGAGTATGTATCGACTATCAAGATTTAAACAAAGCAAGTCCCAAAGATTATTTCCCGTTACCTTATATACACATAATAATAGACAACTGTGCCAAGCATGAACTCCAATCCTTTTTGGATTGCTTAGCAGGATACTATCAGATCTGGATAGATGATGAAGATGCCAAGAAAACAACCTTTATCACTTCGTGGGGATGTATTGTTATAAAATGATGCCATTTGGCCTGAAGAATACTGGAGACACTTATATGAGAGCCATGATGAGCATTTTCCATGACATGATTCACAAAGAAATTGAGGTGTACGTGGATGATGTCATCATCAAATCCAGAAGAATCACAGGTCATATAACAGATTTAAGGAAATTATATAATAGGCATCGAAGGTACAACCTCAAAACTAAATCCTGCAAAGTGTTCCTTCGGAGTCCCTACTGGAAAATTGCTAGGTTCAATCATCAGTCACCGAGGGATTGAATTGGACCCTTCAAAGGTCAAAGCCATACAAGATTTGGCACCTCCGAAGTGTAAGAAAGATGTGATTAGCTTCTTGGGGTGTCTCAATTACATCAGCCGATTCATAGCACAGTCGACCATGATATGTGAGACAATTTTCAATATGCTGAAGAAAGATGTTGCCACAAAATGGGCTGAAGAATGTTAGAAAGCTTTCGACAGAATTAAGGAATACATATCTACACCACCAGTCTTGGTCCTGCCGGAACCTGGTATCCTCTGCTACTCTATTTGTCCGTACTAGATGGAGCTTTTGGTTGTGTCTTGGGACAACACGACGATACAGAAAGAAAGGAAGAGGCCATATATTACTTGAGTAATACGTTTACACCCTACTAACCACGGTATTTGCTACTGGAACACACTTGATGTGCTCTGACGTGGATAACTCATAAATTGAGGCACTACTTCTATGCCTACACTACATATCTCATATTGAGGATGGATCCTCTGATATACATCTTTCAGAAACCAATGCCTACTGGCAAACTAGCAAAATGGCAGATATTGTTGAGTGAATTTGATATCATCTATGTGACTCACAAGGCGGTCAAGTGATAGGTTTTAGTAGATCACCTCACACAATATCCTATGGGAAGGGCATACGAACCATTGAAAATGTATTTTCCAGATGAAGAAGTGTCGTTTGTAGGAGAAGATGTTATCGAAGCCTACGACGGTTGGAGAATGTTCTTCGAAGGAGTTGCAAATTTCAAAGGAGTGGTTATTGGAGTAGTTCTGGTGTCAGACACAGGTCAACATTATCTGGTATCCGCAAAGCATAGGTTTCCATGCACCAACAATATTGCAGAATATGAGGCTTGCATCATGGGGCTCAATTTGGCCATCGACATGAATATACAAGAGTTGCTGGTAATTGGTGATTAAGATCTTCTGGTACATCAAGTTCAAGGAGAATGGGCTACAACGAATACTAAGATACTACCATATCTATATCATGTGCAAGATTTTATGAAGAGGTTCATAATAGACTTATTGCACAACCAAAAACTAGAGCCAATTTAGTAAAAACATGTTACAATTATGGATTACTTAGCACGGTATATACCTATGATGGAGAAGAGATAAGTGGAATACCGGAAATATATAAAGCATTTATTACATTTAAAAGAATTACAAAAGGAAACCTATTTTTTATAAAATTCTATACAGCACCAGCTGAGATACTATACGATGAAATAAAACCTATTATACAGGTTGTAAAAATAGGATTGACACGAGATATGATAATACAAGAAGAAATAGAACAACAACCAGAAATACCAAAAATCGAGATACCAGGTTTCTACGCCAACAAAAGAATAATTGGAATATCAACTATTATCCAAGAACTAGCCAACAATTATTTACAGGAAAATGCTATCTGGAGCTACTACTCAAGAGATCAACTAATGATATATGCGAATTCAAGAGAGCTACTACAAGGAGATATGGATGAAGTCCAAAAATGGATTTTATCATTACTAAAACCAGAGATACAACCAACTACAAGAGCACTAAAGAAAGGATTTATTTCCAATGAATTATTGACAAGATACTGCAAATTAGTAGGGCACAAATACCCAGATCATATATGTTCAAAATGCAACAGAGAAGATAATCATGTACCAGAAGTACAACTGGAATGAAGATATCAGCCTAAAGACAAAAGATGAAGACATCTATTGCAAACAGACAATGTAAAAAGTCGTAAGGTAAATAGTAAAAGTCATATTCACAAACAGTAAAGGTCGTTCATGAAGAGTCGTTTGTGAATAGTAAGAGTCATTTATATAGTACGAGTCATATTCATGAACAGTAAAGGTCGTTCACGAAAAGACGATTGTGAATAGTAAGAGTCATTTGAGTATGTAAAGAGTCGTTTGTAAACAGTAAGAGTCGTTTAAAGCTTTCTATATATAGTTTGTAAATCAGAGGAAGAGAGGACACACCCTCACCTTCTCTCTCTTATCTTCTCTCTCTTAGAAGAAATATTAGAGTTATATACGAGTCTCTTTAACAACTATGGAAAATTCAAACAAGTTACAAGATCAGGTAAGTTTATTTATAATCATGTCTAACTAAACTTTTATATTCCTTATAATCTCTTGAATATCATAATTGTTTATCATGTTAAAGTACTATTATAAAGAACATCTTGAGAAAGTTTGCCATGTCTAATAATGCTGAGAGTAGTTAAGCCCAGACTATGCCATCCTAAGGTCGAAATCGGTAGGCAAGGAAGCCGTTTAGGGGAGTAGATAGAGTTGGGGCGCTGTTAGGGTAAATGATTGAAGCAAGAAAAATATGGTAGTGACCAGAAAAGATTGTTCAGTATAACTTATTAAAAAATGATAAACTCTATGATAAACAAAGAGGTTAGAGGGAATATGTATAGTAAACACATGATAAGAATAAGGAAAAATAATAATCTTATGAGCAACCACACTTATCTACTAGATAACAATAATGATTACAAAATACTCATATTATATACCTTGAACCAACTTAATAACGACATTAGAAGAAAAATTTACGATATTTTAATTTCTTTTGAAATAATTAACATAATGGAACAAGGATATACAGAACTAATTCTATCAGAAGAAATAGATATCTTAGATTTATATGAACTTGACTTATATTCAGATTAATGATCAGCTACGAATATCTCAAATACTGGTTACAAACTTTAGAAAATATAAATTTATTATCTAAATTATTAAAAGAAAATATAAAAGAATATCAAAGGACCGAAGATATCCAATACTTAGAATATATAGGAGAAAATATAAAAGAACTTTCAAGATAAGAACTTTCAAGATTAATTCCGCTTGCCACAAATTACTTACAAAATTGGTATCAACATTTTTGGTATCAGAGCTATGAAACTGATAAATAAACATTTACTCTAAAAAGGAAAATCATAGAAAATAACACTGAAACTGAGAGTACAAATCCGCAAAAAACACCAACAAACAATGAGTTAATTACAGAAAATAGGCATATTAAAATAACTAAAAAATCAAGGAAAATAAGAAAGAAACTAAAGAAACTATACCTGGAATATGAATACCTAAGTATTACAAAAATAGACAAAGCTAGGCTATCTGAATTAATTGATACAATATCTAAAATGGAATACAAATATATTTACTATCTTAAAAATAAAAGATGAATAAAGAAGAGTTCGCACTAGAAGAAAAAACATATGAAAATCCAGAAGGATTAAAAATAACAATAATATTTTTCAACCTAGGAAGAAGATACAAGAAAATAGGAAATAACCTAAACTTAATGTTAGAAAAAGAAACGGTAAAACTAGAAGATAGTTTAACCGCAATGGTTAGAATAACAAAAGAAAACGAAGAAATAGATAGAAAACGAGAAATTAAAGAAATACAACAGCAAGCTAAAGAAAAAATACAACAGATAGAGGAAGTAAAGAACACTAAAATAACAGAATTAGAAAAAGAATTAGAAATGCTAAAACAGCTATATACAAATAAACTAAAAGAAAAAGAAAAACGTAAAGAAAAAGAACAAGAGCTAAGACTGACAAATGAGATAGAAAAATTTAAATTACAGTTAGAAGAGGTACAGGATAATCCACCAAATATAAGCATAAAAGAAATAAATGACCTAAGTGATAACGACAAAGATCTAGGAAAAGACTATTCAGAAACAAGTGAGACGTACACAGAACTTATAGAAAAAACAGAAAGATAAAAACAAAACCCGAAATAAATACAAGAGATATGACCGAGGATAAACCAAGCACATCAGGAGTAAAAAATCCAAGACAACTAAACCCAACCTATTACAGAGTAAGTTATGATTCATATGATAGGAATAAA
Organism: Nicotiana tabacum; assembly: GCF_000715075.1. Taxonomy (NCBI): domain Eukaryota; kingdom Viridiplantae; phylum Streptophyta; class Magnoliopsida; order Solanales; family Solanaceae; genus Nicotiana; species Nicotiana tabacum. The sequence goes on along the minus strand of NC_134099.1, from coordinate 48,143,487 downwards.
ATATTATGGGATAAAAGGCTAAATAGGAAATGGACACCAAGACAAATAACAGAACAATGTAATTTTTTAGATCTAGATTGTGTAGCAGATATAAATAAAACAATCCAATTGTGGATAGGATATATCTCAAAACAACTAATAGATAATAAAATAGTAATAGCTGAAACACCATGATGTCGCGACCCAAATCCCGGTCGTGATGGCGCCCAACACACTACTAGGCAAGCCCGACCATTATTCAACACTTAACCCAATTTATCAAAAATAGCGGAAAGAAATATCAATTAAGCAAGATTAAAGTACTGAAGATTTTAACAAAATACACAATATAATCTCACTAGGACCCGGTGTCACAAATCTGAGCCTCTAGAATACAGAATATCATCCTAATACACGGTATATCCAAAGACCGATAATGCGGAAATAAAGAGATAGGATAGGAGGGAGAAGATCAATGGCTGCGAACGCCGTGCAGCTACCTCGATACTCCCAGAGGCTGGATCTGCTGATCAACTGGATCTACTGAGCCTGAGACTGCCCTGGATCTGCACACAAGGTGCAGGGAGTAAAGTGAGTACTCCGACCCAGTGAGTAATAAAAGTAACTACAGTCCGAAGATAAGAAAATCCAGTAAATACACAAAGTAAGCTACAATCTGAATATACAGCAACATATGGAACTGAGCAGCTAAACACCAGTATAAATACAAATACATGAATGCAATGCAATGCATATGATGGTACATTCCAGTACCCACTGCGGCGTGCAGCCCGAGCCATCCATATTTATTTATCGTCGACGACGCTCACTGGGGGTGTGTATAGACTCCGGAGAGGCTCCTACAGCCCAAGCGCAATATCTTGGTCAGTCATTGTTACCTGACCGGTCAGCCATTGTTACCTGACCAATTTATATCATACAGTGCCATTGTTACCACTGTTCAAGTATATCATCCAGTGTCATTGTTACCACTATTTCAAGTATATCACACAGTGTCATTGTTACCACTTTTTCAAGTATATCACACAGTGTCATTGTTACCACTGTTTCAAGTCACTTTATAATCAGTCCAGAAAATAATATAATAAGCCCCTTGGGCATTTACAAAACAAAAGTTCCCAGCCCGGAATACATTTAAAAATATCATTTAAGTTTTCAACACTTAGAATTATGGCTGAGTTTGCAAAACAACATTTAAAACCTTGGACTGAAATTAAATGATATGCAAATCATGCTAAGCAGTAATATCAATCCTCTAAGGATTTTACAAATCGGCACAAGGCCCTAAACATAGCATCAAGCCCAGTAATATCAATGAAGTATGTGTATCAATCACCAGTATAGTATAAACATCACACGGGATGGACCAAGTCACAATCCCCAATAGTATTCGACCCCGCACTCGCCATGGAGTGCATGTCACACCTCAATATAGCGTTACAATGTGAAAGTCCGGGGTTTCAAACCCTCAGAACAGCATTTACATCTATTACTCACCTCAAGATGGCCAAAAGTCTACTCTGCGATGCCCTTTCCTTTCGAATCGACCTCCTCGTACGTCGAATCTTGCCAAAACCACAAGGAATATATTACAATAGGCTAAGGGAATATAACCCAATCGAAAAGACTCGAAAAATATCGAAAATCACGAAATTTGCAAAACCCGAGCCCCGGGCCCACTTCTCAAAAAATTACGAAAGTCACATCACCGGATTCCTCGTCTCGCCACGAGTCCGTACATATAAAATTTACCAAAATCGGAGTTTATTTGACCCCTCAAATCACCAAATCTTATTTTCAAATCTCTAGGCCTAAATCCTCAAATTTTCTACAATGTTCATGCTCAAATCCATACATAATTGATGTACTTAACTCAAAATAGGTGGGGATAACTTACCTTCACATTTATGATGAAAATCCCCTCTTGAAGCTCCCCAAAAATCGTCCATACTTTGAAGAAATGAAGAAAAGTGAGCTAAATCCGTGTATAAAAGAATCTGTCTGTGCTTCGTCGAGTTGTACCTTGCAGTTGTGCTATACAAGTTGTACATCCTATTAAAATTGTTCCTTGTCGGACACCTTCTGTTTAAACACCCATAACGTCTTGTATAAATATCCAAATGACAAACGGTTTGATGATTTAGAAACTAGACTCAAAGATCTTTAATTTTATAGGTTGTACACCATATAACTCTTTATATATCCCGAGATATGAGCTTCTAAAGTGCATCATAAATTCTGCCGAAATTACTCCAGCAGCCCTTTTCAATCCATCGTAACTTTCTGAGATGATATCTAAATCGTGAATGGTTTAACTTTCCGAAAACTAGAATGTATGGGCTACAACTTTGGTATTTTGCACTTTTTCTGATTTCTTATAGATTACAAGATATGAACTTCCAAACTGGACTACTCGCACCTAAAATTTTCTGGGCACAGCAGAATTTTCTGCAATTTTCTGCAATTTTTCCCAAGTCCGAAATTACTCCAAGACACCTCTGAAACACTCCCGATCCCTCGGGGCTCCAAATCAAATATGAACACTGACTCTAAAACATCACACGAACTTGCTCGAGCGATCAAATCGCCAAAATAACATCAAAATCAATAATTAGAGCCTTAAATCCAAGAATTCTTTCAAATTTCATAAACTTTCAAATTTTCCAATTTAAAGCCGAAACCCGTCAAACAACGTCCGTTTGTAACCAAACTTTACAAGAAGCGCTTAACCAACATACATGACCTGTACCGGACGTCGGAACCAAAATACGAGCCCGATTCCATTACTTTCTGATCAAATTTCATTTTCATTTTCCTTAAACATTTTCAGAAAATAATTTCACGAAAAAATTCATTTCTCGGGCCTGGGACCTCGGAATTCGATTTCGGAAACAGGTTCTACTCCCATATTTTTCTATGGACCTTTCGAGACCGAAAAATCACGGGTCCGGGTCCGTTTACCAAAAATGTTGACCAAAGTCAACTTTAACAATATTAAATATCAAAAAATTTCAAATTTTTCGCATAATTCATATATTTCAACACAAAGATATTCCGGACACACTCCTAAGTCCCAAATAACCTAACGAAGCTATCCAAACCATAAAATTCGCATTTCGAATCCGATATCAAAATTTCCACTTCCGGCCAAATTTTCTCAAAAACCTTCAATTTTCCATCTTTAGCCGAACGGCTCAAAAATGGCCTACGGACCTCCGAATTCACTTACGATCGCGCTCCCAAATCCAGAATCACCATACGGAGCTACTCCCAGTCTCGGAATCCCAAACGGACATCAATAACACTGAAATGCATTTTAAACCAAACTGATGCAATTTCTTCTAAAATGCTATCTTCCACAATAGGTGCCAAAACGCTCCCGGGTTATCCAAAACCCGATCAGGGCATACGCCCAAGTTCGAAATCATCATACAAACCTGTTGGAACCTTCGGATCCCAATTCCGAGGTCATTTACTCAAAATTCCAATCCTAGTTCATTTCTTCAATTTTAAGCTTTCAGAATGAGAATTTCCATTTAGATTTGACTCCAAACTTCCTGAATTTTAATTCTGACCATACACATAAGTCAATATACGTGAGATGAAGACGCTCATGGCCTCAAACTGCTGAATGATGCGCCAGAGCTCAAAACGACCGGTTGGGTCGTTACAATCTCCCCCACTTAAACATACGTTCGTCCTCGAACGTGCTGAGAACTACACTGAAGTAGTCTGAAATCACTTGTTTAACACATCATGCACCTTCCCATGCTACCACTACTCCGTTGAGCATATTAGCTCGATAATTCTGTAGATATACTTATTTATTCAAGCAAATAAGCCATTAGGCCCAATTCCAACATCCTGAATTTCCCTGCCAAGCATGTTTCCATCATACGACCACCATATCAATCTCCACAAGCTGTACCCAAACATGACTGCATAACTTTGCTGAATTCACACTTTGCATCACTTTACTCATAAAACCACAATAACATTCTTTAAACATAATAGTCGAAATTTCACGAATCTGATGCTCCCATTGCATCTCATGATCTACACAGGTCTTGCTCTAGTTTTTTTTTTCAACACCGATACGACTGAAGAGATGTGCCGAAATTCACAACCAACTGCTGAATCAACAATTCATTGGATCTACACTCCTGACAAGTTCCATTACCTTGTACTAAACCAAAGAATGATCTTTGCTCTATAATATACTTCATATAATCAGTTTGCACTGACCCCAAATCTAGTAACCTCGTCTCACCCAGTACGAACTGCTCAGGCAATAAGCCACCTAAGACATAATCAAAAATCCCACAAGACGCCACAATGTTCCAGTATGCTATCAATTCGAACGCGATACAAAAGGAAGGCGAACTCTAGAAGGAACTACTCAACTCGCACACTAACATAGACTTCCTCAGAAAACAGGGAAACAGAACACACAAAAGCAAATATGGGCACTGAACCGAACATCACACTGTTGCGGCGTGTAATCCGATCCAAACAACATACCCATGGCGGTGTGCCACCCGATTCACATATAAAACTCACATAAGGAGATATACGTCGAGCTGAATAGCTCATCACATCAAAATACCGAATATCGGTCATAAACACACTAAGGTGCATAATATCATTCCCAAGGAAACATATAGCGCTATAGGCTACAAACTCAAGCACAACTTAGGTGCGATACATGATCTAAGTCTCATCCTGCTCGTATAACATCACCGCTGAGCGGAACCTCAACACATAAGGAATTTACCAAGCTGTCTCACAACTCATACGGTGCAATATATCTTTACATGAATTAACTGACCATGAAATAAGACCGCGACTATCCTTCCATAAAGAGCGCATTGCTGAAATAAACACAACTGGCCTGACGTAAGGCTTACTTCCACATTTAAATCTATCCACCGACCATAAGTCGATCCTGATCGTGCCAAGCTAGGTCAATAATCTTTCACAGGTCCATAACCCAATAAACAGAGTGCCCTCCAGGCATAAATTCTCAAATGGATGATATTACCAAAATCCTCATACTTGGTTTAAATTTCTAATTAATCAAGTGACTACATATCATACTTATACAATATTCATGCGGGACAAGCTCCCACTATCTTCCGAAATAATTAACGGGTTTGCACATCCAAACCACCGGCTGCACTAACGCTGAAAAGCGATCAAGAATCCCTAACCAGGATGCAAAGCCTTTCTCACAAAACACCGACCTCAGGTGATACTGACGTCAATACCCATCTTACTCAAAACACTGAAACTCATATACTGCTCATCCGAGATCGTGACATCACAGTCATTGACGAAACTGCAACCTTGGTCCTTACTTCAAATTCCATACCACTCACTGCACCTCACGTGCCAATATACGATAGACGCGATTTCCATCACAACTTTGGAACCGCCGATAGGCTAATACTTCATCACATAAGACTTTCCATTTAACTCACTTCAGAAGAACTATAGCAGCATACAGGCGAATCCTCATAATCGTCGAATATGCCAAATCTCTAAGTAGTTGTCCAAGCCACCACAACACTTTCTGGGATCCGCCTACTCATAATAGGCCCTAACATAAGAATGCTTCAGAATAACATCAATCACTGCGGCCGACAAGCCTCACATGCATAACTCGATCACGCTGAACGAACCGATCACTGACACCAGTATACCAACTCAACTATGGCTAATCAATCAACTTCCTTCCAATTTATCCTTGATTGCCTTAGAAATAATAATATCTCCCTTTAACACCTAACTTATTTCAACCAAACTCACCCCAAGTGACCTTAAATCACGAGACCATGCTGTCTCAAATACGATGACCATTTCATGTCTCTCAAATGCTACACCGCAAGTCAAAACATCATATAACATTCTGTGCCTTTCTTCATAAGTTGTTTCAAAAGCTTGACTCTTAACCGTACTTATAGACTCAAAATCATTAGGCACCACACTTTACCTCTTGAATTAACTAGGACCACTATTGAGAGCCACCCAGCTCTGACTTGGCCCCGAATGCAACCAACTCTACTGAATTTTATAACATATGAATACCCTCTCGATAAAGCACCTAGAGGGATCACTTCCCTCGAAGCCTGCACCTATACGAGGCATAAATCATGAATCTTCTCTCAAGTCTGAACATGAGCCAATAAGGCTAACCATAGCATGCATCCAACAATTCATTTACTCAAATTACCACTCATGGTCCTTTTCCGTAGCTGCAATAACCCACCAATACGCCAATAACCAGAATTCACGCAGGTAATAAACCGTGCAATCAACTAATCAACAGCAAGCTCCCCAACTTGGCTCGAAGCCATAGATCATAACATATATACTCTATTGGTGTCGTAATATCATCGTGAGATTAAACTCACTCCATCATAAGCTCGTGGAAACACGAATCATCTAGAATTTTAACTCTTCTGCAATTCTTGCATTTACTCACACAACAGTTAAGCCCACTCTCTAGGCGACCAATTTTTTTTTTAAGTCCTAAATTTTTCAAAAATTTCGGCAGAGCCTCCTTTGTAATTGGTCCTATTCACTTGCCAGAGAATCACCAAAACCATCCTAACAACACATCCACAACTTGACAAAGCATCACAATGCATATCAATTACATAATTCTAAATTGATACATGGACATACGTTGCACCTATTTGAATCATAACACATAGAAAATACCCTTCAACCCTCCATTATTGGGCTATTCAACCAAGTAGGAACATATTCTTCCTTTAATATTTTCGACCTTCAAGGTGGTCTCCTTGACTCAACGATTTCGTCATAATACATTTACGGAAACGATCTCAGCTCCCAGACTTATCTAACTAGGAGACACGAAAAATATTCTTCACGCGCCCATAACTCGGGGTACTCAACAAATCACAATAAGAAACGAATCACTTAACAGTTCATCTACTATCCAGTAGGCTTCTTCACCACTACCAAGTCGTACAAATACACCTCGCAACACTAACATACTCATCACGTGGATATCTAACCGCCATTCCGGCTAACAAGGACAATAACGAACATATGAGTTCAAAACACTTGCTCACAAAATCAGCACCTCGGTGCTCAAGCCATTGGCAAATATTTTGCCTCAAGTCCTCCAGACTGGTCTAACTTCAAACTCACAGAGATTACACCTCGCCCCTCGATCGAGGAATCAAAAGCCATCGAGACACATCTGATACTGAGCGCCCGTTGGTGCATACGATCACGCGGAAGGAATTTCAAAAGTTTCGTTTCAAGCTGAATCAAGGACGCACGATAAGAATTCAAGAATGAGAAGTTTTCCTAAAGGTTCGGCAGCCTCTCGAGGTTACGTACAGACGTCTCCGTACCGATCCGCGAGACTCTACTAAACTGGCTCATGACTCGCGAGACCAAGTAACCTAGGCTCTGATACCAACTTGTCGCGACCCAAATCTCGGTCGTGATGGCGCCTAGCAAACTACGAGGCAAGCCCGACCATTATTCAACACTTAACCCAATTTATCAAAAAATAGCGGAAAGAAATATCAATTAAGCAAGATTAAAGTACTGAAGATTTTAACAAAATACACAATATAATCTCACTAGGACCCGGTGTCCCGAATCTGAGCCTCTAGAATACAGAATATCATCCTAATACACGGTATATCCAAAGACCGATAATGCAGAAATAAAGAGATAGGATAGGAGGGAGAAGATCAATGGCTACGAATGCCGTGCAGCTACCTCGATACTCCCAGAGGCTGGATCTGCTGATCAACTGGATCTACTGAGCCTGAGACTGCCCTGGATCTGCACACAAGGTGCAGGGAGTAAAGTGAGTACTCCGACCCAGTGAGTAATAAAAGTAACTACAGTCCGAAGATAATAAAATCCAGTAAATACACAAAGTAAGCTACAATCCGAATATACAGCAACATATGGAACTGAGCAACTAAACACCAGTATAAATACAAATACATGAATGCAATTCAATGCATATGATGGTACATTCCAGTACCAACTGCGGCGTGCAGCCCGAGCCATCCATATTTATTTATCGTCGACGACGCTCACTGGGGGTGTGTATAGACTCCGGAGGGGCTCCTACAGCCCAAGCGCAATATCTTGGTCAGTCATTGTTACCTGACCGGTCAGCCATTGTTACCTGACCAATTTATATCATACAGTGCCATTGTTACCACTATTCAAGTATATCATCCAGTGTCATTGTTACCACTATTTTAAGTATATCACACAGTGTCATTGTTACCACTGTTTCAAGTATATCACACAGTGTCATTGTTACCACTGTTTCAAGTATATCACACAGTGTCATTGTTACCACTGTTTCAAGTATATCACACAGTGTCATTGTTACCACTGTTTCAAGTCACTTTATAATCAGTCCAGAAAATAATATAATAAGCCCCTTGGGCATTTACAAAACAAAAGTTCCCAGCCCGGAATACATTTAAAAATATCATTTAAGTTTTCAACACTTAGAATTATGGCTGAGTTTGCAAAACAACATTTAAAACCTTGGACTGAAATTAAATGATATGCAAATCATGCTAAGCAGTAATATCAATCCTCTAAGGATTTTACAAATCGGCACAAGGCCCTAAACATGGCATCAAGCCCAGTAATATCAATGAAGTATGTGTATCAATCACCAGTATAGTATAAACATCACATGGGATGGACCAAGTCACAATCCCCAATAGTATCCGACCCCGCACTCGCCATGGAGTGCGTGTCACGCCTCAATATAGCGTTATGATGTGAAAGTCCGGGGTTTCAAACCCTCAGAACAACATTTACATCTATTACTCACCTCAAGACGGCCAAAAGTCTACTCCGCGATGCCCTTTCCTTTCGAATCGACCTCCTCGCGCATCGAATCTTGCCAAAACCACAAGGAATATATTACAATAGGCTAAGGGAATATAACCCAATCGAAAAGACTCGAAAAATATCGAAAATCACGAAATTTGCAAAACCCGAGCCCCGTGCCCAAACCTTCTGTTTAAACACCCATAACGTCTTGTATAAATATCCACATGACAAACCGTTTGATGATTTAGAAAATAGACTCAAATATCTTTAATTTGATAGATTGTACACCATATAACTCTTTATATATCCCGAGATATGAGCTTCTAAAGTGCATCGTAAATTCTGCCGAAATTGCTCCAGCAGCCCTTTTCGATCCATCGTAACTTTCTGAGATGATATCCAAATCGCGAATGGTTTAACTTTCCGAAAATTAGAATGTATAGGAGTTTGAGGCCGATATCACTTACCGGGGTCAGAAGAAGGCATGCTTCGAGATGATGCCGTTATGATTCAGTAGTGAAAAGAGCGAGATATCCACAACGGGCCGAAAAACACAATGTGAATTTCAGAATGGACTGGTCTTTGGCAGTTAGAAAGTTGCCAAATATGATTTCCTACTATAATTAGAAGTGTTCCTTATTTAGGACTTTCCTATTATATATAAAGGGGATCCTATTCATTTGGAGGACCCATTATTCATTGAAAAGAAAATATACGCACGTTACTCTCTTGCTATTTCACTTACTGTTCATCAGAGTTATTTTATCATTTGTTATTCCAATTATCATAACTCGAGATTATCACAGATCGAGGTCAAGATTTAGCTTACACATTGGTTTGATCTATTTTATTCTTTAATTTATCTATTTAATTCTTTGTTTATCAATTGGTATTGGATTAAATCATATATCCTTAAAACTACAATATAAGCTTAATTGTTACTCGAATTTTAGGGTAAATATAGTTACAGTTTCAAATAGATCATGTAAGAGTACAGTTAACAATACAAGGTATAACGTGAAATGATAATTTCAATTAAATGCATGAAAGAAGCCTAAAAGTCTAAACCGGTCAAATACAACATATAAGCCCGTGTACACACTCGTCACCTCGTGTACAGATCTTCCCCATTGTTAGAGTAGTACAATCAACCCAAATCCTAAGGGCTAGTTTCCCCACACAAAGTTAGGCAAGAAACTTACATCAAACAAGCTAAATAAATATACTAATAAGCCTTTCCCGTGCAAATCCACTTACGGATGGATCAAATCTAGCATAAATAATTTAATATCATAAATAAAAGCTCTAGGAAATAATTTTGGATAATAAAGATTCATTCTTTAACTAAAATTAAAAAGTCAACGCAAAAATTCAACCTCGGGCCCGCATCTGGAACTCGGTAAAACTCACAAATTTTGAACAATCATTCCAATACGAGTCCAACCATACCAAAATAATTCAATTCTGACCTCAAATCGGCTTTAAGCCATCAATTTATGTTTTAGAAAGTTTTTAATAAAATCAACAATTTCTCCAATTCAAATCATTAATCAAGCACTAAAATCGTTGGAATCATGAAATAATAACAAATCCGAGTAAAGAATACTTACCCCAATCCAAGTAGTAAAATTCCCTCCAAAAATCATCCAAAATCGAGCTCCAAAACCTTGTGAGAAAAAGTAAACAAATTCCAAAACAAGAAAAAAATGAAACAATTGTCCTAGCTCGTACCAGGTCCTAGATGATCCCGAAACTCATGTTTGATACGCCCAACTTTATGCTTGCGATATTTCACCCAAGATGGTCACTTGAATCACCTAATTTGGCGTTAAAATGATAGAGATACGATGTTCTTGAAGTTTTAAAAGAAATATGAAAATTTATGGGACATAAATGGTATTTTCGCAATTACTTACACAAGAAGAAAAAACTTGTAATAAGAAATTCTTTTTTTTAGCACCCAAAACTTATTCGGAACCTCCCGGACACAAACCATATATACATTCTAATCACTAAACATGCTATGAAACTGCTCACGCACTCAAAATACCGAAAAAGGCCGTCGTGACCCAATACTGACCATGGTCAATCTTCACATCCTTAGCTTAACTAGTTTCTCAATCAATGATCCAAACACACCCGATCCCCTTGGGACCTCATCCTATATTACCAACACATAAAAATATATCATCCAAACTTATCCAAAGCTTCAAAACACCCAATGGAACATCAGAACAAATAATCAGGCTCAAACTGAATATAATTTCTCTTAAGTTGTTAAATCTTCATTCTTTCAAAAGAGTGTTTGAATCACTTAAAACACTTCAGATTACTTTTAAACTTTGCACACACAATTAAACTATATAGACATATCCAAATTCTCATGACACCAATTGGAGTCTAATAATATCAAAATTCAACTCTTGGTCAAACTTATGAACTCTTCAGTTCTTCAAATTGCCAACTTTCGACAAATAGTGTTGAATTCTTCTAGGAACCTCCAAAACCAAATCCGAACATGCATACAAGTCCAAAATCATCATACAAACCTATCAGAACAATCAAAACCCAATTCTAAGTCCATTTACCCAAAAGTCAAACGTTGATTAAATCTTCCAACTAAAAGCTTCTAAACCGAAAATCATTAATCCCGAACCACTCGAAAACGGAAACCAACCATACAAGAAATTCATAATGCATAATATGAAGCTACTCTAAGTCACAAATCACCGAATAGAATTCTAAAGCTCAAAACGACCGGTCGGGTCGTTACATTCTCCCCCACCTAAACATACATTCCTCGAACGTGCCAAGAGTCGTTCCAAAGCCATCAAATCGTTGTATAAACTAGCCATAGACAACCCATGAGTGATCCCACATCACCTCAACCTATATAAGTATGACAACACAATCTAACTGAAAATCTTTACCTCAATCTTAGCTCACAATCTCTAGAACCCAATCTCCAACTTTTGAAATTCATTATAATAATCGATTCCCACTTCTATACGTTGTATAAGTATGAATAAAGATGTATCAAGCTATATTCATATCCCAATTATAATTATATGATATTCCACATAATCCAGATACACATAGCAATAACTCCTGACCATAATAGCTGCTCAAATAGAAAACTCGATACCGGTATCTAACCTCCTATCAATAAAAACCTTGTTCCAAATATTCCTACACTGCCAGTGGTTAAATTAAGAAACACAATAACTCATAACTACCTAGCACATCAACAAGTCATGGAGCACTCTTGCCCGACAAGAACCTTAGTGAAAATCTAAGATACTAGTGGCATTATCCTTCCAACATACCTTAATCAAGTCCGATAACACTCATTCCAGGTCAAATAACATCACCCCATCCAGTACAAGCTGCTCTAAAAACATGGCACATCAATCCTATTTTAGGTCACACGCCATGCAATTCGTGAACCAACAAACAATAGCTTAGATGTACCCAACGATGGAAAGAGAGTGAAATGAAAGAACCTCCCTGCCATCTTAACAAATACCATCACCAGGCGCAATACTAAAAACCCATCAAAAAACAAGAAACAAACATACTACATACGCTCAAGGATCATATCCCAACCTAACCTCGCTGCGATGTGTGACCAAATCCACACACTAATCCATATGGAATATGTCGAGCCATGAGGCTCACAATCAATAACCATATGCATCTCAACAACAAAAATGCGAACTGCATGAACATAATATGGAGAAATTAATATCTCTATATATCACAAATAGAAGACCATAATCAAGGTGCAGTCAACCATGCAACACCCCAAGAGCAACCTCACTCGAATTTCGTCACAAGGCCCAAACAGTACCGCATCATGTGTGCAAATAGTCAACAGCCTCACAACTCACCATAGCATAAGAGAGTAACACATGGAACACATTAGAACATGAATAATATCAACTTTTATCAATGACGCCACCATTGACATCAATGGTGTCGTGTAAGGAAATCTGACCTGATGTAGAATACACATTCTCATTAGGCCTACTAGTGGCCTCCAAATCATTTCTGATCCTTCAAAATTAGGTAGTTAGCCTCCGAAAATCCCACAATAACATATCAATAGCACATACCATCAGTCGCCAGCCTCATAGCATACCTTCACCATCTTCAACCATGGAATAAGCTGCCTCTAAGAATCTTCTTTTCTTCAAATCCTTAGAATACCATAATCTCCATATCTGATCCATACTAGACTACTCAAATGACTAACACATTCATCAAACACGACCAGTCCATGAGAAATGCTTCCATAATTCCTTTGTTCCAAAAACATCAGCAGTAGATCAACCAGGTGATTACCGTAATTCCAGTCAGGCATTTACAAGTCCAAACATAGTGTGCCTTCTAATATGCACACCCTCCTCAGATGGTACCAAATAGTTCTAGCATCCTTCTAAGCATCTAAAATCGTCCCTGCTATCTAGAAATTGTATCCCCGTACAAGAGAAAAAATCATAACATGGAAGATGTTGCTTACACCAGCAGCAGACATTTGGCTCATGTAGTGATCCACACTATTAAGAACTCTTCAAAACTCATCCTCACCAAACTAAACCATAAGAACTGACTTTCCCAACTCTACCAAGTCGTACAAGCCGTCCTACCCAAGAGTATTGCAACAAAACACCGATAATGCATCACCTCACCAAAGGAACAAATCACCTTTATTACTATCCTGACCCAGCAACACCAAGCTGACCTATTTCTTTAAATCATCCTCGAGTTGCCTTCAAGATAACACTTTTCCTTGATGGTACACTACAATCTTAAACCATAACTCACCGCAAGAGATCCTAGCACAAACCATGTCGTCTGAAAGAGACCTTATGTGAATTTGAAGCTATTTCTATAACCTCTCTGATAGTGGAATGTAGAATTAACTATGATCCAGAAATATCGCAAGTCTCAGCACTATCCCATGTAAGTCTTAGAATTTTGCCATATACAATTTCGGGAACCCTTCAATAACACATATATACCTCAGAAAAATTGATATAACACATGACCATGAAATTTGATCGTCAATAGTAGACTCCCTCACTTGGCGTGGAGTCATATGACATAACATCCGATGATCCACAATCCCAACCTTCACAAGTTCGTACAACACCAATCATAAGATACCTCAAATCATCTACTAAGTGCATGTCTATCCCCATGACAGCCAAGCCCGCCTCCTGAATTGACTTGAATGACAACAAGTACCTTTCACTAAATATAAGTCCCATACAAAACAGAGTCTCTAATACCACCAACTACCCTCTAATCAACACCCTCTCATGACCTTACTACGATCTCCATGACTAGGGAAACCAATTAAATATCCCAAGCTCGTACTCACGAACCATATACAAGAACCCATTACATCTCACACTTGAACAACTGAAGATTTACTATCACGTGTATGTACTTAGTCTAGACAACATGTTGATACAATGATCGAGCATCCATGTTCCCCCCATGTAGCCCATTCGCAACATCACAAATTGTCGGTGCATAGCTGATATCAACTGCACAATATTATGAATGAATGGATGCAAGTGAATTCAAGACATGTGCATCAAGATGAATTAATGTGGCACGATAAGGAATGAAAGAAGTGGAGTTTCCTAATAGTTCCGTAGTCTCTTGATGATAAGTACAAACGTCTCCGTACCAATCCGCAAGATTCTACTAAACTTGCTTATGACTCGTAGCACCTATGAACCTAGAGCTTTGATACCAACTTGTCACGGCCCATATTCCAACCTTATGAATCATGATACCACCTAGTCTCCAAGATTAGGTTACTGTTGCGACCCTAATTTCCCTCCGAAGGATGTTGTGATGGCAACTAGTATATACGACTAGGTAAGCCTAACAAATAATAACAACTGAACAGATATATAATAACCAAATATTGAAAATGACTAAATAGTAGATAAAACCTCCTGAAAGAGAATCTCATATATACACACCCCAAATCTGGTGGAACTTAGTCATAAGCTCTATAGAGTGCAACAACAGTACTACTATATCACTGTCCATAAAGAAAATACAACAGTAATGAAAATAAGGGAAGGTGGCTCCGAGGAATGTGGACGCCGAGCAGGCATACCTTGAAGTCTCTGGTAAAAGCAACTAGAAGGAGATCTCTATTGACAGGAATGAGCAAACATACCTAGATCTACACAAAACGATGTGTAGAAACATAGTATGAGTACACCTTAATGATACCCAGTAAGTATCAAGCCTAACCTCAGTAGTATAGTGACGAGGCCAGGTCAAGACACCTACTAGGATATGAAATAGACAGTATAAATATGTAGTACAGATAAGTAACGAAAAGTGAAGAATAACTAATACAGAACAAGATAATAGCAAGGACTAGTACCGAAAATTAAAAATAGAAATAGAATAAAAGAAGCAACTAAAGTTCTACAATGATCATGTACGGACTACAAGTGCTAGAATATTAACGAATGAAGCAACAAGGAATATTCCTTCCACAACACTTTGCAACATGAAACAAATAGCAAGAAACAAAATGAGGTACTGCCTCGTGTATAATGAAATCAAACTAATGTACCGCCTTGTATAATCAAGAATAACAACTGAGGTACCCCCTTATGTTCACATTTCTCAATTTCAATCACAAACTTTTCTTAACCACCACGTGAGCCTTAAATTTGAATATAGGCTTTGAAAACCATTCTCCCAATATAGCTACATGGACTTTAGCCCACCTTATGACGCCGCATGTCTTCACGTAATCCCCTTACAAATAATCACGCAGAAGTCCCACCTTATATAGCCGTATGCACATCAACTCCAGCCTTATATCGCTGCATGCGCATCAATAACATATCATAATAACAAGTCGCACCACAAGTGCCCACATATCACAACTTGTTAACAACAACAATACCAATGTTTCGACAACAATAGCCCATGGCTCCACCCCAACATATACAAGAATTATCACGACCCAAACTGATGGGCCATGACGGGTGCCCGAGTCATATTATCAAACTCCCCTAAGCATGCGTCTAAGATATAAACCTAAATATCATCTACTGAATTACGATAATAATATACATGAAGGATACCTTCCCAAAAAGGCATACATACACATAAGTGCAACATACGTAGGACGAGATGTCAAGGCTGCTATAGACGACTATGTACCTCAAAACTAGAAGCCAGCAAGGCCACACACTATCCAACTAGACATACTGTGTACAGACCTCTAATAAAAATATAACTGTACAAAGACGGGACTGAGCCACATCATACCTATATATATATATATACAAACATAGCGTACCAAAATAAAAAATAGCTCTAGATCAAGTGGAGCATGCCAACTCTCGCTGATCATGAATCCTAAGAATGGGGACTGTCAGCTTGCCTACCTGCACCTGCCGGGAGAAAACGCAGGCCCCGTGAAATAGGCATCAGTACAAAAGATGTGCTGAGTATGTAAGGCATGAAAATCAGTATGTAAAAGACATAGATGAAACATGGAATAAAGATATTCATCTATAAATCTGAATAACTTTGTAAATTCTGAAACATTTATTATGTCATGCACATGCATATAAATGTCGTGTATGCATAGGTATGGGTGTACATAATATCATCAAGACTTTTAGGGAATCCCATCATATCGTCTCAGCCACTATGGGCAACATCATCAGCATTTACCAACTGATCAGGTGGTGGTGTATATATAACGCCGTAACTTTTTTTCCATACCCCAAATACATAAATATATACATATATATATGCATGTATAATGCCATCTAGTCATGGATCAATGTATATGTATAAATGCATGAAATGTATAAGAAATACATTAACATGGTTTTCTCAGAATGCCATAAAAATCAATATATATTTCGGATAAACTTTATCAAATACATATTTTTCTGGGACCCATAAATAGAAGATAATAATAATTCACATGGGGAATCAAGAATATAGACACCCCTAGTATTTCTATGAATAGAGTCATTTATGAAAGTTGCCTATTTTGCTCATTTCATTTGTACCATATGGATAATGCCAAAAGAAAGAAAGGATGGCCTTAACATACCTGGAGTAGGGAAAACTCTATATAATATTCTTGAAGATTGCACAGTACTCTTTTGGAACCGCAAAATTTTATGTTGCTACGATTCAAACAATTTTCGTTGGAAACCTTCGTGGATTGAACTTAGAATCCAAAAGATTCGATTGAATTTTTCTTCTATTCTTGAAGTCTTGAACGAATTAAGCTTCTTCTCTTTTGAAGCAATTTGAGCGAACTAAGCTTCTGCTTTTTGATGTTTTTGGTACGAAGTAAGCTTATGCACTTTGAAACCTTTTGAATTAGGAAAATGGAATATGTATCTTGCTTTGAGATTTTTTGACGTTTTTGGTTCCTCTTTTGTCCAAATGAAGTCGACAATATTTGAAGACAAATGGAGTGGACAAGCTTTTATCCCCGAGTCTATGTTGATTAACTGAATATGAAACTTTTAACGTACAAAAATGCAAGATGTAACATCCTCCCCCCCCCCCCTTAGAAACATTCGTCCTCGAATTTTCAACTCCCCGGGATCTATATAACTTTTGGCAGGGTCGTCCTTGTAACAACACTACTACCAATTCTCCTTGTGGAAGCTTAACAATCCAACGCCACACAAGGCCACAATCATCAATATTGACAATGGCCGCACATGATCAATGACAATAACTTACACAAGAATCTATACACGTACCTTGAGGTTATGACGTCTTAGTCAGATCCTTACCTTGAGGAGGAAATAAGTAGGGATATCTAGACTTCGTGTCTTCTTTAGCCTCCCAAGTCATTTCTTCCACATTGTTGTTCCTCCAAAGTACTTTTACGGAGGCTACCTCCTTATTCTGTAGCATGTGGATTTGTTGGTCTAGGACGACGGCTGGAATTTCCACATATGACAAGTCCTCTGTAATCTGAACATCATCCATGGGCACCACTCGGGTAGGATCGCCAATGCACTTCCGTAACATAGATACGTGAAAAACCGGATGGACAGACTCCAATTCCGAGGGCAATTCTAACTCATAAGATACTTGGCCAACTCTCTGAATGATCCTATAAGGCCCAATATACCGTGGGCTAAGTTTGCCTTTCCTGCCAAACCTCATCACACCCTTCATAGGTAACACCTTTAAGAATACTCAGTCATTAACCCCGAACATTAAATCTTGTCGCTGCATGTTATAATATCACTTTTGACGACTCTGAGCTGTCACCATTCGATCCTGGATAAGATTTACTTTTTCTATGGCTTGCTCAACAAGGTTTGGCCCATGTAATCCAGATTCTCCAACATCCAACCACCCTATAGGCGATCTACACTTCCGTCCGTAAAGATGTTCGTATGGATCCATCAGAATACTGGAGTGGTAGCTATTATTGTCATGCCCCGAACTTGGGGGAGCGAGACCGGCACCCAGTACCTTACCTATCCTTGCGTACCAACTTGCAACTAAGGGACTCTGAACATATGATGTCCTACTTTTGTCCATGGGACACATTTCAAGACGACAACGAATGCTGACTAAATATGAATATAAAGCTTGGCCAACAAGGCTGTCATATTTATTACAACTGACAAACCAACCAAATATACATACAAGGCCTGAAAGCCCAACATACTGCACTAACTGAAAAGATATGTCTACAACCCTCTACTAATGGATATATTGTGATCAGAACAGCTATCCGACCGACTCATGACATATATACGTATATATACAAGATATACATAAGGCTCTAGACCTAGAAACTTCGAAAGGCATGGAGTTTACTGATCAAGCTGAGCTCGGGCAACATTTATTGAAGAGGCCTACTTGTTTGTCTGTCTGACTGACCTGCATGCATGAAATGCAGCGCCCCCAGAAAAGGGACATCAGTACAAAATAATGTACTGAGTATGTAAGGCAATATACTGAAAGTTGAACCTGAACTGATAATATAATAACTGCAAGTAGCTGGAAGTCAAAGATAATCTAAAGATATGCTTACCTGCTGATACTGACTCAATTCTCTCAATATAGTAAGTAAAATAGTTGTCCGGCCCTATAAGGCTCAGTATACATATATATTTGCTCTGCCGTAGTAGGCTCTCTCATAAGCGCTCGGCCATAGTAGACTCGGTATATATATAACTGCTCTGCCATAGTAGGCTCACTCATAAGCGCTCGGCCATACTAGCCTTTGTATCTCGACCAACTGGGCTCGCTCATAAGCACTCAGCGACAGTAGACTAGGTGTATAACTTACCATCTGATCAGAGGTTGCCCAATAGGGGCCTGCCCATCGATTATAGCTCGATGGTAATGAAACTATATATATGTAAACTCTCTGCTCTCTTGACTGGAAGAAGGAAATACTCAACTAGTATGAATTCCCCATAAGGAGTTACAAAACTACAAAAAATATATGTAACTTGCGAGACTAGAAAATTATACGTAAATTTTGGGATATAAATTTTTCTTTATGCTTCGTTATCAAACTTGTATAATGACAAGATCATGCAAAATGAAGGAAGAGCTTAGCCTTAACATACCTGATCCAGTTCTCTTGACATATCCTCTAACAACGTTAATTGCGTAATGACGGATCAAAGTACGAAAAAATACAAAAGCCAACCTATTATGAACAGATTTATGACATGAGTCTTTTATCTATGGATTCCGTGTTGAGCTTGAATCATTTCATGTATGATTGAGGTGAGCTTGGCATAATATCCAAGGAAATAGATGCAAAATAACAACTCTATGTCAACATACCAGTAGTACTTCAAGACCATATCATAGGCCTATAACACATGGTGTTGGCCACCAATTTTGGGTAATTGGTAACAAATGTGACCCAACATCTGCTGCTAGTGATCTTGGCCATTCCTTATTCATGAATAGAGAAGGGCGGGTAGAGCTTTCCACTTCATCCATTTGTATATTTTACAAGACAACACAATCCTTACATGGTCTGTTGCTAATAATTCCAAAATGAATCCTTGACTAAGAATTGCTGAAATATTTGGAAAAAAACGTTATTTTGGTATGAATCTTTTCTTAAGAGATTATAGATGTTGTCCTTACTTTTAGGTAGGCCCAAATAAAAAGGTTGGTGTCACATAATCTTCTTTCCAAGTTTGACACCTTTACCTCTCTTTTAATAGTCATAAATTAGGAAAGGGGGGTGCTGCCACGTTGAGCAGGGGTCAATGTTATCCAAAAATTATCCACTTATTTGAATAACTGGGTAATGTCCCATTACCCGGTAATTAACCAACTACCCGCATAATTTAAAAATTATCAAAAATAACTTAAAATATTGCTCACTTTCCACATGCCTTATACACCTTACTATCATGGTCATGTAGTACCTTGTATGACAATAGTTCATAAATACCGGGTATTTTAACTCGACCCGTATTTTATCCCAACATGCCAAACTTTGACAAAAATTCGTTTTCTTAGACTTGCTACCCCTTTCACCTTCCTGAATTTACTAATCACTTGTGAAATAGCATAATCCTTATAATCCCCAAATAATCTTTTCCTTGGACTGATGTCAATTACCTTACGAAAAATTCAACATAAAATACTACAGGGTAGTACTGCGGGACGGGACACCTCACTTCCGGGCTCTTATTAATTTATTTTATGGCGTACTTTCATGAACAAAAATATGAGGTGTAACATCAGCCCCACTTTGGAACATTCGTTCTCGAATGTTGTCTCATGTGCTTATCCTCCTCATATCACATAGCTCAAGCGAATACATTAGTAGTCCTTTTTCCATCTAGGCAATTATTCTGTGAATAAGTCCAAAGGCTAGGGCATTCCCCCCTTTTAAGCCTCTCTCTCACACCACGACTTATAGTCGGAATCCTTCTGATCTCGTAATTGTTGATACCTTCTATCATGCAACTTTTACAACTCTAGCTTTGTATATGCGCCTATGCGACTCTTCTCTTCTCTTTCCTCCAGCTTTTAGCCAATCTCTAGGCTTCACTTTATGAATATATACAAAATTATGTCAAGTTGTCCCTCTGGGCATCATTAGCTTTATTATATCTAAGTAGGTCATACTATACCAAAATTCTTACTTCGATTTATTGTTACTGAAGTCTGCTACCGAACTCCAGGTTACTTTTGTTGTTTATCTTATATGCATAAGGCTAAATACTTTAACGCTTCTTCATTACTGTTCATCTTAAGACTGATGTCCCAATCTCATCTCGTACTTTGCAACTTTTACCCACCTTAATGTTGTTCTACAATCTACCATTTGAAGACTTGAAACTTCTTATGTAATACATTGCTGCTAGGGCTCATGTCTCATCGGGGAAACCTGGAGCAATTAAACTGATCCACTTAGGAGCGATACTATACTTCCATAACCGTAATTTACAACATCCCAATGTGATCCACCTTACGTGGTATTTTAATCCCGTAGAGTTCATGAAATCCTCTTCAATTCATTACTCAATCGAAAGGTCCAACGTCATCCTTTATCTTTCACAATTATACCCTCATTTTATTACCAGGTCAGCATTTCATTCCTTATAAATGCTATTAATCTTAGACTCCTCTTGAGTTTATTCAGACTATACTAAACTTTCAATAATTTAGAGAAGCCATTATCTCTCTTGTTTTCATGGACTTAATCCTGAGGACTTATCCATTCTCATCACCTTTGCACTTGCCTTTTCTCATTCTTACTCATGTTTTCTTAAAACTTTGTCGCTCTATCATACTTTAACTTATGGCCTATACATATCCATTTATATTATTCGCAACTTTCCTTCAACTTGCTCGTACCATAGATTTCCTTATGTTATTCTGGAACGTCAAGCAAGACATCACATTGCCTCCAACTTTTCTCTACTCTCTTAACTAGATCTCTCAGTACATAGAAACCATAGGCTGGAAGGTATGCCGCCGATGATATGCTATCATTCCCGGTTATTGGATCCCCGTGCTTATAGCCTTCTATCCGAAGTATGGACTATTCACTACTTTCTGCATTTCAGTATCTCGTACGTTGTTCACTTTTACATTACTTACTTAAAACCTCGTATCATATATTCTATTTATTTCATAACCTCCCTTCCACCTAGGTGTAATTCACGTCCATAACTTGAAACTTTATCCTCTGGTACGTACACAATCTGGTGGGAGCTTCGCACTGACTTCTTATGAAGCTGGTACTTATTCTAACTGGCTTCCTTGTAGAGCCATTATAGATTATGGTTGTTGTGTTATTTGTCTTGAACGTCTGATTCTAAGAGCGATTCTCTCATGTTCTCAAGCACAACTTCTATAATTTTTGTAGGTCCAATAATCAGACTCCTAATTTACTTAGGTGATGTAATTCTTTAGTTTCCTCTTCCTTCTAATCAACCTAAGCTACCTTTCGATCTATGGATCATGGTATCAGTTATTACCTTAGCCTTTCTTGGGCATTATGGAATATCCATGATATTATCTTCTAACAATTCAATCCTTTATCTATGCCCTGGGCTCAATTCTTTCTTTTAACTTATACCGGAGTCTTCTATAGCTATATGATTGTCAACAAAAATGTTGCCTGGATAATGTTCTAAAATCTTGAGTGTATCCATAACGTACTAACTCTGGATCATTGATCAAATAATTCTTTTGTTCCGAATTAGCTTTCTTCCAACATAAGCTATTACTTTTGCTGGTCTTTCTGCCCTCTTGTTGCATCCATACTTAGCTTATCTTAGTGCCCACACTTGCCAGAGTTTTCATACAACTCATACGATCTCGAATATTACTTTTAATTCTTACTTCCCGTTCATTAGCCACGCTAGGTGCCAGTTTTCTTTGGAATGCTTACAATGTTGTTACGAGATTGTTATTACATGACCATTTCCTCTTTAGGTCGGTGTGCTTAGGTTGAAGCTTTCTTTCTTATCTCATCAGCTAGTCTTTCTTTGTAGTACTTAGGGAGAACCCTTGACTCTCATAAAGCTATGAGCTTATTACAGACCTTCTTGATGTCCTTACTTGCCTATAATAATACGTAGTTGCTTACTTCCATACCCTTGTGCTTGTATAGTTGCTTCTGAATTGATATTTTAACTGCCTTCCCAGTGTCACTTTTGTTTATCCCCGTAACACTCATACATTACCTTTAATTACCCCGACTCTTGTTTGAATATATTTCAAGTATTATAATGATATTATTTGAGGCTGAATTCTCCATGTTGGGTTCTACTATGTTTATCTTACACGATCTGATGACTCGTCTGTAACCTTCTATTTAGCTATAATTGGGGTTTTCCTGACCAATCTCTAACTACTCGTTGGTCCATTCTCATATCAATATTTCTCATAATCATTCTTGGGTTATTTCCTTTGTCTTAACTTACGTATCGCACTAGCTCCTTATTTATTAATAACAGCTCGGGCAGAAACCTTTACTTCCTTTAATATTCCATAGTCGCTAAAACCACTTAATTCTGACTTAATACCATATCACTCCGTATTCCCCCCTTTAGGGGTATACTAAAAGCTGAAGCCACAAGGATTTACTTATAGATATTTTACCTCCTCATTTTTGGTGTTGTTTCTCAACATCAACGATCCTTACGCGCCTCGCGGCAATCCTCATATACCAAGGATGACACATTCCCTTACTCGCGAGGGTGGCACTTAGCGTAACTGGTACATACAGTCTCTTAAGCTTAACTTTGCTCACATTGCTTGCTCTAGGGAAGTGTCTCTCTGAATGACCATTCTCTGAATTCATCTTGAATCTACTTTTTTGGTCCGTCCTATTATTGCCAGAACATGATCTTAAATTCTCAAGATGCTGACTATTATCAAATGAAGGAAGAGCTTAGCCTTAACATACCTAATCCAGTTCTCTTGACAATTCCTCTAACAACGTTAATTGCGTAATGACGGATCAAAGTACGGAAAAATACAAAAGCCAACCTATTATGAACAGATTTATGACATGAGTCTTTTATCTATGGATTCCGTGTTGAGCTTGAATCATTTCATGTATGATTGAGGTGAGCTTGGCATAATATCCAAGGAAATAGATGCAAAATAACAACTCTATGTCAACATGCCAGTAGTACTTCAAGACCATATCATAGGCCTATAACACATGGTGTTGGCCACCAATTTTGGGTAATTGGTAACAAATGTGACCCAACATCTGCTGCTAGTGATCTTGGCCATTCCTTATTCATGAATAGAGAAGGGCGGGTAGAGCTTTTCACTTCATCCATTTGTATATTTTACAAGACAACACAATCCTTACATGGTCTATTGCTAATAATTCCAAAATGAATCCTTGACTAAGAATTGCTGAAATTTTTGGAAAAGAACGTTATTTTGGTTTGAATCTTTTCTTAAGAGATTATAGATGTTGTCCTTACTTTTAGGTAGGCCCAAATAAAAAGTTTGGTGTCACATAATCTTCTTTCCAAGTTTGACACCTTTACCTCTCTTTTAATAGTCATAAATTAGGAAAGGGGGGTGCTGCCACGTTGAGCAGGGGTCAATGTTATCCAAAAATTATCCACTTATTTGAATAACTGGGTAATGTCCCATTACCCGGTAATTAACCAACTACCCGCATAATTTAAAAATTATCAAAAATTACTTAAAATATTACCCACTTTCCACATACCTTATACACCTTACTATCATGGTCATGTAGTACCTTGTATGACACTAGTCCATAAATACCGGGTATTTTAGCTCGACCCGTATTTTATCCCAACATGCCAAACTTTGACAAAAATTCGTTTTCTTAGACTTACTACCCCTTTCACCTTCCTGAATTTACTAATCACTTGTGAAATAGCATAATCCTTATAATCCCCAAATAATCTTTTCCTTGGACTGATGTCAATTACCTTACGACAAATTCAACATAAAATACTACAGTGTAGTACTGCAGGACGGGACACCTCACTTCCGGGCTCTCATTAATTTATTTTATGGCGTACTTTCATGAACAAAAATATGAGGTGTAACATCAGCCCTCCTTTGGAACATTCGTTCTCGAATGTTGTCTGATGTGCTTATCGTCCTCATATCCCATAGCTCTTGCGAATACATTAGTAGTCCTTTTTCCATCTAGGCAATTATTCTGTGAATAAGTCCAAAGGCTAGGGCATTCCCCCCTTTTAAGCCTCTCTCTCACACCACGACTTGTAGTCGGAATTCTTCTGATCTCGTAATTGTTGCTACCTTCTATCATGCAACTTTTATGACTCTAGCTTTGTATATGCGCCTATGCGACTCTTCCCTTCTCTTTCCTCCAGCTTTTAGCCAATCTCTAGGCTTCACTTTATGAATATATACAAAATTATGTCAAGTTGTCCCTCTGGGACTCATTAGCTTTATTATATCTAAGTAGGTCATACTATACAAAAATTCTTACTTCGATTTATTGTTACTAAAGTCTGCTACCGAACTCCAGGTTACTTTTATTGTTTAGCTTATATGCATAAGGCTAAATACTTTAACGCTTCTTCATTACTGTTTATCTTAAGACTGATGTCCCAATCTCATCTCGTACTTTGCAACTTTTACCCACATTAATGTTGTTCTACAATCTACCATTTGAAGACTTGAAACTTCTTATGTAATACATTGCCGCTAGGGCTCATGTCTCATTAGGGACACCTGGAGTAATTAGACTGATCCACTTAGGAGCGATACTATACTTCCATAACCGTAATTTACAGCATCCCAATGTGATCCACCTTACGTGGTATTTTAATCTCGTAGAGTTCATGAAATCCTCTTCAATTCATTACTCAATCGAAAGGTCCAACGTCATCCTCTATCTGTCACAATTATACCCTCATTTTATTACCAGGTCAGCATTTCATTCCTTATAAATGCTATTAATCTTAGACTCCTCTTGAGTTTATTCAGACTATACTAAACTTTCAATAATTTAGAGAAGCCATTATCTCTCTTGTTTTCATAGACTTAATCCTGAGGACTTATCCATTCTCATCACCGTTGCACTTGCCTTTTCTCATTCTTACTCATGTTTTCTTAAAACTTTGTCGCTCTATCATACTTTAACTTACGGGCTATACATATCCATTTATATTATTCGCAACTTTCCTTCAACTTACTCGCACCATAGATTTCCTTATGTTATTCTGGAACGTCAAGCAAGACATCACATTGCTCCAACTTTTCTCTACTCTCTTAACTAGATCTCTCAGTACATAGAAACCATAGGCTGGAAGGTACGCCGCCGATGATGTGCTATCATTCCCGGTTATTGGATCCCCGTGCTTATAGACTTCTATCCGAAGTATGGACTATTCACTACTTTCTGCATTTCAGTATCTCGTACGTTGTTCACTTTTACATTACTTACTTAAAACCTCGTATCATATATTCTATTTCTTTCATAACCTCCCTTCCACCTAGGTGTAATTCACGTCCATAACTTGAAACTCTATCCTCTGGTACGTACACAATCTGGTGGGAGCTTCGCACTGACTTCTTATGAAGCTGGTACTTCTTCTAACTGGCTTCCTACTAGAGCCATTATAGATTATGGTTGTTGTGTTATTTGTCTTGAACATCTGATTTTAAGAGCGACTCTCTCATGTTCTCAAGCACAACTTCTATAATTTTTGTAGGTCCAATAATCAGACTCCTAATTTACTTAGGTGATGTAATTCTTTAGTTTCCTCTTCCTTCTAATCAACCTAAGCTACCTTTCGATCTATGGATCATGGTATCAGTTATTACCTTAGCCTTTCTTGGGCATTATGGAATATCCATGATATTATCTTCTAACAATTCAATCCTTTATCTATGCCCTGGGCTCAATTCTTTCTTTTAACTTATACCGGAGTCTTCTATAGCTATATGATTGTCAACAAATATGTTGCCTGGATAATGTTCTAAAATCTTCAGTGTATCCATAACGTACTAACTCTGGATCATTGATCAAATATTTCTTTTGTTCCGAATTAGCTTTCTTCCAACGTAAGCTATTACTTTTCCTGGTCTTTCTGCCATCTTGTTGCATCCATACTTAGTTTATCTTAGTGCCCACACTTGCCAGAGTTTTCATACAACTCATATAATCTCGAATATTACTTTTAATTCTTACTTCCCGTTCATTAGCCATGCTAGGTGCCAAATTCCTTTGGAATGCTTACAATGTTGTTACGAGATTGTTATTACACGACCATTTCCTCTTTAGGTCGGTGTGCTTAGGTTGAAGCTTTCTTTCTTATCTCCTCGGCTAGTCTTTCTTTGTAGTACTTAGGGAGAACCCTTGACTCTCGTAAAGCTATGAGTTTATTACAGACCTTCTTGATGTCCTTACTTGTCTATAATCATCCGTAGTTGCTTACTTCCATACCCTTGTGCTTGTATAGTTGCTTCTGAACCGATATTTTAACTGCCTTCCCAGTGTCACTTTTGTTTATCCCCGTAACACTCATACAGTACCTTTAATTACCCCGACGCTTGTTTGAATATATTTCAAGTATTATAATGATATTCTTTGAGGCTGAATTCTCCATGTTGGGTTCTACTACGTTTATCTTACACGATCTGATGACTCATCTGTAACCTCCTGTTTAGCCATAATTGGGATTTTCTTGACCAATCTCTAACTACTCGTTGGTCCATTCTGATATCAATATTCCTCATAATCATTCTTTGGTTATTTCCTTTGTCTTAACTTACGTCTCGCACTAGCTCCTTATTTATTAATGACAGCTCGGGCAGAAACCTTTACTTCCTTTAATATTCCATAGTCGCTAAGACCACTTAATTCTGACTTAATACCATATCACTCTGTATTCCCCCCTTTAGGGGTATACTAAAAGCTGAAGCCACAAGGATTTACTTATAGATATTTTACCTCCTCATTTTTGGCGTTGTTTCTCAACATCAATGATCCTTACTCGCCTCGCGGCAATCCTTATATACCAAGGATGACACATTCCCTTACTCGCGAGGGTGGCACTTAGCGTAACTGGTACATACAGTCTCTTAAGCTTAATTTTGCTCACATTGCTTGCTCTAGGGAAGTGTCTCTCTGAATGACCATTCTCTGAATTCATCATGAATCTACTTTTGTGGTCCGTCCTATTATTGCCAGAACATGATCTGAAATTCTCAAGATAATGACTATTATCAAATCACTCAGTTCCTAATTCATATTTAGTTTATCTTGTTCACTAGTTCATATTAATTTGTATTACTATGGGGTCTAAATTTTCCTCTTGGTAATCGCGTTAGAGTTGCGCATTTATTTCTCGAAATGTGGATATGACCTTATGGACTATATTCTTTTATTTTCTTAAGGCCTATCACCTTTCGTCTCTTCGTTCATTTGACAATAGGTTATGTAACACTCTACCGTTTTCATCAATGTATCCCACCTTATTCATAATGCTTCCTTATCTCTCTTCTCATTATTCTACTAATATTTCTTCATATCCTTTTTCTTGTGAAAACTTCAATACAACATTCTTTCGCTTTTAGATTTCCTTGGATCCATCCAGTGGCTCTTTAAGTTGCTTAACGTTTTCGCTTTACTCGGGAAGCGAGCCACACTAAGGTAATATTTATCCCTCCAAGGCTTATAGTTCAAGTCTTTGTAGTACTCATATCTGGCTGCACTACTTTAGGGTGCACCATCTAGGTGTCTCATAAAGAGATCTATTAGCACATTTGCAATATCCTACGGAAATGTCAACTGACGCAATCAATTCATCCATCATATCTTCTTATACTGCTTTTGTTAACCCTCATAGGACATATTTGGAAAGGGTGTGACCAATTGTATATACCTCTATTACTGTTAAATATAACTCAAGAAGCTTATTTTCCTCTACCTCAATTATAAATGTTGTTAACCTTCATTAACTAGGTACCTCGTACCCTTTTTCACCTTGCTCCTTTTACTTGCCGAAACTTGTACTTATCTTCTTAATCTCTCATTGTCCTTCACCATAATGATGGATAGGCATTCTTGCCTTAAGACTTCTTATCAGGAAGCTTACCCATTTCAGTACACCCATGATCTGCTAAATACCTCATATTTACTTATCGTAGGCATCATACAAAATTCAATTCCTATGACTCAGTTCTTCCACAACTATCTCTCTTTCCAACCTTCTTTCGGGAAGTAGGCATCATCTTATTACGAATAAAATAGAATTTCAGAACTTGGATTCTTATAAGTGAGCTCTACCACACGATCTAGAGTAAGAAGAAAGAGTGACCATCCTAAATGCCCTGTAGCCTCCTGCTTATAAGTGTGGTGCACGACACACACATAAACAAGACTCTACTAGACACGGCTTGTAGACTCCCTAGGAGAACTGCTCTGATACCACTTTTGTCACGCCCCGAACTTGGGGGAGCGAGACCGGCACCCAGTGCCTTACCTATCCTTGCGTACCAACTTGTAACTAAGGGACTCTGAACATATGATGTCATACTTTTGGCCATGGGCCACATTGGAAGACGACAACGAATGCTGACTAAATATGAATATAAATCTTGGCCAACAAGGTCGTCATATTTATTACAACTGACAAACAAACCAAATATACATACAAAACATGAAAGCCCAACATACTGTACTAACTGACAAAATATGTATACATGCCTTTACTAATGGATATACTGTGATCAGAACAGCTATCCGACCTACTCATGACATATATACGTATATATACAAGATATACATAAGGCTCTAGACCCGGAAACTCCGAAAGGCATGGAGCTTACCGATCAAGCTGAGCTCGGGCAACACTTATTAAAGAGGCCTACTCGTCTGTCTGTCTGACCTGCATGCATGATGTTAGTACGAAATAATGTACTGAATATGTAAGGCAATATACTGAAAGCTGAAACTGAACTGAATATATATAACTGCAAGTAGCTGGAAGTCTAAGATAATCTGAATATATGCTTACCTACTGATACTGACTCAATTTTCTCAATATAGTAAGTAAAATAGTTGCCCGACCCTAAAAGGCTCAGTATACATATATATCTTCTCTGTCGTAGTAGGCTCGTTCATAAGCGCTCGGCCATACTAGACTATGTATCTCGACCAACTGGGCTCGCTCATAAGCTCTCGACCACAGTAGGCTCGGTATATATATAACTGCTCTGCCATAGTAGGCTCGCTCATATACGCTCGGCCATACTAGGCTATGTATCTCGACCAACTGGGCTCGCTCATAAGCGCTCAGCCATAGTAGGCACGGTATATAACTTACTATCTGATTAGAGGTTGCCCAATAGGGGCCTGCCAATCGATTATAGCTCGATGGTAATGAAAATACTTTTAATACTGTATATATGTAAATTATCTTCTTTCTTGACTGGAAGAAGGAAATACTCAACTGATA
Organism: Nicotiana tabacum; assembly: GCF_000715075.1. Lineage (NCBI taxonomy): Eukaryota > Viridiplantae > Streptophyta > Magnoliopsida > Solanales > Solanaceae > Nicotiana > Nicotiana tabacum. Next base: position 48,113,152 of record NC_134099.1, on the reverse strand, counting down.
TGAATTCCCTATAAGGAGTTACAAAACTACAAAAAATTATACGTAACTTGCGAGACTAGCAAATTATACGTAAATTTTGGGCTATGACTTTTTTTTATGCTTTGTTATCAAACTTGTATAATGACAAGATCATGCAAAATAAAGGAAGAGCTTAGCCTTAACATACCTTAACCGGTTCTCTTGATAATTCTTCTAACAACGTTAATTGCGTAACGGCGGATCAAACTAGGGAAAAATACAAAAACTAACCTATTATGAACAGATTTATGACATGAGTCTTTTATCTATGGATTCCGTGTTGAGCTTGAATCATTTCATCTACGATTGAGGTGAGCTTGGCATAATATCCAAGGAAATTGACGCAAAATAACAACTCTATGTCAGCATGCCAGTAGTACTTCAACACCATATCATAGGCCTATAACACATGGTGTTGGCCACAAATTTTAGGTAATTGGTAACACATGTGACCCAACATCTGTTGCTAGTGATCTTAGCCATTCCTTATGCATGAATAGAGAAGGGGGGTAGAGCTTTCCACTTCATCCATTTGTATATTTTACAAGACAACACAATCCTTACATGGTTTGTTGCTAATAATTCCAAAATGAATCCTTGACTAAGAGTTGCTGAAATTTTTGGAAAAGAACGTTATTTTGGTTTGAATCTTTTCTTAAGAGATTATAGATGTTGTCCTTACTTTTAGGTAGGCCCAAATAAAAAGCTTGGTGTCACATAATCTTCATTCCAAGTTTGACACCTTTACCTCTCTTTTAATAGTCATAAATTAGGAAAGGGGGTGCTGCCACGTTGAGCAGGGGTCAATGTTGTTACATCTCGCATTTTCGTACGTTAAAAGTTTCGTCTTCGGTTAACCGATGTAGAATCGGGGATGAGATCATCTTGACGTTAACGTATTAACGTTATTTATAACAAGCGATAAATAAGTGTTATGAGGGATAAAGGGGTATACGGATTAACGAAAATGAGTTTCGTTGAAAGTGGTCAATTTGAAATTATATTACGGGTCGAGCGATAATACCCGATAATTATGAACTAGTACCATACAAGGTACCATATGACCACAGTAGTATAATATATAAAGTATATATGAAGTATTTTAAAAATAAATAGAATTTTAAGTAATTTGGGAAAAAATTTAAATTATGCGGGTAATTGATTAATTACCGGGTAACAAGACATTACCCGATTAACTAATAAGGAGATAAAAACCTTAATAAAATAACTTCTCAAATGTGGCAAGAAGCCACCAATGTCAAAGAGTGACTAAGGAGTCACTATGCCTAGGTGGCAAACTAGGATTAAGTAAGAAATGGTTGTCTATACAATCTGATATGAATCAAAATTCCAAGAAAACAAAAACGTGTTCCTTTCAAAATCTCAAGGATAATCCAAGGTGAATTATGCAAGTTTAAGTATGATATAACAATAGCAACCATCTATGAGACCAAATATCATTGAGATGGATGTTCCTACTACAACTATTTCATCTTTGGAAACGTTGTCCATTTCCCTCTTTTAACCTTAATTGGTTTATCTCTTTGGCATTTGAAACCACTGGCTCAACTAATACAGAAAATGTTAGTTCATTCCAAAGAAGCAATTTCGTCCATGAATTTCTAAGAAGTAGGGACAATTTTTTTTTAATCAACGAAGGTTTTCCAACGGAATATTATACGAAGTTTTCCCTACTCCAGGTATGTTAGGCCCTCTCCTCTTTCTTTTGGCATGATCTAGATTATACGAAAGAAACGAGAAAATACACAGTTTGTATAAATTATTCTATTCATAGAAATAGTAGGGGTGTCTATATTCTTGATTCCCCATGAGAATTATTATTTTCTTCTGTTCATGGGTCTCAGAATAATACGCAGTTGGAAAAATTTATCCGGAAGGAATATTGAGATTATTACGTATTTTTCATGCATTTCGTACATGTGCATTGGCCCATGACCAGATGGCGTTATATACGCGTATATATGTAAATATATGTATATGGGATATGGGAAAAGGTTACGGCGTTATATACGCATCACCACCTGATTAGTTGGTATATGATGATGATATTGCCCACAGTGGCTAAAATATGATTCAAACGGTGTTATATACTCATATATATGTATGTATTTAAATGGCGTTATATACGCGTATATATGTGTATATGGGATATGGGAAAGGTTATGGCGTTATATACGCACCACCACCTGATCAGCTGGTTTATGTTGATGATATTGCCCACAATGGTCGAGATGATATGATGGGATGCCCATAATGGCTTGATGATATTATGTACGCCATACCTATGCATGGCATGACATTTACACACACGTGCATGACGTTATAAACGTTTCAGTATTTACAAAGTTAATCAAATTTAAAAATGTGTTTCGGTATTCCATGTTCCATCTATGTCTTTTACGTACTAATTTCCATGCCTTACATACTCATTATATTTTTCGTACTGACGCCATATTTCACGGGGCCTGTGTTTCATGCCCGCAGGTGCAGGTAGGCAAGCTGACGTTCCCCATTCTTAGGATCCCTGATCAGCGAGAGTTGGCGTGCTCCATTTGATCCGGACCTGCTTTTGATATTGGTACGATACGTTTGTACATATATATGTATATGAGTATGACGTGGCTCAGTCCCGTCTTTGTACAGTTATGTTTCTGTTAGAGGTCTGTAGACAGTATGTCTAGTTGGGTTGTATATGGCCTTGTCGGCTTTCAGTTTTTGATGTATAGTTGTCTATAGCAGCCTTGCCGGCTGGCCCACTGTATTCTGCCTGTATACGTACATATGCCTTGATGGCAGGCTTCTTTCACGTATGTTAATTTTGTAATGCAGCAGATGTTATTCAGGTTCATATTTTAGACGCATGCTTAGGGGTGTTTGACAGGTAAGACTCAGGCGCCCGTCGCGGCCCATCGGTTTGGGTCGTGACAAAAGTGGTATCAGAGCAGTTCTATCCTAGGATTGTCTACAGACTGTGTCTAGTTGAATCTTGTTTATGGGTGTGTCGTGCACCACACTTATAGACAGGAGGCTACAGGACATATAGGATGTTACCCTCTTTTCTTATCTTAGATCGTGCAATATAAGCATTTGTGTTCCTAACGATGTGTTACGTTTTTAGCAATGCCTACTGTGAGCACGTGATTTTTGCTCTAAGCAAATTATTCCCAAAATTCAAACAAAATGATTCTTTTTCTTTATTTTTACAATTTTTGTGCAGTTTGGCGTCATTTTCTGATAGTTGTTGCATTTTATTTATGCCTGGTCAATTCATATAAAATACAAAAACATGCATTTGCATTTAGGATCTAATTTCATATGTTGGTATTAATCAGCGATTAATTTGTTTTATAATAGAATATATGAAAAATAACAAAAAGAGTCCATTTTTGCATTTTTAATTGTTTAATTGTGAATTCGTCCTGGAATAGTTTTTAAAATAATTTTAGGAATTAATTAGTTTAATTTTTGAAATATATTAGGAATTTATTTTAAATTTTGCAATTTTATAAAATTAGAAAAAAAGAATATACAAATTGAAGTACAAAAATTAAATAAAATAAGTCAAAAGAAAAGAAGTGAAAAAATTAAAAAGGGTTGCCCATGATTTGGGCCAATTAAACCACAACCCAGACCCGGCCATCCCAGAACCCCTTCCCCACCCGGTCCAATACACTAAAATCAAAACGATGTCGTTTGGCGTCGATCAATCCGAACCGTCGAGGTTAACAAGATCAACGGCTCAGAGGCAGGGTAGTCGTACTATAAAACTGTCCGAAACCTTACCCCCCACCCCGGTCCTTCGCCTTCCTCACCCTACCTCTCCTTTCAAACCCTAATCGCAGCCGCCTCAAACCCCTCATCGGCGGCAAGCGCAACCTACGCTGTTCAAACCCAAAATAACACCATAGACCCCCCATGAATCCCTCTTTCTATTCCCGCTATTGGTTTCCCTCTAATATTGCCGGAGCTCGTCGAATCTCCGATTAATGTTTTCCAGCCAAGTCGCAAACTCATCCAAACCGGCCCAAAATCACACCACACCATCCCCAGACTTCCCTCGACCCAAATCCATGACCATATTTCTTCAAATCTCGGTGAAGCGGCTCGAATTTCATATCTAAGAATTTCTGTCCAAAACCCTAACCCAAAATCTTTGTGATTTTGGACCGTAATATCCTTAACCATGTGTTCTCTTGTAAAAACACATGGTTAGGGATGTTATGTGTCAAAAATCTGGAAAGATTCGGACGTCAGCAACTGGCCGGAGTTTCTCGTGCTTCAGTGAGCTTTCTTGTTTCTTTTTATTTGCATGGTCGAAGTTTTAATTATAGTTTTGATTTCATTAAGTGTTCTGTTAATTTTATGTATAGTTTAAATTTTCTTTTTTCCTTGTTCCATCTGTTTTAATCAGTGAAGCATCTTCGCATTTTTAGTTTTGTTTTAGTTTGATGCATGTGTCATTTGTTAGTTAATCATAGTTCTAATTTCAGAATCGTCGTAATTGATTAGTTTGGATTCAATACCATTTTGTCCATTAATGTTAGCTAGATGTTTAGGTTGATTTCAATTGCTTTTTAGTTCTGAATTTAATGTTCGAATGGTCAATTGTGAGCTTATTGGTTAAAAGTTAGTTTAATTTCATTTAATATTGACTGATCCTGGTCTCCTGGTTTTTCTAAGTTGTTTGGGTTTGGGTGATTGAATAATTGGGATTGGTTAGTTCAATTGGTTAATTTCTGAGTTCTAATTAATCAGTCCTAGTTAGTTTTGAATTAATTTAGGGGATTGGTTATAGTTGTTGAGAATGTAGGTAGAATCAGTAACTTTGAGAAGCTTTCAGGGGTAGTTTAGGCATTGAAAAGGGTAATTCTGATAAGAATAATAATTTTAAAGTAGGGGTAAGGGTAGTATAGGTATTGTGGGGGTAGAAGAGCATCCTAGGGCCTTCTAGAAGGGTACTTTAGTGTAGGTGTTAGCACAATAGAGGGATTTACTTGTTGAGCAAGTCAAAATAAAGGGACTAAACTTAAAATAAGGTAGGGACTAAAAAGAAAACCCAAAATCTGACTGACCCTCTTGTATCACCTATAAAAGAGCATCAAGTGCCTTGAGGAAGGCGATTGAATTTTCAGCTCAAAAATCCCCACCAAAAGCTCTCCTCCTTGCTTTCAATTTCAGCTAGCATCTCAATTCCAATACTTAAGAAAAAAAATCAAAAAATGGAAAAATCAAAAACAGTTTTATTATTTCATCACTAGTGTTAGTGATTCTCAGTCCTTCCTTGGGCATTCCTCATTCCAGCTTCAGGTTCTATTTCTAAAAGTGTTCGGGAGTGATTAATGACTGATTCAAGTGAGTTTGGGGCCTATTAGTTTGGACTTCAGTTGAGATTTAGGTCTAGCAGGATTTCAAAGGCATCTAGGCTCACCTGTGAGGGCTAGGAGTGCATTTCAAGTGTGTGTTGGACTGATCTGTTGAGTCTGCTTATATTTCTAATTTTTCAAAAGCATTTCCTGGCCTGTTCTGTGATGATATACTGCTGAGTTGTGTTGCTGTTCAAAGTAGCTGACTTCTTTTCTTCTCATATTTTCCCTTATCCAGGTACACAATTGTACCTCTGATGACTGTGAGCTAAAGTGTGCAGAAACGAATTTCTGTGAAGAATGAATTTACTTGCAGAATTGAGTTCTGATTTAGCTAATTTCCAGATCTACGTATTCAGTGCTTAGTTCATGGATATTGTTTAAGTTTTGCTTGCTTTTGTGCTAAATGGACTATATAAACTGTTATGTTTCGGATTCATGTGATTACTATAAAGTGAGCACTAGTGTTAGTTGATTACATGATAGGTTGATAGCAATGATGGCGTGAATTAATGCAGAAGTAATTAGTCTGCTTTGTGTTGTTGAAATCGTTTCTACAGCTTGGTTCTGACCTTAATGATATCTGAGGACTCACTGGAACACCAGTAGATAAATTAGTCTGTGCATAAAACTGGAATTCAATTAGCTAATATCCCTTTAATTCGAGTAGATGTGTATTGTTTCCCCTTTGCTATAATTATTGAACACTTAAAATAATTTAGGGGTAATTTCAGTGGGCGTTTGGCTGAACTAAATCGAGACCTTGCTGGGCTCAGCGATAAGCCATCTCAGGCTGTCACACGGACTGCCTTCATGAGTTTGGGCTTCCTAAGGGATTCAATCCCAGGTGCTGTTGTCTGTCATCTGGGCTTCCCTTTCTCCTGCCTGGCCGAATTTTTGGGCCCTTTTTGAAGCCCATCAGTGGTCCAGCTCGTTGTTGAGTTTGGACTACTGAATTTTAGTGCATAATATCGGTTCAGTTTTCACGTAATTAAGTTTTCTTTTTTCGTTTAGGGACAATTGATCAATAAAAAATTGTAGTCACTCTCAAATGGGCCTTTTTAATAAAATGTTGAGACGAATCTCGCCAAATAAAACTACAAATTGCAGGGCCCTCGATAAATATTGTCCTAATTTCTTAGAATTCGGAATGGGCCGTTTAGCGAATTTCATGGCCTTCCCTAAAGATAATAACGCGTTAGACACTTTAGGAGCATTTTTAATAAATTACCTTCTTAAACTCGGGTGCGCATTGATGTGACCCAAATCCAAATCTCAACGGAGTCGAAATGTGTCAACAATCACGGGCGCATTGATTGCGACGGGGTTCGAAATGCGTTTTCACGACATCGTAATTCTTATAAAATAAATAATGATAGAAAAGAGGTTCACAAATTGAGACGAGCCTCACCGCACAAAAATAAATAAATGTGGGGCCCTCAATAAATAATTATCGAAATAATTAGAATTTGGGATGGCCGTTTAGCGAACTTCATGGCTTTTCCCCAAAATAATACTACGTTAGCATCTTTAGGCATGATTTAATTAAATTACTTTCTTAAACTCGGGTGCGCATTGATGCGACCCAAATCCAAATCTCGATGAAGTCAAAATGTGTCAACAACCACGGGCGCATTGACTGCGACGTGGTTCGAAACGCATTTTCATGATGTCGCAAATCTTTTAAAATAAATAATGATAAAAAGCGGTTTCACAAATAAACGGCACATAAGCTAGCATGTATTAAAATCAGATGAAACCAAATACAATAGTTAAGCGACCGTGCTAGAACCACGGAGCCCGGGAATGCCTAATACCTTATCCCGGGTTAACAGAATTCCTTACTCGGATTTCTGGTTCGCAGACTGTTAACAGAGTCATATGTTTCATCGGTTCGGGATATAATCGGTGACTTGGGACACCATTAATCTCCCAAGTGGCGAATCTGACTAATTAATAATTAAATCCCGTTTCGATTGTCCTTTAAATGGAAAAATTCTTTTACGCCCTTGCGGGTGCAGTGAAAAGGGAGGTGTGACAGCTATGGCGACTCTTCTGGGGACCGAACCCAGAATCTCTGGTTTCGCAGGGTTCAAAATTCGAGCTTAGATAAATTGTTGTATTTAATTGTATCTGATTTTCCTACATGTTTTGTGCTGAATGTGCTAAAATGTTACCGCTTTGATATTATCTGAACTGTATATAAACTGTGTCGACACCCTTCTCTCTTCACCTCCGGGGATGTGCTTACTGGTTGAGACTCCCTATACTGTTAGTGTCATACCTTGAAATAAGAAAGGGGCCGGACAAGTTACGAAGCCGGATGGCCTTTTGGTTCTCGGTAAGTTGCCCCCTCATCGACTCGAGTTGTCCGCTCGGGTACACAGTCTAGAACACCGACCCAGGTTTTGAACATAGAATAACGTGATTTCATGCCGGATCCCTAGTAGGAATGCTTATTTGCATCACGTTGCATTTGACTTAGGGGACTCAACACAGGGATTGGGTCCATCCATGACTAGCAACCTGAAATGAAAAGACCATCCTGATGCATTCACTTGTGCTACGCATTTATTTGTTCCGAACCTGCATGTTGACCGGTTTCTAAATCTCGAAAATGTTGGAAAATTGAGAAAAGAAAAAAAAAGGAAATAACAGTTAGGGAGTTAAAAACCCAATGCCCAAACACTGTCGAAACTCTGCCGAAATTTTGAGAAAATGAAAAAGGAAAATGCTTTATTTCTAATAGTCTGTTTTACTAAAAGCAAAAGAAAAATAGAAAAAAAAAAGGAGTTTTTTATTTTTGGAAAGTGTTTGTTGAAAAAAAAAGTCTTTTATTCTTAGTTTGGAAAATAGGTTGTTTATTGTTTGTTGAAAATAAAAATTGAAAATGCAAAAAAGTATTGTTTTAAAATAGTTCGGTTAATTTGCCCAAACTACACCGGTTTGATTCTCATAGGGTGTGAGATACGTAGGCAACCCTCATCGGGTCCAACCTTTCTTTTGCAAAAATAGCCAAAAAATGTCAAAATTTTTATTTTTCGTCGTAAATAAGTCAAGTGGGGCCGTCTTGTCATAAATAGCCGAATGTCCCCAAAAGGGACGCTGGAAGGCTGACTTTGCAAAAACGGCCATCTTGGTCAATTTTTGATTTTTGACTGGTTGACTTTCGCAGCCTTAAAATCTTTGTTCCCGAAGTGCTGAAAGGCCGCGTTTGAGAATCGAGTTCTTCATTTTTAAAATTTGAAAATATATATGTAATTCTGAGTCAAAATATAGATAGTTCTTTTTTGAGTCGAATAAAAGTTTTTCTTTTGCTTAATCGCCTTAATAAATGGACAGGATGAGCACGATGCTGAATGAACCCTTTTCAATAATGACCAAAATCCCTTTTGATTTGTGATTATGGTGGAATGACTTAGGCAAAGAAGGGCAAGACGAAGTGAAAAAGTATTTGAAAGATCTCCCGGATTTATTAGACATTCAGCCTTGGGGGGATATTATCAGGGCATTGGTCGTGCATTGGGATTCGGCACATAACGTATTTCATTTCTCGGAATTTTAGCTCACCCCGACATTGGAAGAAATAGCAGGGTACATCGGAAGTGATCAAGCTCCATTACGGTTCAAATACTTAATTGCTCCCAGGGCCATTACCATACACTGGTTTTTGGATTCTTTGAAAATACCCCGAACAGTTCATCATCCAGATTTTGCAAAGGGTTTCTGCAGTTTCCGCTTCATATATGATAGATATGGCCACGTGGGCGGATTCAATAATCCAGACTTTAAGCTATGCAGTAGAAATAACCGACAAAAATGGGAGGAACACAGACGGGTGGCTTTTATGATAGCCTTTTTGGGCCTCATAGTATTCCCAAGGAAAGATGGTGATATGGATTTGAAAGTAGCGGGGGTCGTCAGCACCCTGCAAACCATGGGGAAAAGCACTTTAGCACCTATGATCGTGGCTGACATCTTCCGGGCTCTCACTGCTTGCAAAGCTGGGGGCAAATTTTTTGAGAGATGTAACTTGTTGTTACAAATGTGGATGACTGAGCATTTGTGCCCCCGCTCTCAGCTCTTGAGTTATGGTTCATTTGAGAAAACTTGTATAGGAGAATTTTACACAAGGATCAAAGGGGCTAGTCTACCTGAAGGAGTCACGGCTTGGACATCATTATTTTGGACCCTCACTGCCAGCCAGATACAGTGGGTGCTCGGATGGTTGCCTGTCGAAGAAGTCATATATATGCTAGCAGCCAGGCCGCATTTTCTGTTAATGGGACTCAAAAGCATCCAGCCCTATGTGCCATATCGGGCTCTGAGGCAGTTCGGGAGGTATCAAGTAGTACTGAGAGATGAAGATCTGAGTACCCAAATGGTCGAAATTAGTCCTGACGGTCGGTTCCCCGAAGAAGAAGTTTTCCAAATCTGGAGTGAGTGTCAACATTTGATGCGAATACTTGTGTGTTAGATATAGCTAAAGGGGAAGTTGCCCCGGGGTATCATGATTGGTTCAGAGGTGACGTGGCGTGCGGGAGACCGGCTAAAAGACCTCATCTCGAAGATATCTCCGAGTCGTCCCAAGAGCAGTGGGACTAGTTAGCAAAGGAAGAAGTCTATCGAGTTGAGATTGGTAAGATGAAACAGCAAGTTGAGAGTCTGAAATTCGAGAACAGTGTATAGATTTCCGCGGATCAAGGTGAGAAGAACATACTGGCTCAAGAAAATGAGGCGCTTAGGGCCCAAATCAGGCAATTAAGGATAACCATCGATAAGCAACCAAGGAGCCGATCTGATGAGCAATTGATAAAAAGGCTGGAAAATGAAGTCAGGGAATGGCGGGATGAATTAGAAAAATCTGAGAATATCAAGGCAGAGCTTAAAGTGCAATGGGCTACAAGAACACAGGAGCATCGCTAGTACTTGAATCAGTTGAAAAGGGACCATGAGAAAATTGTTGCCAATTTAAATAGAAAAGTGGTTGCCCTTGAGGGTAAAGCGGTTAGGCAAGCTAGAGATTTTGGAATTGAAAGTGGACATTGTTACGACTTGTTGGCCCAAATGGAGGTAGAAGTGCAGCAGTTGCAAGATCAACACCTGCATGACTCTCGAGCTTTAAAGACGTGCAGCGATCAGATAAGACGCTTGCTTATAGAAAAGAAGCAAACAAAAGACAGGATTAGAGCCATTGCTCATGCCATTTTCAGGAGGTGCTGGGTTTGTGAAGACATGACCTATACTACTTTTGTCTCAGTAGTAATGATCTATGTGAAGCAAACCATGAATGAATTAGAGCAGCTTGAAAGGGATTTGGATCCTAGGCCCGCGGCGAGGCCGAACGACGCCCCGCGGACACCTAAGTTTGAAGCACTAGAGTATGTATAGTCCGTGTCTGTTGTTTTCTACCTTTTGAGTCTGTCTTTTGTTTGTCCGTTGTCTTTTCAGGTCAAGTATGTTTGCAGTCTTAGAGTCTGTGTTTGCTTTTAATTTGCGTCTGTTAGTTTCATTCCGAAAAGTGTTTAGTTTGTAATAGTTTGTTTTAGTAATGAAAATTGAAATTTTCAAAAAATTCTTATTTCCACCCTTTTTTTTGCTTTTATTTTCACGAACTACGCTTGGTCTGATTCGTGCGGGGTCACGATACGTAGGCAATCTCCATAGGATTCGACCGTAATCGTAAGAAAAAAAGAAGAAGAAAAAAAACAAAGAAAGAGAGAAAGAAAGAAAAGAGCGGAAAAACAAAAAGAGAAAGAGAAAGCAAGAAATGAGCGAGAACACAAAAGAGAAAGAAATAGAAGAAAGAAAAGAGCACAAAAGAGGGATAAGGTGAGAAATGTGAAAGAAAGGTAAAAAGAAACAAGGAACTAAGTGCCGGTATGACGCATGCAATCGAGCAAACACATAATAGAAATGATTAATTGTATAGGTACATTCATGTCAACGTGCGGTTGTCAAATCTGTTAAGACTTAATCACTAACAAAGTGGTTGTCTAAATGTGTGAGTCCAGGCAGGTGGTTAGTTGATTGGCAATTCTGGCAACTTACCCGTACAACACCCGGTCGAAAGATAAAGTAAACATGACAGGGCAGGACTCAGAAATCAGCATCGTAGACCCTTCAAATGAAGTTGAGGTAACAGATGTGGGTGCTATGAAAGAAGAGATGAGGAAACTAAAAGCACAAATGGCCGAAATGCATCGGGCATGGTCTCAGGGACATCCGGCACCACTATACCCCGCTAATCCATCTTACATCCCACCCCTGGCTCAGGCTCCGGAGCCCACCACTACCCACGCATCTTTAGCCTTCCCCTATCACACCCAGGGCTATGGTACTACTTCATACGCTCCTCTAGCTCTACCACCCAAACAGAACCCTCCCCCACCCATGGGTCCAGTCTTTGTGGCACCTCCCCCAGCCCCATTACATAGATCGTCCAGTGAGCCGCTATTCCAACCTCACGACACCCAATATTACCCTCTCAAACCCACTTTCAAAGTGCTTGAGCCATATACCTATTCTCCCCATTTTGAAATCCCGGGAGAAGTTGAGAAACCGGTTAAGAATGCAGAACAGGAGGAAGTGATTCGTAAAGTCAAAAGCCTGGAGCAATCCTTCAGGAACATGCATGGTTTAGGCAACCAAGTCAGCGTTGCGTACAAAGATTTGTGCCCTTTCCCTGATGTTCAGTTGCCTGCGGGGTTTAAAATGTTGAAGTTTGACTTGTATAAGGGGCACGGTGACCCAGTAGCCCATCTGCGTGGCTTTTGTAGCAAGATGAGAGGTGCTGGGGGGAAGGAAGAATTGTTGATAGCATATTTCGGTCAAAGCTTGAGCGGGTCCGCACTGGAATGGTACACGAGACAGGACCCTAGCCGATGGTATACATGGGATGATTTGGCACAAGCATTCATTGGCCATTTTCAGTGTAACCTTGAGATAGTCCCTGACCGTCTGTCATTGTTGAAGCTGGAAAAGAAGCCTGGGAAAGTTTAAGAGAGTTTGGTTTCCACTGGAGGGAACAAGCAGCAAGGGTTGATCCTCTGATGAGGGAGAGTGAGATGGTAGATTACTTCTTGCAAACATTGGAGCCTACCTATTTTGGTCATCTAGTGACATCTGTCGGAAAGTCGTTTAATGAAGTGGTAAAGATGGGAGCCATGATTGAAGAGGGATTGAAGTCTAACAAGATCTTGAGCTACTCGGCATTGAAAGGAACCACCCAGGCCATCCAAAGCGGTACTGGTGGTGCGCTTGGAAAGAAGAAGAAGGAAGAAGTTGCTATGGTTGAAACTAGTGCTTGGTCCAGGCCCAATAACTCTCTACCCTACTACACCCAACCCAGACCCCACCACCCAAACTACCAATATACCCCATATGGTCCACCGCAACACTACTATCCACCACCAGAACCACACTTTTCTATCCACCACGCCCAGACATACACTCATCCTCCGGTGCACTCGCAATGGCAGGCACCGACTCCCCAAAACATACATCCACCCCCACAAAACACCTATCCACCCCCCAGGGCAAACATACCAGGAACCAGCTTCCGCCCAAACCAAGCTTTTAGAAGTGAGAAGGCCCCAAACAGAAAAACATTTACTCCGCTGGGAGAATCTTACACCACTCTCTTCCATATATTGAAACAGTTGGGAATGTTGACCCCAATTGAGTCCAAAGCACCAAACCCCCTTCCCAGAAACCTGGACCATTCTGTTAGCTGCGAGTATTGCTCAGGGATGCCGGGGCACGATACTGAAAAATGTTGAAAGTTGAAAAACGTGGTACAAGAACTCATTGATAATCGCCGTATTGAAGTACAAGCCCTAGAGGCCCCGAACATCAATCAAAACCCGTTACCAGCGCATTATGAAGCCAATATGATCGAATTGATACATAAGGGGGCAAAGCCTAAAAAACCCTCGCAGACAGTCATGGTGATCCGTTCTACGGAAGCCAAGGTCAAAGAAAAGACAGTTAGCGCAAGGCCAGTGGTTCAGCTAAAAGCGATAAAAGATAAGCCAGTGTTGGTAATGGGAAAAGGACCATTTGTTGCTGCAAAGAAGCTAGAGCCAGTCAAGTTAGTGGTACCGGGGTTATCATCTGCACCCATGGTTATTGTGAAAGGAGCCTACATAGAACCAGTTGTTATAAAGCCGGTAGTCCAATTACCCGTGGTTTATAGCAAAGTCGTACCGTGGAAATATGACAAGGTAGTGGTGACATACAAAGGAAAGGAAATTGAGGAAGAGAGTTGTGAAGCCCAAGGACTAACTCGATCGGGACGTTGTTTTGCTCCAGAGGAGTTGAGAAAGGCTAGGGGAGCTAAAGACAATCCAGTGCTAGTCAAAAAGGCTGTGACGGAAGAAGAGGTAGAAGAATTTCTGAAAAAGATGAAAGTGCAAGATTATTCCATTGTTGAACAATTGAGAAAAACACTGGCCCAGATCTCGTAGTTGTCATTATTGATCCATTCTGACGAGCATTGCCGAGCTTTGATGAAGATATTGAATGAAGCTCATGTGCCCGACAAAATTTCAGTGAACCATCTGGAGACAATTGCCAACAAGATCTTTGAGGTAAACAGGGTAGCATTTTCTGATGATGAATTGCCTGTGGAAGGCACAGAACACAATAAAGCTCTCTACTTAATGGTCAAGTGTGAAGGTTTAATGGTTACTCGGGCACTGATCGATAACGGGTCAAGTGCTAATATTTGTACGTTGTCCACATTGAACAAGTTGAAGATTGATGATGATAGAATCCGCAAAAATAGTATTTGTGTTCGAGGGTTCGACGGAGGGGGAACAAACACAGTGGCAGATATTGTACTCGAATTGACTATTGGCCCAGTCGAGTTCACTATGGAATTTTAGGTGTTGGATGCTACAGTGTCCTACAATCTTTTGTTGGGTCGACCATGGATCCACGCGGCCAAAGCAGTACCTTCCACACTGTACCAAATGGTCAAGTTCGAGTGGGACAGACAAGAAATCGTGTTATATGGGGAAGATCCCACATGCGCCATGAAGGATGCCATTGTGCCCTTTATAGAAACTGAAGATGATAAGGGACCATGGGTTTATCAGGTCTTCGACACGGTCCCGGTGAATAGAGTTCCCGAGAGTAAAAGCATTCCATGTCCCAGGGTGGCAGCTGCGACCGTCATGGTAGTATCAAAAATGCTGAGTAATGGGTTCGTGCCAGGAAAAGGTCTGGGGGCTGAGCTTCAGGGCATTGTGCAACCTGTTTCTCTGCCCAAAAATCGGGACACCTTCAGACTGGGGTTCAAACCAACAGCGGCAGATGTTAGAAGGGCTCGTAAATTGAAAAAGAAAGCTTGGGTTCTTCCCAAACCGATTCCACGCTTGTCTAGGTCTTTTGTCAGGCCGGGCATCAAGAAGCAGTCATTGGCAAAGGTGTCGGGTCCACTGATTGGTGCAGAGGGGAACTTGGATAAGGTGTTTGAGAGGGTATTTGTTGAGGTGAACATGGTTGAGGCCGGGGAAGGGTCAAGCGGAGTAGATATACAGTACATCGGACCGCATGCTAACATCAACAATTGGGAAACTACTCTTCTTCCAATTCGGAGGGAGTCATGGTAGTGGGTTTTGTTTTCCTTTTGCCACCTGGATTATTCCAGGATTTGTAATTCAGTTGTTATGTTCCTTCCGTTTGGATGAGTTAAAACCCTGTTATCTTTACATTCAGTGAAATGCAATTTCCTTCATTCCTAATTTTGTTTCCATTTGTTCTTTTCTTTTGTACAGTTCTTTTTATGCTGATATCAATGATATGACATGCATGAGGAATCTTCGGCCCAGTTTTAAGAGCCAATCTAGTTCAGAATTAATAATACAAGAAATCGAGTGATGGGGTGGATTGTAACGACGATGAGGCTTATGAGGAGATTAGTAGAGAATTAAGTCACTTCGAAGAAAAACCCAAACCTAACCTAAATGACATAGAAGCAGTTAATCTAGGGGACCAAGACAGTGTGCGGGAAACTAAAGTAAGTGTTCATCTGGAGCCACAACTCAAGGAGGAGATAATTAAAGTTTTGTTCGAATACAAGGATGTTTTTGCATGGTCGTATGATGATATGCCGGGACTAAGCACCGATTTAGTGGTTCATAAATTACCCACTGATCTGGCACTCCCTCATGTCAAGCAAAAGTTGAGAAAGTTCAAAACGGACATAAGTGTGAAGATCAAAGAAGAAATTACCAAGCAATTTGATGCAAAGGTCATTCGGGTTACACGGTATCCCACTTGGTTAGCTAATGTTGTGCCTGTGCCGAAGAAAGATGGCAAGACCAGGTTGTGTGTCGATTATCGGGATCTTAACAAGGCAAGTCCAAAAGACAATTTCCCACTGACCAACATCCATATACTGATTGACAATTGCGCCACACATGATATTGGTTCTTTTGTAGATTGTTACGCGGGTTATCATCAAATTCTATTGGACGAGGAAGATGCAAAAAAGACGGCATTCATCACACCGTGGGGAATGTATTGTTATCGGGTCATGCCGTTCGATTTGAAAAATGCTGGGGCAACTTATATGAGGGCCATGACAATAATATTCCATGATATGATACACAAAGAAATTGAAGTGTACGTGGATGATGTGATCGTGAAGTCTAGACAGCAGTCCGACCATGTCAGAGATTTAAGAAAGTTCTTTCAAAGGCTTCGCAGGTACAATCTTAAGCTCAATCCTGCAAAATGTGCTTTCGGGGTGCCATCTGGGAAGTTGTTGGGGTTTATAGTCAGCCGGAGGGGTATTGAATTAGACCCATCGAAGATCAAAGCTATTCAGGAATTGCCACCTCCAAGAAACAAAACTGAGGTGATGAGTTTGTTAGGAAGATTGAACTATATCAGTAGGTTCATTGCTCAGCTCACGACAACTTGTGAGCCGATTTTCAAATTGTTGAAGAAAGACGTTGCGGTCAAATGGGCTGATGAATGCAAGGAGGCTTTTGATAAGATAAAGGGGTATTTATCGAACGTGTTGGTCCCGCCAGAACCAGGGAGGCATATGATTCTATACTTGACGGTTTTGAATAATTCATTCGGTTGTTTACTAGGGCAGCACGATGTTACGGGTAGAAAGGAGCAGGCTATCTACTATCTCAGCAAGAAGTTCACATCTTACGAGGTTAAGTATACTCATCTGGAGAGGACATGTTGCGCCCTAACTTGG
Organism: Nicotiana tabacum; assembly: GCF_000715075.1. Classification (NCBI taxonomy): domain Eukaryota; kingdom Viridiplantae; phylum Streptophyta; class Magnoliopsida; order Solanales; family Solanaceae; genus Nicotiana; species Nicotiana tabacum. Next base: position 48,096,526 of record NC_134099.1, on the reverse strand, counting down.
GTAGCACAGAAGTTGAAACATTATTTGTCATCCTACAGCACTTACCTCATATCTCGCTTGGACCCACTGAAGTATATTTTTCAGAAGCCTATGCCCACAGGGAGGCTTGCAAAGTGGCAGATCCTGCTTACAGAGTTTGACATTATCTATGTGACATAGACTGCGATGAAAGCACAGACACTAGCCGATCATTTGGCTGAGAACCCCGTAAATGAAGATTACGAACCTTTGAAAACTTACTTCCCTGATGAAGAGGTGATGCACATTGACGAATTGGAACAAGTTGAGAAGTCGGGATGGAAACTTTTATTTGATGGGGCTGCAAATATGAAAGGCATGGGAATAGGAGAGGTACTTATTTCTGAAACGGGTCAGCATTACCCTGTTACAGCTCGGCTTCGTTTCTACTGTACGAACAACATGGCAGAATATGAGGCATGTATATTGGGATTGAGATTAGCTGTAGATATGGGTGTACGGGAAGTCTTGGTCATGGGTGACTCGGACCTACTGATACACCAAATTCAAGGAGAATGGGAAACACGGGATTTAAAGCTTATACCGTACCGACAATGTCTGCATGAGCTTTGTCAGCGGTTTCAGGCTATAGAGTTCAAGCACATTCCAAGAATTCATAATGAGGTTGCCGATGCTTTGGCTACTTTGGCGTCGATGTTGCATCATCCAAACAAGGCTTATATTGATTCGTTGCAGATTTAGGTCCGTGATCAGCATGCTTACTGTAATATGATAGAAGAGGAAATCGACGGCGAGCCGTGGTTCCATGATATCAAAGAGTACATCAGGACGGGAGTATATCCGGTACAGGCCACCGGTGATCAAAAAAGAATGATTCGGCGATTGGCAAGCGGGTTTTTCTTTAGTGGAGGAGTGTTGTACAAAAGAACTCCAGACCTCGGGTTGTTGAGATGCATGGACGCAAGATAGGCCATATCTATCATGAGTGAGGTATATTTCGGAGTTTGTGGACCGCATATGAAAGGGTACGTTCTAGCAAAAAGGATTCTCCGAGCAGGTTATTATTGGCTCACTATGGAGCGGATTGTATCAATTTTGTGCGTAAATGTCATCAGTGCCAAGTGCATGGAGATTTGATTCATTCTCCACCATCAGAACTACATATGATGTCCGCACCATGGCCTTTTGTTGCATGGGGCATGGATGTTATTGGGCCAATTGATCCGGCAGCGTCAAATGGGCACAGGTTTATTCTGGTAGCTATAGACTATTTTACCAAATGGGTGGAAGCTAAGACGTTCAAGTCTGTGACTAAGAAAGTTGTAGTCGACTTTGTTCATTCAAATATCATCTGTCGGTTTGGGATTCCGAAGGTAATCATCACGGATAATGGGGCTAATCTTAATAGTCATTTGATGAAGGAGACATGTGAGCAGTTTAAGATTACCCATGGGCATTCTACTCCATACCGTCCCAAGGCAAATGGTGTGGTTGAAGCAGCCAATAAGAATATAAAGAAAATACTCCGAAAGATGGTTGAAGGGTCTAGACAGTGGCATGAGAAGTTACCTTTTGCATTGTTAGGGTACCGCACCACCGTTCGTACCTCGGTGGGGGCTACTCCTTATTCATTGGTGTATGGCACCGAGGCAGTAATACCTGCAGAGGTGGAAATCCCGTCTCTGCGAATCATTGCGGAGGCTGAAATCGATGATGATGAATGGGCGAAAAGCCGCCTTGAGCAGTTGAGTTTGATTGACCAGAAGAGATTGCCATCAGTGTGTCATGGACAACTGTACCAACGAAGAATGGCAAGAGCATACAACAAGAAAGTGCATCCAAGAAAATTCGAAGTCGGACAGTTAGTACTGAGGCGGATTTTGCCTCATTGGGCTGAAGCAAAAGAAAAATTTGCCCCAAACTGGCAGGGACCATTTGTAGTAACCAGAGTGTTGTCTAACGGTGCATTGTATTTGACAGATGTAGAAGGAAAATGTATAGAAATGGCCATCAATTCCGATGCAGTCAAGAGATATTATGTATGATTTTTTATTTCTGAATGTATTTGTTTGTATTTGGCATATCTTAAAGATTGAAATAACGAAGGTGTTTTGTCCTGCTATCCAAACACTTTTATCCCTTGTCATCCCCTTTGAGCCTTACTTATTTTTCGTACCCCTCTTTCGGAATCAATGACACTATCAAGGAACATAGTTGCCGAACATAAAAGAAAAAAAAAGAGAAAAGCAAAGGAAAAAGAAAAGAAAAGAAAAGAAAAAGAAGAAGGAAAAAGAAGAAAAACAAAAACAAAAAGAAGAAAAATGAAAAATGAAGGAAAAGAGAAAGAGAAGGAAAAGAAGAAGAAAAAAAAGAAAAGAAAAGAAAAAAACACACAACAACAAAGGTAACTATGATACTATGAACTACATTTGACTTAATTCCGAAAGGGTACGTAGGGAGCCTTACTCCGAGGTTCAGTCATACCAAAATAAAAATCCAAAAATCTCCAAGCAAGAAACTGGGGCAGAAGTTGTGATTGTTGTGAACAGTTGGATTCCGAAAGTTGTAATTTGAACCCATTTGAATTGTTTTGAGCCTTTTTATACCTTTCTTTCTAACCCAATCCAAAAGTCTACATTACGGTCCAAAGAAAGACCTTCTGATCAGTTTTGAGAAATGCCAAGTTGAACAGGTAGGAATAACTCATGATAGGGGCAACACTCTGGTTCAAGCAAGAAAAAACAAGGTAATAATGAGAGAGTCTTATCAGTGAAAACCTTCACAGGCACCCTAAGGCGACGGGAGTTGAGAGAAAAATAAATGAGAGAGTCTTATTGGTGAAAACCCTCGCGGGCACCTTGAGGCGAAAGTGAGTTGAAAATGGTTATTTGGCAAGAGGGTTGTGGGGGAAAACTGTTTCGAGACACCACAGGATGAACAAGGTTAAGGTCTGGGTAATTCAAACAATTGGTGGAAGTCCTAGGCAATGAGGATATGGCAATTGAGAGTTGTTTAGTTGGATCGGTTGGGCCGATTAGTCCGAAATGCATGTCATGACCATTGGTGTCAGCTGTTCCGGTCAGATAAGTTTATTTTCTTCACTTCAGTTTAGTAGTCATCCGGTTTTGGATTCTTCTTATCCCTAACCCGTAAAACCATTGCATTTCATTCTCTTTTGGGGGGTTTTTTGTTTGTCTAAATGTTTAATGTCAGTTATGTTTAAAAGCAAGTGGGAAAGGATTTCAAGGCTCGCTACCAGCTTCCGAAATTGTAAAGCACAACGTGGTCAGAGCATGTCAAAAACAACATGATGTCAAGTGGAATACAGAGAATTAACGGAAATTTCATCGGTGGAATGATTGGGAAATGTCGTGGGAAATGCAAAGGTTCAAATAAAAGGGTCAGAAAAGTGAAATAACAGCTCGGGTGTAAAACATTTAGGTCGCCGGAGGTTGGGGAATTTAAAAGTTGGTCAGAAAATCAAACGGTTCAGGGTCAGTGCGTGGAAGTCAGTCAATACAAAGCAATGCAGGGGAAGGATTTTGCAGCAAGAATGCCATCAACTAACCACCATCTTAAACTAACGGAATTTTCTTTGATTGGAACAGGGGAAGAAAGTTGGTGGTTCAGGAGGAATTCTCCATAAAAGGGAAAGCAAGCAGTAATCAGGTTTGACCGCAAAGTGCGGTTTGATTAAATACAAGATAATCATGAATAGCGTAGGGGAATATAATTTGGTTGCAAAGTTTGCATGTTTAGGATAAAATGCAAGTTGTCAGGACCTTCCTGGATAATAGGACATAATTCAAATACCCGGATAAGATAACATGGTATAGTGAGAAGTAACACCTTAGGTTCATAATTGTTTGGAGTTGACAGGATCTTCCTGGATAAAGGGATGTAGTTTAAACCCTTGTAGATAACATGATGTAGTTGTCAGAACCTCCCTGGATAATAGGATTTAGCTTTCAATTCTTAGTAATATGTGATAATATGATTCAGTTTAACACTCACCCATACACCCAGCTTCCAAACTGGGGCAGAAAAATTTCCGTTGGTTGATTATTTTGTTGAAGTCAGGAGTCCGCCTGGAGAACAGAGACATACTTTTCGAATTTCGGCAATTAGGAGTCCGCCTGGAGAATAGAAACATACAATTCAAATTTTAAGCAATCAGGAGCCCGCCTGAAGAACAGAGGTGATACAATTCAAATTTTAGTTATCAATCAATTTCTTGTCTAATTTGAATCAGGAGTCCGCCTAGAGAATAGAGACATTCAATTTCAAATTCAGAAATCAGGAGTCCGCCTGGAGAACAAAGACATACAATTCAAATTTTAAGCAATCAGGAGCCCGCCTGAAGAACAGAGGTGATACAATTCAAATTTTAGTTATCAATCAATTTCTTGTTTAATTTGAATCAGGAGTCTGCCTGGAGAATAGAGACATTCAATTTCAAATTCAGAAATCAGGAGTCCGCCTGGAGAACAGAGACATACAATTCAAATTCAGAAGTCAGGAGTCCGCCTGGAGAACAGAGACATACAATTCAAATTTTTAGCAATCAGGAACCCGCCTGAAGAACAGAGACATGCATTTCAAATATTAGCAGTCAGGAGTCCGCCTGGAGAACAGAGACATGCATTTCAAATTTCGGCAATTAGGAGTCCGCCTGGAGAATAGAGACATTCAATTTCAAAATTCAGAAGTCAGGAGTCCACCTGGAGAACAGAGACATACAATTCAAATTTTAAGCAATCAGGAGCCCGCCTGAAGAACAGAGGTTCAAGTTTATTCAAGTTCAGCAGTTTGGAGAGAAAGAATAGCATCTCAGTGCACGATTTGAAGTAGCAATAGTGAGCTTCACAACAAGACAACAGGACAACAAGGAAGTTCAAGATGCAAGTTTGAAAACTTTAGATAGGATTTTTTTAAATTCGTAGTTCATAGTTTAGTCCAGCTTATTTATTTTGCCACGGTGTAATAAGGAAGGTTAGCGAGCAGTAGCAGCAGCAGCAATCGCAGTGAAATCACAGCTCCCGGTAGGCCCAGCTACCGGACACTCCCGAACTACACTGACCTGATTCCTGTTTAGCCCAGGATATATAGGCAACTTCTGAAGCAGAGTGCGGTCAAACTTTTCAAAATGCTTCACAACGGAATATTTGAATGGGCAAAAATCGCTCGTATTTGCTCACTTATCTTTGCACGAAAACTCTTCATGTTTCCGAGCAAAGAAGGGCAGCTGTGAGTACATAATATTTGCCCTAAGCAAATTATTCCCAAAATTCAAACAAAATGATTCTTTTTCTTTATTTTTACAATTTTTGTGCAGTTTGACGTCATTTTCTGATAGTTGTTGCATTTTATTTATGCCTGGTCAATTCATATAAAATACAAAAATATGCATTTGCATTTAGGATCTAATTTCATATGTTGGTATTAATCAGCGATTAATTTGTTTTATAATAGAATATATGGAAAATAACAAAAAGAGTCCATTTTTGCATTTTTAATTGTTTAATTGCGAATTCGTCCTGGAATAGTTTTTAAAATAATTTTAGGAATTAATTAGTTTAATTTTTGAAATATATTGGGAATTTATTTTAAATTTTGCAATTTTATAAAATTAGAAAAAGAGAATATACAAATTGAAGTACAAAAAATTAAATAAAATAAGTCAAAAGAAAAGAAGTGAAAACATTAAAAAGGGTTGCCCATGATTTGGGCCAATTAAACCACAACCCAGACCCGGCCAGCCCAGAACCCCTTCCCCACCCGGTCCAATACACTAAAATCAAAACGACGCCGTTTGGCATCGATTAATTCGAACCGTCGAGGTTAACAAGATCAACAGCTCAGAGGCAGGGTAGGCGTACTATAAAACTGTCCGAAACCTTACCCTCCACCCCGGTCCTTCGCCTTCCTCACCCTAACTCTCCTTTCAAACCCTAATCCCAGCCGCCCCAAACCCCTCATCGGAGGCAAGCGCAACCTACGCCGTTCAACCCCAAATTAACACCATAGATCCCCCATGAATCCCTCTTTCCATTCCTGCTATTGGTTTCCCTCGAATATTGCCGCAGCTCGTCGAATCTCCAATTAAAGTTTTCCGGCCAAGTCGCAAACTCATCCAAACCATCCCAAAATCACACCACACCATCCCCAGACTTCCCTCGACCCAAATCCATGACCATTTTTCTTCGAATCTCGGTGAAGCGGCTCAAATTTCAGATCTAAGAATTTCTGGCCAAAACCCTAACCCAAAATCTTTGTGATTTTAGACCGTAATATCCTTAACCATGTGTTCTCTTGTAAAAACACATGGTTAGGGATGTTATGTGTCAAAAATCTGGAAAGATTCGGACGTCAGCAACTGGCCGGAGTTTCTCGTGCTTCAGTGAGCTTTCTTTTTTCTTTTTATTTGCATGGTCAAAGTTTTAATTATAGTTTTGATTTCATTAAATGTTCTGTTAATTTTATGTATAGTTTAAATTTTCTTTTTTTCTTGTTCCATCTGTTTTAATCAGTGAAGCATCTTCGCATTTTTAGTTTTGTTTTAGTTTGATGCATGTATTATTTGTTAGTTAATCATAGTTCTAATTTCAGAATCGTCATAATTGATTAGTTTGGATTCAATACCATTTTGTCCATTAATGTTATCTAGATGTTTAGGTTGATTTCAATTGCTTTTTAGTTATGAATTTAATGTTCGAATGGTCAATTGTGAGCTTATTGGTTAAAAGTTAGTTTAATTTCTTTTAATGTTGACTGATTTTGGCCTCCTGGTTTTTCTAAGTTATTTGGGTTTGGGTGATTGAATAATTGGGATTGGTTAGTTCAATTGGTTAATTTCTGAGTTCTAATTAATCAGTCCTAGTTAGTTTTGAATTAATTTAGGGGATTGGTTATAGTTGTTGAGAATGTAGGTAGAATCAGTAACTTTGAGAAGCTTTTAGGGGTAGTTTAGGCATGGAAAAGGGTAATTCTAATAAGAATAGTAATTTTAAAGTAGGGGTAAGGGTAGTATAGGTATTGTGGGGGTAGAAAAGCATCCTAGGGCCTTCTAGAAGGGTACTTTAGTGTAGGTGTTAGCACAATAGAGGGATTTACTTGTTGAGCAAGTCAAAATAAAGGGACTAAACTGAAAATAAGGGAGGGACTAAAAAAAAACCCAAAATCTGATTGACCCTCTTGTATCACCTATAAAAGGGCATCAAGTGCCTTGAGGAAGGGGATTGAATTTTCAGCTCAAAAATCCCCACCAAAAGCTCTCCTCCTTGTTTTCAATTTCAGCTAGCATCTCAATTCCAATACTTAAGAAAAAAAATCAAAAAATGGAAAAATCAAAAACAGTTTAATTATTTCATCACTAGTGTTAGTGATTCTCAGTCCTTCCTTGGGCATTCCTCATTCCAGCTCGAGGTTTTATTTCTAAAAGTGTTCGGGAGTGATTAATGACTGATTCAAGTGAGTTTGGGGCCTATTAGTTTGGACTTCAGTTGAGATTTAGGTCTAGCAGGATTTCAGAGGCATCTAGCCTCAGCTGTGAGGGCTAGGAGTGCATTTCAAGTGTGTGTTGGACTGATCTGTTGAGTCTGCTTATATTTCTGATTTTTCAAAAGCATTTCCTGGCCTGTTCTGTGATGATATACTGCTGAGTTGTGTTGTTGTTACTGTTGCTGTTCAAAGTAGCTGACTTCTTTTCTTCTCATATTTTCCCTTATCCAGGTACGCAATTGTACCTCTGATGACTGTGAGCTAATGTTTGCAGAAACGAATTTATGTGAAGAATGAATTTACTTGCAGAATTGAGTTCTGTTTTAGCTAATTTCCAGATCTATGTATTCAGTGCTTAGTTCATGGATATTGTTTAAGTTTTGCTTGCTTTTGTGCTAAATGGACTATATAAACTGTTATGTTTCGGATTCATGTGATTACTATAAAGTGAGCACTAGTGTTAGTTGATTACATGATAGGTTGATAGCAATGTTGGCGTGAATTAATGCAGAAGTAATTAGTCTGCTTTGTGTTGTTGAAATCGTGTCTACAGCTTGGTTCTCACCTTAATGATATCTGAGGACTCACTGGAACACCAGTAGATAAATTAGTCTGTGCATAAAACTGGAATTCAATTGGCTAATATCCCTTTAATTCGAGTAGATGTGTATTGTTTCCCCTTTGCTATAATTATTGAACACTTAAAATAATTTAGGGGTAATTTCAGTGGGCGTTTGGCTGAACTAAATCGAGGCCTTGTTGGGCTCAGCGATAAGCCATCTCAGGCTGTCACACGGACTGCCTTCATGAGTTTGGGCTTCCTAGGGGATTCGATCCCAGGTGTTGTTATCTATCACCTAGGCTTCCCTTTCTCCTGCCTGGCTGAATTTTTGGGCCGTTTCTGAAGCCCATCAGTGGTCCAGCTCATTGTTGAGGTTGGACTACTGAATTTTAGTGCATAATCTCGGTTCAGTTTTTACGTAATTAAGTTTTCTTTTTTATTTTAGGGACAATTGATCAATAGAAAATTGTAGTCACTCTCAAATGGGCCTTTTTAATAAAATGTTGAGACGAATCTCGCCAAATAAAACTACAAATTGCGGGGCCCTCGATAAATATTGTCCTAATTTCTTAGAATTTGGAATGGGCCGTTTAGTGAATTTCACAGCCTTCCCTAAAGATAATAACGCGTTAGATACTTTAGGAGCGTTTTTAATAAATTACCTTCTTAAACTCGGGTGCGCATTGATGCGACCCAAATTCAAATCTCAACGGAGTCGAAATGTGTCAACAATCACGGGCGCATTGATTGCGACGGGGTTCGAAACGCATTTTCACGACATCGTAATTCTTATAAAATAAATAATGATAGAAAAGAGGTTCACAAATTGAGACGAGCCTCACCGCACAAAAATAAATAAATGTGGGGCCCTCAATAAATAATTATTGAAATAATTAGAATTTGGGATGGTCGTTTAGCGAACTTCATGGCTTTTCCCCAAAATAATACTACGTTAGCATCTTTAGGCACGATTTAATTAAATTACTTTCTTAAACTCGGGTGCGCATTGATGCGACCCAAATCCAAATCTCGATGAAGTTGAAATGTGTCAACAACCACGGGTGTATTGATTGCGACGTGGTTCGAAATGCATTTTCACGACGTCGCAATTCTTTTAAAATAAATAATGATAAAAAGCGGTTTCACAAATAAACGGCACATAAGCTAGCATGTATTAAAATCAGATGAAATCAAATACAATAGTTAAGCGACCGTGCTAGAACCACGGAGCCCGGGAATGCCTAATACCTTCTCCTGGGTTAACAGAATTCCTTACTCGGATTTTTGGTTCGCAGACTGTTAACAGAGTCATATGTTTCCTCGGTTTGGGATACAACCGGTGACTTGGGACACCATTAATCTCTCAAGTGGCGACTCTAAATAATTAATAATTAAATCCCGTTCCGATTGTCCTTTAAATGGAAAAACTCCTTTACGACCTTGCGGGTGCAGTGAAAAGGGAGGTGTGACACCTACGAAGACTACAGCCGCTAGCACAGGTCAGAAGGCTACAAAGGTGCTAGAAAGAGAGATAATTTATACTATGGAATCAGACCCATCAGAGATCATGGGTTCAATTGAGGAGGATCCATCTGAGGATCCATATGAGCCATCCGTTCGAGTTGTTTCAACCACTCCGGCAGTAGATAGGGTGAGAGGAGTTCGGACCTCACCAAGGCCCTTAGTTTCACAGCCCGTTGATCAAGGTATGATGGGACTAGTGCATGGATTGGCACAGCTGGGATTCCCTCAGGCTCAAAATTATGTCAAGATATTTGAGGACACCAGCCCTTTTGAGGTTTCGGATAGTCCACGGTCTTGGGAGTCCGTCAATAAAGGTTCTTCAGTGTATGTTATGGGATACATAGAGGAAGAAGATAGTAGTCGGGCCAAGAGAAGGAAGGTAACTGATAAGGACATGAAGATTCCGCTTCGGAGTGTGTCTGATCGAGGTTCTTATGTAGGACGAGGCAAGGACCCTCTACTGTAGGCTTCCTACAAGTGTCAGTTTTGGTTGGTGAGTTCCACCTCTTCTTAGAATATTACCATGTCAGGGTTTTAAAGGTGTTTGGTTGTTTTATGAGGATGTAGGGAGCCCCGTCCCGACTTGTATATATATTGGTTGTGACTACTTAGAGGCTTTGCAGATAGTATCATGTATATAGTTTTGGGTATGATATGTCTACGGCCTAGTTGACCCCTATGTATATAAACCTTTTTTCTAAATTAGTTATGCGAGTTAAGTCTTAATGTTGTTATATATATATATATATATATGGATGTTGCCGTAATGACCTATGATATATTTGAGAACAAACAAGGATAAGGTACGTGGTGCTCGGTTAGGTAGGACTTGATATTATAATTGATATGGATTGATTGGCCTTTGGGATTAATTTATTGGATACCCGAGACCCATAATCTTTCCTAGGAACAGCTTCTACGACGATAGGCATAAAGGCATGATTAGTTCCACAAATCTCACTGCACTGACCCTAGTAAACTCTTTCTCATTGTACCAAAATAGAGGTCTGATTTAAACTTTGTTATGCTAACGTCAAGTATAGACCAAAGGTGGGTTGATTTCAGTTTCGAGGAAAGCCTATTTTAAAATGGAAAGATAATACTGCATCACCAAGAGGTAAATTTATCTCTCATCTCAAGGCAAGGAAGATAATCAGAAAGGACTACATTTATCACTAAGTTCGGGTTTGGGATACGAAAGTAGAGTTACAAACCATTCAGTCCATCCCTGTGATGAATGAGTTTCCCGATGTTTTCCTGATGAGCTTCCGGGTCTCCTACCAGAGCAAGAAATTGAGTTTTCTATTGACCTACTACCAGATACTCACCAAATATCTATTCTTTCCTATAGAATGGCCCCCACAGAGCTGAAAGAGTTGAAAGAACAACTAAAAGACTTGCTTGAAAAAGGTTTTATCAGACCTAGTACGTCACTGTGGGGAGCACCTGTGTTGTTTGTAAGGAAGAAAGATGGTTCCTTAAGAATATGTATTGATTATAGGCAACTGAATAAGGTGACGATCAAGAATAAGTACTCGCTCCCAAGGATTGACGACTTATTTGATCAGTTGCAAGGTGCCAAGTGCTTTTCAAAGATAGACTTGAGGTCCGGGTATCATTAGGTAAGGGTTAAGGGTGAAGATATTCTGAAGACAGCATTCATGACTAGATATGGGCACTTTGAGTTTTGGATTATGTCGTTCGGTCTGACCAATGCCCCAGCAGTATTCATGGATTTGATGAACTATGTGTTCAGGCCTTTCTTAGATCTGTTTGTAATTATATTTATTGACGATATATTGGTATATTCTCGTTTAGAGGATGATCATGCTGGTCATCTGCGTACGGTGCTCAGAGTTCTACAAGAAAGGAAGTTATATGCAAAATTTTCTAAGTGTGAATTCTGGTTGAACTCTGTAACTTTCCTTGGGCATATCATTTCAGAGGAAGGCATCCAGGTGGATACACAAGAGACTGAGGCAGTGAAGACTTTGCCTAGACCCACAACACTAATGAAGGTTCGTAGCTTCTCCATTTGGCAGGATATTACAGGAAATTTGTAATTGTCTCGCTTAATGTTCCAGAATAACATAAGGAAATCTATGATTCAAGTAAGATGAAGAAAGATTACAAATTCCGACTTGGAAATTATCGTAATCTTTCTTCATCTTACTTGAATCATAGATTTCCTTATGTTATTCTGGAACATTAAGCGAGACAATTACAAATTTCCTGTAATAACCTACCAAACCGAGAAAGCTACGAACTTCCATCGGTGTTGTGGGTCTAGGCCAAGTCTTTACTTCCTCAATCTTTTGTGTATCCACCCGGATGCCTTCACCCGAAATGATATGCCCAAGGAAAGCTATAGAGTTCAACCAGAATTCACATTTAGAGAATTTTGCATATAACTTCCCTTTTTGTAGAGTTTTGAGCACAGTACACAAATAATCTGTATGTTCAGCCTCTGAACGAGAATACACCAATATATCGTCGATAAATACAATTACGAATATATCTAAAAAGGTCCCGAACATATGGTTCATTAAATCTATGAATATTGTTAGGGCATTGGTCAAACCGAACGACATAACACGAAACTCAAAGTGCCCATATCTTGTCCTGAATGTTGTCTTCCGAATATCTTCATCATTAACACTTACTTGATGGTACTAGGACCTGAAGTCTATTTTTGAAAAACACTTGGCACCTTGCAACTGATCAAATAAATTGTCAATCCTTGGGAGTGGGTACTTATTCTTGATCGTCACCTTATTCAACTGTCTATAATCAATACACATTCATAAGGAACCATCGTTCTTCCTCACAAATAACATAGGTGCTCCCCATGGGGATGTACTAGGTCTGACAAAGCCTTTTTCAAGCAAGTCCTTTAGTTGCTCTTTCAACTGTTTCAGCTCTGTGGGGGCCATTCTATAGGGAGTAATAGATATTGGATGAGTATCTGGTAGTAGGTCAATGGCAAACTCAATTTCTCGCTCTGGCAGATGACCCGGAAGTTCATCGGGAAACTCATTAACCACTAGGATGGACTGAATGGTTAGTGACTCTACTTCAATATCCTGAACCCAAACTAAGTGATAAATACAGCCCTTACTGATCATCTTCCTTGCTTTGAGATAGGAATCGGACTACCTCTCGGCGATGCCGTATTACCTTTCCACTCCAAAACAGGCTCCCCTAAAAATTGTAATCGACTATATTTGATCTACAATCAACGTTGGCATGACTAGAATCCAACCAACCCATACCCATTATAACATCAAATTTTACCATATCTAGCTCGATTAAGTCTGGTATGGTAGATCGACCATGAACTTCTATTATACAACCCCTATATACTTGCTTAGCTATCACTAGGTCCCCAACAAGCGTAGACACCTCAAAAGGTTTAACCAATTAGAGTTTTATTTCAAACTTACTAGCAACCAAGTAACGTATGATAAGATGGAACCTAGGTCAATCAGTGCATATACATCATATGAAGAGACTGAGAATATACCTATAACAACATCAAGCAATGACTCCTGGTCCTGTTGTCCTACCAACGCATAAATGTAGTTCTGAGGCTCTGCCTCTACCACGACTCATTGGTGCTTGTGGACTTTTCCCAAGGGGCATACCGATGATGATGAACCAGCTATAGATCCCGCTAGTTGAGCTATGCGTGCATCACCTCTCATCGGACAATCCCTCAGAACATGGCCCGGATAACCACAAGTATAACATACATCTAATCTCATACGGCACTGCCCAGTATGTTGCTTACCACATTGAGCACATCATGGAAATAGCGGCCTCATCTGACTTGACTCACCCCTGTACTGAGAACCTATGGCCCTGAAATTCTGACCATACCCTAAATTTGTGGAACGATCAAATCTCTTACCGCCAAATTAAAGGGGTGCCCTAGCCGATGGCTGGGCTGGATACCTCGGGTACTATTGCCTCTGACCACCTCGAAACTCATTAGAAGAACCCGAAGACCTTGATATCTTATTCTTGGCCCTATCATGCTCACGATCGGCCCTATGTTTCTTCTTATGCTCCTCTACACCCTAAGCATACACTTGAATACGAGAAATATCCATGTCTGGATGAAGTGAGACCGACATACAATCGTTAAGCAAATGAGGCTCTAATACCATTACGAACCAGTGAACCCAATCCTCCATCTTAGATACAATAGTGGGAGCATACCTATCCAACTAATAAAACTAAAGATTGTACTCCTGAACACTCATGTTACCCTGCTGAAGGGTCAAGAACCTATCAACTCTGGCTCGTCTAAGATCTGGTGGCAGATAATGATGAAGGAAAGCTTCTGTAAACTCCAACCATACTGCAGGAGGGGCATCCTCACCTCCGGACAATTCCCAAGACTCGTACCAATTAACTGCAACATCTCGGACTCTATAGGAAGCTAGCTTACCTGACTTAGTCGTAGTGGCCTTCAATACCCTTAACATCCTCTGCACGCTATCAATAATTATTTGAGGGTCCTTGTTTTGATCTACTCTAGTGAATAACAGAGCGTCTAAATTAATGAAGTCACAAATGCTAGCACTAACGGACCTATCTGCATGACCAATACCTACTTCCTGATGCTGAGCTTGTGCGGCTACTAATCGGGTTAATAGCTGAATAACATCTCTCATCTACTGAACTGGTGCATTTATTTGAGAAGCTGGACGTACAGGGGAAGGAGGTGGAGCTGGTGCCCCTCAGAACTCTTCTAGGAAGGGCGGATTATGTGATGTCTGAGATAGAATCTTACAATGAGACTCTCCTCGAGCCCTGCTAACTCGTGGCGCTCGACTAGTAGTCTCACCAGCCATAGACTTTCCTTTGTGGGAGGCTGTACTCATTGCAGGCATCGCTATAAATATAACATATCATTACGAATATCAATTCTTGTATCGCATGATCTGAGATAAACAAGACTTTACTAGATACGGTCTGTAGATAATCCAAGGATAGAACTGCTCTAATACAACTTTTTTCATGACCCAAACTAATAGGCCGTGACGCATGCCCGAGTCCTACCTTGTAAACACCCCTAAGCATGCATCTAAGGCATACATACATATACATGCAGTATACGTAGGACGAGCCGATAAGGATAATATAGACAACTATGTACCTCAAAACTAGAAGGCGGCAAGGCCACATACTATCCAACTAGACATACTGTCTACTGACCTCTAATAGAAATATAACTATACAAAGATGGGACTGAGCCACATCATACCCATATATATACAAACATATCGTACCAAAATCAAAAGAAGCTCTGAATCAAGTGGAGCACGCCAACTCTTGCTGATCAAGGATCCTAAGAAGGGGGACCGTCATCTTGCCTACCTACACCCGCGGGCATGAAATGCAAGCCCCGTGAAATAGGGCATCAGTACAAAAAAATGTACTGAGTATGTAAGGCATGAAAAGCAGTACGTAAAAGACATAGATGAAACATGGAATAAAGAAATTCATTTGCAAATTTGAATACCTTTGTAAATTCTGAAACATTTATAATGTCATGCACATGCATATAAATGTGGTGTATGCATATGTATGGGTGTACATAATATTGTCACACTTTCTTTTTACTACCCCCGGAAGGGTACATGGGAGTTTTTTCTAATATAAGTGATAATCGAAACGAGATTATTTATTTAAAATTCAGAGTCGTCACTTGGGATAGTTCAGGGTGTCCCAAGTCACTGGTTTTTAATCCCGAATCGAGGAAAGATTGACTCTGTTTTACAGTCCGCGAACATAGAAATCCGGGTAGGAAATTGTGTTAACCCGGGAGAAGGTGTTAGGCATTCCCGAGTTCCGTAGTTCTAGAACGATCGCTCAACTATTATTATTGGCTCAATTATCTGATTTTAAAACACTTTTAAACCTATGTTCATTTTCAACACTTTAAAACCGCTTTTATTTATTTAAAGATTTAATTCAAGGTTATTTAAAACATATCGCGAGTCACGCTACATAAAATGCACCCGCGGTTCACAACACGCTTTATTTTTAACCTTGTTAGAAATTGGAGTCGGGTCACATTAAATGCACACCCGAGACCCTTTAATCTAAATTGACGTAGTTTAGTTGATGAATAGCAACAATATCTATATTGTGACAACATAATGTTCAACTATAACCAATTCGAGTAAACACGAGCAGATAACCGGGCAAGAAAATTCAAAACCATAGAGAATAATAAAAAAACAACAGGATCGCATTACCAACCAAGTAATTAACATTAAGCTCGAATAAAGCAAATAGAGAATGAAAGAGTTGACCTTAATATAGCCGGAAAATTGATTGTTTAACTGTTTTGAACTCATAAATGTGCCAAACCGCGAACGAAACTCGAATCGGCATACCAAACTCAATTCAGTTGAAATACATCTTAGAAACACCAAA
This sequence comes from Nicotiana tabacum, assembly GCF_000715075.1. Taxonomy (NCBI): domain Eukaryota; kingdom Viridiplantae; phylum Streptophyta; class Magnoliopsida; order Solanales; family Solanaceae; genus Nicotiana; species Nicotiana tabacum. Next base: position 48,080,511 of record NC_134099.1, on the reverse strand, counting down.
ATTCAAAACAGAGCAATTTTTCTTTGAATTTAGACCACTGAACAGACCTTCCAAACGTAATTGTAAATTAGATTTCGACTAAAAAATCAGAAATAAGGAACTCGGATCGGAAACCTCCAACGGATACGGAAAACTCAAACTAAGACTGTCGATGACCTCGACGCTCACCTTCTCTGATTGACGACAGAAAATTCAGAATTTTTAAATCAAAAAGTTAAAATACGACAAGCAAAAGTAAAATCATTCCCATGATTTTGTCGTTGGGTTTTTGATACCGATTTGTGGCTGTTTGTTTTCTTGGGAAGAACATCCCTAGGCAAAAGAAGAAAAAGTATTCGGGGGGGGGGAGTCCGTGTATGTGCGGCTGCCAGCTCTCTTCTCCCTAGGTCTAGGCTGCTATTTGTCTTATATTTTTGTATATCTCAGTCCCAAAGAAATGTGATCCCTTTTTCCCCAAATCCTTCTATTTCGTCCCTTTTCTGTAATGTATCTGCAATGAAAACGATCCCAAATTTTGAGAGGTTGGCGGATCAGCCTTTGTCCCTAGGTCTTAGGTCAGCTCCCTACGTCCCCATATGTAGATGTCTAAGATTTAATTAAAGGGTAGGGCGGATCAGCCTTTGTCCCTAGGTCTTAGGTCAGCTCCTTAGGTCCCTATATGTAGATGTATAAGGTTTAATTAAACGGTAGGGGTGTTGGGCTAAGGGTTATTATTGGGGCAATGGGGATTTGGGATCATGGGCTAGTCCGAAATTGGGTCATTTTCTTGCCCAAAATTTAGCTAAAATTAACTAACAATTGGGCTTCTTAGAAGATTTGGATTTCATTAACTAAGGGCCTAAGTTTTCCTTATTTAAAATAGTATAAGCATTTATAAAAATGTAAGACTACTCCAAATTAATTAAAATAAAGATAAACCATTAATGAAACTGTTTTCTTTTTTGGTATTTTTCAAGATTAAATGACTACAAAACATTAATGAAACTATTTTTTTAGTAATTTTCATTTTCTTGTAATAAAATAAAGTAAAAGAGTCAAAATTAGCTGAAATAGAGATATTAGGCCTAAATCAAATATTTACATGCTAAAATATAAAAAATCTTGGGGAGGGTCAAAAATCACATGTCTACAGCTACCATTCTTTGATTGGAAATATGAAGTATCTTCAGACAAAGAACGACTAGATAGGTTTTTGACCTGACCCTTATTTAGAGAGACCCAAAACTAAGAGGAAGGAGAATGTGACCGAGCCTTGGTATCTGAGTTGCCTACATATCATTGGCTATAAAGGAATCAGGCCACGTGTAGTTCAGAAGTGAGTGAGATGATGGAGTATACCAAGGTGGAAAGCCAATCGAGGTGTCGTTCCGTCGAGGTTCAGGTCCGCGATCCTATTATTACATCAAAATCAAAAAAATGAAAAAGACTAACTAAGCCTGTCAACTATGAGTTACAATATTCCTATCTATAAGTCTTCTAAAGCTTGATCTTGAATCTTGAATGGTTCTTCATGTAGACTTTGGATTTGAATATTGACACTTGCTAGTTGCAGGTGCTAGTCATTCTTCTTCAGCTTTTCGGATCACAAACGAACATACCGTGCTTGTGACTTCAGTCATGTCTTGAGCAGCTCACATCTTTCTCTGTTTCTGCATTTTGGATTCACTTCCCTTTTCTTTTTCTTTCTTTTTTTTATTCTAGATTATGACTAACTTCTGTTGATCATCTCAGAATGTTGACTCGCATTCTTGTCGCGAGTTTCTTTTGTTGCTGACTTGAATTGCATTCTGCAGTGAATTCTCTTATTCTCCTGGTAGGCACCTGATTTCCAATATTCGAACTGTCTTCCTTTGAACTGAACTGTTTTCCCTTTGTTCTCTAGGTGGGCTCGTAATTTCCAACACTCGAACTGCTTTCCCTTTGTTCTCTAAGTGGGCTCTTGATTTTCCAACACTTGAACTGCTTTCCCTTTGTTCTCCAGGTAGGCTCCTGATTTTTTAACTTGACCCGCTTTCCTTTGAACTTGTGCAGTCTTCCCTTATTCTCCAGGCGGGCACCTGATTACCAAAACTTTAACTGCATTGCCTTGCTCTCCAGATGGGCGCCTTATTGCCAGAACTTTAACTGTATTCCCTTGCTCTCCATGTGGGTGCCTGATTTCTAACCCGAACTGACTCTTCTGAAACCACCGCTTTCCCTTTTGTTATCCAAGTGGGTGCCTGATTTCCAACTCAAATTGACTCCTCTGAAACTGCTGCTTTCCCTTTGTTCTCCAGGTGGGTGCCTGATTGTTGAAACTTGCATTGTCCTTTTCTTGAAACTACTTTTCCTTTGAACTTTCCTCCCTTATGCCTGATTGCTTGACCCCAAACAGCTTTCTATTCTTGAAACTCATGTTGTTCTCCCTTACTATCCATGTGGGCGCCTGATTTCAACAAAACAGACAAAACAAAGAAAATTTCCTGTCCCAGTTTGGTAGCTGGGCACATCACTGAGTGTTAATTGAACCATGTTATCAAATATCCCTAAGAATTTGAAAGCTAGATCCCATTATCCAGGAGGGTCCTGAAATTTCCTAGTAAAATGATAGTTATAAAGCTAATTCTATTTTCTAAAGGTGTGATTTCCGTTAAATCTTGTTATCTATGAATATCTTAAAACTAAATCTCATTATCCAGGAGGGTCCTAAAAATTTTCAAATTGAATCTCATCCTAAGAATAAAAACTTCAAAGCCAACTGATATTTCCTCAAGGTAGAGCTTATGCTAGATCTTGTTTCTCATGAATGTTTTGAATTTTAACTAAGTCTCATTATCCAGGAGGGTCCTGAAAATTAAATCTTATCTTAAGAGTGAAAACTTGAAAGCCAAACCTTATTTCCTAATGGTAAAACTTAGCTAAATCTCATCATCTATGAGGGTCCTAAAAACGTAAAATTAAATCCCATTATCCAAGAAGGTCCTAAAAACTTAAAATTACATCCCATTATCCAAGAGGGTCCTGAAAATTTTAAATTAAGTCCCAAAATCCAGGAGGGTCCTGAAATTTTTTAAATTAAGTCGAATTATCCAGGAAGGTTCTGAAAATTTTAAATTAAGTCCCATTATCCAGGAGAGTCCTGCGAATTTTAAATTAAGTCCCATTATCCAGGAGGGTCCTGAGAATTTTAAATTAAATCCCATTATCCAGGAGGGTCCTGAAAAGTCAAGAATGAACTTATCTGAGCCATGCTTTCTTCCTGGAGGATCTCTGCAGAACGAACAAAATTCCTTGCCCCTAAACCATGTTTTTCCTCATAGAGGGTTCCTGTAGATTGAACAAATTTTTCTTTTCCCTTCTCAAACCGCCTTTGTGCTGACAAAATTTGGGCACGACACTTGAAAAAAAATTCAAACTTCCAAGCTTTGATTTGGACACAATTTTCGTCCCTATTTCAAACAAAGAAAACTTGTGAGTTTATAAATATGGTGGTTGGTTTATGGCCTTGACTTTGAGGGCGATTGCTCCTTCACTTCCCATGATAACTTTGATTTCAACTCGAAAGACCTTTCTTGTTTATTGACTAACCACTTTCTCTGCCACCCTTTTCAAAGAAAATGCTTCTGATCCGTTCAAACACAACATCCTCTATCTGTTGCATTTGCTTATGAATCGACATTTACCGAACCTTTGTATCCTACACGAATCTCAAAGCACGTTGATTGTTACCAACCCAGTGCATGTACTATTTTTCCCTACCGTATGCCACTGGCCTTGGCCTTGAGGACTATTGCTCCTTTACTTGCCATGATAACTTTGATTTCCGCTTGGAAGACCTTGCTTGTCATTGGTTAACCACTTTCTCTGTCAACCTTATCACAGAAAATACCTTTGATCCGTTCACCCAACATCCTCTATCTGTTGCATTGTTTATGAATTGACATATACCAAACCTTTGTATTTCACATGAATCCCAAAGCATGTTGATTGTTACCAGCTCAGTGCGCACGCTGTTCTTTCCTAACTTATGCCACTTTGATGTGCTAGCCAGATCCCGTTTTGTGCAATTGGAAAGCTGGGGGCAAATTTTGATATCATTTCTCACTTGTTCTGACCAAACAGACTCAGGAAGAAGAAGTAAACAAAACAAAAGGATTAGAGTAAAGGACAATGGAAAGTAGATGATTCCTAACAAGAAAACTACAAAGTAGAAACTTATCAGATGTGGATACCAACGCTAATGACCATGACATGCACCTGTGGCCTAATCTGTCAAGAAAGTTTGATGTTCAACTCTTGTTATACCCCTACCATGAAACTAGGCTTCAATGCTCCGATCATCCAATTTGATTCACTATCCTTATTCGACTTCTAGTGCCCGAAAGGTTTTCACCATCAAGCCTCTCTCATTTTGTTCTCTCTCTCAACTCATTGTCGCCTTATGGTGCATGTGAAGGTTTTCACCAATAAGACTCTCTCATTTTTTTTTCTTTTCTTCTTATTTTCTCTAATTCCGTGGACGACAAGGCATTACCTGCAGTAAAAACATGATGTGTTCCTGGCATGTCTAACTCAGCACTGTCAAAGATTATCCGGGAGGTCTTTTTTGGACTGTATTGTGGCTTTTGGACAAGGGTAGAAAGAAAGGATATCATAAAGGCTCAAAATAACTAAGACAATGGGGTTGATTTATTTACAAATTTTGGAATCCATTCTAATAACTTTGCCCCAATTTCTAAAAGAAGGGAATTTAATTCTCTTTTTTTTCTTTTTACTAAGAAAGACTGCCCCACTTTTGTCTTCGTCGGATTAAGAAATATTTTATTTAGTATGACTGAACTGTAAGGCTGCCTACGTATCTTGTGGTGAAATGAATCAGATCAAACGTAGTTCACAAAGATACGTTTTGTTGAATCAGATCAAACGTAGTTCACAAAAATAAATCTTCTTTCTCCTTCTTTTTTTTATCTTTATTCTTCTCTTCTTTTTTTTTTTAATTTTCCTTTTGGACTGAACCTTTTAAAATAAACCTATGGGGATATAAACCTTTTTTTTTCTTTTTCGCATGACTCAATCTTGATTCCAAAAAAGGGAAGGTCAAACAAATTAGTACATGGTCAAAAAGGTATCAAATGGTATAAGTGTTTGGGTAGCTGAAAGAGGGCCTCCCAATCCCTGAAAATGCCAACTACAACACATGCAACTTGAAATGAAAATTGAAGATCATGCACAATATTTCTTTTGCGGCTTCGGCATTGATATCACTGATATGCCTTACACTTTTCTTTAGCGCGTTGTCAAGTACAGAACCCTCGTTGGGTGATTCCCTCTTCACAATGGATATCCTCCATCAATTCGGAGAAAATTTGCTTGATATTATCTTGTAACTTGAGATGCACTTGAACTCAAACTTGCTTGCTTCAAATCATCCAGGATGCACTCTCCTTTAACGAATTCTTGTCACCCTATTAACTTCCCAAATTATATGCCCCAGTTTCACATGGTTCGGGCTTCAAATGATCTCAAAATGTACAAATCTGTACTTATTTCCCTCAAGTATCCCTATCATCTTCAAAATTGCTCCATTGCTTCATGACTAAACTAACTTTTAAGACCAGGCCTAGAATTATGCATGTGTGTCATTCCATTAGAGTCAGTAGGAAAAAAACTATAAAAAGGGAAAGAGAACTAAACAAACAATTACTAGAAATAACAGAAAATAGAAAATTGCATTAGACAGATGGTGAAAGGGTTTGAACAACAAAACAAGTAAAATAAGTTGGGTTACAACCCTAGAATAAACCTAGATAACACTAAATGAGTTACTACAACTAAATAAACTAGGGAAAATAAAAGGATAGAAGGGTTTGAGTCACAAGACAATATCCGAATTACAACCCTGAAAATAACTCGGACAACAGAAATGACAACAAAATAAACCATCACAACTCCTCCCCGGCTAGCCAAGAAAGGAGCATCTTTCCAATTACCAAGCTAGGCATCTTATCCACTGAGTTTCACATCAATATTACCAAGACCACTACCAATTTCAATATCATTAACTTCACCAAGTGGCTCATTGGCTCCTTTGACCAAACCTTCGTCATTGCAAACCATCCCAACAATCTTGTGCGTTGTCATGTACCTGTAGAGGATTATGTGTGGCACTTGGGGTATTACTGCCTTGGATCACAATTATTCCTTCTTGAATCATTCTTTCTATTTCCCTTTTCAAAGCACGACAATCTTTAACATTGTGCCCCTGGGCATTGGAATGGTATTCACACCTTTTAGCAGGGTCAAAGCTTCTCCAAGTGGGTCTATATAATTTAGAGGAATAGGTGTAATCATGTCGCAATGCTTTAATCTCTCAAACAAGCTTCCTTTGTTCCCTTCTATACCCTTGGCTTGAATGTGGGTTATAGGGCACTTGAAAATTTTCTGGAGGCTGGTGAAGCTTTTGCGGTGCTTGTGCTCGCCTTTTGGAGTGACCCAGTGGTTGGACAGATGGCCGGACGTTATTCGGAGGATAATACTGGGGTGGGGATGTTCATGAGGTCGGTATTGAAGCTGAAAGTGTTTAGCAGTAATGCCCGCTGGACCCTGTCATTGGTGGGGCTCGGTAACATCTTTTCTATCAATAGGAGGACTGCCCCGAGCAACTTGTGTGTTCCATCTAAACTAAAATTCCCTAAAACTTGCCTTGGGTTTCTTTTCCATCTGAGATAGGGAGGAACGGTCTGGGACAATGTCTATATTGTACTGAAAGTGTCGCACAAAATCTTGAGCCATGTTATCCCATGTATGCCACTTACTGACATCTTGACGAGTAAACCACTCCAAAGCTACCCCAGTCAGGCTCTCACTGAAATGCACCATCAGCAGCTCATCTTTACTGCCAACGCTACTCATTTCACTGCAATAACCCCTCAGATGGGCTATTGGATCTCCATGCCCATCATAAAAATTAAACTTTGGCATCTTAAACCCTTTTAGCTTTCTGGATATCTCATCTTGCTCCACTATCTTAGCAGGCTTTGTAGTCTCACCGGGAAGCTCAAAATGAGGAGTGTAAAAGTATGGACCCGAGACCTTGAAAATTAGTTATGGGGCATAGTGTTGAGCATCGGGGAGTTTGAACACAGTCTCACTAGAGGATCGAGGAAAGATAGCATGTGGATGAGCTACCAAAACATGAGTAGTCAAAAGAGCGGGATATGAGGTGGTTCTAGAGGGGTGTAGTGTGAAAAGTTTGTGGGGAGATATCCTGGACTTGTGACAGTGGCGGAATGGTGACAAGGCTTTCAGTGTAATTAGTGGGAACTGATGGTGGAGGACGTCCACTAATCCAAGCTTGGTATATTTCGGTCATCTGTCCTTTCAACCTTAAGACCTCTTCTTTCAACTCAGATTCTGATTCAACAATTTTCTTGGACGGATCAATAACCTCTGTGTCCAAGTCTTTTCTAGCCATGGCTACCTTGCTCTTTGACCTTGTGTTGTATGGATGAGTTACTTAAGAACCACAAACCAACCACCCTTATCCTCAATGAAGATAACAAAAGGAACAAAATCGGGATATCCTATTAGCATTAGGGCATTTAACAGCTAAAAATATCACATTGCATGCAATGCACCTAGCAACAATTAACGGTTCTAGAATGACTTCTAGGGACACAAGCTCACTTGGCATCATCCCAATTTTGTCCATTTGAATGTTCTCTTTTCTTTTCTTTTCTAGTACTTCTTGGCTTGCTCATTTTTTCTCCCTTTTTTCCTAATTATCACTCTTTTCTTTCCCCTTATTTCTCACATTCCATAATTTCATTTCTTTTTTTTCTTTTTTTCTTTTCTCTTTTTTCTTTTTTTTTCTTTTTTTTTCCTTCTCTTTTTCCTTTTAATAAATAAATGATTCGATCGAACCCTATGTAGGTTGCCTACATATCATGACACTGCATGAATCAGATCTTTGCGTAATTCGGAAAGATCGAGAATAAAGTAAACAAACTAACGTTCTCTTTTTCTTTTTCTTTTTTTTCTTTTTACCTTAATGACTACTCTGATGAGAAAAAATAAATAAAAGAAGCAAATCCTTTTTTTGAATTTTCTAGATTTAATGTTCTATAACCTATTCTAAACTCAAGCTTAACGAGCATATATTTTTTTCTCCCTTTTGAAACAAATACTCTATGGGAAATTATTAAGAAAAAAAAAATCTACAAGAGAAAAACATTTTTTTATTCTTTTTTTAGGAGGAAATCTAAACAATAAACCAAAGAAAAATATTTTGAATTTTCATTTGATATCCCTAAAGAAAGATTTCAAAACGAGAAATGAACAAGATAAAAAATATTTTTTGATTTCAATTTTTGATTACCTAAGGATGAAACTTTAAAGATAAACAAAAGATAAAGTATCTTTTTTTCTTCTATGTATAATATCCTAAAGTTCTAAAAATAAAAAAATAAAAGAAATTTTTTTCATTTTTCATTAATTTCCCAAAGAAGAACCTCAAAAGAAAAATCTTTTTTGATTTTTGGAATTAATACCTTAACGAAATTTTTTTTGAAGAGGTACTAAAAAAAATTCTTTTTTTTTGAATTTTTAGTCTTAATATACAAAAGGAAATATAAAAGCAATTTTTTTATTTCTAGATATTAATTGCCTAAAGGAAAAATCACCTCAAATGAATTTTTTTTTCTTAATTTGTGATGATTCGGCTGGTCGTCTTAAGAATTAATGCCTCGATCCCCTATTAACTGCTTTCCCCAAGTTTATTTCTGCTATTTCAATTTGCCGGGATGTTCGGTTTTGAGTTTCGGGACACTTAGTCCCTAAATGAGAGCTTAAATGTTGGAAAGTTGATCGTAGTCAGAACTATGTGAAGACGGCATCAGAATGGAGATCTGATGGTTCTGTTAGATCCTTTGGGTGATTTCGGGGTTAGGAGCATGTTCAGAGTGTATTTGGAGGTCCGTAGCTAATTTAGGCTTGAAATGCCGGAAGTTGAATTTTTGAATTTTCCGGTTCGATAGTGAGATTTTGATCCGAGGGTCGGAATGGAATTCCGAGAGTTGCAATAGTTCTGTCATGTCATTTGGGATGTGTGTGCAAAATTTCAGGTCTTTCGGACGAGGTTTGGTAGACTTTTTGATCGAAAGTGTATTTTTAGAGTTTTTGGAATTTTTAAGCTTGAATCCGATGAAAAATAGGTGTTTTGATGTTGTTTTGAGCGTTCCGAAGGTTGGAACAAGTTTGAATGATGTTTTAGGATTGGGTGGAAGGTTTGGTTGAGGTCCCAGGGGCTTCGGGTGTGTTTCGGATGCTCAATGGGTCATTTTGGGACTTAGGAAATTGCAGAAAATGTTGCAGGAGTCAGTTCTGGTTTCCTTCATCGCGTTCGCGAGTGGGTTTTCGCGTTCGTGAAGAGGAGGTGGAACTGGGGGGAAGTTTGGCCTTTGCATTCGCGAGAGGGCCTCGACATTCGCAAAGAGGCTGGATGGTTGTGTTATGCGTTCACGATTGGGCTTCGTGTTCGCGGAAGAGGAATTGGTCCAGTGGAGTTTTGTGCATCGCGTTCGCGTGGTGCCCGTCGCGTTCGCGAAGGTTCGTTTGTGCAAGGCATCGCGTTCGCATAGTGAGGGACGCGTTCATGAAGAAGGAAAAATGGTCAAAGTTATTTTGTGCTTCGCGAACGCGAGGCTTTGACCGCGTTCATGAAGAAAGAATTTTCTGGGTAGATATAAGATTTCAAAATTGAGGGTTTTAGCCATTTTTATCAAAACTTAAGCTTGGGAGCTCGGAATTGAGCGATATTTTGAGGGATTTTCAGAGATATCGATTGGGTAACGATTCTTAACTCATTTTTGCTTGTAACCCATTAATCTAAACATGAATTCATCCTTTAATTTCGGAATTTGTATGAAAATTGAGGAAAAGTTTTTAGGCCAAGAAATTGAGTTTTGATTGGGGATTTGACATCAGATTCGGATTATTTTTGTATAGTTATACTCGTGAGAGTGTGAGGATTCTGAAACTATAAGTTTTACCCGATTTCGAGACACGGGCCCGAGAGGCATTTTGGTCATTTTACATAATTTCACATATTAGCTTAGAATTTAATTGTAGAATTAGTTACTTGAAGTGTTATTTACATTATTCAATTGAATTGAATAGATTTGGGTCATTTGGAGTCGAGTACTCGTGGCAAAGACGTGGTGTTGGGTTGATTTTGAGCCGGTTCGAGGTAAGTGGCTTGTCTAACCTTGTGTGGGGGACCTTCCCCTTAGGATATGTTATATTTGATAATTGAAATGCTTTGTACATGAGGTGACGAGCGCTTACTTGAGCTAGTTGTTGAAAATCCGGTTTTTTCTTAAGTATTTCAATTGAGTTCTTTTTCCTATTTTATTCTATTTGTGAATTTAGCCTGTTGCTAGTTTAGAAAAGCATGTTTAGTTGACTTAATTGCCTATTTGCTTAAATTGCCTTAATTGTATTATGTGAAGCATGTTAGACTAGGATTAAATGTTTACTTGGTACGAAATTTAGCTTAATTGGGTATTCTTGTGTTGTTGCTGTGTGTTTTTACTTTGGGGCTACGGGGCAGCATCCCGGGAGATCCCCTGTATGTATTTATGATCAGAACTGAGGTGCGGGATACCAAGAGATCCCTGGCACGTATATTGAGGATTCCAAGATATCCCTAGCATATATTGAGGATACCAAGAGATCCTCGGGATGCCGAGAGATCCCTAGCATATATTGAGGATACCAAGAGATCCCGAGCATATATTTAGGATACCAAGAGATCCTCGGGATACCAAGAGATCTCCGGTTATCATCCTTGTTATGACTGGTATTTCCTTGTGGTTTGCCTTCATCTCTGTTTCCGTTATTGTACTCTTATTATCCTGTATAGATTCTTAATGTAGATTCTCAATTGCACTGCTTATCTTATCCTGTCATCTTTATATTTTATTTAACCTCAGTAAGGCCCTGACCTTCCTCATCACTACCCAACTGAGGTTAGGCTTGGCACTTACTGAGTACCGCTGTTCTGCGCATGTTTTTCATGTGCAGATCCAGGTACTTCTACTCAGGCCTACCATCCTTGAGGGAGGCGACTACTTAGAGACTTCGAGGTACATCTGCCGCGTCCGCAGACCGAGGAGTCCTTTTCTATTCCTGCCTTTTTGTATTTAGCCCTTCTGTACTTTCTGTTTTTATTAGACAAATTCTAGAGTTAGAACTATGTAGTATTTCCTTTTCTTGGGTCTTGGATTTGGATATTGGTTTTGAGATTTATATATGGTGTATACCGAGCGTCACATTTAAACACTGTTATTGCCTTATTTCTGTTTTTAAATTGTTCACTTTCGCAAGTTTTGGTTATCTTCCGCAATTTAGGCTTACCTAGTCGTAGAGATTAGGTGTCGTCATGATGGTTCACGGAGGGCGAACCGGGGTCGTGACATAATTTCTAGAATTAGTATTCTAAAGAAAACTTTTAACGGAAATATAAAAATGCAAAATTTTTTCTTTTTTTGTTTTTTGGATTTTTAACTTATAACACATTTTTTTTCAAATACGAAATAGGAAATACAATAATAAAAGACTCGACATTACTGTACAAAACTAGAAGGTAAAAGACGACATAAAAGAAAAACAAACTCAACACATAAAAAAACCTCCTTAAGCAACTCATGGATGAGCGATCCTGACTGGATGGTCCCGGGGTGTTTGTGTCACGACCCGAATTTTTCACCCTTGGGGGTCGTGATGGCGCCTACTCGTAGAAGCTAGGCAAGCCACGAAATATAAAAATTCTAACTCTTTCATTTTAATCCTTTTAACAACTTGAATTAACAGGAAATCAACACTTTAAAAATTAACGATGACAGAATAAGCGGAAAACTTAAATAGCTAAAAATGGTCAAAATCAGTACTACAGTGCCAATATACTCCTCTACCCGGAATCTAGCATCACAATATTCACGGACTATCTATGAGTACTACATACAAATGTCTGAAAAAGGAAATATAGTCTGTCTCGAAAACAAGTGAAAACAGAACATATAAATGGATAGAAGAGAACGTCGGGCCTGCGAACGCCTACAGGATTACCTCGGGATCTCTGGATGGACTGAAGGTTGGCTCCCCAAGTGCTACTGTCCCAATGCTGCTCCGATATCTGTATAGAGTGCAGAGTGTAGCATTAGCACAACCGACATCATGTGCTGGTAAGTGCCTGGCCTAACCCCGGCGAGGTAGTGACGAGGCTAGGACCAGACTCCAGATAAACCTGAGCAGTTATTTATATATACAGCGGAAAAATAAACGAAAATAAACAATTTAAATGGGAGGGGCTACATGCTACGGGGAAAATATCAAGCCCAGCAGAAACTAAAGAGAAATATGAGATAACAGCTTAAAATCTAAAACAAAACAATAATAACACTGTTGCGACGCGCAACCCGATCCATTTATATCACTGTTGCGGCATGCAACCCGATCCAATTTAAAATTATTGCGGTGTGGAACCTGATCCAATATAACATTGTTGTGGAGTGCTACCCGATCCAATATAACATTGTTGCGGCGTTCAACCCGATCCAATATAACATTGTTGCGGCGTGTAACCCGATCCAATATAACATTGTTGCGGCGTGCAACCTGATCCAATATAACATTGTTGTGGCGTGCAACCCAATCCATATATTTAATATTGTTGCGGCGTGCAACCCAGTCCATATATTTAATATTCCTTTAGCAACAATCACACCAAGAGTCCTGGCAAGGGATCAACTACAAACTACACTATCCCGGCAAGGGATTCAACAGTAAAAATAAATACGTCCTGGCAAGGGTGAAACATCTATAACCAATCTCAACCCAACTTCTAATCATCTCAGCTAACACTAATACTCAATCATAAGTAAATTCCCACGAAATCAAACTAAATCCTTGCTCAATATCGAGAATTATCAATTAAAGCATCCATAATATCATTTAAGAACACAACAAACTCCAATTTAAGACTCGCGGTCATGCTCGACACAAACGTATAGATACTCGTCACCATGCCTATACGTCGTACTCGACAAGAAGCAAATAGCAAATAGGCCACAACTCCTAATCCCTCAAACTAAGGTTACACCGAACACATACCTCGAACTTCCACGGCCAACTCAAGCCTCAAACACCTCCTTTCCTTTCGAATTCGGTTCCAAATCAATTGTATCTATACATAATCGACTTCATAATATCAATAAATGCTAAACAATCCAATTCTAATGCTTAATTATAGCTTTGTAATTATTCTTCCCAAAAAGTCAAAAATTGACCCCAATGTATATTTTGTTTTCAAATTCGACCTCAAAACGAGGTCAAATTCCCAAATAATCAAAAAGCCCTAACTCTATCCAAATCCCTAATTTTCTACCCTTAATCACATGTTTTAGGCCTAGAAATCTAGTGGGTGTTGATAAAAATGGAAGAAAACAAGTCAAAGATTACATACCCAAAAGGTTATGGTGACGAAGTTCTTCAAAAATCGCCCAAGAGTTGTGGAGAAGATGAAGTTTATGAAAAATTGTGGAAATCCCGTAGTGTGTTCTGTTTTTGAAACTTAAAATAACTGGACGAAAATGGTCTTCATGTTCGCAACAAGTTCATCGCGTTCGTGATGAGTTAGAACAGAGATACCTTCGTGTTCACGTAAGTGGGCTCGCGTTCGCGAAGAAGTAACTCCTCGAGCCTTTGCGTTCGTGTCTAGGTGGTCGCATTCGCGTAGGGTATAGTACCCCTCCCCTTGCCCAGGCTATAAGCCTTCGCGTTTGCGATACCAGGCTCGCGTTCATGAAGGGAAGACCCCCCAATGCTTCGCGTTCGTGACCTGGGTTACGCGTTCGCGTAGAAGGAATTTTCCTTCAGAACAAATAACACATCGCATCCCGTGAATGCGAAGAAGAAAGTATCAGCATACCAGAAACTGGAAAAACCTGCAACTTTTGAGTTCCAAAAACGTTCGAAAGCCATCCGAAACATACCCGAGCCCTCGGGTCTCAAAACCAAACATACGTACTAACTCAATAACATCATACGAGCTTATCCGTGCGATAAAATCACCAAAATAACCTCAATAACAACGAATTAAACCTCAAAATTAATGAAATATTTCAAAACTTCTTAAAGCATCAAACTTTGCATTTATGGTCCGAATCACGTCAAACGGATTCCGTTTCTTACCAAACTTCACAAAGTTATCTTAAACCACATATAAGACCTGTACCGGGTGCCGGAACTAAAATACGGGCCCGATACCAGCATGTTCTAATAAAAATTCATTTCAAAATCCTTTAAACAATTTTCTTTAAAAATTCATTTCTCAGGCTTGACACTTCCGAATTCGATTCCGGGCATATGCCCAAGTCCCATAATTTCCTACGGACCCTCCGGGACCGTCAAATCACGGTTACGGGTTCGTTTACCCAATACATTGACCGAAGTAAAATTAATTTATTTTACAGTCAAAACTTATCATTTTTCACAGATTTTCACATTGAGGCTTTCCGGCTATGCACCCGGACTATGCACGCAAATCGAGGTGATGCTAAATGAGGTTTTCAATGCCTCAGAACACCGAAATTAATTTAAAAGCAAGTGATGACCTTTTGGGTCATCACAGTCTGCCATGCTCAAACTCCGCTAAGTAAATTCACATCTATATGAGAAAATTAAAACCAAATAAAGTTAAAGACCTAGAATGCTATGTGAGACAATAACCCTTCCTGTTGGACACATGCAAGATATGATTGTGGCTATTTTTCTAAAATTAACCTATGTGGCTAAAAGTAACTAAAAATGCAAGATTTGGCTAAGACTCCGCGAAGCCAAGAACCTAAACTCACTAGGAAGACCGGACCCTATGTGGATTACGTATCCCGCCCCGAGTGACGAGAATCAAGTTCACATAATTCGGGCAGATTGGATACGGGCGAGAATAAAAAAACCAACTAATTTAGAGAAAATATATATGTTTTTTTGTCTTTTTGAAAAATGATGAAACATATAAAAAAAATTGGATTTTTTTCCCTTTTTTTGTTTTTTTATTTTCGTAAAATGATGAAAAAAGTGCAAAATCTTTTTTTTTTGTGAAATTTTCATTTTTCTTAATAACAACGTGACAGAAAATATAACTTGGCCCTACTTGCTTTATTTTCACACTTCACCCTCTTTTTTTCTTATTCTTTTTCATTTTCCCTCAACTATTTTTGGTCTGCCAAATGACCCTTGTACCCTTGAAGATTGCAACATGTAGCACAAAGGGTGCACCAGGATGGTCTTTTATTTTTGGGTATACCTGTCCAAGATGGACCCAACCCCTGTGTTGAGTCCCCAAAGTCAACTGCACGTGATGCAACAAACGTTCCTACTAGGGATCCGACATGAGGCTGTGTTATTCTATGTTTAAAAAACCTGGGTTTATTTGATCTAGACCTGGCTTACTCGAGCGAACAGGTCGAGCCGGGGGGGGTGCAGCGTACCGAGAATACAAAAGCTTCATCGGCTTTGCAACTTGTCCGAACCTCGCTCTAAAATTGGAATATGACTCTAACAGAAAAGAAATCACAAGAAGTGCACACTTTCCAGATGATTTAGAAGACTTAGAGAGAGGAGGGTTTCGTATCAATTTATATACAGTTCAACAATATCAAAGCGGTAAAAAACAACAATTAGCACATTAGTCCCAAACATGTAATAAAACCAGATAATAAATAAAGCTAAATATAACAATTATTCCAAGCTCGAATTCTTGAACCCTGAACCGAAGATTCTGCATTCGATCCCCAGCAGAGTTGTCAGAGCTGTCACACCTCCTTTTTATCTACCCCGGAAGGGTATAAGGGAATTTTCTCCAATATAAGTGACAATCGAAATGGGATTATTTATTTAAAATTCAGAGTCGCCACTTGGGATAGTTCAAGGTGTCCTAAGTCACCGGTTTTTAATCCCGAATCGAGGAAAGATTGACTCTATTTTACAGTGTGCGAACACAGAAATCCAGGTAAGGAATTCTGTTAACCCAGGAGAATGTGTTAGGCATTCCCGAGTTCCGTGGTTCTAGCACGGTCGCTCAACTATTATTATTGGCTCAATTATCTGATTTTAAAACATTTTTAAAACTATGTGCATTTTCAACACTTTAAATTCGTTTTTATTTATTTAAAGAGTTAATTCAAGGTTATTTAAGACATATCGTGAGTCACGCTGCATGAAATGCACCCGCGGTTCACGACACGCTTTATTTAACCTTGTTAGAAATTGGAGTTGTGTCACATGAAATGCACACCCGAGCCCCTTTAATCTAAATTGACGTAGTTCAGTTGATGAATAGCAACCCAATATCTATATTGTGACAACATCATGTTCAGCTATAACCAGTTCGAGTAGACACGAGCAGATAACCGGGAAAGAAAATTCAAAACCACAGAGAATAATTACAAAAACAATGGGATCGCGTCACCAACCAAATAATTAACATTAAGCTCGAATAAAACAAATAGATAATGAAAGAGTTGACCTTAATATAGCCGACAAATTGATTGTTTCAACTATTTTGAACTCATAAATGTGACAAACTGCGGACGGAACTCGAATCGGCATACCAAACTCAATTCAGTTGAAATCCATCTTTGAAACACGAAAATTCGAAACAGATCAATTTTTCTTTGAATTTAGACCACTGAACAGACCTTCCAAACGAAATTGTAAATCAGATTTCGACTAAACAATCGGTAACAAGGAACTCGGATCGGAAACCTCCAACGGACACGGAAAACTCGAACTAAGACTGTCAACGACCTCGACTCTCACCTTCTCTGATTGACGACAGAAATTCATAATTTTGAAATCGAAAAGTTAAAATACAACAAGCCAAAGTAAAACCATTAGCATGATTTTGTCGCCGGGTTTTTGATACCGATTTGTGGTTGTTTGTTTTCTTGGGAAGAAAAAGTATTCAGGGGGGGGGGTCCGTGTATGTGCGGCTGTCAGCTCTTTTCTCACTAGGTCTTGGCTGCTTTTTGTCTTATATTTTTGTATATCTCAGTCCCAAAGAAACGTGATCCCTTTTCCCCAAATCCCTCTATTTCGTCCCTTTTCTCTATTGTATCTGCAATGAAAACGATCCCAAATTTTGAGAGGTCGGCGGATCAGCCTTTGTCCCTAGGTTTTAGGTCAGCTCCCTAGGTCCCTATATGTAGATATCTAGGGTTTAATTAAAGGGTAGGGGTGTTGGACTAAGGGTTCATTTTGGGGCAATGGGGTTTTGGGCTCAAGAGATAGTCTGAAATTGGGTCATTTTCTTATCCAAAATTGAGCTAAAATTAACTAACAATTGGGCTTCTTAGAACATCTGGATTTCATTAACTAAGGGTCTAAATTTTCCTTATTTAAAATAGTATAAAGCATTTATAAAAATGTAAGACTACTCCCAATTAATTAAAATAAACTATTAAAGATAAGCCGTAAATGAAACTGTTTTCTTTTTTGGTATTTTTCAAGATTAAAAATGACTACAAAACATTAATGAAACTATTTTTTTTGGTAATTTTTATTTTCTTGTAATAAAATAAAGTAAAAGAGTCAAAATTAGCTGAAATAGCGATATTAGACCTAAATTAAATATTTACATGCTAAAATATAAAAAATCTTGGGGAGGGTCAAAAATCACATGTCTACAAATATCATCAAGCCTCTGAGAGCATCTCATCATATCGTCTCGGCCACTGTGGGCAACATCATCAACATGTACCAATTGATCAGGTGGTGGTGCGTATATAATGCCATAACCTTTTTCCCATATCCAATATACATAGATATATACATATATATGTGTATATAACGTCATCTGGTCATGGGTCAATGTATGTGTATAAATGCATGAAATGTATAAGAAATACATTAACAAGGTTTTCTCGGAATGCCATAAAAATCAATACACATTTCGGATAAACTTTATCAAATATGTATTTTTTTGGGACCCATGAACAGAAGATAATAATAATAATTCACATCGGGAATCAATAATATAGACACCCCTAGTATTTTTATGAATAGAGTCATTTATGAAAGTTGCGTATTTTGCTCGTTTCATTTGTACCATAAGGATCATGCCAAAAGAAATAAGGGATGGTCTTAACGTACCTGGAGTAGGGAAAACTCCGTAGAATATTCTTGAAGATTGCACCGTACTCTTTTGGAACCGCAAAATTTTACGTCTCTACGATTCTAATATTTTTCGTTGGAAACCTTTGTAGATTGAACTTAGAATCCCAATAATCGGATTGAATTTTGTTTCTATTCTTGAAGTTTTGAACAAATTAAGCTTCTGCTTTTTTTTAAGCAATTTGAGCGAACTAAGCTTCTGCTTTTTGAAGTTTTTGGTACGAAGTAAGCTTATGCTCTTTGAAGCCTTTTGAACTGGGAAACTGGAATATGTATCTTGCTTTTGGATTTTTTGACGTTTTTGGTCCCTCTTTTGTCCAAATGCAATGGACAAGATTTGATATTAAATCTTACTTGAATATTCTAATTGTCCCAAAATAGACACCTATACATGGAATGACTTAAGAGTCATTCATTAATTTGTGGCCTTCTGCCACATTACTTTTGTTTGGGGGAGGGGGGCCATCTTATCTCTTCTATTTTAATAATGACTTAATGCTCCATTACCCGATAATTAATCAATTACCCGCATAAATAAAAATTATTTCAAATTACTTACAATTCCACTCATTTTTAATATACTTTATACATCATACTATTACGGTCATATGATACCTTGTATGGTACTAGTCCATAAATATCGGGTATTATAGCTCGACCCGTATTTTAACCCAAATTGGTCACTTTCAACGAAACTTGTTTTCTTTAATTCGTGTAGCCGTTATCCTTCATGACACTTATTTATCGCTTGTTATAAATAGCGTAAATACATTAACCTCAAGATAATCTCATCCCCGAGTCTATGTCAAATAACTGAAGATGAAACTTTTAACGTACAAAAATGCGAGATGTAACAAGAATATCAACAATAATAATGGATGGAAAATGCTCAATAAAATAGATGTTTCCACAATAACCAACATCGCCTCAACGTTTTAACTACTTTCACAACTTCAACACCTAATAACTTTACAATGAAACAAATAATATATAACCACGGTATTAGATAAGACTAACTAACAATAAAGGGAATAATATTCAACAATGAGTCTCAAATAATGGAAGTCAAAAAATAAAGGAGTAATACAAACAATTAAATTTAAACAATAATAATTAACAATGAAGAGATAACCTGTAACAATAAAGAGGACAATAAGTTCAACTAAAGTATGAGACCAATTTAGCAAGTAGGATGTAGAACAAAGGATAAATAAGTCAACTACGGGATTTAAGGATGGTCTAACAAAATTAAAGATAATTTGACTATGAGAATTTAGAACATAATATGACATTTCAATTAAAGCATGGAAATAGTCTAAGTAGCCTAAACCTATCAGATACTAGGTACAACCTGTGTACCCACTCATCACCTTGCATACAAGAATTTTACTTACCACAATTGAATAAAAAAATATCAATCCTAAGGGGTAGTTTCCCCACACGAAGTTAGGCATGACACTTACCTCGGCTAGGCAAATTCAACACTCACAAATAGCTTTTTCCTTAAAATTTGCCTCCACACGGCACAAATCTAAAAAAAAAACTCAATATTATCAAACAATGCTAGGGAATTCAATTGCAATAGATAAAGTTAAGATTTTTTACACTTTTTCCAAAAGTCAAAAAAAGTCAACCCGAAGCTCGCGCGGTCAAAATTCGGGTCCAATGGTAGATTCTATCTACCTATGGCCCCACGAGTTCATATATGTGATTAGTTTCAAAATCCGAGTCCAAATGGACTCTCAAAACTCAATTTCTTATTTTTGAAAAACTTAGCAAAATTTCACCAATTTCTACTTTGATTCACATGATTTTAATGTTAAAATATAAGATATGTTGATGAAATATGATTAGAATCATATTAGAATCACTTACCCAAGGTTTGTAAGTAAAAATCTCCTCTCCAAATCACCTCCTACCGAGTCTACGGTTCAAAAATGAGAGAATGAACAAAACAATCCCGTCTCTCGACTATTTTATCAAATGCAGATGTTGCAATTGCGACATAGGTTCGCAATTGTGGGCCCTCGCAATTGCGGCACTGAAGGCTTGGGGAAAGTCTTTTCAAATGCGAAGATCTGATTGCATTTGCCATAAAAATCATCGCAATTGCGAACCTCGCCCATCCAAGAAGACCTTCGCAAATGCGAACACTGGGTTCACAAATGCGAACCCAGTAGACTTGGCCTACCTTCGCAAATGCTAACTCAGACCTTGCAAATGCGAGATATGAGGCATGTGCATAAAAACCGACAACTTTGATTTACAACAACACTCCGCTAAGCGTCTGAAACTCAACCTAGCCCTTGGGGCTCCAAACCAAACATCCACACATGTCTAAAAATATAATACAAACTCGCTCACATGATTGAAATCAAAAAATAACATTGAAAACTACAATTGAACTAAAAACGTATGATTTTCAAAGAGATTTTCAAGAACTTCTAAAATTTCAACTAAGCCTCTGAATCCTATCAAATCAACTTCGAACGACACCAAATTTTGCAGACAAGTTCTAAATTTCATAACAGACCTATTCCAAGTCCCAAAATCAAATTACAAGCTTGATAGTTAAAAGTCAACCTACGGTCAAACTTTTAAACTTTAAATTGCCAAATTTCGGGAAATCAACACAAATCAACCTACAGACTTTCAAGATCAATTCCGGACATACGCCTAAGTACAAAATAATGATATGAAGCTATCATAGTCATAAAAATACAGTCCGGGGGTCGTTTTTACAAATTTCAAAGTTTGGTCAACATGTTCAAATTTAAACTTCTAAGTCTAGAACCAAGGGTCCAAATCAACTCAAAAGCTTTCCGGAATGAAACTAATCAACCCCGTAAGTCATAAAGACATAATCACACATGTGTGAAGCAATAAAAGTGGTAATGGGGTGCAATTAAAGAAAATGACCGATCGGATCGTTACAATAAGCCTAACACATGAAGAGATCTAGCAGAGATAGAAAACTTAACTAATTAAAATTCAAACTTATAAATGAAAAATCGTAACTAAAACTAGACAAATGTTATACAATTCTCAGAACCGGTAGTACGAATTCATGAGCTCTACTGACATATGCTGGAATTTCTATATACCATTCTGATTTGAAATAAAGATGAACAACAGTAAAGATAACATCTTAAGGTGACTCTGATGCATATGAACGTCAAACAAGTACACCTTGAATTCTCCAATCGCACAAACACAACTTTCAAAACCAATACGATCGAAAATACTTGGATTTACACAAAAATATGTGAAAGCGTAGCATGAGTACACCACGGTGATACCCAGTAAGTATCAAGACTAACTTCGATGGTGTAGCGACGAGGTAAGTCGAAACACTTACTAGACATAGGACTTGTGCAAGATATTTACATAAATAACTAGATGGAAAGAATATCAATGTAAGACTAACATCGTAAAAATTATTAATATAAAACCAACTAATAAGGGATAATAGAATCAGACTTGGCCACAAGAAGTAAACGGAAAAAGAGTTGCAACAAAATCTGAATCCAGGTGAAAAATGAATGAACTCAAATTTGGAAATATGTGGAAATTCAAGTAATCAAATTGCTCCCAACACATGACTTACAAGAAGAATTACCCCGAAGCACCACATCTCGTAACCACAAATCATAAGCCACCATAAATATTATATTCGTGTCAAATTCCAAATAAGATGTTCAAGAGATTTATTCAAATATAAAAAGCCATATTAAAATTTTTAATAAAGTAATACGTCAAATGAGAAAAGGAGTTTATTTTAGAAACTAGATAAAGTGAAATAAAGTACAATTTATACAAAAAAAATGGGGTATCAGATAAGTTAATTAATTAAATATAGAACTAGCTAAAGTAAATAGTGATGACAATTGTTAAGTAATGTAAAACATCAAAGAGGGTAAGGAGTTTAATTTGAGAAATCAATTAAAGTAAAATATTGTAACCATTAAAAATAGTAAAGTACTGAGTGAAACGACAAGTTTTAGATTAAAAGTCACATAAAATAAATATGTTAATAATTCTTTTATTTAAATCTGATATGTTACTAACAACTTAACAGGATATAAAATAATGACTCCCCAAAAGTAAATTCATCTTAACAATGGATTCACCAAGTAACAACGGAGGCGCAGATTGACATATTAAAATAACACAACAAATCACATAAGATGCATGACTCACACATGAAGTCGCAAAGGTTCCAATACAGAAATATCAACGAACATAAAAATACAATCAAAATACGAGTGAAACATTTTAAGGAAAAATAATGGTCGTTCAATCAACAAGCTGTCTCAACATAGAATGTACAGTGAGAATCACAATCAGGGAAATACATCATATCAAATTCGTCGCGGTCCAATCCCACCATATCATCATCATATCCATCATTATTCCTTCATATCATTTTAATACCATTACGACGTGCAACCCGATCCTGAATCAATATGAATTAAACAAACAAGATATAACCAACCACAGTGTATCACAAAATAGAACGAAATAAAGGATTTAAACAAAGAAGGTCACAAGTGTATAAAATAGTCATATGGTGGCACACAAAATTAATAGAAAGTAATGAGATTTAATAAATGGATACATGGATCCAAATAGTCAACTAATATTTAAGACATGTAACAGATAAATGCATTAATTCAACAAGTAATTTCAATCAACAATTAAAGCACATAAGAGTAAACTTGAATATAAAAGATAGAACATGTCTAACAATATCAAATAGAGCATGTAAGATTAAACTTAGCAATAGGAGGAATAACATGGAATGACAATTTCAATTAAATGCATGAAAGAAGCGTAAGAATCTAAACCGGTCCAATATCATATATAAGCCCGTGTACACACTCGTCACCTCGTGTACACGTCTTCCACATAGTTCAAGTAGTACAATCAACCCAAATCCTAAGAGGTAGTTACCCCAACACAAACATAAGCAAGATACTTACCTTACACAAACTAAATCAATATATTAATAATCCATTCCTGTGCAAATCCGCTTCCGGACAGCTCAAATCTAGCCAGATAAATTAATATCATTAATAAAAGCCCTAGAATATAATTTTGAATAATAAAGATTCGATCTTTAACTAAAATAAAAAATTCAACCATAGGCTTGAACCTCGGAACCCGACAAAACTTACAACTTCTGAATACCCATTTCGATATGAGTCCAACCATACCAAAATTATTCAATTTTGATCTCAAATGTAAGGACCCGACTGATCGTTTTGAGTATTGTAGCCATGTTCCCCCATTTATTACTTATTCTATGTTTGTTTTTTGTTATGTGACTTACATGGGTGATTGGTTAGGTTTTGGGAATGTTTCAAAATGAAATGGGATACTTACTTCTAAGGTTGGAAGCCTAAGTTGAAAGAGTTAGATCGGATGTTGACTTATGTGAAAACAACCCAGGAATGGAGTTTGATGGTTCTAATAGCTTCGTATTGTAATTTTTCACTTAGGAGAGTTTCCGGATATCGATTCAGAGGTCCGTATGTGGTTTTGGCTTGAATTGGCGAAAGTTGGAAAGTTAAAGGTCAGGAGAGTTGAGAAGTTTGATAGAAAGTTGACTTTGTTGACATTAGGCTTGCATTTTTGTTCCAGGAGTTGGAATCGGTGCATTGTGCTATTTATGTCTTGTATGTAAATTTTGAGGTCAATCGGAGTTATTTTGACAAGTTTCGGCATTGATTATAGAAGTTGGAAATTCATTAGCTTCAATGGGCTTGTATTGAGGTGCAATTCATGATTTTGATATTGTTTGATGTGATTTGAAGCCACAATTAAGTTCTTATGATGTTGTAGGATAGGTTGTTGTGTTTAGATAGGGTCCCGGGGGCCTCGGGTGTGATCGGATTGAAATCAGAATGGGAATTTGACTTGTGAAATTTCTAATGTGTTCAATTTTGGTGCAACTTCACCTGTGAGAAATTGGACTTAGGTGCAGAGCTGCAGAAGCGACAAGGGGTAGTAGAAGCGCTTCTAGGTGAGTTGGACAGTGGCTGCATGTGCATATGGGAATCGGCATAAGTGGAGTCGCTTCTGCAGAGAGGAGACCACAGAAGCAGAAGTGAGTAGGAGGTGAGCTTTCCATGTATTGCCCAAAAGCGGGTTCGCAGATGTGATGGGCATTCGTAGGTGCAATTATGCAGGTGCTCGAAAATTCGATGATTTTGGTAACTCATTATTGAATGGATATTCGGATTTTGTGAATTTTATCTGTTTCCGAGGCATGGGCCCCGGGTTGACTTTTTGGGTTGAGTTTTTTAATTTGGTTCAAGAACATAGCTTTATCGTATAGAATATATTCCTATTTCTTGTATTGATTATATTATGTTTTTTTCTGACTAGATTTGAGTCGTTCGGAGGCTGATTCGCAAGGCAAGGGTTTGCTAGAGCATTGAGATACACACTTTGAGATATGTAACATTTCTACACTTGGTACTAAGGGTATGAATCCCTGAAATACGTGTTGTGTGGTTGGTATTGAGTTTATGCACGTGCTAGGTGACGGGCATGTGGGCATGCATCGTGGTAATTAAAATTTGGTTGATTATGTGGTATTGTGTAGTAATCTAGTCTTGTTCTATCCATGGAATTTGTATGTGTTATAGTAATTGAGCTGTGACTCCTGCGAGAAATCATTTTTAGGCTATGTGTTTATTCTGTTGGGACCCTATAACAACCTGGCCGGTCGTTTTGAGTATTGCAGACCCGTTTGCCATTTATTGCTTATTCTATGTTTGTTTGTTGTTATGTGACTTATCGGGGTAGTTGTTTTGGTTCCGGGGATGCTTCAGAATGAATTGGGACACTTAATCCCAAGGTTTGAAGCTTAAGTTGAAAAAGTTGAGTGGATGTTGATTTATGTGTAAATGACTCTGGAATGGAGTTTTGATGGTTCCAATAGCCCCGTATGGTGATTTTGGACATAGGAGTGTGTCCGAATATTCATTTGGAGGTCCGTAGATGATTTTGGCTTGAATTGACAAAAGTTGGAAAAGTTGAAGTGTGGAGAGTTGAGAAGTTTTATCGAGACTTGACTATGCCGTTACCGGGCTTGGATTTTTGTTCTTGAAGTAGGAATAAGTGTGTTGTGTCATTTATGACTTATGTGCAAAATTTGAGTTCAATCGTAGTTAGTTTGATAGGTTTCGGCATTGATTATAGAAGTTGGATATCCATTACTTTCATTAGGCTTGAATTAGTTACGATTCGTGTTTTAAAGTTGTTTGAGGTGATTTGAGGGATCGACAAAGTTCGTATCGTGCTTTAGGACATGTTGGTATGTTTGGATGGGGTCCTGGGGGGACGTTGTTGATATCCAATTTTTTCTATATATTTTCAATATTAACAATAACTTCAAAATGGAATATATATGCATATGTAAGCATATCCAAGTGTTTTATTATTTTTTCATAATTTTTAAAGGTTTTTAAATAAATCTATTTCCCTTTTTATCCATAAAATGCAGTAATTACTTCCAAAATTATTTTTTTGGTAATTCATCTATTGGATTTATATTTTTATGTCAAAGTATAGCTAAGGTAATTTTTACATATTTTTACAATTTTATTTAGTATTTTTTAAAGCTAATTGCATATAATTGCAATATTAGCCATTTTAAGTTTAATTGTGTTCTATATTCATAAAATTAAGCCCTGCATTTTTAAATTATTAATTGTATATTATAAATCATTTTAGTGCTTTTAATTTGTTTCCAGAATTGTTTTTACTATTTTTTATAAATTTAAAAGGGGAAAATTGGCTATTTAAATAATAGCCCAATTGCATGTAAATTGTAGCCTAAATCTGACCCCAGATCAGACCCAATTTCCCCGGCCCAATTTCATTTAAACCCGACCCCTAACCCAGTTTAACCGGCCCAACCCGAATTCTCCACCTACCCTTTTAAATCTAGGTCGTTGATCATTTAGATCAATGGCCACCGTTCGTCCTTACCATTTTTAACCCTGAACGACCCCTAAACCTAACTCATTTTCCACCACCCTCCGCCTCTGAATCCCTTCCCTCTCAATTCTCTCTGCAACCTCACATGAACCCTAGATGCCGCCATCTAATTCCACCCTAATCCACTTCAACCCCTGCCTAATCTATGGCCTCTCATAGCCATTTGAGATGTGTATTGGCCTCTTATGGCTCCTGAGTATTTATTTTTGTAGTTTCATAGCCAAACCTCAAAGGAATCTGGTCCAGTCCTTGCTCGACTTCTGTTCATGGCCTTTATCCGGCCATCCATGACCTTTCTCCGGCCATTCATGGCCTTTCAAGGCAGATCCTTGACTTTTCTGGTTAGATCGGTAACTCTCAAGGTCTTTCTCATCTTTTCTGGGTTTTTTGAAACCTTAATCTTTAAGATCTTACAATTTTCTTTAGATCTATCTTAGATCTGTGTTTACTACGAACTTCTTAAGTGCTTTCTCGAAGGTTCTTCAACTTTTATTTCAAAACGACTCTTCATTTTTTCGACGATT
The DNA here is from genome assembly GCF_000715075.1 of Nicotiana tabacum. Classification (NCBI taxonomy): domain Eukaryota; kingdom Viridiplantae; phylum Streptophyta; class Magnoliopsida; order Solanales; family Solanaceae; genus Nicotiana; species Nicotiana tabacum. The sequence continues at coordinate 48,053,767 of NC_134099.1, read as the reverse complement.
AGGGTTTTCCTTTAAGTTTTTTAAAAGAGCTCTTCTCTGATTTTAATGTTGTCTGGGATTTTGCTATGTTTAAAATGGTTTGCTCATGTTGTTCTTCTATCTATTTCAGCATGTTAAAAACCTCAGTTCCTTTTTGGTCTTATCCGAGTTCTGAAATTGCTTGCTTAAATGTGTGGTTATTTTAAGTTCTTCGTTTATGACTCTCTTTTCCTTGTTTGACTCATCTGATTTTGAGTTCTTATCATCTCTTAACTTATTTCTGACTCTTTTTACCTGTTACTATGTTTTTCTTCACTGTTGATTCTATGTGACTAGTTGACCTACTTGACTACTGTGCTTCGAATATTTTCTTGCTACCGATCCCTAGCTTACCCCTACTGCTACTATATGTTTGTGTTGCTTCTTTTTGTCAACATGTTTAACTTTGCATGCTTGTTCATCCCTTGCTATTTGTATGGTGAAGTGCAGAATCATGTTCCTTTCTTGATTGATCTTGATTTCCTTGATCTTCCGTCTAATTGTAAAAGGTTTTCTTACGAACCCTAATTTTTACTCATCTATTTAAAATTAATTGATTCCTTTCCTTTACTGTAATGTTTTACTTTGCTAAATGGTTTCCCAAAATAAGCTTATTTTGCACTTAGACTTGGTTATTTACTTCATACTTTTACTGCACCCTTATATGGCAATAATCAATCTGTCCCCAAACTGATTTCATCCCTTAATTAAACATGTTACTACCCATTAAACAGATTCCTTAATTAAAGGGAATCATTTGTGTTAATTGATTCTGATTGTGATTATTTCCATGTTTGTCTTTAAGACATTACCTTTTCTTCACTCGTTTTCAAACTATAAATACCCACCCCCTCTTCTTTCAAAGACACGAACAATTTGAGTTCAAAAACACATATTTACAGTCAAAACTTTCTCTCTTTTTCTCTACTACTACTTGTGCTACTACTTTTGTCTAGCCGGCTGAAAGCCAAGGCTAGACTGTGGAATTTTGCTTACTTTTCCTTTCTGCACTTTGCTTCTCTACTGCTATGTCCTAGTTAAATTTCAAGCATCAACAACAACATGTTTCTTTAATTGTTCCAACTTCTCTCATTCTTGTCTACTTCTGCTTATGTTTCTGCAGTCAAGTTACATTAATAACATGCTGAAATATGTTCCCTTCCCCTATTAAATTAATGCTCCCCTATGTGTATGAATCCCAAACCCCATATCCCCTCCATGTGTTTGTGTTCATTTGGATGGTTTGTGGCTATGCCAGCATCACCTATTACTGTGCATGACCAAACCAGACCCCTATTGGGTCATGTGCTTACAAACAATGTATTCCCAAAACCCCTTTGACCCCTTTTATGACTATTAATTCTGTGTTTTGATCATTGCCCCAACTGATTTTAAACACTTCTGCTACTAATTACCTTAAAAAACTGGACTTACCAGTCCAGTTTTAAACAAACTCTTTTTTTTAAAAAAACAGTGTGCTCTGCACTTCCACGATATTCTTAGAACCTAGGTTCTGCCCCTCTTGTGTGAACCTTACCTTGGGACCCTTGAGCTCCCTCTAAACATGGACACATAAGGGTTGGACCTTCCACACTGTACTCATTTCTGTCTGGTTATGCAAACCTGGGTGTAAGCACTGCCCGGGGTCCCTTGAGACCCTTAGGGAACTTTGACACACCCAGGTCTAAGAAAGGCTTTGAAACAACATGGGCATTTGAGGAAGTTTATTCCATAACTCAGAGAGGAAGTCAAGATCAGACTTCCTATGATTGTAACTTCTTATTTTTGCACTTTTCTAATGTAATTCAGTCATTTTTGGTCTGTAATAATTTGTAACAAATATTGGGGTTGGCTAGTGAAAAGGGATGGGGTGATTATGCATGCTTTACCTATTAGAAGGGTAGATCTCATGCTTATATGATCTGTTTAATAAATTCTGCATGTTTTACTTCCACACTTAGACACCATGCCAATAGGTTCTAAATGGCTATAATCAGACATCATGCCAACAAGGTTAAAATCAGCTTTGAAATTAGATGTCATACCTATAAGATCAAAAAAATCAATTTTTCATAGAAATCATGCCTTTAGGAATTTTGCTGTGATCAAATGAATCCTACCTGCTTCAATTCATGTTCAATTAGATACCATGCCTATAGGACCAAAATCTGCCTTTAATACTTAGATACGATGTCTGTAGGAATTAAAATCAGCTATAATAGAGATCATGTCTATAGGATCTAAACCTAGTTTAGTTAAAAAATCGTTTTGACTCGTACAGTTCTGAATTAGTTTAAATAACCCGCTCTTTGAAATTAATACGGTTAAAAAGCATGCCTATAGGATCCAAATCGCTCGTTTCAAATTGTTTACTATTTTACTACACCCTAATCAATAATAGATATCATGCTCACTACCGCGCCTAGGCAAGCCTTAGGTTATAATGATAAAACTGAACTCGTCTTTGTTTAATTAGCACTACTACAACCAGTAGGCAGGCCTGATTCGGACTTTTTATCTGAGTTATGTAATAAATTGGTCTGCTTCAACGATTAAAACACCCTGCCTTAGTACTTTATATTATGACCCTAACTGTGTTTAAGTCATGCTATTTATATGCATTGTCATTGGAGGTATGCATGAGCCTCTTAATTATTTATGTGTTTCCCCTTTAAATGCAGCCCTACATGTTTTTCTGTCGCCTTAGCCTTTTACCTTTAAAACCTAAGAGTTAGCCTAAATCCTCCCTCTTATTGGAATAGAAGTCCTAAATTCCTCCGGGACTGATAGGAATGGGACGGGTAATAGCATGCAATAGAGGTCGAGACCAATCCGCGCTTTAATATCTTAATGGGGTGGGAAGGGCAGATATGGATATGATGACCAGTGCGCTAATACCATGTGCATCCCCTCTTATAAGGAGTATCATACCGGGTATCGCATAGATGTGATCCATATTATAAACAAACCTAGGACTCCCCCTTTCTTTTTATATTCTCAAGTATTAAAAACTGTAACTCATTTTTAAAATTCGTCTTTTAATGATTGTCTTCAAACTCTTATATGTTTAAACTCAAATCCCCTACTATTTGAGCCTATAATTGTCTATTTCCTAACTGTACAAATTCACAAAACTGTCTCCCCGGGAACCACACTAGTGGATCCTGAGGGGTGCCTAACACCTCCCCTTAGGATAATTTCAAGCCCTTACCCTATCTGTGGTTATCAAAAAAACTTAGAAATGAACCATATAGGTGTCCTAATGCACCTTAAATCTTTAGGTGGCGACTCTTCAAAATGCAAATCCCGTTCCCAAAAGGAATGAGTTTTCCTATACCCAAATATGTCATAAACCCAACTTTCCAATGATAAGGAGGGAAAAAGGGGGCGCGACAGCATGGCGACTCTGCTGGGGATACTTGGGCTTTTACCACTTCAGATTGTTCTTGTGAATTTGTACCTCCCCTTCATGTGTAATTACTTGTTTAATTCCTTTAATCATTTAATTTCTTTTCAAAAGCAAAACTGACTTATCTTCTTTGTTTCCTTCCTTTATTACTGCTTTAAATTATGAAACTACTGTATTTATCACTTTCTTAACGTGCAAATACATGCCAACATGTTTTAATTATTGCATAATCATGTTCAACATCATATTCCACTCGTGCCAAACAAATACCATAGCAACGCTTTTAATGAGTGGTCCCACTTTTCCTATATCATTATCCCCTAAATTAGGAAGGGCATATTTGCGGTAAAACTAGTCGATCAGCGGTGCAGTCGACAGTTCCGTGCCTTCCCTCTTGAGTTGTCCGCTCAAGGGTACCAGTCTAAAACCCCATAGAAACTTTACTCTAGTTAAAATTGTGCATGCATCATGGTCAAACCTAGCCGGGTCAGTTATGTTGTCCACATAATGATCCTTTAAGATAGCCTTGTCCAAAGTCCACTGGGTTTCCCTGAACCCAAACGGACATCACCACGTTCTGTGCATTTATTTGGAGAACTAAATGCTTCATACTAATTTTTGGTATTAAATAGTCGAGTCTGGTGGGGGTAAGGGCTTAACCTTATTTGTCTTGCAGAAATATGAGGCACGAAGTCCCTAGATTCGGCATGACCACCAACATCCACCCAAGACTGCTAAGCTGGTGGAAAGATCTACACTCTAGTGACCAAACTCTCATCCGAAAATATCTGGGAAACCTGCCTTCCCTTTTGGAGATCCAACCTAACAACAAGATCATAGAAGCTGCCACACTGTTTTGGGATTGTGAAAGGACTGTGTTCCACTTTGGGGACAATAAAATGACACCCTTTTTAGAGGAGATAGGAGGACTGGCCGGTCTAGTGTGGGAAACTCCGGGTCTACTAATGCTTGAGAACCGCAAAGGTAGGGGTTTTCTAAAAACGATGGGTTTGAAGAAGAATCCAGAATTGACATGCGTGAAGGAATCTTACATTCCTTTTGACTATTTGTATGAAAGGTACGGTCACAACAAATCCTACCGTACCTACCTTGACGAGTTTGCCATCATATCCTTAGGGCACATCCATTGAAGGATTTTTGTCTTCATGTTTTGTTTCCTAGAGCTAATCGTGTTTCTGATGAATAAAGGGAGAATCCATACTAGGCTGGCTACGGTAACTAAGACCCTAATGGATGGGATTGGTGGGCAGCCATTCAACATCATGCCCATGATCATTGCAGACATATATCAAGCCTTGGAGAAGTGTCAACGAGGAGCAAAATACTTCGAAGGCTGCAATTCATTACTCCAACTCTGACTCATGGAACATCTCCAAAAGGGCGAATACCGACAAGAGATTCAACGAAGGGACTCGGATGATCACATCGCTTTCCATCATCCAAAGCGAATGAATTACATCCCCGATATGTTCGCTCAGCCTGAGAAAGCCAAAGGATGGGTTGAGTTATTTGACAATCTGACTGAAGAACAGGTTCAATGGATGTTCGAGTGGTTTCCGACCGAGGAGTTCATAGCCCTATCCAGAGATGCATCTTTCCTGACACTGATTGGTCTGAGAGGAACATACTCTTACGTCCCTCTTCGAGTTATGAGGCAAGCTACTAGAAAGCAAGTTATACCCAGGGTCGACAAGATGAGTCATTTACGAGCTGACTTCCACAATGATGATAGTCTTTACAAGTGCCCAGTATATGTGGCATTGCAAGATCATAATGGGGAGAGATACCATCGAACCAGACAGGTATCATGCTGGTTGCTCTCCTTTCTACTCAGGTTGGTTGGAAGATAATCATGATGGTTTGGGCTAGCCAGAGTTTGTTCGAGGTCACAGGATTATAGATGAAAAGACCGAGGAGCAGGTCAAGTACAACCAGCTGCGCAAAAGGATCCGTGAGTATGAAAGCAAATATCACGAAATATAAGAGTCCAACCAGAAGCTGATTGAGGAATGGAAGGACATGGTTGTCATTGCCAACAAGCGGCTGGGATACTTGGAGCGAGGCATAGCGGAATTGGAGAGAAATTTTCTCAAGAGGGTCGAAGATTGTCAAAATGCTGAAGGGACCGAATGCGGACATCTAGCTAGAGCATACCTATTGTTGGGACTCCACGAGTTGGGAAAGCTATTCGACAGAGCCAAGGATGCCAAATCTGGGGAAGCTCCTTCAGGGACCAAGTAGATAGGAGTTTACCTTTTCGCTTTATAAAATGTAATAAGACCAATGACCATTAGTGACTTTTATTTTCCTGTTTATTTAGTGTCAATTTGGGATTCGTCTAATTTTCTATCAATAAAATGAGGCATTTAGCATTCTAAGTTCTCCAAAACAATTTGTCCCTAAGCCTACCTCGGGCACAAAGAGGTTCCAGATTAGGACACGTTTTACATTCCGTACTATGTGTTTAAATACCGCAATGCAGATCATCTGTCTTCCGAGGTTAAGCTCTACCTCCATCTGTATTCTCTACATTGCATAAGGCTACCATTCTGCCTTCCAAGGTTAAGCTCTACCTCCATCTACATTCTCTGCATTGCATAAGGCTACCATTCTGCCTTCCGAGACTAAGCTCTGTCTCCATCTGCATTCTCTACATTGCATAAGGCTACCATTCTGCCTTCCGAGACTAAGCTCTATCTCCATCTGCATTCTCTGCATTGCATAAGGCTACCATTCTGCCTTCCGAGGTTAAGCTCTACCTCCATCTGCATTCTCTGCATCGCATAAGGCTACCATTCGCAGACCGTAAAAATAGAGTCAATATCCTCGATTTGGGATTTTAAAATAAACCGGTGACTTGGGACACCATTAATTATTCTAAATGGTGACTCTGAATTTTAAATAAAATAATCTCGTTTTCAATTGTCACTTAAATTGAAAAAAACTCCCTTATACCCCCTCGGGTAGAAAAAGGAGGTGTGACACTGGAGTAGCGGGTAATGTCTAGGGTATAGAGAGTAATAAGATCCTTATGTTAGTAGTGAATCCTTTTCGAATGTGACCTGATTTCTACATAGAGCTTTATAATAACCTTAATAGGTTTGAAAATATTTTATAGCTCTTGATGCCCGCAGGTCGCACGAACTATTTGTCTATATGAATAACGTGTGTTATTGGCATGATATTGGTTTGAGTACAGCCCACCATGAGCAAAGTGGGAGATGTTCGATTTATTTTCAATTTGGGTCGCAGGTCGCTCCATGTGGGCTGACCCGACCCATTTATGAATAAGATAAGATTACATAACCTCTTATGAGAAGTTACTCCACATGTTGAATTTGTGGGAGCATATTCTACATGGTTATTTTTTGGGTGGGAACATTTTTCTTCATAACTGCTTTCTTTCGTAACTCCAAATAAAAGGGAACAATACATACTCTTCAAAGATACAAGAAAAACACAGAGAACTCATCTCCTTTCTTCTCATGACAAGAAATACACAGAGGACACTTAGTTTGTGGAATCAAAAAATTTATTTCCAAAGTGAAATAGAATCGGCGTGGAGCAATTTCTATCGCACAAATTTCAACGATCTTCTGTTGTTGCTAAGAAGTACACAAATTCGATGTCCCTATTACTATTAGATCTTTAGTTGTCCATTCCTTAGATTTTTTATAGCCTTGCTGGCCTAAGATATTACATAACGGTATTCAATTGGCTTTGTCTGCCTAATTAAGTCATATATATTCAAAAAAAAGTCTTATAACACAAGTTTAGTTGGTACGCTCGTCAAGTAAGACACCAGGTGCGGTCTCGCCTCCCCGAATTTAGGGTAAGGAAAATCTCTTACGTTTCATGAAGAAGAAAGATGTGGAGGACAACCTTTTCCCAAATTATGTCCTCAAACGTATTGCTCTTAATTTTGTTCTTGCCGGTAGGGTGGCATTAAGTTCGTTCTTCTGGCTAGTCATGAACAATCCATGCGTAGAAAAGAAGGTCATTAATGAAATGTCAATTGTTTTAATGGAAACCCGCGGAGAGGATGATGAATCGAAGAGCCATTGGTTTTTGATGAAGCTGATAGACTCCTTTATGTGAAAGAAGCATTGGGTGAAACCATACGTTTGTATTAGTACCAGAGGATTTCAAATATGTTGTTTCCAATGAAGTTCTACCTGATGGCGCTTACGTTCCTGCTGGTTCAACGGTTACGTAATTATTCTATTTGCTATGTGGGGGAAAAGAAGAATATTTGGGGGGAGGATTGCTTGGAGTTTAAGCCGGAGAGATGGCTATAGATCGGAGGGGACCGGTTCGAACCGCTAAAGGATGGGTATAAGTTTGTGGAGTTCAACGGAGGACCTATAACTTGCTTAGGGAAGGACTTGGCTTACCTGCAATTGAAATATGTAGTTATCGCTGCACTGCTTCGGTATCGGCTGTCACTGGTTTCCGGTCGCGTGGTTGAACAGAAGTGTATGGTGAAAGGGTAATTATTGGCCATTTGATTTGTATTTTCCTTGCTCTATTTTTCAACTAGTGAGGGTTAGCCCGGACTAAGCCCAGGCCCAACGGCTATTTAATATTGTTGTTAATATTATTTTTAGCGATAGATTTATGCCTTTGAGGGCTACTTAAAACAGGTCCACCATCCTTTTTTTGTAGAATAGAGTTAAATGTGTGAGGCTATAAGCAATATGTATTTATATGGATATTTTGGGTTCTTTGCCTATTCAACTAAAACTATAGATAGAAAACATAGAGTCCCAATATAAATGCACACACCTTCACATGAGAAACTCCACTGAATTAATCAGATTCTAGCAAAATTGGAGCTGTTAAGCTAGTAAATAAAGAAAAAATAGACAAAATCACCAAATAACCTGTGAATTTATCTTAGAAGCAATATTAATGTTTTTGCCAGATTTAGAGCCAGAGTTAAAGGCAATTATGCAACATGGAAATTTAACATTAGGATGTCCGACTCTGAATCTCACAGCTTTTGTTGAATAAAGAGGAAAACCAAACTGGAAATATGTTTTTACAAAATTATAATATTTCTGGTTAATGAGAAAAAAATCAAGCCGAATGAACAAATCCATAACATTACCGAAAATAGAACTTGAGGTGAAACCTTGAAATGGTTGCACATGAATTATGAAATCAAGCACAAACTTTGATATTTCTCCTCCACTTATCCAGTATGAAGCCCAGCAGCTAACTCAGTCACTTGGTTCTAATGTATTCAGAATGTTTTCTTCAGGATAGTTGTCAGTGCTTGATGCAAGGATTGCATTTGTTAAGCAATCGTACAATTGGAAAGGCCTTTTGCCATAAACGTATAAACTCTGTGATCCCAGTCCAGATATAATACTCTGTAGATTTTTCAAGCTGAGATACCACTCTGAGGTACAATTGTGCTTTTAACTTCCATCATATTTGCAACACCTGATATTTCAGGGAAAACTATGATTTCGATGAGGGAAAGCAGAAGGCGACAAACTTCTATAAGATTGTAAATATAATCCTATCATGTTTGCAGTTTATAGAGTAGAACAATAAATACCGAACTGGTACATTAAGCTCCCATTATGTATAGGATCAAGGGCAGAGCTGAAGTACAGTTGGTCTATTGTGTAAAGTCTAACTCCCTTGCATTTCTAAAGGGATTTTTTTCATACCTTAAACTGGTAATATCTTGGCCATAAAGATTACCCTATCAAATGAAATGAATAAAATAATAACAAATCATGAGAAATAAAGTTTCTCACAGTGAAACGAAATGAAAGGTGGTCTTAAAGAAACATCTATAGAAATGCAATAATGTTATTAGGGTTATCTTAGAGGAACATCCATAGATCTGCAATAACGTTATTACTACCAGAATATAATAGCAAATGGTTGGTGACAAATGATCACTTTTTCTCTACAAAACGTGTTTGTTGAATTCCTAATTATAGAACTTCACATTTGTGGTATACCTTTTTATAGCAGACTAACTGAAGTCAATAAACATGCAGAACATTAGAAAGAATGGACTATTGGACTTTTTCTCATATGAAAGTCCATTAACCTACAACTTTAATGCTACACTCACTGTAAAACCGTATATTTACCGAACGGAATACACTTCAACAGAAGAAAGAAGTAGCAGAAATTCCAGTACAAAGAACAAGAAAAGGAAAGAAAAGTAGTATGTCCAGTGCAATCTTCAACCTACCTAGAAATAAAAAGAAATCTAGTTATCAGTTTTTCTATGCGATTATTAAACTATTACTTCTAATATAATGTCAAAATCAATATGTGCTTCAATAAACAGATTCTTCAAATTGCCATTTAGTATAACAAGACACCTATGACGTAAGGATGAACAAACTCAATTAGTATGATGCTGACGCAAGAATATAATACTACGGACGAAAGAGACCAAGCTTGAGTTAAAGCAGGACAAAAGAAAACAACACAGGCGATTAGGAAAATCTGCAGTAAAGCTATTACTGTCGAATACGAAAGAATATTGTTGGATAAGAGATAGGCTATTTCAGACTGCAGATTAGACTTATCATGCTGATTCAACTATGTGATACGAAATACACTCATCAAGTGAAAGAGATTTTTGTTTCACTTTGATGATGGTGTCAGCAAATCGGGTCTTCAACATTGTAGGACGTAGCGCATTGCTCAGGGAAAGATCAATATTCATTTTTTTTTATAAGGTAGAAAATATCAATGTTCATAGGAGGATGTCAACCTATTTTCAGAAAACAGTTATCGGCAAATTAAAATTGAGTTCATTTTGAGCAAAAAAGTGAAATGCCAGAAAGAGAGCAAGCAAGATACTCACCGTCACCATATGTAGCAGTAGAAGCACATGTTGACTTACTTGGTCTAGAACATGATTTTTTTCTTAATAAAGGTTATGTCAACAACCTGCATATTATCAACATCAACATGTCAATAAAGAACATTAGTGTTTTATTGAGCATGCTATTGGACAAACGTAAGAAAGTTTTGCAACCACCATGGTAGTATTGATCAGTTTTATATGAAACTAATGTCAAGGAGTTTGGATCAGTGCTAGTGATCTTGATCTTGTTCTAGCTTTTTTTTTCTGTTAGAAAATCTGAACCACAAAGATAAGTACAACTTTTTATTAGCAATTGAAGATTTGATACTGCAAAGCCACTGAAGAAATAACTTCAGCTGAGCGGGGAAAATGTTCAGTTGTTAAGCATATTGTCAAGCCCTTTAGCTGCATCAAAGTTCTCCTTTGTTTCAACAAAACATCATTAGGTACTCTATTCTTTATAGCTACCAAAATAAGAATGCAGCAGAGAACTCATACAATGACAGCAAATACACAGATTGTAGGATAAAATGTAAGTAAAGAGCAACTAATGCATTAATTTTGACAATCACCTAGTATTTATAGCTTAAAGATTGTCAATTATCAACTATAAGACAATGACATTATTTTATGAAATTTATACACTAAATACAGATCTGTGCTTTTTCCTTAGCCAAGTCTATTGAAAGGATTAAATTATTTCCAGTAATAAATTACAGTAAGAGTAATAAAACTTAAGTGATTCTTACCGAATCTAATGAGTGTACACCATAGTAAATCACTTTGGAAAGTTGACAATGACTTAAACTTAGTTATAGCTTAAAGATCATCAAATTGTAAGACAATAACATTACTTTGTGAAATTTATATGCTAAATATAGATCGGTGCTCTTTCATTGCAGCCAGAAGCAGAACACAAAAAACTTTTTGGCAGGGGGATGTTGAGAATAAAATAGAAAACAGGAATGGAAAATATTATCAATTAATCAGTTTTACGATACTAACTATTAAATCCAACTATAATTCTACAGTTATCGCTTCATATTACAATTCTCTTTGCTAATATGAACTATTTCTATAAAGAACCATATAAATATGATTAGGCACTTTATTCTTTTCGGTTACCAGAACAAAAATACAGCAGAGTACTAATACAACGACATCAAACACAATAACATAATTTGCAATATCGATTACTGGTTATAGTTCTTTTTTACTATAAAATTGCAAGTAAAGAACAAACAATGCATTAACATTGACAATCAACTAACTTATTTATAGCTTAAAGATCATGAACCTATAATCCTAGTGAGGCAAAGCGGCTTCAGTTGAGAATTTAATGCAACTGCATTCATAACTCTCATAAATGCCTTTGCTCTAGCAAGCCCTCACCCACCTGTCTTATCAGTCCCTAATTGCAAAACGGAAAACCTAAGCTAATTGGTCCCCTTGAGGAACATATTGTACATATGTAATTTTGGACTATTTAGTAGAAACAAATAAGTTTAATCAAACTTATCCCTTCAGAAAATCATTATGAACTCCAACTAATAAACCTTTTAAAAATAATGAAATTTTCAAATAATGCAAACCTTTTGAAAATCATGCAGTAGAAAGATTAGTATCAATAGCGTATTATCTGAAAATCATGCTCGATCCCTCCCTTTTCAAGTCGATCCCTTGTGTTCTTGAATCAGATTCTAATGTCTAAACTTGTCGAAACAAGAATTTTGATTTTAATTTTTTAGTGTCAAACTATAGCGTTTGGATCGATGTTGTAGCATACCAATTTTATTTTCAATATCATGTGGTGAACGTCTGCACCCCATAATGTCTATTTCAAAGGGTTGAGAAGTCAATTGGTAATTTATAATCACTTTCTTTTGTAATTAGATATTCGTCCTAGAATTTTCTGGACAAAGGAACAGAGAGTGATCGACGAACAATTTACTCAATTTAAACAATTCTATGCAACCGCTATTCAAAAAATCAAGAAAATAAGAAACCAAAATTCACCTTATAACTGTACGACCAACGCGAATAAATTGTCCAGGAAGAGAGAAGATTGAAAGAGATAGAGGAAATTGGAAGAGGACTTGAGCACTAACAATTTTGAGGAAGAACAGTGTGAAGTAGAGTATAGATGTTGTCCGTTTGAGCGGTGTAAGGAACGTGGCAAAACCAAAGTAGGGTTAGCGCGTAACTTTTGCCAAAATATTTGCAGTTTTCCCAAAATACCCCCAGACGACCCCAAGCTCCTCAAACTGTCGCTTATTAACAAGGGGAATTGAAAAGTTGAACGGATCAGCACAACAACTATTTTCTACCATACTTACTCCATATCCCCCAAACCACACAGAGAAAATCACACGGATAATCAAATGTCCCGTCAACAAATTATATAATTAAATTCAAGATTAAAATTGTTGGTAGACTATAAATAAAGAAAATTGTAAGAAGAAGAATATAAGAAAAGATCTTATCCACTTTCGCTGGACTATGACAGATTTTTAACATCTAGGCTCTAGCATATTAAAATATTAATCTCCTTCTCAAGTGATAAAATAGATTATAAGTCACGCAGGTCACTTTGTAACCACGCCTTCGATCCTCTTGCTAGAAAAGTTACTGCAAGTTTTCTAATTTAGTTTAGCTGGTCATGTAAAGTACTGCTAAAGCCAAGAGCTCATGATTGAGCAACATTTTATTAGTATTTGGAATGTATTTTCATATTCTAATTATTTCATGACACAACACTACTCTTCCTGTCTCGTGCTGAATTTAAAAAAGAGACAGAGGTTGTAGTTATGGTAAAAAGTCAGAAGCACCCCACACTTTAACTAACTATATTCTTTTTAGGAATAATATCCCATATTTCGAGTGACGTGAAACTGAATTCAAAGCTAATCAATTACTCATCTGTCTCCCCCCCCGTAAGATGTAATTCACCTTTTTAAGAAGAAATTTGCTGGAGCAAAATATAGGAATTTGAAATTATCTCACATTCTAGTAAGTTGTATAGAGCAACAGATGAATCTTCTGACATAATAATAATAATATGCTTGTGAAACCAGGGGAAAGAGCTTTTCTACTGGTCTTGGAGATTAATTAAGAAAATCTCTTTTGTGCTTTCAAGCACAAAAAGATATAACTTCAACAATAATAAAAATGACTCGTTCATCTGATGAGGTGATGATAGGAAAGGAATAACATAACTTAATCTATCAGTATCATGCAGTATCTGCAAGATAGAGAGTATAAATCTGATATTAGAAGAGAGCTTGATGAATGAAAATACATGATTATCAGAATTAGAGAGATAGAAAGATAGACATATCTAGAATCACTAGGACTTTAATCTAAGAAATTCCCCACGTCTCTTGGTGTTTCATGATCATCTATTTTTCTTTCAGCCACTGGTATAAAAATTATATGTTAAAAGTTCTAAATATACGGTAGAATCACTTGTTTAAAGGTCATGGAAAGTATATTCGTACACATCGTGCCAGACAGAATCTCGGTAGTTAGGGTACATTTTAAGGTTTTTGGACTTGCTTCATATATTTTGTTGCTGGTAAAAACTATCAGAATGTCAAACGTTAGACACACTACAATCGTATTTCATAATACATGATTCATATCAACAATAAAGAGAAATTAACTGGAATTAAAAAAAAAAGAACGAACATTTACCAGTGTTTCGGAGAATAGCCATTAAAATTTGCTTAAGTTTTGCTAAGATCCATTTCCACCACCATGATATGAAAAGAAGCTATACCAGACAACCTCCTTACCCCATCTCGATCAAATGGAAACTTGTCCATATGCTTTCCTCGAAAAATCAGATTGAGGAACCAAATTTTGCCAACATGGGATCATCAAAGAGAGAAGTATAGAGCTGTGAGCATAAGAAGTGGCATTATTGCAGTCAATTTAAATTACGGTTCTCTTGTATAAAGGCATGAAATACATTCATTAAGGTCTTTTTCACAACTAAAGATGCACCTTCACGGAATTTGAGAGAGAAGAAATAAATGAGTTTTAACATAAATTAAGCCACTGCCGTCTGCTTGGTCCAAAAAGCTTTTGCTATCAGAAACTCCATATCTTGTTGATTGGTAAAACATATAGCTACTAAGACACTCCATAGTTCCAAAACCAAGATAAATTATCATACTATTTCTCACCGGTCATTTTCCTAGACAGTCTTCTCACCAGAACTAAGATCAATTCATTTTCTGAGATGCCCTGAATTTTTGAGATAATTAATTTGATAAGTTATTTGCTTAGCCTAAAGTACAAAAGAAACATAAGACCACCTTATAAAGAAAGTTACATAGTGGCTGATGACAATCCAAATTACCTTTTCAATTCTTCAGTTATACTGTAAGACCTCAAATTAATTATTAAAAATAAAAGATAAACCAATACATTGGCAGAGAACTAATGTCAAAGCAACTTATTTCAAGCATTAGTATCACATGTTTAACTCAACGTCAGATAAAAAATTTCACTCAAAATAGCATATATCAAATAAGAAAAAAATTTAAAATACCATATTAGTATTCTGTTGCTTCTCACCTGTTCCAAATTAATATTGTTTAATCTCTGCATACCCTTCTGCCCATAAAGCTCTCATTACTTCTGGATAAGCGAGAAAATAAAGAAGAGTATAGAAGTTAGTAGGGCAAAATTTTAGTATGTCATAAAAAAAAAAGAATAAATTTACATACTAAATTACAAAATGTGCTATCAAAATCTTGTAGAGCAATGAAATCAATGATAGTAGAGAGTAAGCAACTTCGATTCATTTTGGCAAATAAAAAGAGCAAAGCAACAAAAAAGATTGAAAATAGCAGCTTTTGCAGACGTGGATGATCCAATATATATAATTGGACGAAGGAAGATTTCATTACCAATTCTCTTTAGAATGATAGAGCTTTAAATCAGAGTAATCTTTCGAAAATCCAAATAACCCATCCTTCTGCTTGGTGAATAGACGGAAATGAGATATCAAATTGCCTACAACATATGGTAATCGATCTTGTAGAGACATCTACGTCATAATATCAAACCTTGAAACCTGTATCACCAATAAACTAATCAAAGAAGAGTGAAATCATTTTGAATCTAAGTTTGCTGATCAGTCAAGCTTCTTGATATTTCAACTATCATTACGACAACATGTACAGATAAAACAAAAAATAAACAATATAGAAATGAATACCGAAATGGGATATCAAGAGATTGATAAACAAAGTTTGATAAAAGTTTACTTGAAAAGAAAAGAGTGTTGGAGGAGAGGAAGTGGGTAGATCTTCCTAATGGTGGCAAGCCGCCTGTCTGATTCTATTTTTTGACCAATTTGATTCATTTGTTACCTGATTCTGGACATGTATGTGCTCGACAAATTGAGCCTACTAATGTGTTCAGTTGTAGAATACCTAGAAAAAGTGGAGAAGTTAATCTGGGCCTATTATCAAAAGCATTGGTGGATTAGATGTGAATTGGATACATCTAAAAAACTATCCAAAACAATAGAGAAACTACCAGATACCCATCCGTGCATTAAAAGAAATGAAAGAACAGAGAAAAATTCACCACAATTAAATAGAATAAAACACACACCAAAGACAACTTGGAACTCAGATTGAGAAATGTAAAATAAAAAAGAAAAAAAAACTAAACTACAGATGCATGTGCGTGCAAAATTTTCCTTAAAAAAGGTAAGATGTAAAATAAAATTCAAATGGAGCTAAGCAGAATGAGCAGAGCAGTAGAAACAACACGGAAAAGCAACCAAACCAAAGTATAACCAGAACAAACAGGACAAATGATCAATTCACAAAATAAAGTAGAAACAGAGCGATATAATAGCAAGTAAGCAGCTTGGGTCCGTTTATGGCAAATTAAATTCATCAAAGCAAAGAGACGACACTTTGGAGTGAACGGCAGAAGAAATTTTAGACAATTGGAAAAGAGAACATAAAATCAAGAATTAGTCCTTGAAATCTGATATACATAAAGTGAGTACATCGTGGTTTGCCTTTATAAACAATAGTACACGCCCTAAAAGACACGAGGATAAAATAATCAAATTAACCTAGAAAAGGCTTAGAATCTCCATAGTAACTTCTTCAGCAGAATCGGTTTCGAGACATCTCAGAGAATCCAGTCATTTGAAGCTCTGCTAGAAAAATTTGTGCAAAATCGAATAAAAATCAAAGGCAATAGAAATTTCTAGACTGCACTGTACAACGGGAAGAAATTGGAGAAAATCAGGAGGAGTCATGGAAGGCAGGTGGGAGAGAACAGAACTTAGTATTTTACGCAGTAAAATTGCAGTACGCGTGTTTTCTTAAAAGAGATCGGTGACTTAATTAACAATTTATCCCTAATAAACTCATAACTACCAAAGTACCCCTGTTCGTCCCCTGTTCGCACACCCCAACTGCTGTTTCTAAATATTATATATATATATATATATACACCTTGACTTTAAACGTGAAAACGCATGGTTATAATTATGCGTCTGGTTCTAAACTTATATGTCTGTCTTATAGGATTTATTTTAAATTATTATCTACTTTAAATCCTAGATGTAAGTTATATGATACATCAGATCAGACTATACTGGTAAAAACCAACTTTGCAAGGTCCAAGGTCACCACTAGGAGACCTATTAGGTGGGAAGAAATTAATTTCCCAACTACTTGGACTTTAAATTCGGTTATATCCCCAAGTCAGATAACTAACGACTTGTCGAATACTGAATTTTCGCATGTTACTCAAAATCCGGATGGTAGGATTTGTATTCAATTTGATGATAAGTCTACAATTTGTAATAGACATTCGTTTTTCTAATCATAGACTTCTACCTGCTATTCAACATATTTCTCCTGTTGAACCAGTCTACGGTCCAGCTCGCAATCGTGCAGCCTCTTTACACACTATTACTAGTAAAGTTAGTAATAAGCCTGTCGAAAGGGTTGAAAGGGTTAAAGTTAACCCTCAAACAAATATTGTTCAGGACAATGACAATATTTCAGATAAGGATATTCCTTCTGTATCCGAGATGGATTTCGACCCCAATAGTACTTAATGATTCCACACCAAATTGATTTTAGCCCCGGTTCTCGGGCACGAAAATATATTCAAAAGGAATTTTTTAGTGATAAATGGAGCAAGTTTAAAACGTGGTTTTTTTATGCTTATAGCAAAGATGATTTGAATAGTATTTCTCAAGAATTTTATGAAACTTGTGCTTTGCATAATCAAATTATGTATTTTGTTCCTTGGTTTATAACAACTTATTTGCCTCTTTTTATAAAGGTACTAGAAAGATCTTATAAAGATGGGAGTGGTAATATTACTAAAGCCATTTATCCTCCTCAGGCCCCCTTTATTTTACCTAATAATACTGGTATTACATTCACTGCCTTTCAAAAATTTATTGATGATAATGTTGCAGCTATCAGTATCGCAGAAATTAATAAATTGATTTCTCAAAACAATTATTTGGGTTTATATGTAAAGATTTTAGGAGAACATATCGGTTCTCTTGATAAAAAACTTGATGATTTGACTATTTTAATAAAAGAAATGAGTACTAAGAAAGGACCAACTGATATTGCCTCCACTTCAGGTAGTAAAACAGTTGATCAAGCTATTCTTACTCATATTCAAAGACCTCCTGAGATTCAGGATTTTAAATTTAAATCTCTTGATGACTTAGCACAACTCCTCGATAAAAAGCTTTCTGGTTTGAATGTTAGACCAATTGATTTATCTAAAAATTTTGCTGATAGAATTGAGACCGTTTCTGATTATAAAACTGAGACATGGTCAGAGTTTAATAAACTCAAAGGTATAGTTAAACCCAGTAGTAGGTATGTTGACAAACCAAGGATGCAAACTTATTATTATCCTCGTCCTACTCCTCAAGATGTGTTGATTGAGGAACGCGATTGGAATCAGACTAATACGTCTTATAGCGGTTCCAAAATTTATGAATGGAATCTTGATGGTTTAACTGATAGACAATTAACCATTCTCTACATAGAATGCTTATGTATTCGACTATCTGCAAAAGTGCTAAAAATACGGATAGAACTATTTGCAAAATGATTATTGCAGGCTTTACTGGCCAACTTCGTGGCTGGTGGGATAATTATTTATCTGTTGAAGAAAAGGCTTTCGTTATTAATGCTACAGCCGTAGACGAAAGTGTTGATAATATAGGTATGGCTCTAGTTAAGGGTAGAGAAGATGCAGTGTATACCCTTATTCTTACAATTTTATAGCATTTCAATAGTAGATTTACCTCAAATCATGAGACCATCAGAACCTTACTTAATGGGCTTAGATGTAAGACCCTTAGTGAATTTAGGTGGTATAAAGATACTTTTATGAGTAGGGTTATGGAACTACCCGAGAATAAATATGAGCATTGGAAAGCTAAGTTTATAGACGGTCTCCCTTCCTTATTTGCTGAAAGGGTAAGGAAAGTATTAAGGGGTAGTTACGGTGAAATTTAGTATGGTAATTATACCTATGGTAAACTTATAGGAGTGTGTACACAAGAAGGATTAAACTTGTGTAATGAGCTAAAGCTTTCTAGACAGCTTAAGATTGATAAGCTTAAAGAGAAATCCCAATTAGGTGACTTTTGTACTCAGTTCGGTTTACCTGGAACCTCTACTCAAAGTAGGAAGAAGAAGAAAAACAGATACCATAGGTATCCTAACCCGGATAGCTCTTATAAGAAAAAGAGGTCTAGATATAGGTCTAAGGAAGAGCGTGATACTAGAAAAGCGCATCGGAAATCTACTCGATTTACAAAGAATAGATCAAAGAGAGATCTCGTTGATATTAAGTGTTATATGTGTGGAAAGTTTGGTCATATTTCTCCAAATTGCAAGCTTCAAAAGCTGAAAACCTTAGAACTCGATGATGAGTTACGCGGTAAGGTTTATGGCTTGTTATACACTTTAGGATCAGAATCTGACCATTACTCTGAAACTGAATCTGAAGATGAAGTTGATTTAATTGATTTATCTGATAGTGATAAAAATGTTGATACTTCTTGCACTGCTTGCAAAGGTGATATTTGTACTTGTGATGATGACGAATTTTATAAATTGCAATCACAATTTCATGATTTAAATATGAAAACTATTACATCTGAAAATGTAATAGAACTTTTAAAGGAAGTTACCGATGAAAAATTTCGTGAAAAAATTATTAATCTAGCTGCAAGTTCTAGTTCTAGTAGTTCAAAACCTTTTGAAAAATATAAGAACGAATTTGAACATTTTGCTCCTTATTCTTTGTCTGAAATTAATAAACGACTTCATAAGTCCAGTACACCTAGCAGAGATGCTTCTTTTGATGATTTGAAAATCGAAATTGAGAATTTGAAAAAAGATATTAAGTCTTTTAAACAAAATCAAATGATTTGTGATCACCGGATTACTCAAATTGAGAAAAATAATTCTCTAACTGATTTTCCAACTGATTTTTCGGCTAAAGGAATTTCCGAATCGTCAAATGAAAAGGGAAAAGAAATTTCTGATCAGATTGATTCGATTAATGAAAATTCTGATATGTTTTTAGGAATGATGCAGGTTGTTACGGCTCATAAGTGGTACATTAAATGTACTATCTTGATTGATAATACTTTCTCTCTAACTGATGTAGCAATGATTGATAGTGGAGCAGATGTAAGTTGTATTCAAGAGGGTCTTATTCCTACAAAATATTTTGAAAAGACCACTCATTTGGTCAAATCTGCTCCTGGTCATGCTTTAGATATAGAGTATAAATTACCAAATATTCGTATTTGCCAAAATCGAGTTTGTATTCCTCATTTCTTCTTTTTGGTAAAAAATCAGTTATACCCTCCGATTATACTCGGAACCCCTTTTATTAATGCTATTTACCCTTTTAATAACATAGATGCACGGGGTTTTCCTGCTACTTATCAAGATAGAGAGATAAGTTATTCTTTTGTTACAGATCCCGTAACTAGAGATATTAACGCCTTGATTAATATGAAACAAAGGCATATTAATTCATTACAATCAGAAATATTAAGCATGAATATATTCGATACTTTACAATCTGCTAAGGTTCAACAAAAGATTAAATTGATTGCTGAACAGATGGTTGTTGATGTCTGTGCCGATCACCCTAGTGCCTTTTGGAATCAAAAAAGGCATATTGTAACTCTTCCTTATGAAGAAAACTTCTCTGAAGATGATATCCCTTCTAAGTCTCGACCTTTCCAGATGAATGCTGAATTGGTCAAATTCTGCAAAAGCGAGATTGACAGCTTGTTACAAAAGGGTTTGATAAAACCCTCAAAATCTCCTTGGTTATGTTCTGCCTTTTATGTTAATAATGCTGCAGAAAAGGAACGTGGTATTCCTAGATTAGTTATAAATTATAAACCATTGAATAAACATCTAAAATGGATTAGATATCCTATCCCCAATAAAAAGGGACTTGCTATCTAGATTATATTACGACAATATATTTTCAAAATTCGATTTAAAATCTGGATATTGGCAAATTCAAATTTTTAAGGAGCATACTTATAGAACTGCTTTTAATGTTCCATTTGGGCAATATGAATGGAATGTCATGCCATTTGGTTTTAAAAATGCCCCTTCTGAATTTTAGAAAATTATGAATGATATTTTTAACCCTTATCTAGATTTTATCATCGTTTATATTGACGACATATTAGTATTTTCTAAAACATTAGAGATGCATATTAAACATCTTGATATTTTTAAGAAAATTGTAATACAAAACAGTTTAGTAATTTCTAAACCAAAAATAAGTCTATTCCAAACAAATTTTCGATTTTTAGGTCATAATATTTGCCAAGGAAAAATTACCCCGATACAAAGATCGATTGATTTTGCCTCAAAATTTTGTAACGACCCGATCGGTCGTTTTGAGCTCCGGCGCGTCATTCAGCAGTTTGAGGCCATGAGCAGCTTCATCTCAGGTATATTGACTTGAGTGTATGGTCAGAATTAAAATTCAGGAAGTTTGGAGTCAAATCTAAATAGAAATTCTCATTTTGAAAGCTTAAAATTGAAGAAATGAACTAGGATTGGAATTTCGAGTAAAAGACCTCGGAATTGGGATACGAAGGTTTCAGAAGGTTTGTATGATGATTTTGTACTTGGGCGTATGCCCGGATCGGGTTTTGGATAACCCGGGAGCGTTTTGGCGCCTATTGTGGACGATAGCATTTTAGAAGAAATTGCATCAGTTTGGCTTAAAATGCATTTCAGTGTTATTGATGTCCGTTTGGAATTCCGAGACTGGGAGTAGCTCCGTATGGTGATTCTGTATTTGGGAGCGCGATCGGAAGTGAATTCGGAGGTCCGTAGGTCATTTTGGAGTCGTTTGGCTAAATATAGAAATTTGAAAGTTTTTTTGAGAAAATTCGACCGGAAGTGGAAATTTTGATATCGGGGTCGGAATGCGATTCCGAAAGTTGGGGCAAGTCCGTAATGTCGAATGTGACTGGTGTGCAAAATTTGAAGTCATTCCTGAATGATTTTGGTAAAGTTTGAGACACTTAGTCTCTTTTAAGGAAGCTTAAGTTGGAAAAGTCAACCGGATATTGACTTATGTGTTAGAGCACTCGAAATGCGAATTTTATGGTTCGGATAGCTTTGTTAGGTGATTTGGGACTTAGGAGTGTGTCCGGAATATTTTTGTGATGACCGGTGTAGAATTAAGCTTGAATCGGCAAAGTTCGTATTTTGGCGAATTCCGGTTGATAGGTAAGATTTTGATCCGAGGCTCGGAATGGAATTCCGAGAGTTGCTTAGCTTCGTTATGTCATTTTGGACTTGTCTGCAAAATTTGAGATCATTCGGACTAGTTTTGACGTGTTTCGACATTGGATGTGAAAATTTGAAGTTTCAAAATTCATAGGCTTGAATCCGTGGTGAATTTAGTATTTTTGCATTTTTTTGGTTATTCGAAGGAACAACTAAGTTTGTGTCATATTATGGGACTTGTTAGTATACTTTGTTGGGATCCCATGCGGCTCGGACAAATTTTGGAAGAGATTTTGGAAGATTTTTGCCGTTTTGAGCATAAATGTAATGATCTAAAGGTTCATTTTTAGTACTAGAGATCCAAATTTGATTCCGAGACTTCCGGAATTTTGATAATGAATTATAGGACGGATCTGGAAATTTTGGTCTAATTTCATCAAGTCGCGATTAGGTTTTTAACGCGAAATATGAGTAATTGTTTAACGAGCGAAATGGATATCGTACTGGGCAAATGAGCTCCAAATTGAGTTTAGATTGAAGGGTTGTGTTCGTATTATTATTTGTGACTCATAGGAACAAGAATCGTCTAATTCCGAGTTCGTATGATGAAGTTAGAGTCATTTTAGTGAAAAATGGCTGTGCTGCAATTTAAATTGGCTGCTGGTGCATATTTTTAGCAGCAGTGAACAGTAACCCGCGCGTTAACAGTACCGCGCGGGTGAACAGTAATTGCGAAAAATCTGGGCAGTGAGTTTATATCCAATTTTGGGTCATATTTCCACCATTTTCAGTCATTTTGAGAGCTTTTGGACGGGGATTGAAGGGAGTTTCAACTGAGATCGATTGGAGGTAAGTTTTATGAGTTAAATACATGATTTTATTAAAGAATCATCCTTGAAATCCATGAAAACATAGCCAAATTATAAGAAATTAGGGCTTGAGATTGAAATTCTAAAATGAAGATTTGAGGGGTAATTTGAACTATGATTTTGGTAAATTTTATATGTACGGACTCGTGGTGAGACGAGGAATCCGGTGATGTGACTTTCGTAATTTTTCGAGAAGTGGGCCAGGGGCTCGGGTTATGCAAATTTCGTGATTTTCGATATTTTTCGAGTCTTTTCGATTGAGTTATATTCCCTTAGCCTATTGTAATATATTCCTTGTGGTTTTGGTAAGATTTGACGCGCGAGGAGGTCGATTCGAAAGGAAAGGGCATCACGGAGTAGACTTTTGGCCGTCTTGAGGTGAGTAATAGATGTAAATGCTGTTCTGAGGGTTTGAAACCCCGGACTTTCACATCGTAACGCTATATTGAGGCGTGACACGCACTCCATAGCGAGTGCGGGGTCGGATACTATTGGGGATTGTGACTTGGTCCATCCCGTGTGATGTTTATACTATACTGGTGATTGATACACATACTTCATTGATATTACGGGGCTTGATGCCATGTTTGGGGCCTTGTGCCGATTTGTAAAATCCTTCGAGGATTGATATTACTGCTTAGCATGATTTGCATATCATTTAATTTCAGTCCAAGGTTTTAAATGTTGTTTTGCAAACTCAGCCATAATTCTAAGTGTTGAAAACTTAAATGATATTTTTAAATGTATTCCGGGCTGGGAACTTCTGTTTTGTAAATGCCCAAGGGGCTTATTATATTATTTTCTGGACTGATTATAAAGTGACTTGAAACAGTGGTAACAATGACACTGTGTGATATACTTGAAACAGTTGTAACAATGACACTGTGTGATATACTTGAAACAGTGGTAACAATGACACTGTGTGATATACTTGAAATAGTGGTAACAATGACACTGGATGATATACTTGAACAGTGGTAACAATGGCACTGTATGATATAAATTGGTCAGGTAACAATGGCTGACCGGTCAGGTAACAATGACTGATCAAGATATTGCGCTTGGGCTGTAGGAGCCCCTCCGAAGTCTGTACACACCCCCAGTGAGCGCCGTCGACGATAAATAAATATGGATGGCTCGGGCTACACGCCGCAGTGGGTACTGGAATGTACCATCATATGCATTGCATTGCATTCATGTATTTCTATTTATACTGTTGTTTAGCTGCTCAGTTCCATATGTTACTATATATTTGGATTTTAGGTTACTTTGTGTATTTGCTGGATTTTCTTATCTTCGGACTGTGGTTACTTTTATTACTCACTGGGTCGGAGTACTTACTTTACTCCCTGCACCTTGTGTGCAGATCCAGGGCAGTCTCAGGCTCAGTAGATCCAGTTGATCAGCAGATCCAGCTTATGGGAGTATCGAGGTAGCTGCACGGCGTTCGCAGCCATTGATCTTCTCCCTCCTATCCTATCTCTTTATTTCCGCATTATCAGACTTTGGATATACCTTGTATTAGGATGATATTCTGTATTCTAGAGCCTCAGATTCGTGACACCGGGTCCTAGTGAGATTATATTGTGTATTTTGTTAAATTTTTCAGTACTTTAATCTTGCTTAATTAATATTTCTTTCCGCTATTTTTGATAAATTGGGTTAATTATTGAATAATGGTCGGGCTTGCATAGTAGTGTGTTGGGCGCCATCACGACCGGGATTTGGGTCGTGACAAGTTGGTATCAGAGCCTAGGTTACTTGGTCTCGCAAGTCATGAGCCGGTTTAGTAGAGTCTCGTAGATCGGTACGGAGACGTCTGTACTTATCCTCGAGAGGCTGCCGAACCTTTAGGAAAACTTCACATTCTTGAATTCTTATCTTGCGTCCTTGATTCAGCTTGAAAAGAAACTTTTGAAATTCCTTCCGCGTGATCGTATGCACCAATGGGCGCTCAGTATCAGATGTGTCTTGATGTCTTTGATTCCCCGATCGAGGGGCGAGATGTAATCTTTGTGAGTTTGAAGTTAGACCAGTCTGGAGGACTTGAGGCCAAATCTTTGCCAATGGCTTGAGCACCGAGGTGCTGATTTTGTGAGCAAGTGTTTTGAACTCATATGTTCATTATTGTCCTTGTTAGCCGGAATGGCGGTTGGATATCCACGTGATGAGTATGTTAGTGTTGCGAGGTGTATTTGTACGACCTGGTAGTGGCAAAGAAGCCTACTGGATAGTAGATGAACTGTTAAATGATTCGTTTCTTATTGTGATCTGTTGAGTAGCCCGAGTTATGGGCGCGTGAAGAATATTTTTCGTGTCTCCTAGTTAGATAAGTCTGGGAGCTGAGATCGCTTTCGTAAATGTATTATGACGAAATCGTTGAGTCAAGGAGACCACCTTGAAGGTCGAAAATATTAAAGAAAGAATATGTTCCTACTTGGTTGAATAGCCCAATAATGGAGGGTTGAAGGGTATTTTCTATGTGTTATGATTCAAATAGGTGCAACGCATGTCCATGTATCAATTTAGATTTATGTAATTGATATGCATTGTGATGCTTTGTCAAGTTGTGGATGTGTTGTTAGGATGGTTTTGGTGATTCTCTGGCAGGTGGATAGGACCAATTACAAAGGAGGCTCTGCCGAAATTTTTGAAAAATTTAGGACTTAGTAAAAAAAAAAATGGTCGCCTAGAGAGTGGGCTTAACTGTTGTGTGAGTAAATGCAAGAATTGTAGAAGAGTTAAAATTCCAGATGATTCGTGTTTCCACGAGCTTATGATGGAGTGAGTTTAATCTCACTATGATATTACGACAACAATAAAGTATATGTGTTGTGATCTATGGCTTCGAGCCAAGTTGGGGAGCTTGCTGTTGATTAGCTGATTGCATGGTTTATTACCTGCGTGAATTCTGGTTATTGGCGTATTGGTGGGTTATTGCAGCTACGGAAAAGGACCATGAGTGGTAATTTGAGTAAATGAATTGTTGGATGCATGCTATGGTTAGCCTTATTGGCTCATATTTAGACTTGAGGGAAGATTCATGATTTATGCCTCGTATAGGTGCAGGCTTCGAGGGAAGTGATTCCGTTGGGTGCTTTATCGAGATGGTATTCATATGTTATAAAATTCAGTAGAGTTGGTTGCATTCGGGGCCAAGTCAGAGCTGGGTGGCTCTCAATAGCGGTCCTAGTGAATTCAAGAGGCAAAGTGTGGTGCCTGATGATTCTGAGTCTATAAGTACAGTTAAGAGTCAAGCTTTTGAAGCAGCTTATGAAGAAAGACACAGAATGTTCTATGATGTTTTGACTTGCGGTGTAGCATTGAGAGACATGAAATGGTCATGGTTTTTGAGACAGCATGGTCTCATGATTTAAGGTCACTCGGGGTGAGTGCGGTTGGAATAAGTTAGGTTTTGAAGGGAGATATTATTATTTCTAAGGCAATCAAGGATAAACTGGAAGGAAGTAGATTGATTAGCCATAATTGAGTTGACATATTGGTGTCAATGATCAGTTCGTTCAGCGTGATCGAGTTATGCATGTGATTTGTGGCGGTGCGTGTGAGGCTTGTCGGCCGTACTGATTGATGTTATTCTGAATCATTCTTCTGTTAGGGCCTGTTATGAGTAGGCGGATCCCAGAAAGGGTTATGGCGAATTGGACCACTACTTAGAGATTGGCATATTCGACGATTATGAGAATTCACCTGTATGTTGCTATAGTTCTCCTGAAGTGAGTTAAATGGAAGGTCTTATGTGATGAAGTATTAGCCTATCATCGGTTCCAGAGTTGTGATGGAGATCGTGTCTATCGTATATCGGCACATGAGGTGCAGTGAGTGGTATGGAATTTGAAGTAAGGACCAAGGTCACAGTTTGGTCAATGAATGTGATGTCAAGAGCTCGAACGAGCAGGAAAGGAGTTTCAGTGTTTTGAGTAAGATGGGTATTGGCATCAGTATCACATGAGATCGGTGTTCTATGAGAAAGGCATTGCATCCTGGTTAGGGATTCCTGATCGCTTTTCAGTGTTAGTGCAGCCAGTGGTTTGAATGTGCAGGCCTATTAATTATTTCGGAAGATGGTGGGAGCTTGTCCCGTAGGAAGATTGTATAAGTGTGACATGTAGTCACTTGATTAATTAGAAATTTAAACCAAGTATGAGGATTTTGGTAATATCATCCATTTGAGAATTTATGCCTGGAGGGCACTCTGCTTATTGGGTTATAGACCTGTGAAATATTATTGGCCTAGCTTGGCACGATCAGGATCGACTTGAGGTCGGGGGATAGATTTAAATGTGGAAGTGAGCCTTACGTCAGGCTAGTTGTGTTTATTTCAGCAATCGCTCTTTATGGAAGGATAGTCGCGGTCTTATTTTGTGGTCAGATAATTCATGTAAAGATATATTGCGATGTATGAGTTGTGAGATGGCTTGGTAAATTCCTTATGTGTTGAGGTTCCGTTCAGCGGTGATGTTATATGAGCAGGATGGCTCTTGAGACTTAGATCATGTATCGCACCTCAGTTGTGCTTGAGTTGTAGCCTATAACTCTATATGTTTCCTTGGGAATGGTATTATGCACCTTAGTGTGTTTATGACCGATATTCGGTATTTGGATGTGGTGAGCTATTTCAGCTCGACGTGTATCTCCTTATGTGAGTCCTATATGTGGATCGGGTGGCACGCCGCCATGGGTATGTTGTTTGGATCGGGTTGCGCGCCGCAACAGTGTGATGTTCAGTTCATTGCCCATATTTGCTTTTATGTGTTCTGTTTCCCTGTTTTCTGAGGAAGTCCATGTTAGTGTGCGAGTTGAGTAGTTCCTCCCAGAGTTCGCCTTCCTTTTGTATCGCGTTCGAATTGGTAGCCCACTGGCACATTGTGGCGTCTTGTGGGATTTTTGATTATGTCCGAGGTGACTTATTTCTTGAGAAGTTCGTATTGTGTGAGACGAGGTTACTAGATTTGGGGTCAGTGCAAACTGATTATATGAAGTATATTATAGAGCAAAGATCATTCTTTGGTTTGAGACAAGGTAATGGAACTTGTCAGGAGTATAGATCCAATGAATTGTTGATTCAACAGTTGATTATGAATTTTGGCACATCTCTTCAGTTGTATCGGTGTTGTAAAAACTAGAGCAAGACCTATGTAGGTCATAAGATGCAATGGGAGCATCAGATTTGTGGAATTTCGACTATTATGTTTAAAGAATGTTATTGTGGTCCTATGAGTAAAGTGATGCAAAGTGTGAATTCAGCAAAGTTATGCAGCCATGTTGGGTACAGCGTGTGGAGATTGATATGGTGGTCGTATGATGGAAACAGGCTTGGCAGGAAATTCAGGATGTTGGAATTGGACCTAATGGCTTATTTGCTTGAATAAGGGAGTATACCTACAGAGTTGTCGAGCTAATGTGCTCAACTGAGTGGTGGTAGCACGGGAAGGTGCATGAGGTGTTAAACAAGTGATTTCAGACTACTTTAGTGTAGTTCTCAGCACGTTCGAGGACGAACGTATGTTTAAGTGGGGGAGATTGTAATGACCCGATAGGTCGTTTTGAGCTCTGACTCGTCATTCAGCAGTTTGATGCCATGAGCAGCTTCATCTCAGGTATATTGACTTGAGTGTATGGTCAGAATTAAAATTCAGGAAGTTTGGAGTCAAATCTAAATGAAAATTCTCATTTTGAAAGCTTAAAATTGAAGAAATGAACTAGGATTGGAATATTGAGTAAAAGACCTCGGAATTGGGATCCGAAGGTTCCAGCAGGTTCGTATGATGATTTCGTACTTGGGCGTATGCCCGGATCGGGTTTTGGATAACCCGGGAGCGTTTTGGCGCCTATTGTGGAAGATAGCATTTTAGAAGAAATTGCATCAGTTTGGCTTAAAATGCATTTCAGTGTTATTGATGTCCGTTTGGAATTCCGAGACTGGGAGTAGCTCCGTATGGAGATCCTGGATTTGGGAGCACGAGCGGAAGTGAATTCGGAGGTCCGTAGGTCATTTTGGAGCTGTTTGGCTAAATATAGAAATTTGAAGTTTTTTTTGAGAAAATTCGACCGGAAGTGGAAATTTTGATATCGGGGTCGGAATACGATTCCGAAAGTTGGGGCAAGTCCTTAATGTCGAATGTGACTTGTGTGCAAAATTTGAAGTCATTCCTGAATGATTTTGGTAAGGTTTGAGACACTTAGTCTCTTTTAAGGAAGCTTAAGTTGGAAAAGTCAACCGGATATTGACTTATGTGTTAAAGCGCTCGAAATGCGAATTTTATGGTTCGGATAGCTTTGTTAGGTGATTTGGGACTTAGGAGTGTGTCCTAAATATTTTTGTGATGACCGGTGTAGAATTAAGCTTGAAGCGGCAAAGTTCGTATTTTGGCGAATTCCGGTTGATAGGTAAGATTTTGATCCGAGGCTCGGAATAGAATTCCGAGAATTTTTGTAGCTTCATTATGTTATTTTGGACTTGTATGCAAAATTTGAGATCATTCGGACTAGTTTTGACGTGTTTCGGCATCGGATGTGAAAATTTGAAGTTTCAAAGTTCATAGGCTTGAATCCGTGGTGAATTTAGTATTTTTGCGTTGTTTTTGGTGATTCGAAGGAACAAATAAGTTTGTGTCATATTATGAGACTTGTTAGTATACTTTGTTGGGATCCCATGAGGCTCGGACAAATTTTGGAAGAGTTTTTGGAAGATTTTTGTCGTTTTGAGCATAAATGTATTGATCTAAAGGTTCACTTTTAGTTCTAGAGATCCAAATTTGATTCCGAGACTTCTGGAATTTTGATAATGAATTATAGGACTGATCTGGAAATTTTGGTCTAATTTCATCAAGTTGCGATTAGGTTTTTGACGCGAAACATGAGTAATTGTTTAATGAGCGAAATGGATATCGCACTGGGCATATGAGCTCCGAATTGAGTTTCGATTGAAGGGTTGTGTTCGTATTATTATTTGTGACTCATAGGAACAAGAATCGTTTAATTCCTAGTTCGTATGATGAAGTTAGAGCCATTTTAGTGAAAAATGGATGTGCTGCATATTTTTAGCAGCAGTGAACAGTAAGCCGCGCGTGAACAGAACCGCACGAGTGAACAGTAATTGCGAAAAATCTGGGCAGTGAGTTTATATCCGATTTAGGGTCACTTTTCCACCATTTTCAGTCATTTTGAGAGCTTTTGGACGGGGATTGAAGGGAGTTTCAACTGAGATCGATTGGAGGTAAGTTTTATGAGTTAAATACATGATTTTATTGAAGAATCATCCTTGAAATCCATGAAAACATAGCCAAATTATAAGAAATTAGGGCTTGAGATTGAAATTTTAAAATGAAGATTTGAGGGTAATTTGAATTCCGATTTTGGTAAATTTTATATGTACGGACTCGTGGCGAGACGAGGAATCCGGTGATGTGACTTTCGTAATTTTTCGAGAAGTGGGCCCGGGGCTCGGGTTTTGCAAATTTCGTGATTTTCGATATTTTTCGAGTCTTTTCGATTGAGTTATATTCCCTTAGCCTATTGTAATATATTCCTTGTGGTTTTGGCAAGATTCGACGCGCGAGGAGGTCGATTCGAAAGGAAAGGGCATCGCGGAGTAGACTTTTGGCCGTCTTGAGGTGAGTAATAGATGTAAATGTTGTTCTGAGGGTTTGAAACCCCGGACTTTCACATCGTAATGCTATATTGAGGCGTGACACGCACTCCATGGCGAGTGCGGGGTCGGATACTATTGGGGATTGTGACTTGGTCCATCCCGTGTGATGTTTATACTATACTGGTGATTGATACACATACTTCATTGATATTACGGGGCTTGATGCCATGTTTGGGGCCTTGTGCTGATTTGTAAAATCCTTCGAGGATTGATATTACTGCTTAGCATGATTTGCATATCATTTAATTTCAGTCCAAGGTTTTAAATGTTGTTTTGCAAACTCAGCCATAATTCTAAGTGTTGAAAACTTAAATGATATTTTTAAATGTATTTCGGGATGGGAACTTCTGTTTTGTAAATGCCCAAGGGGCTTATTATATTATTTCCTGGACTGATTATAAAGTGACTTGAAACAGTGGTAACAATGACACTGTGTGATATACTTGAAAAAGTGGTAACAATGACACTGTGTGATATACTTGAAACAGTGGTAACAATGACACTGTGTGAATACTTGAAATAGTGGTAACAATGACACTGGATGATATACTTGAACAGTGGTAACAATGGCACTGTATGATATAAATTGGTCAGGTAACAATGGCTGACCGGTCAGGTAACAATGACTGATCAAGATATTGCGCTTGGGCTGTAGGAGTCCCTCCGGAGTCTGTACACACCCCTAGTGAGAGCCGTCGACGATAAATAAATATGGATGGCACGGGCTGCACGCCGCAGTGGGTACTGGAACGTACCATCATATGCATTACATTGCATTCATGTATTTCTATTTATACTGTTGTTTAGCTGCTCAGTTCCATATGTTGCTGTATATTTGGATTTTAGCTTACTTTGTGTATTTGCTGGATTTTCTTATCTTCGGACTGTAGTTACTTTTATTACTCACTGGGTCGGAGTACTCACTTTACTCCCTGCACACAAGGTGCAGATCCAGGGCAGTCTCAGGCTTAGTAGATCCAGTTGATCAGCAGATCCAGCTTCTGGGAGTATCGAGGTAGCTGCACGGCGTTCGCAGCCATTGAAATTCTCCCTCCTATCCTATCTCTTTATTTCCGCATTATCAGACTTTGGATATACCATGTATTAGGATGATATTCTGTATTCTAGAGGCTCAGATTTGTGACACCGGGTCCTAGTGAGATTATATTGTGTATTTTGTTAAATTCTTCAATACTTTAATCTTGCTTAATTGATATTTCTTTCTGCTATTTTTGATAAATTGGGTTAAGTGTTGAATAATGGTCGGGCTTGCCTAGTAGTGTGCTGGGCGCCAGCACGACCGGGATTTGGGTCGTGACAAATTTCCTGATGTTATTACTGATAGGACTCAATTACAAAGATTTTTGGGAAGTTTGAATTATATATCTCCTTTCTACAAAAGTTTATCTCGTGATCTAGCCCCTCTATACGACAGGCTGAAAAAGGATCATAAGAAGCCTTGGACTGACCAACATACTACGTCAGTCAAAAATATTAAACAGCGTGTTAAGTCTTTACCTTGCTTAACTCTTGCTAATCCTACATTGCAAAAAATTATTGAGACTGATGCGTCTAACATTGGCTACGGTGGGATTTTAAAACAAGTGAATCCCAACAATAAGAGTGAATATCTGATAAGATTTCACTCTGGTAAATGGACCGAAGCCCAGAAGAAATATGCTACTGTGGCTCATGAAATGTTAACTATTATTAAATGTGTTTTAAAATTTCAAGACAATTTATATAATCAAAAGTTTTTAATAAAAACGTATGCTCAATCTGTTAAATATATGTTTGACAAAGATTTCAAACATGATGCATCTAAATTAATATTTGCTAGATGGCAAGCTCAACTGGCGCCTTTTGATTTTGAAATTCAATACAAAAAAGGAATTGATAATTCCCTTCCGGATTTCTTATCCCGAGAATACCTTGATTAATTATGAATTTCTATACAACTTTTTAGAGGAAGAATTGTTAATTACTATCCTGAAAGTGGTTAGATTAAATCGAGATCTACAAAGTCTCATAATTGATTTGATAATTGAAGATATCGTTGATAACCTGATTGAAAATCATAATCATGATGAAATTGTTAGGAATTTATACCAATACTAAAATTATTAGGGATGATATGCTGGATTATTACTTCTAAATTGACTTGTTATTTGTGCAGAATGGACCCTTCATGGGCCACCAGAGGCAGAGGTAGGGGAAGATCTTCCCCTAGTAGATCATATTCTCAAGGATCGTCATACGGATCCTCATCAAATTCTCCAGTGATACAAGCAGGAAAAAGGAGTTTAATAAACTCAAAGATTTTTCATAAAGGAGATTCTTCATCAGGTCCGTCTATACATCTGGATGATATTCCAGAAGATGATCCATTATATGGTCATCTACAGGCATATTTGGCTTCCAAAAAGCAAAGTAATACATTTGCTTCAATCGCTAGAGAAGAAGACAACGATGATATTAAGTCTTACGAAAAATTACCAAAGAAAGAAATAATATTTCTCCTAGAAAACTCTGAGATTCAGCGAAAAGATGAACCATGGAAGATATTCCAGAGATATTTGATTAATGGATTATACTACCCGGGTGAATCATATAAAACCCGCACTTATTATGAGATTATTCTAATTAGTACAGGTAGTGCAGAATTCCAGCACTTTTCGGGTTATAACACAAATGAGAACGTTGATAACTTCTCAAAAATCATTATCAAACAGATTATATCTGTTAAAGAATGGGGGATTTCAATAATGAAAGAAAGGAAGATAAGCCTTAATAAATCACCCATGAATTTTACTTATTGGGATTATATCCAAGCATTTGATAGAGTGCTTTATTATAACAATGAGAGGCATAAACATACTTGGTTTATTAAAGTATGTGCAAAAATATTTACAGGACCTATCCCCAACTGGTTCTTAAATTGGTGGTCATACCACGGTCCCACAACAAAAATCCTGCCTGAGCCATTCATTAAGTTATACAAAGAATGGGCAAAAATTTCACCATTCCTAACCGAGTTATATCACGCAGATCATATCTGTTGCCTAGAAAAAATTGATCAAATTTGTTTCTTTATTGAATTCTCTATCCCATGGATTCATAAATGGACTCCTGAATTAGGTTTTACGGAGGAACAAATCCCTTGCTTATACAGGGTATTTTAACACAATTTTTGGGACAAATTGATGAAGAATGATCCCAAAACAAAAATGTTATATGGACAAGAATTATTGGATTCTATTAAAACACAAATCCAAGTATACTCGTCCACTCCACAGAAGAAAATATTTGATGACAGCTCCGTCAAACATATTGCTCGAAGAATCTCTGTTCAAGACGGAGATATAACCGAATTAGTAAATAAATATCTGGAAGAAGTAAAAAGAAATTTACTTCAAACTTTGAATCAATGTGAAAGATCAGACACATCAATGCACAGTGAAACAAGTGGCGATGATATCGTAGAAGAAGATTCACAGCCGATGCAGCTAGAAATAATATTATCTAACAAAGAGAGATAAAAGGTGAAAAATTTCCTCCAACAAATGAACGATTTAGACAAAATAAGACTTTGACTAAAGTCGCCGAAGACCCCACACAACAGTAGATACACTGTTCCTAACAGTAGAAACACTGTCTAAGGGACCCAGATACGCTATTCCCAACAGTAGAAAAACTGTATAGGGACCCAGATGTAGGACCCAATCTACTATTTAAAGATTATTTATGTTTTTTTTTCTTCTTTAAATAGAGGACCTCTTCATTTGAAGAGGCAGGTCGTGAGAACCCCCTCTCTCTCTAATCTCTCTCTCTAAACTCTCTCCTTCTTGTAAAGCTTTTAGCTTATTAGTTTTGTAAATCAGTTGAAGATTAATAAAAGTTTTGAAGTTCAGTTCATCTTCAGGGCCTTGCTTCTCGGACTTAAAGGTATTTATTTTATTTTATTATATAGTATTTTATATACTTAGTTTCTCTCCCCAACCTTGACTATGTCCGGATAAACGGATTCATTTCTATGTTGAAAAACTAATTTCTCTTGCATATTAACCATGAAGAATCCAGACTATTTCAAAATATAAAGGAATTTTAATATAGTTTATTGGCTTGGTTCCAAGATTATGGTACAGTCGACTCTAGTACTACTCTTATTGGCTTTGCCTTAGTGGCTACGTCTAGCCAGCTGTGACATTAAAGCCTGCTGAAGTTGTCAAAAGGGCTATCCCTTTCACAGTTAGAACTGCTAGACACATGGGCTCAATAAGAGTATGTATCGGACCTAGACAGGCCCCTTGCTTGGGTTAAAGGATAGATCCTTCCATACAGTCATTAAAACTATAATAAAATTCCCGTATATTTCGAATCATTACTGGTCGCGCGGACTACCGCCAACCTTCAAAGGTACTGAAACAGCTAGATCTGGATGGAGTCCGCACGCCTACCCTGGTCCTGGTATAGATGGTATCAACATTTTTATCACTATCAGATAAATCAATTAAATCAACTTCATCTTCAGATTCAGTTTCAGAGTAATAGTCAGATTCTAATCCTGAAGTGTATAACAATCCATAAACCTTATCGCGTAACTCATCATCGAGTTCTAAGGTTTTCAGCTTTTGAAGCTTGCAATTTGGAGAAATATGACCAAACTTTCCACACTTATAACACTTAATATCAGCGAGATCTCTCTTTGATCTATTCTTCATAAATCGAGTAGATTTCCGATGCGCCTTTTCTAGTATCACGCTCTTCCTTAGACCTATATCTAGACCTCTTTTTCTTATACGGGCTATCCAGGTTAGGATACCTATGATATCTGTTTTTCTTCTTCTTCCTACTTTGAGTAGAGGTTCTGGGTAAACCGAACTGGGTACAAAGTCACCTAATTGGGATTTCTCTTTAAGCTTATCAATCTTAAGTTGTCTAGAAAGCTTTAGCTCATTACACAAGTTTAATCCTTCTTGTGTACACACTCCTATAAGTTTACCATAGGTATAATTACTATACTGAATTTCACCGTAACTACCCCTTAATACTTTCCTTACCCTTTCAGCAAATAAGGAAGGGAGACCGTCTATAAACTTAGCTTTCCAATGCTCATATTTATTCTCGGGTAGTTCCATAACCCTACTCATAAAAGTATCTTTATACCATCTAAATTCACAGGGTCTTACATCTAAGACCATTAAGTAAGGTTCTGATGGTTTCATGATTTGAGGTAAATCTACCATTGAAATGCTCTAAAATTGTAAGGATAAGGGTATACACTGCATCTTTTCTACCCTTAACTAGAGCCATACCTATATTATCAACACTTTCGTCTACGGCTGTAGCATTAATAACGAAAGCCTTTTCTTCAACAGATAAATAATTATCCCACCAACCACGAAGTTGTCCAGTAAAGCCTGCAATAA
Organism: Nicotiana tabacum; assembly: GCF_000715075.1. Classification (NCBI taxonomy): domain Eukaryota; kingdom Viridiplantae; phylum Streptophyta; class Magnoliopsida; order Solanales; family Solanaceae; genus Nicotiana; species Nicotiana tabacum. Next base: position 48,017,695 of record NC_134099.1, on the reverse strand, counting down.
TCATTTTGCAAACCGTTCTATCCGTATTTTTAACACTTTTGCAGATAGTCGAATACATAAGCATTCTATGTACGAGAATGGTTAATTGTCTATCAGTTAAACCATCAAGATTCCATTCATAAATTTCGGAACCGCTATAAGACGTATTAGTCTGATTCCAATCGCGTTCCTCAATCAACACATCTTGAGGAGTAGGACGGGGATAATAATAAGTTTGCATCCTTGGTTTGTCAGCATACCTACTACTGGGTTTAACTATACCTTTGAGTTTATTAAACTCTGACCATGTCTGAGTTTTATAATCAGAAACGGTTTCAATTCTATCAGCAAATTTTTTAGATAAATCAATTGGTCTAACATTCAAACTAGAAAGCTTTTTATCGAGGAGTTGTGCTAAGTCATCAAGAGATTTAAATTTAAAATCCTGAATCTCAGGAGGTCTTTGAATATGAGTAAGAATAGCGTGATCAACTGTTTTACTACCTGAAGTGGAGGCAATATCAGTTGGTCCTTTCTTAGTACTCATTTCTTTTATTAAAATAGTCAAATCATCAAGTTTCTTATCAAGAGAACCGATATGTTCTCCTAAAATCTTTACATATAAACCCAAATAATTTTTTTGAGAAATCAATTTATTAATTTCTGCGATACTTAATAGCTGCAATGTTATCATCAATAAATTTTTGAAAGGCAGTGAATGTAATACCAGTATTATTAGGTAAAATAAAGGGGGCTTGAGGAGGATAAATGACTTTAGTAATATTACCACTCTCATCTTTATAAGATCTTTCTAGTACCTTTATAAAAGAGGCAGATAAGTTGTTATAAACCAAGGAATAAAATACATAATTTGATTATGCAAAGCACAAGTTTCATAAAATTCTTGAGAAATACTATTCAAATCATCTTTGCTATAAGCATAAAAAACCACGTTTTAAACTGGCTCCATTTATCACTAAAAAATTCCTTTTGAATATATTTTCGTGTCCGAGAACCGGGGATAAAATCAATTTGGTGTGGAATCATTAAGTACTATTGGGGTCGAAATCCATCTCGGATACAAAAGAAATATCCTTATCTGAAATATTGTCATTGTCCTGAACAATATTTGTTTGAGGGTTAACTTTAACCCTTTCAACTCTTTCGACAAGCTTATTACTAACTTTACTAGTAATAGTGTGTAAAGAGGCTACACAATTGCGAGCTGGACCGTAGACTGGTTCAACAGGAGAAATATGTTGAATAGCATGTAGAAGTCTATGATTAGAAAAAGAATGTCTATTATAAATAGTAGACTTATCATCAAATTGAATACAAATACTACCATCCGGATTTTGAGTAACATGCAAAAATTCAGTATTCGACAAGTCGTTAGTAATCTGACTTGGGGATATAACCGAATTTAAAGTGCAAGTAGTTGGGAAATTAATTTCTTCCCACCTAATAGGTCTCCTAGTGGTGACCTTGGACCTTGCAAAGTTGGTTTCTACCAGTATGGTCTGATCTGATGTATCATATAACTTACATCTAGGATTCAAAGTAGATAATAATTTAAAATAAATCCTATAAGACAGACATATAAGTTCAGAACCAGGCGCATAATTATAACCATGCGTTTTCACATTTAAAGTCAAGGCATCAAGAATATTAACATCAGAAAGAGATAGTTGTAGATTGGGTTGAGTATTAAAATATACTAGACCATAGGCCACAGTAGATTCAATCGGACCCATCAGAGACTGTCTGAAGTTCAGATTTCTAGCATCTCTAAGAGCTGCTAAATAGGTCTCTGGTAATCCTTTAAGGGTTAACGGTTTAAACGCAATTTGAACCATACCAATATGCAGATAATGATAATGATGTTTATATAAATCTATATCGTGTTTGTTTAACAAACGAATAGTCTGTTCAAACAAATTTAAGGCCAAATCCTAGACGTAGCCACTAAGGCAAAGCCAATAAGAGTAGTACCAGAGTCGACTGTACCACAATCTTGGAACCAAGCCAAGAAACTATATTAAAATTCCTTTATATTTTGAAAGAGTCTGGATTCTTCATGGTTAATATGCAAGAGAAATTAGTTTTTCAACATAGATATGAATCCGTTTAGCCGGACATAGTCACGGCTGGGGAGAGAAACTAAGTATATAAAATACTATATAATAAAATAAAATAAATACCTCCATCCAGATCTAGTTGTTTCAGTACCTTTGAAGGTTGGCGGTAGTCCGCGCGACCAGTAAAGATTCGAAATATACGGGAATTTAATTATAGTTGTAATGACTGTATGGAAGGATCTATCCTTTTACCCAAGCAAGGGGACTATCTAGGTCTGATACATACTCTTATTGAGCCCATGTGTCTAGCAGTTCTAACTGTGAAAGGGATAGCCCTTTTGACAACTTCAGCGGGCTTTAATGTCACAGCTGGCTAGACATAGCTACTAAGGCAAAGCCAATAAGAGTAGTACTAGAGTCGACTGTACCACAATCTTGGAACCAAGCCAAGAAACTATATTAAAATTCCTTTATATTTTGAAAGAGTCTGGATTCTTCATGTTTAATATGCAAGAGAAATTTGTTTTTCAACATAGATATGAATCCGTTTAGCCGGACATAGTCACGGCTGGGGAGAGAAACTAAATATATAAAATACTATATAATAAAATAAAATAAATACCTTCAAGACCTAGAAGCAAGACCCTGAAGATGAACTAAACTTCAAAACTTTTATTAATCTTCAACTGATTTACAAAAGTAATAAGCTAAAAGCTTTACAAGAAGGAGAGAGTTTAGAGAGAGAGATTAGAGAGAGAGGGGGTTCTCACGACCTGCCTCTTCAAATGAAGAGGTCCTCTATTTAAAGAAGGGAAAAAAACATAAAGAATCTTTAAATAGTAGATTGGGTCCCACATCTGGGTCCATATACAGTTTTTTACTATTGGGAATAGCGTATCTGGGTCCCTTATACATTGTTTCTACTGTTGGGAACAGTGTATCTACTATTGTGTGGGGTCTTCGGTGGCTTTAGTCAAAGTCTTCTTTTGTCTAAATCGTTCATTTGTTGAAGGAAATTTTCCACCTTTTCTCTCTCTTTGTCAGGTAATATTATTTCTGGCTGCATCGGTTGTGAATCTTCTTCTGCAATATCATCACCACTTGTTTCACTGTGCATTGATGTGTTTGATCTTTCACATTGATTTAAAGTTTGAAGTAAATTTCTTTTTACTTCTTCAAGATATTTATTTACTAATTCGGTTTTATCTCCGTCTTGAACAGAGATTCTTCGAGAAATATGTTTGACGGAGCTGTCATCAAATATTTTCTTCTGTGGAGTGGACGAGTATACTTGGATTTGTGTTTTAATAGAATACAATAATTCTTGTCCATATAACATTTTTGTTTTGGGATCATTCTTCATTAATTTGTCCCAAAAATTGTTGTAAAATACCCTGTATAAGAAAGAGATTTGTACCTCCGTAAAACCTAATTCAAGAGTCCTTTTATGAATCCATGGGATAGAGAATTCAATAAAGAAACAAATTTGATCAATTTTTTCTAGGCAACGGATATGATCTGCGTGATATAACTCGGTTAGGAATGGTGAAATTTTTGCCTATTCTTTGTATAACTTAAGAAATGACTCAGGAAGGATTTTCGTTGTGGGACCGTGGTATGGCCACCAATTTAAGAACCAGTTGGGGATAGGTCCTGTAAATATTTTTGCACATACTTTAATAAACCAAGTATGGTTATGCCTCTCATTGTTATAACAAAACACTCTATCAAATTCTTGGATATAATCCCAATAAGTAAAATTCATGGGTGATTTAATAAGGCTTATCTGCCTTTCTTTCATTGCTGAAATCCCCCATTCTTCAACAGATATAATCTGTTTGATAATGATTTTTGAGAAGTTATAAACGTTCTCATTTGTGTTATAACCCGAAAAGTGCTGGAATTCTGCACTACCTGTACTAATTAGAATAGTCTCATAATAAGTGCGGGTTTTATATGATCCACCCGGGTAGTATAATCCATTAATCAGATATCTCTGGAATATCTTCCACGGTTCATCTTTCCGCTGAATCTCAGAGTTTTCTAGGAGAAATATTATTTCTTTCTTTGATAATTTTTCGTAAGACGTAATATCATCGTTGTCTTCTTCTCTAGCGATTGAAGCAAATGTATTACTTTGCTTTTTGGAAGCCAAATATACCTGTAGATGACCATATAATGGATCATCTTCTGGAATATCATCCAGATGTATAGACGGACCTGATGAAGAATCTCCTTTATGAAAAATCTTTGAGTTTATTAAACTCCTTTTTCCTGCTTGTATCACTGGAGAATTTGATGAGGATCCGTATGACGATCCTTGAGAATATGATCTACTAGGGGAAGATCTTCCCCTACCTCTGCCTCTGGTGGCCCATGAAGGGTCCATTCTGCACAAATAACAAGTCAATTTAGAAGTAATAATCCAGCATATCATCCCTAATAATTTTAGTATAGGTATGAATTCCTAACAATTTCATCATGAATATGATTTTCAATTAGGTTATCAACGATATCTTCAATTATCAAATCAATTATGAGACTTTGTAGATCTCGATTTAATCTAACCACTTTCAGGATAGTAATTAACAATTCTTCCTCTAAAAAAGTTGTATAGAAATTCATAATTAATCAAGGTATTCTCGGGATAAGAAATCCGGAAGGGAATTATCAATTCCTTTTTGTATTGAATTTCAAAATCAAAAGGCGCCAGTTGAGCTTGCCATCTAGCAAATATTAATTTAGATGCATCATGTTTGAAATCTTTGTCAAACATATATTTAACAGATTGAGCATCAGTTTTTATTAAAAACTTTTGATTATATAAATTGTCTTGAAATTTTAAAACACATTTAAAAATAGTCAACATTTCATGTGCCACAACAGTATATTTCTTCTGGGCTTCGGTCCATTTACCAGAGTGAAATCTTATCAGGTATTCACTCTTATTGTTGGGATTCACTTGTTTTAAAATTCCACCGTAGCCAATGTTGGACGCATCAGTCTCAATAATATTTTGCCATGTAGGATTAGCAAGAGTTAAGCAAGGTAAAGACTTAACACATTGTTTAATATTTTTGACTAACGTAGTATGCTGGCCAGTCCAAGGCTTCTTATGATCCTTTTTCAGCCTGTCGTATAGAGGGGCTAGATCACGAGATAAACTTTTGCAGAAAGGAGATATATAATTCAAACTTCAAAAAATCTTTGTAATTGAGTCCTGTCAGTAATAACATCAGGAAATTTTGAGGCAAAATCAATCGATCTTTGTATCGGGGTAATTTTTCCTTGGCAAATATTATGACCTGAAAATCGAACATTTGTTTGGAATAGACTCATTTTTGGTTTAGAAATTACTAAACTGTTTTGTATTACAATTTTCTTAAAAATATCAAGATGCTTAATATGCATCTCTAATGTTTTAGAAAATACTAATATGTCGTCAATATAAACGATGATAAAATCTAGATAAGGGTTAAAAATATCATTCATAATTTTTTGAAATTCAGAAGGGGTATTTTTTAAACAAAATGGCATGACATTCCATTCATATTGCCCAAATGGAACATTAAAAGCAGTTCTATAAGAATGCTCCCTAAAAATTTGAATTTGCCAATATCCAGATTTTAAATCGAATTTTGAAAATATATTGGCGTCATATAATCTAGATAATAAGTCCCTTTTATTGGGGATAGGATATCTAATCCATTTTAGATGTTTATTCAATGGTTTATAATTTATAACTAATCTAGGAATACCACGTTCCTTTTCTGCAGCATTATTAACATAAAAGGAAGAACATGACCAAGGAGATTTTGAGGGTTTTATCAAACCCTTTTGTAACAAGCTGTCAATCTCATTTTTGCAGAATTCGACCAATTCAGCATTCATCTGGCAAGGTCGAGACTTAGTAGGGATATCATCTTTGGAGAAGTTTTCTTCATAAGGAAGAGTTACAATATGCCTTTTTCGATTCCAAAAGGCACTAAGGTGATCGGCGCAGACATCAACAGCCATCTGTTCAGCAATCAATTTAATCTTTTGCTGAACCTTAGCAGATTATAAAGTATCGAATATATTCATGCTTAATATTTCTGATTGTAATGAATTAACATGCCTTTGTTTCATATTAATCAAGGCGTTAATATCTCTAGTTACGAGATCTGTAACAAAAGAATAAGTTATCTCTCTATCTTGATAAGTAGCAGAAAAACCCTGTGCATCTATGTTATTAAAAGGGGTTCCGAGTATAATCGGAGGGTATAACTGATTTTTACCAAAAAGAAGAAATGAGGAATACAAACTCTATTTTGGAAAATACGAGTATTTGTTAATTTATACTCTATATCTAAAGCATGACCAGAAGCAGATTTGACCAAATGAGTGGTCTTTTGAAAATATTTAGTAGGAACAAGACCCTCTTGAATACAACTTACATCTGCTCCACTATCAATCATTGCTACATCAGTTAGAGAGAAAGTATTATCAATCAAGATAGTACATTTAATGTACCACTTATGAGCCGTAACAACCTGCATCATTCCTAAAAACATATCAGAATTTTCATTAATCGAATCAATCTGATCAGAATTTTCTTTTCCCTTTTCATTTGACGATTCGAAAATTCCTTTAGCCGAAAAATCAGTTGGAAAATCAGTTAGAGAATTATTTTTCTCAATTTGAGTAATCCGGTGATCACAAATCATTTGATTTTGTTTAAGAGACTTAATATCTTTTTTCAAATTCTCAATTTCGATTTTCAAATCATTAAAATAAGCATCTCTGCTAGGTGTACTGGACTTATGAAGTCGTTTATTAATTTCAGACAAAGAATAAGGCGCAAAATGTTCAAATTCGTTCTTATATTTTTCAAAAGGTTTTGAACTACTAGAACTAGAACTTGCAGCTAGATTAATAATTTTTTCACGAAGTTTTTCATCGGTAACTTTCTTTAAAAGTTCTATTACATTTTCAGATGTAATAGTTTTCATATTTAAATCATAAAATTGTGATTGCAATTTATAAAATTCGTCATCATCACAAGTACAAATATCACCTTTGCAAGCAGTGCAAGAAGTATCAACATTTTTATCACTATCAGATAAATCAATTAAATCAACTTCATCTTCAGATTCAGTTTCAGAGTAATAGTTAGATTCTAATCCTGAAGTGTATAACAAGCCATAAACCTTATCGCGTAACTCATCTTCGAGTTCTAAGGTTTTCAGCTTTTCAAGCTTGCAATTTGGAGAAATATGACCAAACTTTCCACACTTATAACACTTAATATCAGCGAGATCTCTCTTTGATCTATTCTTCATAAATCGAGTAGATTTTTGATGCGCTTTTCTAGTATCACGCTCTTCCTTAGACCAATATCTATACCTCTTTTTCTTATACGGGCTATCCGGGTTAGGATACCTCTGATATCTGTTTTTCTTCTTTTTCCTACTTTGAGTAGAGGTTCCGGGTAAACCGAACTAGGTACAAAAGTCACCTAATTGGGATTTCTCTTTAAGCTTATCAATCTTAAGCTGTCTAGAAAGCTTTAGCTCATTACACAAGTTTAATCCTTCTTGTGTACACACTCCTATAAGTTTACCATAGGTATAATCACCATACTGAATTTCACCGTAACTACCCCTTAATACTTTCCTTACCCTTTCAGCAAATATGGAAGGGAGACCGTCTATAAACTTAGCTTTCCAATGCTCATATTTACTCTCGGGTAGTTCCATAACCCTACTCATAAAAGTATCTTTATACCATCTAAATTCACTAAGGGTCTTACATCTAAGCCCATTAAGTAAGGTTCTGATGGTCTCATGATTTGAGGTAAATCTACCATTGAAATGCTCTAAAATTGTAAGGATAAGGGTATACACTGCATCTTCTCTACCCTTAACTAGAGCCATACCTATATTATCAACACTTTCGTCTACGGCTGTAGCATTAATAACGAAAGCCTTTTCTTCAACAGATAAATAATTATCCCACCAACCACGAAGTTGTCCAGTAAAGCCTACAATAATCATTTTGCAAATCGTTCTATCCGTATTTTTAACACTTTTGCAGATAGTCGAATACATAAGCATTCTATGTACGAAAATGGTTAATTGTCTATCAGTTAAACCATCAAGATTCCATTCATAAATTTCAGAACCGCTATAAGACGTATTAGTCTGATTCCAATCGCGTTCCTCAATCAACACATCTTGAGGAGTAGGACAGGGATAATAATAAGTTTGCATCCTTGGTTTGTCAGCATACCTACTATTGGGTTTAACTATACCTTTGAATTTATTAAACTCTGACCATGTCTCAGTTTTATAATCAGAAACGGTCTCAATTCTATCAGCAAATTTTTTAGATAAATCAATTGTTCTAACATTCAAACCAGAAAGCTTTTTATCGAGGAGTTGTGCTAAGTCATCAAGAGATTTAAATTTAAAATCCTGAATCTCAGGAGGTCTTTGAATATGAGTAAGAGTAGCTTGATCAACTGTTTTACTACCTGAAGTGGAGGCAATATCAGTTGGTCCTTTCTTAGTACTCATTTCTTTTATTAAAATAGTCAAATCATCAAGTTTTTTATCAATAGAACCGATATGTTCTCCTAAACTCTTTACATATAAACCCAAATAATTGTTTTGAGAAATCAATTTATTAATTTCTGCGATACTAATAGCTGCAACGTTATCATCAATAAATTTTTGAAAGGTAGTGAATGTAATACCAGTATTATTAGGTAAAATAAAGGGGGCTTGAGGAGGATAAATGGCTTTAGTAATATTACCACTCCTATCTTTATAAGATCTTTCTAGTACCTTTATAAAAAGAGGCAAATAAGTTTTTATAAACCAAGGAACAAAATACATAATTTGATTATGCAAAGCACAATTTTCATAAAATTCTTGAGAAATACTATTCAAATCATCTTTGCTATAAACATAAAAAAACCATGTTTTAAACTGGCTCCATTTATCACTAAAAAATTCCTTTTGAATATATTTTCATGCCCGAGAACCGAGGCTAAAATCAATTTGGTGTGGAATCATTAAGTACTTGTGACGACCCGAAGGGTCATCACCGTAGTTCTTCCTTGTTCCGTGCTTTCGAGGCCTTGAAAACCTCACTTTTAGTTGCCTCGATTGGTGTGCGTAGTTCGGGCACGTAGCCGGAAAGTTTTTTTGTTAGAATATGTGAATTATGTGAAACATTTGATGAATTTTGGTATTAATATGCATAATGTTGACTTCAGTCAACATTTTGGGTAAACGGACCCGGACATGTGATTCGATGTTTCGGAGGGTCCGTAGAAAAATATGGGACTTGGGCGTGTGCCCGAAATCAAATTCTGAGGTCCCAAGCCCGAAAAATGAACTTTTGAAAGAAATTGTTTTTCTGAAATTTGATATGAAAATTTGAATGAAAAAGGGGTTAGAAAATATAGGTATCGGGCTCGTATTTTGGTTCCGACGCCCGGTACAAGTCTTAAATATGCGTTAAGCACTACCTGTAAAGTTTGGCTAAAAACGGACGTCATATGATGTGTTTCGGACTAAAAATGGAGAATTTGAGTTGTGAAAGTTGAAGAAAGAAAATCATGTGTTTGAGGGTTGATCCTATGTATATGATGTTATTTTGGCGATTTGATCGCACGAGTAAGTCCGTAAGATGTTTTTAAGGTTGTGTGCATGTTTGGTTTGGAGCCCGGAGGGCTCGGGTGAGTTTTGAATGGGGCCCGGGAGGTCTTGGACTTAAGAAAATGCAGGTTCAGGTGTTGCAGACACCAGCGCGGCCGCGGTCATTTCCGCGCGGTCCGCGCTGGAGCCGCACGGCCGCGATGCCTTTTTGTGCGGTCCGCGTGGCTGAGTCTGAGGGCTAGGGTTTCAGGTCAACCAGCGCGGCCACGTACCAAAACAGTGCGGTCCGCGCTGGAAAGGTTCAGAGAAGCCCCAATTTTTCTCCCACTCGGCGCGGCCGCAACACATTTTTGTGCGGTCCGCGCCAGGTCCTCAGAAAGGTATACAAGTTCGGAAAATCTCAGTCATTTTTCACTTTTCAAAAACCCAAAACCTAAGAGGCGATTTTCCATACAACCTTTTTTTTCTCCAAAACGATTGGTAAGTGATTTCTAACTTAATTTCTTTATTCCTTAACATCTTTAACATAATTTCAACTTCAAATCAAAGATTTTCATGGGGAAAATTGGATGTTTTGGGTAGAACCTAGGTTTTCTACAAATTGAAAAGTTGGACCTCAATTTGCGGTCCGATTTAAAAACAAATCATATATTGGGATTCATGGGGGAATGGGTAACCTGGTTTTGGTCCGAACCACGAGTTTCGACCACGTGGGTCCGGGGGTGTTTTTGACCATTTTGGGAAAAACCTTGTAAAATTTATTTTCATGCATGGGGAGTGATTCATTTAGTAATTATTAATGTGATTAAGTAACTTATGACTAGATTCGAGCGGATTGGTGGTGAAATCAAGAGGTAAAGCTATACTAGAAGCGTGAGTTGAGTTTGGACCATTCGAGGTAAGTGTTTGTTCTAACTTTGGATTGAGGGAGTAGGATTAGGATTTTATTTGCTACTAGCTAATGTGGAGTACGGTGTATAGGCATGGTGACGGTTATCTATGCACCGGAGTCTAGCATGACCGTGAGTCTTGATTGCTTTTAATTCGAATAATGTGACACAAGCTCCTTGTTTATTTGATAAGTTTCATATAATGTGAACGGTTGAGGAAGAATGATTTAAAAGGAGAATGTGTTGTGAATACTCCCTTGCCGGGATGTGTAGACTGATATATATATTCTCCCTTGTCGGGATATTTTGGGCTGTTAGTTGTACCCTTGCCGGGTTAAAGGTATTGAGTTGTTATTCTCCCCTGAAGGGGTCTACTATATGAAGTCAGATATTACGATCTATATTATGGGATCGTGTGGTACGCCGTCCACTTATATATGATATTATGGGATCGTGTGGCACACCGTCCACTTATATATGATATTATGGGATTGTGTGGCACGCCGTCCACTTATATATGATATTATGGGATCGTGTGGCACGTCGTCCACTTATATATGATATTATGGGATCGTGTGGCACGCCGTCCACTATATATATATATATCATGGAAACCAGGAAACCGGAGTTTTTTCTGTTATTTCCGATATTTCATTTTTATCTGTTACTCCCCGATAGCATGTCCCCTCCCAGGTTTACTTTGTATTATCTTGTTATTGTTTTCTTGCACTTGTTGTATATATATCTGTACAGGTTAATTGTGGTAGGTACTGTTTAGCCTCGTCACTACTTCGCCAGGGTTAGGCCAGGCACTTACCAGCACATGGGGTCAGTTGTGCTGATGCTACACTCTGTGCATTTTTGGTGCACAGATCAGGGAGAAGCTTACGGACCGCATCAGTAGGACTTCTAGGAGCTATCTTCAGTCCAGGGACTCTCGAGGTAGCCTAGCTGGTGTTCGCAGGCCGAAGTCCCTTTCCATGTTTTTTTTGTTTGTTTATCTTGTATCAGACAAACATGATGTATTTTCCCTTCAGACATTGATTGTAGTATTCTGTAGTAGTCCGTGAGCTAGTGACACCAGACTCTGGGTAGCATTTTGGTTCAAACTTCCGCACTTTTGGTTTTCAGTTGCTTTAGATTTAAAGTCTTCCGCTTAGATTTTGTCTCGTTTATTATATTGTTTGAAAGAAAGCAGGAAATGTGTTTTAAATATTTGGCTTGCCTAGCTCCGATAGTAGGCGCCATCACGACACCCGATGGTGGGAAATCCGGGTCGTGACAGTACTATTGGGGTCGAAATCCATCTCGGATACAGAAGGAATATCCTTATCTGAAATATTGTCATTGTCTTGAACAATATTTGTTTGAGGGTTAACTTTAACCCTTTCAACCCTTTTGACAGGCTTATTACTAATTTTACTAGTAATAGTGTGTAAAGAGGCTGCACGATTGCGAGCTGGACCGTAGACTGGTTCAACAGGAGAAATATGTTGAATAGCAGGTAGAAGTCTATGATTAGAAAACGAATGTCTATTATAAATAGTAGACTTATCATCAAATTGAATACAAATCCTACCATCCGTATTTTGAGTAACATGCGAAAATTCAGTATTCGACAAGTCGTTAGTAATCTGACTTGGGGATATAACCGAATTTAAAGTGCAAGTAGTTGGGAAATTAATTTCTTCCCACCTAATAGGTCTCCTAGTGGTGACCTTGGACCTTGCAAAGTTGGTTTCTACCAGTATGGTCTGATCTGATGTATCATATAACTTACATTTAGGATTCAAAGTTGATAATAATTTAAAATAAATCCTATAATACAGACATATAAGTTCAGAACCAGGCGCATAATTATAACCATGCGTTTTCACATTTAAAGTCAAGGCATCAAGAATATTAACATCAGAAAGAGATAGTTGCAGATTGGGTTGAGTATTAAAATATACTGGACCATAGGCCACAGTAGATTCAATCGAACCCATCAGAGACTGTCTGAAGTTCAGATTTCTAGCATCTCTAAGAGCTGCTAAAAAGGTCTCTGGTAATCCTTTAAGGGTTAACGGTTTAAACGCAATTTGAACCATACCAATATGCAGATAATGATAATGATGTTTATATAAATCTATATCGTGTTTGTTTAACAAACGAATAGTCTGTTCAGACGAATTTAATGCCAAAGATTGTTCAGTCGTTTTTATCAATTGTTTAGAAGAAAGTTTATCAAACCAACCATAATCATAAATGGTTTTTATAGAAACTTTAGGAATTGTCCATTTATTAATAAATCAAGGTTTTGAGGTATATCTACCTCTTCAAGTCTAGTACTTTTAGTACTTGTTTCTCCCAGATCCATTCTAAAAGTTTCATATCTATGTTGAATATTTCATATCTATTACATATTTACCATGAATATTCCTAGGCTCTGATACCATCTGGGTAGGTGAAAGACCCTTAGTGAATTTAGATAGTATAAAGATACTTTTATGAGTAGGGTTATGGAACTACCCGAGAATAAATATGAGCATTAGAAAGCTAAGTTTATAGACGGTCTCCCTTCCTTATTTGCTGAAAGGGTAAGGAAAGTATTAAGGGGTAGTTACGGTGAAATTCAGTATGGTAATTATACATATGGTAAACTTATTGGAGTATGTACACAAGAAGGATTAAACTTGTGTAATGAGCTAAAGCTTTCTAGACAGCTTAAGATTGATAAGCTTAAAGAGAAATCCCAATTAGGTGACTTTTGTACCCAGTTCGGTTTACCCGGAACCTCTACTCAAAGTAGGAAGAAGAAGAAAAACAGATATCATAGGTATCCTAACACAGATAGCCCGTATAACAAAAAGAAGGTCTAGATATAGGTCTAAGGAAGAGCGTGATACTAGAAAAGCGCATCGGAAATCTACTCGATTTACGAAGAATAGATCAAAGAGAGATCTCGCTGATATTAAGTGTTATAAGTGTGGAAAGTTTGGTCATATTTCTCCAAATTGCAAGCTTCAAAAGCTGAAAACCTTAGAACTCGATGATGAGTTACGCGATAAGGTTTATGGCTTGTTATACACTTCAGGATCAGAATCTGACTATTACTCTGAAACTGAATCTGAAGATGAAGTTGATTTAATTGATTTATCTAATAGTGATAAAAATGTTGATACTTCTTGCACTGCTTGCAAAGGTGATATTTGTACTTGTGATGATGACGAATTTTATAAATTGCAATCACAATTTTATGATTTAAATATGAAAACTATTACATCTGAAAATGTAATAGAACTTTTAAAGGAATTTACCGATGAAAAACTTCGTGAAAAAATTATTAATCTAGCTGTAAGTTATAGTTCTAGTAGTTCAAAACCTTTTGAAAAATATAAGAACGAATTTGAACATTTTGCGCCTTATTCTTTGTCTGAAATTAATAAACGACTTCATAAGTCCAGTACACCTAGCAGAGATGCTTCTTTTGATGATTTGAAAATCGAAATTGAGAATTTGAAAAAAGATATTAAGTCTCTTAAACAAAATCAAATGATTTGTGATCACCGGATTACTCAAATTGAAAAAAATAATTCTCTAACTGATTTTCCAACTGATTTTTCGGCTAAAGGAATTTCCAAATCGTCAAATGAAAAGGGAAAAGAATTTCTGATCAGATTGATTCGATTAATGAAAATTCAGATATGTTTTTAGGAATGATGCAGGTTGTTACGGCTCATAAGTGGTACATTAAATGTACTATCTTGATTGATAATACTTTCTCTCTAACTGTTGTAGCAATGATTGATAGTGGAGTAGATGTAAGTTGTATTCAAGAGGGTCTTGTTCCTGCTAAATATTTTCAAAAGACCACTCATTTGGTCAAATCTGCTTCTGGTCATGCTTTAGATATAGAGTATAAATTACCAAATACTCGTATTTCCCAAAATAGAGTTTGTATTCCTCATTTCTTCTTTTTGGTAAAAACCCAGTTATACCCTCCGATTATACTCGGAACCCCTTTTATTAATGCTATTTACCCTTTTAATAACATAGATGCACAGGGTTTATCTGCTACTTATCAAGATAGAGATATAAATTATTCTTTTGTTACAGATCCCGTAACTAGAGATATTAACGCCTTGATTAATATGAAACAAAGGCATGTTAATTCATTACAATCAGAAATATTAAGCATGAATATATTCGATACTTTACAATCTGCTAAGGTTCAGCAAAAGATTAAATTGATTGCTGAACATATAGCTATTGATGTCTGCGTCGATCACCCTAGAGCCTTTTGGAATCGAAAAAGGCATATTGTAACTCTTCCTTATGAAGAAAACTTCTCCGAAGATGATATCCCTACTAAGTCTCGACCTTGCCAGATGAATGCTGAATTGGTCGAATTCTGCAAAAATGAGATTGACAGCTTGTTACAAAAGGGTTTGATAAATCCCTCAAAATCTCCTTGGTCATGTTCTGCCTTTTATGTTAATAATGCTGCAGAAAAGGAACGTGGTATTCCTAGATTAGTTATAAATTATAAACCATTGAATAAACATCAAAAATGGATTAGATATCCTATCCCCAATAAAAGGGACTTGCTATCTAGATTATATGACGCCAATATATTTTCAAAACTCGATTTAAAATCTGGATATTGGCAAATTCAAATTTTTAAGGAGCATATTTATAGAACTGCTTTTAATGTTCCATTTGGGCAATATGAATGGAATGTCATGCCATTTGGTTTAAAAAATGCCCCTTCTGAATTTCAGAAAATTATGAATGATATTTTTAACCCTTATCTAGATTTTATCATCGTTTATATTGACGACATATTAGTATTTTCTAAAACATTAGAGATGCATATTAAGCATCTTGATATTTTTAAGAAAATTGTAATACAAAACGGTTTAGTAATTTCTAAACCAAAAATGAGTCTATTCCAAACAAATGTTCGATTTTTAGGTCATAATACTTGCCAAGAAAAAATTACCCCGATACAAAGATCGATTGATTTTGCCTCAAATTTCGTGATGTTATTACTGACAGGACTCAATTACAAAGATTTTTGGGAAGTTTGAATTATATATCTCCTTTCTACAAAAGTTTATCTCGTGATCTAGCCCCTCTATACGACAGACTGAAAAAGGATCATAAGAAGCCTTGGACTGACCAGCATACTACGTTAGTCAAAAATATTAAACAGCGTGTTAAGTCTTTACCTTGCTTAACTCTTGCTAATCCTACATGGCAAAATATTATTGAGACTGATGCGTCTAACATTGGCTACGGTGGGATTTTAAAACAAGTGAATCCCAACAATAAGAGTGAATACCTGATAAGATTTCACTCTGGTAAATGGACCGAAGCCCAGAAGAAATATGCTACTGTGGCTCATGAAATGTTGACTATTGTTAAATGTGTTTTAAAATTTCAAGACGATTTATATAATCAAAAGTTTTTAATAAAAACTGATGCTCAATCTGTTAAATATATGTTTGACAAAGATTTCAAACATGATGCATCTAAATTAATATTTGCTAGATAGCAAGCTCAACTGGCGCCTTTTGATTTTGAAATTCAATACAAAAAAGGAATTGATAATTCCCTTCCGGATTTCTTATCCCGAGAATACCTTGATTAATTATGAATTTCTATACAACTTGTTTAGAGGAAGAATTGTTAATTACTATCCTGAAAGTGGTTAGATTAAATTGAGATCTACAAAGTCTCATAATTGATTTGATAATTGAAGATATCGTTGATAACCTGATTGAAAATCATAATCATGATGAAATTGTTAGGAATTCATACCTATACTAAAATTATTAGGGATGATATGCTGGATTATTACTTCTAAATTGACTTGTTATTTGTGCAGAATGGACCCTTCATGGGCCACCAGAGGCAGAGGTAGGGGAAGATCTTCCCCTAGTAGATCATATTCTCAAGGATCGTCATACGGATCCTCATCAAATTCTCCAGTGATACAAGCAGGAAAAAGGAGTTTAATAAACTCAAAGATTTTTCATAAAGGAGATTCTTCATCAGGTCCGTCTATACATCTGGATGATATTCCAGAAGATGATCCATTATATGGTCATATACAGGCATATTTGGCTTCCAAAAAGCAAAGTAATACATTTGCTTCAATCGCTAGAGAAGAAGACAACGATGATATGAAGTCTTACGAAAAATTACCAAAGAAAGAAATAATATTTCTACTAGAAAACTCTGAGATTCAGCGAAAAGATGAACCATGGAAGATATTCTAGAGATATCTGATTAATGGATTATACTACCCGGGTGAATCATATAAAACCCACACTTATTATGAGACTATTCTAATCAGTACAGGTAGTGCAGAATTCCAGCACTTTTCGGGTTATAACACAAATTCGAACGTTTATAACTTCTCAAAAATCATTATCAAACAGATTATATATGTTGAAGAATGGGGGATTTCAACAATGAAAGAAAGGCAGATAAGCCTTAATAAATCTCCCATGAATTTGACTTATTGGGATTATATCCAAGCATTTGATAGAGTGCTTTATTATAACAATGAGAGGCATAAACATACTTGGTTTATTAAAGTATGTGCAAAAATATTTACAGGACCTATCCCCAACTGGTTCTTAAATTGGTGGTCATACCACGGTCCCACAACGAAAATCCTGCCTGAGCCATTCCTTAAGTTATACAAAGAATGGGCAAAAATTTCACCATTCCTAATCGAGTTATATCACGCAGATCATATCTGTTGCCTAGAAAAAATTGATCAAATTTGTTTCTTTATTGAATTCTCTATCCCATGGATTCATAAATGGACTCCTGAATTAGGTTTTACGGAGGAACAAATCCCTTGCTTATACAGGGTATTTTATAACAATTTTTGGGACAAATTGATGAAGAATGATCCCAAAACAAAAATGTTATATGGACAAGAATTATTGGATTCTATTAAAACACAAATCCAAGTATACTCGTCCACTCCACAGAAGAAAATATTTGATGACAGCTCTGTCAAACATATTGCTCGAAGAATCTCTGTTTAAGATGAAGATAAAACCGAATTAGTAAATAAATATCTGGAAGAAGTAAAAAGAAATTTACTTCAAACTTTGAATCAATGTGAAAGATCAAACATATTAATGCACAGTGAAACAAGTGACGATGATATCACAGAAGAAGATTCACAGCTGATGCAGCCAGAAATAATATTATCTGACAAAGAGAGAGAAAAGGTGGAAAATTTCCTCCAACAAATGAACGATTTAGACAAAAGAATACTTTGACTAAAGCCGCCGAAGACCCTACATAACAGTAGATACATTGTTCCCAACAGTAGAAATACTGTATAAGGGACCACAGATACGCTATTCCCAACAGTAGAAAAACTGTATAGGGACCCAGATGTGGGACCCAATCTACTCTTTAAAGATTTTTTATGTTTTTTTTTTCCTTCTTTAAATAGAGGACCTCTTCATTTGAATAGGCAGGTCGTGAGAACCCTCTCTCTCTCTAAACTCTCTCCTTCTTGTAAAGCTTTTAGCTTATTAGTTTTGTAAATCAGTTGAAGATTAATAAAAGTTTTGAAGTTCAGTTCATCTTCAAGGCCTTGCTTCTCGGTTTTAAAGGTATTTATTTTATTTTATTATATAGTATTTTATATACTTAGTTTCTCTCCCCAGCCGTGACTATGTCCGGCTAAACAGATTCATATCTATGTTGAAAAACTAATTTCTCTTGCATATTAACCATGAAGAATCCAGACTCTTTCAAAATATAAAGGAATTTTAATATAGTTTCTTGGCTTGGTTCCAAGATTGTGGTACAGTCGACTCTGGTACTACTCTTATTGGCTTTGCCTTAGTTGCTACGTCTAGCCAGCTGTGACATTAAAGCCCGCTGAAGTTGTCAAAAGGGCTATCCCTTTCACAGTTAGAACTGCTAGACACATGGGCTCAATAAGAGTATGTATCGGACCTAGACAGGCCCCTTGCTTGGGTAAAAGGATAGATCCTTCCATACAGTCATTAAAACTATAATAAAATTCCCGTATATTTCGAATCTTTACTGGTCGCGCGGACTACCGCCAACCTTCAAAGGTACTGAAACAGCTAGATCTGGATGGCCGTGCGGACTACCGCCCGCCTACCCTGATCCTGGTGTAGATGGTATCAGATTACTAAATTTCTAAATATTATATATATATATCCGTTTGGTCACTTTGAGATTGAAAATGATTTTTACTTTACAACAATGTATACTTGAACGGGATATTAGTATGGCAAAACTCAAAAGTATACTGTCGACTAATACCGTTACAACAATATGCTGATATACTTCATATGTTTCCGATTTTCAGATAATAATTAAAGACCATTTTTTTCATTACTCCATGACTAATGAGTTTAACTTTTACATATTCATAGTCTAATAGATTCATACTGCTAAGTGTCCATGAACAGTTTAAATAAAACAGCTCACTTGCTACAACATACTAAAATACCCTATAATAAAGAAATTACAACATACTAAAATACACGAAAGTAGAGAAATTACACTATCAACATATATAATCTATATATATATATATTAAAGCAAAAGAGTTACCTTATATAATTGACATTATGGTTAAGCCAAGTGGCAAACTAATAAATGTCAATAGTATATGGTAAATTTATTCTATATTTGACTATTTTAGATATATATATATATATATATACACATACACACACATACACACACACACACGAATTTGAATTAAAAGATAATTTTGAATTTATAGATAAAGTTCTAAAATTCGAATTTAAATTAAAAATAAAATTTATCTTGTTTATCATGTTATCATACTTAATTCGGTTAATGATCATATGCAATCATGTTAGGAACTTTTGTTATTTTTTATAAATATTTAAATACTACTTCGCCTCTAGCAACAAAAAAAACTACTCCATATAACTATAAAATTCTTTCACATTGAGGGTGTTTGGATTGACTTTTAAGCTGGACAAAGCAGTTTTAAAGCCTTTTTTAGCTTTTTTCAGTGTTTGGTAAGTCAAAAGGTGCTTAATATAAGTTAAAAACTGCTTAAAACAAGCCAAAAGTAATAAGTTGGGCAATCCCAACTTACTGCCTTTTGGCTTAAAAGCTATTTCTGCTGAAAAACTACTTTTTTTAAGCCACTCCAAACGGGCTATTAAAATCCTATAAGTATAATTCTTTGAAACACTGTTGCTAGATTTGAATAAAACGAAATTCTTTTAAAATAAATGTAATATATATGGTACACGTCTATGTTTATCTAAATAACAAAAAAGAGTTTACAAAACCAAATAAAAGTTTACTTACATATATAATAAAGTAAATATACATGTTGGAGAAAGAAACATCACAAAATCTGTCAATATTAAAAAAAGTTGTTTCTTTTTTCTTCTTGAAGAATATTTGTTTGAAGAGTCAATTTGCATAAATGAACATCAAAAAATAACAAAACTTTGGCTATACAATTGCTATCATTAATTTCAATTTAGCACATTCAAGGAATTGAAATTGTATTCGAGCTAATATTGCAAGGGTATAATATTTTTTTCGTTGAAGAATATTAGTTTTGAATCATTAGATTATGTGAAAGGTTTTTCTTTTTCAAACTCAACAAGAGATAAATTGGTTTCTAATTGATAGTTTCTATAGCGACTTTTAAGTGTAACAAAGAGTGTATATAAATAAAAAATTGGTATGTCGTGAAATATAATTTTTTAAATGTAAACAAATTATTTCGAAAAATCTCATTACTTTTTTTTTAATTCAAAGATAATAAAAAGATAGGATATTTTTTAACATTAGTAGAGAGTTTTAAAATTATTATATAGAAGTTATATCATGGATAAAATCAAAAAATCGAAATCTTATGGAATATTTACATAATATCCGACCATATTTATTGTTTACTTTTTATAGCTAATATAAATAGATGATATACCGACAACACACGATTATACACAAATTATATGTGAATTATATATAAATTACACATCATTAGATTTTTTAATTTAAGTGGTCGGGTGAGCACCTATTTAGGCTGATTTGATAAAGCCAAAAGAAAAATTTGAAATAATTTTAACCAAAGACTAAAAATATAATTAAAGTTCATATGTAGACAATTTTTATTAAAAACTCATCCTTTTATAGAGAAATAAATTAATTTTTGTAACAACAGAAATAATGACATAAAAAATAAGATAAAAAAAAATAAATATTGACAAAAATGTTAGAAAGATCTAAAAACGAGAAATAAAAGATGACAAAAAATTTCTTTTTATGTTTCATCTTTGTTGAATATAAAAAATTTGAAAGTTAATCTCATCGATTTCAAATATATTTTTTTCAAATCAAATACATAGATTATAAGATAAGGATATCTTCGAATATTTTTCTTAATTTACATTATGTGTCATTTTAAAAAAAAATCACTATTATTAACAAACTGATATGATATTCGAATTTGAATTGGAATGCAATTTGAGTAGTTTGCATTGAGGTTAAGCCAAGTATGGTGTCGAAAAATAAACTACCTGACAATTTTAAGATAATATATGCAATATTTTATAATAATAATCAACTAATTTAACATTTAATGATTCAAAGAACAAAAGTTTTGTATCTATAGGGTATTAAAAATTTAAATTTTGGGGCTAGAGATATCGATAAACATAAAGTGGAGTCATACTGAAATAAATCCGGCCAAAGAATTATTTAAATTTTTAGATAGCCGATTAAAGTGAATTTTAAATTAAGGATAATATCTTCACTTGCATCATTATAAAGATAATTATTATTATAATATATATAAAGTTTTAGAAATTGAAATTTCAAAATAGAAATATTTTTTGAAAGATAAAATCATATCAAATAAGAGTTCAAGTCGTAGTATAAGAGTCACGTCATAATCAAATAATCGTTTATATCGTGTCAACCTTTGTGCTTTGCCATAAATATGAGTTATTATTTTACTTTGTGGCTATTTTTAGGTTCCAATGACACCTATGAGAATAGTGCAAAAACAAAATTATCACTACGAGAATTGAGAAAATGTTAGTCTTTTTTTCATGTAGTGTTTCTTAATTAATATCTGACGATTATCTATAATTATTTAGAAGGTTTAAATGTTACAGTTATTTACATATAATTCAAATAACTCAGATATTTAACATGGTTAATGTCAAATATGAAAATGGAGTAAAAAAATTCACTAGCTAAAGAATTTTTTTATATTTTTAGATAGCCAACTAAACCGAGTTTTGAATTAAGAATAATATTTTCAATTACATTATTATAAAAATAATTATTATTGAAAAATAATATTTTAGAAACTGAAATTTTAAGAAAGAAATATTTTTTAAGAGATATCAACACACCAAATAAGTTTCTTCATTACCAAAAAAAAACACCAAATAAGAGTTCAAGTAGTAGTAAAAGAGTTAAGTCTTATCCAAAGAGTCATTCATTGTCTCAACATTTGATTGTTTGCCATAAATATGAGTTATTATTTTGCTTCCTGATTATTTTTAGGATCCAGTGACACCGGCAAGAATGGTATCAAAAAAGAAAAATATAAGGAATATATTGTTAATTTTTTTCATATAGTTAATATCTCATGATTATCTATATTTACTGAGAAAGTGCAAATTTTAAGATTATTTACATATAATTAAAATAATTTAAATATTTAACATAATTAGTGTCCGCGCATCCACGGGTACTAATACTAGTTTGTAGTATATATAAGCCTAAGATCCTTTGTGAGTTCCCAGTTAATTGGAGAGAAGTATGGAAAGAAAAGAGTCAGTTCTCTATTGGTCCTAAAGGAATTTATTACTGTAAAATATTTGTAATAGAATTACTGTCTACCACGCAACAAGCCAAAAATTGGTTAGTGGAATTAAATACGTCGGTTCATAATTATTACAAGAAAACATAGAAACTGTTTTTAGGTATATACTATTGCAGAATTTGATTAGTAACTTAAAACAGATTTACAAGCTATGTCAGTGATGTATTCTTCTTCATGTGGTTGTTGCATGAGGTGAAATATAGTCTTGTATAGTCGTGGAAATCCTGGAATCTCCTGGTTTAATCAACCCAGTGTCAAAAATTTGTTCCCCATTCTCGTCTTCTGGCACTGCCAAAAGTATTCCCACCTATTCTCAACTAAATCTGTCTAAAACTCTTTTCAACTCGAATAGTCACGCCTTCGTGATTGCAGCTAACGTCCAGCATAACTCGAAGGGCTTAAGTTGCTGCCTCCATGGAAATCAGTTAAAAGTTTCAGTCAATAATCTTCTCACCAGTCGAAAAGGCATTCCAAACTACAGTTCCAACCAAGTAAAGCCCAACTGAAACCTTAAAGACATCATCCCAAGAACCTGAGGAGCCAGACAACATAAAATAAATTTATTAAATGCACACATGCTTTTGAAGGGCGAAATGTCATTATTAGGTTTCAAAGACTCTAAACACTGTTCTAGCATGACAGCAGATGAAGTGCAGTTGAAGTGCCCTACTGAACAAACTTGACACTGCAACACGATTAAGATCATTCTGTAGCTTCTGAAAGAGCTAATGCTTTGGGTAAACTATGTTTCTAAGATGGTAGTCTTGATCAGCTGAAAGCAACTCTACTCATTAATAACAAGAACAGGTGAAACTCAAATAATCACCAAGCATATCACCTAAATAACTGATTATTGAACGTACAATTTACAGATAATCACTGGCCGCATAATTTAAAGATAGTCACTCTTAAAGAAATAATATATGTTATATAGTTCCAAAAGTGATTCTATCGTGTAAACCATAAGCAATTATTATTTAAAGCGTTGATTTAGTAAAAAGAAATTTTTGAAATCAGGTGAAATTAAAACCAGAAAGCCCATAATCTGTTTACCCCCACATAGTTAGTGATATCTTAGAAGTTCTTGGTAGTACGGTGGACAGAGAGGTCAAACTATCATAGGTCGTTCCCACTGGCACTACAGCCATAAATAAAGAATATCGGCCATCAATTTTGAAGCACAGGCAGCCGAATATTATCCGGGACTAAAATGTGAATGATGAAGGATACCATGTTGCAAGATGTAACCAGTTGCTGCTGTGCCAAAAACACCAGCCAGCACCCCAGCAGTATTGGATAGTCCAAGTAGTACTCCCTGCAAACATATCATACATTACTCATGTTACCCACAGTATGATATACTATTTATACTAGTGTGCAGCAATAACACATCATAAACAATCCCTTCTTCAGAACATAAGGTAAGTCAAATGGTTACTCCGAGATAGTGGTGGCAAATGGGCGGGTCAAAAATGGGTTGGGTCTCAACCCGCCCATATTTCATACGGGTGAAAAACGAGTTGGGTGTCAAATGGACGGGTTGAATATGGGTTAACCCATATTATATAAGAGTAATATTTTTTCAAGTGCAATTTATAATTTTTTTTTGACATAATCTTAACTAGAATAATATATACTCTTCTTCATTAAAATTTATTCAAATTTGACTATCATATTGTAAACTTAAGTTACTTTTCTACAAAATATGACCTTTTTTTTAACAAGAAAATGTGCTTAATGCACTTCAAGCAATAATCACTAATAATAAATGAAAAGAAAATACTTTTTCTACATCATGAAAAGAAAATACTCATTTTATTAAAATGAAAGAAAATACTTTTTCTACATCATTTTGTTGAAATGAAAGAAAATATTTTTCTACATCATGAAAAGAAAGTATTTTTTGTTGAAATGAAAGAAAATATTTTTTTTAAATCATGAAAAGAAAATATTCATTTTGTTGAAATAAAAAAGAAAGTACTCTATCTACAACATGAAAGAATGTACTCTTAATAATATTTCTATTTAGGGTGAGGGTGAGGTGGGGGTGAGTGGAAAACTATACAAATTTGCTTCTACTTCTTAAACTATTTTTGGTATTCAAGCATGCATCTAGAAAGAACAAGAACGCTAAACAATAGTAAACAATACTTACATTGTTAGAAGGAAAAAAAATACACACACAGTCAACTATAGTGAGAAGAAACTTATGAAGGAAGAAGAGTTGGAATACCTTTATAGCATTTTCAGTTTAAAAATATCATGTATTTTGAGTGAGCAAAAATTGGAAGATAACCTACTAGACTAACCGATATTTTTATCCACATTTTACCCATGAATATCCATATTTCTACGGGTTGAACCCCAAATTTTACCCAACTTAAATATTACTCATCCAACCCACTAAAATATGAGCGGATTGACAAAATATGGGCTCATTTTGCCAGCACTACTCCCGGATATTGTTTAAAGCTCATTGGACATTAAGAAAGACCAACAAGAAGGAGAAAGATGAAAAGGTAATACTCACAGAATACCGTGGAGCTATATCCTGATGGTTTGAATACAAACCAGATTGTGAAAACGCATCACTTCCCTGTTTCAAGAATGAAAAAGATGTCAAGGGTGGCAGCATTTAAGCTGAAGCTAGAAGAGATTACATGCCATCAACTACAACTAATATTGACGGAGATCTAAACAACGCAATATTATTAATTCAACTTTTTCAATATTTCCTCCTTGTTAGCACTACTCTATCCATTAACATGAAACAGAACATTCCACAGTGTTAACTCATAAGCAGGCTGACAGATGGTATTTCCTAAAGACTAGATGGAGAAGAGGGGATCGATGGCATCATTTCACATGTCGTACTAGTTATATATCACCAGTTTTCTTCCCTTTTATTAAAAAAAATCAAGTACATCACCAGTTTTCACTTTTCACAGTTGAAGAATATCAAACGGTTGCTGGAATCATTATAGTTGTTTAATATAAGAAGACAAACCTGACTGCATGACATACATAGAACTGCCATTGCAGGAGAGTCAACATGGCTCAACTGGGTTAAAAAGAAAGCAGGTCCAAGAAATCCTATTGTTTGCATAATCTGCAACAATGATCAAACAAATTCAAAAAAGCTGGTCTTAACATTTTAGATAGGTGAATTTCTTTATTTATACAGCCACTGCTATTTCAAAAACTGGTAAGGAGATAATACATTGACTTTAGCATAGGATGGCCTTATACTAAATATGGCAGCATTTTAAGACTAGGAAGCCATGCAAATAAAACCAAATTATTGGAGTCAAAATTTTCTTCTCTATCTGAGGGCAGCCACGTAAAGTTGAACAGGCAGACAATAATGTGTCACGACTCTAAATAAGAATAATTGTGCTCAGAGGTATCTTTAGAAAACAAATAAAATAGGGTATTGAGCATCTCAAGATCTAACACTGAAGAGCAATAACATCAACCAACAATGGTTATGGTGGAGTAGTAAATACTCTTTCATCCTTAACCAGAGGTCTCGGGTTCGAGCCCTAGGTATAATGTTGTCTTTGTTAGAGCACTTAGCCCCCAAGTGGGACTTCCAGGCATGAATCCGAATTTAGTCGGACCACAATACGGGTACCGAATACCAGGTGGATAACCAGAAAAAAAAAAGAAAGAAGAAGAAGTGCAATGACATCGATAAAGGTGTCTAGTACCTTTCTGACTACAGTCACTGATACGCCTTTCCTCACCAGGGAATCTGCAATCCACCCACCAACATTTGCAGAGATTGCCATTGTGAGCCATGGCAAGACAGCAAACAGTCCTGATTCTGTGAGATGAAACTTTAATACCTGCAGTAGAAATGCTTAAACATGTTTAATAACAGTAAAAGACAATAAAATTATGACCATCTCTAAGTAATAACAATAATTTAATAGTAGAAATCATTAAATGTGGGATGCGACTAAGTATCACGGTTGATGATTTAGAGCTTGTTTGGCCAAGCTTCCGGGAGGCTAGAAGTACTTTTTTGTCAGAAAAAGTACTTTTTCGAAAATTTGATGTGTTTGGCCAAGATAGAGAAGTGCTTTTCAGTAGCACAAGAAGTAGTTTTTCGCTTTTGGAAAGAAGCTACAAATTCTAGCTTCTTTTAAGAAGCAGAAGCAGAAAATTAATTATTTTAAGACAAAAGTATATTTACTATAAATTTATATTTTTCAAGTTATCCTTCATTAATTTAGCTTTTTTCTTTTCCTTTTTTGTTTCATTCCCTTTTTATTTATTTTATTTCCATCGTATTTTTATTTTCCTTTTCTTATTTTTTTTGAAATAGTATCTCCACTATAAATCGATCTCTTCTTTTATATTGGATTAATTAATTATATTTTTAATTTATATTGAATGATTATATTTAGAGATATTTAAATTATTAAATACCTAATATTATTGCTTTGGATAACTGTATTTTATATTGCTTAAAATCTTTAATATATATTTTTACTTTATGTTTTATATTCTAATTAAATAAAAAAAATTAAATTTTATAATAAATATGTAAATTAATTTTTCTCTTTTAAATAATATACTAATTGTAAACTCAACATTTACTTTCATTTTTTGTAATTTGGCATTCAAAAGTACTTTTTGAAAAAATATCCAGGCGCAATATTCTTATCAAATATTGAAAAAAGTACTTCTCAAATAAATTGGCCAAATACAAACTGTAACTCTGAAAAAATACTTTTTTGGAAAGCAATTTTGAGAGCAAAAACACTTTTCAAAATAAGTAGTTTCTAGCAGCTTGGCCAAACGGGCTCTTAGTGATGGACAAAACTCTGATCCTAATCCTATTCAAGATATTGACAGTGACCCCTAAGAAGGAAGAAGTCATGTGAATTTCCTACCCTCACACTTTGCTCTCTCAAACTCTAAACAACCATCCTTCTTTGCTTTTATCCTTCTGTTTACAACCTTACAATCATTGGACTTCTTTCTCGCACTGCATAGGTAAACTAATTGAATCCCCTTCCCCCTCTCCCACCCCCACACACACAAAAAAAAAAAAAGACTACATATCTCCATATCCAACACTGATAACTTACCTTTCAACATACATTACAAGTTCAAGGACACATTCACCTCTAAGGTTTACATTATTTTCCAATACCTAGTCCAGAACTAAGTTGCTCGGACTCGGGTGCAGGTATCCTATACGGGAACGGATCCGAGTATCGGATTCGGCAAAATCTAAATTTTAAGATTGGGGTGCGGATCCGGATATGGATACGGGTGCGAGAATTCGGCTAATAAAAAATAGAGCTATAAAAATATTATAATTTTGAGAGATATTCTATGAAAAACTTACATGAATATTGTAGAATTGATTCTTTCATTCTCCAAGATGGACATTATTCTTTCATTCTCCTAAATCTGTTTTATTTTTGATTTTGAGAAATCAAAATCTCAATTTTTCTCCCAAATTTGTCGATGGACTCCGGTCAAAGTGTCCGAAGTCGGTTGACCGTATCCGGGACGTATCCCGCTCCCGTCCCCGTCTCATATCCGGACGAGGACGACACCAAAATCGAAGAGTCCGCGCAACTTAGGTGCAGAATATTATTACAAAAAAGCAAAATATATAACAAACCCTTAAACTTGTCACAAATATTTATTTAGACACTTCAACTGAGCCTATTACCTATTGAGCACTTAAAATAGTGTAAAAGTGTGTCTATAACACGAAAAAATTCAATCCCAGCAAAGAAATAAGTGTGTGAAGCTCAATCACACTTACGTGGCAAGGTAACCAATGAAAGATAGCCATGTCAATAAAAAAGATGCACATTATCTCTTTAGACCGAGCCAACACCTACCCCTCCTCTTCTCCCTCCACAACCACCTCTACCCACCACCTCTGGCCTCTGCCTCCCCTACCTGCTTCCTTCTCAACCACCACAAGCACCACCAAATCACAACCGGTGAACAAAGCATTTCGCATTCACGTAGGGTGTGAGGAAGAGCCGCATACCAAGGGATGTAGTGTAAGCAGCCTACCATGATGCAAGCATCAATGGCTAATTCCATTGTTAGAATTTATGACCTACAGGTCACACGAAGCTATACGGTTGCAACCTCCACATGAAAATCACATCTTTCCTTTTGAAACTTATAGTGAAATTTTTTAAAAAATACAGCACACTATAATCACACTTCTAAGAAAACAAAACCCAAACACCAAATCGGGTCATCATGCCGCTGATGGCTTTCATGATTATCAAATTCAGATTAACCCACAAATTCGTTAGATCACTTCCCTCGTCATTTAGCCTCGACATGCCATATCCTCTTCAGTTCTAGGTGCCCCCACTCCCTATTGCACCCTTGGACTAACGCCATCGCACCCCAACACCCACCTCTGTTTTCTCGGCCAACTAGTAAATATTAAATTAACATTTAAAGTAAAGCTTAAAATAAAATCAGTTACTATAGTAACGACAAGTCTATCATCATTAAAGCTAAAGCTTTGACTGGAAAACATGACCCCCAGTCTCTGTCGCCGGAAGATACAAAGGACCCACGAAGGGGTTGGACAACCTTAGATGCTAGTGTTTAGTAAAAATCTTATCTTTAAAAATTTTGAGGTTTTATCTTTGAAGAGAATCTGTAGGAAACCAGCATTGAGAAATTAAGAGGAAGATGAAGGAGAAAGTCAAAGGAAAAAAATATTTGAAAAAAGAAACATTTCAGTTATTCACGGCTTCACGTGCTTGACTCTAGGTGAGATTCACTAATTGTGCCATGTAGGAGTGAGGTGTTCGGTAGACACACTTTGATAGTAATTTGAGTGTTCAACAGGTAATTGGCTCAGTTGAGGTGTCTAAATGAAATTTCGTGACAAGTTTAACGGGTTCTTTATGTATTTGGACTTACAAAAATCTACCATAAAAGGTAGAGTGTATCTTTACAGCCTAAACTGTCCAACCTTACTCTTGAAGATAGATGTGGAACCTTTGATCTTGGTCAATTGTCATGTGTTCATGAACCAAATTAATGCACTGGGACCCAATATCATATAATAGTAAAAAAAAAATGTCAAATGTTTATCTCCACTAAATCTTTGGTCTATCAACTTTCTCGTGAAGAAGATTTTCATAAGTTTATATCTTATTTAAGAATTAGAAAAGTTCATGTTTACACCAAAATTACATATAGGTATCAAAATCGGTATGGTTACAAACTTCGAGGCCTTTCAAGCTACCAATAAGGCTTTATAGTCTGGTGGTGTGTCCAAGAAAAGGGATGTGGGGGCCGTAATGGTTGCACAGAGGACCAAATCTCCCATCAAATACCAAACTTACCCAATACCTCCACTCACATATCAGCCAACTCCGAACTACCAAGCACCCTCACCATCATACCAAGCTCCACCACCAACTTATCAGTCACCTCCACCTCCTACATATCAACCTATTTCACCCAGATACTCCCAACCCATACATGTTAATCAAACCTATAATTCTTATCCATCCCACTATCAATCACCTCCTGCACGCCAAAACTTCCCTAGATCTCGGCCAAATTTCGATTGCAGACCTCTAAAACAATATACATCCATTGTTGAACCCATTGACCAGTTGTGTGAGAGACTCAAAGCCGCTGGTTATGTCACCCCCATCTGTGTTGCAACCCCTGAGAACCTTTCTCAGTGAGTTAACCCAAACAAATCCTGTGCATACCACTCCCACATGAAAGGGCACACCATCGATGAATGTCGTTCCTTGAAAGAAAGATCCAGTCTTTAATTGATAACAAGATTATTATGGCAAAGAAACCCGCTCCAAATGTCCGCAACAACCCTATGCCAGACCATAAGGGTGGAGGTATCCACATGATTGAAATAGAAGATGGCTAGGATCCCGAGGGATCGATTGGGTTGATCGCAGAAGGTGATGACCCAAAGAAGCCAATAGTTACCCTTAATCCGATCATAGTACAGATTCAACCATCTGAGGATGCTGAGGTGAATATGTCTGTCACTTATGTTTGAAGCAACGTCATCTACAAAAACACCAACACAAATTGAGGTTGAATTCATGTCTCCAACAAATGCACCCACACCATTTGAGGTTGCAGTTTTGCCACCCAAAGCACACGCTCCGTTCGGAGCAAGGGTAGCCACACTGATCCTAGTGGCGATGTTGACCATGACACCATTCCATAAAAAGGCTGTACCCTGGGACAATACAGCCGAGGCGAGAAGGAAAGGCAAGGTCAGGTTCGAAGATACTATTGCAACACAGGGCATAACGAGAACTATAGCTGAGTCAAGCAAGTAGGCCTCCAATCGGCCACCCATTATTGAGACAGGTCCAGACGACCTCTAGAGAAAGATACAGGCCAAGGAATACTTGGTCATCGACTAGTTGAACAAAACACCAACGCAAATCTCCATTCTTGCTTTGCTACAAAATTTTGAGGCACACAAGAATGCTCTGTTAAAGGTGCTGAGTGAAGCATACGTACCAAGAAACATCACTGGCGGGGAAATGGCTAACATGGTAGGACAAGTGTTAGAGAGCCATAAGATCACCTTTCATGAGGACGAGCTACCACCTGAAGGGTTGGGGCACAATAAGGCACTGCACATCACCGTGTAATGTGAGGACTATTTCATCACCAGAATCCTAATCGATGGAGGATCCAGTCTTAACATTTGTCCGCTGGTAACACTCAAGAAGTTGGGTAAAGGACTACACGAGATAAAAGACAGAGATATCAATGGGAAAGCCTTCGATGGTTCCCAGAGGTCCACCATTGGGGAGATTATTCTATGCTTGCAGACCATTCATGCTGTGGATTCATGCTGCTGGGGTCGTAGCATCAACGCTGCGCCAGACAGTAAAATTCAAATGGAATCACCAGGAAGTGATCATTCATGGAGACAGTAGCAACCCCATATATAGTCGTCAGACCATTCCGGTGATCGAGGGAAGAAGGAAGTAGGGAGGAGAGACTTACCATCACATTGAACGGGTAAATGCTGTTGACAAGGACAAATGGTAGGATAACAAAATCGAGAGTATACTGAATTGGAGTGGGTACGAACTTGGCAAGGGGCTCGGCAAGAACCTCCAAGGAATCACTAAGCCCATAAAACTCAAGAAACATGGCACTACCTTCGGTTTGGGATATGATTACACCTGGGAAGAATTCAACAACTAGTCGCCACTATGGCGTGGTTCTTATTATCCGCTAGAGCAGCCAATACCATGTCTGGAGCAGACTTTCCAATAGGCTGACATCGTTTATGGGTTAGACGAAGAAGAAACACTTGCAGCGGTAAAGAATTTGTTCCTAGAAGACAATGATATGGACTATTGTGTTGTTCTCGAGGAGGAGGGGGAGGAAGGACCTTCCATACAGGTTGTGAGCAAAGGGGCATGCCTCAACAATTGGACCATCAGGACAACCAGAGCCCGACGAGCCTCGGGCATTACTATTACCTATCTTGATGAACTAATGACTGTGACATGCAATGAGACAACGCAACAAACATACATTGATTCAGAGGAAGATGACATACCCGGCGAGATTGTTAGAGAAGTCGAGAACTTTGAGAACAGACCTAAGTCCAACCTGAAGGAGACCAAAATTGTTAACCTAGGAGATGTAGAAAACGTCAAGGAAACACAAATCAACGTTCACCTATCGCCATCAGAAATGAAAGAATACACAGAACATCTAAAAGAATATGAGGACATATTCGCCTGGTCGTATAATGACATAACTGGTCTGAGTACATCTATTGTGGCTCATAAACTGCCAATCAATCCGACATGTCCGCCAGTAAAGCAAAAGCTCAGAAAGTTCAAGCCTGATATGAGTTTGAAAATAAAAGAAGAAGTCACTAAGCAAGTCAGAGCTAAGGTTCTCAATGTAGTAGAATACCCAGCATGGTTAGCCAACATTGTGCTAGTGCCAAAGAAGGATGGGAAGGTCAGAGTCTGTGTCGACTACCGGGATCTCAACCGGGTCAGTTTGAAAGATGACTTCCTTTTGCCGAATATACACATCCTAATTGACTATTGTGCCAAGCATGAGTTGCAATCATTTGTAGATTGTTCCGCTGGTTATCATCAGATCTGGATGGATAAAGAAGAAGCTGAGAAAACGGCTTTCATTACGCCATGGGGAATGTACTGTTACAAGATGATGCCATTCGGCCCGAAGAATGTAGGGGCCACCTACAAGAGGGCCATGACTACCATTTTCCATGCTATGATACATAAGGATATTGAGGTATATGTAGATAATGTCATCATCAAGTCCAAGGAGGCCATTGATCACATGGAAGATTTGAGGAAGTTCTTCAATAGATTGCGAAGGTACAACCTGGAACTGAATCCCACGAAGTGCGCATTTGGGTTCTTGCTGGAAAATTGCTTGGGTGGTTTATTGTGAGTCGCAAAGGAATAGAACTGGATCCATCAAAAGTCAAATCTATTCAAGAATTGCCACCGCCAAAGAATAAGAATGATGTGATGACTTTCTTGGGAAGACTTAACTACATCTGTCAGCTAATCTTTAAGATGTTGAAGAAGGATGCCACTACCAAATGGACTGATGACTGCCAGAAGGCCTTCGACAGAATCAAGGAGTACCTGTCAACACCACCAGTCATGGTCCCGCCTGAGCCAGGTAGACCCTTATTACTCTACCTTGCAGTATTGGATGGAGCTTTCAGTTGCGTTCTGGGGTAGCATAATGAAATGGGGAGGAAGGAGTAGGCCATCTATTATCTCAGTAAGAAGTTCACCCTGTACGAGGCCTAGTATTCTCTATTAGAGTGCACCTGTTATGATTTAACTTGGGTAGCTCAGAAGCTGAGGCACTACTTCTGTGCCGATAATACATATCTCATATCAAGGATGGACCCCTTGAAGTACATCTTTAAGAAGCCCATGCCCACTGGCAAGCTAGCCAAGTGGAAAATCCTGTTAAGTGAGTTCGATATTATTTATGTAACTCAGAAAGCGGTCAAGGGACAAGCACTGGCAAACCACCTTGCTAAGAATCCCGTGGATAGAGAATACCACCTCTAAAAACGTACTTTCCTAATGAAGAGGTATCATTCATAAGAGAAGACATTGTAGAACCCTATGACAGTTGGAGAATGTTTTTCGATGGAGCAGCGAATTTCAAAGGAGTTGGCATAGGAGCTGTCCTAGTATCAGAAACCGGTCAACATTATCCGGTGTCCGCCAAACTCAGGTTCCGTGCACCAACAACATGGTCGAATATGAAGCTTGCATCCTAGGGCTCAAAATGTCCATTGACATGAATGTTCAAGAGTTATTAGTGATTGGAGATACAAAATTACTTATACATCAGGTACGAGAAGAATGGGTAACCAAAAACTCCAAGATACTCCGTATTTGCATCATGTACATGAACTCAGGAAAAAGTTCACGAAGACGGAGTTCCAACATGTTCCCAGAGTCCAGAATGAGTTCGCCGATGCATTGGCTACCCTGTCATCTATGATACAACATCCGGACAAGAATTTCATTGATCCCATTCCAGTAAAATTCCATGATCAGCCAGCTAACTGTGCCCATGTTGACGAAGACGCAGACGGAAAGCCATGGTTTTATGATATCAAGGAATATTTGGCAAAAGGAGAGTACCCAGAGCTTGCAAACCCTACTCAAAAATGCACACTTCGGAGGTTGTCCAACAATTTCTTTCATACCGGAGGAATCCTATATAGGAGGACTCTCGATTTGGGATTACTAAGGTTTGTCGACGCAAAGGAAGCATCCACGTTACTATAAATAATTCATGCTGGGACCTGCGGTCCATATATGAACGGTTTTGTTTTAGAAAAGAAGATACTCCGAGAAGGTTACTTTTGGATGACCATGGAAACGGACTACATCCAGTATGTCCGGAAATGCCACTACTGTCAGATACATGCAGACATGATAAAGGTACCTCCAAATGAGCTTAATACAACAAGCTCGCCATGGCCGTTCGCCGACAAGGGGATGGATGTTATTGGACCAATCGAGCCTGTCGCCTCCAATGGACACATGTTTATTTTAGTAGCCATCGACTATTTCACCAAGTGGGTAGAAGCAACATCTTACAGAGTAGTAACTAAGAAAATTGTGGCAGACTTTGTTTGCGACCGTATTGTTTGCCGATTCGGGATTCCAGAATCAATCATTACTGATAATGGCTCCAACCTCAACAACGACTTGATGAAAGCTATGTGTGAAACTTTCAAGATCAGACACAAGAATTCCACAGCCTACATGCCTCAAATGAATGGAGCTGTAGAAGCCGCCAACAAGAATATCAAGAAGATATTGAGGAAAATGATAGAAAAGCATAAACAGTGGCACGAGAAGTTATCATTTGCTCTATTGGGGTATCGCACCACAGTCCGCACATCAACCAGGGCAACCCCCTATATGCTGGTTTATGGTACAGAGACTGTCATTCTCGCTGAAGTAGAAATTCATTCCCTAAGGATCATACAAGAAGCTGAGCTTGATGACACAGAGTGGGTAAAAAGTCCTTATGAGCAACTAGCCTTATAAACAGAAAGAGAATGAACACATTCTGCCATGGTCAACTATATCAGAAAAGAATGTCCAGAGCCTTCAGCAAAAGAGTCAAGTCAATACAGTTCACACCGGCACAACTGGTGTTAAAGAAAATTTTTCTACATCATGATGAAGCCAAGGGGAAGTTCTCCCCCAACTCACAGGGTCCATACATGGTTCACTGGGTTCTAACAGGAGGAGCCCTCATACTCGCACAAATGGACGGTGAAATCTGGCCAAAGCCGATTAATTCGGATGAAGTCAAGCGTTACTATGTGTAATCTTTATGCTTCCCCTATATATGATGTAAATTGAACTATGCCTGACCTGATTCTCGTTTAAGAGGGGATACGTAGGCAGACCTATGGGTTCGGTTACAATTCAATAAAAGTTTCATTTCCACCCGCAATTGGAAACTAGGGCAGAATTTTGAGGAGGACCCTCAAAATTTTGAAATAATTTCAGCCGATCATCGCAAGCAATAGCCAGAAGAATCAACCCATTAAACTGGGGCAGAATTTTGAGGAGGACCCTCAAAATTCTGTAGCAAGAAAGGTTGCAATGTCCCGAACCACGTCACAGTCATCAGTTCATCTAAAAAAACCATTTTAATTATACATTTGTGGCATACTTTTACAAAAATCATGCATGTTTATTATCGGAACTGCTTTGTTTAGCAACACTAACCCAATGATACATACAATATCTCCAGATCAAAGTCAAGCAGGTCAAGCAAAGCCAGCGGGGATACGAACTAACCTCCCCCTTACAAAACTCATAATTTTTCTTTGGATGCAGGCACTAGGATTGCAAAATCATTAAACATACTATATACTCATGGGACAAACATTATTCAGAAATACAACTCTTCGAACCGTCACACTAACCAACATTTGCTACCCGCACACGCCAGTGATGCTCCGTCTGTCACAATGCTCTCAATAATCACGACATCGCAATCTGCTATCAACCAAAAAAACTCTACTATCACTCGTTATTTGCATTCTTGCATAAGGCTACCATTCTGCCTTCCGAGACTAAACGCCGTCTCCATCTACATTCTTGCATAAGGCTACCATTCTGCCTTTCGAGACTAAACGCAGTCTCCATTTACATTCTTGCATAAGGCTACCTTTCTGCCTTCTGAGACTAAATGTCGTCTCCATCTGCATTCTTGCATAAGGCTACCTTTATGCCTTCCGAGACTAAACGCTATCTGCCTTTCTATCTTCTGAGACTAAACGCTATCTCCATCTGCATCTTTCATAAGGATACCATTTTGCCTTCCGAGGTTAAGCTCTACCTCCACCTACATTCGCACCTTTGCACAAGGCTATCATTCTACCTTCTGAGGCTAAGCTCTGCCTCCAATTTTCTTCGAAACTAAGAACTATACCAAGCACTATTTATTTCGCTTTTCTTATGGGCTAGGCTCTTCCCTTCAATCCGCAAGACTAAGCTTTGTCTTGTCCGCATCATGCTATTGCTTCCTTCATGGGCTAAAATATCGCCAACTCATCCGAAGGCGTCATTGTTCGAAGGCACCATCTTCATAGCCCGAGAACATCATTTCAGGGCCTACAAATCCATTATCATACACTTCATGGCCCATGACGTCATGGTCTAAGGACGCCATCCTAACCGTCCAAAGACAACATTCATGGTCCGACGGGAATTTGTATCATGTTTAAATTTATGCACAGTATATGCTTGTTTTGCTTCTATTTGCAGGTAAACCGGCGAGCAATGACCATCCCGACAGGAGTAATCCCGCTCCAATTCCCTTAGCCATATCAAATCTTAACCATTCCCACAAGTCGTCCACTCACCCCGCCCTGGATATTGCATCCATCTTTGAAACCGCTTCATCGGTATACTCTGTCGATGGATCCTGAACTACATATGACCTGATTTCTGTAAAACCAGGGATATGTAGGCAGCTCAAAAGCCAGGGTGCGGCCTACACCTCTTCAAATCATTTCGCTCGGTCAAAATTGGTCATCATATCTTTACCCGACAACTCTTTCATTCTTCCCGGGTAAAGAGGGGCAGCTGTTGATATCCAATTTTTCTCTATATATTTTTAATATGCAAAATAACTTCAAAATGTCATATATATGTATATGTAAGCATATCCAAGCGTTTTATCATTTTTCCATACTTTTTAAAGGTTTTTAAATCAATCTATTTCCCTTTTTATCCATAAAATCCCGATAACTACTTTCAAAATTATATTTTTGGTAATTCATCTATTAGATTTTTATTTTTATTCAAAAATATAGCTAAGGTAATTTTTACATATTTTTACAATTTTATTTAGTATATTTTAAAGCTAATTGCATAATAGCCATTTTAAGGTTTAATTGTATTCTATATTCATAAAATTAAGCCCTGTATTTTTAAATTATTAATTGTATATGATAAATCATTTTAGTTCTTTCAATGTATTTCAAGAATTACTTTTACTATTTTTTATAAATTTAAAAGGGGAAAATTGGCTATTTAAATAATAGCCCAATTGCATTTAAATTGTAGCCTAAATCAGACCCCAAATCAGACCCAATTTACCCGGCCCAATTTCATTTAAACCCGACCCCTAACCCAGTTTAACTGGCCCAACCCGAATTCCACACCTACCCTTTTAAATCTAGGCCGTTGATCATTTAGATCAATGACCACTATTTACCATTTTAACCCTGAACGACCCCTAAACCTAACTCATTTCCCACCACCCGCTGCCTCTGGTTCCCTTCCCTCTCAATTCTCTCTGCAACCTCACATGAACCCAAGCCATCTCCATCTAATTCCACCCTAATCCACCTCAACCACTGCCTAATACATGGCCTCTCATGGACATTTGAGATGTGCATCGACCTCCTATGGCTCCTGAGTGTTTGTTTCTAGGGTTTCATGGTCAGACCTCAAAGGAATCTGGTCCAGTCCTTGCTCGACTTCTATTCATGGCCTTTCTCCGGC
Source organism: Nicotiana tabacum (assembly GCF_000715075.1). Taxonomy (NCBI): domain Eukaryota; kingdom Viridiplantae; phylum Streptophyta; class Magnoliopsida; order Solanales; family Solanaceae; genus Nicotiana; species Nicotiana tabacum. Next base: position 47,979,628 of record NC_134099.1, on the reverse strand, counting down.
CATCCATGACCTTTCTCCGGCCATCCATGACCTTTCTCCGGTCATTCATGTCCTTTCAAGGCAGATCCTTGACTTTTCTGGTTAGATCGGTAACTCTCAAGGTCTTTCTCATCTTTTAAGGGTTTTCCGAAACCCTAATCTTTAAGATCTTGCAATTTTCTTCAGATCTATCAAGACTCCAGTACCCACTCAATACCGAACTTCTTAAGTGCTTTCTCGAAGGTTCTTTAATTTTTCTTTCAAAACAACTCTTCATTTTTTCGACGATTAGGGTTTTCCTTTATGTTTTTCAAAAGAGCTCTTCTCTGATTTTAATGTTGTCTGTGATTTTGCTATGTTTAAAACGATATGCTCATGTTGTTCTTCTATCTATTTCAGCATGTTAAAAACCCTAGTTCATTTTTGGTCTTATCCGAGTTCTGAAATTGTTTGCTTAAATTTGTGCTTATTTTAAGTTCTTCGTTTATGACTCTTTTTTCCTTGTTTGACTCATCTGATTTTGAGTTCTTATCATCTCTTAAATTCGACTACCGTTGTAGCCCTAATTTCCTAGAATTTTTGCATCACTTGTTACTGTGAAAGCTTTACTTGTTTCTGACTCTCTTTACCTGTTACTATGTTCTTCTTCACTATTAATTCTATGTGACTACTTGATCTACCTGACTATTGTGCTTCGAATATTTTCTTGCTACTGAACCCTAGCTTACCCCTACTGCTTCTGTATGTTTGTGTTGCTTCTTTTTGTCAAAATGTATAACTCTACATGCTTGTTCATCCTTTGCTATTTATATGGTGAAGTGCAGAATCATGTTCCTTTCTTGATTGATCTTGATTTCATCGATCTTCCGACTAATTGTAAAAGATTTTCTTACGAGCCCTAATTTTTTACTCATCTGTTTAAAATTAATTGATTCCTTTCTTTTACTGTGATGTTTTACCTTGCTAAATCCTTTCCCAAAATAAGCCTATTTTGTACTTAGACTTGGTTATTTACTTCATACTTTTACTACCCCTTTATATGGAAATAATCAATCTGTCCCCAAACTGATTTCTTTCCTTAATTAAACATGTTACTACCCGTTAAACAGTGATTCCTTAATTAAAGGGAATCACTTTTGTTAATTAATTCTGATTGTGATTATTTCCATGTTTGTGTTTAAGACTTTACCTCTTCTTCACTCATTTGTAAAACTATAAATACCCACCCCCTCTTTTTTCAAAGACACGAACAATTTGAGTTCAAGAACGCACACTTACACTCAAAACTTTCTCTCTTTTTCTCTACTACTACTTATGCTACTGCTTTTGTCTAGCCGGCTGAAAGCTAAGGCTAGACTGTGGAATTTTGCTTACTTTTCCTTTCTGCACTTTACTTCTCTACTGGTATGTCCTAGTTAATTATCAAGCATCAACAACAACATGTTTCTTTAATTGTTCCAACTACTCTCATTCTTGTCTACTTCTGCTTATGTTTCTGCAGTCAAGTTACATTAATAACATGCTGAAATATGTTCCCTTCCCCTTTTAAATTAATGCTCTTCTATGTGTAGCATCCCAAACCCCATATCTCCTCTATGTGTTTGTGTTCCTTTGGTTGGTTTGTGGCCATGCCAGCATCACCTATTGCTGTGCATGACCAAACCAGACCCCTGCTGGGTTATGTGCTTAAAAACAATGTATTCCCAAAACCCCTTTGACCCCTTTTATGACTATTAATTCTGTGTTTTGATCATTGCCAACTGATTTTAAACACTTCTGCTACTGATTACCTTAAAAAAATGGACTTACTAGTCCAGTTTTAAACAAACTCTTTTTTGTTTAAAAAAAACTGTGTGTTATGCACTTCCACTATATTCTTAGAACCTAGGTTATGCCCTCTTGTGTGAGCCTTGCCTTGGGACCCTTGAGCTCTCTTTGAACTTGGACACATAAGGGTTGGCCCTTCCACACTGCACTTATTTCTGTATGGTTATGCAAACCTGGGTGTAAGCACTGCCCGAGGTCCCTTAAGACCCTTAGGGAACTTTGACACACCCAGGTTTGAGAAAGGCTTTGAAACAACATGGGCATTTGAGGTAGTTTATTCCATAACTCAGAGAGGAAGTCAAGAATCAGGCTTCCTATGGTTGTAACTTCTTATTTTTGCACTTTTCTGATGTAATTCAGTTATTTTTGGTCTGTAATAATTTGTAACAAATATTGGGGTTGGCTAGTGAAAAGGGACGGGGTAATTATGCATGCTTTAGCTATTATAAGGGTAGATAACATGATTATAGAATCTGTTTAATAAATTCTACATGTTTTACTTCCACACTTAGACACCATGCCTATAGGGTCTAAATGGCTATAATCAGACATCATGCCAACAAGGTTAAAATCACCTTTGAAATTAGATGTCATGCCTATAAGATCAAAAAAATCAATTTTTCATAGAAATCATGCCTATAGGAATTTCGCTATGATCAAATGAATCCTGCCTGCTTCACTTTATGTTCAATTAGATACCATCCGTATAGGACCAAAATCAGCCTTTAATACTTAGATACCATGTCCGTAGGAATTAAAATCAGCTATAATAGAGATCATGTCTATGGGATCTAAAACCAGTTTAGTTAAAAAATTGGTTTGACTCATACAGTTCTGAATCACTTTAAATAACCCGTCTTTGAAATTAATACGTTTAAAAAGCATGCCTATAGGATCCAAATCGCTCATTTCAAATTGTTTACTATTTTACTACACCCTTAATCAGTAATAGATATCATGCTCACTACTGCGCCTAGGCAAGCCTTAGGTAATAATGTTAAAACTGATCTTGCCTTTGTTTAATTAGCACTGCTACAACCAGCAGGCAGGTCTGATTCGGACTTCTTATTTGAGTTATGTAATAAATTGGTCTAGTTTAACGATTAAAACACCCTGCCTTAGTAATTTAAATTCTGACCCCAACTGTGTTTAAGTCATACTATTTATATGCTTTGTCTGCGGAGGTATATATGAGCCTCTTAATTGTTTATATGTTTCCCTTTTAAATGCAGTCCTACATGTTTTGTCTGTCGCCTTAGCCTTTTACCTTTAAAACCTAAGAGTCAGCCTAAATCCTCCCTCTTATAGGAATAATAGTCCTAATTCCTCCGGGACTAATAGGAATGGGATGGATAATAGCATGCAATAGAGGTCGAGACTAATCCACACTTTAATATCTTAACGGGGTGGGAAGGGTAGATATGGATATGATGACAGGTGCGCTAATACCACGTGTATCACCTCTTCTAAGGAGTGTCATACTGGGTATCGCATTGATGTGATCCATATTATAAACAAACCTAATACTCCCCCCTCCTTTTTATATTCTCAAGTATTTGTAAAACTGTAACTCTTTTTTAAAATTTGCCTTTTAATGATTGTCTTCAAACTCTTATGTGTTTAAACTCAAATCCCCTACTATTTGAGCCTATACTTGTCTATTTGCTGACTGTACAAATTTACAAAATTGTCTGGCCGGGAACCACGCTAGTGGATCCTGAGCAGTGCCTAACACATTCCCATTAAGATTATTTCAAGCCCTTACCCTATCACTTGTTATCAAACAAACTTAGAAATGAACCCTATAGGTGTCCTAATGCACCTTAAGTCATTAGGTGGTGACTCTTCAAAATTCAAACCCCGTTCCCAAAAGGAATGAGTTGTCCTATACCCAAAAATGTCATAAACCTGATTTTCTGACGAAAAGGAGGGAAAAAGGAGACGCGACAGACGTTGGGTGTGATTCAGATCAAGTTCGGCTTCATTTTTGACTTTGTGGGATTGCTCATGTTCAATTATCTGGTTTCATTTAGGTGAATGGTGAAAATGTTCTACATGTTCGCGAGAGTTGGTCCGTGATTGTGGAGCTTTGTTCAGTGATATTACGCGAACGCGTGTGTGGTACCGCGTTCACGAAGAAGGAAAGGGGAGGCCTAGAAGCCCACACGTTTGTTCTTCGCGATCGTGAGAGGGAGACTGTGATCATGTAGATTCGAATTTTTGTGCATCACGTTCACGAAGGTCATATTTTAGGGCAACATCCTTTTGTTCATCGTGATCGCGAGGGACCTTTCGTGATTGCGAAGAGGAACTTTTGGGCAGTAGAGATTTAATTTAAAAATCGAGGGTTTGGACCTATTTTTAATATTTTGTGCTAGAGAGCTCGGGTTTAGGAGATTCTTGAAGGGATTTTTATGGAGTTGATTGGGGTAAGTAATTCTAATTCGGATTTGGTTAATATACATGAATCTATCATTGTTTTTACCATTTGATTAGAGTTTTGGGTTTGAAAAATTGGGGAAACTTTTAGAAACTTCATAAACCATATTTTGAGGATTGGAAAGGCGATTTGATGTCAAAAATGAATGCTTTTGGTATGGTTGGACGCATTATGGAATGGTTGTTCGAATTTTGTAACTTTTGTCAGATTCCAAGACGCGCGCCCGGGTTAGACTTTTTGATTTGGTTAAAGATCTTAGATTTATCATTTGGAATCAATTCCTATAACTTTTACTTATAGTATTACGTCATTTTTGCTAGATTCTAGCCTTTTGGAGATTGATACCTGTGGGAAGAGCTTGCTAGTCGAGTAATTTGATTTGCTTAAGGTAAACATCTTATCTCAACTCAGTGGGGGCACTATTTTCAAGAATTACATTGATAGCTACGTGTTATTGGGTGCGCACATGCATAGGGTTGAACCCATGTGCGGACACTTCATGTTCAAGTTGTGCTCAAGCTCTTATAAGCCTAGAATTTGACTGTTAAACCTCAAGTTATGATGCCTCGGACATTTATGACATTGTTGTGAACTATTTGGGCCATGTTTGAGCCTACATAAGGGCTTAATCCCTGAATGAACTGATAGATGTTACTTCTTGATGAGATTTTCGGTTTGAGATATGATAGTACACTTGCACCTGACTAAACTTTAGCATGTCGTTTATACCAGTCCAAGAGGATGAGATTTGTTATTCAGTCATTTCATACATGTATTCATGTTTATTTGCTCATGTATGATGTGATCGAGTTGGGTGCCTGTGACCATGTCGGGCGAATTGTGTTCTTGTGCCTATGACCATGCCAGGAAGATTGTATTTGTTGGCATGTGAGTTGTTTGTGTGGATGTAAATATCGATATTATTAGCACGTGAGTTTTCCGTGCAGCACGTGAGTTCTCCATGCGTGTTCTATTATTAACACATAAGTTGTTTATGTATCATATGAGTTGTCCGTGCAGCATGTGGATACGGATCCATCCCCTAAGGTCACCCTCTAATGTTTCTCTCATGATGTGTACACGCGATTATTGAGGAACTGATTAGTTATTTGGTACGGATATGGAAAGGTTGATTAACATTGGCCAGTGTTTTGTTTGCATTTTGCATTTCATCTTTATTTGAAATTTCCTTGATCATTTATTTGATTTAACTGAACATCATCTCTATATGACAAGATATTGACTGAGCGGGATATTTAAGAAAATGTACACATACACACAAATGTTTTTCTTACTGAACTTTGTGATTGATTCAAATATTGTTTTGTACCAATTTAAAAGATGAAACCGCATATGTGATATCCAGCAGCATTTGATAATTCGTGTTTCTCTTACATCGCCATGTTTATTTACGATACTTATTGAGTACATTGGGTTGATTGTACTCATACAATACTTTGCACTTAATTGTGCAGATCCAGGTGTGGGTACCAGTTATCAACAGTAGGCTTGCTTGTTGGACTATCTGCTACAAACAAGGTAGAGTTGTATCCTTGGTCGCAGTTTGAATTGTCTTTTTCTTTCATACTATTTTTACAGTTCGGATAGTGTATTTATTGTTCAGTTTTAGAATTATATTCCACTTATAGGCTCATGACTCCGTACTTACCAGTTTTTGGGGACTTTGTATAGTAGTTTTATTGTACTAAGACTTCAGACTTATGCTATTTCTATAAATTTCATTATTTTGTTGCCTTTGTTATCATGTTTCGTCTTGCCTAACCGGATGTTAGGTGCCACAATGACGGGTAGGGATTTTCGGTCTCGACAAGTTGTTATCTGAGCCCTAGGTTCATACGTATTACGAGTTAAGAGCAGGTTTAATAAAGTCTTGCGGATCAGTACAAAGACGTCTGTACTTATCTTTGAGAGGTTACCAAACCCATAAGAAGCTTCACTTTCTTATATTCTTGTCATGCAGATTTATTAATTCTGAGAAAAAGTTATATTATTCTAATCTCTCACAGATGGTAAAGACACATGCTACCGGATCGGGCAAACGACTACAAGTACCACCAGCTAGGGCCGCAGTAGAGGCCGACATGCAACTCGTACAACAGCTAGAGAAGCACATGTGGATCCACCAGTTGCTCCACCTTAGGAGCAGATACCTGATGTCACACCTCCTTTTTACCTACACCTCCGGAAGGGAGTTTTTTCTAACTTAAAGTGACAATCGAAACGGGATTTATTTATTTATTAACTTCAGAGTCACCACTTGGGATAATTATATGGTGTCCCAAGTCACCGGTTCAAATCCCGAATCGAGGAAAAAATTGACTATGTTTTACAGTCCGCGAACACAGAAATCCGGGTAAGAAATTCTGTTAATCCGAGAGAAGGTATTAGGCATTTCCGAGTTCCGTGGTTTTAGCACGGTCGCTCAACTGTCATAATTGGCCTATTATCTGATTTTAATACATGTTTTAGACTATGGTTCAATTTTAACTTTATAACCGCTTTAATTTAAATATATTTATTTTTTAGGAAGATCCAACGCCATCTAAAATACATCTTGGACCACGTCACATAAATGCACATGCGGTCTACGACACATTTCATCTAATGTTGTTGAGATTTTGATTTGGGTCGCATAAATGCACACCCGAGTTTAAGGAAGTAATTTTTAAATAGTGCGACTAAAGCAACTACGCACTTTCAAATTTGTGAGGGCAATGAAAAATTCAACTAAATGGCACGCCTCGATTTCCAAGGAAGTAGTATTAATTACATGAGGGCCATGGGTTACGAATTGTCTTGTGAATGGCACACCTCCCATTATTGAATATTACATTAAGCATACAAATATTACCACGGAAAACAATGCTGAACCCACTACTACTCAGAAAATGAAAAATAATCCTCAAGTTACAGAAATTCATGAAAAATTAATAGTGAACGATAATAAACTACTCCCTATGTTCCAGTTTATGTGAACCTATTTCCTTTTTGATCCATTCCAAAAAGAATGAACCCTTTCTAAATTTGGTAACAATTTAGCTTAAAGTTACAACTCTACCCTTAATGAGAAGCTTTTATAACCACACAAATACTCTGGGCCCCATTTGGACTTGTTTAGGACCACAAATTCCAAAAGTCTTCATTTTTTTCTTAAACTCTGTGCCCAGTCAAACAGGTTCATATAAATTGGAACGGAGGGAGTAACATTAAAGGAAAGAACACATATTATCACATTATACCGTACATTAACAAATGACGAATTTCCACAAATGTGAGTAGTCGGCTAAGAAACAAATATCAGAAGCAATCATAACCAAACCCAACCCTTCACTTTCAAACCCAATTTGGCAATACATGGTCTATGACAAAATTCTTCAATAGATAACTACTACTACTACAATGAATTTAGACAAAATAAACTATAACCAAGAGATCAACATAATATCAACCAATATAATATAAAAGAAAATTTTGAAAAAAAAAAACATAGAATCTTACTACAAATATCAAAAGGCATCTAAAGTCCAAAACAGAGAACTATATACTTGATCAAAACATAAATATTACTCCCTCTGTTCCAGTTTATGTGAATCTATTTCCTTTTTGGTCCGTTCCAAAAAGAATGAACCCTTTCTAAATTTGGTAACAATTTAGCTTAAAGTTACAACTTTACCCTTAATGAGGAGTTTTTATAACCACACAAATACTCTGGGCCCCATTTGAACTTGTTTAGGACCACAAATTCCAAAAGTCTTCAGTTTTTACTTAAACTCCGTGTCCAGTCAAACAGATTCACATAAATTGGAACGACGGGAGTATTCCAACTAGAACAACGAATTAAGCATTCAAACATTGACATAGAATCTGAAATAAGATCGAACCTTTACAGTTGCAGTTATTCTCAAATCATCAAGCAAACGAGAACCTCGAACAGGAAACCAAATGACTTGCCGGAACCTCAACGAACCTCGAATAAACGGGAAGATAAAGTCGGATCTTTGCTGCGTTTATGGGTGTATTTCATAGGGCTAATGATGTTGCGTTTTTATTGTTTCGGAGCTGTTTTTCATGGATTTTAGCTGCTGTTTTTTTAGGGAGATGGAACCGATCTTTTAGGTGGCGAGAAAGATAGGTTTAAGCGACCTTGAATAGCTCTTGCTGCTGCAGCAGCATTTTCATTGTTCCCAGCTGCTGTGCAACTCTATTTTTGGGATCGCAACTGTTCTTTATGTGTAGGGGAAGAAGAATATCCAAACAAAAAAACAAAACACAAAAAAAAAGAACGGAATTTTAGAGTAGAGGAATCACTATTTAGAGAGAGAGGAATTTTGGAGAGTTCAGCCGTGAGTTCTCTTCGTTCTCCCTATATCCATGTGTGTGTGTCTTTTTCCATTAAAATCAAGAGAGTGATCCATGTTTTTCTAGGGTCAGGATTGTCTGCTGCCGTTTTTAGTCTATATCTAGGTCCTCAAAACGGCGGATCTAATTTTTTTCTTTTTAGGGTCCCCCTATTTTAGGTGTTAGGTACTATTATATAAGGGTAGGGATTAGGTCAGGGGTATGTGCCTAGGATATATGGGCTTGAGAATTATGGACTAGGTCCAAAAATTAGGCCTAAACAAATGGGTTGCTCGAAGCCAACTTTTATTCTTTCTCCGCGAACGGAGCTAAAATACGACCTCATTTATTAATTAGTCCTACTTAAATAAAATAACTATTAAAATAAGACTGACCATTAAAACAAACTATTTTTTTTTGGTATTTTTTCAAGATTAAAAATGACTACAAAACATTAATGGAACAATTTTTTTGTAATTTTCATTTTTCTTGTAATAAAATAAAGTAAAAGAGTAAAAATTAATTGAAATAGCTATATTAGGCCTAAATTATATATTTACGTGCTAAAATATGAAAAATTTTGGGGAGGGTCAAAAATCACATGTCTACACCTGATGTGGTTGAGCCAGTGGGACCAGCTCAAGCACCATATGTGCCCTTTGTGATTCCACGCATTCAGGAGGCTTTGGCCTAGATATTGACTATATGCACTAGCCTTGCACATGCGGTTTCATTTCCGGCCACACCACCTACCTCTCTAGCCAGGGGAGGTGCTCAAACTCCCGCCACTTGTACTCTAGAACAAGTGGCTCAGGGGCTTCAGGCACAGGGGATACTACCAACCTAGCCAGTTACAACGGCTCAGGCCCCAGTTGATCCACTTATTAGTGACAAGTAGCAAAAAAGAATAGAACAGTTTGGGAGGCTCTGACCTCCATCTTTCTGTGGGGCTGAGTTTGAGGATGCTCAGGATTTCTTAAACAGATGCTAGCGGGTCCTTCGTACGACGGGTATTCTAGAGACTATTGGAGTCTCATTTACGACATTCCAGCTGTGGGGGGCAGCCTTCAGATAGTGTGAGGCCTATGAGTTGAGTAAGCTAGTCGGTGTTGCATGTTACACCCCAAGATTTCGTACGTGAAAGTACGCCATAAGTAAATTGATGGAAGCTCAAAAATGAGATGTTACATCTCGCATTTTCGTATGTTAAAGTTTCATCGTAAGTTAATCGATGTATGTTCGGGAATGAGATTATTTAGAGATTATAAGTATTATGCTATTTCAAACAAGCGACAAGTAAATTCGTGAAGGTGAAAGGGCAAGCAAATTGAAGAAAGTGAATTTTGTCAAAGTTTGACATGTTGAGATAAATACAGTCCGAGCTATAATACCCGATATTTATGGACTACTGCCATACAAGGTACCACATGACCATGATAGTAAGATGTATAAAGTGTGTTGAAAGTAAGTAGTGTTGATACCCAATTTTCCCTATATATTTTTCATATGCAAAATACTTTCAAAATAGCATATGTATGCATATATAAACATGTCCAAGTGTTTCATTATTTTTTTAATTTTTAAAAGATTTTTAAATCAATTTTTCGCCTTATTTTATAAAAAAAAATCAATAATTATTTTCCAAATTATCATTTTTTGGTAACTCCTTTATTGTATTCTCATACTTATACTAAAATATAGCTAAGGTAATTTTTGCACACTTGTTACAAATTTATTGAGTATTTTAAAATTAAATTGCACATAATTGTAATTTTAGCCTATTTTAAGGTTTAATTGCGTTTATAATTACAAAATTGATCCTAGTATTTTTAATTTAATATTTGTGTATTATTAATTAATTTAGTACCTTCAATTTGTTTCCAGAAATTATTTTGCTATTTTTTATAAAAATAAAGAGGGAAAAAGTGGCTATTTAATACTAGCCCTACCTATTTAAATTTTAGCCCAAATCGACCCCCCAATTAACCCCAATTTCAATTTCAAATGGACCATCCCAATTACTAAACTACCCGCCCCTGATCTAATTAAGTTCAACCCGCCCGACCCCCCATTAAATCCAGGCCGTTGATCAAAATGATCAACGGCCACAATCCCTCCTTTCCTTTTTTAATCCACCAACACCCCTTAACCCTAAATCATTTGACCTAACCAGCCGCCTCTGAAACCCTTCCCTTTCTCAAAACACTCTCAAACCTTCTCTAACCCTAGCCGCCTCCCATCGCTTCTACCTTAAAACCTACCGGGATCTATGGCTTCTCAGGCTATGGAAGTCTTATACCCACCTCCTCTTGCTCCCACGCGTCTGATACTTGAAGATTTGAGGCCTAACCATGAAGGTTTGCACCCAGACCTCTGCCGATTCAAGGTTCCAGAGTCATCGCCGGCCTTGCTCCGGTGTACCATGGTGTTTTGAGCTTGGTTCTAACCTCTCTGACTCATATCAGTGACCTTTTCAAATCCTTTCTCATTTCTAGGGTTCTTCTGAAACCCTAACCCTTCGAGGTTTTCTCCGATCTCTTTAGATCTGTTGTGTATCTATTCTCTCGTTGAGTTTTCAAATGATCTCCTTGACCTTTCTTTCGAAAATTACTTTTCAAAGTCTTTCTTTTACGATTTAGGGTTTTCTGAAAATGTTTAAGTGTTTCTCTGACTTTCTTTCCCTTTTATTTTGTGTATTTGCCTCTACTGTGCTCCTATGTTTTTTATCTACCACGTTCTTGTATGTTCTCCTACTGTGTTCTGTTCTTTTATGTTCTTCTACTGAGTTTTTATACTCCGTTCTTGTATGTTCTTTTTACTGCATTTTATATACTCCATGCTTGTATGTTCTTCTACCATGTTTTCCGCACTGTGTTCTCATATGCTTTTCTATTATGTTCTTGTATTTATCTTCTACTATTTTCCAGCATGTTTATCCTATTGTACTTTCCTGCTAAGTTCTTAAGCTTTCTTACATTCCTTCTACTAAGCCCTGTTTAAGTTTCTTCTGAAAAACTTCTTAAGCATGTTCACTGTTCCTATCAGTGTTTCTCCTCTATTTTTTCTTTGAGTGCTTCTACTGTGTTCTGCATGTTACCTTGATATCATGCTTTCTCATGAGTTTTCCTATTGATAGAAGCATGCAAGAGGTTCCAGTTCTTCTCTGAAACCTCTACGCCTGCTTCGACCACTTGTCTTCTCATCTCTGTACTTGATTCAAGGTGGAAACCCTAAAATTTGGGGGTTCTGCCAGGTTTGATCATATATTTGATTGAACTAGGGTTTTATTTTAGAACCCCTAACTCTTTGAGTCTTTGAATTGAGTTTGGACTTCTTTGTTTTCATATGATTCTGACCTTTTTACTAAAACTCTTCTACACTGTTTTTTCCTATTGATTTTACAGTGACATGAAAGTTTTCTTTCATACTTAACATGCTCACATGCTCTTTATATATGATGAATTTCCCTCTAAATGGTTTTCAAATTTGCAATTAGTTCAAGCTTCCTTCTGAATATAGCCTGATTGATTTCTTTCCATCTTTTACTAATTTCCTTTGTTACTCGACTTAAGTAAAACCCTTCTTCATCTTTTCTGACTTGGTTCATTCATACCAAATCTCAAACCTTATGACTTACTGGCTGTTAATTGACCCCCTTACCTTATTTGCACAAACAGTGTACTTTCAAAACCCTGTCCGTAAATAACCTTTATGTATTTGCCCTTAATTGCATGCTTTACACAAAGTGTTTATTCAATCCCTTTCCTTAAATGGTTTTACTCGTATTGAATCTGAATCCCTTAATTAAGGGAAGACTTGTGTAATTGATTGACAACCAGTTCTTCAAATATTTTCTTACCTTGTTTCCTCATGACTTTCTACACTATAAAAGGCACGACCCTTTTCACAAACACAAACTTCAAACTTCAGAATTTCATAATCTCTTCTGAACTCACACTTATAGTATTTTGTCTTCCTGTTTGCACTTTGGCTTTTACAAGACTACTGCTTTTTCTACTTACTTCTTTGAAACTGGTATGTCCTGATTTAAGTTTCAGCATCACCCCAATATGTTTAGTTACAGTCTTTGTATCCATGTCTACTTTATTGTTTTTTGTAGAGTTCGACATTTAGCTTAGTATGCCTATGTTCTACTGCCTATTTCTGCTGTGAATCTTTGCTCCCTATCCCATTACCCCTATGTGTTTTTAAATGGTTGCTTAGGGCATGACAATATGAGTTGTTGTCCATGAACTGAGCTTTGAACCAATGGGGTCTTAACCTATAAACAGGCTGGAGGGTGTGCCAGCATATCCAATTGCTGGGTATGCCCATCAGCCTGCTCTTCTTGTGCTCTCGCAATCCCCCATTCCCTATATCCCTATATGTACTATTTCCCTTCCCTTTTCCCCCTTTCAAAATTCTGCACTTGCACTCTCTCCTAGTCTCTAAGTTCTGCCCCCCTCTTGCGAGCCTTGCCTTGGGACCTTAAGTTCCCTCTGAACTTGGACACCTGAGGGCTGGTCCTTCCACACTGTACTTTGGCTTAATATGGCGATACATTTGGATGTAAGCACTGCCCGGAGTTCTTATGAAACTCTTAGGGAACTCTGACACACCCAAGTGGTATAAAGGCTTTGAAACATGATCTTTGGAGTTGGTTTACTTCATACCTCAGACATAAAGTCTGAATCAGGATCTCCTTGGTTGTAATTTTCAACTTCTGATGTATTTTCTTTACTTTATTTTTTCTGCACTGTAATAACTTTGTAATAAACTATTGGAGATGGCTAGTGAAATAAGGGAGGAATAACTACGTATGTAAAAAGAGGTATATATCCTGCTCATAAGGAATTTCTGATCTCTGCATATCACATAGATATCCTGCCTATAGGAATTCTGCACTTTCATATGTAGATACTATGTCTATAAGGAATTCTGCACCCTTATAGATATCATGCCTATAGTTTTCTGAAATTCTACATTCATATGGATATCCTGCCTATAGTTAAATTTCTGCATCTCTCATATAGATACCATGCTCGTAGTTAACTAGAAATCTGAATCCTTCATATGCATCTGTCACTAGGCAAATCTGTTTATAGGGCTTAAATAACTAATTGCATCTAGATATCATGTTCATAGCCTTAAACGAAGTACAACACTTAAATGCCATGCCTGTAGGATTTCGGCACTCTTACTATGTCTGTAAAAGTGTCCAAAATCGACAACACATAGAAAGCATACCTATAGGAGCTTTAATCGAATCTGAACCGTTTCATTTGCTTATAAGTTTAAAACCAGTCACAAATGACTTGTGCTCTTTTGCTGAAGCTCGCCTTTCTTTAATAACAAACTTTTTTTTTCTTAAACCAGTATGTATTCATGTTTACTTCATTATTTCTGGAATTAGTAGATATCATGCCTATAGGTTCTTCGTCTAACACTTAGGCAAGCCATAGGGTGAAAGTTCATCAATTGAATCATATTTTATATGCTACAACCAGCAGGTAGGCCTAATTAGAGCTTCTTATCTGAATTATGCAATAATTCAGTCTGTCTCGACCCTTTATGTTTTAATCAGACCCTAAGCAGTACATGCGAGTCATGCTACATTATGTGCTTTCTTTGGTTTAAAGGAGGTCTATTTGAGCCCTTTTTATTTGTTTATATGCTTCCCCAAACTTGCTATATGTGTTTTATTTGTCTCCTTAGTATTTTACCTTTTGAAACCACAGATGAGCCCAATACATCCTCCCTTTAGGATTAGTAGACCTAAGTGCCTCCAGGTCTGATAGGATTGGGGCGGGTAATAGCATGCAATAAGTAAATGAGACCATTCCACGCTTTAATACCTTAATTGGATGGGAAAGGGTAGATATGGATATGATGACCACGCGATAACATCACCTGTAGCCCCTCACTGAGGAGTGATTACCGGATGTTGTATGGGGTGATCCATATTATCAATAAACCTAGGACCCCCCTTCCCTTTGTTTTCTTTTAAATCTTTTTAAACCATTTCTTTTAAGAAAATCAACTCCTTTTAGTTCCTTTTTCTTAACCTTGTTTATTTGTAACCATTATGTGAAAATTCCCTCTTATTTGAAGTCTTTATTTGCCTATGTGTTATTTCCACTTAAGTCACAACAATAGCTTGGCTGGGAACCACACTAGTGGATCATGAGGGGTGCCTAACACCTTTCCCTTGGGATAATTTCAAGCCCATACCCAATCTCTGGTTGTTCAAACCAAACCTTTGTTAGTTTCCTAATGCACTTAAATCATTAGGTGGCGACTCTTCAATTTAAACCCCATTCCCGAAAGGGAACGAGTTGTCTCCCAAATGTCACAAACCCTATTTTGCGAGAAAAAGGGGGCACGATAGCGTGGCGACTCTGCTGGGGATATCTTTTAGGCTTCTACCATTTCAAGTTATTACTGTGACTTTACATTTCTTATGTGCCTTATTTGTTTAATACCTTTAAGCATTTAATTCCCTCTTCTATTGCAAAAAACTAACTTGTCTCTTGTTTCTTTCCCTTTCCTCTTTCACTGCTTTCCTTTACTGCACTCCTTTATTACCATTTTAAATTATTGTAATTATTATTTTATGAACGCGCAAATACGTGACAACTTATTTTAATTATTGCATATGCATGTTTCCAACATCATATTCCACTCGTGCCAAACAAATACCATAGCAACGCTTATAATGAGTGGTTGCGCTCTTCCGATATTATCACCCTTTAAATCCCGCAAAGGCGTATTTGCGGTAAAACTAGTCGATCAACGGTGTAATCGACAGTTCCGTGACTTTCCCCCTTGAGTTGTCCACTCAAGGGTACCAGTCTAAAACCTCATAGAAACCTTACTCTGTTTAAAACTGTGCATGCAACATGGTCAAACCTAGCCGAGTCAGTTATGTTGTCCGCATAATGACTCTTTAAGATAGCCTTGTCCAAAGTCCACTGGGTTTCCCAAAAACCCAAACGGACACTATCACGTTTTGTGCATTTATTTGGAGAACTAAATGCTTTTATGCCAATTATTGGTATTTAATAGTCGAGTCTAGTGGGGTAATGGCCTAACCCTTTTGTCTTGCAGAAACATGAGGCACGAAGTCCCCAAATTCGGCATGGTCACAAACATCCACCCAAGGTTGCTAAGCTGGTGGGAGGATCTTCATTCCAGTGATCAGACTCTTGTCCGGAAAATACCTAGGAAATCTACCAAAAAAATCATAGAAGTTGCTACTCTGTTCTGGGATTGTGATAGGTCTGTGTTTTGTTTCGGAGAGATTGAGATGACACCCTTGCTGGTAAAAGTTTGAATAGTGGTATGTGAATTGCTAGTACTTTTGGTTGTGGTACCGGGGGCCTCGGGGTGATCTAGGATGGTTGACGGGAAGTTTGGAGTTGGAAATTTGCAGCTGAAGCTGCCGAATTACTGTCATAACTGCACCTGCGGATTGGGGACCGTAGGTCTGGGCCCGCAGAAGCGGAACAGTGGGTGTAGATGCGGAATTGGGAGAGATGGTTTGGAGGCACATGTGTGGAAGTTTCAGCGCACCTGCGAGACCGCAGGTGCGGAAGGATATGCGCAGGTGCGGTTCTAGGGGGTTTAAGTGAAAACGGCAAGAGCAGTTTGGTTGACCGCAAAAGCGGCTCCGCGGGTGTGAAAAATGGACCGCAGGTGTGAAAACCCTAGGCCATAAAGTATATAAACCTTCATTCGCTATTTTTGAGTAGTTTTTCACCATTTTCATTCGGGTTTGAGCTTGAGGGAGCAATTTGAAGAGGGATTTCAAGGGGATTTCGTGGAGGTAAGGTTTTTGGACCCTAACTTATTTCTATGATGGTTTTTGACTGATTAAGCTTGAAATCTATGGAAATTAGTAGCAAAAATTGGGGGTTTAGGACTTGGAAATTGTAGACCTTAATCTAGTGATATGTATGTATGAACTCGAAACACCCAAAACAACATCTAATCAACAAAATAACATCGGATCCAAGCCTAAGGTTTCCATAAACTTTCAAATTCCGCTTTTGATCAAAAAGTCTATCAAACCTCGTACAAATGACCTGAAATTTTGGATGCACATCACATATGACACAACGGACTTACTGCAACTTCCGAAATTCCATTCTGACCCCTATATCAAAATCTCGCCTATCAACCGGAAAATGCCAAAATTCCAATTTCGTCAATTCAAGCCTAAATCTACTCTGGACCTCCAAAACCCATTTCAATCATGGTCCTAAGTGCTAAATCACCTTTCAAAGCTATCTGAACCATTGGGATTCACATTTGAGACCTTTTTCATATAAGGCAACATCCGGTTGACTTCTCCAACCTAAGCTTACTCAAAAGAGACTAAATGTCTCATTCCTTTCTAGAACCTCTCTGAACCCAAACCAACCAATCCGAATACAGATCCACAAGATTCTACGAAACGTGCTTATGACTCGTAGAACCTATGAACCTAGAGCTTTGATACCAACTTGTCAGGATCCAAAATCCCACCTTAAGGATCGTGATGGCATCTAGCCTCTAAGACTAGGTAATCCTATCACACAACAATATCAAGCAAATTATAAAAATGTTAAATATTAAATAAAATCTGAGAAATGACATAATATAACCAAAAACGGGGCTACAACAGTCATAAATCCCAAAACTCAATAATACTAAGTCATAAGCTCTACAAAGAATACATAATAAATCTCAAAGTGTACAACATTATTTGAAATACATAAACAATAATGAAGCAACTAAAGAGGATGACTTCGAGGCTTGTGAGTAGAACCAAAATCACAAAACCATCCCGCTCCTCACCACTGCTGCAATACTTTCCACACTCCACTACTCATCCCAGAACCTCTGAATTCCATAAATGACCATTTCCACGCCCATCATAACGCCCCCATCTATGTGGAAACCATGCCACTCTCCACCCAACCTGTCTCAAGCACACCCGAGTCTGATGATAAAGACTTACTCATCAGGAACCCAGCTACGGAACTCAAGAAATTGACTAGTCAAATTCAGGGTGTCGAAGGAAGTAAGGGGATTGAAGGGTTGAACTACGAAGATCTTTGCATACAACCGGATGTCGAACTGCCCGAGGGCTACAAACCTCCTAAGTTCGACATGTTTGATGGTATAGGGGATCCGAGAGTCCACTTGAGAACATACTGCGACAAGCTGGCCAGAGTAGGGAAAGACAAAAGGATTCGCATGAAGCTTTTCATGAGGAGTCTAAAGGGAGATGCTCTGTCTTGGTACATTAGTCAAGACCCAAAGAAATGGTCGAACTGGGTGAGTATGGCATCCGACTTTATGACTGGTTCAGGCTCAACACAGAAAATGCACTAGATGTGTTCTACATTCAGAACTTAAAGAAAAAGCCCACAGAAACATTCCGCGAGTATGCCACTCGCTGGAGATCAGAAGCTGCTAAAGTCAAACCTGCTTTAGAAGAAGAACAAATGAATAAGTTTTTTGTGTGGGCTGAAGACCCGTAGTACTATGAAAGGCTGATGTTCATTGAGAGCCAGAAACTTTTTGACATCATCAAGCTAGGGGAAATGATCGAGGAAGGCATCAAAAGTGGTATGGTTACAAACTTTGAAGCTTTGCAAGCTACCAATAAGGCTTTATAGTCTAGTGGTACGTCCAAGAAAAGGGACGTAGGTGCCGTAATGGTTTCACAAAGAGCCAAATACCCTATCAAATACCAAGCCTATCCGATACCTCCACTCACATATCAGCCTACCCCGAATTACCAAGCACCCTCACCCTCTTACTAAGCTCCATCACCTACTTACCAATCACCCCCACCTCCTATATATCAACCTACTTCACCCAGATATTCCCAACCCATACATGTCTACCAAGCCTACAATGCTCAGCCCTCCCACTATAAATCACCTCCCACACATCAAAACATTCCTAGACCTCGACCAAATTTCGTCTGCAGACCCCCCAAACAGTATATGACCATTGCTGAACCGATTGACCAGCTGTACGAAAGGCTCAAACTGCTGGTATGTCACCTCTATCCCTGCTATAACCCTTGAAAACCCTTCTCAGTGGGTCAATCCAAATAAATCTTTTGCATACCATTCCGGCATGAAGGGACATACCATTGATGAATGTCGCTCTCTGAAAGATAAGATCCAGACTCTGATCGATAACAAGATCATTGTAGCAAAGGAGCCTACTACTAATGTTTGCAATAATTCTGGCAGATGATAAGGGTGGAGGTGTTCACATGATTGAAATAGATAATGATTGGATCCCAAAGGATCGATCAGTTTAATCACAGAAGGTGACGAACAAAAGAAACCGATAGTCACCCTCAATCTGATCGTAGTCCAGACTCAGCCTTCTGGGGATGCCGAGGTAAACATGTCTGTACCACTTGAATTTGAATCACCACCCCCTACAAAGACTCCAACACCAATCGAAGTCGAGTTTGGGTCTCCAACAAATGTACACGCACCGTTTGAAGTTGCAGTTTTACCCTCCAAAACACATGCTCCGTTCGGAGTAAAAGTGCCCATCCTAGTAGCAATGTCGGCCTTAACACCATTCCATACAAATTCCATACCTTGGGATTACACAGCCGAGGCGAAAAGGAAAGGGAAAGCTAAATTCGGGGAAACATTTGCAGCCCAGAGCATGACAAGGAGGTAGCTTCGGCATCTATATCGAGGGTATGCCTTTTTAGGGGTCTTACAAATTCGAATATATATCCTTGACTTTAAGATAGAGATTTTGCCTTTTGTAAGGTCTTATAAATTTGAACATGCCTTACTTGAGGTCTTATAGATGGGTTACTTGGTACAAGTATAATTCATGCCTTGCTTGAGGTCTTACAGATTTGGTATTGCCTTATGGAGGTTTTACACTATTGATAATGCCTCGTGGAGGTCTTACATTTTCCAGCATTGCCACATGGAGGGCTTTCGGGCTTGAGGTTGCCAGCTTGGGGGTCTTACAGCCTCGAGTTTTTTGATAGCTCGAATGGCTGACAGTCGGCAATAGTCCCTGAGACATCGAATGTTTTTGGCTCTGGAGCCATTCTCTGTAAACTTGATATTGCCTCATTGAGGGCTTATGAGCTCAAAGTTTCTGTCTT
This sequence comes from Nicotiana tabacum, assembly GCF_000715075.1. Classification (NCBI taxonomy): domain Eukaryota; kingdom Viridiplantae; phylum Streptophyta; class Magnoliopsida; order Solanales; family Solanaceae; genus Nicotiana; species Nicotiana tabacum. The sequence goes on along the minus strand of NC_134099.1, from coordinate 47,959,877 downwards.
GGAGGTCTTACAGCTTTGAGTTTTTGATGTCAGTTCCCGGGTGTTCGGGAAGTTTCTGGCCCTAGGGCCATTTCTTGTAAAAGAATAGCAAACTTCTTTGAAGCGCGAAACGTTTTTATGGTAAAAGATACTCCTTTGATTACTTGGTACAAGTATACATGTTTTTGTCATCTAGGATTCGATTATTCTATGCGGACATGGTTTATTTGACCGTTTGGCCCGATACATCATTTTTCTATCGACACCATCTTTGGCTCATCTTAACTTCTCTGAGGAGGTGATCTCCCGGGGGGATGCCCCCAAGTATTCGAGGTTGATTGAAGTGAAGCCTTGAATACTTTTTTTCTCCTTAGGTAGCATATAAATGTTGCCTCGTTAAAAACCTTGTTGGTAAAACCCTTCTTGGGATAAAATCCGATCGAAGGAAAAGAGTGCAACGCATGATTTAAAACTTAAGGTCTTCAAGCTGGAAGGTGGTACGATTTTTCTAACCGGAAACCTGCATACAGGTCAGTGTGAGGCGTAAAATAAAAAGGGAGACGGTTATACCTTAATAGTGATGGCGCTTCGAGCCTCGACATGCTTCAACTGCTCGCTCCGGGGATGCGGTACCGTCCTTTACTCATTCACTCAAGTATATTTGAGGATGTATCTTGTGATTGTTGCTTCGCTGTTTGCTTATCCTTTGGCTCCTTCGATGTTGAAGGTGTCGATGCTAGTGCCATATCGTGCATTGCGAACATCTCTCTTGTTGTGTGTTGCTCCCCGTATACCATTTTTATTTCGTCCTTTGTTGGAAACTTCATCATTTGATGAAGGATTGATGGTACCGCTCTCATGAAGTGTATCCTAGCCTTCCGAGTAAGGCATTGTACCTCATTTATCCTTTGATGACATAAAACTTGACATTTTAGGTTGTGTCGGCCACATTGACCGGAAGGGTGATCTCCCCTTTTGTTGTCTCGCTCGCCATGTTGAATCCGTTGAGTACTCGAGAGGTGGGCACAATATGGTCAAGAAGTCCGAGCTGCTCCATCACCCTTGACCTGATAATATTGGTCGAACTACCTGGATCCACAAGCACACTTTTAATTTGAAATGTATTCACAAGAAAAGAAATTACCAATGCACTGTCATGAGGCTGAGACAGGGCCACAAATACTTCTTTGTTGAGTGTGAGAGCGTCCTTGGGTATGTAACCTCGAGTTCTCTTTCCCTTGGTGATGGATATTTTCGTTCGTTTGACAATGGGTTCCTATGGGATATCGATTCCTCCAACGATCATGTGCATAACATGTTGTGGCTTTCCCGTTTCATTTTTCCTATTCGCATCTTTTTCCCAAAATTGATTTTTGGCTCGGTCGCTGAGGAACTCTTGTTGGTGCCCTTTATTGATTAGTTGGGCTACTTCTTCTTAGAGGTGTCAACAAGCTTCGGTCCTATGACCGTGTGTGCCGTGAAATTCGCACACCAGGTTAGGGTTCCTTTACGACGGGTTTGATGGTATGGGTTTTGGCCATACGGTATCTTTGATTTTACCTATGGCTGAAACGATGTCCGAAACATCAACGTTGAAGTTGTGCTCAGATAATCGGGGTTCCTCCGTCGGTCCTACGTATCTATCGAATCCGGCTCTACTCACGAGTCCCCAAGGATTCTAAACTCGATTTGCCCTTCGATCGTTTTAGGGTATGTTATGCCTTGGGGAGTTTCTTCGATCTTCAGTGTACGGTTGGTACCTTTCCTTGTTTGTACTAGGTTCCTTTGCTAGGAGCTTGTTAGGATACACTAAGCCCGAGGGAGCTCCTAGTTGGTCGTCCTCAATCTTAATCTTTGATTGATACCAGTTGTGGACATCCACCCAAATCACGACGAGATATTCGACCAAGTTCTGTTTTAGCTGCTTCGAAGCTACTGAGCTTCATTTGTTCAAACCTTAGGTGAAGGCCTGCACTGCCCAGTCATCGAAGACTGGTGGTAAATCCATTCGTTCCATTTGGAAGTGAGATACAAACTCCTGCATCATCTTGTTTTCTCTTTGTTTGATATCTAAACATCGAGATATCTGGCATGTGCTTAATAAAAGAATCTGCCAGCATAACAAATGAGTCTATCGAATTCGGGGGTAGGTTGGGATACCACATCATAGCCCCTTTTGAAAGGGTTTCTCCAAATTTCTTTAACAGGATAGATTAAATCTCGTCGTCCTTTAGGGCATTTCCCTTTTCAGCACAAGTGTAAGCAGTGACGTGCTCGTTAGGGTCCGAGGTTCCATTGTACTTCAAAAGGTCTGCCATTCTAAATTTCTTCGGGATGGGCTTTGGAGCAGCACTCGATGGGAATGGTTTTTGTACGAATTTCTTTTAATCTACACCCTTCAGAATCGGGGGTGCGCCTGGGATCTGATCGACCCTTGAATTGTAGGTCTCCATCTTTTGCCATTGGCTTCTATCTTCTTTTCGCCCGATTTAATCCATTTTATGAGGTCCTCGAGCATCTTCATGATAGAGAGGTCGGTCGCTGACCCGTTGTTGCTCGGTCTTTCCGGTACCTGTTCGACTCGAGGAGCCATTTTCGGTGCTGCTGTGCTTGGAGTTTTTTGGTGGCTTTGCAGTTGAGCAATCTTCCACTGTTGTGCCTGCAACATCTCAAAAATGGCGTGAAGGCTAACCTCTCGTTCCTCCCGAGCTAGGATTCTCTAAGCTTTTTGTTGGTTTTCTTGGCGTATACTCTTGTTAGTGTGGGAGCTTACATCGACGTGTTGGGCATTGCGTGAGACCACATCCATAGGGATTGGCTCTGGTGTATCCTCAGGGTTTTGCGATGGTACACCGATGCTTGGAAAAGCTACACCATTCTCTCTGTGGTCCTCAAGACCGTTGTTTTCATGTGCATTCACCGAGTTAGACATTTTGACCTGAAATCAAAGATTCTTAGACAAGAAAAAGTGTGAAGAATAACTTGTGTTTTCAATAAACCAGCATGAAAGCAATCACTATTATTTTTAGACCCCCAGTGGGCGCCAAATTGTTTACCTTAAAAATGGTAATTATAATTAAAATTGATTTTGTGGTTCTAAAAATACGTGATTTATTTTAATGCTAGTCGTTAGACAATAGATGCTAAGTGTAATCTAGGAAAGTAAAATAAGAGTAAGATGCACTGTGGTTATTCAAACCGAATGGCTGCGAAATCGGGGTCCCAGATTGGCCTGAACAGGGCCTCGAGGTCGAGCTAATGAGCTTGAGTGGATGATCGATGGAGGGATAATAGTAGCAAGGGCCTCAATAATGGATCTTTATGATCAATGATGAATATACATTGATTCTTCCAACTGGATCAAAACAATCAATAAAACACAATAAGTGTAAGCAATAAACTAGAGGAAATACAATGGAGAATGTTTAAGTTACAGAGCAGAGAATGTTTTTGTTCTTGTATTGAATATCCCGTGTCTTACAAAATGACAAGGGTCCCCTTTATATAGGAGGGGAAATCCCAACATAATACATATGTATTTATTACAAAGATATGCAGCTAGTACAACTATTTAATGTCATGGTACGGACATGTATTATTCTTGTAGACTTGATCAGCTTTAACCACGTGCCTTTTGGGATTTTCCCGCTTGTCTAAGATGGACACCGATTTGCACTGCCCCGAGGTCGAGCATAGGGAACCCTCGGAGTCAAACCTTGAGATATGCCTCAAAGCTTCTGAAGACGGGCATGCAAAATTCCATAATGATCGTAAAATTGGACTCTCCGATTTTAGCCGTATACAGTTTTAGAACGAGTTTTTGTTTGATATGAGGTTTATTAGTATTACCGAGTTATTTTAAGCAGCTACGATGATTAGAAATTATTTCTATGAGTATTTGAGTTATGTGGTATATCATGTGATTGTGTCTTGGGTTACAGTTATGGATCGATGTAGCTTATTCATACTTATATAGTGTATAGACACAAGATTTGGGTCTTATAGAAATTTCGGATGTAGTAAAATTGGATTCTAAGCTTTATGGGCTAAGATTTAATTAAGGATCTTCAGTTAGGTTGTGTCGGTAGGCTTATGTAGATTAGGGTGACATGGGATCACCTTGGGTACGTGCATGGTAAAATTTCATGACGATTTGATGGTTTTGGAATGAATCTTGGCATGTTCGAGGACGAACGTATGCTTAAGTAAGGGAGGATGTTACGACCTGACCGGTCATTTTGAGAATTTGCACTTAGCTCAGTGTTTTGAGGGCATGAGTAGCTCCGTATAATGTAGTATGACTTGTGTGTATCGTCAGTTTCAGTTTTTGGGTGATTCAGAATTAGTTTAGAAGAATGATTCTCAACTAGGAAGCTTTAAGTTGGAAGAGTTTACCAAGTTTAACTTGAGTATTTTACCTCGGATCGGAGTTTTGATGGTTTCGTTAGGTCTAGATGGTTATTTTGGACTTGGGCGTATGCCCATATTTTTATTTAGATATTTCTAGAAGTTTTTGGCACTCATTGGCAAAAGTTGGAAATTTGAAGGTTTGGAATGTTCATAAGTTTGACCGAGAGTTGACTTCAATATTATTGGGTTCAGCTTGTTATTCTGAGAGTTGGAATACGTTTGATATGTTATTTGGAACTTGTATACAAAATTTGGATTCATTCCGGATAGGTTAGGCTTGAATCGGATGCTTGGTTTGATGTTTGAAGTTTATGAACTTAAGAGATTGATCTTGATCGACGATTTGTGTTTCTGATGTTGTTATGTATGATTTGAGGCCTCCAGTAGGTTCGTGTCATGTTATGGGACTTGTTGGTATGTTCCGACGGAGTTCTGAGGGGCTCAGGTGAATTTCGGGGTAGTTGTAGACCATTTCTAGGCAATTTTAAGTTGCTGGTTTTTGACTATAGGGGTATACATTGCGATCACGTGGATTTGGTTGCGATATCGAAGAGAAAAATAGGGAAAATAGAGCTGTTAATCGTGATCGCAGAAGCCCTCTCGCTATTTCATAGAAGAAAATCTCTAGTGCACTGACCCGATTTTTGCATCTAATAACTTGCAATTTATAGGGAATTTGGAGATGATCCAAAAACAAAGTTATAGCCCTTTGTGTCTAGTTTTCAGAAAATCAAACCATTTGTCATTTGGAGTTTTGTATAAAATGTTATGGCTAATACACTACAGTCTGTCTGAAAAGAGTTAGGAAGGGTTAAATGGAAGTTTGTTCATCGCGTCGGGGGGGAAAGGTCGCAATTGCATAGGGTAAAAATTGTCCTGCAAAATTTTGTAATCGCTATCGCAAGGACGCAATCGCAATGGGTATCCTGGGAACAGTGTATAAAGCACTATATTTCGAAGGTTTAAGCCATTTTAGCATATTTGGAGTTGTGGAGCTCGGGTTGGAGTGATTTTTGAAGTGACTTTCACCATGTGGATTGAGGTAAGTATTCTCTACTAATTTTTGATTATATATCATGAATCGATGTTCATTTTCGGCATTTGACTGAGGGTTCCTAAAGAGAAAATTGGGGGGTTTTACTAAAGTTTCATAGAGCGAATTCTTGAGTTTTGTACATTGATTCGAAGTGGATTTGAGTGAAACTAGTACGGTTGGACTCGTAATTGAACGGGTTGTTGGATTTGTAAGTTTTGTCGGGTTCCAAGGTTCGGGCCTGAATTTGACCTTTGGATTGATTTTGTGCTTTTGATTAAAGATTCGACCTTTATCGATTTGTTCCTTTGAAATTATTTGATGTAATTGAGTTGCTTTTGGCTAATTTCGAGCCTTTAGGAGGTTGGTACATGCGTGATGGCATTTTAGAGCATCGTTTGGCTTGCTCGGTATTGGATTTTGCTTGTTCGAAGCAAGTAACACTTCAAAACTTGGTCTCGAGGGTATAAAACCCCATATTACGTATTATGTGATTGATTTTGAGGTGATGGACATGCTAGGTGACGGGCGTGTGGGCGTGCACCATGTGAATCATGATTTAGTCGATTTGATGGAACTATGTAGCTATCTTATGTGAACATTTTTACTTTCCTCTATGTGTTAGAGCATCTGAGCTGTAATTGATACTAGAAATCATGTTTAGGCTATATGCTGGTATTATTGGGACCCATAGTGGTCGTCCTTTTCTATTGAGTTATTTGCTTAATTGCAGTTATGTACTCAGTCCCATTCATCATTACATATCATATTTGAGTCTCTATTATCTTATATTGTCACATCCCATATCATCTATTAGGGCTACTTAACATGAGCATTGTGAGATCGAGAGACTGGAGATAATAATGGCTGAGTGAGGCCGAGGGCCTGATTATGAGTGATAATTAAGGGATTGGGCTGCACACTGCAACATGTTTTTATTTATATATGCCTGAATCTGGCTTATTATAGTGTTTGGTCTAAAGGAGCCCCTCCGTAGTCTGCACCCCCATAGTGAGCGTAGTGGATATTATATTTGGGATGGAGTTCCCTAGGCATGGAGTTTCCATATATTCACATTTAGGATGGAGTTCACTGGGCATGGAGTTGCCCTATACTTTTAGTTTGGGATGGAGTTCCCTGGCTGGATTGGCCTTATAGAGTATTGAGTGACTGACTGTCAGTCGCTATTTATATTGAGGAATATATCTTCCCTGGGCTGGACCTGCCCTGTACAGTACTGAGTGATTGAGTACTCTGAGAGTGTGAGTACATGAGTTCATCACTGAGATACATTGCATTTGACAAGCGTACCTGAGATACATGCATGGAGATGCATTTCCTTTTGCTATCCGATTTTTGGTGACATTCATGATTTCACCTGTATATTGACACATAGACATAGAGATGTATTTTTCTCATGCTATCTAAAAATGAAACAACTTATTTATTGTTGAAAGGTTTTTGGGAAATTTTTTAGTTTTGAAACTTAATCATATATTTTTGGGGGTTTTCGGTGAAAGATTTGGGATTTACTGTTATTCTTCAAAATCATTCCTATTTTCTGTAACTGTGAATGATCTGAGTAATTTATTATACCACTTTTATTATACTGTTATAAGTTGTTGCTGGTTATTGGAGTTGGACTCTGACTCTTGTCCCAGCTCGTCACTACTTTCAACCTAAGGTTAGGTTTGTTACTTATTAAGTAAATGGGGTCAGTTGTACTCATACTACACTTTTGTACCTTGCATTGAGATGTTGGATGTTGATGTTGCTACGTACGACGAGAGCTGGATCAGAAGATGACCTGCGTTCCAGTTATGACTATCACTTGTCCTTGGTAGTATTATGTTCGAATTATGTTCATTTAAATTTTGAATAGATGTAATTATTTATATTCAGTCTTGTAAAAAAATCTAAATCTTAGAAGCTCATGATTTGTACTACCAGTCTTTGGGAGTTGTATAAAATTCAGCTATCTCATTTTTGACTCATATCAGTAATATTATATTGTGTAATATTATTAGTTGGCTTACCTAGCAGGTGAGGTTAGGTGCCATCATGACGGTTTGGATTTTGGGCCGTGACATAAATAATATTAAGAGTGAATGTCCATGTATTATGAAGTTACTTGGGAGAAAGTTAGTTAGTCATAAACTAGTCTAGTTACTTGGTCACTGAGATTGGTTACTTGGCCACCAAGACTAGTTACTTGGTCACCAAGAAACTCTCTTATAAATAGGAAACTTCTCTACTCATGTGTAAGAATGATCACCAAGAAAAGATCAAGTATTATATCTCTCTCTAAATTTCTCTTGTGCTATTTTATTTCTTGTTATTCCATAAAATGTTATCAATACGAAGTTCTAGCCAACGGAGTTGTTATGATGCCAGTGCCAGTAGCATCATTTATTGTTAACAATATGGTAAGAACGATAACCTGGTATAAGGTGTACAATGCCAATATATTCGACCGTCACGGTTAGCCTTTTCTTATCAATTTTCAAGTTTCTTTACACTTTGCTATTTATGTTTCCATACATGAACAACATTGCTTTACGAATTTTTTTTTCTTGAAAGTTCATCAAGTTGTGTAAGGATTTTTGGTGTAAAGAACAATAAATATTATTTGTGATGACCCGATAGGTCATCTTATGATTTAAAACCAAAATCTCTGTTTCGAGGCCTTAAAAGCCTCATTTATCCCTCCTCAATTTGCATGCACAGTCCAGGATTGATTCTGGAAAGCTTTTGTGTTGAAAATTGATTAAAACAAGAATTTTTGATTAAAAATTTCATTTGAGTTGACCTCGGTCATATGAGTTGACCTCATTTGAGTGGGTCCGTACCAAAATATGGGACCTGGTCATATGCCCAGAATCGGATTCAGAGGTCCCTAGCCCGAGTTATGAATTTTTGAAGAAAATTATAAGTCTGAAAATTTAATGGTTTTTAAGAAATTGATAATGTTTTATCTTCTTAGTATCGGGTCCATAGTTTGGTTCCGAAGCCTGGTAAAGGTTCAATATAATATTTAAGACTTGTCTGTGAAATTTGATGAAAAACGAAATTAGTTTGACGTGATTCAGACGTCCGGTTGAGAAAATAGAAATTTCAAAGTGTTCTTGAGAATTTCATTTGATTTGGTGCTAAATTCATAGTTCTAGGTGTTATTTTGGCGATTTGATCGCACCAACAAGTTCGTATGATATTTTAAGACTTGTGTGCATGTTTGGTTTGGAGCCCCAAGGCTCGGGTGAGTTTCGGATAGGCTACAAAGTGATTTGAACTTGAAAGAATCTGCTGGTGCATCAGATTTGTGTTGCAAGACTCAGACCTCACTAATGCGATGCCAAGCATCGCATTTGTGACCACTGTTGGATTCGCATTTTCGATCCACTTATCGCATTTGTGAAGATGTGAAGGCCAGTATTCACAATTGCGAACAATGTTTCACATTTGCTATGGGGATAGGGGAAAGGCAGTCGCATTTGCGAGCATTTCTTCGCTTTTGCGAAGGAAGCAGAAGTGTGAGAGACCTCGCAAATGCGATGGTTTTGTCTCATTTGCAAGCTTCGCAAATGCAACATCTGCAGCTGTGCAAAACCTAACTTAGACAGGATTTTTGCTTATTTCTCAAAACATTCAAAACAAGAAACCCTCTAGGCGATTGTCCAAAGAACATTTCTTTCCCAAATCATAGTTAAGTGATTCTTAACTATTATTTTTCAATATTTAACTTCATTTTACAACATTTCAACCTAGAACCTAAGGTTTTCATGGTGGAATTGAAGATTTTTGGGTAGAAACTAGGGATTTGATAAATTGGGGATTTAGACCTTAAATCGAGGTCGAATTCCAAAAATAATTGCATATCCGGGCTCGGGGGTGAATGGGTAATCGAGTTTTGGTTCGAATTTCGGGTTGGACCAAGCGGGCTCGGGTGTTGACTTTTGTTCACTTTTTCAATAATGGCCTAAATTGAATTCTTATCAATCGTGGGTGATTCCTAAGGCTTATTTTGAAATGTTTGGTTGGAAATTTGCTAGATATTATTGGTTCGGAGGCGTGTTTGAAAGGCAAAGATGTGATTGAGCTTTGAGTGGCCTTTGGAGCAAGGTAAGTGTTGTGTCTAACCTTTTCTTAAGGGAATTAGGAACCCTCAGACTTTATGTTATGTGAATTCCTAGTGAGCGACGTATATGCAAGGTGACGAGTGCTTATATGTCGCCGAATTATCTGTTCCCCTGATTTATCGCTTTTCCTTAATTGTTTTTTCCTCCTATCTTAACTGCCGCATGCTCTAAATGCCTTCATGATTAATAGTTATGTGATAATCAATGTTTCTCTTGTTAACCATGTTAGATCTTTTCATAGTTTTCCATAATCCCTGCTATTTGCTTAATTTGACTTGTTTGTATCTTTTATGTGTAAATTGTTGGCTTGGTCTCACTGTATAGTATTATATGTGTATATTCTACATTGAACAAGATTCCTTTTCTTGGTTCAGTTTGGTATTTATTTATCGTAAAGGCCTTGTGATTTAGCCTGTGGATTTGACTGTGTACATTGACTGTATGGTACTGATATGGTGGGATCGGGTTGCATGCCGCAACAGGTGTAATAAGGGACGATTGATATGGTGGAATAAAGGTGAATATGTATTTGTGGTGGCATCGGGTTGCACGTAGCAACAGGTGGAATAAGGGTGGATTGATATGTGAAATAAGGGTCAATTGTGATATTGATATATGGTGGGATCGGGTTGCGCGCCGCAACAAATATATATAATATTTACTTTTATTGATATTGTTATAGTGGAAAAAGGGAGGATTATGTTTTGTCTAGTGGGATCTGGTTGCTCGCCGCAACAACCTATATGTTTATATTTCTTGCACTGCGTTGTTCTTCCGGTATTATTAATTGAGCTGGTAGAGATTGGTAATTTTGGACGACACTGGTTTATTTTCAAGGATGTGATTGTCATCTCTTATTGGATGTTTAATTCTGTACTTTCTTTCAATTATTCTGTCATTATAGATTGCGTTCAGGTATCAACATAGGTGACCCGCCTTAGCCTCATCAATATTTTGTCGAGATTAGGCTAGCACTTACCAGTACATGGGGTCGGTTGTACTGATACTGCACTCTGCACACTATGAAGATTTTGGAGATGGTCCTGGTGGCGGCTACTAGAGAGCTCAGATAGGACAACTTACGGAGTCTTGAGGTACTGCTGCTTAGCGCCCGCAACTCCTAAAGTCCCCTTCTTGTTTTTACTTAGCTGTGTATCTTCTTCTCACACAGCTTTAATGTTATTTTAGACCCTTGTATGTATTATTCTAGAAGTTCGTGCACTTGTGACTCCAAGTTTAGGGAATTGTAATAGGTGTTGGCTGTTTAACTTCCGCATTTATACTTAGAACATATCTGATATTTTACTTCGTTATTAATATTATCGTTCAAGCATTTTAAAAGGAGTAAATTGTTCTAACGTTGACTTGCCTGGCAAGTGAAATATTAGGTGCCATCACGACCCCGATGGTGAAAAATTCGGATCTTGAAATTTTTCCTATAACATGTATTATGTTCCTATGTGTTAATATTATAAAACACGAAGTGAAGATTTTTGAGAGAGCACATATTTTTCCTTTCTATTTTATCACATATCTCTTCTATTTTAAAGTGGGTTAATTATCATAAAGGACACATAGATTTTAATTTTTATGTATTTTTCTATATTTGCTTGATACTTTTTATTTGATTGAGTTCAGTTAAAGAAAGTTCATATATGCAAATTAAATTCAATCGCCACCAATAGTGGAAACTCGCCCCATTAGTCTAAAATAAGACATGATGTTACTGTGGAGGTATGAATGGATATGGACGTGGTAATGGACAAAATTATAATCTTCATCATTGTGGTAATGAGAATAATAATGCTTCTCGAAATAATTCTTCACTTTGTGAAAGTGATGTTTGCCATTGATATTTCATGAGATTTTATAAAGCACATATGGACTATTATGTTCCATTCTTGAAGTGAATGTGAAAACAATGTGATAATCATTTTGAATAATCTATGCGGTGAAATCAGGGGAATCTATTTACCGCCATTAAGGTATATTCTGAATATCATGTCAGCACCTCGAGTCTATGGGATTATGATCGATCTCCCTATCTCAAGGATCATCCGCGACCCTACAGAGGCTCCAAGGTTAAAGGATCTGTCCGTGACCCAACAAAGGTTACGAAGACGGGGGACTCCCGAGACAAGTGGCTAGAGTTAATAGGCACTAGTACCATGTCTAGCCGTCCCATCCCCACATCTTTAAATTTAATACACCCTGTACTGTATGGTATTCCCCCTCCTATATAAGCGGAATCCATGCCACTTTGTAATGGACTGGTGTTGCTCTATTTCTCCACAAGTGCAATAATCTCTCTCTCTCTCTCTCTCTCTCTCTCTCTCTCTCTCTCTCTCTCTCTCTCTCTCTCTCTCTCTCTCTCTCTCTCTCTCTCTCTCTCTCTCTCTCTCTCTCTCTCTCTCTCTCTTTTCTTTCTAACTTGCTCATTCTCACTGGCCCGAGGCCTCTTTAATATCTATCGTCCTCTTACTTGTTCTTCACTATATTGCTCAATATTGGTCGTAAAGAGACTTTCTTAATCGTATCCTCAATTGTTATCCCATTCTCGGTTGACCCCAATAGCTCGAGCTCGACTCGAACTTTGTCCCCGAGGTCCCCATCGATCAGCCCTATATCCAGGCAACATGCCCCTCGGTTTGACTACTACTTCGTTTTAGCCTGCATTTCATCATTAAACTTAAAATTATTAGCATTCACTGCTCTAACAACTAGCTCGGGAATATATCACGTATTTTTAGAATCCCATTTAAAAATTTAATTATTGTTACCATTTTCACGATAAATAGTTTGGTGCCCACCGTAGGGCTAAAATAATAGTGATTATTTTCTTGTTGGTTTCATTGCACAAATACACATTATCTTTCACACTTTTTCTTGTTCAAGTTCCTTTGATTTCAGGTTAAAATGTCCAGCTTGGTAAGCAAAGTCGAGAATGACTACCCCGAAAATCACGACGGAAATGGTGTGGCTGGCGCGACGCCGCAGGACCCAGATAACGCATCTGGATCGATTCAAGCAAATGTGGGCTTGCAAGGTGCACAACAGGTCGACGAAGCCTCGCGCACCGATGGTAGCATACAACATATCGACCAACATGAACCTCAAAAAACCCCGGCCCGGGAAGAATAGGAAGTTAGTCTTCATTTTATTTTTGAAATGTAGCAGGCATAGCAGTTGGCTATCGCTCAGCTGCAAAGTCACCCGGAGACTCCCAGCGTAGTAGCACCGGAAACATCTCCCTACGCCGAGCGAGTACCCGAGAAATCAAGCCACAATATATCGGTAATTGACCCCACCGCAGTAAGGATACTTGGGGATCTCTTCGAAAGGATCAAGTCAGGTTCGTGTAAGTTCATACAACAATCGTCTCCCGAGAGAGCGGTCCCGGAACTTGCTTCACGAAAATTCGAAACGCCGAAACTCACCAAGTGTAACAGGACCAGAGATCCCTATGAGCGCACCATCACTTACGCGTGCTCGTTAAAAGGTAGCGACCTCCAAGATGATGAATGCGAGTCCGTCTCGTTGAGGAAGTTTGAGGAAACACTCTTGAAAGAACCATGAAACAACGCCACAGTCTGGCATCGCAAACCCGCTTACCATATCAGCAGATCCCTCCGCAGGAGCACACACCGATGTCATAGAAGTAGTGAGGAAAGAGCTCGAGACACCTGGGTCTAGACAAAGAGAGAGTGAAGCACCACAGGAAGTCGCGTCCCGTTACCTGATAGGGCGAATGAGATCACTCCCGATTTCGGACGACTAGACAACCAGGGCCTTTGACCGAAGGTTAAATGAAACATGTCCAACGACTCCAGGACATTTCAAATGAATCTTGATCAGATACCCAGCCGAGATCTGGTCGGATACCCACACCCGACACCAGCTACGGAGCAGGGCCATAGGCAACCGCCTTAGAACCTCCTCGGGCTCGGTATATCCAAGCAGACTCCCGACAAAGAAAATAATGCCAAACAGGTGGAGGTAGCATCCATGCGCCACGTATGGGAGGAACGGCACAAGATGAAACCTACCTCGAAACAATAGGGAAATAGCCCGAAGACAGCATCCTCGAGGAATCTCCGGTGGAACCAAATTCAACAAGGCACGGCCGGCAGGGGAACCCCGCCCAGCGGAGTACAATTTCAGCATTTCTATACCAAATATAGTGATCATCATAAACGAAACCAGGAACGCCAAATGACTCAGGCCTATTCGACCAAGACCCCCTCAAAAGCACCACAACACGACACGGGAACTGCAGAACGTGCGCGGCCTCGGGGTCGAAAACGACCACCAGTTCAGAATAAAGAAAACAAGCTGCAACGTATTACCACGATAGTGAAGGAGCGATGATACCCCCATGAACTCATGAAATGGAAAGTGAAAATCTTCATTGCCAAGGAAAAACGGTCCGGGGAAATATTCTAGAGGGCACCCTTACATCTAGAGAAAAGGACACCAGGACCTCGCTGCGGTCTCACACTGACACATTGGTAACCCTCCACCTTGTTTAATCCATTTTCAATAAATTAAGTTCATGGGTTCAAGAGATTCGATCAAGCACACCAACAATGTCGGACCAAAGTCAATTGAGCGGTCCGGACCAACGGATCAAATTTCTTTCACATCTCGAATCCACAACAGATCCCCCGACAGATTCCAGATGACGATCGCCATGAAAACCATTCTCTTGATACAGCCCATTTGACCTCAGGCTGAGATGCCGAGCTCCGCACCCTTAGGGAAGGCGCATGTGTCCTATTCAAACGGCCACCGGCACACCGCCCGGAGATGGCATCAACCTCACTTCGCCGAAAGATGAAATCCCAAGCAAAGGGAGGGATTAAAATAGGGCGGCAAGGGGCAACACGCGATGAGAGAAAATTCTTCACCACATAACACATCGCCGGCATCAATGCCTCCGCCCTCAAAGGGATCAAAGGGTAAGTAGAACAACATCTTCGACCAAGCCTGATTAAACACAACAGAAGGCTGTATTAGGGCTCACACCTCAGAACGACAGAAACATACCGAACCTCGAAATGTTACCTACACATCCTGCGGTGAGGAAGAACTACTTCACTCCTTCATTATTTTTTCACTAACCTATATGCAGGCAATCAGTCGGGGCATTCGGATGTTCTAACACCACTCAGAGATCCAAGGCTTTAGCGGGGCCCACCGTGCTTTCATCCCTCGATCGGGCTTCCAACTCAAAGAGGGTGCCACCAGCAAGATTATTAGTGGAGCGGCATACCCCCCAGAGGAGGACCTGACGGGACCGCAGGCCTTTCTTTTACAATCAGACGACGTGCGATGACCTTCTCTTAGGGACACCATCCCCTTGTAAGGCCCAAGAAATGGCAGGCTAAGTTTCAATAGGGAGTCATGTAAACGGATCAAATGATCGGAGGAGCCGCATCCCCACGGGCCGAGCTCAAAACAATGACACAACATGTATTTACAACATATATTTACGCCAAGCAATAAAGAGTACCTTTTTGGCATTTCATACTTCAGAAAAGGCGCTTTCGGCAGACTCACAGCAAGGGCCTCTCCACCAAATGCGTCCCGAGATACTCAGAGCATCAACAATTCAACACCCGCAGAACCCCAGGGTCGGAACTCCAGGCTCATGAAGCTCTCATAGGGCAACTTCGAGCTCACGAGAAGCGGACTTCAAGCTTAAACAAACTCGATGACTTGGAGACTGCCATTAATCGCCATACGCTGGAAAACCCGAAACTGTAAGACCTCTAGTGGGCAACCTCAGCATAACCAGATTTATTCTACATTACACAAATTGTAAGACCTCAATAGGCATGACAAACTGTAAGACCTCAACGGGCATGACAAACTGTAAGACCTCAACATGCATGAAAATCCGAAGTTTAGGCTATATGTCGCATTCGTAAAAATCACTAAACTATCACTCGGGATCAAATAAATGGCTACGGCCACACACATATGACTACGGTCAAAGTAGCTAATACAACAAAAATAACGTGACTTGGGGATGCCTGACCATTGCTAAACAAAATCGCAGGCCACTACTTCGAATACATTTCGGAAAGAACCGATTAAAACAGGCTTCCCTCAATAGGCAAAAACGAGCTCCGACCATATCGGCTCCAAAAATCCAAAAGCGTCGATCTACTCGACCAACGAACTATGAACCTTCCGAGGTGCTCAAAACATCGCCGACAAGGACTTGAAATCGAGGTTCTTCTAGTACCGACGACGTGTCAGGAAAAAATATTTCAAAAGACCTTAACGAGCGGAAAACAAAGCCTACAAAAAAGTCCACGGGCAAAAGCAGCATAAGAGCCATTGTCGCCAGCTAAGCAAGCCTTTGGGACACATATTGAAAGGTCTCTACGACCAAACAACGTAAGAGCCATTGTCACCAGCTAAATAATTGACAACTTGAGGATTAAAATGAGCTTGAATGGTAACCCGATTCGGAGGCCAGATCCAAAATAGTTAACTGTGCAAGCCTCCGGGCAACATATTGAAAGGTCTCGACAACCAAAAAGGGTCAAATAAAGCTCAGATCGCAATGGTACTCGGAGACTGTACCAGAAATGGCTAAATTACAATGTGCCTAAGGGCACGACATAAATGCCACTATCGCCAGCCATCTGTAAGGTCACTTTGAACCGAAACACAAAAGGCCATCGCCATCCGCCTATGCAGGCAGGAAAGATGTTTAGGGTTAATTAAATCTCAAATCACAACACGACTCGGAGTCTAAACCCAAAGACAGTTAAAGCATGCAAGCCTAAGGGCAAATACGGGATCAAACCGACCCGATGGAAACTCCAACAAGCAGAAATACAAAAGATATAAGTTGCAGGGTTTCCCCTCTTATTGCTACATACTGACGAGGAAGCGCGACCTCAACCCGTGTTATATAACGAAAGCTATATATACACAACGAAGAAGGCATGGAATGATCATTCCGCTCTTTTCTGGTAGTTATAGCCCGACGGTCTCCTCCTCCTCATCCTCGGCATCATACAATAGGAACTTGGCATTGTACTCCTCTCCTTTGGCTTGCTCGATCTCCCCAAAGAGGTCAAAGCCCCTGGCGTGAATCTCCTCAAGGATTTCCCTCCGAGATCTGCACCTCGCATACTCCTTGCTGTTGTTGGCACGATCGAGGCCCTTCTGCAACTCAGCTTTAGCTATGGTAGCGCTCCTCAAATAAGCCGCCATTTTTTGTCCCGTCCTAGTATTATTCATCACAATCTCGTCCCGAACATTCACCACCTCAGTTTTTGCCCTTGAAATCTCGGATGAAAGTCTCACGATCATCGTCATCCAAGCAGAATCATTCGCACGGGCAGCCTAAATTTGAGCCGCAAGAGTAGAAGCCCCGGCCTGAGCCCTCTCTTTGGCCTTAGAGTGGGCATTCACCTGCACATGTAGCTCGATCAATTAGTGTTTGGCCTTGCTAACCTCTCCCTAGAGTTGTTCCAGCTCATCCGTCTTATCCTTCAATTGAAATAACAACATGTCAAGATGAGAAAAGAATACAGGCCAGTGCGAGATGTAGAATACCTATTTCTCTAAGAGGGCCTCCCGGGCCTGATTCTGATCCACCTCACACCGCAAAGAGACGACGTCGCTTTCCTTTGCCACAGAAAGAAGCCTGAGGGATTTGTCCCTATCTTGAGCACCCCGCAATGGGGACTTGCAACGAAGCAGTCTGGCTTTAAGCCTGTCATAAGCCTGAGAAAGAAAGCGAGGTGACCAAAATGAAAAGAGAGGAGGGCAAGGCTAGAACATCCTTACAGCGGCCAAAACTCACCATAAGGCCAAAGCGATGAGCCTCGCCGAAGGCTGAAGCAACGTCCGACGATGCGCCAACTCCGGAAGATTGTCGGTTGGCCGAACCGCTTCCCCTTAACAGCTGCAAAGAAGGTGCCTCATGACCGTCCTTCTTGTATCCCGCAACATCTTCCCTCTTTCCGGGGTTCCTTGACATCGGGGCTAGCAGTCTCTCCTCCTTTTGGGGACTCGACCTTTCTCCGAAAAGACCCCCGACACTTGTAATAAACAAATCAGATGAGCTAGCGAGAAGGAAGTTGCCCCTTAGGGGAGCAAGACGCCGGACACCTACCGCGGTGCTTCACCTCCCATCTTTGTTTTGATAGATCTCGCCATCGGCGCCTATCATAGACTGAGCAAGCTGCTAGCTTACAAGACCATTCAACTAAATTAGGGATCTCGCCGGGTAACCAATGAGTTGCTACAAACATAGAATAGAAAGATACCGTTACGGGGCTAACCCCATGCCAAGTTAAAAGATAGCTCAAATGAAGCACTTATGTGTGAGGTTCCATCTCTCAGGGAACGACAAATATTCTTTGGCAATAACATTGGTCGTCTGAATTCGGACAAACTAATTCATCCATCCACGGTCCTCATCCTCATCGCCACCGGCCACAGGAGCTTGGGTGGATCTATGATGAAGAGTAATTAGGCCCCGATAGCGAATGGCCGATACAACCTCACGAGGCGGCTGAGGGTGAATTCTATCCTGGCTTTGTCTGCAAAATGTCTCATCGATTGCACTATTCTCCAAAGAAAGGGATGAACCTGTGCCAATGTTACTTGATATTTCCAGCAGAAAACAAGAACGACCCAGTCCGGGGAACCCGACGCCAGAACATAGATATACACACTCAAGAATCCCTTAACATGTGTCATGATACTCTCCTCGGGGGAAGGTGCTCGCAATATCACACCTTCCCCCCATCCGCATTCCTTCTTGATCATCTCGAGGTTTTCCTCCCTCACCGATGAAGTAATCCTCCACACATGCTCTCGACGACCTAGAACATTGGGATGTCTCCCCAGTGTGACAACCTTCTTCAAGATAGGGCGCCTCAAGTCTCGCTCTCCTGATATCGGGGGCGAGCCGTTGGTACCAACCAAGGGCGGAGCATAGTAGGAACTCCCCTCCGTCCGACGATGAGCCGTCGAAGCGGCGACCATGATTACAACAGAATAAGGGGAAGAAGATGAGGATCCAGGCAAAAATTTTCTGAAACAGGGGAGCGGAAGGACTCGCACAAAGTTCTAGACTCTGTAGAAGAGATAGGTTATTAAAAATTATAAAATCGTCGTTTGAAGGGAGGACGAGCAAATATATAGATGCTAAGCGACAACTACTCATTTGCCTAAGAGGGCCAATTAATTATGGTCACGTTAACATCACCTTCTCCTTGGGGAGTGCACTAGCAGAATCATTCTCGGCTCTCACATAACTTATAAAACTGAAGATCCTCGGAAGATCCCCGACATCATAAGTATTGATTCGGGAGGACTATCTATCCCACCTTTGGATGTGGCTGGTCTCAGGGCCCCTGGCCTGCTCCTTTTTCTATACATTAGCAAAGAGAGAACATATCTTTACACTATTTGTTTCCCAGGGGGACATGAAGCAAAAAGAGAGGCATACAAAAAGGGCTCGAAGACTATTTCTCGCCACTATCGTCTTCACCCCCATCATGGGCAATCAAGAGCGCCAGTTTTCCCTCTACCGCACGAGCCTCCTCCAGGTCGGCAGATAGATCGAAGCCTTTGGCCTCGAGTTCCTCCAAGATCTCCCTCTTCGCCTCCGCTTTGGCATGTTCGACAGCTCAGATCAGTTTCTGCTCGGTCGCCAGGGATATGTCACGAACCATTCTATGTGATGTGGCCGCATCCTCCTTGTAAGCAGCAATATCTCATTAGACCTCAGACTTAGCTGCTGCCAAAGTACGATCTCCCTGTGAGCGTCAGTGAGAAGATCCCGGGACGTCAACAACTCCCCGGCCATGGTCTCATTTCACTCTTTCAGCCCGGAGACCTCCGATTTCAACTAACTAATCTGTGAGTTACTCCGCTCGACCTACGAAGAAGGGCAAGTCGACGAATACATGAATCAAGGACATGTGCAGATATGAGGTAAAAGGGGGAGGGAATGAGAACGACATGATACCTAAGAAGCAAGAGCGGCCTTCTCCTGAAGCGCCGCCTCCAAGGCAGTCCGAAGTTCTCCCAACTCTTTGTCTCTCTAGACACAACGAGCCTCCAAGTCCTGCCTTTTCGAAGCAACGTTATTGCGCTCCTTCTCATGGCAAAGAAGTTCCCCTCGGAGCTAAAGAATGGCATGATCCTACATCTCCTTACACTCCGGCACAAATGAGAAAGTTAAGAACGACATTGAATAAAGCCCGAGCACGAAGAGGAATGCGCAAGGGAAACCTATCACCTATTGCATGGACATTTCCGTCTC
The DNA here is from genome assembly GCF_000715075.1 of Nicotiana tabacum. Taxonomy (NCBI): domain Eukaryota; kingdom Viridiplantae; phylum Streptophyta; class Magnoliopsida; order Solanales; family Solanaceae; genus Nicotiana; species Nicotiana tabacum. Next base: position 47,940,016 of record NC_134099.1, on the reverse strand, counting down.
CTTAACGGTGCCAAAAATATCGAGATCGGCCGTGTCGATTACACCATCAAAAATGTTGGCGATAAAATCTCCCCCTTTTGAAAGAGTCCCGGTTGTGATGCCGACAATCCTTTCAGCATCCCTCAGCTCTCCCGATGAGATCGGAAAGATCGAAATAAAGTCGTTCGGTTCGCCAATTTCTCCAAATAGCGACCCACACTCCTGGAAGGCCCCAGGCTCAGGACCCTCAGGATCAATGCCAATGGCCCTCCTAGCAGAAGCTGCATCAGTATCCTCTTCAATGACCCTCTGCTCACCAGCCCGGTCGGACTGTTCCTTGTTCTCCTCCTCAACGGACTTCCATCATCGTCCTCCCCCTCGACATCAAGATTTAATCTGGAGGTTATGGCGGCAGTCCTATCAGGTCGGGCAACGGCTTCCCTGCTCCTCCTTTTCTTGTTTGTATCAGGCTCCAAAGCCTCTGCTTTACCAACGGGGGGCGGCCTTATCTGCATATTCTCACGAAGTCCTGCACCAACATAATAAACACGGTACATTTTTGCTAAGGGCTCGGAATGAAACACAAATTACGAAGCATAGGTGTTAAAGGAACTTTACCGTGATTCAGTGCGACCCAACGCTACTTAGCCATGACGGTCCAAGACTGAATACGGTATGGGAACTTTTCATCCAAACACCTGATCTATCCCAACAAATTTGGGACCACCTCTAGATGCCAAGCAGCGGCTGGAGAGAGCAGAAAAAGGTTATCATGACAAATGAAAGAGTAATTGAGAAGTAGTTAAAGGGAAGTTCACTTACGTCGATCGTTCCATTGCTCTAGAAAAGGCATCCTCTGGGCCGGCATGATGTCCGAGGTCCTCACTCGGATAAACCTGCTCATCCTTGGTCCTTCCCCTCATCAACACTCGTGAATAAAGACTTTTTGGACCGATGTCGAAGCTTGATTAAGCCTCGATACAACCGAGGGCGGTACAGTCTGATCAAATGGCTAAGGGTGAAAACTTCGCCTCTAACCCCTTCGGTGAAATACCTGAGCATTAATACTATCCTCCAAAATGATGGATAGATATGACTGAGGGTCACCTGATATCGTGCGCAGAAGTCAAGAATAACTGGGTCGACTTCCAAGGGAGGAGATTCGACGAACTTATTAGGGCCTAGGGTGAATGGGTAAGTGTATATGTGAAAGAAGCCAGCCTTGAAGTCGGTAATATTATCATTGGGGCCGGAGATCTCTATCTCCACAACCTCGCTCCATCGATAGTCCTTCCTCACTTTGCTATCAAAGACTACGACGCTAATGTATCGAGACACGTGCTCGCACTAACCCGGCATAGATGAGGGAGTCTCGATGTCAAAATCCTACGATGTATCGAGATCAGGAGGAGTCCATTGCTCTAAAGTGGGAACCGATTTATTTTCCCCCTCAGTTAATCGGGACGACGACGCAGCATCGTTCCGTCGGAGGACCGTCCTGGAATTCCTAGCCATAAAAAATGATAAAAACCCTTTTGTGAAAAGAGGAAAGGATATTAAGTAGTAAAATTTTGGTTCGTAGGTTTACGAGAAAAGTGAAGATGGGAAGTATCTAGCAACTGGTGCATTTATAGGAAGCACTGGGGAAGAAGAAGCGATGAGCCTACGACAATTCGTATGTTTCTCAATTACCGCATCTGACGGCGGCCCTGCGTGGTTCTTTGGGGCATGGCATTTAATGCTCTTAGACGGTTGACGTCATGGAAACACTGACCTTGAGACGACGATTTAATATCATTTCCTATTACTTCGTTCTAGGAAAGGCGGAGACTATCTATATGCGGTGAAATAAGGGGAATCTATTTCCCGCCATTAAGGTATATTCGGAATATCATGTCAGCACATCAAAGCTATCGGATTATGATCGAGCTCCCTATCTCGAGGATCATACGTGTCCCTGCAAAGGCTCTGAGGTTAACGGATCTGTCCGCGACCCAGCAAAGGTTACGAAGATGGGGGACTCCCGAGGCAAGTGGCTAGAGTCAATAGGCACTAGTAGTATGTCTAGCCATCTCATCCCCGCATCTTTAAATTTAATACACACTATACTATATGGTATCCCCCCTCCTATATAAGGGGAATCCATGCCACTTTGTAAGGGACTGATGTTGCTCCATTTCCCCACAAGTGCAATAATATCTCTCTCTCTCTCTTTTCTTTCTATCTTGTTCCTTCTCACTGGCCCGAGGCCGCTTTAATATCTATCGTCCTCTTACTTGTTCTTCACTATATTGCTCAATATTGGTCGTAAAGAGCCTTCCTTAATCGTATCCTCAATTGTTATCCCATTCCCGGCAGACCCCAATAGCTCGAGCTCGACCCGAACCTGGGCCCCGAGGTCCCCCATCGATCAGCCCTACATCTGGGCAACAGGCCCCTCGGTTTGACTACTACTTCGTTTTAGACTCCATTTCAACGTTAAACTTAAAATTATTAGCATCAACTGCTCTAACAACTAGCTCGTAAATAGATCACATATTTTTAGAATCCCATTTACAAATTTAATTGTTACTACCATTTTTACGGTAAACAAATACATATTCATTATTGGAAGAATATGAACTTGCTAGTGGCAGTGAATATACAACACTCACCTCTAGAAGGGGGTTTGAGATGAAATAAGAAAATAATGTTATTATGGCATTAATGGTCATTGGTAACGTACATATTGTATGATATGCAAAAATAAGTGAGAATTCACATGGTTAAGTATTTGTAACGACCCTAAACCCGGACCCGGTCATGATGGCTACTCTTGTGAAGACAAGGCCAGACAGCACACTCCCAATTCATTAAGCAATTAAATAATAAAAACAAAGACTTTAACATAACAATAATAATCCCAAAATAAGGAGAATAATACAGTTGCGAAATAGACATAGCCTCACATTGGGGTGTCACCAGTCATGAGCATCTATCATAAAAAACTACAAGTCTGAAAAAGTCTACACGACTATTACATAACTAAAATAGAAGAAAATAAGATAGAGGGAGATGCACTAGGCTGCGAACGCCAAGCAACTACCTAGTGAATCTCCGAAATCTGCTGGAAAGCTCTCAACCCTCGCAAGCAGGACTTGATGCGCCTGAATCTGCACACAGGGTGCAGGGAGTAAAGTGAGTACTCCAACTCAGTGAGTAATAATAATATATGATAAGTCAGCGATAAGAAATCACGTAAAAGCACATCAACATACTATAAAGAAGCAGTATAAAACCAGTAAAAGTAATGAAACAGTGAAAACATGTAAAAACACTTAGTTCAGGAGAAGCTTCTTTAAAACACCTTTTTAACAATTAAATAGTTAAGTGAAAAGCAACTACAACAAATAAACACATAAAATCCGCCCCTCGCGCACAATGTCAATAGAATTCGCCCCTTGGGCAGTATCATGAAACAACACGAGCCCCTCGGGCTATATCTCATACCACAATGGGTACCCATACTCACTAAGGGTGTACAAATACCGGGAGGGTCCCCTTACGACCCAAGCACAATACCAAGCCATCTCGTGGCATAATCAGTAGGCTCTCGACTCATATCAACAATCCACCTCATGGCGTACAAATCTCAGGCCCTCGGCCGCATAATCATGAATCAGCTCAATAACCTTATAACACAGGTCCTCGGCCTTACTCAATCAGAATCTCATAAGCCACTCGGGCTTAATAAAATATGATGCTCAGCCCAAAATATCATTTTAAGTGTTGAAACAGAGTAAATATGGCATAGTTATGAAAATAGTAGAATATAGCATGACAGAGTACAAGTATAAAGTCAAAACAGTGAGGAGATATGAGGAAAAGTCGCCTAAGGGTTCAAATAGTTGGTACAAGGCCCAAATATGGCATTCAACCCAAAACATGATGATATCAAATAGTTTTCAGTCAAATACGTGGTAAAATAGTCATTCGGGATCGACTAAGTCATAATCACCAACGGTGCACGACCCCACGCACGTCATATAGCGTATGTGTTACCTTAATATAACACAACGATGTGTAATCCAGGGTTTCATTTCCTTAGGACAACATTTACAATCATTACTCAACTCTATCCGGTCCAATCTCTAGCTCGCGATCGCGATCTAGATCGCGACTCCGAGCTCGCGAATGCAGATACCTAGCTCTCTCACTCACCGCGAACGTGACTCCCCTTCCGCGAATGCAAAGAACAAATCCACCTGAACCCAGCTGCTCAACTTTCCTCTACGCGAACGCGTCTGATACGTCGCGAACGCGATGCACAAGACCCCATGTCACGACCCTAAACTCGGACCCAATCGTGATGGCGCCTCTCATGAAGACAAGGCCAGCCGACACTACCCATTTCAGTATTAAACAGTTAAGCATTAAGGGACAGTCTAAGCATGATCAAATAAACCAAGGTTTAAGCAGTTAATAGCATAATTCGCGGAATACTCCAAATCAAACTACAAAGTTTAATACAGAAACTAAGAACATGAAGAAATAATATAGGGAAGAGCTCCGGGTTGTGAACGCCAACAGCTACCTAGAGACTCCTCGGATCCGCCTGAGCCGGAAATGATCAGCACTAGGGAGCGGAACCAGATACGGCTGAATCTGCACATAAGGTGCAAGGAGTAAAGTCAGTACTCCAACTCAGTGAGTAATAATCATAAATAAAGACTGAAAGTAGGAAATCACGTAAGGCACAAAAGAATGCTATAATGAAGCAGTAAAACCATTAAAACAGTAAACCAGTGAAAGATAGGTAAAAATCCTTTAACTCAAATTTAACTTCTTGAAAAGCCTTTTCAACAATTAAGCATGTAATTTAGCAGACAATTAAGAAAAGATAAACACATAAAGGTTCACCCCTCGGGCACTATACCAACAAATCTGCCCCTGGGGCAACATCTCAGAACAATACCAGCCTCTCGGTCTTAATCTCACATCACAACGGGTACCCGTGCTCACTGGGGGTATGCAGACTCCTGGAGGGGCCCTTTACGATCCAAGCACAATATCAAGCCATCACGTGGCATCATCACTAGGCTCTCGGCCTCATATCAATCAAGCCACCTCATGACGTACATATCTCAGGCACTTGGTCTCATAATTAATATCAAATGTTTCCTCACAACATAGTCCCTCGACCTTACTCAGTCAAAATCCTCACAAGCCACTCGGGCAACAGTAAAACAGTGATTCTCAGCCCAATTATCATTTGAAAGATCATTGAAGTGTTAAAATAGAGTAAACATGGCTGAGTACGAAAACAGTGAAATACAACATGACTGAGTTCAACTATAAAATCAGAACAGTGAGGAAATATCAATAAAAGCCTCCGAAGGGTTCAAATAGTTGGCATGAAGCCTAAATATGTCATTCAGCACAAATAATAATGATAGCAAATGGATCTCAGTCAAATACGCGGTAAAATAGTCATTCAGGACGGACTAAGTCATAATCCCCAATAGTGCATGACCCCACGCTTGTCACCGAGCGTGTGTGTCACCTCAATATAGCACAACGATGTGCAAGTCCAGGGTTTCATACCCTCAAAACATAATTTACAATCATTACTCACCTCAATCCGGTCAAATCTCTAGCTTGCGACGCCTTTAATTCTCGAATCAGCCTCCACTCGTATCAAATCTATCCAAAATCAGAATGAGGACCTCTAAATATGCCAAGGGAACGAAGCCCAAGCAAAAATAATCATTTTACAACATAAATCCCGAAATTACCAAAACCCGACCCCGGGCCCACATCTCAGAATTCTATAATTTTTACATCAATAGATTCCTTGTCTTTACACGAGTTCATACATATCAAAATTCCGAAATCCGACCTCAAATGGTCCTTCAAATCCACAAGCAAAGGTCTAAGTTTCCAAGCCCTAGTTCTTCAATTTATGGCTTAATCTCTATGATTATTTAGGTGGAATTCACATTAGAATCGAGTTTTAAGTCCAAGAATCTTACCTCCAAGTGATTCCCCTTGAATCCCTCTTAAATCCCCTTCAAGAAGCGCCAAAAAAGACCAACAATGGAAGAAATAAACCCCAAAATCGCGGACAAGACGACCTTTTAAACCTTCTGCCCAGGCCTGAAATCCTTCTTCGGTAACGCAGTCAAAGCCTCGCGTTCGCGAAGCACAAATTAACTTTGACCAATTTTTCCTCTTTCGCGATAGCGACCTACCCATCGCCAATGCGACGCTTTGCTCAAACCAGCCTTCGCGATCGCGTTCCGCCTCTTGCGAACGCGATGAGTAAAAATTCACTGAAGTTTAGCTGCCCATTTTCTTCTATGTGAACGCGATACCACCCCGCGAACGCGATGCACAACCACTTAGCCCTTCGCCAACGCGTAGCCTTTCTCGCGAACGCGAAGGCTTAAATTTCACCTTCCTCAACTGACTCTTCACGAACGCGAGAGTCCACTCACGAATGCAAAGAGTAAAATACCTGCAACAGCTAAAACCAAATTCTGCAACTCCAAACATCAAGAAATGATCCGATTGACCACCCGAAACTCCCCTGAGGCCCTCGGGACCTCAACCAAAGGCACAAATATATCCTAAAGCCTTATTGAAACTTGTACAAATCTTCAAAACACCTCAAACAATATCAAATCAACCAAAACACATCGGATTCAAGCCTAAGTTTCCAAAATCTTCCGAATTTTGCTTTTGATCAAAAACCCAACCCAACCACGTTCGAATGACCTGAAATTTTACACACACATCCCAAATGACACAACGGAGCTACTACAGCTCTCGAAATTCCATTCCGATATCAAAATCTCGCCTACCAACCGGAAATTGCCAAAATATCAACTTCGCCATTTCAAGCCTAAATCTACTCCGAACCTCCAAAACTCATTCCGATTGAACTCCTAAGTCCCAAATCACCTCTCGAAGCTAACCAAAGCATCAGAACTCACATCTGATCCCTCTAAAAGAAAAGTCTATCCAGTTGATTTTTCCAACTTAGCTTCCTCCAAAGAGACTAAGTGTCTCAAACCTTATCAAAATCATTCCGGATTCGATTCGACGAACCCGATACCACATAATACGGATAAACAAAGAATAAAGAAGTAGAAATGGAGGAAATGGAGCAGTAACTCATGAGACAACTGGTCGGGTTGTCATATCCTCCCTAACTTAAACAAACATTCGTCCTCGAACGAGTCAAGAAACATACCTGAAGCCTCAAACAGGTGAGGATATCTGCTCTGCATCTCCCGCTCGGTCTCCCTAGTAGCCTCCTCCACGGGCCGACCTCTCCACTGCACTTTCACTGCAACTATATCCTTTGACCTCAACTTTCGAACCTGACGACCCAAAAAAGCTACTGGCTCCACATCATACGTCAAATCATCACCCAACTGGACCGTGCTAAAATCCAAAACATGAGTCGGATCCCCAATATACTTCCGAAGCATAGAAACATGAAATATCGGATGCACATTTGACAAGCTGGATGGCAAAGCAAGATAATAAGCCACATCCCCAATCCTGCGAAGCTTCTCAAATGGTCCAAGGAACCACGGACTCAATTTCTCTTTCTTCCCAAATCTCATAACACCCTTCATGGGCGAAACCTTCAACAGAACCTTTTTACCAACCATGTAGGACACATCTCGAACCTTTCTGTCAGCATAATTGTTTTGTCTCGACTGCGCTGTACGAAGCCTCTCTTGAATCACCTTCACCTTTTATAAAACATCCTACACCAAGTCTGTCCCCAATAACCTAGCCTCAACGGGCTCGAATCAACCAACTGGAGATCTACAACGCCTCCCATACAAAGCATTATATGGAGCCATCTGAATACTTGACTGGTAGTTGTTGTTATAAGCAAACTCTGTAAGCGATAGAAACTGATCCCATGACCATCCGAAATCAATGACACAAGCACGCAACATGTCCTCTAATATCTGAATAGTGCGCTCGAACTGCCCATTCATTTGAGGGTGAAAAGTTGTGCTCGACTCAACCTGAGTACCCAACTCTCGCTATACAGACCTCCAAAATTGCAATGTAAATTGAGTGCCCCTATATGAAATAATGGAAACGGGGACACCATGCAAACGAACAGTCTCCCAGATATAGATCCCTGCCAACCGCTGTGATAAATAGGTAGTACACACAAGAATGAAGTGCGCGGACTTGGTCAGTCGATCCATAATCTCCCAAATAGCATCGAACATCTTTAAAGTCCGTGGAAGTCCAACTACAAAGTCCATAGTAATCCTCTCCCACATCCACTGGGGAATATTCATCTGCTGAAGCAAGCCACCTGGTCTCTGATGCTCATATTTCACATGCTGACAATTGAGACACCGAGCTACAAATCTAATATTGTCTTTCTTCATTCTCCGCCACCAATAGTGCTGCCTCAGATCCTGATACATCTTCGCAGCACCCGAATGAATGGAATACTGCGAGCTATGGGCCTCCTCCAGAATCAACTCCCGAAGCCCATCTACATTGGGCACACAAATCCGGCCCTGCATCCTCAACACCCCATCATCACCAATGGTTACATCTCTGGCATCATTGTGCTAAACTCATCCTTAAGGACAAGCAAATGCAGATCATCATACTGGCGCTTTCTGATGTGATCATATAAGGAAGACGACAAACCACACAAGCCAATACCCAGACTGGGCTCCGAAATATCAAACCTCGCGAACTGATTGGCCAAGGATTGAACGTCAACTGTAATAGGTCTCTCCCTAACTGTAATATATGCCAAATTCCCGATACTCACTGCCTTTTGGCTCAAGGCATCAGCCACCACATTGGCCTTTCCCAGATGGTACAAAATAGTAATATCATAATCCTTAAGAAACTCCAACCACCTCCGTTACCTTAAATTGAGATCCTTCTGTTTGAATAAGTGCTGGAGGCTACGATTATCAATAAACACCTCACAAGACACACCATACAAGTAATGCCTCCAAATCTTCAACGTATGAACTATGGCAGCCAACATCAAATCATGAACGGGGTAGTTCTTCTCATAGGGCTTCAATTGATGAGAAGCATAAGCAATAACTCTACCCTCCTACATCAAAACACAACCAATACCAACTCTCGAAGCATCACAATACACAGTATATGAACCTGAAGTTGATGGCAGAACCAATATTGGAGCTGTGGTCAAGGTTGTCTTAAGCTTCTGAAAGCTGTCCTCACACTCGTCCGACCATACAAATGAAGCACCCTTCTAAGTCAACTTGGTCAAGGGCGATGCGATAGATGAGAATCCCTGAACTAACTGGCGATAATAGCCTGCCAAACAAAGCAAGTTGTGAATATCAATTGCTGAGGACGGTTTGGGACAACTCTGAACCGCCTCTATCTTCTTCGAATCAACCTGATTACCCTCTCTGAACACCACGTGCCCCTAGAAAGCCACTAAACTGAGCCAAAACTCACACTTGGAGAATTTTGCATAAATCTTCTCCTCCTTCAATCTCTACAACACAACTCTCAAATGCATGAACGCTCCTCTCTGAACACCACGTGCTCCTCTTGACTACGCGAATACACCAGAATATGATCAATGAAGACTATGACAAATGAGTCGAGATAAGGTCGAAACACACTATTCATCAAATGCATGAACGCTGCTGGGTTATTGGTCAGCACAAAAGAAATCACCAAGAACTCATAATGATCGTCCTGAAAGATGTCTTAAGAATATTCGAGTCTCTGATCTTCAACTAGTGATAACCTGAACAGAGATCAATCTTGGAGAACACTCTTGCTCCCTGAAGCTGGTAGAATAAATCATCAATGTGAGGCAAATGATACTTGTTCTTAATTGTTACCTTGCTCAGTTGTCTATAATCAATGCACATCCTCATAGTGCCATCCTTCTTCTTCACAAATAGAACCGACGAACCCCAAGATGACACACTAGGCCTAATGAACCCTTTATCAAGAAGTTCCTAAAGCTGATCCTTTAATTCTTTCAACTCTTCTAGTGCCATACGATACGACAGAACAGAAATGGGCTGAGTTCCCAGCACCAGGTCAATACCAAAATTAATATCCATGTCCGGTGGAATGCCCAACTGGTCTGCAGGAAACACATCGGGAAAATTCCTCACAAGTGGAACAAAATCAATACTAGGAGTCTCAGCACCGACATCCCTCACAAAGGCTAGATATGAAAGACAACCCTTCTCAACCATACGCTGGGCTTTCAAGAATGAGATCCCTCTACTGGGAACATAATCAGTCACACCTCGCCACTCAATTTGTGGCACACCCGATATATCCAATGTGACTGTCTTAGCATGACAGTACAAAATAGCACAACACGGAGATAGCCAATCCATGCCCAAAATGACATCGAAATCCACCATACACAATAATAAAAGATCCACACGGGTCTCCAGATGATGTTTAGCTTAAAGCATATATTTTTCTATGTATATCGCCTCATATTTTACTTTTGTTTCATGCATTTGGGATTTTAAATGCTATGATTTATATTAATTTGAAGTGTTTTTACTTGTAGGAATGATTCGGAAGCAATTGGGGGCGAAACGCGCAAGATTTGAGCTAAAACAAACAAACCGGGAAAATGCGCATTTCGGCATCCACAGGTAGCGCCTGGTGCCACCTGTGGCACTGCAGGCAGAATGGAAGTTTGAGGCAGTGCCCTGGTGGGCCCCTGGCGCTACCCAGGGCGCCGGTGATGTGATTTTGTCCAATTTCGCCCGGGACAAGGTTATTTCGGCCCTAAACCTACCCAACACGTATAAAAGCAAGACTAAACCTATTTTAGAGGGGGAGAGACGCCACTTTGGATATATCTAACATACGTTGAAGGAGAATTCATGTGGAGGAACACACACCATGCTTGGAGAAGGCTTCTAACTAGTTTTTCTTCTCTTCTCTTCTTTTAATCTCATAGTTTATTAGTTCTAGAGTTTTGGGTGCTATATGAACGTTGTAGTTTGAAGCTTGCATTGTTCTTATTATTTTATCATATTAGTTTATTTATTCAATCTTGCGCTTAATTATTTGATTGCTTGATCACCAATTGAATAATATCTGCGAATCTATAATTGAACTCGGGAGAGGAAATTCTAGATTGCATATAAGATTGAGTAGAGCAAGATCTTAACTCCGAGGAGGAGCAGATTTGCGGTTAGGATAGGAATATACCTAATCTCCTTGCTTGGTTACTATATGGGAATTACTAATGTGTTCTTGTTAATCCTAATTCCATAGGAATATAGGCGTTAGGTTAGCTTGAATAGGCGAGTTGTACTTCGGGAGAAGGCTACGAGCAATATTAACCCTGTCAACCAATAAACCAGATAAATTAATTAGATGATTTAAGTGAAAAACTCAACAGGATTTTTAGCTAACCCATAGCTCTAGAATATTCACTCATATTGAATTCGCCTCTATAATTCGCTAACTTGTTTTCTTTAATCTCTTAATTTGTTACTCTAGATTAATTTTAGTTAAATATTCATACTTTAGAATTCGCTTGAATAGATTAATTGTTTGGGTTTAAATGACTTCGAGGGTCACCAGGTCACTTGGCATGATCCCAATTTGTTCCCTTCAATATTCTCTTTTCGTTTCTTTTCTAGCACTTGTTTGGCTTGCTCATTTTCATTCCTCTTTTTTTTGGCAATCCGCTAGGCAAGCGCCTAGGGCTAATTTTTTATTAATGAAAGAAAAGAAAAATACAACAATTAGGAACAGTACAAATAAGGGGGACAATAGCACCAGTATTGTTACCCATATGCCTTGGCTATATAATCACTCATTTGCGCCTCACATTGCGTTATGATGGCAGCCTCATGTAGAGGATTCATGGTGTACCTGGCGGCAAAGTCTCACGAGGGCATATAATCTCATAGCCGTGTGGATACTTTTCCAAAGGCATAGTACCAAGGAAACTCAAACCGGGCTAAACCTTACCCTACTAATCCTATTGAGGCAGAGAAAAGGCCTCACATACTAGCACGTATGTAAAAAATAAGAATTGGAGAGTACCAAATATTTAATGATCATCACAGAGTTTATAACATACTCTGTGATGATATTACAAATGAGAATACTAATAAAGTGGTATAATAGAATGAAGTACCAATTTGGTTCATGTCCCTTCTTTTGCAAACTTGTAAAATCTTCAATTTGTAATTCTTTGTTGTTTTCCTCAACCGTGTTCAAAATGTATTCAAAAATCATCCTTTCTTTTTTGAACGGTTGGACCTCGTTGATGTAGTTGGGGCAGCCTGATTTTGTTTGGCAACTCTCATTGGAGGTCTCCTAACATTTAAAAAATCATAACCTTGTCGTCCCAACTATTTTTCCTTGTATGAGATTTCCTATTTTTTCCGCTATGCATAGGTGATAAATCACCTTTTCTTGCTGCATGTGCACGACATTCTTTCAAAACTGCATCTTCTTCTCTTTCCTCATACATATCTCTACCCACAGATACTGGATCTGGCATGTCTTGTAAAAATTCTTGTGCCATCAAACCATTTCCATCCTGTCTGTTAACCATAGTTGCCTTGTTTTGACTTTGTTTTGTGCCTTTCACCTGGTTGCTGGTCCAATCCCCACACCCAGTGCTACCAACTTGATTTGTATTTAGAGAATTTAGGGGCTTAGAACTTACCATTGCATCAAGTAGCTTTCTGTCCTCTATCGTGATAACAAGTGTCCTTATAGATAACTGTTGCTGTCCAGCAGTTGAAGAAGTTACTGCTGCTCATGCATTGTTTTCATTCTGCTGCTGCAATGCATCAAGCAACTTTCCATCCTGCAAAGTGATAGCAGTTGACGTTGTATCCTGCTGCTGCTGTCCACCAGTTGGAAGTGTGACTATAGCTCCTGAGGTGTTTGCATTCAGCTGTTGCTGCCCATACTTTCGACCAGCTGGATCAATCTGGTTACTAGGTGTGGCTGCATTTTGAACTATGTTTCCAGCTACTGCATCCTTGACTTTTAGAGCAGCAACTGGAGAGTAACTGGGAATGAAAGCTGGAGCGTTGAGATTCAACATGCTTTTATGGCTCGCGTTTGGTATACCATCTGGTTTAGGCAGTGTTATTGAATCAAGTTCTTCACCTGCACTCTCCTAATCAGCCTCATGATCTGCCTCTTCAGATAAGTATCCAGCAAGATCAACACCACAATCTTCTTCATCATCATACTCACGCTGGTCATCCCAGAGCTTGGATTTAATTGCCATCGCTTTTGCGCATCAACAGGAACAATGTCCTTCGACACAATAAGTCGACCACCTGTGTTCTTGGCAAGTTGTTGTTTGCTACTACCTGGATATTGTAATTGGCAAATTTTTGGGGTTGTGTTCATCATCATAGCTTCCACGGCATCGTTTACCATTTTATCAAGCTCCGAATTGGAAATATGTAGCGTTGGCATATCTGCAGCAGAATTTGACTTGTCTCACCATTGTGATTACCACCAGATGCGATCTCAAGGAGAACATTGTCCGCTTCATTTTTCTGCTCCTTTTCACTACCTGTAAAATTAGTTTTTCCAGAATCTGGTCATATCTCATACCCCATCTGTTGTTCCTCATTAAAATGCTCACCCTCATTCACCAAAGCATCGAAAGAGTTCAAAATTCCAATAGCCTTAGATGGTACAATCTGATTTTGAAGCATTGGAGTTTGCTTCTTGCTAGGTGATTTGTTCACCACTTTCCAGTTGTTACTCTTTGTAGTACCTACTGCCCCTAAACCTATTTTATCTTGCCCCGCAGAAATTTGATGACCATGTGCCAAAATATTTTTTCCTCGATCAACATCGGCATGCATTGCACCAGCAGTGACTAGGTGCATTCTTGTAGAGATAGTGGAGGCGTGAACATGTTTGGATTGTTTAGGCAGCCCCTTGTCCAATTTTAACAACTCATCTAGTGGCACGATAGGAGCTGAAGCATGTGTTGTATTTGAATTGTCAATAACCTCAGCAACAGAAGTCATAACCCCTTTATTAAAGAGCCCAGCACCTGCCTTCACACTTGTAGCATCTGCATTTCTCACAACATCAACACCTTCAAGTTCCTGCTCCTTATCTTGCACTGCAGTATCTATTAACTGAGTTGTTTTTTCAGTTAGATCAACATGTGCAGCAGTAGCTTTAATAAACCCAGCAGTAGGACGATTACCAGTTGCATTCAATGCAACATTAGCCTCTAATTGTGAACCTACAGTAGCTGATCGTCTTTCAGCTTTGTCAACTTGTCCTATCAATGTTACTGCTGCATTATTCTTGGCAAACATTGTTCGAACAACTGCAGCTAAAGCATTGTCATTCATCATCCCAGGTACAAACGCTGAACCTTTAGAAGTTCCAGGTAAAGCTTGATGAACCACAGTATTTTTTGCAGCCTTGAAGTCCTGAGCAACTCTAGCAAGGGCTTCAACAACTGGGACAATTGCACTAGAAACAGGATTATGCCCCATATGCCTTGTAGATACAGCTGTTACATGTGCTGTCTTGATCAAATTTTCAGCGTGTTCATGAGCCCTTTGAGGATCTCTTAACACCTTTGTAGCATCTGTATGGTTAATGTGATCTCCGGCAGTTCGATCACCATCATTTAAGGCCCTCCTCTCATTCAAAAACTGACGCAAATCTCCCTTCTATTTCGCACCACCAATTTGTTCTTGACGAGGTTGCTCTTCATCAATCTGAGCATCCTGATCACAATTTTTTTTCTGAAGTCTTCAACACGTAGTTTCATCATGGCCTTGATGCTTACAACAATTACAATATAGTGGTAAATTATCGTAAACAATTTCTTGAAAAACCTCCAGTACTTTTCCAGAAATTGTATCCACACTTTGCAACCTTACGCGATTAGGATGTTTGTCAAGCAAGTCTAAGATCACCTTCACCCTAGTAGTGCTAGGTCTGGACTTAGTTTGTGTTGCCTTATCAATGGCAATTGGTTTTCCTACAGCATATGCTATAGACAACAATGAAGGCATCGCAAACAAATCTGGTGACAGATTCGGCAACGATATCCAAACCATTGCTTTTGTTGTTTCCTCCTTTGGGTTATAACCAATCGTCCATGGAAATACACGATATTGAAGCTGAACACCCTTATACAGAAGATATTTAACAGAGCGAGCTAAAGCACTTACATAATCATCATAACGATCAAACCTTAGCAGTAATTGTCTTGGTGCGAGTAAACCGATGATACATCGACCTTTAACACCTAAGTGTTTGGGCAGTAAATCTCGTTGCTCATTGAGTTCTGGTGCTCCTGGAGATACTTTCATCACTACTGATTGATGCAAGCCTTCCTCCACAGCAAACTGTTGTCGTTCTTCTAAGGAAAACATTACAGTTGGCTCTCCATGGATGAACTGGACTGGTTTGAGTTTTGGAGTTGTGCGATGTATGGGGTCTATTTTTGTTGCGATTTGCTGAGCATATGTGGGTTTTATTGGTTGCTCTCCCACAGCCAAAGGCTGTGGAGAGACGACAACATCCATGGCTACTCAAAACGTCACCATATCATTGACGTGAAGAACTGAAAATAACAACAAAATCTAGAAAATTCTGCTTGCTACAGTAAATCGCGAAATAGAATTTAAGATCTAGAAAAATATGTTATGAATTTGAGGATGAAACCAGTTGGGGATTGTTCTCTAAGAGAAGGGGGTTCTTTTAAGACCAATCTTGTGATATTAACTTGCCGGATGCCGGAGTTATGGCCCGGTGAATAGTGACGGAATTACTATTCACCTTCTTCATAGAGAGAAGGAGGAGGATTTTTGAGAGATAAGAATTAAGGATGATTTTTACTTTTTGCCTATTCAAGTTTTTATTTTATTTTTATTTTAACTTACTTTAATATTTTATTATCTTCGTTGACATGGCATCTTGGAACGATAATTGGTCAAATATTGGTTATTCTTATTATGATGATCCTTATCCATATTGTGGAGGACCACACTTAGGGAAAAATTGTGCATCTCAATCTGATGTGTGAAATTTTTGTAATGTGTGTGGTTGTCAAGGCGGCCATTGGGATGGTTCTCCTAATTATTATTGTCCTTCTCAGAGTTCTTATTATAATGTTTCTAATATTGTTTATGAGTTTGATATGAGCAATGAAGTGGAGGATATGGAAAGCATGGCTCGTATTATGGACATGATGAGGAAAATAGTCGAGCAACAAGTTCTTGATGCCTCAACTATCAAACGACTCCAGGCTAGAATGGATGAATTAATGGCCAATTTCAAAGAAGAACCTCAATTCGATGAAGAGCGAGTTCCCACAAGAAAATTATTTTGAAGAAGCAGATATAGTGAACCAATCTTGACTTGAGGAAAAAGCTCAACTGATAAAATCTCATGAGTTTTTTCGTGATGGTCTTTCAAATATGACAGAACAACGATAGAAGGAAGAACCGAGCTCAGGCAGGAAATAGACCAATTTGTCTTAGATATCCATGACATTCATGATCAATTGAATAAAAAGGTTGAGGCGTCTGATGCCCTACGACCAATTTTTGTGGATACTTGCTAGCTTGTGGATCGGAAAGAGGAACTCCAATTATTCGACCAAAATAATATTAATGATGCCAAGGTTGACGAAGAGTGCAAAATTGATGATGTCAAAAATAATGCAATTTTGGAGTTGGAGCGTATTGGACCTCATTCTAAATATTTTTCAACATTGTGTTTGGTTGGTGACATGGGAATTGATCCAGTCGAGCATATGAAGGAGTCAATCGATGAGGAACAAAGTGCTTATATTCTGAAATTTGTGATGTCAAGTAGACAACACGACATCCCCCACTTAAAGGCAGAGAAGTGCAAGATGCGATACCTATTGCTTGGTTCATTTATTTTTATACAACCGCCCCAGGAACGTGACAGAAAAATTGATGCAAAATGGAGGCACTATTCATATCTTCAAAGTGGAAGGAAAAGTGGTGAAAGTGATGGTGTCGTGCCACGACGTTAAATCAAGCGCTTGTTGGGAGGCAACCCAGCTTGTATTTTAATTTTTTTAATTTTTTATTCTTTATATAGTGTCAAGTTTCGTGTTGTTTTTGTTTTGCAGAGTAGGGGAAGTTTGAGTACCCGAAGTTGAAGCTGAGGAGCATGTTTGAGCTTAAGTATGGGGTCGTACAGACCCTTAATATTGAGGATCATGTCCGAGATAGGCCCGAGAAGGCCTCAATGAGTATTTCTCACCCTTGTTTTAATATTTTTCTCTATGATCATGCATCGAGGATTATGCATAAAATAAGTGTGGGGTGGGGAAACTACTTTCTGAAGTGTAATTGTATAAAACTATTTTTTTCTTTTTTATTTATTTTTTCTTTTAGAACTCGTAGTAGACATAGTCTAGGTAAAAAAAGCGAAAATTGAAAAAAAAAATTACAAATATTTCCGACTTTTCCCGACGGTGGATCTTTTGGACAATTTTCTTGAGGGAAAAAGTCTGATTAAAAATACCTAAAATCTTTTTTTCTTTTAAAGATAGTTAGGTAGTATCCCTTGGTTTTGCTTTGGGTGTCGGTTCTTTTCCAAAGATGTAGCTCGAACCGGGAACTTTAATTTCTTTTTAGGATTAGTTTAGGAAGAAACTAAGTCGTTCTGAGATACTCATTAACATGGTTGATGCTGGCACATTAGGATATGACATACATTCTGTTTTCCCGCGTATTCTGTTTGAATTGTGAAGCCTAAGTAAAGTAAATAGCATATTTTGTGACGCCCTTTCTCAGTTGTTTGACTTGTATGCCACATAGTGTAATATTGCTTAAATTTCTCAATTATGTGTGCCTGCTTGACTTGAGAGTTGAACAGAACCGTCTTGATTGAATCATGTGCAACGTGTGTGTGAGGATTTGTGATTTTTTGTGCTATCCTGTGTAGTCTAGAACTTGCCCCGTGTGTTGATTGAAGCAGAATTATAAGTGTGCTAATCTAGGAGATGATGCAAGTGTTTGTTTCTTGGTCATGGATGTTCTTGTCACATAAAAATAAAGTTTTCCATTGCTAGCCCCTTTGATCCTATGGACCTTTCTTTTGGCACCCACATTACAAGCCATACCCCTATTTTGTTCTTAATTTGATATTGATTGAACCTTTACCTCCTAAGGCACTTAGTCGCTAAAAGAAGTGAGGTGAGATATTGGGGAGTAATTTTGGAGTGGAACCATGGAAGGGACCATTGGTGCACTAAAGTTAAAATCAAAAGTCACTAGCCAGTGAACCTTGAAGTATGGAGTGTGAAGAAAAGAAAAAAAAAGAGAAAGGAAAATAAAAATTGCAAGAAAAGAAAAAAAATATGATAGTACAAATAATGGAGAAAATACACACCTCCGATTCTTATTGATTTGTCCTAGTGGAAATATAGAAGTGATTAATTGAAAAGAGGGCTATGTTGTATATGGCAAGTGAATTGGTTGAGAAGAATATGTGCTTGAATTGTGAATGTAGTGTATTAAAGTACTTAGGAGGGTTAGTCACTATTTCTAAATATATCCTACCCGTCCCTTAGCCTACATTACAAACTTAAAAGTACTAATTGATTCTAGTTTTGGCTAGCTTAAATTAGTAGAGATATACACTACGGGCAAGCTTATGGTACGACCATGAGATGCATATGAATTCTTTGTGAGAGTGAGCGAATTTTGTTCAATTGTGTGATGTCCTTAATCTATATTCAAAAGTATATTTGAATGTGTGGACTACACTATCTTCACTCTTTATTTGTTGGTGAGGGAACATGGTCTCATGATTAATTGGTAATGTTGTAAACTTTCTTGTTGGGTGAGTACATTAATTGAGGGTGCTTAGTGGTTACAAGTCGGCTTTTGAGGTTGGGTGGTGACAAATAGGTTGTTGGAATTGATTGAATTGAAAGGTTATATTTGGGCATGCTTAAATGGGAAGAATGTGAAATTTTGTGTGTTCATACTTCAGTGCTGGTACTGATCGTAGTCAAGGGTATAGTGTGTGGTTAAAAGTTAAAGTGCTCCTCTATAATTGATATTTGTACGTAGTTGGGGGTTTATTAGATAGTCCCATTCCTCGAGGACGAGCAAGAGTCTAAGTGTGAGGTGTTGATATTTAGCTTAAAGAATATATTTTAATATGTATATCGCCTCATATTTTACTTTTGTTTCATAAATTTGGGATGTTAAATGCTATGATTTATATTAATTTGAAGTGTTTTTACTTGTAGGAATGATTCGGGAGCAATTGGGGGCGAAACGGCGCAAGATTTGAGCTAAAATGAACAAAACCGGGAAAATGCGCATTTGGGCGACACAGGCAGCGCCTGGCGCCACCTATGGCGTTGGAGACAGTACTGACAATTTGGGTAGTGCCCTGGTGGGCGCCTGGCGCCGGGCTGGGCGCCTGGCGCCGGGCTGGGCGCCTGGCGCCGGGCTGGGCGCCGGTGACGTAATTTTGTCCTATTTCGCCTGGGACAAGGTTATTTCGGCCCTAAACCTACCCAACACGTATAAAAGCAAGACTAAACCTATTTTTGAGGGGGAAAGATGCCACTTTGGATATATCTAACATACTTTGAAGGAGAATTCATGTGGAGGAACACACACCGTGCTTGGAGAAGGCTTCTAACTAGTTTTTCTTCTCTTCTCTTCTTTTAATCTCATAGTTTATTAGTTATAGAGTTTTGGGTGCTACATGAACGTTGTAGTTTGAAGCTTGAATTGTTCTTATTATTTTATCATATTGGTTTACTTATTCAATCTTGTGCTTAATTATTTGATTGCCCGATCACCATCTGAATAAAATCTGGTAATCTAGAATTGAACTCAGGAGAGAAAATTCTAGATTGCATATAAGATTGAGTAGAGCAAGATCTTAACTCCGAGGGGGAGCATATTTGCGGTTACGATAGGAATATACCTAATCGCCTTGCTTGGTTACTATACGGGAATTATTAATGCGTTCTTGTTAATTCTAATTCCATAGGAATATAGACGTTAGGTTAGCTTGAATAGGCGAGTTGGGGAGAAGGCTACGAGCAATATTAACCCTGTCAACCAATAAACCAGATAAATTAATTAGACGATTTAAGTGGAAAACTCAACGGGATTGTTAGCTAACCCATAGCTCTAGAATATTCACTCACATTGAATTCACCTCTATAATTCGCTAAATTATTTTCTTTAATCTCTTAATTTGTTACTCTAGAGTAATTTTAGTTAAATATTCATACTTTAGAATTCGCTTGAATAGATTAATTGTTTGGGTTTAATTTAGTTGATAGTTAATCACAAGTCCTTGTGGGTACGATATCTAGACTTACAATCCTATATTACTTGTCAACCACGTATACTTGTTGTGCGTTTGGGAGTAAAACGTTTTTGGCGCCGTTGCCGGGGACTTAGAAATTAACTATTTTACTATATTAAATTTTTACTTTTTGCCAATTCAAGTTTTTATTTTATTTTTATTTTAACTTACTTTAATATTTTATTATCTTTGTTGACATGGCATCTTGGAACGATAATTAGTCAAATATTGGTTATTCTTATTATGGTGATCCTTATCCATATTGTGGAGGACCACACTTAGGGCAAAATTGTGCATCTCAATCTGATGTGTGGAATTTTTGTAATGTGTGTGGTTGTCAAGGCGGCCATTGGGATGGTTCTCCTAATTATTATTGTCCTTCTCAGAGTTCTTATTATAATGTTTCTAATATTGTTTATGAGTTTGATATGAGCAATGAAGTGGAGGATATGGAAAGCATGGCTCGTATTATGGACATGATGAGGAAAATAGTCAAGCAAAAAGTTCTTGATGCCTCAACTATCAAACGACTCCAGGCTAGAATGGATGAATTAATGGCCAATTTCAAAGAAGAACCTCAATTCGATGAAGAACGAGTTCCCACAAGAAAATTATTTTGAAGAAGCAAATATAGTGAACCAATCTTGACTTGAGGAAAAAGCTCAACTGATAAAATCTCATGAGTTTTTTCGTGATGGTCTTTCAAATATGACAGAACAACCGATAGAAGGAAGAACCGAGCTCAGGCAGGAAATAGACCAATTTGTCTTAGATATCCATGACATTCATGATCAATTGAATAAAAAGGTTGAGGCGTCTGATGCCCTACGACCAATTTTTGTGGATACTGGCTAGCTTGTGGATCGGAAAGAGGAACTCCAATTATTCGACCAAAATATTATTAATGATGCCAAGGTTGACAAAGAGTGCAAAATTGATGATGTCAAAAATAATGCAATTTTGGAGTTGGAGCGTATTGGACCTCATTCTAAATATTTTTCAACATTGTGTTTGGTTGGTGACATGGGAACTGATCCAGTCGAGCATATGAAGGAGTCAATCGATGAGGAACAAAGTACTTATATTCTGAAATTTGTGATGTCAAGTAGACAACACGACATCCCCCACTTAAAGGCAGAGAAGTGCAAGATGCGATACCTATTGCTTGGTTCATTTATTTTTATACAACCGCCCCAGGAACGTGATAGAAAAATTGATGCAAAATGGAGGCACTATTCATATCTTCAAAGTGGAAGGAAAAGTGGTGAAAGTGATGGTGTCATGCCGCGACGTTAAATCAAGCACTTGTTGGGAGGCAACCCAACTTGTATTTTAATTTTTTAATTTTTTTTTTCTTTATATAGTGTCAAGTTTTGTGTTGTTTTTGTTTTGCAGAGTAGGGGAAGTCTGTGTACCCAAAGTTGAAGCTGAGGAGCATGTTTGAGATTAAATGTTGGGTCTTCCCGACCCTTAATATTGAGGATCATGTCCGAGCTAGGCCCCAGAAGGCCTCGATGAGTATTTCTCACCCCTATTTTAATATTTTTCTCTATGATCATGCATCGAGGACTATGCATAAAATAAGTGTGGGGTAGGGAAACTACTTTCTGAAGTGTAATTGTATAAAACTATTTTCTTCTTTTTATTTAGTTTTTATTTTAGAACTCGTAGTAGACATAGTCTAGGTTAAAAAACGAAAATTGAAAAAAAATTTACAAAAAGTTCCGACTTTTCCCGACAATGGATCTATTAGACAATTTTCTTGAGGGATAAAGTTCGATTAAAAATACCAATAAGCTTTTTTTCTTTTAAAGATAGTTAGGTAGTATCCCTTGGTTTTTCATTGGGCGCCGGTTCTTTTCCAAGGATGTAGCTCGAACCGGGCACTTTAATTTCTTTTTAGGAGTAGTTTAGGAAGAAACCGAGTCGTTCTGAGATACTCATTGACAAGGTTGATGATGGCATATTAGGCTATGACATACATTCTGTTTTCTCGTGTATTTGGTTTGAATTGTGAAGCCTAATTAAAGTAAATAGCCTATTTTGTGACGCCTTTTCTTAGTTGTTTGACTTGTATGCCACATAGTGCAATATTGCTTAAATTTCTCAATTATGTGTGATTGCTTGACTTGATAGTTGAACAGAACCGTCTTGATTGAGTCATGTGCAACGTGGGTGTGAGGATTTGGGATTTTCTGTGCTATCTTGTGTAGTCTAAAACTTGCCCCGTGTGTTGATTGAAGCAGAATTGTAAGTGTGCTAATCTAGGAGATGATGCAGGTGTTTGTTGCTTGGTCATGGATGTGCTTGTCACATAAAAATAAAGTTTTCCGTTGCTAGGCCCTTTGAGCCTATAGACCTTTCTTTTGGCACCCACATTACAAGCCATAACCCTATTTTGTTCTTAATTTGATATTTATTGAACCTTTACCTCCTAAGGCACTTAGTCGCTAAAAGAAATGAGGTGAGATATTTGGGAGTAGTTTTGGAGTGGAACCATGGAATGGCCCGTTGGTGCACAAAAGTTGAAATCAAAAGTCACTAGCCAATGAACCTTAACGTATGGAGTGTGTGAAGAAAAGAAAAAAAGAGAGAAAGGAAAAGAAAAATTGCAAGAAAAGAAAGAAAATATGACAGTAAAAATAATGGAGAAAATACACACCTCCGATTCTTATTGATTTGTGCTAGTGGAAATATAGAAGTGCTTAATTGAAAAGAGGTATATGTTGTATATGTCAAGTGAATTGGTTGAGAAGAATATGTGCTTGAATTGTGAATGTAGTGTATTAAAGTTCTTAGGAGGGTTAGTCACTATTTCTAAATATATCCTACCTGTCCCTTAGCCTACATTACAACATTTAAAGTCCTAATTGATCCTAGATTTTGCTAGCTTAAATTAGTAGAGATATACAATACGGTCAAGCTTATGGTACAACCACGGAATGCATATGAATTCTTTGTGAGAGTGAGCAAATTTTGTTCAATTGTGTGATGTCCTTAATCTATATTCAAAAGTATATTTCATTGTGTGGACTAAACTATCTTCACTCTTTGTTTGTTGGTAAGGGAACATGATCTCATGAATAATTGTTAATGTTTATAACTTTCTTGTTGGGTGAGTACATGAATTGAGGGTGCTTAGTGGTTACAAGTCGGCTTTTGAGGTTGGGTGGTGAGAAATAGGTTGTTGAAATTGATTGAATTGAAGGGTTATATTTGGGCATGCTTAAATAGGAAGAATGTGAAATTTTGTGTGTTCATACTTGTGTGTTGGTAGTGATCGTAGTCAAGGGTATAGTGTGTGGTTAAAATTTAAAGTGATCCTCTATAATTGATATTTGTATGTAGTTGGGGGTTTATTAGATAGTCCCATTGCTCGAGGACGAGCAAGAGTCTAAGTGTAGGGTGTTGATATTTAGCTTAAAGCATATATTTTAATATGTATATCGCCTCATATTTTACTTTTGTTTCGTGAATTTGGGATGTTAAATGGTATGATTTATATTAATTTAAAGTGTTTTTACTTGTAGGAATGATTCGGGAGCAATTGGGGGCGAATCGCGCAAGATTTGAGCTAAAATGAACAAAACAGGGAAAATACGCATTTGGGCGCCACCTGTGGCACTGGAGATAGTACTGACAATTTGGGTAGTGCCCTGGTGGGCGCCTTGCACCGGGCTTGGCACCGGTGACGTAATTTTGTCCAATTTCGCCCGGGACAAGTTTATTGCGGCCCTAGACCTACCCAGCACGTATAAAAGCAAGACTAAACCTATTTTTGAGGGGGAGAGATGCCACTTTGGATATATCTAACATTCTTTGAAGGAGAATTCACGTGGAGGAACACACACCACGCTTGGAGAAAGCTTCTAACTAGTTTTTCTTCTCTTCTCTTCTTTTAATCTCATAGTTTATTAGTTCTAGAGTTTAAGGTGCTACATGAATGTTGTAGTTTGAAGCTTGAATTGTTCTTATTATTTTATCATATTGGTTTATTTATTCAATCTTGCGCTTAATTATTTGATTGTTTGATCACCAATTGAATAATATCTGTGAATCTAGAATTGAACTCGGGAGAGAAAATTCTAGATTGCATATAAGATTGAGTAGAGCAAGATATTAACTCTGAGGGTACGATATATTTATTAGTTAAATATTCATACTTTAGAATTCGCTTGAATAGATTAATTGTTTGGGTTTAATTTAGTTGATAGTTATTGACAAGTCCCTCTGGGTACGATATCTGGACTTACAATTCTATATTACTTGTCGACCACGTATACTTGCGTGTGCATTTGGGAGCAACACCAGACCCCCAATAATCACCACACACGATCGGTACACACGGTCTACAATAACAACATCGCCCACCGGGGTAGATACATAAATAGTTGAAACAAAAAACTCACGGGGCATACCCAAATAACGAGAAACGTATGATGACACATAAGAAAAGGTGGAACCGGGATCAAATAATATAGAGGCATCTCTGTGACAGACTAAAACAATACTTGTAATAACAACATCTGAAGCAATAGGAATGGGTCTGCCCGGAAGTGCATTTAAACGGGCCTGACCACCACCTGATCGACCTCCCCCTCTAGGACAACCCCTAGCTGACTGGGCGGGTGGTGGTGAAGTAACTGGCGCTGAAGCCGATGACTGATTCACCTGCACGCCTCAAACTGGAACCAACATAACACATAACCGTGTAATCGACTAATTAATAGTGGACTCCCCCACTTGGGTCGAAGCCATAGACCAAAACATACACAATAACTCATAACACATATACTATATTGTTGCCATAATACCATAGTGAGATTAAACTCAATCCTTCATAAGCTCGTGGAACACAGACCATCTAGTACTTTATATCTTCTGCAAATCTCGCATTCACTCTCGTAGTAGCCAAGCCTACTCTCTTGAGCAACCCAAATTCAAATTGTAAAATATATATTTCCCCGGTAACAGAGATCTTCCAATAAATGACACAAAGGATTACGCAAACTTCAGCACAATCCACAGGAGATAACACCACCTGCTTTGCCTCACACTAACATTTCTGTATACCTTAAACTTCCTGAGTCTAAACTCAGACCTCAACATAACATTTACTCCACTCCCAACTAGGAAACATAGAAAGATGCTTTACACACCCATAACTCGGGGCTATACCTCAAATCAATATGAAAATCGAGCACCTAATAGTCCTTCTATCCTCTAGCAGACCCTTCTCGTCGCTTCCAAATCACATGAATACATCTCGCAGTCACATCACACTCATCACGTAACTATCCAGTCATCACCTCCCTTAATAGGGACACAATAGAAAATATGGATCCAAAAACACGCACTCACGAAATCAACAGCTCAAGGCTCAAACTATAGGCAAATATACGGCCTCGAGTCCTCCAGACTGGCCCAACATCAACTCACAGAGATCACATCTTGCCCCTCAATCAGGGAATCACAAGCCATCAATGCATATTCGATACCGATCGCTCATGCGCGCATACAAACGCATGGAAAGAATTCAAAAGTTACTTTTCAAGCTGAATCAAGGATGCATGATAAGAATTCAAGAATGTGAATTTTTTTCCTAAAGGTTCTGCAGCCTCTCGAGGATAAATACAAATGTCTCTATACCGATCCGTGAAACTCTACTAAACCTGCTCATGACTCGTGAGACCTATGTAACCTAGGCTCTAATACCAACTTGTCACGACCCTAAACCTGGACCCAGTCGTGATGGCGCCTCTCATGAAAACAAGGCAAGCCGACGCTACCCATTTTGAGTATTTAATAGTTAAGCATTAAGGGACAGTCCAAACATGATCAAATAAACCAAGGTTAAGCAGTTAATAGTATAATTCATGGAAAATAACCCAACACAGCCCAATACCGGGGTGTCACTAGTCATGAGAACCTAAACAATCCCGAATACTCCAAATCAAACTACAAAGTTTAATAGAGAAACTAAGAACATGAAGAAATAAGATAGGGAAGAGATCAGGGCTGTTAACACCAATAGCTACCTAGAGACTCCTCAGATCCGCCTGAGCCGGAAATGATCAGCACTCAGGAGCAGGAACAGATACGCCTGAATCTACACACATGGTGTAGGGAGTAAAGTTAGTATTCCAACTCAGTGAGTAATAATCATAAATAAAGACTGAAAGCAGTAAATCATGTAAGGCACAAAAGCATGCTATAATGAAGCAGTAAACCATTAAAACAGTAAACCAGTGAAAGATAGGTAAAAATCCTTTAACTCAAATTTAACTTTATGAAAAGCCTTTTTCAACAATTAAGCAGGTAATTTGGCAGGCAATTAAGAAAAGATAAACACATAAAGGTTCTCCTCTCAGGTACCGTATCAACAAATCCGCCCCTCGAGCAACATCTCAGAATAATACCAGCTCCTCAGGCAACATCTCAGAATAATACCAGCCCCTTGGGCAATATCTCAGAACAATACTAGCCCCTCGGGATCAATCTCACATCACAAATGGGTACCCGCGCTCACTGGAGGTGTGCAGACTCATGGAGGGGCCCCTTACGGCCCAAGCGCAATATCAAGCCATCTTTTAGCATCATCACTAGGCTCTCTGCCTCATATCAATCACGCCACCTTGTGGCGTACATATCTCAGGCCCTCGGCCTCATAATCAATATCAAATGTTTCCTCACAACATAGGCCCTCGCCCTTACTTAGTCAAAATCCTCACAAGCCACTCGGGTAACAGTAAAACAGTGATTCTCATCCCAATTATCATTTGAAAGATCATTTAAGTGTTAAAATTGAGTAAACATGGCTGAGTACGAAAACAGTGAAATATAACATGACTGAGTTCAAGTATAAAATCAAAATAGTGAGGAAATATCAATAAAAGCCTCGAAGGGTTCAAATAGTTGGCACGAAGCCAAAAAAATGGAATTTAGCCCAAATAATGATGATAGCAAATGAATTTCAGTCAAATATGCGGTAAAATAGTCATTCGGGACGGACTAAGTCACAATCCCCAATAGCGCACGACCCCACGCTCATCATTGAGCGTGTACGTCACCTCAATATAGCACAACGATGTGCAAGTCCGGGGTTTCATACCCTCAGAACATCATTTACTATCATTACTCACCTCAATCCGGTCAAATCTCTAGCTCGCGATGCCTTTGCCCCTCGAATTGGCCTCTACTCACGTCGAATCTACCCAAAATCAGAACTAGGACGTCAAAATATGCTACGGGAATGAAGCCCAAGCGAAAATAATCAATTTACAACATAAATCCAGAAATTACCAAAACCCGACATCGGGACCACGTCTCAGAATTTGATAATTTTTGCATCAATATATTCTTTGTCTCCCATCGAGTTCATACATATCAAAAGTTCTGAAATTCGATCTCAAATGGTCCATCAAATCCTCAAGCAAAGGTCTAAGTTTACAAGCCCTAGTTCTTCAATTTTTGGCTTAGTTTCCATGATTATTTAGGTGGAATTCACATTAGAATCGATTTTTAAGTCCAAGAATCTTACCTCCAAGTGATTCCCCCTGAAGCCCTCTTCAATCCCCTTCAAAAAGCTCCAAAAAGACCAACAATGGAAGAAATAAACCCCAAAATCGCTGACAAGATGGCCTTTTAAACCTTCTGCCCAGACCTGAAATCCTTCTTCGCGAACGCGGTCAAAGCCTCGCGTTCGCGAAGCACAAATTAACTTTGACCAATTTTTCCTCTTTAGCGATCGCGACCTCCCCATTGCGAACGCGATGCTTTGCTCAGACCAACCTTCACGATCGTGTTCTGCCTCTCGCGAACGTGATGACTAAAAATCCACTGAAGCTTAGCTACCCATTTTCTTCTATGAGAACGCGATACCACCCCGCGAACGCGATGCACAACCATTTAGACCTTCGCGAACGCGTAGCCTTCCTCGCGAACATAGAGGCTTAAATTCCACCTTCCTCAACTGACCTTTCGCAAATGCGAGGGTCCACTCGCGAACGCGAAGAGTAAAATACCTGCAACAGCTGAAACAAAAATCTGCAACTCCAAACATCAAGAAATGATCCGATTGACCACCCGAAACTCCTTCGAGGCCCTCAGGACCTTAACCAAAGGCACCAACATATCCCAAAGCCTTATTCAAACTTGTACAAATCTTCAAAGCACCTCAAACAACATCAAATCAACCAAAACACATCGGATTCAAGCCTATGTTTCCAAAATCTTCTAAATTCCGCTTTTGATCAAAAACCCAACCACACCACGTCCGAATGACATGAAATTTTGCACACACATCTCAAATGACACAACAGAGCTGTTGCAACTCTTGAAATTCCATTATGACCCCTATATAAAAATCTCACCTACCAATCGGAAATTGCCAAAATATCAAGTTCGCCAATTCAAGCCTAAATCTACTCCGAACCTCCAAAACTCATTTCAATCGCGCTCCGAAGTCCCAAATTACCTCCCGAAGCTATCCAAACCATCAGAACTCACATCCGAGCCCTCTAAAACATAAGTCAACATCCGGTTGACTTTTCCAACTTAGCTTCATCCAAAGAGCCTAAGTGTCTCAAACCTTACCAAAATTATTCCGGATTCGATCTGACCAACCTGATACCACATAACATGAATAAACAAAGCATAAAGGAAGAAGAAATGGGGGAAACAGAGTGGTAACTCATGAGACGACTAGCCGGGTTGTCACATGCCCTTCACAAACGCGGAGCATCCCTCGCGAACGCGAAGGCTAAATACTCAACCTCACCTGCTAACCCTTCGCGAACGCGAGGGCCTACTCGCGAACGCGAAGGTCAATTTTTCTGCAACACTTAAGCAGATTTCTACAATCTCCGACAACATAAAATGGTCTGATTGACCACCTGAGGCCCCCGGGTCCTCTACCAAACATGCCAACATATCCCATAAAATCATTCAAACTTGCTCCAATCTTCGGAACGCTCAAATCAACATCAAAATACCAAATTCGCATCGCATTCAAGCCTAAGAATTCTAAAATTTTCTAAATTCTGCTTTCGATCAAAATATCTACAAAACCACGTCTGAATGACCTGAAATTTTGCATACACATCCCAAATGACACAACAGAACTACTGCAACTCCCGGAATTCCATTCCAACCCCCATATCAAAATCTCAACTATCATTCAGAAAATGCCAAAATTCCAATTTCGCCAATTCAAGCTTAAATCTACTCCTAACCTCTAAAACATATTCTGATCACGCTCTTAAGTACCAAATCAACTCTCGAAGCTATTCGAACCACCGGAAATCGCATCCGAGCCCTTTATCACATAAGTCAACATCCAATTGACTTTTCCAACTTAAGCTTCCTCGAAAGAGACTAAGTGTCTCAAACCTTACCAAAACCTTTCCGAACTTGAACCAACCAACCCGATCATATATAGAACCGATAAACAAAGCAATAAAAAGAAGAAATGGGGGAAACAGAGTGGTAACTCATGAAACGATCGGCCGGGTCGTTACATCCTCCCCCTTTTAAACAAACGTTCGTTCTCGAATGAGTCAAAAAATATACCTGAAGCCTCAAACAAGTGAGGATATCTGCTCCACATCTCCCGCTCATTCTCCCAGGTAGCCTCCTCCCCTAGTCGACCTCTCCACTACACTTTCACTGAAGTTATATCCTTTGATCTCAACTTTCGAACCTGACGCTCCAAAATAGCTACTGGCTCCACATCATACGTCAAATCACCATCTATATGCACGGTGCTAAAATCCATAACATGAGATAGATCCCCAATATACTTCTGGAGCATAGAAACATGAAATACCGGATGCACACTCGACAAGTTGGGCGGCAAAGCAAGCTCACAAGACACCTCTCCAATCCTCCGAAGCACCTCAAAAGGCCCAATTAACCGAGGACTCAATTTACCCTTCTTCCCAAATCTCATAACACCCTTCATGGGCGAAACCTCCAACAAAATCTTCTCACCAACCATGTACTCAACCTGAGTACCCAACTCTCAATGCACAAACCTCCAAAACTGCGATGTAAACTGAGTGCCCTTAACTAAAATGATGGAAACTGGGATACCATACAAACGAACAATTTCCTGGATATAGATCTCTGCCAACTGCTCAGAAGAATAGGTAGTACACATAGGAATGAAGTGCGCGGACTTGGTCAGCCGATCCACAATCACCCAAATAGCATCAAACTTCTTCAATGTCCATAGGAGCCCACCTACAAAGTCCATGGTATCCTCTCCCACTTCCACTCTGGAATATCCATTTGTTGTAGCAAGCCACCCGATCACTGATGCTCATATTTCACCTACTGATAATTGAGGCACCGGGCAACAAATCCCATAGTGTCATTTTTCAATATCCTCCACCAATAATGCTACCTCAAATCCTGATACATCTTTGCGGCACCCGGATGGATGGAATACCGCGAGCTATGGGCCTCCTCCAGAATCAACTCCCGAAGCTTATCTACATTGGGCACACATATCCGGCCCTGCATCCTCGATATCCCATCATCACCAATGGTCACTTCTCTGGCATCATCATGCTAAACTCTATCCTTAAGGACAAGCAAATGAGGATCATCATACTGTCACTCTCTAATGCGATCATATAAGAAAGACCGAGAAATCACACAAGCCAAAACCTAACTAGGCTTCGAAATATCTAACCTCACGAACTGATTGGTCAATACCTGAACATAAACTGCAAGAGGTCTATCCCCAACTGAAATATATTCCAAACTCCCCATAGTGACCGCCTTTTGGCTCAAAGCATCGGCTACCACATTGGCCTTCCCCGGAAGGTACAAGATAATAATATCATAATCCTTTAGCAACTCCAACCACATATGCTGCCTCAAATTGAGATCCTTCTACTTGAACAAGTGCTGGAGGCTATGATGATCAATAACCACTTCACAAGACACACCTTACAAGTAATGCCTCCAAATCATTAATGCTTGAATTATGGCAGCCAACTCCAAATCATTAACAGGGTAGCTCTTCTCATGGGGCTTCAATTGACGAGAAGCATAAGCAATAACTCTACCCTCCCACATCATAACACACCCAATACCAACTCTCGAAGCATTACAATATACGGTATATGAACCTAAGCTGATGGCAAAACTAACACTAGAGATGTGGTCAAGGCTGTCTTGAGCTTCTAAAATCTCTCCTCACACTCATCTGACCATAAAAATGAAGCACCCTTCTGAGTCAGCATGGTCAAGGGCGATGCTATAGATGTGAATCCCTAAACAAACCAGCGGTAATAACCCGCCAAACCAAGAAAGCTATGGATCTTTGTGGCTGAGGATGGTCTGGGGCAACTCTGAACCGCCTCTAACTTTTTCGGATCAACCTGAATACCCTCGCTAGACACCACGTGCCCCAAGAAAGCCACTGAACTGAGCCAAAACTCACACTTGGAGAATTTTGCATAAAGCTTCTCCTCGCTCAATCTATGCAACACGACTCACAAATGCTCCGCATGCTCCTCCTGACTATGCGAATACACAAAAATATAATCAATAAAAACTATGACAAACGAGTCAAGATAAGGCAGGAACATGTTGTTCATCAAATCCATGAATGATGCTGGGGCATTAGTCAACCCAAAAGACATCACCAAGAACTCATAATGACTATATCGGGTCCTAAAAGATGTCTTAAGAATATCCAAGACCTTGATCTTCTACTGGTGATAATCTGAATGAAGATCAATCTTGGAGAACACTCTCGCTCCCTAAAGCTGGTCGAATAAATAATAAATGCGAGACAAAGGATACTTGCTCTTAACTATTACTTTGTTCAACTATATATATTCAATGCGCATCCTCATAGTGCCATCCTTCTTCTTCACAAATAGAACCGGTGCACCCTAAGGTGACACACTAGGCCGAATGAACCCCTTATCAAGGAGTTCTTGAAACTGCTCCTTTACCTCCTTCAACTCCACTGGCGCCATACGATACGATAGAATAGAAATGGGATGAGTGCCCGGTACCAGGTCAATACCAAAATCAATATCCCTGTTCGGTGGCATGCCCGGCAGGTCTGTAGGAAACACATCGAGAAACTCCCTCACAATTGGAACAAAATCAATATTGGGAGTCTCAGTACCGACATCCCTCACAAAGGTTAGATACGAAAGATAACCCTTCACAACCATACACTAGGCCTTCAAGAATGAGATTACCCTACTGGGAACATAATCAGTCAAACCTTGCCACTCAATCTATGGCACACCCGACATAACCAATGTCACTGTCTTAGCATGATAATCCACAATAGCACGACATGGAGATAGCAAATCCATGCCTAAAATAACATCAAAGTCTACCATACACAATAACAATAGATCAACTCGGGTCTTCAGACCCCGAATAGTCACCACACATGACCGGTACACACAGTCTACAAAAACAGTATCGCTTACCGGAGTAGATACATGAACATGTGAAACAAGAGACTCACAGGGCGTATCCAAATAATGGGCAAAGTATGATGATACATAAGAAAAGGTGGAACCGGGATCAAATAGTATAGAAGCCTCTTTGTGGCAGACCGAGACAATACCTGTAATAACAACATTGGAAGCAATAGCATCGGGTCTAGCTGGAAGTGCATAGAAACGGGCCTAACCGCCACCTGATCGGGCTCCCCTCTAGGGCGACCCCTAGCTGACTGACCTCCACCCCTAGCTGGCTGGGCGGGTGGTGATGAAGCAACTGGCGTTGAAGCCGATGACTGACCTCTCTGCTTAAATGAATTTGCGAGGAGACGAGGGAACTTCCTCCACATATGAACCAGGACTAAAGGGAACCCTTAGCACCAGAATGACTAGTTGATGCACTTGGCATAGAAGAGCCCTAAACTGATGGAGCACGGGACGAACTCTGAGCTAGAAGGGCACTAAGTAATGACTGGCCCTAATGAGATTTGTGAGAACCATGACCCGATGATGCCCCACAATAACCTGGGCGAGCTGGCTGAGCAAGCCTGAATGGATGGCCTCTGCCGTGCTGAAACTGATCTCTTGAAGGAGCACCACCATAACTACTAAATCCTCGAGGCCTCTTGGCCTCCTTCTCATCTCGCTCCTGGCGACGAACTGACTCAATCTCACGAGCAATGTCCACAACCTCCTCAAAAGTAGCACCAGACACCTTCTCCATGTTCATGAGAATACGAAGGTGTGAGGCCATCCAAAAACCTCCTAATCCTCTCTCTATCTATCGGAACCAACCAAATAGCTTGACGAGCTAATTCGGAGAACCTCATCTCATATTGTGTCATAGTCATCTCTCCCTGATGCAACCACTAAAACTGCCTGCACAACTCCTCTCTGCAAGACTACAACACATACTTCTACAGAAAGAGAACGGAGAACTATTGCCAAGTAAGGGGTGCTGCACCAACAGTCCTACACCTTTAGATGCCTCCTACCAATTGAAGGCAGCTCTAGAAAACTGAAATGTAGTGAAAGCGACCCTGCTGGTCTCCAAAATACTCGTTGTGCGAAGAATCCACTAACACTTGTCTAATAAACCCTAGGAATCCTCGCCCTATGCACCACTGAAAGTCGGAGGCTGAAGCCTACCAAACCTCTCCAACCTACGTTGCTCATCCTCTAGCATGACAGGAGATACATAGTCCTGAGCAGCTGCAACCGGCAAGGATGGATGTGCCCCCAGTGTCTGAAGTCCCTGCACGACCTACTCAGGTGTGCGAGCGACGGGGGTCTGAGTGCCTCCCCCATCTTGAGAAGTAGCCGCGGTTGTAATAACTGAGAACACCTGTGCTAGGCCAGTGTAAACTGATAGAATCTAAGCCAAGGCCTTCTGAAGACCCGGAATCACAATGGGCACAACTAGTGTTTGAGTTGGTGCTACTGGAGCGTCCACAATTGGAACCTGATCCTGAACTGGGGCGGCTGGTGGATCTGCAGGTGCTGCCCTAGCTGTTGTTCGGGCCACACCCCTGCCCCTACCACGACCACAACCGCGTCCTCGGCCTTTAATGGCCACAACTGGTGGTTGTCCATCCTGACCGGTAGCGCGTGTCCTCACCATCTGTGAGAGAATGGAATAACAAAAGTTTAGTACTTGGATCAACAGATTCGCACGACAAGAATTTCAAGAATATGAAGTTTTTCCTAATGGTTTTTCAGCCTCTTGAGGATAAATGCAGACGTTTCTGTACCGATCCTTGAGACTCTACTAAACCTACTCATGACTCATGAGACCTATGTAACCTAGGCTCTGATACCAACTTGTCATTACCCTAAACCCGGACCCGGTCGTGACAGCGCCTCTCGTGAAGACAAGGCCAGCCGATACACACCCAATTCATTTTATGCAATTAAATAATAAAAACTAAGTCTTTAACATAACAATAATAATCTAAAAATAAGGTGAATAATATAGTTGCGGAATAGACATAGCACGACATCGGGGTGTCACCAGCCATGAGCATCTATCATAAAAAACTACAAGTCTGAAAGAGTCTACACGACTATTACATAACTAAAATAGAAGAAAAGATAGAGGGAGAATCACTAGGCTGCGAACGCCAACTAGCTACCTAGTGAATCTCCGGAATTTGCTGGAAAGCTCTCAACCCTCGCAAGCAGGACCTGATGCGCCTGAATTTGCACATGGGGTGCAGGGAGTAAAGTGAGTACTCCAACTCAGTGAGTAATAATAATAAATGAAGACTAAGCAATAAGAAATCACGTAAAAGCACATCAACATACTATAAAGAAGCAGTATAAAACTAGTAAAAGTAATGAAATAGTGAAAACATGTAAAAACACTTAGTTCAGAAAAGGCTTCTTTAAAACACATTTTTAACAGTTAAACAGTTAAGTGAAAAGCAGCTAGAATTGATTAACACATAAAATCCCCCCCTCGGGCAATATCATGAAACAACACCAGCCCCTCGGGCTATATATCATATCACAATGGGTACTCGCGCTCACTGGGGGTGTATAGTCTCCGGGAGGGGCCCTTACGGCCCAAGCACAATATCAAGCTATCTCGTGACATAATCAGTAGGCTCTCGGTCTCATATAAACAAGCCACCTCATGGTGTACACTCTCAGGCCCTCGGCCTCAAAATCATGAATATTCTCAATAACCTCACAACATAGGCCCTCGGCCTTACTCAGTTAGAATCTCATAAGCCACTCGGGCATAATAAAACATGATGCTCAGCCCAAAATATCATTTTAAGTGTTGAAACAGAGTAAACATGGTTGAGTTATGAAAACAGTAGAATACACCATGACTGAGTAAAAGTATAAAGTCAAAACAGTGAGGAGATATCAAGAAAAGTCCTCTAAGTGTTCAAATTGGCACGAGGCCCAAATATGGCATTCAACCCAAAACATGATGATAGCAAAGAGTTTTCAGTCAAATACGCGGTAAAATAGTCATTCGGGATGGACTAAGTCATAATCCCCAACGGTGCACGACCCCACGCTCGTCATCTCGCGTGTGTGTCACCTCAATATAGCACAGCGATCTGCAATCCGGGGTTTCATACCCTCAGGACAACATTTACAATTATTACTCACCTCTATCCGGTCCAATCTCTAGCTCGCGATGCCTTTACCCCTCGAATCGGCCTCCGGATGCTCTAAATCTAACCAAAATCAGTGCAAACAATCAAAAAATACTAAGGGAACAAATCTCATTCGAAAGAAATCAAATTACAACACAAATCCCAAAATTGGCCAAACCCGACCCCCAGGCCCACGTATTGGATTTCGATAAAATTTACATCAATAGACTCCTTATCACTCCCAGAGTTCATTAATATCAAAAGCATCAAAATCCAACCAAAACGACCCCTCAAATACTAAATTCTAAGTCTTCAATTACAAGCCATAGTTCTTCAATATTAGACTTAAATTCCATGATTAATTAGGTAGAATTCACATACGAATCGAGTGTTAAGTCCATAAATCTTACCTCCAAGTGTTTTCCCTTGAATCCCTCTTCAATCGTCTTCAAAAAGCTCCAAAATCGCTCAAAAAATGGTGGAAGTTAACCCTAAATCGTTGACAAATAGCTATTTAAAAATTCTGCTCAGGCATCCAATCCTTCTTCGCAAATGTGGTCAAAGCCTCGCGTTTGCAAAGCACAAACTGACTTTGACCAAATTTCCTTCATCCCGATTGTGACTCCCAGCTCACGAACGTGAAGACCTAGCTCCCTCACTCACCGCGAATGCGACTCCCCTTCCGCGAATGCGAAGAACAAATCCACCTAAACCCAGCTGCTCAACTTTCCTCTACGCGAACGCATCTGATACCTCGAAAACGCGATGTACAAGACCCCAGCCCTTCGCAAATGCGGAGCCTCCCTCGTGAACGTAAAGGCTAAATGCTCAGCCTCACCTACTAATCCTTCGCGAACGTGAAGGTCAATTTTTCTGCAACACTTTAGTAGATTTCTGCAATCTCCAACAAGTTGAAATGGTCCGATTGACCAACAAAACTCACCCGAGGCCCCTAGGACCTCAACCAAACATGCCAACATATCCCATAACATCATTCAAACTTGATCCAACCTTCAGAACACTCAAAACAACATCAAAACACCAAATGCGCATTAGATTCAAGCCTAAGAGTTCCAAAATCTTCTAAATTCTTTTTTCGATCAAAACGTATACCAAACCACGTCCGAATGACCTAAAATTTTGTACACACATCCCAAATGAGACAAAAAAACTACTACAACTCTCGTAATTTCATTCCGACCCCTATATCAAAATCTCACCTATCAACTGGAAAATGCCAAAATTCCAATTTCGCCAATTCAAGCCTAAATCTACTCTGGACCTCCAAAACACATTCTGATCAAACTCCTAAGTCCCAAATCACCTCCCAAAGCTATTCGAACCATCATAACTCACATCTAATCCCTCTAATACATAAGTTAACATCCGGTTAACTTTTCTAACTTAAGCTTCCTCAAAAGAGACTAAGTGTCTCAAACCTTACCAAACCTTTCCGAACCTAAACCAACCAACCCGATCATATATAGAACCGATAAACAAAGCAATAAGAAGGAGAAATGGAGGAAACAGAGCGGTAACTCATGAAATGACCTGCCGGGTTGTTACAGTATTTAAGAAGATTCTTTATGAATTCCCCTGCGTTGCTTGTTCTCGCGATTATATACCAACTAAAATTGAAATTGAATCCCTTGAATTCTGGAATTTATCAAAGGTGAATATGGGCACATTCACCTACCATGTAAACCTTAAAAGAATGCATCTATGAGATGGTTACATGTGCGTTTATTATCAGCCCGCAACTTGAATGCTAGTTTTCTTGCTCAATAATTTAATTTAGAGCATAATTTCCATATTTTCTATTCAAGAAAGTTTATCTTGATAAGTTGGTTTACATCAGAGTTGGTTTAGAAAAATAATTTGTTGAGTGCCTCCACTTAATAGCTAAACTATTCCTTATGAGAACAAAGTTATCTATATCAATTTGATATAAGTTATATACAAAAGTATATTACATTCTCCCTCACAAGTGGTTCATGATTAGGAACCAAATCATTTTATCTTATTATTATTGATGTGATGTGTATATTTTGATCAACACCATAACACACCAAGATAGGTTCCCAAAGTTGAGGGAGCAAGTTTGTCCCTACCCAAACTAGAGGGTCATGATGGGCACTCAGGCCATACCTGCCGAGCACCAATGCAAATTTTATCTAACCTTTTGTCACGACCCAACTGATGGGCCGCGACGGGCACCCGATACCTTACTCAACCGAGTACCTACATAACATATCTTTTCATGTCATACTATCACAGATAACTGAGCTGGAAGGCTGCCGAGAGATAAGTAGAATTCAAAATGTGATACCAACATATACATAAGACATATAGTCCCATAAGACCAAAATAGCCACTCGTACACTGAACATAAGCCAATAATGCCATACAATCTTTTACATACATGAAATCTGTCTACAAGCCTCTAAGAATACATAATTTTCATAAAGGTTGGAACAAAGTTCTGCTATACCAAACAATACACGTCTAAATCATACTAACCAAATAAGCAACTCTGAAGCAAATGGAGCGCACCAACATCTTTCGCTGAGCTGGTGGCCTACTTGGAGGGCTCTCGTCCTATCTATCGGGACCTACGAGCAAGAAACGCAGCATCCCCAGGCAAAAGGGACATCAACACAAATAATGTACCAAGTATGTAAGAAATGAAAATTAGAAAATAATAGACATGAGAGAAACATGGAGTAAAAGACTTGACATGTATGTTTGCATAACTCTGTGAATTATTTTATTTTTATTATGTCATGTATATGCTTATAAATGTCATACCATGCATAGTTAAATACGTTCATAACATCATCAAGCCTCTGAGGGCATCCCATCATATCACTTTCGCCACTGTGGTCAAACCATCAACGTATAACAGTTAATCAGGCGGAGGTGTGTATATAACGCCGTAACCTTTTCCCAGATCCCATATAACTATAATATACATATATACGCGTATATAACACCATCTGGTCTTGGGTCAATCTACATGTATAAATGCATGAAATGCATAAGAAATACGTTAATAAGATTTTTTCGGAATGTCATAAAATAAATATGCCTCTCGGATAAACTTTATCAAATATGTATTTTTCTGAGACCCATGAACAGAAGATATAATAATAATTCACATAGGGAATAAAGAATATAGACACCCCTAGTATTTCTATGAATATAGTCATTTATGAAAGTTGTGTATTTTGCTCGTTTTATTTGTATTATTTGGATCATGCAAAAAAGAAAGAAGGGATAGCCTTAACATACTTGAGCCGATCCTCAAGAAAATCCTTCTAACGCACTCCATCGCAATGAAACACGTAACCACGAGATCGAAATAGGGAACAATTCGTACGAAATACCCGAAGCAATAACGTTGCTATGCAAAGATAATCTTGGCTGAAGCTTTTTCGTAAGAACTTAGCAATAATGTTTGGTTTTTTTGGAAAATGATATTTGATTGAACTCTTTTCTTAATATAATAGAGATGACATTAGACAGAATGAGGAATCTTGGATGAACTCTAATAGAAAGAACATTATTATGTTCTTTTCTTAAGAGAATTGAAGATAAATTGTGAATTTGGAAAGTCATGGTTAATTATTATGTGGGCCCCACATGTCTAGCTTGGTGTCACACTTCTTTCTCAAAGTGTGACACCTTGCAACTTTAACACTTAGTAATTACTTGTAAATGGATGATTGCCACATTGGGGGAGGGGTTTAATCTTATCCCAAGGTTATTAATTAACTATGTAATGACCCGTTACCCGATAATAAATCAATTACCTACGTAATTAAAAATTATCTCAAATTACTTAGAATACTACTCACTTTTAATACACATTATATAACTTACTATCATGGTCATGTGATACCATACAAAATAAATACATACACTATTATTTCATTATAGTATCCATGTAAAAAAATACACATATTTTCTCAACTTCTAATTTTCCTAATCTCATATAAAGGGTAAACATTTTCGTACGCTTAGTTCTTAAAATGATAAAAACATAACCTTCTTTTCTTGAGAGAAAATAATTTCTATCTTTATAATAAAGAAAATCTCGTAAACTCTCTCATATTATGTGTATAACGGAAAGTAGTATTATTAATAACAATATAAAATCATATTTTTTCAAACTGTTTTACAAAAATGTTCCACTCAGAATATCATATCAAATGTATGGGATGAAACACTTATATCAACTTACTTGTGGCGTACTTCCACGTACGAAAACATAGGGTGTAACACCTTTCTTATTATCTATAAGAATCGACGAGATCAATATAAATTATAGAAATGAATCATGAACAACCAACAATGAATGATAATGGCATGAACATACATAACATGGCATGACAAGACTGTCAAGA
Source organism: Nicotiana tabacum (assembly GCF_000715075.1). Taxonomy (NCBI): domain Eukaryota; kingdom Viridiplantae; phylum Streptophyta; class Magnoliopsida; order Solanales; family Solanaceae; genus Nicotiana; species Nicotiana tabacum. Next base: position 47,899,678 of record NC_134099.1, on the reverse strand, counting down.
AACTATATATAAGGTACGATCTACCACGCAATGTAAGACTATACAACAAAAATTAGCCGACAAGACAATCCAAATTATACATGAGTCGACACCAGTCTATGAGCCTTTAAAGAAACATAAGTGCTACAACACTACCGGAATAGGGCCTCGACATACCCATAATGTCTAACAAAAATACATACCAAGATCACAGCAAGTCCGGAGATAGGATCTCGCCAATAACCGCTGAATTGGGCAGCCTACTGTGGTGGGGGAGTTGCGTCTACCTGTCTATCAGGAACTGCAACACGACATGAAATGTCCACAAATAAAATGGATGTGAGTATGAATAAAGTACTGAGTATGTAAGGTAGGAAAACATAAGTAAGAACAATAATGTAAACAAGGATAGAGAATATACAACCTATAACATCTGAGGTACCTCTGAGGGATACTAACAAGAAATACATGATATATACATGTATACAAACTTTTAAAACATATGCCTTTGTGGGCATTATCATTATCATATCATACACAGCCGTAATAGGCTCGGTAAAAACACACCCAACTATCACATGGCTCGTAGATTCGTACCCAGTCTCGTGGAGCTTGGTAAAACTCAACTAATCAGTGGTTGCACAATAGGTGTTGTACCCGACCGACTATAGCGCGACTCGATAGAGTAAAATAAATACATATATATAATGCCTGCTGGACTCATTTGAATCATATTCCGAACATTTCAGAGTGACATAAGGATGGTATCCTCCGTACACGTTATTAGGACTAACTCTTCATTATGAATCTTATAAGAATTAGGAAGTACCAACAACATTGATAACATAAGAATAAGGGAAGCAACATCAACATCAATCATTCCATAAGAAGGGAAACATTGTAAGTATTGCTAGCTTCTAAGAGTGGAGTATCTTTGGAAGCTCATTCATTACATTATGTACAATCGGAGTCGTGCAAAAGAAGGAAGGGATAGCCTCACATAACTTGTATATACTGACCAACCTTAAGTTATGCAAATGTCACGACTCCTTAGTCTGCAGAAAGAGAAATGACACTATCGTTATCGTTTAAGTGTCCTAACTATTATGTATCGACTACAACCTACTTTACTATGAACCGGATGTCACGACCCAAGTTCTCCCTCTGTGAACCGTCATGACGACACCTAGTATCCATGACTAGGTAAGCCTAACATTTGCATAAATGAAAGGAAAACATAAAGGCAACGACTAAAAGGAAATTTTAAATAAGTAATTAAGATGCCTCTCGACATATACAATAATCACTCTCGAAATGTATACAACTATCCCAAGACCTGGAACACCATGAGCCACAAACTACAGAATGAAAATAGTATGTCTATACACTAGAGTCTAACGAAAAGGAGATACAGGAAGTATTTGACATGGGGAAGAGTAGAAAGGGACTTCGAGGTCTTTAGACGCGACAGATATACCTTGAAGTCTCAAAAGCTATCTCGGCTCACTAAAAACGAGGCCGATAGGAGGCACCTAGATCTACACAAGAAAAAACATGTGCAGGGAAGGGCATGAGTATACCACAGCGATACCCAGTAAGTGCCAAGCTTAACCTCAGTCGAGTAGTGATGAGGTCAAGTCAGGGCTCTACTGGTATATATATAATAAAACAAGAAAGAATGAAATACCGCAGTAAAATAAGCAATGAAATTTAACATGAATGAATCATATAAGACGACAGTTCAGTACATAGAGATAACAATAGGGGATCTCCCGAGATACCGTCTCGTAGTCCCAAACGTATATGTGTAGGGGGATCTCCCTGAATATTGTTCCGTGGTCCCAAAGTAAATATGCAGAACAGGGGGATCTCCCGGAATATCGTTCGGTAGTCCAAAAGTAAATATACAGTAAAGGGGGATCTCCCGAAATACTGTTTTGTAGTCCCAAAGTAAATATCCAGCTCAACCAACGGAAATAACAATTACAACATGAAAGCCTACAGTTTAAATTAAGTTTAAATCAAGGAAAAGTAGGAAAATCACTAACACATGTTGCACAGAGTTCAGATAAACAATTAAGGCAAGTGGACATGCTGTTTTAAGCTAACAGGATACTACGCATGCTGATATAACTCAAATAAGAAGGAAAAGCAGGCTATTACTGAGTATAAATCAGGTTTTTACAACAATTAGCATGTGTACGTACTCATCACCTCATGTACATGGTGCTCACATATCAAACTCAGTAACAAATCCTAAGGGGAGTTCCCCACACAAGGTTAGGCAAGCCACTTACCTCGAACCAAGCTCAAAAAATCAGTCACAATGCCTTTCCCATGAATATCCGGCTCCGAGTGGCCCATATCTAGCCAAAATCAATTACATAACATAAATATGACTATAAGAAACTAATCCAGCTAATGAAATCAAAGCTAAAGCAAGAAATCGGAAAATCTCCCTAAAAAGCCTCCACGGGCCCACATCTCGGAATCGGGTAAAAGTCACAAAATATAAATACCCATTCACTCATGAGTCACTAGTACCAAAATTACTCCAATCCGATACCAAAATCTCGATCAAAATCCAAATATTCGGCCTAAGAACTTTTCTCAATTTTTCCTAATTTTTCCACCCCAAATCACTAATTTAATGATAAAATCAAAGACATAATCATTGGAATTAACCAAAACTAGGTAAGAATCATTTACCCCAAACACCCACGTTGAAAACTCTCCAAAATCACCTAATTCGGAGCTCTAAAGTCCAAATGGTGAAAAATGACATAAACCCTCGATTTTGAACTTTTAAATCTACCCAGGTGCGTTCTTCTTCGCAAACAAGGCATCACTCTCGCGAACGCGATAAAAAATCTTTTACTGACCCGGAATTCCTCCTCTGTGAATGCGAGGGACCTCTCGCAAACGCATACCTTTCACTGGCTGACCCTACGTGAATGCGGGACCCTCTTCGTGAACACGAAGTCTTAATGCCTGAAGCTTCATCTGCTTGTTTCTCTACGCAACGCGGGGACAATATTGCAAACATGTAGGCTTAAGGTCCCACATCTTCGCGAACGCAGGAACCACATTGCAAACTCGAAGAACAACTCAGCTGTCATCCCCAGTTGCCTTACTCGAATACGAGACCTCTCTCGCGAATGTGGTGAACAAGAGGTATGCAACAAAACACCAGAAATCTACCAACTCCCAAGGTCCAAAAATGATCAGTTAACCATCCAAAATAAACTCAAGGCCCCCGGGACCTCAAGAAAACATACAAATAAGTCCTAAAATGCCATACTAACTTAGTCGAGCCCTCAAATAACATAAAACAAGGCTAAAATCACAAATCACCCTCCAATTCAAATTTAAAGAACTTGAAACTTCAAATTTCCATAGCCGATGCTCAAATGTATCAAATCACGCCCGAATGACCACAAATTTTGCACACAAGTCATAATCAACATTACGGACCTACTCCAACTTCCAAAATTGGATTCCGACCCCTATATCAAAAAGTCCACTACTCGTCAAAATCTCCAAAAATTTGACTTTCGACATTTCAAGCCTAAATCAGCTACATACCTCCAAAACACAATTCGGACATGCCCCTAAGCTCAAAATCACCAAACGGAGCTAACAGACTCAACGAAACTCCATTTTTGATTCATTTTCACACAGTTCCAACTACGGTCTGAATCCTAAAACTTAATCCTCCATTTAGGGAGTAAGTGTCCCATAACACTCCAAAAACCAAATGAAACCTCTCATAAGACACAATAGCAGAAACTGATACAGGGGACGCAGTTAATAAGGGATCGTTGCTATAACTTTCAAAACAACTGGCCGGATAGTTACATCATCCTCCTCTTAAAGCAATCATTCGTCTTCGAACGAGCATAGAGACATACTTGAAGTGGTGAAAATATGAGGATAACGGGTGCGCATATCCTGCTCGGTCTCCCTAGTCGCATCCTCAACCGGCTGACCCCTCTACTGAACCTTCACCGAAGCAACGTTCTTTGACCTCAACTTTCAAACTTGCCTATCCAAAATAGCCACTGGCTCCTCAACATAAGATAGATCCTTGTCCAACTAGACTGAGCTGAAATCCAACACGTGAGATGGATCACCGTGATACTTACAGAGCATAGAAACATGGAATACCATATGAACTCCTGCTAAACTGGGAGGCAAGGCAAGCTCATAAGCAACCTCCCCAACTCGTCGCAACACCTCAAATGGACCAACGAACCTTGGGCTCAACTTTCCCTTCTTATAAAACCTCGTGACACCTTTCATAGGAGAAACCCGGAGCAAGACCCACTCTCCAACAATGAATGCAGCATCGTGAACCTTTCGATCTGCATAACTCTTCTGTCTTGATTGGGTTGTGCAAAGTCTATCCTGAATCAACTTAACCTTCTCCAAGGCATCCTGAACCAAGTTTGTACCCAATAATATGGCCTTGCCTGGCTCGAACCAACCCACTGTGGACCGATACTGCCTACCATACAGAGCCTCACACGGTGCCATCGGAATACTGGATTGATAACTGTTGTTGTAGGCAAACTCTGCAAGGGGCAAGAATTGATCCCAAGAGCCTCTAAACTCCATCACACACGTATGGACCATATCCTCTAAAATCTGAATAGTGCACTCGGACTGCCCATTTTTGTGAGGGTGAAATGTTGTGCTCAACTCCACCCGAGTACCACACTCATATTTTATGTCCCTCCATAATCGTGATGTAAACTTCGTACCCCGATCAGAGATGATAGATACTGGCACGCCATGAAGTTTGACAATCTTGCAGATATAAACTCGAGCCAGCTACTCGGAGGAATAGGTAGTTATCACATGAAGTAAATGAGCTGACTTGGTCAGCCTATCCACATTCACCCATACTGCATCAAACTTCCGCTGCGTCCGTGGGAGTCTAACAATAAAATCCATAATGACCCCCTCCCGTTTGCATTTCTGAATTTCTAACGTCTAAAGCGAACGCGTAGGCTTAAGGTCCCACATCTTTGTAAACGTGGTAAGCATATCGCGAATGCAAAGAACAAGTCAGTTGTCCTCCCTAGTTGCCTTACACGAACGCGAGACCTCTATCACAAATGCGACAAAGAACAAGTCTACAACAAAACACTAGAAATCTTCCAACTCCCAAGGTCCAAAAATGATCTGTTAACCACCTGAAATCAACCCAAGGCCCCCGGGACATTAACTAAACATACCAATAAGTCCTAAAATACCATACGAACTTAGTCGAGCCCTCAAATCCCATCAAACAACAATAAAATCACAAATCACCCTCCAAATCAAACTTAAAGAACTTGAAACTTCAAGCTTCCACAACCGACGCCGAAACCTATCAAATCACGTCCGAATGACCCCAAATTTGGCACAGATGTCATAATCAGCATTATGGACCTACTCCAACTTCCAAAATTGGATTTTGACCCCGATATATAAAAGTCCACCACTGGTCAAAATCTCCAAAATTTTGACTTTCTGCATTTCAAGCCTAAATCTGCTACACACTTCCAAATCATAATCCGGACATGCACCTAAGTCAAAAATCACCCAACGGAGCTAATGGAATTGATGGAACTCCATTCCGGAGTCGTCTTCACACAGTTCTGACTACGGTCCAACTCCTAAGACTTAAGCCAATGTTTAGGGACTAAGTGTCCCAAAATACTCCAAAACACAAAATGAAACCTCTCGGAAAGACACAATAGCAGAAATAGATGCGGGAAAAGCAGTTAATGAGGGATCGGGGCTACAACTCTCTCCCGGTCATTACACCAGACAGTACCTCCCCTATTTATATTACTTCCCACAAGTTAAAACAATCACCAAACAGCACAAACAACATCAATAATAATCATATTGAGCATCCTAAAACAGTCCACCAACCAACAACATTAGTAACAAGCCTTTTGATATATATCTCACAAGTTTTACCTTCAACGACTTAGCCGTAACTTGGATAATATTAAATACCTGTAAAGTAAGAGGTTCCTTACCTTTATAAAGAAAGAAAAACTCCAATTTGACCTTAATTTACAACGAAATATCCCTCCAATGCAGCCACAAGGACAAGGAAGCGAAACTAGCAATCAATTAGGGATTTTCGGCACTAGATTCACTTTAGGAGACTTGAAATAACCTAAGGTTGATATTAAAGACTTGAGGGAGTAATTTACAGAACATAAACCACTTAAAGCAACCTCCCACACAAGCTAGAACAACAAAAAAAATCAGTAACACCAAGAAGAACAAGAAACTTACTAGCGCCACGGGATTCCCGGCACTTGATTTGTATTTTTGTTTGGGTCTTGGATCATGAGAGAACCTTGAGAGAGTGTTTTTAGGGTTCTAAGGTTTTAATATACTGAAAAATAATGACTTAAAATGGGTTTGAGGCATCTTATATATATCCATATGTCTTAAACTGCCTATGTGGGCCCCATAAAGAGCTACTTGCACAATCTTGCGAACATGCATATATCTCTCTACTCTGAGATAGTATTGACAAACGGTTTAATGCATTGGATATTAGACTCATAGATATTAAATTTTGTATGTATATCACCGCGTAATTCCAATTAAATTGGGAGAAAATCTTAGTAACATTTTGACCTAAAGTTTAAGTAAAATTATGAACGTAAGTTGCGACAACTTTTGTCGACTTTTGTTTTATAACTCGTTTGACTTCAAGAATTATGATATGGTTATTATATGATTCAAATACCATAAGACACAACCTCTTGGGAATATTAAGCACCTTTAATTTTACCGAAAATACGGGTTACAACATCCTTGATTCGTTTAACTTCTAATACTTGTTAACTCTTATACAACCTTATATCATTTAAGACCAATAAGATTAACTTCCTATCATATCAAAGATAATATCTTCTCAGATTTTTGTCTCCTAACTTACAGCGTGAACCAGTGCACATGAATATGGGTTGTAGCAAAGTTAGTTTTTCTAATATGAGGGGGAGAGAGTGTAAACAGTTGAATTTTTTTTACATGGAACGAATTATCATTTAAACATCTACATCCTCGAATAAGATAATATGAACTTGATGTTTATAAAAATATAATTCATTTGTAATATATTGCAAAGCATGCCAAACGCATTTTTTGACCCAAAGAAAATAACTATATTCTCGCTCTAAATGCTCTTATTAGAATAAATCCTAGAAGGATAAAGTCTATGGTATGGCTGAAGCAGATAGACTAATCGTTACCAAATAAAATTTTTGATAAAGAAGAGGAGCAAGTATCAAAATGATCATAATAAAGAGGTAAGTACTCTAGAAGAGTACATGAAACAACATTTCATAAATCCTCAAGAGAGGTTTAGGTACCTGAAATGTATAAAGAGATCTACTTTTTATGTCTATAGGAAAAAATGTTGGAACCTATTTAAAATGTTTGTCTCAAACCGACAAATTATCATAAATATTTCCTGTTGCAATTAGTTCTGGGTCATGAACCTAATATATCCTATTTAAGAATTTTTTGATGCACAATATATGTGCCTGTAGAGCCATATCGCACCAAGATGGGTCCCCAAAGAAGGTTAGGACTATATGTTGGGTTAGAATTTCCCTTCATTATTCTCTACCTCGAAACATTAACGAGATTTGTTCAGCGCTCGATTTGAAGATTGTCGATTCGATGTGGCATTTTCCCCAAAATTAAGGGGATAAAATGGTGAAACCAGATGAAATTTTTTGTGAAAAAATCTATTATTGTTTGATATTGATTCACGTTCCTCTATTTGTGAAAAAGAAGTGCAAAGATTATTTATTTGTATAAAAAAGCAAATCAAATGCTGTACACATTTACAGATCTGAAAAGGGTAATAAAATCACACATTCCTTCATAGAATGTTCCAATCCGTATTGATGTCCTTGTTGGAAAATCTTCTAGTGTCATAGCTAATGAGTCAAAGCACGCCTAAAGTGTTGTCATGCCCCGAACCTGGGGGGTGAGACCGGCACCCGATGCCTTCACTTCTGTCATGACTCGAACCTGGGGCGAGACCGACACCCAGTGCCTCTCCTATCCTTACGTGCAAACTTGCGACTAAGGGACTCTGAGCATATAATGTCATAATTTGGCCATGGGACACATTGCAAGACAATTTGCAAACACTGACTAAACATCAATACAAAGCCAGGCTGACAAGGCTATCATAACTACTACAACTGGCAAACTAACAAAATATACATACAAGGCCTACAAGCCCAACATACTGCACTAACTGATAGGATATGTCTATAAGCCTCTATTGATGGATGTACTGTGATCGAAACAGGGCCCCGTTCTATCCATAACATATATATACATATATACACAAGATGTACATAAAACTCTAGACCTTGAAACCCTAAAGGACGCAGAGCTTACCGATTAAGCTGAACTCGGGCAACACCTACTGAGGAGGTCTACTCGTCTGTCTATCTAAACATGCACGCATTAAATGCAGATTCCCCGGGAAAAGGGAACTTCAGTATGAAATAATGTACCGAGTATGTAAGGCAATGGAACTGAAAGTTGAAATTGAATTGATAATATAATAACTGAAAGTAACTGGGAGTCAAAGATAATCTGAAGATATGCTTTCCTTCTAATACTGATTCAACTCTCTCAATATAGTAAGTAAACTAGCTATCCGACCTTATAGGGCTCGGTATACATAGCTGCTCTACCGTAGTAGGCTCGCTCATAGGCACTCGGCCATACTAGGCTCTATATCTCAGCCATTCTGAGCTCACTCATAGGTGCTCGGCCATAGTAGGCTCGGTATATAACTTACCATCTGATCAGGGGTTGCCCAATAGGGGGCCTGCCCACCGATTATAGCTCGATGGTGGTGAAAATACTGTAATACTGTATATATATAGACCCTCTGCTCTCTTGACTAGAAAAAAGACAATACTAAACTGAATATTAAGTCCCGATAAGGGAGAATACTGCAACTTATGAGACTAGGAAAATGTACATAAATTCAGGAATATGAATTTCTCTTTATATCTCGTTATTAAACACATGTAGTTACTAGATAACGCTAAAATGAAGGTAGGGCTTAGCCTTAACATACCTGAGCTAATTCTCTTAACAATCCTTCTAACATACACCAATCGTGATGAAACACGTAAAGTTAACCGAAGTAGGGAAAATTCGTATGATATTCTTGAGAAAGATTGTACGTGCTCACTTAGGATCACAAAATCCCATTGCGATTACACAATATAACTTCGTTGCAAACCTCTTAAAATTGCAAATCCGTATTGAAGCTTCATCTGTTGCCTTCAGTCCATATAGAATTGCAAATCTCTTAGAATTGCAATTGTAACATATTCATTTTAATGATTATATTGGAGTCTTTAGCAAAGAGAGTGGGCCCCACTTGGATGACTTAGTCGCAAAATTCTTATTAAAATGTGCCACCTTTTTACATGACTTAAGAGTCATTTCTTGGCTAGATCAAGAACCTTGGGCTGCCATGTTAAGGGTTAATCCTTATCCAACAATTATCCACTTAATTCCTTAATTAATTTGTTACTCACTTTTGACACACCTTTTACACTTTACTATTATGGTCATGTGGTACCTTGTATGGAACTAATCCATAAATACTGGGTATTATAGCTCGAACTATATTTTATCCCAAAATATCAAACTTTGACGAAATTCATTTTTTGCAATTTATTTACCCTCTCACCTTCACAAATTTACTCATCGCTTGCTGAAATAGCATAATGCTTATAATCTCAAAATAATCTCTTTCCAGAACTTACATCGATTAACTTATGATGAAACTTCAATGTACGAAAATGCGGGATGTAACATCTAATTTTTGAGCTTATATAAATTTACTTATAGAGTACTTTCATGTATGAAAAAATTAGGTGTAACAAGCGTGGCTGAGCGTTGGGTTCTAAGGATCGAAATCCTAGAAAAAGAAAAACAAATGATCAAGATGACACTACGAACGAGTCTCATAAAGAAATCCATGATTGAACCAATGCTAAGTCTTTAGAGTAAAAATGGTAATCACAATTAAATTTGATATTGTAGTTCTAAAAATACGTGATCTATTTTTATGCTAGTTGTTAGGCAATGGATGTTAAGTAAAATATTAGAAAGCAAGATTATATCTCGAAAACAATGCAATAGTCAAACCAAACGACTAAAGATCTAGGCCTCGAGCTGGCATATTTGGGGCCTCGAGGTCGAGCTTGGTGGACGGCTTAGGGCAATCGAGGTAGGATTACAGTTATGAGAGCTATGATGATGGTTCTTTATGATCAATGATAAGCAATAAATGAATAACAATGAATAGAGCACAAGCAATAAATGGAAGTAACGAGATCAAGAGAATATGTTAGAGAGCAGAGAGAATGTTCTTGTATGTTTAGTATTGAATATCATATGATCTACAAAATGACAAGGATCCCCTTTATATATGAGGGGAAATCCCAACATAGTACAAATATATTTATTACAATGATATGGGATTGGTACAATAATTTAATGCCATGGTAGGGGTTTGGACTAGCCCTTTAGGCTTTGTCAGCTCTAGTTACACGCCTTGGGAACTTCCCACTTTTTCACCATAACCGTTGATCTGCACTGCCCCGAGGTCGAGCGTCGATAGCCCCTCGAGGGTAAATCTCGACCATAGCCTCAAACTTTTAGAAACGTGCTTATGAAATGTCGTGGTGATCGAAAATTGGACCCTCTGATTTTACCGTATACATGGACCTGCATTTCTTAGAGTTAAGCGATAAGAAATGACTTGGATATACATCTCCTCGACCATCCCGCAATGATGTCATACGTATAATGTAAGCCTTCGTGATAATTGAGGTGTCCCGTCGGTTCATCTTTCTAGAACCATTCAATGCACTGCCGACTCTTATTCTCTAAAGCGATAATATCGCCACCAGTTGTTCCAGAAAGTGTGTTGATTGCGCCTGCCGATACGTCTTTAAAAGACATTGATCGCGTCGTCGGTTATGCTTCCACCCTTTCTATAAATGGAAGCCTTCTTGAATCAACTCTTCATTCAAATGTACTTTAACAGCCTTTCACCACTTTTATTCTCTTCATCCTTATCAATTAGTATTTCCTCTACTTGAGGCCCGTGGCCTTAAGGTTACATGGCGGCGTTCTTATCAGTCATGCCATGGCTTTTTTTCAGGGCTTTTCCTTACATAGTGAGATTATACTGATTTGTTGTTGTTGTTATTGTTGACCCGAGGATGAGAGAGAAATCTCAAATTGTCCTCGCATTAGAGGATATGAGGACTATGAACTTCTACTCATCTCTCCTGACTACCCGGTGCAGTGCCACACTCCTTTTGCTTTTCGTGGAGTAAGGTTGTACTATCTACTAACCATTGTATTTCGCACTGGTGTAACATCTCAAGAAGTGGCTTCATAATAGTAATACTGGCGAGATCCGTACTCGCCAGATTTTTTACCCAGCCACTTTTTCATCCCTCTCCGCTCCTTCATCTTTTTCTTCTTTTTCATCTTTTTCTGCTTCTTCTTCATCGTTTTCCTCTTCTTCATCTTCTCCCTTGAAGATGCCATTTTGGAATATTGAGATGAGGCCCCCGAGGAGATGATGCTCGAAGACACTGCCGCCGAGGATGCACCCCGAGAATAGATTAGACTCTTGGCTTTTATTATATATATTATTTCTTTTTTTTTTTGCTTCTTTGTTTCTATGTAAGGACCCCTCATGGGATTTTGTAATTATGGTTTATTAATACAAGAATATTTGTTCAATTTGTCTCTGATTATGTTGAATTCCCTATTTATTTGAGTTTGGGAAAAATTCGAGCATGTGACTCTACCGGTTGGCCCGAATATCGGATCAGGGCATAGGTATTTCCTCGGTTCTTGATCGGCCAATATGATTTCCTCTGAAACACTTTGTCGTCTCTCAGATCAAGCCCAGATTAACCTGGTACAGACTTAGGCTGCCGAAACAAACAACTTTGAATCGAGTGAGAATGAGGCCTCAATTTTTAGAACAAACATAGCCCCATTTAGATCCCATTGGTAGTTCTCGAGGGAGAATTTTCTCGAGTGCCTGGGAATAAAGATAGCCCCAAGACTTTCATGGACAATCTCCCAATGAGATTTAGCCTAAGTTCAGGTGGCCCAAAAACATGATTTGAACTTAGCATGAAGGTAGACCTGGGGCTTCATTAGTAATTCTTAAGTGCGAACTAGCTCGAGCTCAGGTAGCCCGAGGGCCAAGGAATTGGGTAAATGACCCGCATTCACAATAGCAAAAACCCTCAAGGTAGGATGCCACCTCGAGATTGGGCTTAGATATGAGCAGCTCTTTTTAGAGCTTAACTTTCGTTTTGGCAGGGGACCTCGAGATCGAGCGCTATCTTGGAACTCATAGTGATATTAACGACTACTTAGAATCCTTTCTTCTTTTTTGACAGAGGTCCTCAAGATCGGGAACCATCTCGAGTCCTTTAATGATGTTAATGGTTCCTTAGAGCCTTTCTTGTTTTTTAATGGAGGTCCTCGAGATTGGGTACCATCTCGAGGCGTGTATTGATATTGATGGCTCCTTAGGGCCTTTTTTTTGGTGGAGGTCCTCGAGATCGGGTACCATCTCAAGGATCATAATGTTATTAATGGCTCCTTAGAGCATATCTTCTTCTTGATGTATATCCTCGAGATCGGGTACCATCTCGAGGCTTGCAACAATGCGGAGGTTTTCGATCCCTGAAATATCGTATGGCAGCATTAATTGCATGACATGGTTATGAAGCGACCAAGGCAATTCCGCTGGTACATCTTCCCAAAGAAAAATAAATGTCTTAGTCAGCATTTTTAATTGCCCTTTGAGATATGCGGATAGTCGCTGCTTTCTCCACATATAGGGTTGTATTCATTCTTTTGGGGATTTCACTATTCTGAGTAGTTATCCTCATCTACAGAGTTTTTCTTTCCTGCATTAGGACCTTTTCCATTTCAACTTTGATGCCCTTGCTCGAATTCCCACTCCAATTCCCTAGTTTTACCACATTTATGGTTGCTACACTAGGGTCTGCTTGGCAAGGAGAGGGGAGTTCCGCCCTTGAAGGCTTTTTGAAACAAAATGCCTGGGGTCATTGGGAGTATGCCTCAAAGTCTATTTCTTTAGTAGGAGAAGTGCACCTTGAGTCATTGAGGAGAGATTCCGGATAGGGGGAAAAGGTAGTACTGCGGGCACCTTCCCCAGATGAGAGCATCATGGATCACGCCAAGGGGTTTTTGAACATGTGCACGTATCCTTTCATGCTGGGCCCCCTGATAGAGTTGTGCTTGACTTCTATCGAAAATACCCGGTTACCCTGGCGTAGGTTCACTCTTAGCCATCTCATCATGTGTACCAGCTTTTTCACCATCGAGGTCTACTAACCCTAAGATGCTGATCCACCACGCCTTTCGTTGTTGATGATGAAGAAAACAAAGATCGGGGGTGGATAAGAAGATTCGCTTGAGTACGGACTGTCAACATTATCCTTGTATAATTTATGCCATTTCCTGAGGAATGGAATTTTACACCTAAGTAGTACACTCGTGCTTTTGTAGTTTTTAATTATGGTGAAGGCGGGCTCCATAAATGCGCCTTCCTTTCCCTTTTTGCAGCAATTTCATGGATGTCATGTGAGGTCCTCGACCTGCCGGATCGAGCTCGAAAGTTGGAGACCCGCTTGACTTATAATCAGCGTAAGTGGAGAGCTTTGTATAGCAGTAGATGGGAGGCAAAACACCATGGTACATGCTATGCGATTTGCTCCCCCTCTTTTTAAGGCACTTTCTCTTTCTGCGTACTAACTCTGTCATTGTAGGCATTGGGATGTTATTTGAAGCGAGATCATGCCCTCTAAGAGAGGGAGGAGGATCGCTGGCTTCAGGACCGAGGGATGATAATAATATTATTAAGCACAAAAGGTCTTAGCGAGGCGATGATGACGACAACAAGAACGCCCAGCCCGGAGTCTCAGAGAGAGCGTATTAGCTGAACCTGCAGCACCCGAGTTCTCTGTCTTTAGAAAAATGGTCCCTTCTCCGCTTCCATGTTCTTTTCTCGTCGTAGGAACCTCGAGGAGCGAGGGATCTCTACCATTTAATTCTTCTCCCGTCGAAGGTACTTCGAGGGGCGTTCGAAGCCAGGGGCCACACATGTTGGATGATTGTATACCAATCGGGAGTGGTTCTGTTGGGGTTGACAAAGCCGAGCTAACAAATGTGTGTTTGACTTTCGAGGGAGATTAGCAGCTCTGCTCTATGGCGAGTTTTAGCTGATCGCATTGGTTTTATAGTTTTTGCAATTTTAGCTCTCGTATCATGTTTCTCTTCCACATGCTTTTAACAAGCTCAAATTGGAGCTGCTTCGTCGTGAGGCCAGGTTACGAAAAGTCATAGATGGGGAGAAATTCCTCAGGCTTCTTTGCGATGAAAGGGAAGACAAGTTGGCACACTTGCGGTATAATGTGAGTCGTAGTCTGAACTACGAAGGCTACCTCGAGGAGCAGGTAACTTCTGTTTCAAGGGAGTGCACGTTTCTTCTTCTATCTTCCGAGGCTAATGTTTCATTTACTTTAGCTGCAAAAAAAGACGGAGGATCTGGAATGCCTTAGGAACAAAATTGGTCAAGCCAAGCGCGAGCATGATGAGCAAAAGGCTTGGGTGGACACCCAGCTATCGGCTAAGAAAGATGCTTTGGCCAAGGCTTCCGCCCTCGAAGTGCAACTTCGCAACGCTCACGAGAACAGTATGGTCGGAACGGACATGATTCCAAGGCTCGAGTCCGAGCTCCTAAAGATGAAGGCCGAAGTTGTAGATGCCCGGGATGAAGCCGTGACAATCCAAACTAAGGCTGATAAAAAGGTGGCAGTCTATTTGAAGGATGCTGCCGACGCTCGTGATGAGCTAAGGGGGGCTCTCGAGGATATTCATGCAATGTGCTTCAATCTCTCAGAAGAGATGAAGCAGGCGAAGGCGGAAGAATATGATGCTATGTTCCTTCTGTCTGGTGCCAAAGATGGCGAGAAAGAGGCTGACGGACTATAGTGCCCGAGGGGTACATAGATTGGATTAGTCCTTTCCTTTCTTGTTTTGCGTAGAGTGCTTTCAATGAACTTTGTAAATGAAGCTTATATTCTCTCACATATATGTCTAAAAGGAAGCCTCACAGTTTTATTTTTCATGCATTTCCCTTTGCCTTGATTTTAGCCAGATGAACTGGTCTTTAAGTTAAAAGGATTCCTCAAATTCATGGTATGGCCTTGGGGCTCATTAGGCTGGCCCGTAGGCTCTAACGCGCTTGGTCGGTATGACCCTTTAGTATAAGCCAGCGTTTGAGCTCTTATGCTTTTGCTCTTAGCCATATTTAGTTAACTATTTTGGGTTCAGTCTCCGAGTTGGGTATCGACTCGAGCTCATTCGACACTCAAGTTTTTGAATTTAAAGTTTTCCCTTAGGCTCTTACGCGTTAAGTTGGTACAACCTCTTGTATGGGCTAGCGATAGTGGCTCATACGCATTGGGTCGATATGATCTCTTGTATGGGGTGGCGATAGTGGCACTTATGCATTGGTTCAGTACGACCTTTTGTATGGGCTTTATTCTTCCCTCGTTAAGGACTTTTTGAAATTGTGTTTGCCTGACTCTTCGACGGTTCGATGAAACCTCAATTGTGAGTTGTTGTATGGCGATGATCGAGCACCTCGGGAGGTTTGGCTTGGCAGTTGGGTATCTCGAAGCCTATAGTTTGGAGCTGACATGGTCGAAGCTTTTTTGCCTATGTCGAGGGTAGCCTATTTAACCGGTTCTTTTCGAAGTATTTTTGAAGTAATTGAAGGCCTATGATTTTATAGCGACAATCGAGTGTCCCCGAATCGCATTAGTTTGGCTAGTACAGCCTTGTGACCGTGGTCATTTGCGTCTAGCCGGAGCCTTTCAATCCCCGAGTGAAGTAGTTTCGACACCTATATCGAGGGTATGCCTTTTTAGGGGTCTTACAAGTTCGATATATAGCCTTAACTTTGATATCGGGATTATGCCTTTCGTAAGGTCTTATAAGTTTTTGCATGCCTTTGAGATTTTATAGTTTGGTTACTTGGTACAAGTACGGTTCATGCCTTACTTGAGGTCTTACAGATATTGTTGTTTCCTTTTATAGGTCATACAAGATCGAGATTTCCCACATGGGGTCTTACGGCCTCGGATTCTTGATGAGTCGATGGGGGTGGCAATTAACGGCACTCCCCGAGCCGTCGAAAGTTTCTTGGCTCAGGAGCCATTCCTTGTTAACTTGGTATTGCCTTATAGAGGGCTTACAAGTTCGAAGTTCCAACCCAGAGGTCGTGTGACTTCGGGTTGTTGATGCCAGTCCCCGAGTGTTTGGGATGCTTTATGACTTTGCAGCAATTTTTCTAAAAATACTGAGCTTCTATGAGACGTGAAATGCTTCGAAAAGTATTCTTTGATTTATTGGTACAAGTATACACGTCTTCGCTGTTAAGGGCTCGGTTATTCCATACGGACATGGTTCGTTTGACCGTTTAACTCGGTACATTATTTTCCTATCGAGACCCCATTTAGCGCATTTTGGCTTCTCTGAGTGGGAGACCTTCCGGGGGGATGCCTCCAAGTATTCGAGGTTGATTGAAAAAGAATCCTTGAATACTCGTTGAGTCTTTCTTAGGTAGCATATAGATGCTGCCTCGTTAAAAACCTTTTCGGTAAAACCCTTTTTGGGATAAAAACCTGGTCGAATGAAAAGAGTGCAACGCATGCTTTCGGAACCTAATGCCTTCGAGTTGGAAAATTCTTCGGCCTTTTCGATCGGATACCTGCATTCAGGTTAGTACAAAATGTAACTAAAAAATGGGAGATGACCATACCTTGGTGCTGATGGCACTTCAGATCTCGGTGTGATTCAATCGTTTGCTATGAGGAGCCGGTACGGTCCCTCATTTTGTTCAATCGGGCATAGCCGAGAATGTAGCTTGTTATGGCTATTTTACTATTTGCTTATCTTTTGGCTCCTTCAATGGTAGAGGTATTGGTGTCAGCGCCACATCATGCACCGCGAACATTGCCACATGATGTTCCCCGTAGACGATTTTTATCCCATTCTTTGTCGGTAATTTCATCATTTGATGGAGGGTGGATGGCACTACTCTCGTGCAGGCCTTCCGAGCAAGGCGTTGTATCTCATATCTCCTTCGATGACATGGAATTTGGCATTTTGGGTTGTGCCGGCCACGTTAACTGCGAGGGTGATTTCCCCTTTCGTTGTTTCACTCGCCATGTTGAATCCATTGAGGACTCGAGAGGCGGGCATGAGCTGCTCTACCACCCTTGACCTGATAATATTGGCCGAGCTACCTAGATCCACAAGTACACATTTAATTTGAAATGTATTTACAAGGAAAAAGATTACCAGTGCGTCGTTGTGAGGCTGAGATAAGGTCTCGATGTCCTCGTCGCTAAATGTAAGGGCATCCTCGGGTATGTAACCCCGAGTTTGGTTTTCTCTAGTGATGGATATTTTTGTTCTTAGTGAATATAGATTCTTTCGCATCTCGATTCCGTTTTTGAAAAAAAAAAATGATTCATCGAAGAAAAAAATCAGAAACAACAATCACATTCCAGCTAACATTTCGATTTTAAACAGAACATTGTTAAAAAAGCAATCTATATTCTCATAGAATATATATATGTTCTGGGACGGAAGGATTCGAACCTCCGAATAGCGGGACCAAAACCCGTTGCCTTACCACTTGGCCACGCCCCATTTAGATTTCTATTCGATACTAAGAAAGTATATTGCTTGTTTTGTTTGTTTGTCAACTCTAGTCCAAATATCTATAGAATAGATTAGATTGGTACTAGGATTTTGCGATGTTTTTGGTATGTGTAGATATAGAATTCATCTTATTTTATTGATCATTACATATAATTCAATTAAGATAATGTATGAAAATATGATTTTTTCGATTCTCCTTTGAGAAAAGGAGGATTTTTGATTGAGTGGGTTCAACGAAAAAGAAGTATTTTTTGTTTACCTTACTTACTTTCCCTTTCCTTATATCAATAACTCAATCAAAATGCAATTATCTCCAAGGTTCTTGTGGAGCATCGATGCCTCCTAGAATCATATGGATGACATATTGTGGCTCATTTGTTTCATTCTTCTTGGTTGCTTCTCTTTCCCAGAACTGATTTTTGGCTTGGTCACTGAAGAATTCTCGGAGATGACCTTTGCTGAGTAATGGGGCTACTTCTTCCCGGAGTTGGTGTCAATCCTCGATCTTATGGTCGTGTGTGTTGTGAAATTCACACACTAAGTTATGGTTCCTTTATGAACAATCTGATTGCACAGGCCTTGGCCATCTTGTGTCTCTGATTTTACTGATGGCAAATACAATGTCTGAAACATCGACATTGAAGTTGTATTCGGACAAGCGAGGTGCCCCCATAGGCCCTGTGTGCATATCGAACCCAGTTGTGCTGACGAGTCCCCGATGATTCTGGCCTCGATCTATCATTCGATCCTTTTGGGGTATGTTGCGCCTCGAGCCATTTCTCCTATCTTCGGTGTATGGCTGGTACCTTTCTTTGTTTGGCTTTAGCTCCTTCGCTAGAAGCCTACTTGGGTATACCGAGCCCGAGGGGGCTCCTAACTGGTCGTCCTCGACCCTGATTTTTGATTGATATCAGTTGTGAACATCCTACCAAGCACGGCGGGGTATTCAACCAAATTCTACTTCAGTTGTTTCAAAGCCACCGAGCTTCAGTCGTTCAAACCTTGAGTGAAGGCCGGCACTGCCCCCTCGTCGGAAATGGGTGGTAGTTTCATTCGTTCCATTTGAAAGCGAGATATGAACTCTCGCAACATCTCATTCTCCTTCTATTTGATTTTGAAGACCTCAGATTTCCTTGTTGCTACTTTAATGACTCCAGTATGCGCCTTTGTCACTACCTATTTCCTGATCAAGCCGGGACCGACACTCAATTACTAAACATGACCGAGCGAACCATCTATGATTATCAAATATATTATAACTCCAAAATTTATATGCAACAAGGCAATACTCTAACCAAATACTTTTGATTAATTTAAACATTTAAGTAAATCAACTCCAAAACTTTATTCATAGTA
Source organism: Nicotiana tabacum (assembly GCF_000715075.1). Taxonomy (NCBI): domain Eukaryota; kingdom Viridiplantae; phylum Streptophyta; class Magnoliopsida; order Solanales; family Solanaceae; genus Nicotiana; species Nicotiana tabacum. The sequence goes on along the minus strand of NC_134099.1, from coordinate 47,880,472 downwards.
ACCAATGAAATACTGCTAAGTTATTATCAAAAACATCTGAATCTTAACCCAACGACTATGTCTATGAAGCCTCTACTGATAAACTGACTCACTGCTCAAGACATGAGTTTTCTTGGCCAGTTCTCTAAGTAAACAAAGAAATAACTAAATAAAGATGACTCAAAGGAATACTCCACGAACAAAAGCGGAGCTCAGCAATAACACTGGAAGAGAAGGAAGTCCTATCCCGTAGTCTGCTCGCCTGCAAAATCGGTTCCTACGTTGTACTGCAGACCAACGTAGTTTCCCAAAAAGGAACGTCAATACCATCCATTGTACTAAGTGAATCTCAACAACAGGGGTAAAACTTTAATAATATTTACATTACAAGCAAAGGTTCTAAATGCGTTTAAAACATAAAGCTAATAAGAATAATTCTAAACTAATTGCATAATAGCAGTTATGAATATTCTAAAAGAAATTCTTTACTTTTTCTTTCTTATGAAAAACAATACTTCACTTTATACTTTGGGAGTTCCAACTATCCTGACTTAATTCTGTGTCAGTCACCGTGTGATCGGCACGGGTTCGATACCAACCTGATCGAATAGGCCCAATCCACGAGGTGCCACTCGCTTCATGGTTCTCAGCTCTCATGTATCATACCTTAGCATTGCTAAGTAATTTCTCAGCAACGAGACCCTCGGCTTGTGTGCTCCCTACTTTGGCACATGTAGTTTCAGGAAGTCAACGCCTTGGTCAGGACCCTCGGCCTGGACGATGACCCCTTCTCAGAATAAAGGATACTCCCAAAAATCTCTTCTTTCTACTTCTTCTTATGACTTTTCAAATCTAAATCTTTTCTTTTTGGAACATCATGTACATGCTCGGGCTGGTATCCTTAAATATATAGCATGGCATAAGAATGAAATAAACATCTAAAAGTATTTCTAAAGATTCTTGCTTCTTCATAAATTTTCAATATGAAAATAGCATGTAAGCATAACACATTATATGCTGATTTTGACACCCATAAATTAACAATTACCAAAAAGCAAAAGAAGCACATTCCAAGAATCTTACATATCAAAATTAGTTTTAAATAATAAAATATTACTTTCTTATATTAGAAAAGACATAGTACTATTCGACATTATAGAAAAAGAAATTAAAGGTGATAGCGTGAAGTTTTTGTTGGCCTGTTCCCATCTTTAATTGGTGCTAAATTTGCTCTTCATATAGCAAATTTAGCTATTAAAGATATTTTACTTGAAGTTGATAATACGGTCTCCACCTAGCTGGAATTAAAATCTAGTATTAATGTCCTTGTTGACCAACTTTAGAATAGAGAAATCCATAACTATAGTTCTATTGCTGTTTAAGGTTTCACACGGTTAATTAAACATTTCTATTAAAGGATTTCTTGACTGTTTAGAAACTTTTATTTGTTTCTTGCTAGACTTTTGAAAATAATAAATTTATGCACATATATCATAATAAATTATCTAAACTTTTTCTAGAAAAATTCTAAGTTTATAGGTACTCAGTCGCTCCAATTAAGCAAATATAAATTCTTTTAAGCAATTCGTCAAACATCTTGTATGCGTGCTTTTGTGAGTTAAACCACTTTAGTAAAGGGTTATATCAACTCACCTTAATACTCCTTGAATCAATACGTAGACCCCAGTCCAGTTTATACCCGTCAAACAATTGATTCTACAAACCAGTGCAGTTTGATCATAGAGAATTTTTACATACCTGAGTTCAACAATTAGTGAATTGTGAACAACCTTAGAACTTTGGGTGCAATTTCGTAGCTGCCTCTGCATTTGTAACAGAACGTGAAGTGTTCTATTTTGAGAATCTCCTTTTGTTTAAACCTTTTCATAGCCCTTGTCTTTTGGCTAAGGCTTTAACGCCTTTACTGCCAAGAGCCCTTTATGGGCTTAAGGCTCACATTTTTTTTTCAATTATTTGTTTTCCCTTTTTTTTACTTAACTAGTATTTAATGATACCCGCTTTTAATAATTAACAATATTAAAATTATTAATATTTTTCTAATTGTATATCCAATTTATATATATATATATATATATATATATATATATATATATATATATATATATATATATATATATATATATATATATATTTCACTATAGGCAAGATAAAAATAATAAAAGAGTAATAATTTAGTTCTATAGTTAGCGTGTCTCGAAACGTTTCTAAATTTGAGGAGTGTTACAATCTTCCCTCCTTAAAAACATTCATCCTCGAATGTTGCTAGGTCCTTATTCTTAAGCTAACAATCATCCCTTAGGTCCTTGAACCTCTTAAGTTTTCTTAGCACTACTCATTCTTCCAAGGGACTCAAAATTTTGGCTAACCCCCTAAATTTTCAAAAATTTCGGCAGAGTTTCCCTTATAAATTGGATTATCAAAAAAATATCCCTGTCACAAATACCACAACTACATCAACAACCACCAAATATACCATAACAGGCCATTCGTAGGCACCACATGGATCTCGTAAATTAATTACTCACACTCCAGCAAGGAGATACCACAATAACTAACAAGAATCTAAAGCACAACAACTTTAGCACAAGTAAATCACTTTAATGAATTAAATATACTACTGCATAAACTAAATTACTACAACAACTAAGCATAATCTAGGAAGGACAGAAACACTTGCTAACTTGTATTTAATAAATGAAATATAAATGTCAAACCAAACTTAGGTTCACATACCTTTTTCCTCAAATAAATATGGATATTTCTTTCTCATATCTTCCTCGACATCCCATGTAGCCTCTTTAAAATCATGATTACTCCATAAAACTTTTACTGATGCTAAATCTTTTGTTCTCAACTGTCTTACTTGCCTATTGAGAATTTGTATAGTTACATCTTCATAAGTCAAGCCTTCTTTAATTTCTATAGTATCGGCAGGTATTATATACGACTCATCATGAATGTACATTCTAAGCATAGACATATGAAAGACAGGATGAACAGAGGATAACTCAATGGGTAGCGCTAGCTTATAAGCCACGATTCCTTTCTTTTCTAGAATTTCATAAGGCCCGATAAATCTAGGGCTAAGTTTCCTTTTCTTACCACACCTCATAACTCCTTTCATTGGTGAAACTTTCAAAAACACCTTATCACCAACCATGAACTCTAACTCATGATGCCTCTTGTCAGAATAAAACTTTTGACGACTCTGAGCCACTTTAAGTCTTTCCCTAATTAGATGAACTTTATTCAAGGACTCACAAACAAACTTTGGACCAATCAATGGCACTTCTGCTGGTTCAAACCGACCCACTGGAGACCTACATCTCCGCCCATACAACGCTTTATAAGGAGCCATACCAATGTTGGCCTGATAGCTATTATTGTAAGCAAATTCTTTAAGTGGCAAGTGATCATCCCAATTACCTCCAAAATCTATAACACACGTACGCATCATATCTTTGAGAGTCTGAATGGTCCTTTCTGCCTGGCCATCGGTCTGTGGATGAAAATGGTACTTAAATTGACCTTGGTACCTAATCTTTTCTGAAATGCCTGCCAAAAATGCATCGTGAACTGTGGGCCTCTGTCAAATATGATTGGGAGTACCGTGCAATCGGACTATTTCTTTGATGTACAACTGTGCATACTTCTCTACAGAATCTATAGTCTTTACTGGTAGGAAATGCGCGGACTTTGTTAGTCGGTCTACAATAACCCAAATTGAATCATGTTTATGGTACGTGCGAGGTAGACCTACTACAAAATCCATATTAATCATCTCCCACTTCCACTGTGGTATCTCTATATCTTGAGCTAGGCCACCAGGCCTCTAATGCTCGGTTTTGACTTATGGGAATTCAAACATTTAGCCACATGATCTGCTACTTGTTTCTTCATGCCTTTCCACCAATACAACTCTTTCAGATCTAGATACATTTTGGTAGCACCTGGGTGGATAGAGTACCTCGAATTGTGAGCTTCCTCCATTATGGCTTTCCTAAGACCATCTACATCAGGAACACATAACTGATCATTCATCTTCAAAACTCCATCACTTCCTAGAGTTAAAGTAGTGATTTCTTTGTTTCTGACTCCTTCTTTTAACTTCACTAAGCAAGGATCTTCGTCTTGCTTAGCCTTAACATGTGCAACTAGGGAGGATTACGCTAAGGCATAAGCAGTTATACCTCCTTCTTCAGTCAAATCCAATCTAATTCCATCATTTGCTAGTTTTTGAATTTCTCGACCGTAAGATCCCCTTTGTACTGCAAAATGGGCCAAGACACCCATTGCTTTGATGTCATAATCTTTCAATAGCTCGAGCCACCTTCTCTGTCTCAAATTTAATTCATTTTGCTTGAAAATGTATTGGAGGCTTTTGTGATCTATAATCACTTCAGAATGCTCGCCATAAAGGTAGTGTCGCCATATCTTTAATGAAAACACCACAGCTGCAAGTTCCAAGTCGTGTGTGGGATAGTTCTTTCATGATTCTTTAACTGGCTGGAAGCATAAGCAATAACTTTTCCTTTTTGCATAAGAACACAACCGAGACTAACTCTGGAGGCATCACAATACACTGTGAACCCGCCCGAACCTGCCGGCAAGGTTAACACAGGTGCAATGATTAACCTCTTCTTTAAGTCTTGAAAACTCTGCTCACAAGTGTCTGACCATTGGAACTTAACTGCTTTCTGAGTCAACTTAGTTAATGGAGCTGCAAGTGAGGAAAACCCCTCTACAATCCTTCTATAGTAGCTAGCTAACCCCAAGAAACTCCTGATTTCGGTTGGCATTGTCGGCCTAGGGCAGTTCTTGATTGCTTCTGTCTTTTGAGGGTCTACTTTTATTCCTTAACTAGATACCACGTGGCCTATGAATGCCACTGACTACAACCAGAACTCACATTTTGAAAACTTGGCATTGAGCTCATTCTCCTTCAAGGTCTGCAAGGCTATTCTGAGGTGTTCTGCATGATCTTCCTTGCTCTTAGAGTACACCAAAATATCGTCGATAAACACAATAATAAAGGTATCCAGGAATGGCTTGAAAACTCTGTTTATGAGATCCATGAATGCAGCTGGAGCATTTGTTAACCAGAAGGACATCACTAGAAATTCATAGTGCCCGTAGCGAGTTTGAAAGGCTATTTTAGATATATCGTCTTGATTCTCAACTGATGGTATCCCGACCTCAAGTTTATTTTTGAAAAGTACTTTGCACCCTAAAGTTGATCAAATAAATCATCAATTCTTGGCCATGGGTACTTGTTCTTAATGGTAACTTTATTCAGCTGCCGATAGTCGACGCACATTCTAAGAGACCCATCTTTTTCCTTGACAAATAGGACCGGGGAACCCCATGGTGAAACACTTGATCTGATGAAACCCTTGTCAAGAAGGTCTTTCAACTATTCTCTCAACTCATTAAGTTCTGCTGGAGCCATCTTATAAGGAGGTATAGATATGGGCTGAGTTCCTGGCATGAGATCAATGCCGAAGTCTATGATTCTTTCGGGAGAAAGTGCGGGAAGGTCATCTGGGAAAACTTCTAGAAATTCTCGAACAACTGGCACTGACTGAAGAGCTGGTGGTTCTGATTCTAGATTAATAAGGTGAGCCAAATAGGCGAGACACCCCTTACTGATTATTCGTTGTGCCTTATGATAAGAAATAAACTTACCTACAAGCGATGCTGAACTACCCTTCCACTCTATGACTTCTTCATTTGGAAATTGGAACCTGACTATCTTGGCATGACAATCTAACATGGAATAGCAGGAAGACAACCAGTCCATAGCCATGATCACATTAAAATCCACCATTTCTAACTCTATGAGATCGGCTTTGCTGTTGCGACCTTGGACTGAAACTATACAACCTCTAAAGACTCTAGTGACCTTCATTGACTCACCAACTAGAGTAGATACTAGGAATGGCTCACTAAGTTGTTCAGGTTCTAGTCCGAGGTTAATTGCAAAGTATGGAGTCACATATGAAAATGTTGAACCTGCATCTATTATAGCATAAGCATTATGTGAGCAGACTAGAAGTATACCAGTAATAACTTCTGCAGATGCCTCTACACTCTGACGATCAAGTGTGTCAAACAAACGGGGTTGTCCACCTCCTTGAGTAACTCGATCTACACCTCTGCTTGCCCCAAGCCTGGTCTGATCATGAGAACTACGAGCCTGAGGTGGTGCAACTGCAGTAGCTGAGGAACTAGAAGGATGAGTTGATCCCCCACTGAAATTACGTCTCAACTTTGGGCAGTTGGCCTTTATATGAACAATGTCTCCGCAATGATAGCAACCATGAAACCCAAGCTTGCACTGACCTGAATGTTGCCGCTTACATGTTCCACAAAGACCTTGTTGGTGTGAGTGTTGCTCAGGATGACTCTGGCTATGTGAGGATGATGTCCTAAAATTCTGATTATGGCGAGACTGATTTCCAGAACTCTGAGTACGTCTAAAGGAAGACCCACCACCTGACTAATGACTGGACTAAGCTGGTGCTAATAACTCCTTATTAGAGGAATCCCTTCCACCTCCGTTGGATGTACCAGTAAACCTGCCCGTTGTCCGGGCTTTCTTGTTATGCTTTTTTTCTTCTCTCCTATGTTGTCTGTCTTTTTCTAATTGTTTGGAAAATCCCACAACAGAGGAGAAGGCTATCATCCTTACCATTGTAGCTGATGTTGTATCCTTAATGTGGTAAGCTAAACCGCCAAAAACCTGCGAATCTTTGCTTTTTTCGTCTTAACCATGTGAGGAACATGCTTAGCTAAACTTATGAATTCCATGTAGTACTCTTGCACACTTTTATTCCCTTGCTTAAGCTGTTCGAACTTTGTAGCCTTAACTTCTCTATCCTCTTATGCGATAAAGTTAGCCATGAAGGCCTCTTCAAATTCTTCCCAAGTATGTGGACCATCATCTTCGTCTCCTTCTTTTTCCCAAATCTCAAACCAAGCGCCAGCCACATCTCTAAGCTGGTAAGTATCTAGCTCCACAGCTTAATCATCAAATGCTTTCATCACTCGGAGGGCTTTCCTGACACCCTCCTGCCACAACATTGGATCTTCATCAACTATAGAACCATGGAACACTGGAGGATTCAACTTCAAAAATTCATTCACTCTCGAGGACTCATAATTGTTCAATCTATTTGATTGATGTGGAATATCATCTCTTCTCTCGTTCTGGTTGGCCATGAAGGCTATAAACATCTCCATAGCGTTGTTGACTGCATTAAACATCTGACCGACCTCTGGGGATATAGTTTCCTGAGCCGGGGCTGTTGTTGGGGGAAGTACTGGATCTTGAGGTACTGGATCATTATGCTCCACCCCTTCTTCATGTTCAACCCAAGGTACTTGGACCCCTTTTGTGGATCTACCCTTCCTTTTCTCAGTTAAAGCCTTCTTAGTTCTGCCTTGAGCTACAAAAGTAGCAATAGTTTCTTGAGCAGCATCCTGAGTGTCAGTGTCAGGGTTGTGAGTACGAGCCATTTCTGTGAGTTTTGAAGAAACGAATACATTAGATAATTTCTTAGAGATAGGATCTACTGCACGATCTAAAGTATGAGAAAATGAGACTTTTCCTAACTGTTAGTAGCCTAGTGTTTATAAGTATGAAGCGCTTCATACCCATAAACAAGACTCTAGTAACATGGCTTCATAGACCCCTAAGACTCTATAAACCTGAGGCTCTAATACCAAGTTTTTCATGACCCATTTCCTACACAAGCCGGGACCGGCAGCCGAACACTAAACATGACCGAGCGAACCATCTCTGCTTATCAAATCTATTATAACTCCAAAATTTATATGCAACAAGGCAATATTCTAACCAAATACTTTTGATTAATTTAAACATTTAAATAAATCAACTCTAAAACTTTATTCATAGTAACCAATGAAATACTGCTAAGTTATTATCAAAAACATCTGAATCTTCACCCAACGACTATGTCTATGAAGCATCTACTGATAAACTGACTCACTGCTCAGGACATGAGGTTTCCTGGCCAGTTCTCTAAGTAAAGAAAGAAATAACTAAATAAAGATGACTCAAGAAATACTCTACGAACAAAAGCGGAGCTCACCAATAACACTGGAAGAGAAGGAAGTCCTAACCTGTAGCATGCTCGCTTGCAAAATCGGTTCTTATGTTGTACCGTAGACCAACTTAGGTTCCCGAAAGAGAACGTCAGTATCATCCACTCTACTCAGTGAATCTCAACAACAGGGGGCGAAACTTTAATAACATTTACATTACGAGTAAAGGTTCCAAATGCATTTAAAACATAAAGCTTATAAGAATAATTCTAAACTAATTGCATAATAGTAGTTATGAATATTCTAAAAGAAATTCTTTTGTTTTTCTTTATTATAAATAAATACTTCACTTTATATATTGGGAGTTCCAAATATCCCGACTTAATTCTGTCTCAGTCACCGTGTGATCGGCACAGGTTCGATCCCAACCTAATCGAATAGGCCCAATCCACGAGGTGCCACTCGCTTCATGGTTCTCAGCGCTCATGTATCATACCTTAGTATTGCTAAGTAATTTCTCAGCAACGATACCCTCGCTTGTGTGCTCCCTACTTTGGCACAAGTAGTTTTAGGAATTCAACGCCTTGGTCAGGACCCTCGGCCTGGACGATGACCCCTTCTCAAAATAAAGGATACTCCCAAAAATCATTTCTTTCTACTTCTTCTTGTGACTTTTCAAGTCTAAATCTTTTCTTTTTGGAACATCATGTACATGCTCGGGCTAGTATCCTTAAATATAAAGCAGGGCATAAGAATGAAATAAACATCTAAGAGTATTTCTAAAGATTTTTACTTCTTCATAAATTTTCAACATGAAAATAACATATAAGAATAACACATTATATGTTGATTTTGACACCCATAAATTAACATCTGACCAATTACAAAAAAGCGAAAGAAGCACATTCCAAGAATCTTACGTATCAAAATTAGTTTTAAATAATAAAACATTACTTTCTTATATTAGTAAAGACATAGTACTATTCGACATTATAGAAAAAGAAATTAAAGGTGATAGTGTGAACTTTTTGTTGGCATGTTCCCATCTTTAATTGGTGCTAAGTTTACTCTCCATATAGCAAATTTAGCTATTGGAGATATTTTACTGGAAGTTGATAATAAGGTCTCCACCTAGCTGGAACTATAATCTAGTATTAATGTTCTTGTTGACCAATTTTAGAATACAGAAATCCATAACTATAGTTCTATTGCTGTTTAAGGTTCCACATGGTTAATTAAAGATTGCTATTAAAAGATTGCTTGACCGGTTAAAAACATTTATTTGTTTCTTGCTAGACTTTTGAAAATAATAAATTTATGCACATATATCATAATATATTGTATGCGTGCTTTTGTGAGTTAAACCACTTTAGTAAAGGGTTATATCAACTCTCCTCAATACTCCTTGAGCCAATACGTAGATCCCAGTCCAATTTATTCCTGTCAAACAATTGATTCTACAAACAAGTGCATTTTAATTAATTTCAAAGTTTTACACCTAAACATAAACTTTATTGTTGATATAGAGTAATAAGGGAATTAACAATTCAATTCTTACCTATTACTACTGTAGGTAATTGACCATAGGGAATTTTTATATACCAGAGTTCAACAATTAGTGATTTGTAAACAACCTTAGAACTTTGGGTGTAATTTCGTGGTTGCCTCTGCGTTAGTAACAGAACGTGAAGTGTTATGTTTTGAGAATCTCCTTTTCTTTAAACCTTTTCACAGCCCTTGTCTTTTGGCAAAGACTTTCACGCCTTTACTTTAAAGATCCATTTATGGGCTTAAGGCTCAAGTTTTTTTTCAATTATTTGTTTTTTTTACTTAACTAGTATTTAATGATACCCACTTTTAATAATTAACAATATTAAAACTTTTAATATTTTCCTAATTGTATATTCAATATATATATATATTTCACTATAGGCAAGATAAAATAATAAAATAGTAATAATTTAGTTCTATAGTTAGCGTGTCTCAAAACTTTTATAAATTTGAGGAGTGCTACAGCCTTTATAAAAGAATCTGCCAACATAGCTATAAAGTCTATCGAGTTTGGTGCTAGGTTGTGATACCACATCATTGCTCCCTTTGAAAGCATTTCTCCGAACTTTTTCAGTAGGACGGACTCGATCTCGTCATCCTTTAGGTTCCGTTGGGGTCCGAGGTTCCGTTGTACTTCGGAAGGTCGGTCATTCTGAACTTCTTTGGAATGGATTTTGGGGACGCATGTTGTGGGAATGACTTTTGTACAAACTTCTTCGAATCTACACATTTCAGAATCGGGGGTGCGCCCGGAATTTGGTCGACCCTAGAATTGTAGGTCTCCACCTTCTTATTGTTGGCTTCTATCTTCTTCTCGCCCGACTCGATCCTCCTTGTGAGGTCCTCGAGCATCATTATGATAGCGGGGATGGTTGCCGACCCGTCGTTGCTTGATCTTTCTGGTACCTGTTCGGTCCGAGGGGCCGTTCCCGGGGCCGCTGTACTTGGGGTTTTTTGGTAACTCTGCAGCTGAGCGATTGCCAACTATTATTCGTGCAACATCTCAAAAGTAACATGAAGGCTGACCTCCTTTTCCTCCCGATCTAGGGTTTTTTGGAAGATTTACCTCTCAAAAGTAACGTGAAGGCTGACCTCTCAAAAGTAACATATATGCTCCTATTAGTGTGGGAGCTTATATCGACGTGTAGGGCATCGCGTGAGACCGCGTCCACAGGAACTGGTTCTGGTGCATTCTCAAGGTTTCATGGTGGTACACCAACACCTGGAGCATCCACACCATTTTCTCCATGGTCTTCAAGGTTGTTGTTTTCACGTGCATTTACTGAGTTAGACATTTTGACCTGAAATCAAAAGATCTTTGGACAAGAAGAAGTGTGAAAGAAAACTTTCGTTATGTAGTTAAACCAGCAAGATAATAATCACAATTATATTTAGCCCCACGGTGGGAGTCAATCTATTTACCGTGAAAATGCTAATTACAATTAAATTTGATTTTAATGTTCTAAAGATACGTGATCTATTTTTATGCTAGTTGTTAGGCAATGGATGCTAAGTAAAAGATTAGAAAGCAAATTATAGCTTGAAAACAATGTAATAGTCAAACCAAACGGCTGATGATCTAGGCCTCGAGCTGGCGTATCTGGGGCCTCAAGGTTGAGCCTGGTGGCCAGCTTAGGGCAATCGAGGAGGGATTAACAGTTATGAGAGCTATGATGATGGCTCTTTAGAATCAATGATAAGCAATAAATGAAGAACAATGAATAGAACAGAAGCAATAAATGGAAGTAACGAGATCAAGAGAATATGTTAGAGAGTAGAGAGAATGTTCTTGTATGTTTATTATTGAATATCATATGATCTACAAAATAACAAGGATCCCCTTTATATATTAGGGGAAATCCCAACATAGTACAAATGTATTTATTACAAATATATGGGGCTAGTACAGCCATTTAATGTCATGGTACGGGTTTGGACTAGCCCCTTAGGATTTGTCGTCTCTAGTTACGTGCCTTGGAAATTTCTCACTTTTTCACCATAGCCGTTGATCTGCACTGTCCCGAGGTCGGGCATCAATAGCCCATCGGGGGTAAATATCGACCATAGCCTCGAGCTTTTAGAAACATGCTTATGAAACATCGTGGTGGCCAAAAATTGGACCCTCCGATTTTACCATATACACTAAGATTCATGATGAAACCACCGATCTTGAGACTCAAGAAAATAAAGAACTATCAATAAATCCAATCGATATTGAGACAAATTTGAATCGATTGGATATAGTGGTACATTATGTCTTTGCATATAATGGTGCATATAAAATTATACAAGATAGCGAGTATCTTGAACCTCAATCTATTGAGGAACGTTGACAAAGATGTGATTGGCCAAAATGGCAAGAAGCAATTCAATTAGAGTTAAATTCACTTGCGAAACGTGAAGTTTTTGGGTCTGTAGTTCAAACACCTAGTGGTGTTAAGCATGTTGGTTATAAATGGGTCTTTGTATGTAAGATGAATGAGACAAATGAGGTACAAAGATATAAAGCATGCCTTGTTGCCCAAGGATTTTCACAAAGGCCTGGTGTCGATTATGAAGAGACATATTCTCTTATTATGGATGCAACAACATTTTGTTATCTAATTAGTTTTTCTATCTATGAAAAACTGGACATGCATTTAATGGATGTGATTACAGCCTACCTTTATGGCTCACTTGATAATGAGATACACATGACAATTCCTGAAGGATTTAAAATGCCTAATTCACATAATTCAAAGTCCCAAAAAATACTCTCAATAAAATTGCAAAGATATTTGTATGGTATAAAGCAATTAGGTCAAATGTGGTATAACCGCCTTAGTGAGTGTTTATTAAAGGAAGGTTATATAAATGATTCCCTTTGTCCATGTGTTTTTATAAAAAATAACATCGGAGTTTATTGTACTTGCCGTAATAGTTGATGATATAAACCTTATTGGAACTCTTATAGAACTCCAAAAGGCAATTGATTATTTAAAGAAGGAATTTGAGATGAAAGATCTCGGAAAGACTAAATTATGTCTCGCTTTGCAAAATAAACATTTGGCAAATGAGATTTTTGTTCATCAATCTGCATACATAGAAAAAGTATTGAAACAGTTTTACATGGATGGAGTACATCCATTAAGTACTCCGATGGTAGTTCTATCAATTGATGTGAATAAGGACCCGATCCGATCTCAAGAAACGAATGAAGAGCTTCTTGGTCCTAAAGTACCACAACTTAGTGCAATTGGTGTACTAATGTATCTTGCTAACACTACATGACCTGACATAACTTTTTTAATTAATATCTTAGCAAGATATAGCTTTGCTCCTATGATGAGACATTAGAATGGAATCAAACACATATTGCGGTATCTAAAGAGGACTACTGACATGGGCTTATTTTATGGCAATGATTGCAGTCACGATCTTGTTGGTTATGTCGATACTGGGTATTTATCTAAACCACACAAGGCTCGATCTCAAACAGGATATGTGTATACATGTGGAGGCACTGCCATATCTTGGCAATCGACTAATTAGCAATTAATTGTGGCTACTTCATCTAATCATGCAGAGAAGATTTCTATTCATGAAGCAAATCGAGAATGTATATGGTTGAGGTCTATAATACATCTTATTCGAGAAAAATGTGGTTTGAAGTGTGACAAACTACCCACCATTTTGTATGAAGATAATGTAGCATGAATAACCCAGTTGAAGAGAGGATTCATAAAATGAGATAGGACAAAACACATTTTAACAAAGATATATTTCATGCATGATCTTCAAAAGAATGATGATATCAATGTGCAACAGATTCGTTCAAGTGATAATATGGCTGATTTGTTTACAAATATCTACTGACGTCAACCTTCAAGAAGCTAGTGCACAAGATTGGGATGCGAAGACTCAAAGATGTAAATTGATCCTCTCACCATAGGGAGTTAATACGTGTTGTACTCTTTTTCTCTTACAAGGTTTTGTCACATTAGGTATTCCCTGCAAGGTGTTTAACGAGGCAACCAAAAAGCGTATTATTAAACATGTGTACTCTTTTTCTTTCACTAAAAATTTTTCCCACTGGGTTTTTGTAGTACGGTTTAAACGAATCACATTATCTACCAATGGACATTCAAGGTGGATTATTATAAATAATATTAAGAGTGAATATCCAAATAATATGAAGTTACTTAGGAGCAAGTTAGTTAGTTATAAACTAGTCTAGTTACTTGGTCACCAAGATTGGTTACTTGCTCACTAAGATTGTTTACTTGGCCACCAAGCAACTCTCTTATAAATAGAAAACTTCTCTACTCATTTGTAAGAATGATGTTCAAGAAAAGATCTAGTATTATCTCTCTCTCTCTCTAAATTTCTCTTGTGTTACTCTATTTCATATTATTCCATAACAAAGTAGAAATAATGTAAAAGTTCCAAGTAATATTTTCAACTGTTGATGATACGATGTATGTATTTTTCTTTGGCTCTTCTTCATGATTGTTTAACCATTCCATAAGGCCCAAGTTCCCGCCAAATATTAGAAATTAAAGTAGAAATTGCGATTAATTAAAATTAGGGAAAATGTATAAGTACCCTCAACCTACGACCGAAGTTCCTACAATATACATTTTCTTTTCGGGGGTCCTATTACCCCTACTCCCCCTATTACCCTCCTAAATTATTTTAAAATAGAATAAATCTACCCTTGAAATACTACAACCAGATTTCTGCTGGGAGGTGAACTACACGCCCTAGACAAGTGTATATTTTATTAAAAAATATTTTTCTTTTCTTTCCCTTATTTTCTTCTTCTCTTTTCTCTTGTTCATTTACTCTCGTCTCCACCAAATTAGACAACAAAGTTTCACCCCCATGTTCTTTTTTAGCCCCTGATCTGTTCTTCTTCTTCTTCTTCATTAATTTTCCTACTAAGCTAGGCTGGAGGCCTTTAAATGGCTACTGTGGTATGACGTTTTGGATGGTTTCTGTCACTGGTATTATGGGGGCATAAAATTGGTGGCTCTTGATTAAGAGGCGAGTGATAGTGAATTATGTGAGTATATGTGGGTCAGCTGGGTAAGAAACGGCTTCTTATGGTTTGAAATTTCAAAAACTCAATTTTTTTCGCTGGAAAAAATATTTTTCGGTAATTGATATTTCCAGATCTGAGTTATTTCGCTTTAACGACCCGACCAGTCGTTTTGAGCATTTGTACTTTGCTACGTAGTTTACGGGCATGACTAGTTCTGTATGACGTATTATGACTAATGTGAATCATCAGTTTTGGTTTTTAGGTTATTCGAAATCGAACTGGAAGAATGGATTTCATTGTTGAAACTTTAAATTGGGAAAGTTGACCAAGTTTGACTTTTTGTGAATTTGACCCCGGAACAGAGTTTTGATGGTTTCGATAGGTCTAGATGGTGATTTTGGACTCGGGCATATGATCGGATTTGCATTTGGATGTTTCTAGAAGGTTTCGGCATAAATTGACAATAATTGGAAATTTGAAGGTTTGAAAAGTTCAAAAGTTTGACTGAGAGTTGACTTTGTGGATGTTGGGATCGGATTGTGGTTCTTGGAGTTGGAATAGCTTCGTTATGTCATTTTGGGACTTGTGTGCAAAATTTGAGTTCATTCCCTGTTGGTTTGCTATGTTTCGGCACGAGTTATGGAAAGTTCAAAGTTTACTAAGTTTGATTTGAGGTTCTATCCGTCATTTTGATGTTGTTATGCGTGATTTCAGGCCTCGAGTAGGTCCATGTTGTCTTATGGGACTTGTTGGTACATTTGGACGGGGTCCCGAGTGGCTCGGATGAGTTACGGGCGTGTTTCAAATCATTTTCCTTCATTTTGGCACTGATGTGTTCTGCTGGTTTCTGGTGTCACAGCACTTCATCGCGTTCACATGGCAAGTATCATGAACGCATAGTGTATTTTGATGACAATAGCATTTGTCCTTTGCGGTCACGAAGTATCTCCCGCGTTGGCGTAGTGTTGGGACAAGTCTTTTTCACGTTCGCATATGGGGGAACGCATTCATGTAGGGGGTAGCTGGGAGCAGGAGCTGGAGGACCTTTCTTCTTCATGTTCGCGTCATTGGAACCAGGTTCACATAGTTCTGTTTTTGGTGTGTATCGCGTTTGCGAGGTTTGTGCCGTGAACGTGTAGAGAATTTTTGGTGGCTTATATTTTTTTTCATCGTGAATGCGATGGATTTCCCGCTTTCGCATAAGTGAAATGCCTGGGCAGATTATAAAGTACTCTATTTCGAGTTTCAGCCATTTTTACATTTTTGGAGCTATGGAGTTCGGATTGAGGCGATTTTTGATATAATTTTCACCATATGAATTGGGGTAAGTGTTCTTTACTCGATTTTAGTTATATTTCATGAATTTATCTTTGATTCTAGATTTTGGTTGATGAATTTCAAAGAGAAAATTGGGGGGTTTCAGCCTAAAGTTTCTTAATATGAATTTTTGAGTTTTGAACACCGATTTGGAGTCAGATTTGAGTGAAAGTAATATTGTTGGACTCGTAATTGAGTGGGTTATTAGATTTTGTGAATTTGGTCGAGTTCCGAGGTGCGGGCCTGGGTTGGACTTTTGACAAGTTTTGGGTTTTGATTAAGGATTCTACCTTTTTTCATTCGGAATTTTTTCCTTGGGCTTTATTTGATGTATTTGAGTTGATTTCGGCTAGTTTCGAGTCGTCCAGAGGTCGATTCATGGGTGATGGAATTCTTGGAGCATCACTTGGCTTGCTCGATGTTGGATTTGTCTTGTTTGAGGTAAGTAACTTTTCTAAACTTGGTGCTGAGGGTATGTAACCCCGAATTACGTGTTATATAGTCGATGTTGAGGGGACGTACATGCTAGGTGACGAGCGTGTGAGCGTGCACTGTGTAAATTATGACTCCATTATTCTGTGGTACTGTGTAATGACCTGATCTTACTTGTAACCATGAGATTCTTGAGCTATTGAGTTGTAATCCATGTTAGAAACCATGTCTAAGATATATGTTTATCCTGTTGGGACCTACTGAAGTCATTTCTGCTATTGAGTTATCTGTTTTCATTGCATTACATATTCAGTAATACGCATTCATATGGATATCATATCTTAGTCTCTGTTGCTATTTATTGATACATTATATCATCATTTTCAGGCTAGTTTTATGACATTGTGAGCCCGTGAGAGAGATACTGGAGAGATTGATGACTGAGTGAGGCTAAATGCCTGATTATGAGTGACATTATGGGATTGGGTTGCACGCCACATCGGTTATACTGATTTATGAT
The DNA here is from genome assembly GCF_000715075.1 of Nicotiana tabacum. Classification (NCBI taxonomy): domain Eukaryota; kingdom Viridiplantae; phylum Streptophyta; class Magnoliopsida; order Solanales; family Solanaceae; genus Nicotiana; species Nicotiana tabacum. The sequence continues at coordinate 47,863,562 of NC_134099.1, read as the reverse complement.
AGCGCTTGGGCTGAAGGAGCCCCTCTGGAGTCTGTATACACCTCCAGCGAGCGCGGTTGATTTATATTGAAGGATAGATCTTCCCTTGACATGGATCTTGTCTGAAGCATTTATACCTGGGGATGGATCTTCCCCACGGGATGGATTGGCCCTACTCAGTACTGAGTGACTGATCATCAGTTGATGTATACATTCTGGATGGATCTTCCCTGGGCCAGATTGGCCAAATACAGTACTGAGTGATTGAGCATTATGAGTGGAAAGTGTGAGCCAGTGGGATCGAGTATTCTAAGAGTGTGAGTAGATGAGTTCATCTCTGAGATACATTGCATTAACTTGCACACATGATATACAGGCATAGAGATGTATTTTCCTCATGTTGTATGGTATCATGTCATTCATGACTTCTCACACATAATGGCATATAGGCATAGTGATGCATTTTCCACTGATAATCTGGAAAGAAAATGAAACATCTTATTTAATGCTACAGGGATTTTTGGGAAAAATTACCGTTTTCAAACTTACTCATATTTGGCAACTTTGGCAAATGACGGGGATTTTCACTAATGTACTTGAAAGGCCAAACTATTTTCAGAAACCATGATTAAGCTGATTATTTTATCTCTGAGATACTTCTTTATTTATTTTCTTTATGTTGTTACGGACTATTGTTGGCTATTGTTGTTAGATGCAACCTTTGTTCCAACTCGTCACTACTTCCAACCTAAAATTAGGTTTGTTACTTATTGAGTACATCGGGCCAGTTGTACTTATACTACACTTATGCATCTTGCTTGCAAATGTTGGATGCTGATGTTGTTGTGTTTGGCGGGAGCTGGACTTGAAGATGTACATGCATTCCAGTTGTAGCTGCCTCTTGTTCATGGTAGCCTTAGATTCATAAAAATTTGTTTATGTACATTTCGAACAGATGATGTATTTATTTCATACCAATTTTGTAAATTTTAATCTTAGAAGCTCATGATTTGTAGTACTAGTTGTCACACCTCCTTTTTGCGCGCCCGGCCCCGAAGGGTTAGATGCGCGAGTGGAGTTTTTCCAATTTAAGTGACAATATTCGAAATGGGATTATTTATTTAATTTAGAGTCGCCACTTGGGAAAGGTTTGGCTTTTGGTGTCCCAAGTCACCGGTTTATCTTGAATCCCAAATCGAGGAAAATATTCGACTTTTCCAGATGAAGTCTGCGAACCAGAAATTCTAAGTAAGGAATTCTGTTGACCCGAGGGAAGGTGTTAGGCACCCTCGAATCCCGTGGTTCTAGCACGGTTGCTTAAATTGTTATAATGGCTAAATATCTGATTTAAATACATGTTATGACTTACGTGCTTTTATTAAATTTAAACCGCTTTTATTATTATCACTTATTTTTTTATAGAATTGCAACATCGTGAAAATGCATCTCGAACCACGTCACAATCAATGCACCCGTGATCGTCGACACATTTGGACCTCGTTGAGATTCGGATTTGGGTCACATCCATGTGCACCCGAATTTAAGAATGTGATTTAATTAAGCCGCGCCTACAGAGTTCGCGTTATTATCTTTGTAGAAGGCCATGAAATTTATTAAATGGCCTATCTTGAATTCTAAATAATTATCATGGTTATTTATTGAGGGCCCCGCAATTTTGCATCTTTATTTGGCGAGGTTCATCTCTATTTTAGAAAAGGATATCCTAAAATGGCTACATTTCTAATGCATTTGTCTCTAAAACTAGAAGAAAAGGTACATGCTAATTCAATTATAGGCTTTTGCCTAATCCGGATTTTTGTCAGTTTCTGATTAACTACTTATAAAGTAAAAACGTCATGCCTTGCGAGGATGTTTCAGTCGAACAAAAAGACTACATATGAGATTGAATGAAATGCAATACCTAATCCGAACATTTCTTGAGTTAAACTTAACTGAACTTATTTGGACTAGATTAAAGGATAATTGGCAAAGTAAAATACTTTAGTTTGGCATGGAATCATGTACGAGCTAAACGAAATACAACACTTAATCCGAACACTTCTCGAGTTGAACTTAACTAAACTTATGTGGACTAGTCTTAACTAAACAAAAACTAAATGAAACAAGAACAGTATTGTATAAGGTCGAAATATACATGCTCCTACTGACAAACAACTACAGAGTTAAAATACAACAGGGTAAACTCAGTCAAATATCAACACATACTCTCGAACTGTTGAATCATAAACTAAATCAATTTTCACAGGCCTGTTAATGTACTATGAATATTACAACAAATACTTGAACTTCTTCAACCCTTTTTTCATTTCATGCTTTCCAACTGTTTTAATTACATCAATATGGGACTTGAAATGTGTACCTAGAAATGCTGAAAATGCAAAGGAGAAGAAGAAGAAGATGTTGAAATCAGCAGCAGAATGAAACAGGACTAGTAGTAGCAGCAGGACAGGGCAGCAACAATAGTGAGCAGAATAGCAACAGCAACAAGAAACAGTAGAGTAGCAACCACAACTCACAAAACAATTGGAGTTAGATCAACCCCAACTAAACCAAACTTTCGAGTAGAACAAACAACAAACAAAGCAGACTCAGTTGTGAGAAAGCAATGTTGCACAGAACAGGTCCAGATTTAGTGAAGTCAGGAACAAAAGGGAAGGAAGCAACTTCTGGTTTTGTTTTGTCTGAGTTATCAGACAAAAATTCTTTTCTAGTTTTCTGTTTTCAAAAAATTGAGCTCTCAGGTGTTCCCTCTTAATATCTCTTTGTATGTCTTTCCAGTTCTCTCTTTCAAACTCTTCACTGTGTGTGTATATTTTCTTTTACAGCCCTCAAGGTTCAGTCCTCTTTCTGTGTCCTCATTCTGTATGTCTATCTCCCAGGTTCTCCTCCTTTTATAGGCTCTCCTTACCCCTTTTTAACAGCCTGTTTAGACTATTACCATGCCCCTCCCATGTGCCTTCCATTTTCAGTCCCACTTTAGCTAATTAAGTATTAAACCCCATTCGCATTCCTTGGCAGATTTAACTTTTCCATTTTATTAACTAAAAGCAAGTATGGGCAGTAGAATATATCTGACAGCATATGCTGTCAAACCATTTTAAAATTGAAAGCCCTTTTATGCAGGAAAAACAGGCTGTGCACAAGGCACATGAGGTGCACCAATGCACATGTTGTGCCAAGTGCACATGCCCTCCATTTCAGAACTTTAAACAAAACAATCCTTTTTACATTACTGATCAATTCAAACAAGCTATAAGTAAACAAAAACTGGTTCTTAATTGACTCAACACATGCTTAGCAGAAGTAAGTTGATTTGTTATTGTTCGGACAGTTGAAACTAATTGACGACACATGTCGACTCGACTATATTAGCATTAACATACACAATCGTAGCCAAAAATCAGACATTCAAAGTATAGGGCACATGACTTGAATTGTACTAGCTAAACAAAGTGGTGCTCGAGGAGTCAATTGATCAGTTCAAATTTTGAGAATTAGCTAATTGCACACTACTTACATCAGGGCAAATAGAAAGACTCATTCAAACAAGCAGAGGTTTAGGCAAAGTGGACGGGGCACAGTTGACAAAATTCAAAGACACAAAATCAAAGCATGAACAGACTTTTACCACAATCAGATGGGCCAAAACAAATAAAGAAAAGAAAGGACTCACCTTAAACCTTGAAAAATCAAAACTTGATTCGGACTTGGACAGACCTTTCTTAAGGCTGAACGGACTTTAATCGAAGTGTTTCTCAAATGAGAAACACTTTGATTAAAGTCCATTAGACCTTAACCTCTTCGGTTTGAACGGATATGGACCAGTGACGAAGAACCACCAAGTTCCAAAACTCAGATCTGGGATTCATGCTTCCCTGATCAGATTCGGACCAAACCAAGTATGGTTTGGTCATGAGGGGGTCTGGGGGGTGTCTGGTGTGAAACTGGGGTTAAACTGAGTAGATCGAGTTTTGACTCGAATCTTCAAATGAAGATTCGAGAAGGTGGGGAGGGATTCGAACTACATGGTTGATAGATTTGGGTTCAGGATGGCAAGGGCGTTCTAGGGTGTTAAGGGGAAGGTCACCGACGTTCATGCCGCCGGTTTCCATGGTGAAGGATATAGGGGCGGCTAGGGTTTAGGGCTGTTTGTTTGGGGAGACGAAGGCTGGGGTTCGGATAGGGGGGCAGGGTAGGATTATGGGCTTATATAGTTAGTGGGTGGATTGATCTCAACCGTTAGATCAATCTAGATCTACGGTCTGGATCTGATGGCTTAAGTGGAACGGTGTCGTTTCAAGGGTAAAAGGTTGAGGTCGGTCCGGGTGTGAACGGGTCGGGTTTGTTGATGGGTTATGGGGAATTGATCTTGGCCGTTGATCAATTTGAGATCCACGGCCCAGATCACACTGCAGGAAAACGGTGTCGTTTGGAAGGCCCCTGAGGCCAGCTGGTCTGGACCGGGTTTACATGGGGTTTGGGCTGAGTTTGTTTGGGCTTGTTTTGTTTTAAAAACCGGACTGGCCCAAGTCCGAAACTCCTTTTTTTTTTTTTTAATTCCTTAAAATAATTTGCCAAATAATACCATGTAAACATTGGACAACAATTATCACACAATTAACATTTAATTATACTAAACACTTAATGACAAAATACAATGAAGGACGCACATATTTTATTTTTCTTTTAATAAACAGATTACGGTTCACACGACATATAGACATATATTTTTTATATTTATTTTTTTTGAATAAAACAACCATGGGCAAAATCAACAAATAACTAGCAAAAAATGCCACGTAAAAATCCAGCAAATGTACAGCAAAACCAATTGCTATTATTTTGTTTCTTTTGGAGTGATTGTCGCGTAAAACAAAAATCACGTGCTCACAGCTGCCCCTCTTTGTTCGGAAACACGAAGAGTTTTCGTGCAAAGATAAAGTGAGCGTGTATGAGCGATTTTTGCCTATGGACCACTCCGTACGAAGCATGTTTTTGAAAGATCTGACCGAATCTCGCTTCAAAGATTTCCTACATATCCTGGGTTAAATAGGAATCAGGTCAATGTAGTTCGAGAAGTTTTGGTAGCTGGGACTACCATGGGATTGCGATGCTTGCTGCTACTGCTGTTGTTGTTGTCACTGCTGCGTCACTGACTGCCTTATTACAACCAAACGAAAATTGGAAACAGAACTAACTACTTATATGTATGTCAACTGCTAGTTGCAAGATTCCTATCTATGATTCTTTTACGACTCGATCTTGGGTCTTAGCTGATTCTGCTTGTAGACTCCGATCTGAATCTTGATGCTTGCGAGTTGCGGCGACTTGTTTAATCTTCGGGATACTGAATGAGACGCGATTGGCAGGGTTCAGGACCTTAGTCAAATGTTGGAGTCGATCTGCTCTCCATTCACTCTGATATCTCGGGATGTCTCCTTTTGTCTTTTTCTTCTTTGATTCTGAGTTGAGACTCATCTCGTGGGTCATTTCGATCCGTGTGGCTCGAGGTTAGACCTGCGGGAAAAAACAAACAAACGAACGAAATTTTCTGCCCCAGTTTCACTGGGAAAATTTCGTTAATTATTTACCAGGAAGTTCATAAAATTGATGAAAGAGGATACGCATGCTCAGTTCAGGGTTGGAGCCCTAATACCGGCTAGCTGGGGAAAGGTTCAGTTTAGGGTTTAAAACCCTAATGCTGACTAAAGGAATAATTCAGTTTAGGGTTTAAAACCCTAATGCTGATTGCATGGAAAGGTTCTCGGGTTATGCCGAAAAGAGTTATTGAGTTATGCTGGGAGGATTCATCGGGTTATGCCGGGAGGCTTCATCGGGTTATGCCGGGGAGATTCACCGGGTTATACCGGGAAGATTCATCGGGTTATGCCGGGAAGATTCATCGGGTTGTACCGGAAAGATTCATCGGGTTATGCCGGGGAGATTCATCGGGTTATGCCGGGAGGATTCATCGGGTTATGCCGGGGAGATTCATCGGGTTATGCCGGGAAGATTCATCGGGTTATGCCGGGAAGATTCATCGGGTTATGCCGGGAAGATTCATCGGGTTATGCCGGGAAGATTCATCGGGTTATGCCGGGAAGATTCATCGGGTTATGCCGGGAGGATTCATCGGGTTATACCGGGAAGATTCATCGGGTTATTGCCGGGAAGATTCATCGGGTTATGCCGGGAAGATTCATCGGGTTATGCCGGGAAGATTCATCGGGTTATGCCGGGAAGATTCATCGGGTTATGCCGGGAGGATTCATCGGGTTATACCGGGAAGATTCATCGGGTTATGCCGGGAAGATTCATCGGGTTATGCCGGGAAGATTCATCGGGTTATGCCGGGAGGATTCATCGGGTTATACCGGGAAGATTCATCGGGTTATACCGGGAAGATTCATCGGGTTATGCCGGGAAGATTCATCGGGTTATGCCGGGAAGATTTATCGGGTTATGCCGGGGAGATTCATCGGGTTATGCCGGGAGGATTCATCGGGTTATGCCGGGGAGATTCATCGGGTTATGCCGGGAGGATTCATCGGGTTATGCCGGGAGGATTCATCGGGTTATGCCGGGAAGATTCATCGGGTTATGCCGGGAAGATTCATCGGGTTATACCGGGAAGATTTGGGTAGATAAAGCCCCTTGGGTTATGCCAGGGAGATCCATGGTTTTCAATCAAAATGCATGAAAATATTATGGGAAACTTACCTTTGGCCGTTTTCTGCTGCAAGGTTGTTTCAATGCTTGCGTGCTTTATCTCTTTTGGGCTACACCTGCTTCTTGCACAGCTACTTTGTGTCGCACCTGTCTCAATCTTCCTAAACAAAGAAAGATTATTAGTTTGAAAACGACGGTTAGTTTGGGGGCCTTGACTGTTCCAATTGCTTTGTCTTGGCCTAATTCTTGTTGAGAAACTCTGCTATTGATTGGATTTCACATGCGAAAACCTTTGGACTACTCAGACTTGTGTTTCCAGATTTTGTGATGATTTGCCTTATAAGGCTTTGGCTTTTCCGTCCCGTTCTGCTTGGGGATTTTTGGTGGGGATTTTATCAGGGAGACTCTGTGGGGATTTTTTTTTTTTGTAGCAAACTTGCTGGGGATGTGCTGGGGTGGACTTCTTTGGGGAATTGTACAAGGGATAGCTTGTGGGGATTTGTCGGTTTTGGAAGCAAATCAACCATCATGGCCAGTCGGGATGGGACTGACGCGCCACCGAGGTTGTACATTTTATTCGACTCTCGCCAAACGGAGCCCTGTAAAACCGGTCCTGCCACCTTTCTTTGCGATTACTACGGAATTAAGAGTTAGATCAAAAAAGAACTCAAAGAAAACTATGTAAAGGAGAACATATGAGTTTAAAGAGAAACGCCCCTTTCGGGGAGAAAAGAGGGACTTATCTGGAGTGTATGCCAGTTTCAAACTGAGATGACATGCCTTTTGGACTGGATGCCCGACCTCCGAGAACTTGCATTTCCTCATGAATCAAAACAGATCTATATTTTTTTTTCAAAAACCCGGGAACCTTGCCAGGACTTTCTGAGGTGGAATCATCTTTTTGGCCGACAACGCCCTTTGCGGGTTTTCGCTAGTCGACCTCTCTCATTTCTCTTCTTACTGTCGCCTGCTAGTACTCCTTGCGAGTTTTTACTAAACAAGCTCTCTCATTTCAATTTCTCTTCTCTCGTCGCCTCACGGTGCCCAAAGGTTTTCACCGACAAGACTCTCTCATCTTTATTCTCCTCATTTTGTTGTATCGGACCCAAATAATTCCATATTCCTATTTTGAAATGCTTTGCTGATTGATCAGAAGGACTTAAAAAAGGTTTGGGGTGAAAAGAATTTGGATTGAACTACAACTTTGGAACTTTTGGGTGGGATCATTGCTGAATCGTTATAACTTCTGCCCCAGTTTTATTTTCGGGGGGAATTCCTGGATTTTATTGTTGGTGTGACTGAACCCCAAGGAGAGGTTGCCTACGTATCCTTTCGGAATCAAGTCAGACGTAGTTCATATGGTCCCTTTTTTTTGGATTTTTGTTGTTGTTTTTTTTTCTTTTTCATTTCAATTTTTTTTTATGTATATATTTCCTCATTCTTCCAATTCTTTCTTCTTCTTCTTTTTTTTCATTCATTTTTTTCAATAATATTTTCAGGTTCCAAAGAGGGTAATCAAAGAAGAGTAACCAGCTCAAATGGGTTTGCAAAGGGTTGATAGTGTTTGGGTAGCGAGAATGAAAGCCTTCGTCATCTCAAACTGTGCAAAGATATCGCCAGAGTGATTTAGACATATCACTGCACTTGCTTTCCAAGCAAGGCTGACGTCGTTTCTTCCAACGTCTCCCAGATACAAATGCTCCATTTGGTAACGTTTTTCGATGACGTATGGACCCTTCTTTCTTTTTGGTACAATTGCTCGTGACAAACCGCAGTTATTAAGGTTATCATTCTGTACGGGTCTAAACCCATTTACTGCTCTCAAACTCTGTTTTAGTGACGGACATTCTCCAAACCATGAACCAATTTTCTTTAGTTGTTCCTATTTTTCAAATCCTTTATATCTCAAATTTTTGACTCATTATTTGAAATCTGATCGGAGTTCTCGTGATCCGGGCATGAAGTCCTCAAACATGTCATGTTATTTAAAGCTGCATTTATCAGAATTGACGAGAACACAAAAGAAAACATAGAAGAAGAAAGTGAGTAATCAAGCACGAATTCATTTCTTGGCATTTTGGGGAAGATAAGGAAAAAGGTTGACATTCAGGAAATTAAAAACATGAAACTGAAGAAAAACATCCGAGCCACCCTCTGGGGTTACTCGTGATGCAGAGAAAGTGGCAAGACAGGTTCATTAGGACTTCCGTTTGATCAAGAATGGCGTAGCCTTCTAGTTTTGAAACTAGGTGCTTGGTCCCATGTATGATACTTCAACGATGCTAGTGCCCTCTCCTGGCTGGACCATGTGTATTTCGCATAGCTCTTCCCTTGTCGCCTCACATATTTCCTCGCTCTCGTCGAGTGGGGACACCTCATCATCTCCCTCTTTGTTGTATTTTGGTTCCTGTGGTATGCGTCCGACAAACACTGGCTCGTTCGGCCGAGGTTGTTTGATCGTCCCCCATACCATGGAGGCCTGCTTGAATACATCACTTATTCCTTTTTCTTGCTCCGGAGTTACCCTGGGTCCTTTTTCTGTATCAGCAATAGCAATTATGGCTTTAAGTGCCGGATCAACTTCCTCGTCTTCACAAATCATCCCAACTATCGGCCCGTTGTTGTGGGCGGGCAACGGATTATTGGTCACATTTGGGATATCCTCGTCTTTCAACACAATCTTCCCTTGGTCTAACAGATTCTCCACAGCTTGTTTCAATGTCCAACAGTCGTTGGTGTCGTGCCCTTCTACCCCTGAATGGTATGCACATCTGACACCCCGCTGATATGATGGTGATCCCGGGTTCTGCCCGTTCAGTGGTATGGGCTGCAACAAATTCATTTGGACAAGCTTAGGGAATAGGGTGGAATAGGGTTCACCGATTGGTGTGTAGTTGGGTCTCCTGGGTGGTTCCCGAGGATGGAAATTATTTGGAGGAGGTCGAGGATTGTAGTGGTTTCGGTGAGGAGGCTGATTCCTAGGATGTGGGGCCTGCCCCCGATTGACTGGTTGTGACCGCTGGATATAAGGCTGGGTGCTCATGACCATGTAGGGTTGAGGAGCGTAGGTCGCATTTTGGTGGGGGAAATAATGTTGCGAGGTTCTTTCCGAAGAACAAAGCCCGGGATTATGATATTTTCCCATCTCTGATACCGCCATGGATGTTTCCTCTTTTTTCTTCCCTCTTGCCATTCCTCCAGACCCGCTTTGGACGGCCTGGGAGGTTGCCCTTATGGCTGCCTGACTCAAAATTCTTCCTGTTTTCAAACCGTTCTCCACCATCTCTCCAATCTTAATTGCTTCTGCGAAAGGCTTTCCCATGGCCGACATCATGTTTTGGAAATAGTCGGACTCTTAAGCCTGGAGAAAAGTAGTGACCATCTCTATCTCGTCCATGGAAGGTTTTACCCTTGACGCTTGCTCACGCCATTTGATGGCGTATTCTCTGAAACTTTCCGAGGGTTTCTTCTTTAAGTTTGACAAAGCATTTTTGTCTGGTGCGATGTCAATATTGTATTGAAACTGCCCTACGAAGTCTCTGGCAACATCATCCCATATATGCCAGCGAGATATGTCCTGGTCCATATACCATTCCGAAGCGACTCCCACCAAACTTTCTCCAAAATATGCCATTAGGAGTTCTTCTTTTCCGCCGGCTCCCCGCAATTGATTGCAGTATTTTTTAAGATGTGCAATGGGGTCACCGTGCCCATCGTATTTCTCGAATTTTGGGGTCTTGAAACCTGCTGGCAGGTGCACGTGAGGGAACATGCATAGGTCGGCGTAAGAGACGCTCTTCTGTCCGCTCAATCCTTGCATATTTTTCAAACTTTGTTCAAGGCTTCTCATTCTCTTGGCAATCTCATTTTGTTCTGCAATTCTGGGGCTCTGATCCTGCCTGGGTGCAAGCTCGCACTGAGGCGGTAGAGGATTAGTGCTGGTGGCGAATCTAGTTGGTTCCATTGAGAACGATGGTGCTTGGAATGTAAAAGAGGATGAGTCAAAGCTTGGCTTGTACGTGGCGGGTTGTGCCGTAATCGGGCAAGGCGATGCAGTAAAGATGTTTATGCTTGCATCGGTGGCTGACATTCGGGGATGAGGGTCAGAAGGCGATCCAGCAGAGAAGGCTGAGGTGGCTGGGTAACCGAATGGGGTAGCAGGATAATTTATGGGAACATTTGAAGTCCCACTTGACCTGGAGAATAATTCAGGGAATCCGGGGACGACACTTGGCGGCTCTTTCCCATTATTCCAGTCGTCCAGCATTTCCAGCATGCGGAGCCGTAGGATTCTATTTTCCTCCGCAGTTGCGGATTCAGGTGTGAGGACGGCTGAGATCGAGCTTTCCTCGGAAACCGAGATTGTTTGCGATGGAATTTCTGAAGACATTTCCACACTTCCTTTTGACCTGGTGAAGTAAGTGTGAGTACTGCTTCTGGTCCTAACAACAGGTAGTTGAACACTTCTCTTTGACCTCGTGAAGTATGAGTGCGAGGCCAGACTTTCACTAAACCAACCGTCTTTTCAAAAACCCTGAATATACTCATCGACAAGCGCACGGTTAATTTGCAGCAAATAACAGATAGTTAATCTCACGTTGGGCATGATGCACCTATACAATTAAGTGGATTACTATATGTTTGCTACGAGAGCATGCGTCATGCCGGCATTTTTCCTCTTATTAGTTCTTCCCCCTTTTTAATTTTTTTATATTATTTTTTTTTTTGAAGTAAAAGAAATGCGACCGGATCCGATGAGGATTGCCTATGTATCACGATGCCTACGTGAATCAGATCATTACGTAGTTCGAAACTAACAAAAATAAAGAAGCAAGTGCTCATTTAGCATAGGGCTCAAAAGATTTGACTATTCTTTGTTTATTCACTTATTCAATTTTTTTTTGTTTTTTTTGGAATTTTTTGAAAGAAATACTTTAAAAGAAGAAAGAAAATTTTGTTTATTTTGATTTTTGTTTTATTTTTTAAAGAAAGACTTCTAAAATTTATTTGCTTTTGACTTGAATTCTGGAAATTTATTAAGAAAAGAAAATATGTTTGGTTGGTTTTTTTTTTTTTTTTTTATCTTTTCTACGGAAGAAAGAATGTATATGATGTTGCCCCTTAAATTTTGAAAGAAGGACTTTTAAGAAAATGATGTGAAATTCTGAGTTTTATTTATTTACAAAATCACTTCTAAAGAAAAATCCTAATATTTCGAAATTTCAAATTTTCAAATATATATATTTTTTTATTTTTTAAAAAAAACATTTTACAAAAGAGAGACTAAAAGCAAAGAGTATTTTTTTTTGGATTTTTATTGCTGGTTTTTAATTCTTATTACATTATTTCACATGAAAGACTTCAGAAAGAAAGAGACTATTTTTATTTGAGTTTAAGAAAACTTCTATATTATTTTTTTGTTTCTTTTCTTTTTATGTTTTCCAAGGAAAAATTTATAAAGAAAGAACTAAAGGGAAATATATATATTTTTTTGATTTTGAAAATTGGGGCCGGAATCGATGAGGTTTGCCTACGTATCTCACATCCGGTGAGAATCAGACCCGCGTAGTTCGGCCTATCGTAAAATAGGAAAAATCGAATAAACCTAGAAATCAGGAATGCGTATTTTTTTTTTATATTATTATATTTTTTTTTAGGAAAAATTTGGACTATTAGTCTGGAATTCATAAAAGGGGTACTACGAAAGAAACAACACATTTTTTGAATTATGAATTTTCGATTTTTTTTTACTTTTAAAATAAATACCTTTTCTTTTTTTTTTTGATTTTGAAAGTGATAAAAGAAAATTTTTATATTTTTTTAATAACTCTCAATAAACAAGACAGTTTTTTTTTTTTTTTTAGAAAAATTCCGGCGAGGTTTTGACACTACTTGGACATTGGTTTTATTTTCCAAAAATAAGTAATTATCTCCCCTACGCTGCTATTTTCCCCCTTTTTTAGGAACCGGTCGACATGCGGAACCGAAGCAAATAAATGCACAACACAGATAGGAATGCAGCATGATGGTCTTTTCCATTTCAGGTTGCCTGTCCTAGACGGACCCAACCCCTGTGTTGAGTCCCCTAAGTCAAATGCAATATGATGCAAATAAGCGTTCCTACTTGGGATCCGGCATGAAGTTTCGCTATACTAGGTTTAAACCTTGGTATTTGTTCTAGACTGTGTACCCGAGCGGACAACTCGAGTCGAGGAGGGGGCTACGTACCGGGGACCCGCGAGATCGTCCGGCTTTGTAACTTGTCCGACCTCTTTCTTATTTCAGGTATTGACACTAACAGAATAGGGAGTCTCGACCAGCGAGCTTCTCCCCGGAGGTAAGAAAAGAAGGGTTTCGGCACAGTTTATATACAGTTCAGATAATATCAAAAGTGGTAAAAGACAACATTTAGCACTTTTATGCAAAACATGTAATAAAGATCAGATAATAAAGCCAAAATATAACAATTATTCTAAGCTCGAATTCTTGGACCCTGAACCAGTGGTTCTGGGTCATATCCCCAGCGGAGTCGCCAGAGCTGTCACACCTCCTTTTTGCACGCCCGGCCCCGAAGGGTTAGATGCGCGGGTGGAGTTTTTCCAATTTAAGTGATAATATTCGAAATGGGATTATTTATTTAATTTAGAGTCGCCACTTGGGAAAGGTTTGGCTTTTGGTGTCCCAAGTCACCGGTTTATCTTGAATCCCAAATCGAGGAAAATATTCGACTTTTCCAGATGAAGTCTGCGAACCAGAAATTCTAAGTAAGGAATTCTGTTGACCCGAGGGAAGGTGTTAGGCACCCTCGAATCCCGTGGTTCTAGCACGGTTGCTTAAATTGTTATAATGGCTAAATATCTGATTTAAATACATGTTATGACTTACGTGCTTTTATTAAATTTAAACCGCTTTTATTATTATCACTTATTTTTTATAGAATTGCAACGTCGTGAAAATGCATCTCGAACCACGTCACAATCAATGCACCCGTGATCGTCGACACATTTGGACCTCGTTGAGATTCAGATTTGGGTCACATCCATGTGCACCCGAATTTAAGAATGTGATTTAATTAAGCTGCGCCTACAGAGTCTAACGCGTTATTATCTTTGTAGAAGGCCATGAAATTTATTAAATGGCCTATCTTGAATTCTAAATAATTATCATGGTTATTTATTGAGGGCCCCGCAATTTTGCATCTTTATTTGGCGAGGCTCATCTCTATTTTAGAAAAGGATATACTAAAATGGCTACATTTCTAATGCATTTGTCTCTAAAACTAGAAGAAAAGGTACATGCTAATTCAATTATAGGCTTTTGCCTAATCCGGATTTTTGTCAGTTTCTGATTAACTACTTATAAAGTAAAAACGTCATGCCTTGCGAGGATGTTTCAGTCGAACAAAAAGACTACATATGAGATTGAATGAAATGCAATACCTAATCCGAACATTTCTTGAGTTAAACTTAACTGAACTTATTTGGACTAGATTAAAGGATAATTGGCAAAGTAAAATACTTTAGTTTGGCAAGGAATCATGTACGAGCTAAACGAAATACAACACTTAATCCGAACACTTCTCGAGTTGAACTTAACTAAACTTATGTGGACTAGTCTTAACTAAACAAAAACTAAATGAAACAAGAACAGTATTGTATAAGGTCGAAATATACATGCTCCTACTGACAAACAACTACAGAGTTAAAATACAACAGGGTAAACTCAGTCAAATATCAACACATACTCTCGAACTGTTGAATCATAAACTAAATCAATTTTCACAGGCCTGTTAATGTACTATGAATATTACAACAAATACTTGAACTTCTTCAACCCTTTTTTCATTTCATGCTTTCCAACTATTTTAATTACATCAATATGGGACTTGAAATGTGTACCTAGATATGCTGAAAATGCAAAGGAGAAGAAGAAGAAGATGTGGAAATCAGCAGCAGAAAGAAACAGGACTAGTAGTAGCAGCAGGACAGGGCAGCAACAATAGTGAGCAGAATAGCAATAGCAACAAGAAACAGTAGAGTAGCAACCACAACTCACAAAACAATTGGAGTTAGATCAACCCCAACTAAACCAAACTTTCGAGTAGAACAAACAACAAACAAAGCAGACTCAGTTGTGAGAAAGCAATGTTGCACAGAACAGGTCCAGATTTAGTGAAGTCAGGAACAAAAGGGAAGGAAGCAACTTCTGGTTTTGTTTTGTCTGAGTTATCAGACAAAAATTCTTTTCTAGTTTTCTGTTTTCAAAAAATTGAGCTCTCAGGTGTTCCCTCTTAATATCTCTTTGTATGTCTTTCCAGTTCTCTCTTTCAAACTCTTCACTGTGTGTGTATATTTTCTTTTACAGCCCTCAAGGTTCAGTCCTCTTTCTGTGTCCTCATTCTGTATGTCTATCTCCCAGGTTCTCCTCCTTTTATAGGCTCTCCTTACCCCTTTTTAACAGCCTGTTTAGACTATTACCATGCCCCTCCCATGTGCCTTCCATTTTCAGTCCCACTTTAGCTAATTAAGTATTAAACCCCATTCGCATTCCTTGGCAGATTTAACTTTTCCATTTTATTAACTAAAAGCAAGTATGGGCAGTAGAATATATCTGACAGCATATGCTGTCAAACCATTTTAAAATTGAAAGCCCTTTTATGCAGGAAAAACAGGCTGTGCACAAGGCACATGAGGTGCACCAATGCACATGTTGTGCCAAGTGCACATGCCCTCCATTTCAGAACTTTAAACAAAACAATCCTTTTTACATTACTGATCAATTCAAACAAGCTATAAGTAAACAAAAACTGGTTCTTAATTGACTCAACACATGCTTAGCAGAAGTAAGTTGATTTGTTATTGTTCGGACAGTTGAAACTAATTGACGACACATGTCGACTCGACTATATTAGCATTAACATACACAATCGTAGCCAAAAATCACACATTCAAAGTATAGGGCACATGACTTGAATTGTACTGGCTAAACAAAGTGGTGCTCGAGAAGTCAATTGATCAGTTCAAATTTTGAGAATCAGCTAATTGCACACTACTTACATCAGGGCAAATAGAAAGACTCATTCAAACAAGCAGAGGTTTAGGCAAAGTGGACGGGGCACAGTTGACAAAATTCAAAGACACAAAATCAAAGCATGAACAGACTTTTACCACAATCAGATGGGCCAAAACAAATAAAGAAAAGAAAGGACTCACCTTAAACCTTGAAAAATCAAAACTTGATTCGGACTTGGACAGACCTTTCTTAAGGCTGAACGGACTTTAATCGAAGTGTTTCTCAAATGACAAACACTTCGATTAAAGTCCATTAGACCTTAACCTCTTCGGTTTGAACGGATATGGACTAGTGACGAAGAACCACCAAGTTCCAAAACTCAGATCTGGGATTCATGCTTCCCTGATCAGATTCGGACCAAACCAAGTATGGTTTGGTCATGAGGGGGGTCTGGGGGGTGTCTGGTGTGAAACTGGGGTTAAACTGAGTAGATCGAGTTTTGACTCGAATCTTCAAATGAAGATTCGAGAAGGTGGGGAGGGATTCGAACTACATGGTTGATAGATTTGGGTTCAGGATGGCAAGGGCGTTCTAGGGTGTTAAGGGGAAGGTCACCGGCGTTCATGCCGCCGGTTTCCATGGTGAAGGATATAGGGGCGGCTAGGGTTTAGGGCTGTTTGTTTGGGGAGACGAAGGCTGGGGTTCGGATAGGGGGGCAGGGTAGTGTTAGGAGCTTATATAGTTAGTGGGTGGATTGATCTCAACCGTTAGATCAATCTAGATCTACGGTCTGGATCTGATGGCTTAAGTGGAACGATGTCGTTTCAAGGGTAAAGGGTTGGGGTCGGTCCGGGTGTGAACGGGTCGGGTTTGTTGATGGGTTATGGGGAATTGATCTTGGCCGTTGATCAATTTGAGATCCACGGCCCAGATCACACTGCAGGAAAACGGTGTCGTTTGGAAGGCCCCTGAGGCCAGCTGGTCTGGACCGGGTTTACATGGGGTTTGGGCTGAGTTTGTTTGGGCTTGTTTTGTTTTAAAAACCGGACTGGCCCAAGTCCGAAACTCCTTTTTTTTTTTTTTAATTCCTTAAAATAATTTGCCAAATAATACCATGTAAACATTGGACAACAATTATCACACAATTAACATTTAATTATACTAAACACTTAATGACAAAATACAATGAAGGACGCACATATTTTATTTTTCTTTTAATAAACAGATTACGGTTCACACGACATATAGACATATATTTTTTATATTTATTTATTTTTGAATAAAACAACCATGGGCAAAATCAACAAATAACTAGCAAAAAATGCCACGTAAAAATCCAGCAAATGTACAGCAAAACCAATTGCTATTATTTTGTTTCTTTTGGAGTGATTGTCGCGTAAAACAAAAATCACGTGCTCACACTAGTCCATGGGGAATTTCTTATATAAAAATAGTTGTATTATTATTTCTTTTCTTAATAAATCTCATTAAATTGGATAGTTGTTAATTGGCTTACCTAGCGGGTTGGGTTAGGTGCTATCACGACTAGGTGGACTTTGGGTCATGACAGATTGGTATCACGGCTCTAGGTTCATAGGTTTTACAAGTCATGAGCAAGTGTCTAGTAGAGCCTTGTAGATCGGTATGATGACGTCCATACCTATATTCGAGAGGCTACATGACATTTAGGATATACTTCCAATCATTTTTCCCTTATCGTGCGACATTGATTCAGCTTGAAGCGTAACTATTTGAATTCCTTCCACATATTTAAATACGCATGTGAGTGCTCAGTATCAGCTATGCATTAACGGTTTGTGATTCCATAGATGAGTTGTAAGATGTGATTTTGGTATGCTGATGATGGGCTAGTCTGGAGGAGTTGAGGCTGGGTTTTGACTGTAGCTTGAGCATAGAAATTTTTTATTAGGTGAGCACGTGTCTTTGGACTTATGAATCTGGTAGTGTCCCTATAAATGTAATTTGTGGATCAAGGACTGGTTGGATGGTTATATGAAGAGTATGATGTGGCTGCAGGATGTGTTCAAATAGATTGAATGTAACGAGAAGAGTTTGCTTGTGATGAAAAAGGGGCTATTGGGTGCTTGATTTCTATCTTGATTGACGTATAGTCTCAAGTTATGAGTGTATCAGAGGATCTTCCATGTTGGGTAATTGCAAAATGAATTAGATTCTCATGTCTTGTTAATGAATTCTGAATCGGGAAGATTAAGTAATTACGTAGTAGTTGTGATTGTGGAAGGGTATGGAGAGATGTTAGTTTGAGGCAAAGCAGGTAGGTCATCTCCTGCGGGGTGTCCTGAGGTTTGTGTGATCGCTATGCTATTCTGTAGAGAGTTTGCTTTTACCAGTGAATTATATATGTTGCAATTTGAGTTTGCATCGCTTGTGAGAGTTGGTTTGACTGTTACAAGGGTGAATGCGAGATTTGCAGATGATTTGAGATATTAGATAGTTTGTGTTACATGAGCGTATGAAGGATTTAGATGAATGTAATTAAGATATTATGGAAGTAATAGGGTATGGGTATTATGAGTTATCGACTATTTCTATTCTATGGCATTAAGCTAAGTGGGGGAGTCTGCTATTGACGATTTGATTGCACGGTTATGTGTTGTATTGGATTCGGTTTGAGGTATACTTGTGTAACGACCCGGCCGGTCGTTTCATGATTTACCGCTCCGTTTCCCCCATTTCTGCTTATTATTGCCTTGTTTAGCGGTATTATGAGTTATCGGGTTGGTTGGCTCGGGTTCAGAGAGGTTTTGGTAAGGTTTGAGACACTTAGTCTCTTTTGAGTAAGCTTAAGTTGGAAAAGTCAACCGGATGGTGACTTATGTGAAAAAGGGCTTGGATATGAATTCTGATAGCTTCGGGAGGTGAATTGGGACTTAGGAGCGTGATCGGAATTTGTTTTGGAGGTCCGGGATAGATTTAGGCTTGAATTGGCAAAATTAAATTTTTGACGTTTTTTCGGTTGATAGGTGAGATTTTGATATAGGGGTTGGAATGGAATTCAGGGAGTTTCAGTAGGTCTGTTGTGTCATTTGGGATGTGTGTGCGAATTTTCAGGTCATTCGGACGTGGTTTGATAGATTTTTTGATCAAAAGTGGTATTTGAAAGATTTTGGTGTTCTTAGGCTTGAATCCGATGCGAATTTGGTGTTTTGATGTTGTTTTAAGCATTTCGAAGGTTGGAAAAAGTTTGAATGATGTTATAGGATAGGTTGGCATGTTTGGTTGAGGTCCCGAGGGCCTCGGGTGAGTTTAGGGTAGTTAAACGGATCATTTCAAGTTGAGAAAATTGCAGAAAATCTGTTGTTGATGTTGCAGATAGCTGTGCTTTGCGTTCGCGAAGGGTTAAGATGGGAGGCTTTGAAGTTTGCCTTCGCATTCGCTCGCATTCGCGATGGGGATATCGAATTCGCAAAGGTTCGTGTGGCTGAGGAATCGCGTTTGCGTAAGAGAAATTTTGGTCAATGGTAGTTTTGTGCTTCGCGAACGCGAGGCTTTGACCGCGTTCGCAAAGAAGGATTTCAAATCGTTGGGCAGAATATTTAAAAGGCCATTTTCGCGACTTTTGGCCTAAGTTCACCATTTTTGACTCGGTTTTGGAGCTTTTTGAGAGATATTGAAGAGGGAATCAAGGAGAACTTATTTGAGGTAAGAATTTTGGATATAATACTCGATCCTATTGTGATTTCTACCTAACTAAACATGAAATTTGGGGAAAATGAAGCCTAAATTGGGGAGTTACGGCTTCGAAACTTGAGACTTTAATCTAGGGGTTTGAGGGGCCATTTGTGGTCGGATTTTGGTATTATTGCTACGTATGAACTCGTGGGAGGATAAGGATCCCGTTGATGTGATCTTTATCAAATTTCGAGATGTGGGCCCGGGGGTCGGGTTGGACTAATTTCGGGATTTTTGGTATAATTTGATTAATTTCGCATGGGCTTCATCCCTTTAGTATATTCTAATGTTATAATTCTGATTTCGGTTAGATTCGGCGTGAGTTGAGGCCGATGCGAGAGGCAAAGGCGTTGCGGAGTAGTATTCCATCCGGTTTGAGGTAAGAAACCATTGTAAATCTAGAACTAAGGGTACAAACCCCAGTATTTCGTATTATTTTTTATAAATGAGGTGACGCACATTCTAGGTGACGAGCGTGTGGGCGCGCACCGGTAGGGATTGTGAATTGCTCCATTCCATAACGACTATTAAGCCGCATATTTTATTTTTAAATCTTATGATATCACTTATTTTAGAGACTGATACTATATTATGGGTTGTATGCCATGTTTGGGGCCTTGTGCCGACCTGTTGAGACCCTTAGGGCATTTTTAATATTTTCCTCACTCTATTTGTTTGAAAGCATATCCCCAGTCATATTTTACTTGTTTACTATTTAAACCTGGTTTTTATCACTCTATCTTTTAAAATGTGAAACGTGTATGGGCTGAGTTTCCCTGTTTTATACTATTATGTCCGAGTGGTTGTAAGGTCAATGACTGAGAGGGGTTGAGGACCTAATGGAGAAGATTATATATATTATGGATCGAGTTGCACGCTGCAACAATATTATATGTATATATTATGGATTGGGCTGCACGCCACAGCGATACTTAAATGGATCGGGCTGCACGCCGCAGCGATGTATATATTGGATCGGGCTGTGCACCGCAGCGATATGACGCTTGGGCTATAAGAGCCCCTCAGGAGTCTGTACACCCCCACTGAGCTTAGTCGACTATAAACTATGGATCGGGCTGCACGCCGCAACAGTTATTATGATTTATACTATTATGAGATATTATTAAGCCTGAGTGTTGAGTGTGAGTATTGAGTAACGAAAGCTGAGTCACGAGTGACTGAGAGGCTCGCCCGAGAGGCTATATTTATGAGTGATACCTTGTTCGAGGGGCCCATTTATGATATTTTTATTGATTTCACTCTTATTTTATAATCAGCCTCTGTTGAAAGCTGTTAAATAAATGATTTCAAAGTATTTCAATTGAAACTGATGTTTTTACGAAGTAACTGACTTTTAAACTATTGAGTTTGATTTGATACCCCATTGTGTACTCTTATATATGAGTTTTAACTGCTCGTCACTGCACTCAGACCTTATTTACTTTAGTCACTTACTGAGTTGGTGTACTCATGTTATTCCCCGCACCGTGTGAGTAGATCCAGGTGCCAAGCAGTAGAGTGAGGGTCCCTAGCATTATCATAGATTTCAAGGTAGCTGCATGGCATCCGCAACCCTTCTTTCCTCCTTCCTAACCTTGTTTTTCCGCATTTTAGACTTGTTATGTAATAGACAGTTGGACTTGGTGTATTTAGAGGCTCTAGACTCTTGACACCAGATTGTTGTGCTATGTTGTTTTGATGTTTCTACTATTTTCAGCACATTTTGTTGATTTAAATATTTCTTATGAAAAATTGAGACTTAATTAATGTTAGAAAAAAATGTTTTTATTAAAAGAGATTTACTATGAATACTTGATTGGGTTGGATTGCCTAGTATTGTGATAAGCGCCATCATGACTGGGTAATTGGAGTCGTGACAACTTGTGAATCAGTTATGACTTGCAGAGGTTGAGTTCGAGGATGACTCGAGTAAGGGAATTTCTGCATACGGGCTGTAATACTCTCTATGGGTATATGGAAAGCATGGAATGATTGAGTGGTTATTCGTGAAGGATATAGTGTGCATAAAGTAGGAATTTTCTTGGTCGTGTTAAGGTGGGGATTACTTCTTTGGGTGTTGGTATGCTAATGGGGCACAAGTCATTTGGTCTGTTTGGTCGGTTAAATTGAGAATTGAGTATAGTGGAAGACACTTGAGAATATTTCTAATGTATTAAAGGTTTATATGTAGCGATTGAGAACTTTGAGGTTTTATCTGGATAGAACTGAGTTTTACATTGGATGGTGTCGAGACTCGCAGTATTTCTATATCCTTATAGATTCTACATTTCAATATCAGGAAGGTGAAGGAAATGGCTTTAGATTCACAGAAGGTCTCTTCAGAGTGGGTATCTCGATTGCGGTACTTTTGGGGTACTTAAGAGGGAATTCAGCAGCTTATGGGCCTTAGGGCAGTGTAGTTTTATGCTAGGATCTCGTGGGGTGAGTTTTGGTTAAGAATCGTGGTGTTCAAGCAAGAAGAAGCATCAGTTTGAAGACAATTTAGAAGCAACTCAGAGAAATATGACAACTTGGTAGTCGGTTGTATCAGGACTGTAATGGATATGATCGGTTCTTTGGGTACTTATGATTTAGTGCATTTCTACAAGTGTTTTGTGGCGATACTCTTGGGTTTTGATGGCCTGCATAGCTTGGTTGATTTAGAGAGATTCAGTTCTGATGGTTTGGTTATGTGCAAATGGGTTTTGTAGAGTTCTCGATGGTTTCTACCATAGTTTGAGATGTGTACTTCCTACTTATGTGTGGTACATGTTGTGTATTGTGATTTTCTCCTGGATGGGATCAAATGGAAGATTCCTAGCTAATTGATTATGTACTTTGCTTGTGACTCGAAGTGGATTATGAGGTTCTCATACTTTTCATATGATGGCATCATCGATGTGGTGTGTTGTGTGTGATCAAGATTTGCATGTGCAAGATCACAGGTCAATTTTTAAGGAAAAGACATAAATTCTTAGGCAAAATGGATGATTTTAGATGACTAGATGAATGATATTACTTTGCTGGTATTGCGGCACTCTCTTGGTTGATCGACTGATGGTATTTAGATTTTGCTATGTGGCACAGAAGAATTATAGAAGTATTCCTCATGGGATCATCATATATAAGAGATGTGTTGGACATTCAGGAAGTGGAGTTGGGATCATATATGGTGATTCGAGTGTTCAATGGATTTGGAGATCGGGAAATGATCAGAAGTAGGTTGTTTCATTGTTGCAGACTGTGAAGATGTGGGAAAATCTAGATAGATGATAGTATGTGTTATGATTCAGTCATTGTGGACTATCGGTGGGTTATTTATATATTTGTGGGTGATCAGAGTTGATTTGGGGTACATCGGTAGGCCCAATTAGGATGTGTATTCTACACCGAGTCGGATTGGTTGGCTCCATACTCTATTGTTAAGGAATGTACCATTCGGTTGTTGTTGAGCTTATTTGTGTTCTGAAATGATTTGTGAGTTACTCTTCTATGCTACGAGGAGTTGTGATTCGTTTGTTATATGCACATATGGTGCGGTTCTATTGTGGCCATTATAGCAAAATTTGAGCGAGATGAGTATTTGGATATTACATGATTGATTGCGCATTGGTTATGTTCATTACGGATTGTGGTATTGTGTTGTTTACTCTCCATGGCTATGGTAATGCACCTTAGGTAATTCATGTCAGATTTCGCTTGGTTATTGATTTTCATCAAGGTGGCTCGAGGTATATCACATGGACCAGCGTTTGGATGGTGTCACACATTGTAGCGGAGTTATATTGAGGTATGATCCTTTGTGTTAGCTTCGTGTGTTATGGTTCTACGATGTGTGATGGATTTTAACATTCGTTGTGGTGGTACTTATTAAGCTTGCAGGGCGGTTCTCTTGTTTGAGTCATTTTCCATGATTGAGTACATTTGGAATGTTGCTATTTGGTGCACAAATTGCATGGGTTGTGGCTTTAGATTGTATTGATGTGGCATGTCTGTAGAGTAGATGGTATTTGATAAGATGAGGTCGTTGGGTAAAGGATGGATGCTATCAGATTTGATTGTGGTATATTTAGAAGGAAAATATCGGAAGTCGGCTTAGAAACTGGCTATAGTTCTAGTCGGAGGAGAGAGAGATCCATGACTTGTTAATCTGATGAATGGTTAAGAGTTCTGCATGTTTCTTTCATCATAGTCAGTGTACGAAGGTCTTAGATTGAGGGTTTGTTTGATATGAGGTTTATTACTAATATTGAGTTGTTTTGAGCAGCTACTGTGATTAGAAATTATTGCTATTAGTATGTGAGTTATGTTCCAAGTACTCTATTTCGAGGGTTTCGGCCATTTTTACATTTTTTGAGCTATGGAGCTCGGATTGAGGTGATTCTTTAAGCAATTTTAACCATTTGAATTCGGGTAAGTGTTCTCTACTCGATTTTGGTTATATTCCATGAATCTATCTTCGATTTTAGCTTTTGGTTGATGAATTTTAAAGAGGAAATTGGGGGTTTTGTCCTAAAGTTTCATAATATGAATATTTGAGTTTTGAACATCGAATTGGAGTTGGAATTGAGTGATACTAGTATGGTTGGACTCGTAATTAAATGGATTGTCGGATTTTGTGAGTCTTGTCGGGTTTCGAGGTGCGGTCCCGGGTGTGATTTTTGGCCGAATATGGGACTTGATTTATGATTTGATCTTTATCATTTGGAATTGTTTCCTTGAGCTTTATTTGATGTATTTGAGTTACTTTTGTCTAGTTTTGAGCCGTTTGGAGGTCGCTACACGCGTGATGGCATTTTTGGAGCATTGCTTGGCTTGCTTGGTATTGGAATTGGCTTGTTCAAGGTGAGTAACTCTTTTAAACTTAGTGCTGAGTGTATGAAACCCCGAATTACGTGTTATGCAATTGGTGTTGAGGTGACACACATGCAAGGTGACGGGCGCGTGGGCGTGCACGGTGTGAATTGTGACTCTGTTATTTATGTGGTACTAAGTAGTTACCTGACCTTACCTGTAATTATGAAATTTCATCGTACTTGAGCTATTGACCTGTGATCCATCTTAGAGACTATGCTAGGCCTCATGCTTATCCTGTTGGGACCCATTGAGGTCATTTCTGATGTTGAGTTATTTGCTTTCATTGCTATATATATACAGTTATACGCATTCATATGCATATCATATCTCAGTGTCTGTTACTATTTTTTAATACATCACATCATTATTTGGGGCTGATTTTTCATGACATTGAGAGCCCGAGAGATTGGAGAGATTGATGACTGAGTGAGGCCGATGTCCTGATGGTGAGGATGTTTATGGGATCGGGTTTCAAGCCACATCATGTTTTATTAATTTATGCCATGATTGTCTTGTTATAGCGTTTGGGCTGAAGGAGCCCCACCAGAGTCTGTACACACCCCTAGTGAGCGCAAGTACCTACTGAGTGTCGAGTGCCAAGTGTCAAGTGCGAGTGCTGAGCGATTGGGAGGACTGAGTGACTGTGAGGATTGAGTGGCCGTGAGGACTGAGTTACTGGAAGGACTGAATGAATGAATACTATGAGAGTATGCATAGATTTTTATCACGGAGTCACATCGCATTTGACATGCACACTTGACATACAGGCATAAATATGCAGTTTTCCTCGTATTTTATGGTATCATGTCATTCATGACTTCTTACACATATTGACATATAGGAATAGATATGTATTTTCCTCATGCTATTTGAAAATGAAACATGTACCTGTTGAAAGCTTTTTGGAAAAATTTCGATTTTCAAACTTACTCATATTCTTTGGCGATTTGGGTAAAATATTTGGGGTTTCCCTGATATACTTGAGAAGCAGTCTATTTTCTGTAACTGAGAACGATTTGAGCATTTTATATCTGAGTTACTTCTTTTACTTCATTCATTATGTTGTTATGAACTGTTGTTGACTATTGCTATTGGAATCCGACCTTTGTTCCAACTTGCCACTACATTCAACCTAAGGTTAGTTTTGTACTTACCAGTACATGTGTAACGACCCAAAGTGATGTGCCGCGACGGGCACGCGATACCTTACTCAACCGAGTACCAACATAACGTATCTTTTCATGTCATACTATCATAATCAACTAAGCCGGAGATGCTGCCGTGAAATAGGGAGAATACAACAGGTAATGCCAGCTTATACATAAGACATATGAGCCTCTAAGACCAAAGTAACCACTTGAACACTGAACATAGGCCGACAAGGCCACACAATCTTTTATGTACATGATATCTGTCTACAAGCCTCTAAGAATACATAATTTTCTTAAAGGTCGGGACGGAGTCCCGCCATAACAAAAAATACACATCTAACTCATACTAACCAAACAAGCAACTCCGAAGCAAATGGAGCGCACCAACATCTTCCGCTGAGCTGATAGCCTATTTGGAGGGCTCTCGACCTGTCTATCAGGATTTGCGGGCATGAAACACAACATCCCCCAGAAAAAAGGGACGTCAGTACGAATAATGTACCGAGTATGTAAGGCACATAAATAAGTACATAAAAGACATGGATGAAATATAGAGTAAATGACTCAACCTGTAAGTCTGGATAACTCTGTAAATCATGAAATACTTATAGTGTCATGCATATGTATATAAATTTTATGTCGTGCATAGGTACATATGTACATAACATCATCAAGCCTCTGAGGGCATCCCACCATATCATCTCGGCCACTGTGAGCAAATCATCAATGCATACCAACTGATCAGGTAGTGCTGCGTATATAACGCCATAACCTTTTCTCATATCCCATATATATATATATATATATATATATATATATATATATATATATATATATATATATATATATATATATGCGTATATAATGCCATCTGATCATGGATCAATGTAAATGAATGCAATGCATGAAGAAAATGTTAATAAGATTTTCTCGAAATGCCTTAAAAATCAATATGCCTTTTGGATAAACTTTATCAAATACATATTTTTCTGAGACCCTTAAACAAAAGATATAGTAATAATTCACATGGGGAATCGAGAATATAGGCACCCCTAGTATTTCTATGAATAGAGTCATTTATGAAAGTTGCGTATTTTGCTCGTCTCATTTGTATTATTTGGATCATGCCTAAAAGAAAGAAGGGATAGCCTTAACATACCTGAGTCGATTTTCTTGACAATCCTCTAACACCCATTAATTGCGACAAAATACGGAACAAGTTGTATGAAAGCTCGAAGCAATAACGTTTCTTATGCAAACACCATCTTGGCTGAATTTTTACTTAAGTAATTTTGATATTAAAATGTATCCTTAACTATGAAAAGATTTAGGAAAGTATTGGTGAAGTTTGAAGAGATTATGCTTAACAGAAACGTTAGAATTGAGTTATTGAAGTTACGGAAGCTTTTGTTAAATGTTTTGGAGTTAAAGTGTTGTTGGAAAATGAAGATGTTAGGCATGATATGTCTTGTAACTAACATACTTGATTGTCACATAATCTAAAATGACTCTTAGTCATTTGATTAGAATGTGGCTTCTGCCACGTTACTTTTCCCATCATTATCCAAAGTATTTTAATTAATTTAATTTTGTAATATCCCGTTACTCGGTAATTAAGAATTGTCTCAAATTATTTAAAATTTTACTTATTTTTAACACATTATATATCCCACTATTATGGTCATATGGTACCTTGTATGGTAGTAATCCATAAATATCGGGTGTAACGCTCAGCCCGTATTTTATCCCAACATGCCAAACTTGGACGAAAATTCATTTTCTTTGACTTGCTTCCCCTCTCACCTTCACGAATTTACGCATCACTTTTTTGAAGTAGCATAATTCTTATAATATCCAAATAATCTTTTCCTTGGACTGATGTCAATTACCTTACGACAAATTTAACGTACGATACTACAGGGTGCAACATCATCGTAATTTAATACTGCGAAGCATAACATCATCATAATATAATACTGCAAGGCGTAACAACCTCGTATTAAAATACTGCAAGACGTAACATAATCGTAATATAATACTACGGAATGTAACATCATCGTAATATTGCGGGGTGTCACAACATGGGGTCGGTTGTATTGATACGACACTTCTGCACATTACGTGCAGATGTTAGTTGTTGTTGTTGCTGTGTTCGATGAGAGCTAGATTTCAAGGTGTACGTGTGTCCCTATTGTAGCTGCCTCTTGTTCATGGTAGCCTTAGATTTATAAAATTCTATTTATGTACTCTTTAAATAGAAGATGTATTTACTTCATATTAGCTTTGTAAACTCTATTCTTAGAAGCTCATGATTTGTACTACCAGTCCTTGGAAAATGTATAAGATTTAGATAAATCTTTTTATTAATTGTCCTGTTAAATATTATTGAAACTAGATAGATGTTAGTTGGCTTACCTAGTAGATTGGGTTAGGTGACATCATGACTAGTAGCTTTTGGGTCGTAATAGATTGGTATCAGAACTCAAGGTTCATAGGTTCTATAATTCATGAGCAAGTGACTAGTAGAGTCTTGCGGATCGGTATGATGACATCCATACCTATCTTTGACAGGCTACATGGTATTTATGATATACTTCTCATCTTTCTTTCCTTATTATGCGGTATTGATTCAGTTTGAAGCGTAACTCTTTTAATTCCTTCCACGCATTCGTATACGCACGTGAGCGCTCGGTATTAGTTGTGCATCGATGGCTTGTGATTCCATGGATAAGGTGCGAGATGTCATTTCAGTGTGCTGATAATGGGCCAGTTTGGAGAACTTGAGGCTGGGTTTTGACTACAACTTGACCGCAGAGATATTGATTGTGTAAGCATGTGCTTTTGGACTTATAAATTTGATAGTGTCCCTATTAGTGGAATTTATGGCTCGTTGAGTAGTTGGATGGTTGTATGATAGTTTAATGTGACTGCGAGATGTGTTAAGATAGATTAAATATAACGAGAAAAGTTAGCTTGAGATGTTAAAAGGACTATTGGGTGCTTGATTTCTATCTTGGTGTGACGTATAATCTCGAGTTATAAGTGTATTGGAGGATCATTCATGTTGTTTAACTATGGAACGAATTAGGTTCTCATGCCTTGTTGGTATGTTTAGACTCAAGAAGATTAAGTGATTGCGTAGTAGCCGTGGGTATGGAAGGGGTATAAAGAAATGTCAGTTTGAGGCCAAGAAGGTGGGTTATAACTTGCGATCTAATCTACGGATGTGTGATTTTTACGATGTTATGTGGAGGCTTTCTTTTTTACCAATGGGTTATATTTGTGCGATTTGAGATTGGATTGGTTGTAATAGTTGACCTGACCGTCATGAGAATGAATGTGAGGTTTGCAGATGATTTGAGGTATTATAGGGTTTGTGTTGCATGAACTTATGAAGGATTTAGTTGAGTCTCATGGTGGTATTATGGCAGTAATGGGGTATGGTTATTGTAAGTTATTAGATGTTTTGTTCCATAGCTTTGATCCAAATAGGGGAGTCTGCTATCAATGGTTTGATTGCGTGGTTATGTGTTGTACAGGTTTTAGTTTAAGGCATACGTGTGAATCAGATATAACTTGCAGGATTTGAGATCGAGGATGACTCGAGTAAAGGAATTTCTGGATACGGGTTATATTACGCTTTATGGGTATGTGGGAATCATGGGATGATTGAGTTGTTATTCATGAAGGAAGTAGTGTACGTGGAGTAGGAAATTGCTCAGTTGCTTAAAGGTGTGGATTACTTCGTTGGGTGTTATTGTGCTAATGGGGCACTAGTCGTTCGACCCGTTTGGTCGGTGCAATTGAGATTTGAGAAGAATGGATGATTCTCGAGAAGGTTCTAATAGATTCAAGATTTATATGTAGCAATTGAGAATTTCTACGGATTTGTATATGGCTAGAATCTGAGATTTAAGTTGGATGGTGTCGAGACTTGTGGCATTTCTATATCATTATGGATTCTACATTTCAGCATCACGAAAGTGAAGGAAATGGTTTTAGATTCACAGAACGTCTCCTTAGAGTGGGTGTCTGGTTGTGGTTCCTTTAGGGTGTTTAAGAAGGGATACAACGACTTATGGGCCTTAGGGAATTATGGTTTTATGCTAGGGTCTCGTGTGGTAAGCCTTGGTTGAGGATTGTGGTACTATGAGCAAGAAGAAATATCGACTTGAAGGCAATTTAAAAGAAACTCGAAGGAGTAGGACAGCTTGATAATAGGTTGGATCAGCACATTAATGGATATGATCGGTTCTTTGGGTACTTATGAAGTGGAGAGTCTCTACCAGTTTGTGGCAGTACTCTTGGGTTTGGCAACTCGTGTGACTTGGTTGAGTTAGAAAGATTCAGTTATGATGACTTGGTTAGGTGCAAATGGGTTTCGATGAGTTATTGATGGTTTCTAGCACGGTTTGAGATGGATATTCCCTATCGCATTGAGGAGCATGTGGCGTATTGTGATTTTTCTCTAGATGGGATCAAATGGAAAGTTTCTGACCGATCAGTTATGTATTCTAATGGTAAATCATAGTTGATCATGAGATTCTCGTGCTTTTCATATGATGGCATGATAGATGCGGTATGTTGTATAGGATTGACATTTGTGTGCAAGGCGATGGTTCAGTTTTGAAGGGGAGATCATAAGTTCATATAAAACATGGATAGTTTCAGATGTCTAGGTGAATGATATTACTACTTCGTATTTCCTGAGAAGGATGTGCATTTCAGAAGGCGCACTATGTTTTTACTTACAGATGTTTCATTGGTATTGCGGTACTCGCCCGGTTGATCGGCTGCTGAAGTTTAGATTATGCTATGTGTCATGGAAGGATTTTAGAAATATTTATCGTGGGTATGGTTATATAAGAGAGATGTATCGGTCATTCAAGTGGTGGAGTAAGGATCAAATATGGTGGTTCATGTGTTATATTGATTTGGAGACTAGGATTTCTCAGAAGCAAATTGTTTCGTGGTTGTGGACTGTGAAAATATGGTCAAGGCTAGCCAAATGATAGTATGTGTTGTGATTCAATCATTGTGGACTTTTAGAGGGTTATTTATCTATTTGTGGATGACTAGAGTTGATTTGGGTGTCCATTGGTAGGCTTAATTTGGATGTGTATTCTATACCAAGTCGGATTGGTTGGCACATTACTGCTATTATTAAAGGATGTGCCATTCGATTATTGTTGAGCTTATTCGCGTTCTGAAATGAACGGTGAGTTACTCTTCTATGCTTCGAGGAATTGTGATTCGTTGGTTATATGAACATACAGTGCGACTCTATTTGGGCCTTATAGCAGAATTTGAGCGAGATGAGTAGTTGGGTGTTGCATGATTGATTGTGCATTGGTTATATTCCTTTAGACTTGTGTGGTATTGCGTCATTTGCTTCTCCGTGGTTATGGTAATGCATTTTGGGAACTTGATGTCAAATCGCGCATGGTTATTGATTTTGTGCAAGGTGGCTTGAGGTATATGCCATGGACTAGTGTTTGGATGAGGTCACACATTGTAGCGAAGTTATATTGAGGTATGATCCTTGGTGTTAAATTTGTGTGATTTGGTTCTGCGGTGTGTGATGGGTTCTTAGCATTGCGTTGTGGTTGTACTCGTTGAGCTTGCGGAACGGTTCCCTTATTTGAGTCATTTTTCGTGTTTGAGTACATTTGGAATGTTGCTTATTGGTGTGTGGCTTGCACGGGTTGTGGCTTTAGATTGTATTGATGTGTCATGTCACTAGAGTGGTCGTGTTGGATGAGATGATTTCATTGGACCTAGAATAGATACTATCGGAATTGATTACAGAATGGTTGGAAGGATGATATCGAAAGTCGGCATAGAAATTTGCTCTAGTTCCTATCAAAGGAGAGGGAGTTCCACAACTTGTTCATCTGATGAATGGCTATAAGTTTCTGCATATTTCTTTCATCATCTGTTGTGTACGAAGGTTTTAGAATGAGGCTTTGTTTGATATGAGGTTTATTACCGTTATTGGGTTGTTTTGAGTAGCTACTGTGATTTGAAATCATTGTTATGGGTAATTGAGTTTTGAGTATTTTTGTTATGGTTACGGCTTGTTATAGCTTGGTCAGACTTATACAGTGTGTTAATGCGAAATTCTGATCTTATGAAAAATTCCGGATGTCGGAAATTTGGATCTAAGGTTTATGGGCTAGGTTGAACTAAGAAATTTCAATTATGTGGTGTTATTAGACTTGTATGGGATAGGGTGATGTGGGATCACCCCCAGGTATGTGCATGGTAAGGTTACACGACGATTTGATGGCTTCCGAAACAACTCTTGGCACGTTCGAAGACGAACGTTAAGTGGGGAAGGTAGTAGCGACCTGACCGATCGTTTTAATCATTTGCACTTCGCTCAGTTGTTTGAGGGCATCAGTAGCTCCGTATGAAGTATTATGAATTATGTGAATTGCCAGTTTGTTTTTCAGGTTATTTGGAATTGATTTGGAAGAATGATCCTCAGCTAGAAGCTCTAAATAGGAAAGGTTTGACCAAGTTTGACTTTTTAGTATTTGACCTCGGATTGGATTTATGATGGTTCTGTTAACTCCGTTGGGTGATTTTGGACTTAGGAGCGCGTCCGGATTGTGAATTGGAGGTCCACAGTAGAATTTGGCTTGAAATGGCAAAAGTTGAAATGTTGGAAAGTTTCACAGCCAGTGGAACTTTTTATATCGTGGTCGGATTCCAATTCCGGAAGCTAAAGCAGGTCCGTAATGTCAAATGTGACTTGTGTGCTAAATTTGAGGTCAATCGGGCGTGATTTGATAGGTTTCGGCATCACTTGTGGAAGTTTGAAGTTTCAAAGTTCATTGATTTCGAATTGAGGTATGATTCGTTGTTTCGATATTGTTATATGTGTTTTGAGGCCTCGTGTAGGTCCATGTTATGTTATAGGACATGGTGGTATATTTGGACATGGTTCTGAGGGGCTCGGGCGTGTTTCGGATTGATTTCGGGCTATTTTTCCTTCATTTTGCATTCCTAGTTCTGCAGAACTTTGAGTATTTGGTTTCCTTAATCGTGATCGCGGGATATGGATTGCGATCGCGTCGAGTTGTTTGAGATCTAGGAGAAATTGTTCATCACGTTCGCGAGTCTTCATCACGTAGAGTTGTTTGAAAGCTGGGAGAAATTGTTTGTAAGCTTGCACGCGTTCGCGTAGAGTGTTTGACTGAGCTAGGAAGTGGCCGCTTATTCTTCGCATACGAAATTCGTTGTACTCGACCGCATAGTGTATTTTCAGGGGCATTGCATTTCCTTCTTCGCGATCGCGAGGTTATTTTCGCGATCGTGACTCATTGATTCGCTGAGTGATTATAAAGTACTTTATTTCGAGAGTATCGGTCATTTTTACATTTTTGGAGCTATGGATCTTGGATTGAGGCAATTCTTGAAGACATTTGCACCATATGAATTAGGGTAAGTGTTCTCTATTCGATTTTCGTTATATTCCATGAATCTATCTTCGATTTTAGCTTTTGATTGATGAATTTTAAAGAGGAAATTAGGGGTTTGGGCCTAATGTTTCATAATAGGAAATTTTTAGTTTTGAACATTAAATTGGAGTCGGAATTGAGTGAAACTAGTATGGTTGGACTCATAATTGAATGGGTTGTCAGATTTTATGAGTTTTGTCGTGTTCCAAGGTGTGGGTCCTGGTGTATTTTTGTCTGGATTTGCGATTTATTTAGGATTCAATCTTTATCATTTGGAATTGTTTCCTTGGGCTTTATTTGATGTATTTGAGTTGTTTTTGGCTAGTTTTGAGCCATTCAAAGGTCGCTACGCGTGTAATGGCATTTTTGGAGCATCTCTTAGCTTGCTCAGTATTGGAATTGGCTTGTTTGAGGTAAGTAACCCTTCTAAACTTAGTGCTCAGGGTATGAAACCCCGAATTACGTGCTATGCGATTGGGCGTGCATAGTGTGAATTGTGACTCTGTTCTTTCTGTGATACTGAGTAGTTACGTGACCTTACCTATAATTATGAAATTTCTACGTACTTGAGCTATTGAGTTGTGATCCATGTTAGAGACCATGTCTAGGCTACATGCTTATCCTATTGGGACCCACTGAGGTCATTTCTGTTGTTGAGTTATTTGCTTTCATCCCTTTATATACTTAGTCATACACATTAATATGCATATCATATCTCAATCTCTGTTACCATTTATTGATACAATGCATCATTGTTTTTAGGATGATTTTTCATAACATTGAGAGCCCGAGAAACCGGAGAGATTGATGATTGAGTGAAGCCGAGGGCCTGATGGTGAGGATGTTTATGGGACCAGGCTGCACGCCGCAACATGTTTTATTGATTTATGCCATGATTGTCTTGTTATAGCTCTTAGGCTGAAGGCGCCCCTTCGGAGTCTGTACACACTCCCAGTGAGCGCAGGTACCTACTGAGTGTCGAGCGCGAGTGTCGAGTGATTGGGAGGATTGAGTAACTGTGAGGATTGAATGGCTGTGGGGATTGAGTGACTGGGAGGACTGAGTGAATCTATACTCTGAGAGTATGCATATGGTTTTTATCACTGAGTCACATTGCATTTGACATGCACACTTGACATACATGCATAGAGATGGAGTTTTCCTCATGCTTTATGGTATCACGTCATTCATGACTTCTCACACATATTGACATATAGGCATAGAGATGTATTTTCCTCATGCCATTTTAAAATAAAACATGTACATGTTGAAAACTTTTTGGAAAAATTTCAATTTTCAAACTTACTCATATTTTTTGCCGATTTTGGTAAAAGATTCGAGTTTTCACTGATATACTTGAGAAACACACCTATTTTTCGGGAACTGAGAATCATCTGAGCATTTTATCTCTGAGTTACTTCTTTTACTACTTTCATTATGTTGTTATGAACTGTTATTGGTTATTGCTATTAGACTCCGACCTTTGTTCCAGCTTGTCACTACTTTCAACCTACGGTTAGTTTTGCTACATACCAGTACATGGGATTGGTTGTACTGATACTTCATTTCTGCATATTGCATGCAGATGTTGGTTGTTGTTGTTGCTGTGTTCGAATGGAGCTGGATTTGAAGGTGTACCTGTGTCCCTATAGTAGCTTCCTCTAGTTCATGGTAGCCTTAGATTTATAAAACTCTATTTTTGTACTTTTCAAACAGAAGTTGTATTTACTTCATATCAGCTTTGTAAACTCTATTCTTAGAAGCTCGTGATTTGTACTACCAGTCCTTGGAAAATGTATAAGATTTAGATAATTTTTTTTGATTAATTGTCCTGTTAAATATTATTGAAATTAGATAGATGTTAGTTGGCTTACCTAGCGGGTTGGGTTAGGTGCCATCATGACTAGTGGATTTTGTGTTGGGACATCCACAAATTGGGTCTCGTACTAAGTGACAGACATAGAGCCCTGCTGAAAACGCTCAAACTGCCTCCGATATTCCTCTCTCAATGTGACAGGTAGGAATTTCTCGATAAATAGCTGAGAGAACTGGTCCTAAGTGAGAGCACGCGATCTAGCTATCTTGGCCAACACATAATCCCTCCACCATTTCTTGGAGGAATCCGACAACTGAAATGCAGCGAAATCGATTCCATCGGTCTCCACTATGCCCATGTTCCATAACATCTCATGACAGCTTTCAAGATAGTCCTATGGGTCCTCTGAAGATGCACCACTGAGGTGAACTGGTAAAACCTTAGTAAACCTATCCAACCTGTATAAAGCCTCAGAGGACATAGCTGATCCGTCACTGGCCTGTACCGCAACACCCGACTGAACTACCATAACTGACTGGGTTGTTGGAGTCTGAAACTGGGGACCAATCAGCTCCAGAGTGTGAGTAGCAGGAGTGTGTGCTCCTCCCCTAGCCTGAGATACGGCTGATGCTACACGAAATGTGTCGGCCTATGCCACGCTCTCCATAAGGCCCACTAGACGGACCAAAGCATTGTCATGACCCAAATCGATGGGCCGCGAAGGGTGCCTGAGTACTACCTGTCAAATACCCTTAAGCATGTGTCTAAGTTATGAACCTGAATAACATCTGCTGCATTACGAAAATAACATACTTGAAGGAAACCTGTCATCAAGGAATATGTACGTATATATGCAGAATATAGTGGCCGAGCTGGCAAGGCTGTTATAGACAACTATACATCCAAAACTGAAAGCCAACAAGGCAACATACAACCCAACTAGACATACTGTCTACATATCTCAAATAGAAACATAATTGTACAAAGACATGACTGAGCCATGCCATATATATATATAAATATATACAAACGTATCGTACCAAATTCAAAAGCAGCTCTAGATCAAGTAGAGCACACCAACTCTCGCTGATCAAGGATCCTAAGAAGGGGGACCGTTAGCTTACCTACCTGCACCTGCGGGCATGAAAGGCAAGCCCCATGAAATAGGGAGTCAGTACGAAAAAATGTACTGAGTATGTAAGGCATGAAAATTAGTACATATACATAGTTCAAACACGGAATCACGAAACACATCTTTAAATCTGAATAACTTTGTAAATTTTGTAGCGTTTATATTGTCATGCACGTGCGTATAAATGTTGTGTCATGCATAGGTATGAGTGTACATAATATCATCAAGCCACTGAGGGCATCCCATCATATCATCTCAGCTACTGTAGGCAACATCATCAACATATACCAGTTGATCAGATGGTGGTGCGTATATAACGTCGTAACCTTTTTCCATATCCCATATACATATATTTACATATATACGCGTATATAACGCCATCTGGTCATGAGTCAATGCACATTTATAAATGAGTGAAATGCATGAAAAATACGTAATAATCTCAATATTCCTTCTGGATAAACTTTTCCAACTGCGTATTATTATAAGACCCATGAACAGAAGATAATAATAATTCTCATAGGAAATCAAGAATTTAGACACCCCTACTATTTCAATGAATAGATTAATTTATGGAAACTGTGTATTTGCTCATTTCTTCAGTATCATATGGACCATGCCGAAAGAAAGAAGGGAGGGCCTTAACATACCTATTTCTGGAATTATTTGAACGAATCTACTTCTGCGAAATTTACACACGAAATTGGGCTTTGGATTTCGCTGAAATGTTTAGACGAAACTGCTTCTGTTATTTTTGAACCAAATGACGTTCTGCTCTTTTTGATCCAATTGATGAAATAGGCTTTCTCTAGTTTGAGGATTTGAAATTGGAAAGATTGAGTGTGTTTCTTATATTTGGAATTGAACGAAATGTTTCTGTTTCTTGGTTTCAAGCCAAGGACATAAATTGAAGCTAATTTGGCAAGAATTAGATAAAGTTTTACAAATCTTTCCAAGACTTAACTTAACTCATAGGTGTCCACCTAGAATTATGACTACTTAGTCATTTTCTAGGTGTGTCGCTTTTTGCCACGTGTGGGGGGTTAATTTATTAATTTTTATCCACTTATTAGTTAACTAGGTAATGTCCTGTAACCCGGTAATTAATCAATTTTATTTATTTTTATCCACTCAAAATTCTATTTATTTTAAAAATATTTCATATATACTTTATATATTATACTACCGTGGTCATATAACCTTGTGTGGTAATAGTTCATAATTATCGGGTGTTATTGCTCAACCCGTATTTTTTTCCGAATTGGCCACATTTAACGAAACTTGTTTTCTGTAATCTGTGTACCCCTTTATCCTTAATAACACCTATTTATCGCTTGTTATAAATAGTGTGAGTACATTAACGTCAAGATGATCTCATCCCCGAGTCTACGTCGGTTAACTGAAAATGAAATTTTACCGTACGAAAACGCGAGATGTAACATCCTTCCCCCCTTAGAAACATTCGTCCTCGAATGTTCAAATCCCTGTGATTCATATAACTTTGGTAGGGTTGCCTTTGTAACAACACTACTACCAACTCTTCCCGTAGAAGCTTAATAACCCAATGACACACAAGACCATAATTATGAATAAAGACAATGGTCTCACATGACTAACGACAATAACCAACACAAGAATTTATACTCGTACCTTATGATTATGACGTCTCAGTCGGAACCTTCTCTAAAGGAGGAAATAAGTACGAATATCTAGACTTCATGTTTTCCTTGGCCTCCCAAGTCATTTCTTCCACATTGTTGTTCCTCCAATGTACTTTCACAGAGGCTGCCTCCTTATTCCGCAGCTTGTGGGTTTGTCAGTCTAAGATGGCAACCGAAATTTCCTCATATGACAAGTCCTTTGTAATCTGTAGATCATTCGTGGGCACTGCTAGGGTAGGATCGCCAATGTACTTCTGTAACATAGACATGGAAAACTGGATGGACAGACTCACATTCCGAGGGTAATTCTAACTCATAAGCTGCTTGGCCCATTCTCCGAATGATCCTATAAGGCCCAATATACCGTGGGCTAAGTTTGCCTTTCTTGCCAAACTCATCACACCTTTCATAGGTGACACATTTAACAATACCCAGTCATCAAACTCGAACTCTAAATTTCGACGCAGTACGTTAGAATATGACTTCTGACAACTCTTAGCTGTCAATAGTCGGTCCCGAATCAACTTTACTATTTCTATGGCTTGTTGAACCAGATTTGGCCCATGTAATTCAGATTCTCCAATATCGAACCACCCTATAGGCGACCTACACTTCCGTCCATAAAGAGCTTCGTATGGATCCATCTGAATACTGGAATGGTAACTATTATTATATGTGAACTTAATAAGTGGCAGATTATCATCCCAGCTACCTTTGAAGTCTATTACACAAGCTTGTAACATATTCTCTAGTGTTTGAATAGTACGCTCAGCCTATCCATCTGTTTGGGGATGAAATGTTGTACTAAGACTTACTTAAGTCCCCAATCCTTTTTGGAAGGACCTTCAGAAGTTAGCTATAAATTGAGCTCCTCTATCCGACATAATAGATACAGAGACACCATTCAGTCATACTATCTCCTTAATATAAAGCCTTGCATAATCCTCTAAGGAATATGTAGTTCTAACCGGCAAAAAATGGGCTGACTTTGTAAGCCTATCAATAATCACCCATATCGAATCGAACTTATGTTGGGTACGAGGTAAGCCTATGATGAAGTCCATATTGATTACTTCCCATTTCCAAGTCGGAATCTCCATAGCCTGCAATAATCCACAGGGTTTTTGATGCTCAATCTTAACCTGTTGATAGTTAGGACACTGGGCAACAAATTCTTCTATATCCTTTTTCATTCCATCGCACCAATACACTTCCCTAATATCATGATACATCTTTGTTGCTCCTGGATGGATAGAATAATGAGAATAGTGAGTTTCTCCCATAACCTGCTGAC
Source organism: Nicotiana tabacum (assembly GCF_000715075.1). Taxonomy (NCBI): domain Eukaryota; kingdom Viridiplantae; phylum Streptophyta; class Magnoliopsida; order Solanales; family Solanaceae; genus Nicotiana; species Nicotiana tabacum. Next base: position 47,824,790 of record NC_134099.1, on the reverse strand, counting down.
GCAGCCCTACAACGTTAGGCACACACAATCGTCCTCGATATCTGAGGACCCCATCTTCTGTAATTTCAAACGGCGTCTTCTCCTTCTGAAGGGTGGTATTCCTATAATGAACTAACACAATATCCTTGTACTGGCATTCCTTTACTTCAGTTACTAAAGAAGATGTTGCCGTATCTTGAAGAGTAATTCTAACGTAACCTGAGTTCAGTAACCGAACTCCAAGACTAGGTAGCTGATGAACCTCACGGGCTATTCCCCTATTTTCTAGCTATAAATACGATAGGCTACTCATAGATCTATGGCTGAGGGCGTCGGCTACTACGTTTGCCTTCCCCGGATGGTATAAAATATCAACATCATAGTCTTTAAATAGCTCCAACCATCTCGTTTGATGTAGATTCAATTCTTTTTGCTTGAAGATTTACCAGAGGCTCTTATGATCTGTATAGATATCAACATGAATGCCATACAAGTAGTGCCTCCACATCTTTAGTGCATGAATCACCGCGGCTAACTCTAAATCGTGGGTTGGGTATTTCTTCCTGTGCTTTCTTAGTTGTCTAGAAGCATAAGCCACAACCTTACCATGCTGCATCAACACACAACCTAATCCAACTCCTAAAGCATCACAATAGATCATATAACCATCGTTCTGTTCTAGAAGTGTTAGAATCAGTGCTGACATTAATCTATCCTTTAATGCTTGGAAACTTCGTTTGCAAGCATCAATCTATTGAAATTTTGCTCTCTTCTGAGTCAACTTTGTCAAAGGTGTCGAAAGGGAAGAAAATCCTTCCACGAATCTTCTGTAATAACCTGCCAAACCGAAAAAGCTATGAACCTCCGTCAGTGTTGTGGGTTAAGGCCAAGTCTTTACTGCCTCAATCTTTTATGTATCCACCCGGATACCTTCACCCGAAATAACATGCCCAAGGAAAGCTACAAAGTTCAACCAGAATTCACATTTAGAAAATTTTGCATACAACTTCCCTTCTTGTAGAACTCTGAGCACAGTACGCAGATGATCAACATGCTCATCCTCTAAACGAGAATACACCAATATATGATTGATATATACAATTACGAACAGATCTAAAAAAGGCCGGAACACACGGTTCATCAAATCCATGAATACTATTGGGGTATTGGTCAGACCGAATGACATAACCCGAAACTCAAAGTGCTCATATCTAGTCCTAAATGATGTCTTCAGAATATCTTCATCCTTAACCCTTACCTGATGGTACACAGACCTCAAGTCTATCTTTCAAAAACACTTGGCACCTTACAAATGATCAAATAAATCATCAATTCTCGGGAGCAGGTACTTATTCTTTATCGTCACCTTATTTCGCTGCCTATAATCGATGCACATTTGTAAGGAACCGTCTTTATTTCTCACAAACAAAATATGTGCTCCCCACGGTGACGTACTAGGTCTGATAAAGCCTTTTTCAAGTAAGTCCTTTAATTGTTCTTTCAATTCTTTCAGCTCCGCGGGGGCCATTCTATAGGGAGGAATAGATATTGCGTGAGTATCTGGTAATAGGTCAATAGAAAACTCAATTTCTTGCTTTGGCGGGAGACCCGAAAGCTCCTCGGGATAAACATTAGGAAACACATTCACCATAGGGATGGACTGAATGGTTGGTGACTCCACTTCCACATCCTGAACCAGAACTAAGTGATAAATACAACCCTTTCTAATCATCTTCCTTGCCTTGAGATAGGAAATGAATCTTCCTATCGGCGATGTCATATTACCTTTCCACTCCAAAACAGGCTCCCTTGAAAATTGAAATCAGACTATCTTTGATCTACAATCAATATTGGAATGACAAGAAGCCAACCAATCCATAACCATTATAACATCAAATTCTACCATATCTAACTCGATTAAGTTTGCGATGGTAGTTCGATCATGAACTACTATTATACAACCCCTATATACTTGCTTAGCTATCATCGAGTCCCCAATAGGTGTAGTTACCTCAAAAGGTTTAGCCAATTCATGTTTTATTCCAAACTTACCAGCAACTAGAGGAGTAACATATGATAAGCTAGAAACTGGGTCAATCAGTGCATATACATTATATGAGGAGATTTATAATATACCTGTAACAACATCAGGCAATGACTCCTTGTCCTGTCATCCTGCCAACACATAAATACGGTTCTGAGGGCTACTCGAGGGTGTACTGATGATGATGAACCAGCTGCAGATCTTGACGGCTGAGCTATGCTTGCATCACCTCTCATCAGACAATCCCTCATAACGTTGCCCGGATAACCACAAGTATAACAAATACCTAATCCCATGCGGCACTACCTGGTATGCTGCTTACCATATTGAATACATCGTGGCAAGGGTGGCCTTATCTGATTTGACTCACCCCTATACTGAGAACTTGAGGCCTTGAAATTCCGACTAGACCTTGAATATGTAGAATGATCAAATCTATTACCGCCAAACTGAGGGGACCCGCTAGCCGAGGGCTAGGATGGATACCTCGAGTACTGCTACCTTTGACCACCTCAAAACTTACCAGAAGGACACGAAGACCTCGCTCTCTTATTGTGGGCCCTTTCACGCTCACAATTGGCCCTCTATTTCTGTTTACTCTCCTCTACACCCTAAGCGTATGCTTGAATATAGGAAATATCCATGTCTGGCTGAAGTGAGACTGACATACAATCATTAAGCAAGTGAGGCTCTAATGCCATCACGAACCGGTGAACCTGATCCTCCATCTTAGATACAATAGTGGGAGCATACCTAGACAATGAATCAAACTGAAGACTGTAGTCCCGAACACTCATGTTACCCTATCGAAGGGTCAAGAATCTATGAACTCTGGCTCGCCTAAGCTCTGGTGGCAGATAATGACGAAGAAAAGCTTTTGTAAACTCATGCCATATTACTGGAGGGGCATCCTTACCTCTTGACAATTCCCAAGACTCGTACCAATTTACAGCAACATCTCGGAGTCTATAGGAAGCTAGCTCAATTGACTCGATCACAGTGGCCTTCATTACCCGTAACATCCTCTGCACTCTATCAATAAATACCTGAGGGTCCTTGTTTGGATCAACTCTAGTGAATACCGGATTGTCTAAATTAATAAAGTCACGAAACATTGCACTTACGGACCTATCTGCGTGACCAATACCTACTTCCTAACGTCGAGCCTGTGCGGCTACTAATCGGGTCAATAATTGAATAGCATCTCTCATCTCCTGACCCGGTGCATTCGGCTGAGGTGCTGAATGTATAGGGGCTAGCGTCGGAGCTGGTGCCCCTAGGAGCTCTTCTAGAAAGGGCGGGGTATGTGAAGTCTGAGATGGAACCTCACGATGAGACTCTCCCCGAGCTCTAGTAACTTGTGGCATTTGACTAGTAGTCTCACCAGCCACGGACTTTCCCTTCTAAGCGACCGTACTCTTTGGAGGCATCGCTGAAAATATAACATATCGTTAGGAACATGAATTCTTGTATCGCACGATCTGAGATAAAAAGAGAGTATAACATCTTATATGTCCTGTAGCCTCATGTTTATAAGTGTGGTGCACGACACACCCATAAACAAGACTCTACTAGACACGGTCTGTAGACAACCCTAGGACAGAACTGTTCTGATACCACTTTGTCACGACCCAAATCGATGGGCCGCGACAGGTGCCTGAGTACTACCTGTCAAACACCCCTAAGAATGTGTCTAAGATATGAACTTGAGTAACATCTGCTGCATTACGAAAATAACAAATGTGAAGGGAACCTGCCATCAAGGAATATGTACACATACATGTAGAATACAGTGGGCGAGCCAGCAAGGCTGCTATAGACAACTATACATCCAAAACTGAAAGCCGACAAGGCCACATACAACCCAACTATACATGCTATCTACAGACCTTTAATAGAAACATAAATGTACAAAGATGGGACTGAGCCACGTCATACCCATACTGAGTATGTAAGGCATGAAAATTAGTACGTAAAAGACATAGATGAAACATGGAATAAGGAAACACATCTTTAAATATGAATAACTTTGTAAATTCTGTAACGTTTATACTGTCATGCACATGCATATAAATATCGTGTCATGCATAGGTATGAGTGTACATAATATTATCAAGTCACTAAGGGCATCCTATCATATCATCTCGGCCACTATGGGCAATATCATTAAAATTACCAGGTGATCAGCTGGTGGCATGTATATAACGCCGTAACCTTATTCCATATCCCATATACATATATTTACATATATACGCATATATAACGCTATTTGGTCTGGGTCAATGCACATGTACAAATAAGTAAAATGCATGAAAAATACGTAATAATCTCAATATTCCTTCAGGATAAGCTTTTCCAACTGCGTATTATTCTAAGACCCACGAACAGAAGATAATAATAATTCTTATGTGGAATCAAGAATATAGACACCCCTAATATTTCTATGAATAGGGTAATTTATGAAAACTGTGTGTTTGCTCATTTCTTCAGTAATATATGGACCATGCCAAAAGAAATAAGGGAGGGCCTTAACATACCTATTTCTAGAATTATTTGAACGAAACTACTTCTGTGAAATTTACATACAAAATTTGGCTTTGGATTTCGTTGAAATATTTAGACGAAACTGCTTCTGTTCTTTTGAACCAAATGACGTTCTACTTTTTTTAATCCAATTGATGAAATAGGCTTTCTCTAGTTTGAGGAATTTAAATTGTAAAGATGGAGTGTGTTTCTTATCTTTGGAATTGAACGAAATATTTATGTTTCTTGGTTTCAAGCCAAGGACATAAATTGAAGCTAATTTGGCAAGAATTGGATAAAGTTTTACAAGTGTTTCCAAGACTTAACTAAACTCATAGGTGGCCACCTAGAAATTATGACTACTTGGTCATTAATTAGGTGTATGGCTTCTTGCCACGTGTGGGGGGGTTAATTTATTAATTTTTATCCACTTATTAGTTAACTGGGTAATGTTCTGTTACTCGGTAATTAATCAATTACCCGCATAATTTAAAAATTACCACAATTACTCAAAATTCTATTTATTTTTAAAATATTTCATATATACTTTATATATTATACTACCGTGGTCATATGGTACCTTGCATAGTACTAGTTCATAATTATCGGGTATTATCGCTCGACCCTTATTTTATTCAGGATTGGCCACTTTTAATAAAACTCGTTTTCTTTAATCCATCTACCCATTTATCCTTCATAATATTATTTATCGCTTATTATAAATAGTGTGAGTACGTTAACGTCAAGATGATCTCATCCCCGAGTCTATGTCGGTTAACTGAAAATGAAATTTTATTATACGAAAATGCGAGATGTAACAAGCGTCCTGAGGCATCGGGGTGGCAATGAACTAGTCCTGCTGGAATAGTCTGGGCTGGAGCCCTCATCAAATTCCACCTGAGGCTCTACCGCTGGTGCTACTGCTCGGACTCTAGGTTGAGCCCTACCCATGTCTCGGCCTTTGGCATGGCCTCGACCTCTCCCCTTTTAGGAGCGACCACTGGTGTTGTGCTGTTGCTCGGCTGAAGATGCGGTACGTGTTCTCGCCATCTGCGAGAGAACAAGAGTAGAAGATTTCAATTAGCAATGAGAGAACAAAATCGTACGACAAAGAAGAATAGAAGTGAAATTTGTTCCTAAACTTCGTAGCATCTTGAAGATAAGTGCAGATGTCTCCGTACTGATCCTCCAGACTCTACTAAGCCTACTCATGAATTGTGAGACCTAGTAAACCTAGTGCTATAATACCAACTTTTTACGACACGAAATTCCCACTTTCGGGACCATGATGGCACCTAACATGTTCACTAGCTAGGCAAGCCAACATTAGAGAATTTTCAAATCAACATTAGTACACTTTTAATAATTAAATTAATTACGCTAATCAGAAGCTAAAACAGAGTTTGCAAAATATAATAACAACTTCAGTATTTACTACCACCCAGATCTGGAGTCACAAATCACGAACTTTCAGGATTTACTACAAATAAAAGTCTAAAAGGAATACAACTGTTTGAGTGAAAGAAACAATAACAACTTAAAGGATAGATGGGGAGTTCAAGGTCTGCGAACACCGACATATTTACTGTGAGTCTCTGACGAATCAGTCTAAACTGCTACGCCTCTCGATCAGCTAGGACCAATACCAAAATCTGCATAGAAGTGTAGTGTAGTATCAATACAATCGACCCTATGTATTGATAAGTGTGGAGCCTAACCTCGACGAAGTAGTGACGAGGCTATGACAAGACACCCACATAAAAAACCTATGCAATTTAACAATATATATATACAAAATAACAGCAAGTAAAAGATAGAGATATAATATCGGGAGGGGGACATGCTGAGGGCATTACAAGATAGAGAATCACAGCGATAATGAGAACTTGATTGACCAATATAACTTGAACTAATAATAACAAGTAAACACAGTAAAGGAAAATGCATGGCATCATGCTTCGTGCATTAACTCTCATAACATGGCACGACATCACCCTTCATGGATTAACACTCACAATATGGCATGGCATCACCCTTCATGCTTTTACTCTCTCAAAACATGGCATGGCATCACCCTTCATTCATTAACACTCTCCCTTACCGTAAAACAGTGAAAAAAAGACAATAGGGATATAGAAATAACAAGAACAAGTCATACTTCAACATTGGTTCCACAATACCAACCTCAACTTTGAAAGCAATACTCGATTATCACCCAAAGATCCGTAAACATGATAAGAACGATCAACTTCATTGTAGTAGACTAAACATTGATAACATGATGAAAGAAAGATGTAATGACAAGAAACCAGGTCCCACCGCATGGTTTAACCCGAAAACGCATAGGTACTTGTCACCTGACCTATACGTTGTACCCAACATCTAAACACATAGCAAAAAGACAAATAATCCTAATCCCTCAAGTTAAGGTCAGCCATGACACTTACCTCACTCTAAAGGCCAAACTCAAAGATCAACCACCGCTTTGCCTTTTAAACAAGCCTCCAGACCAATAGAATCTAGAAATTTACCAACCAAACAATTAAAATTAAGCCTTAGGAACTACCCACGATTGTAAAGAATTCAATTTGGGTCATTATTGAAAACGTCAACACTTGGGCCAGCTTGGTCCAAACATGAAATTCGGGCCAACACCCGAATACCCATTCACCCCCGAACCCGAATATGTGATTTGTTTTGGAATCTGACCTCAATTTAAGATCTAAATTCCCAATTTACCAAATCTCTAGTTTCTACCCAAAAACCCCAATTGCACCATGAAAATTCTAGATTTTAGATTGAAATCTAAGGAAAAGTAGTGAAAGATTGAAAGAAACTAGTTTAGAAACACTTACCAATGATTTGGGGAAGAAACGTTCTTTGGAAAATCACCTCTAGGGTTCTTGAGTTTGAAAATTTGAAGAATGAATCAAAAATCCCGTCTAGGTCATATTTACCCGGCTGCAGATGTCGCATTTTTTACATGCGCTTCGCAATTGTGAAGCCCGCAAATGCGAAGGGAACATCGTAAATGCAAAGTCCTTCACACCCCTGTTGTGCAAATGCGAACTGGGATGACAGCAAATGCGGCCCAGTGATCGCAATTGCGAAGAATGCCTTCCCCAGACTCACTTTGCAAATGTGAAGTTTCCTTCGCAAATGCAAAAACTGTGTGGCCAGTTTCTCTTTGCATTTGTGATGAGTAGCTCACAAATGGGAACCCCTCAAAGGTTGAAAATGCGATGCCTGATCTCAAATGCGAGATCAGAGGCCTGCAACAGAACTGGAAATACCAGCAACATTTCTAAGTCCAATTTCACTCCGTGGCCTATCCGAAACTCACCCGAGCCCTTGGGGCTCTAAACTAAAAGTGAACATAAGTCTAAAAATATCATACAAACTTTTTCGCATGATCAAATTGCCAAAATAACACCTACAACTACGAATTTAGCACCAAATCAAATAAAATTCTCAAGAAAACTTTGAAATTCTATTTTCACCACCGGACGTCCAAATCATATCAAACCAACTCCGTTTCTCACCAAACGTCACATACAAGTTATAAAATATGGTATTGACCTATATCGGGCTCCAGAACTAAAATACGGACCCGTTATACAAAAATTTAAACTTTGATCAAACACTTCAAATTCATTAAGCCTTTAAATTTCAAATTTCAACAAAGTCTGATATCTCGGGCTAGGGACCTCCGATTTAAATTCTCGGCATATTCCCAAGTTCCAAAAGATGACACGGACCCAGGAGACTGTCAAAACATGAATTTGGGTCCCTTTACAAAAAATGTTGACCGACGTCAACTCAATTGAGGTTTTTAGGCAAAAATTCTTATTTTTATCAAATTTTAACATGAAAACTTTTCGAAAATATTCCCGGACTGGGCACGCAAATTGAGGAGGGGTAAAAAGAGATGTTTAAAGCTTAAAGGCACAAAATTAGATTCTAAAACATAAAATAACCTTTAGGGTCATCACATCTATACACACCCCAGTGAGCGCGGTTGATTTAAATTGAGGGATGGATATTTCTATAACGACCTGACTGGTTGTATTGATTATTTTCACTTCACTCGCCAGTTCTCGGGCATGAGTATCCTCCTATGACGTATTATGACTTATGTAAATCATCGATTGTGGTTTTCATGTTAATCAGAATAGATATGGAAGATTGATTCTCAACTTGAAGCTTTAAATTTGAAAGGTTTGACCCAGTCTTGTCTTCTTAGTATTTGACATCAAATTTAGATTTTTATGATTTGGTTAGCTCTATCAGGTGATTTTGGACTTATGAGCGTGTTTGGAATGTATTTTGGAGGTACGTGGTAAATTTAGGATTAAATTGGATCTGATGGTAAACAACCTCTACTTAAAACCAAGAGGTTGTGAGTTTGAATCTCTCCAACAGAAATGTGGGAGTTCTTTGAGGGAAGGATGTCGAGTGTCTATTTAGAAACAGCCTCTCTACCCCCAGGGTATAGGTAACGTCTGCGTACACACTACCCTCCCCAGACCCCACTAAGTAGGATTATACTGGGTTGTTGCTGTTGTAATTGGCAAAATTGGAAATTTGGTGTTTTCCGATCAGCATTGGAAATCTTGATATATGGGTGAGAATGGAACTCCAAAAATTGGAGTATGTCCGTTGTGTCATTTGTGACGTGTGTGCAAAATTTCAGGTCATTTGGACGAGGTTTGATAGGTTTTAGCATCGTTTGCGGAATTCAAAAATTTGGAAATCCTTAGGCTTGAATCCGAGGGTGATTTGATGTTATAATATTGTTTTGAGTGTTCTGAAGGTTGGAATATGTTTGAATGGTGATATGTGACTTGTTCATATTTTTGGTTGAGGTCCCAGCGGCATTGGGATGAATTCGGAATGTTTTCAGAAAGATTAGACTTGAATTAGAGCAGCTGAAGTTGTTGTTTCTGTCATATCTGCACATGCGGATTGTGGACCGTAGGTGCAAGGTACGCAGAAGCGGTTATCTAGCACACATGCGCAGCAGGGGTCGCAGGTGCGGTTTGGTCCCCGCATCTGCGATGACAGCAGTTGTGGTCAGGCAACCACAGAAGTGGGAATTCCCTTTTAATGAGATTCCGCATAAGCGGAGAATTTTGCGTAGATGCGTCCTCGCAGATGCGTAGTGGGGACCGCAGATGTGGAAGTGCTGGGCAGAATGTATATAAAGGCTCCTTCACGAATTTTGGTCATTCTTCCACCATTTTTGGTCGATTTTAGAGCTCCAAGCAATGATTTCAAGGGGAATCAAGTGTTTTCAGTGAGGTAAGCTACTTGGACCTTGTATCATGTATTTATGGCAATTATTCCCTTGCTTAATCACGATATTAGTGGAAAATTTTGAGAAGAAATTAGGAGATTAGGGCTTGAAATTAGAGAGTTTAAATTGGGGATTTAATGGGCCATTTCAGGTCTGATTTTGATGATTTTGGTATGTGTAGATTCGGGAGTAAGAGGAGTTTCTAGTTTTGTAATTTTTGTTGGATTTCGAGATGTGGTCCCCAGGGTCGAGTTTGAGAAATTCCAGGTACTTTTTATTTATTTTGATAATTTTTGCGTGGGCCTTGTTCCTTTAGCATGTATTGATGATATGATTCTAATTTTGGATAGATTCGGGGTGGTTTCAGGCCGAGTCGAGTGGCAAGGGCATTGCGGTGTAGATTTTCATCCGGTTTGAGGTAAGTAATGATTGTAAATCTTGTCCTGAGGGTATGAAACCCCGGATTTCACTTCGTTTCACTATATTGAGGTGACGAACATGCTAGATGACCAGCGTGGGGGCGTACAACGTTGGGAATTGTGAATTGGTCCATCCCGTAGCAACTCTTAAGTTGCTTATTTGACTGAAAACTATTTGATACACTGGTGTTTTGGAAAATATTACTATGTTTTGGGTTGAATGCCATATTTGGGCCTCGTGCCAAATTGTTTGGGCCCTTAGGGGCTTTTCCTTATTATTCCCTCACTGTTTTGACTTAAGATCTGTATTCAGTCACGTTATGTTTTTTATTGATTTCATAACTCAGTATTTATTACTCCTTTGAAGCATAAAAAATGATATTTTGGGATGGACACCCTGTTTTACTGATAGCCCGAGTGGCTTGTGAGTTTGATGACTGAGGGAGGCCGAGGTCCTGATTGTGAGGATATTTTATGGATTGGGTTGCATGCCGCAGTGATATATATATATATATATATATATATGGATCGAGTTGCATACCGCATCGATATATAGATCGAGCTGCACACTGCAGCGAAATAGCGCTTGGGATATAGGAGCCCCTCCGGAGTCTGCACATCCCCAGTGAGCGCAGTCGACTATATACTTGTGGATCGGGTTGCACGCCGCAGCAGTTATTATAAAGTACCTATTGAGCGTGAGTGCTGATTGAAGAGAGTTGAGTCATGAGTGATTGAGAGTCTTGCCCGAGGGGCTATATATATACGAGTGATGCTTTGCCCGAAGGGCTTGTTTTATGAAATTACTATTTTCACTCCTTTTAAAATTGAGCCTCTATTGAAAATGTTAATCAAATGTTTTAAACAACTTTCATTGAAACCAGAGTTGTTACGAAATGTTTGGAATTTAGTTATTGATTTGGCCTTGTTATTTTCACTAAGATTTTTATGTTATGAGATATATATAAGTGACCGAGAGGTTTCCCTGAGGGGCTGTTTACGATTCATGTTTGCCCGAGGGGCTGTGTACGAACTATGTTTTGTTGAGGGGCCGATTATGATTTTCGTCACTTACTTTAAACTGCATTAAACCTCTATTGAAACTGTTGGGAAACATCTTCAAATGATTTTTAACAAAGACTATATTTTAAATGAGATGATTTGACTTATATTCTGATTTGAAAGCAAGTTGTGCTTATTGAGTTATCATGATGTGTGTTGATACCTAATTTTTCCCTATATATTTTTTTATATGCATAAATACATTTGAAATAGCATATATAAGCATGCACAAGGTTTTTATAATTTTTTCCATAATTTTAAGGATTTAAATTGATTTATTTTCTCCCCTTTTATTCATAAAATTTCAATAATTATTCCCCAAATTATTTTTATGATGATTTATTCATTTAATTTCTATACTTATACCAAAATATGGTTAATATATTTTATATGAATTTTTATAATTGCATTTGGTATTTTTAAGCTAAATTGCATAATTGTAATGTTAGCCCATTTAATGTATAATTACACTTTATATGCGTAAAATTAGTCCCTATTTTTTTAAATTATAATTACATATTTTAAATTATTTTGGTACACAAATTTATTTTTAGAAATTAATTATTATGTATTATAAATTAAAATAGGGAAAATTGGCTATTTAAATTATAGCCAGATTTGGCATTTCAATTGCAGCCCAAATTGGACACAAACCCAATCCAATTTCTTATTAAAATAACCGACCCAGACCTATATACACTTACCCAAACCCAAAACCCATCTACCCGATCAAATCTTGGCCGTTGATCTCCTAGATCAACGATCCATACCCATTCTTTCCTTTTTTAATCCTAATACCCCCTAACCCTAGTCATTGTTTACAGCCCACCGCCTCTGAATCCTCTCGTCTCCTCTCTTCTCACAACCTAACCCTAAATCCTTTTCAACCGCTTCCCTTCTCCGGTCTTCTCCGGCGACCACTCTTCAACCCCAAGCCTCCAATGGCTCCTCCATTGCCTTGCTCATCCTTTCTGAGGCCTTCAAGGGCCATGGGCCATGCCGACTTGTATCTAGGGTTGCTGCTTTGGCTGTTCATGGCCTCTCCGGTGTGATTTTGGTCAAAGTCACACTATATTTTTTACGATCTTTGAAGTGCTAAGCAGGTTCTTCCATCTCTATTTAGGTTTCTTCGGAAACCCTAATTTTCGTTTGTATCTCTTAAATCAGGGCCATTTTTAAACGATTCGAGTTTTTTCCTTCTATGTTTTACACTGTTCTCGAACCTCTTTTGAAAAATCATCAACTTCAAGCTATTTTTACTTTCTTTAAAGTTAGGGTTTCTCGGTGTTTCTTTTACACTTGTTTAAACCGATTTTTCTTTATGTTTAACCCTCTATCCTTTGCATATCTCAACTGATTCTGCGTTTCTACTCCTTTTTCAACTCGTCTATGTGAAACCCTATTTCATGGTCTTAACCCTGGGTTATGAGTCTGTATTTGATGATTTGTTCGTTTAATCTATATGCTTGCTTGTTTCTCATGAATCTCTGAGTTTTCTATGATTTTACCCTACTATGCTCATTGGGGTTTCTAATTTTTTTCTTCTTCTGTCTATACTATATTTATTCTGTTAAACTCCTCTAATTAGTACTATGTTCCATGCGAATCCCTGATTTTGTGTGATATTTACCCTACTATGCTATTAGGGTTTCTGATTTTTGCCTCTTCTTGCCTATTGTGTGTTTATTTCGTTTGTTCATAGAAATTTATGGTAATTCACCCCTAAATCAGTACTATTATCCATTGGAATCCTTGATTCCCTGTGATTGATATCCTTCTAATCTCTTGTAATATTCTCTACTGATTTTCAACCTCTAAGTTATTTTTCATGCCTTATTTTATGGTCGACAATGCTGTCAACCGACTCTTATGTTATTTCCTTAATTGGGATATTGTGTACTTAGCCTTAATTACATGTTCTATACTTTCACTATGCTGAAACTATTTCCTTGTGTGTTATATGCTAGTCTTATGTGATCTCTGTTACATCCTGCATTTTTGTATGTTAAAGTTTCGTCGTAAGTTAATCGACGTAAGCTCGTGGATGGGATTATTTGCGATTTTAAACATTATGCTATTTCTAACAAGTGATAAGTAAATTCGTGAAGGTGAGAGGGGAAGCATGTCAAAGAAAACAAATATTCATCCAAGTTTGGCATGTTTGGATAAAATACGGCCCGAGCTAAAATACTCGGTATTTATGGACTAGTGCAATACGAGGTACCACATGACCATGATAGTAAGTTATATAAAGTGTATTAAAAATAAGTAGAATTTTAAGTAATTTCAGACAATTCTTAATTATATGGATAATTGGTTAATTACCGGGTAGTGGAATATTACCTAATTAATTAATTAGGATATGGGATAAGCCTAAAAGGTTTTAACGTGGCAACACCCCTAAACTTATAAAATGACTCTTACAATTGAATGGCTACGTGGCGCGAATTAAGATAAATCATAAGTTACATGAAATTTTCATAGGTCTCTCTATAAGTATGTGTGTAAGGATATTTACTAAATATAAAAATGCTTCTTTGCAAAAAAAATGTTCCATCTGATTTTTCCCTCGCCCATTTGTATATTCGCCCTTTTACGGGTTCATTTAAAAAATTGGCATAAAAGACAGGTTATATTCTTTTAGTGGAAACAATTGATTTTCAATTTTTATTTATTAAACGGGCAATTGACTTTCAAGGGTTGTTCTCTTTTGAGGACACTACAAAAGATTTCAATAAATAGTCCTAATCAGTCATTATTAAGTCTAGAAAAAAGGAAGAAAATAAGTGTGCATTCAATAGCTTATGCTTTATTCTTAATGAGTTCTTAAGTACTGTATTTTGCTCCGTCAGATGAATGGTATAGCTATAAATTGTACAAAAAAAAAGATATTTCATATTCCATAATTGTTTTTGAGTGGAATCTAAACAATTCATTGATAGTAAAGAAATTCGAATATGCAAACATAATCATAAAGCTGACCAGGAAACCTAGATTGAGTGTGACGTGACTTTACAATAATTCCAATTCTATGCTTCAATAGAGGGGAATGCAGTATAATCTTTCTCAAGAATATCATATAATATTTTTTCTACTTCGATCCGTCGTCACATGTTTTGTCGCGTTTGACGTATGTTGGAGGGATTGTCAAGAAAACCGGCTCAGATATGTTAAGGCTATCCCTTTTTTCTTTTAGCATAATCCATACTATACGAACGAAACGTGCTTATGCACAAATTCTATAAATGACTCTATTCATAAAAGTATTAGAGATATCTATATTCCTGAAATTCCATGTGTCGTAATATTTTATCATCTGTTCATGGGTCTCAAAAAAATAATAAGTTGAGAAAAAAAAAGTTTACTTTATGATATTGCTCAAAGACAAAATAGTCTTATAAAATTCCGAAAGATTTTATTAACGTACTTTTCATGCATTACATTCATGAGCATTGACCCATGACCAGATGGCGTTATATACGCGTATATATGTAAATATATGTATATGGGATATGGAAAAAGGTTACGACGTTATATACGCACCACCACCTGATCAACTGGTATATGATGATGATGTTGCCCACAATGGCTGAAATATGATTCAAACAACGTTATATACGCGTATATGGGTATGTATTCAAATGGCGTTATATACGCATATATATGTATGTATTCAAACGGCATTATAAGCTGGTATACGATGATGATTTTTCCCACAATGGCCGATATGATATGATGGGATGCCCTCAGAGGATGATGATGTTATGAAACATGTACCCATGTACGACATGACATTCATATGCATATGCATGATGCTAAAAGTAATTTATGATTTACAAAGTTATTCAGACTTACAGGTTGAGTCATGTACTCTATATTTCTTCCATGTCTCTTATGTATTTATTTATGTGCCTTACATACTCGGTACATTATTCGTACTAACGTCCCTTTTGCCTGGGGACGCTGCGTTTCATGCCTGCAGGTCCCTATAGATAGGTCGAGAGCCTCCAAGTAGGCTATCAGCTCAGCGGAAGATGTTGGTGCGCTCCATTTGCTTCGGAGTTGCTTGTTTAGCTGGTATGATTTAGACGTGTATTGTTTGGTATGGCGGGACTTTGTCCTGACCTTTATAACATTTATGTACTCTTAGAGGCTTGTAGACATATGTCGTGTACGTGAAAGATTGTACGGCCTTTATCTTGAGTTATAAATAATTATGTTGGCCTATTAGGCCCTTATGTCACGTGTATATGATAATGTAATAAGAAATATACATTACATTGGTACTCGGTTGAGTAAGGTACCGGGTGCCTGTCGCGGCCTATCGGTTTGGGTCGTGACAAAAGTGATATCAGAGCAGTTCTGTCCTAGGGAGTCTACAAGCTGTGTCTGTTAGAGTCTTGTTTATGGGTGTGTCGTGCACCACACTTTAAGCAGGAGGCTACACGACATTTAAGATTGTCACTCTTTCTTCTTACTCTAGATCGTGTGTAAAGCTCACTTATAAAAATTCAAATTTTGATTTTTTTATTATTCGTAATAAGACGATACCTACGTCCAGAAAGAAAGATTGGAAAGAGAGATAGTTGTGGAAGAGTTGAGTCAGAGGAATTGGATTTTTATATAATGCCTACAATAAGTAAATGTGATGTCTTTAGCAGATCATGAGTGTACTGAAAGGTGCAAGCTTCCTGATAAGAAGCCTTAAGGTAAGAATGTCTATCGATCTTTATGGTAAAAGACAATGAGAGATTAAGAAGATAAATACAGGTTTCAACAAGCAAAAGAAGCAAGATGAAGAAGGGTACGAGGCACCCAATCAATGAAGGCTAACGGCGTTTATAATTGAGGTAGAGGAATATAAGCCTTTTGAGTTTTATTAAATAGTAATAGAGGTATATACAATTGGTCGCACCCATTCTAGATATGCTCTATGTGGATTAACAAAAGTATAAGAAGATAAGAAGATATGATGGATGAATTGATTGCGTTAGTTGACATTTCCGAATGATATTGCAAATGTGCTAATATATCCCTTTATGAGACACCTTGATGGTGCACTCTAAAATAGTGCAGCCAGATATGTATACTACAAAGACATGCACTATAAGCCTTGAAGGGATAAGTATTACCTTAGTGTGGCTCGTGTCCCTAGTAAAGTGAGAATGTTAAGCAACTTGAATAGCCACTGGATGGAGCAAAGGAAAGCTAAAAGCGAAAGAATGTTGTATTGAAGTTTTCACAAGAAAAGGGATATGCAGAAATATTAGCAGATTAATGAGAAGAGAGATAAGGAAGCATTATGAATAAGGTGTGATACATGGATGAAAACGGTAGAGTATTACAGAACCTATAGTCAAATGAAGGAAGAGACGAAAGATGATGGGCCTTAAAACAAGAAAAGAGTATAGGCCATAAGGTTATATCCTCATTTCGAGAAATAAGTTCATGACTCCAATGCGACTACCATAAGGGAAAGTTACCCCAGAGTAATAGAAATCAGTATGGGCTGGTAAATAAGATAAATTAAATATGAATTAGGGACTGAATGATTGGAAAGTACTCGGCATCATGGTATTTTTAGATTTCATTCCGGCGGTAATAGAATGGACCACAGAAGGAGATTCATGAGGAATTCAGAGAATGGTCATTCAGGGAGACGCTTCCCTAGAGCAAGCAATGTGAGCAAAGTTAAGCTTAAGAGACTGTATGTTCCAGTTAAGCTAAGTGTCACCCTTGCGAGTAAGGGAATTTGTCATCCTTGGTACAGAAGGATTGTCACAAGGCGAGTAAGGATCATTGATGTTGCAAAATGATGCCAAAGATGAAGAGGAAAAACATCTATCCGTAGATCCTCATGGCTTCAGCTTTTAGTACACCCCTAAAGGGGGAGGGGGAGAATATGGAGTAATGTGGCATTAAGGCAGAATTAAGTGGTTCTACTGACTATGGAATGGTAAGGGAAGAATGAGATAAATGAATGAGGAATGAGTTGGCACTTATCCAAATCTTACAGATACATTACAATTCAAGAATATTGTGCAAGCACGACGTTAAGAAGAGGGAGTAAAGGTTCCTGCCTGAGCTGTTATTAATAAATAAGGAGCCAGTGTGAGACGTAAGTTAAAACAAAGTAAATAAACCAAGAAAGATTACGAGGAATATTAATATGAGAATGGGCCAATGAATAGTTAGTAATTGGTCAGGAAGAACTCAGTTATGGCTAAACAAAAGGTTACAGACGAGTCATTAGATCGTGTAAGATAAACATAGTATAACCCAATATGGAGAATTCAGCCTCGAAGAATATCATTATAATACTTGAGATATATTCAAACAAGAGTTGGTGTAGCTAAAGATACTGTATGAGTGTTACAGGGAAAAAAGAAAGTGCCACTGGGAAGGCAGTCAAAATATCCGTTCATAAGCAACCATACAAGCACAAGGGCATGGAGGTAAGCAACTGCGGATGATTACAGGCAAGTAACGACATCAAAAAAGTTCGTAATAAGCTTACAGCTTTACAAGAGTCAAGGGTTCTCCCTAATTACTACAACGAAAGACTAGCTAAGGAGATAAGAAAGAAGGCTTCAACCTACTCACAATGACCTAAAGAAGAATTGGTCGTGTAACAACAATTTCGCAACAACATTGGAAGCATTCCAAAGGAAAGTGGCACCTACAGTGGCTAATGAACGGGAAGTAAGAATTAAAAGTAATATTCGAGATCATATGAGTTGTATGAAAACTCTGGCAAGTGTGGGCACTAAGATAAGCTAAGTATGGACGCAACAAGGGGCAGAAAGACCAGGAAAAGTAATAGCTTACGTTGAAAGAAAGCTAAGATGGAACGAAAGAATTATTTGATCAATGATCCAGAGTTAGTACGTTATGGATACACTCAAGGTTTTGGAGCATTATCCGGGCAGCATATTTGTTGTCAATCATACAACCATAGAAAACTCCGATATATGTTAAAAGAAATAATTGAGCTCAAGTCATAGACAAAGGATTGAATTGTTAGAAGATTGTATCATGGATATTCCATAACACCCATGAAAGGATAAGGTAATAACTGATACCATGAGCCACAGATCGGAAGATAGCTTAAGCCTACGTAAAGACTGATCAAAAGGAGGAGGGAATTGGTCCTAGAAAAATTATAGGAGTTGTGCTTGAGAACATGACAGAATCACTCTTAATATCAGATATTCAAGAGAAATAACACAACAACCATGATCTATAATGGCTCTACAAGGAAGCCAGCTAGAACAAGTACCAGCCTCATAAGAAGTCAGTACGAAGCTCCCACCGGATTGTGTATGTACCAGAGGTGCGAGTATTACAATAGAGCTTCAAGTTATGGATGTGAATTACACCTAGGTGGAAGGGAGGTCATAAAAAAGATAGAAGATACGATGCGAGATTTTAAGGTAAGTAAGGTAAAGGTGAACAACATACGAGATACTCAAAGGTGAAAGATCATGAGTAGTCCATACTTCAGATAAAAGTTTAGAAGCACGGGGATTCAGTATCCAGTGAAGATAGCGGTTTCATTAGTGGAATATCTTCTAGCCTATGGTTTCTAAGTATCGAGAGGTCTAGTTAAAAAGTAAAGAAGAGTTTCAGACAATGTGATTTCTCGCTTAACGTTCTAGAACAACATAAGGAAATCTAGGGTGCAAGCAAGATGAAAGAAGGATGCGAGCGATATAAATGGATATGTATGAATCGCAAGCTAAAGTATGGTAGAGCAACAAGATTGTAGAAAGACAGGAAAAGGATAAGAAAGGTCAAGTGAGAAGGTGACGAGAATGGATAAGACCTCGGGATTAAGCCCACGGAAATGAGAGAGAGCTTATGGATTCTCTAAATTATATAAGGCTTGGTATAGCCAGAATGAACTCAAATGATTCTAAGACTAGTAGTGTGACGACCTGGCCAGTCGTGTCATAAGTTACCGCTCTGTTTTCTCCATTTTTGCTTCTTTATGCTTTGTTTATCCGTGTTATGTGGTCTCGGGTTGGTCGGATCTAATCCGAAATGATTTTGGTAAGATTTGAGACACTTAGTCTCTTTTGAGGAAACTTGAGTTGGAAAAATCAACCGAATGTTGAATTATGTGTTAGAGGGCTCAGATGTTAGTTCTGATGGTTTGGTTAGCTTCGGGAGGTGATTTGGGACTTAGGAGCATGATCGGAATGAGTTTTGGATGTTCGGAGTAGATTTAGACTTGAATTGGCGAAGTTGATATTTTGGCGATTTCCGGTTGGTAGATGAGATTTTGATCTAGGGGTTGGAATGGAATTTTGAGAGTTGTAGTAGTTTTGTTGTGTCAGTTGGGATGTGTGTGCAAAATTTCAGGTCATTCGAAAGTGGTTTGGTTGGGTTTTTGATCAAAAGCGAAATTCGGAAGATTTTTGAAAGTTAGGCTTGAATTGGATGTGTTTTGGTTGATTTGATGTTGTTTGAGGTGTTTTGAAGATTGGAACAAGTTTGGATAAGGTATTGGGATATGTTTGTGCCTTTTGTTGAGGTCCCGGGGCCTCGGGTGAGTTTCGGTGGTCAATCGGGCCATTTCGTGAAGTGTGGAGTTGCAGAAATTGCAGGTTCAGCTATTGCAAGTTTTTACTCTTCGCATTCGCGAGTGCACCATCACGTTTATGAAGAGTTAGTGGAAGTCAGTGAAATTTTAGCCTTAACGTTCGCGAAGGGCTGCTCGTACATCGCTTTCGCGATAAGGGAGTCGCATTCGCGTAGAGTCTTTTGGTCAGCTGGGTCCGAGGTCGAGGTTGTTCATTGCGTTCGCGGGAGAGGGTGTGCATTCGTGAAGGGTAAGTTTGAGGAATCATCGCATTCACGATGGTCTTGGCGCATTCACATAAGAGGATTTTGGTCAATGTTATTTTTTGTGCTCGCAAATGCTAGGCTTTGACCGCGTTCGCGAAGAAGGAATTTAGACCTGGGCAGAAGGTTTAGAAGATAGAGGCATTTCCGCGAATGTGGGGTTATTTTCTTCCATTGTTGGTCGTTTTTGGAGCTTTTTGAAAGGGATTGAAGATGGATTCAAGGGGAATCGATTGGATGTAAGATTCTTGGACTTAAAACTCGATTCTAATGTGAATTCCACCTAGAAAATCATGTAAATTAAGCCAAAAATTGAAGAACTAGGGCTTGGAAATTTAGACATTTGATTGAGGATTTGAAGGACCATTTGAGGTTGGATTTCATAACTTTTGATATGTATGAACTCGTGGAGAGATAAGGAATATAGTGATGTAAAAATTGAATTCCGAGATGCGGGCCCGGGGGTCGGGTTTTGGTAATTTCGTGATTTGTGTCGTATTTAGATTATTTTCTCTTGGACTTCGTTACCTTATAATATTTTGACATCCTCATTCTGATTTTGGATAGATTTGACGCGAATGGAGGCCCATTTGAGGGGCAAAGGCATCGCGAGCTAGAGATTTGACCGGTTCGAGGTGAGTATGATTGTAAATGATATTCTGAGGGTTCAAAACCCAGGATTGCACATCGTAGTGCTATATTGAAGTGAAACACACCCTTGATGATGAGCGTGGGGTCGTGCACTATTGGGGATTGTGACTTAGTCCATCCCGAATGACTATTTTACTGTGTATTTGACTGAAATCTATTTATTATCATCATGATTTGGGTTGAATGCCATATTTGGGACTTGTGCGAACTATTTGAACCCTTCAGGGATTTTTACATGTATTTCCTTACTGTTGTGACTTTATACTTGAACTCAGTCATGTTATATTTCACTGTTTTTCGTACTCAGCCATGTTTACTCTGTTTTAACAGTTACATGATCTTTTAAATGTTATTTTGGGCTAAGAAACATGTTTTACTACTGCTCGAGTGGCTTGTGAGGATTTTTAACTGAGTAAGGCTGAGTGCCTATGTTGTGAGGAAACATTTGATACTGATTATGAGGCCAAGGGCCTGAGATATGTACGCCACGAGGTGGCTTGATTGATATGAGGTCGAGGGCCTAGTGATGATGCCACGAGGTGGCTTGACACTGTGCTTGGGCCGTAAGGGGCCCCTCTAGGAGTCTGTACACCCCCAGAGAGCGTAGGTACCCATTGTGATGTGAGATTGAGCCCAAGGGGCTGGTATTGTTCTATGTGATTGCCCGAGGGGCTGGTACTATTCTAAGATGTTGCCCGAGGGGCGGATTTGTTGATATTGTGCCCGAGGGGCGAGCCTTTATGTGTTTACTTTTCATAATTGACTTTTAATTACCTGTTTAATTATTGAAAAAGGCTTTTCATGAAACTACATTTGAGTTAAGGATTTTATCTATCTTTCACTGATTTAATGATTTTAAATGGTTTTACTACTTCATTATAGAATGTTTTGTGCCTTACGTGATTTCTTGCTTTCAGACTTTATTTACATTTGTTACTCACTGAGTTGGAGTACTCACTTTACTCCCTGCACCTATGTGTGCAGATTCAGGCGCTGCTGATCCTGCCAGTGCAAGTTGAGAGCTCCCAGCAGACATTCAGAGTTCACGAGGTAGCTGCTTGACATTCGTAGACCCGTGTTACTCCCTTTTTATCTTTTCTATCTTGTACAGACATTTTGTAATAGTTCGTAGACTTTTTAGACTTGTATTAGGATTCATAGACGCTCATGAATCGGGTTGTGTTGGGTTGTTCTTCCACGTATTTATATTATTATCTGCTACTTTGGATTATTTTATTATGTTTTCAACTATTTCTAAATACTTAATTGTATAAATCATAAAATGGGAAGTGTCGACTGGACTTGCCTTCACGAGAGGCACCATCACGACTGTGTCCGGGTTTAGGGTCGTGACAAGTTAGTATTAGAGCCTAGGTTACATAGGTCTCACGAGTCATGAGCAGGTTTAGTAGAGTCTCTCGGATCGGTACGGAGATGTTTGTATTTATCCTCGAGAGGCTGCAGAACCATTAGGAAAAATTTCACATTCTTGAATTATTATCGTGCGTCCTTGATTCAGCTTGAAAAGTAACTCTTTGAATTCCTTCCATGCATTTGTATGCACACATGAGCGTTCTGTATCGGATATGCATCGATGGCTTGTGATTCCCCGATCAAGGGGCGAGGTGTGATCCCTATGTGTTGTTGGGCCAGTTAGGAAGACTTGAGGTCGGATTTTTGCCTATAGCTTGAGCCCTAAGCTGTTGATTTTGTGAGCGCATGTTTATGGATCCATATGTTCTGTTGTATCCCTATTAAGTAGGTGATGACTGGATAGTTACGTGATGAGTGTGATGTGACTGCAATATGTATTCATGTGATTTGGAAGCGATGAGAAGGGTCAGTTGGAGGATATAAGGACTATTAGGTGCTCGATTTTCATCTTGGTTTGAGGTATAGCCCCGAGTTATGGGTGTATGAAGAATCTTTCGATATTTCCTAGTTGGGAGTGGAGTAAATTTCATGTTGCGGTCTAAGTTCAGACTCAGGAAGTTTAAGTGACTGTGTAATGTTTATAATGGTGGAAGGTATACAGAAACGTTAGTTTGAGGAAAATCAGGTGGGGTTATCTCCTGCAGATTGTTCTGAAGTTTGCTTAATCCCTTGTGTCATTTATTGGAAGATCTCTATTACCAGGGAAATATATGTTTTACAATTTGAATTTGGGTTGCTCAAGAGAGTAGGCTTGACTACTACGAGAGTGAATGCGAGATTTGCAGAAGATATAAAGTACCAGATGGTCTGTGTTCCATGAGCTTATGAAGGATTGAGTTTAACCTTACTATGGTATTATGGCAGCAATAAAGTATATACGTTATGAGTTATTGTGTATGTTTTGGTCTATGGCTTCGAGCCAAGTGGGGGAGTCCACTATTAATTAGTCGATTGCAAAGTTATGTGCTATGTTGGTTCCAATTTGAGGCGTGCAGGTGAATCAGTCATCGGCTTCAGTGCCAGTTACTTCACTACCACCCCCTAGTCAACTAGGGGTCACCCTAGAGGGGAGGTCGATCAGGTAGCGGTCACGCCCGTTTCTATGCACTTCCGGGCAGACCCAATGCTATTGCTTCAGATGAAGTTATTATAGGTATTGTTTCAGTCTTCCACAGAGATGACTTTGTGTTATTTGATCCCGGTTCCACCTTTACTTATGCGTCATCATACTTTGCTCGTTAATTGGGTATGCCTCGTGAGTTTCTTGCTTCACCTGTTCATGTATCTATCCCGGTGGGCAATACTATTGTTGTAGACCGTATGTACCGGTCGTGTGTGGTGACTATTGGGTGTCTGAAGACCCGTGTGGATCTTTTATTATTGTGTATGGTGGATTTCGATGTCATTTTGGGCATGGATTGGCTATCTCTGTATCATGTTATTTTGGACTGTCATGCTCAGAGAGTTACATTGACTATACCGGGTGTGCCACGGATCGAATGGCGAGGTGTGACTGGTTATGTTCACAGTAGAGTGGTCTCATTCTTGAAAGCCCAGTGTATGGTTGGGAAGGGCTGGCTTTCGTATCTAGCCTTCGTAAGGGATGTCGGTGTTTAGACTCCTAGTATTGATTATGTTCCAGTTGTGAGGGATTTTCCTGATATGTTTCCTACAGACCTGTCGAGCATGCCACCAGATAAGGATATTGATTTTGGTATTGACCTGGTGCCGGGCACTCAACCCATTTCTATTCCGCCGTATCGTATAAAACTAGTGGAGTTGAAGTAATTAAAAGAGCAACTTCAGGAACTCCTTGGTAAATGGTTCATTCGGCCTAGTGTGTCACCTTGGGGTGCGCCGGTTCTATTTGTGAAAACGAAGGATGGCACTATGATGATGTGCATTGATTATAGGCAATTAAACAAGGTAACAATTAAGAACAAGTATCTTTTGCCTTGCAATGATGATTTATTCGACCAGCTTCAGGGAGCGAGAGTGTTCTCCAAGATTGATCTCCGTTCAGGTTATCACCAGTTAAAGATCAGGGACTCGATATTCTTAAAACAGCTTGCAGGACCCGATACGGTCATTATGAGTTCTTGGTGATGTCTTTGAGCTGACCAATGCCCCAGCAGCATTCATGCATTTGATGAATAGTGTGTTCCGGCCTTATCTTGACTCTTTTGTCATAGTCTTCATTGATGATATTCATGTGTATTCATGTAGTCAAGAGGAGCACACAGAGAATTTCAGAGTTGTGTTGCAGAGATTGAGGGAGGAGAAGCTTTATGCAAAATTCTACAAGTGTGATATTTGGCTCAGTTCAGTGGCTTTCTTGGGGCACGTGGCGTCCAACGAGGGTATTCAGGTTGATCCGAAGAAGAAGATAGAGGCACATGGTGATTCCCAACTTTCTTGGTTTGGCGGATTATTATTATCGTTTCGTTCAGGGATTCTCATCTATCGCATCGCCCTTGACCAAGTTGACTCAGAACGGTGTTTCATTTGTATGGTCAGACGAGTGTGAGGAGAGCCTTCAGAAGCTCAAGACAGCTTTGACCACAACTTCAGTGTTGGTTTTGCCATCAGCTTCAGGTTCATATACCGTGTATTGTGAAGCTTCGAGAGTTGGCATTGGTTGTGTATTGATGCAGGAGGGTAGAGTTATTTCTTATGCTTCTCATTAGTTGAAGCCCCATGAGAAGAACTACCCCGTTCATGATTTGCAGTTGGCTGCCATAGTCCATGCGTTGAAGTTTTGGAGGCATTACTTGTACGATGTGTCTTGTAAGGTGTTTACTGATCATCGTAGCCTCCAGCACTTGTTCAAACAGAAGGATCTCAATTTGAGGCAGTGGAGATAGCTGGAGTTGCTTAAAGATTATGATATCACTATATTGTACCATCCAGGAAAGGTCAATGTGGTGGCCGATGCCTTGAGCCGAAAGGCGGTGAGTATGGGGAGTTTGGCATCTATTCTAGTTGGGGAGAGACCTCTTGCGGTTGATGTTCAGGACTTGACCAATAGGTTTGCAAGATTAGATATTTCAGAGCCCAGTCGGGTATTGGCTTGTGTGATTTCTCGGTCTTCCTTATATGATCACATCAGAGAGCGCCAGTATGATGATCTGCATTTACTTATCCTTAAGGACATAGTTCAGCATGATGATGCTAAAGATGTGACCATTGGTGATGATGGGGTGTTGAGGATGCAGGGCTGGATTTGTGTGCACAATGTGGATGGGCTTGTTTTCACGAGAGGCGCCATCAAGATTTAAGGTAGCACTATTGGTGGAGAAGAATGAAGAAAGATATTTTGGGATTTGTGGCTCGGTGTCGCAATTGTCAGTAGGTGAAATACGAGCATCAGAGACTGGGTGACTTTCTTTAGTAGATGAATATTCCCGAGTGGAAGTGGGATAAGATCACTATAGACTTTGTTGTTAGACTTCCACGGATTTTGAGAAAGTTCGATGTTATTTGGGTGATTGTGGATCGGCCGACCAAGTCTGCGTACTTCATTCCTATGTGTACTACTTATTCTTCAGAGCGGTTGGCAGAGATCTATATCTGGGAGATTGTTCATTTGCATGGTGTCACAATTTCCATCATTTCAGATAGGGGAACTCAGTTTACTTTGTAGTTTTGGAGGTCTGTGCAGCGAGAATTGGGTACTCAGGTTGAGTTGAGCACAGCTTTTCACCCTCAGACGGACGGGCAGTCTGAGTGCACTATTCAGATATTGGAGGATATGTTGCGTGCTTGTGTCATTGATTTTGGAGGGTCACACGATCAGTTTCTACTGCTTGCAGAGTTTGCTTATAACAACAACTGCCAATCAAGAATTTAGATGGCTTCATATGAGGCCTTGTATGGGAGGCGGTGTAGATCTCCAGTTGGTTGGTTCGAGCCGGGTGAGTCTAGGCTATTGGGGACAGACTTAGTGCAGGATACTTTAGAAAAAGGTGAAAGTTATTTAGGAGAGGCTTCGTACAAAGCAGTCGAGATAGAAGAGCTATGCTGATAGGAAGGTTCGGGACATGTCCTACCTGGTTGGCGAGAAGGTTCTGTTGAAGGTTTCACCCATGAAGGGTGTTATGAGATTTGGGAAGAAAGGTAAATTGAGTCCTCGGTTCATTAGGCCTTTTGAGGTGCTTCGGAGGATTGGGGAGGTGGCATATGAGCTTGCTTTGCCACCTAACTTGTCGAGTGTGCATCTGTTATTTCATGTTTCTATACTTCAGAAGTATATTGGGGATCCGTCTCATGTTTTGTATTTCAGCACGGTTCAGTTGGATGATGATTTGACTTATGATGTGGATCTAGTAGCTATTTTGTGTCGTCAGGTTCGGAAGTTGAGGTCAAAGGATATAGCTTCAGTAAAAGTGTAGTGAAGAGGTAGGCTTGTGGAGGAGGCTACCTAGGAGACCAAGAGGGAGATGCGGAGCAGATATTCTCACTTATTTGAGGCTTTAGGTATGTTTCTTGATTCGTTCGCGGACGAATGTTGGTTTAAGTTAGGGAGGATGTGACGACTCGGCTAGTCGTCTCATGAGTTACCACTCTATTTTCCCCATTTCTACTTCTTTATATTTTGTTTATCCATGTTATGTGGTCTCGGGTTGGTTGGATCGAATCCGGAATGATTTTGGTAAGGTTTGAGATACTAAGTCTCTTTTGAGGAAGCTTAAGTTGAAAAAGTCAACTGGATATTGACTTATATGTTAGAGGGATCGGATGTGAGTTTCGATGGTTTGGTTAGCTTCGGTAGCTGATTTGGGACTTAGGAGCGCGATCGGAATGAGTTTTGGAGGTTCGGAGTAGATTTAGGCTTGAATTGGCGAAGTTGATATTTTGGCGATTTCCGGTTGGTAGGCGAGATTTTGATCTAGGGGTCGAAATGAAATTTTGAGAGTTGCAGTAGTTCCATTGTGTCATTTGTGATGTGTATGCAAAATTTCAAGTCATTCAGATGTGATTTGGTTAGTTTTTGATCAAAAGCAGAATTCGAATGATTTTTGAAAGTCAATCTTGAATCTGATGTGCTTTGGAATGATTTGATGTTGTTTGAGGTGTTTTGAAGATTGGAACAAGTTTGGAAAAGGTATTGGGAAATGTTTGTGCCTATGGTGAGGTCTCGGGGCCTCGGGTGAGTTTCGGGTGGTCAATCGGACCATTTCGTGAAGTTTGGAGTTGAAGAAATTACAGGTTGAGCTGTTGCAGGTTTTTACTCTTCGCGTACGCGAGTGGACCATCGCATTCGCGAAGAGTCAGTGGAATTTTAGCCTTCACGTTCGCGAAGGGCTGGATGATAGTGCACCGCATTCGCGATAAGGGAGTCGCGTTCGCGTAGAGTCTTTTGGTCAGCTGGGACCGAGGTTGAGGTTGTTCATCGCGTTCGCGGGAGAGGGTATACGTTCGTGAAGGGTAAGTATGAGGAATCATCGCGTTCGAGATGGTCCTGTCGCATTAACGTAGGAGGATTTTGGTCAAAGTTATTTTTTGTGCTCGCAAATGCGAGGCTTTGACCGCGTTCGCGAAGAAGGAATTTAGGCCTGGGCAGAAGGTTTAAAAGGTTGTCTTGTCCGTGAATGTAGGGTTATTTACTTCCATTGTTGGTCGTTTTTGGAGCTTTTTGAAAGGGATTGAAGAGGGATTCAAGGGGAATCAATTGGAGGTAAGATTCTTGAACTTAAAACTCGATTCTTATGTAGATTCCACCTAGAAAAACATGGAAATTAAGCCAAAAATTGAAGAACTAGGGCTTGGAAATTTAGACCTTTGATTGAGGATTTGAAGGACCATTTGAGGTCGGATTTCAAAACTTTTGATATGTATGAACTCATGGGGAGATAAGGAATCTAGTGATATAAAAATTGAATTCCGAGACCCGGGCCTGGGGGTCGGGTTTTTGTAATTTCGGGATTTGTGTCGTATTTTGATTATTTTGCTTGGGCTTCGTTCCCGTAGCATATTTTTACGTCCTCGTTTTGATTTTGGATAGATTCGATGCGAGTGAAGGCCGATTCGAGGGGCAAAAATGTCATAATCTAGAGATTTGACCGGTTCGAAGTGAGTAATGATTATAAATGATGTTCTGAGGGTTTGAAACCCCCGATTGCACATCGTAGTGCTATATTGAAGTGAAACACACCCTTGATGATGAGCGTGGGGTCGTGCACTATTGGGGATTATGACTTAGTCTGTCCTGAATGACTATTTTACCGCGTATTTGATTGAAATCTATTTGCTATCATCATAATTTGGGTTGAATGCCATATTTTGGCCTTTTGCCAACTATTTGAACCCTTTAGGGATTTTTACTGGTATTTTCTCACTGTTTTGACTTTATACTTGAACTCAGTCATGTTATATTTCACTGTTTTTCGTACTCAGCCATGTTTACTCTGTTTTAAAACTTACATGATCTTTTAAATGTTATTTTGGGCTGAGAAACATGTTGTACTACTGCCCGAGTGGCTTGTGAGGATTTTTGACTGAGTAAGGCCGAGGGCCTATGTTGTGAGGAAATATTTGATACTGATTATGAGGCCGAGGGCCTGAGATATGTATGCCACAGGGTGGCTTGACTGATATGATGCCTAAGGCCTAGTGATGATGCCGCGAGGTGGCTTGATATTGCGCTTGGGCCGTAAGGGGCCCCTCCAGGAGTTTGTACACCCCCAGTGAGTGCGGGTACCCATTGTGATATGAGATTGAGCCCGTGGGGCTGGTATTGTTCTATGTGATTGCCCAAGGGGCTGGTACTATTTTGAGATGTTGGCCGAGGGGTGGATTTGTTGAGATTGTTCCCGAGGGGCGAGACTTTATGTATTTACTTTTCATAATTGACTGTCAATTACCTGCTTAATTATTGAAAAAGGCTTTTTATGAAACTATATTTGAGTTAAGGATTTTACCTATCTTTCACTGATTTTAAATGCTTTTACTGCTTCATTATAGAATGCTTTGTGCCTTATGTGATTTCTTGCTTTCAGTCTTTATTTACATTTGTTACTCACTGAGTTGGAGTACTCACTATACTCCATGCACCCCTGTGTGCAAATTCATGCGCTGTTGATCCTGCCAATGCGAGTTGAGAGCTCCCAACGGACATTCGGAGTTCACGAGGTAGCTGCTTGACGTTCACAGACTCTTGTTTCTCCCTATTTATCTTTTCTATCTCGTATTAGACATTTTGTAATAGTTCGTAGATTTTTTAGATATGTATTAGGATTCATAGATGCTCATGAATAATGACACCCTAGTATCGGGTTGTGTTGGGTTGTTCTTCCACGTATTTATGTTATTATCTGTTACTTTGGATTATTTTATTATGTTTTCGACTATTTCTAAATGCTTAAT
Organism: Nicotiana tabacum; assembly: GCF_000715075.1. Classification (NCBI taxonomy): domain Eukaryota; kingdom Viridiplantae; phylum Streptophyta; class Magnoliopsida; order Solanales; family Solanaceae; genus Nicotiana; species Nicotiana tabacum. The sequence continues at coordinate 47,795,170 of NC_134099.1, read as the reverse complement.
TGTTAATAAATCGGAAAATTGGAATTGTCATCTGGCCTTGTCTTTACGAGAGGCGCCATCACGACCGGGTCCGGGTTTAGGGTCGTGACAAGTAGCATTTAGAAGAGATGGAATGTTGCGCTGGTAGTGGAATAAGGGCATAATTGTGATAGATGAGGGATAATTTTTGGGTCTCCGATTGAGTAATGACTTGAAGAGCAATTCATGAATTATAAGGGACTAAAATACCCATATAAGGGGAGTCGCATTGGGATGCTACAAAGTACGGTTATGGAAGTATAGTATCACCTATAGGTAGATCAATCTAAATTATTCCGGATGTCCCCGATGAAATACGAGCTCTAGCGACGTTGTTACATAAGAGATCAAGTTATCAGTGGTAGTGATGAATCAATAATAAATGGATGGAAGTTCAATAGTATGAGATGAAATTAGACCATCAGTCTTAAGGATAAGAAAAGAGAGTAACTTGGAGTTGGTTGCAGACCTCAGTAATGATAAATCAAAGTAAGAGTTATGATATAGTATGACATATGTTGATGTGGCAAAGATTCAGATCTATGAAATAAGATATAGCAATATTCACAAGTTCTACAAGGTACTGAGCGAAGAACTTCAGTATACCTATAGATGCCCAGAGAGATATCTTATAAAGCTCTGTAGATGTTTACAAAGTAAGGCCTAGAAATTGGCTAAAAGTTGGTGGAAAAAGGAAAGAAGAGACGCATATGCACACTTACAAGGTCAGAGTCGTACATGTTGCATGATAGAAGATAGCAACAATTACGAGACTGGAAGGATTACGACCATAAGTCGTGGTGTGAGAAAGATTTCTAAAGAGGGGAATGCCCTGGCCTTTGGATTTAATCACAGAACAATTGCTTAGATGGCAAGGAGAGTAATAAAGTATTCGGAAGACATAGACTATGAAATTATAAGAGCCCCAATCAATATTTGAGGACGAATGTTCCAAAAGGGGGAATGATGTTACATCCTGCATTATCGTATGTTAAAGTTTCGTCGTAAGTTAATCGACGTAAGCTCGGGGATAAGATTATTTTGAAATTTTAAGCATTATGCTATTTCAAACAAGTGATAAGTAAATTCGTGTATGTGAGAGGGGAAGCAAGTCAAAGAAAACGAATATTCATACAAGTTTGGCATGTTTGGATAAAATACGGCCTGAGCTAAAATACTCGGTATTTATGAACTAGTGCAATACGAGGTACCACATGACTATGATAGTAAGTTATATAAAATGTATTAAAAATAAGTAGAATTTTAAGTAATTTGAGACAATTCTTAATTATGCGGGTAATTTGTTAATTACTGAGTAATGAAATATTACCTAATTAATTAATTAGGATATGGGATCAGCCTAAAAGACTAACGTGGAAGCACCCCCTAAACTTATAAAATGACTTTTACAATTGAATGGCTACATGGCGTGAATTAAGATAAATCATAAGTTACATGAACTTTTCACAGGTCTCTCTCTAAGTATGTGTGTAGGGATATTTAACAAAATACAAAAACGCTTCTTTGCAAAAAAAAAATGTTCCATCTGATTTTTCCCTCGCCGATTTGTATTTTCGCCCTTTTACGGGTTCATTTAAAAAATTGGCATGAAAGACAAGTTATATTCTTTTAGTGGAAACAATTGCTTTTCAATTTTTATTTATTAAACGGGGAATTGATTTTCAAGGGCTGTTCTCTTTTGAGGACACTACGAATTTTCGATAAATAGTCCTAATCAGTCATTATTAAGTCTAGAAAAAGGAATAAAATAAGTGCGCATTCAATAGTTTATGCTTTATTCTTAATGAGTTCTGAAGTACTGTATTTTGCTTCGTCGGATGAATGGTACAGCTTTAAATTGTAAAAAAAAAGATATTTCATATTTCATAATTGTTTTTGAGTGGAATCTAAACAATTCATTTATAGTAAAGAAATTCGAACAAGCAAACATAATCATAAAGCTGACCAGGAAACCTAGATTGAGTGTGACGTGACTTTACTATAATTCCAATTCTATGCTTCAACAGAGGGGAATACGGTACAATCTTTCTCAGCAATATCATACGAATTTTTCCCTACTTCGATCTGCCGTTAAATTCTTTGTCGCGTTTGATGTGTTTTGGAGGGATTGTCAAGAAAACCGGCTCGGGATGTTAAGGCTATCCATTCTTTCTTTTGGCATGATCCATACAATACGAACGAAACGTGCAAAAGCACAAATTCCATAAATGGCTCTATTCATGTGTCGTAATATTTTATCATCTGTTCATGGGTCTTAGAAAAATATGAAAGTTGAGAAAAAAAAAGTTTACTTTATGATATTGCTCAAAGACAAAATAGTCTTATGAAATTCTGAAAGATTTTATTAACGTACCTTTTATGCATTGCATTCATGAGCATTGACCCATCACCGGATGGCATTATATACGCGTATATATGTAAATATATGTATATAGGATATGGGAAAAGGTTACGGCGTTATATACGCACCACCACCTGATCAGCTGGTATATGATGATGATATTGCCCACAATGGCTGAAATATGATTCCAACGGCGTTATATACGTGTATATATACGCGTATATATATATATATATATATGCATATGGGATATGGGAAAGGTTATGGCGTTATATACGTACCACCACCTGATCAACTAGTATATGAAACATGTACCTACGCACGACATGACATTCATATCATATGCATGATGCTAAAATTAATTTATGATTTATGAAGTTATTCGGACTTACAGGTTGAGTCATGTACTCTATATTTCTTCCATGTCTCTTATGTATTTATTTATGTGCCTTACATACTCGATACATTATGCACACTGAAGTCCCTTTTGCCTGGGGACACTGTGTTTCATGCTCGTAGGTCCCAATAGACAGGTAGAGAGCCCTCCAAATACGCTATCAGCTCAGCGGAAGATGTTGGTACGCTCTATTTGCTTCAGAGTTGCTTGTTTGGCTGGTATGATTTAGACGTGTATTGTTTGGTATGGCGGGACTCTGTCCTGACCTTTATGACATTTATGTACTCTTAGAGGCTTGTAGACATATGTAGTGTACGTGAAAGATTGTACTGCCTTGTCGGCTTATGTCTTGAGTTATAAATAGTTATGTTGGCCTATTAGGCCCTCATGTCACGTGTATATGATAATGTAATAAGAAAGATATGTTACATTGGTACTCAGTTGAGTAAGGTACCGGGTTCCTATTGCGGCCCATCGGTTTGGGTCGTGACAATCTCTTTCCTTATTTGACATTACTGTTTTAAATTAACTCTCTTAATTAAGGGAGTACTTCTACTAATTTTATACTAATTGATACCTAGTTCCATAATTAATACTTGATTTTGATTCTTACCTTATTATTCTACCTAGTTTCAAACTATATATATGCTCTCGCATTAACACACAGAGACACATACTCTTGGTTCAAAACTATCTCTCATACTTAAATATTTTTGCTCTCTCTCTCTCTCGATCTCTCTCTCTTTTGTGCTACTTGCTACTGCTCTAAGTTAGCCGGCTGCAAGCCAAGGCTAACCATTTGTGTTCTCTTGTTCTTTCATTCTGCTCACTATCCTCTTTACTGGTATGTCCTAGTTTCAACTCAAAGTTCCAACAACAATATTATTCTCTTATTTTTTCAGTTCATCTTGTTTCTAGTTTGCTTCTATTTAATGTTTTGTTGTGAAACTTGTAGTTGAGGGTTACATTATTAGCATGTCATCATGTCTTCCCCTCCCTTTAGATCAGTATATTTCCCCTTCTGTTTGTTTCTGAACATGTCTACACCAATCATCTCTTACTTGTTATATGTTTACCGCCATGAATTCCCCAAATCACTATCCCCCTGCATGTGAGTCTGTTCTTTATGTCTGATTTTGTGACTATGTCTACTTAGCTGCTTCTAGGCATGGCTATAATAATTCCCAGGTTTTTGCTTAATTATGTGTCCTATGTATTCACAAACCCTCTTTACCCCTGTTTGTGACTACCAAACCTACCTTGATGATGTAACTCCTGGTTGTGTATGAATTTATCCTAAGGTGTTTGGACTTTGTTAACTATTCCAATCTCTTTTTCAAACAGTCTCTGTTGCTTTACTAAATTACTTTCAAAAAGACACTTGTTTTAATACAGTTTTTACTAAAACCTTCCAACTTGTGTAAATCACTTACACTATATTCTTAGTCAATAAGTTCTGCTCCCTACAATATATGTACTGCCTTGGGGTCCTGTTGAGAACCCTCTGAACTCTGGCATACTGAGGTTGGTCCTTCCGCACTGCACTTGTTCAATTTTGGTTACCAAGTCTAGGTGTAAGCATTGCCCGGGATCCTTAAGATCCTTAGGGAGCTTTGATGCACCTAGACTATGTCATTGTTTGTAGAATTGAGGCATATGAGGTCATTGAAGGCTTTGGGGAATCTGAGCCAAATTGAAGGCTCCCTATAGAATAGCTTCTTGATTTTTTATTTACTTGTGTAAGTCATTCATTGGTCTGTAATAACTTGTGAACAAATATTGGGGTATTTAGTGAAAAGAGTGGGTAGATACATGCTTTATGGGTTAATATGGGTAGAAATCATACTCCTAGGATCTTACTTTTAAATTTGTTTGCTTTACTAAGTAGAAATCATGTTTATAAGGTTCTACATCTTGTCACGCCTAGAAACCATGCCTATAGGATTCAGATAATTTCGTAACAAGAATCATACTTTCAATGTCTAAAAAAATCGGATTAACTTATAGATATCATGCCTATAGGACTTAATTCTGATTCTGGTGCAACGAGTGTTATGTATGTTTCTATGCCTGCAAATCGTTAACATTAGTATTACACTTAGATATCATGCCTATAGGGAATCATATTTGAAATTCTGCCTTTCAATCTAATTTAGTCTAAATAAGTCAACTCGATCACGCCTAGTTCATTTTTGAATTGGTTTTATTAAGTATTAAGTATTTCCTGAAACAAGTTCTTTCAAACTGCCTCAATCTCATTAGATATCATGCCTATAGGTATTAAAGAAGTCTGTTTCAAAACCTTCTTTGTTTATGTATTAATATAGACATCAGTACTCCGCGCATATAGGCAAGCCCTTGGGGCATTTTCAAAACTGCATCTCTAAAACTGTGTCTATTGCTTAATGTTTTCTGATCCTAACAGGCTTTAAAAATCCATAGGCAATTGGTAGGGTTATAACCTCTGAGTATAAAAGAGATTGTTTGTCTTCTACATATTCACCTAGATATCCTGCCTTAGGACATTGTCTAATAAGAGACCTTAACTATGCTTGAGTCGTGCTGCTTATGTGTTTGTTTGAGGAGGAAACTTTGAGCCTCTAATTGCTCCCTTTATGTGTTGAAAGTCCTAAGTGTTTTTGATTATCGCCTAAGAATTATCGCCTTTTAAAACCTTAGGGGTCTGTCTAGAACCACCTATAGGTAGAGGCCCTAACACCATCCAAGACAATTAAGAAGAGACGTGTAGCAGCATGCAATAGAAATCGTTGACCAAACACTCGCTTTGCATGACCAATAAGGGGATGGGAAGGGTAGATATGGGATATGATGACTGCACGCTAATGTCACGTGTAGCCCCTCATCGAGGACTGTTTACCGGACATTGTGTGGGGTGATCCTATAGGATAACCAACCTAGGACCCCTCTTTACCAAATTCCTTTTTATTTAAACCCTTGTTTTATAACTCGTCCAAATCTTTACTACTTGAATTATCCCAACGTGCTTTGCCTGCGACCTATTTGATTCAATTATTTACCTGTAATGGACTAATTTGTGAATATAAGTTCGGCCGGGACCCACAGTTTTGGACCAAGAGGGGAGCCTAACACCTTCCCCCCAAGGTTACTTCGAGCCCTTACCCTAATCTCTGGTAATTCAAATTAACCCAAGAGTTAATCGCTCTAGGTGCCCTAATGCACCATAATCTGTTATCTGGTGACTCTTCCAATACCTAATTCTCAAAAGGAAATGAGTCATTACACCCCGTAAATGTCGAAACCCGAACTTCCCCATCAAAAGAGGAAAAAAGGGGGCACGACAGCATGGCGACTCTGCTGGGGATATCTTTTATGCTCTTACCATACCGAACCTGTCATTTACAAATTAGTCCAAGCATGTTTATCATGTACCCTTCTCCCTTATTTGAATTTAACTGTCTATTTTTTAAGCATTTATGATTTCTTTATTGCGCTAAAACTGACTTGTCTCTTTATTTACATTTTCCTGTAACTATCTTTCAATTATTTAAATACTATATTTATTTTCCTACGTGAAAATACTTTACTACATATTATTAATTGCTGCATAAATCATGCTCCGTATCATATTCCACTCGTGTGTCTCAAATCCTATAGCAACGCTTTAATGAGTGATTGTGCTCTTCCTATTTACTACCCTTAAATTCAGAAAGGCTTATTTGTGGTAAAAACAATCGATCAGCGATGCAGTCGACGGTTCCGTGCCTTCCCCATCAAGTTGTCGGCTTGAGGGTATCAGTCTAAAACCCCATAGAAACCTTACTCTATTTAAATTGTGCATGCATCATGGTCAAACCTAGTCGAATCAATTATGTTGTCCATATAATGATCCTTTAAGATAAGCTTTATCCAAAGTCCAACGGGTTTTCTATAATCCCAACAGACGCAACCACGTTTTGTGCATTAATTTGGAGAATAAATGTCGATATGTTGATCATAAATGTATAAATAGTCGAGTCCGGTGGGGGTAAGGTCTAACCCTTTTGTTTTGCAGAAAATGAGGCACGAGGTCCCTAGATTCGATATGGTTAGCAACATCCCACCATTACTACTAGATTGGTAGGAGGACCTTTCCTTAAGTGAGAAGAAGCATGTGAAAAAGTACTTGGGTAACTTGCCTTCCTTGCTAGATATCGAACCAAACAACAAATTGATCGAGGCTGAAACCTTGTTCTGGGATAGGGAAAGAGCTGTGTTCCATTTCGGTGACATAGATATGACACCGCATCTAGAGGAAATAGGAGGACTTGCGGGGTTGACTTCGGACAGTCCCGGGCTTTTGGTACCAGAAAACCGTACGGGCAGGGGACTTTTGAAGATGATGGGGCTAAAAAGGAATATCGACCTAGTGTGCTTGAAGGATTTCTACATACCTTTTGAATATCTGTACGATAGGTATGGCCATAGCAAGTCTTTTAGCGCTTACCATGATGAGATCGCCTTCACTTCACTGGGTCACATCCACCGTAGAGTGTTCATGTTCATTGTGTGCTTTCTAGGCCTGATAATGTTCCCAATAAAAAGGGGAAGAATCCACACTAGGTTGGCCATGGTCGCCAAGACGCTGATGGAAGGGATTAATGGGCATACATATACTATAGTCCTCGTGATCATAGCCAACATCTACAGGGCCCTGGAGCGCTGTCAAAAAGGGGTCAAGCATTTCGAGGGTTGTAATTTATTTCTGCAGTTATGGTTGTTGGAGCATCTCCAAAAGGGTCGATATCGTCAAGAATTTCCGTGAAGAGCTTGGAACGACCACAATGCCTTCCATCACCTTAAGCAGACGACCTACATTCCAGACAGATTTGCTCAGCAAGAAAATGACAGCGAATGGGTAGAGTTCTTTGACAATCTGACTAAGGGACAGGTGCAATGTATGGTTTAATGGTTCCCAGCAAACGAGTTTATTATCAGGTCCAGGGATGCTCCGCACTTGGTGTTGATAGGGTTGAGAGGGATATATCCATATGTCCCTATGCGAGTTATGATGCAAGTAGACAGACAATAGGTTGTACCAAGGGTCGTCAAGATGAGTCATTTCAGGGCGGAGTTCCAAGACGACAACGTCCCTTACAAGTGCCAAGCTCAGCACATGTGGCACTATAAAATCATTGTGGAGAAAAACACTGTTGAGCCAGCCAGATATCATGCGGTGTGCGAGCCTCTCTACCCGGCATGGTTGGAAGACAATCTGAAAGGAATGGTGATACCGGGGACTGGTCGAGAACAGAATCATAGACGAGGAAGCTGAAGCCCATGTCAAATACAACAGGCTGCGCATGAGGGTCCATGACTCTAAGAATGAGCATCGGGAAATACATGAGAGGACCGTGAGGTTGATCGAGGAATGGAAAGAGATGGCAATCACTTCCAACAAGAAACTGGAATATCTGGATCGAGTAATAGTGGAGCTGGAGGGCAAAGTCATAAAGAGGATTGAAACTGCCAGAATGCTAAGGGAGCTGAGGGAGGACATCTGGCCAGAGCCTACTTGCTGTTAGGACTGCGCGAGTTGGGAGATCTGGAGTCCGGAAGATCGAATACGGGGAAGGTCCTTCTTGGACCAAATAGATTAGATTTACGTGCTTTCCCTAAAATGTAATAAGGCCAAGTGCTAGTAGCGAATTGTTTTATTATTATGTTAGTGTCATTTTTGGATTAGTCTACTTTAAAATTATGAAATGAAGCATTTATTGGCATTTTAAGTTCTCTAAATTTATTTGTCGCTAGGACTACCTCGAGAACAACAAGGCATCCAAATTAGGATACGAGTTTACATTTCGCAATATGTGTTTAAATACTGCAAACGTTTCAGGATCCTCACTGACTTGTTGCCTTTTTGTTTTTGCTTATCTTTATTATTATTCCCATCCCCTTAGGTTGGTTCGCTCATACGGGCCTCATCACCATATCATACTAGATCTAGAGACCCTACACCTCCTACTCCTCCAATAAACACAAAAGGCAAAGGAAAATCAAAGATGGACGACTTAAGTGGAATCCGAAAGGAAAACATTACGAACGCAAAGACTTCTGACGGCCGCAGTACTCCAGCTCCGAATGACCTGGTTCTGAGACTGGAACAAAAGATACTAGAATTACAAGGAGAACTCGAGGAGGTCCACAATTTGGAAAACTTGTCACTCACCCTCAATATCCCTGATATCTACCAACAAAAAGCAAAGAACCTAACACCTCCTCAAAACACACAAAACCAACAGCCAAAAAATCTTACCGCACCAAATCAATATGCAACTCCTCCCTAAAATATCAATCCATTGCCAATACCAACTCCAACACAACATCATCATCATCAACTAATTCCGTACTCATCAACCACTACTTACCACACTCCCCAAAATACACCACCACTCATTCCCGATCCACAAAACTCCACCAATGACCATCACTATACCCAAGTCCCTGGCACCCATCAGAGCAACCCCATATATGTGGAAACTATACTACATTCTACCCAACCAATCTCCTATGCATAGGAACCCTCCGAGAGGGATCAGCTCATTAAGAACATGTCCAAAGAACTCAAGAAGTTAACAAGCCGAGTTCAAGGTGTTGAAGGCGATAGAGGAATAGAAGGTTTGAACTACGAAGATCTGTGCATACAGTCAGATGTGGAATTGCTAGAGGGGTAGAAACCTCCCAAGTTCGAAATGTTTGATGGTACAGGTGATCCCAGGGTTCATCTAAGTACCTACTGTGACAAGCTTGTCGGGGTCGGGAAAGATGAAAAGATTCGGATGAAGCTCTTTGTGAGGAGCCTTACTGGGGATGCTTTGTCTTGGTATATCAGCCAAAATCCCAAGAAATGGTCCAATTGGGTAAGCATGAAATCGAATTTCATGGACCGGTTCAGGTTTAACACAGAGAATACACCGGATGTCTTTTATATTCAATATCTCAAGAAGAAACCTACTGAGACTTTTTGCGAATATGCTACTCGTTGGAGGTCGGAAGCCGTAAAGGTCAGGCCCGCTTTCGATGAAGAACAGATGACTAAAATATTCGTCAGGGCACAGGATCCACAATATTATGAGAGACTGATGGTCATCGAAAATCACAAATTCTCTGATATAATCAAGCTCGGGGAAATGATCGAGGAAGGAATCAAGAGCACGATGGCAACGAATTTCGAGGCACTACATGCCACAAATAAGGCACTACAATCAGTTGGCATATTGAAGAAGAGAGATGTTGGGGCAATAATGGTGGCCTAGGGCCCAAAAGCTCCACTCACATATCAAACACCTCCACCCACCTATCAAACACCTCCACCCACATATCAAAACACCTCCACCCACATACCAAGCATCACTACCTATATATCAACCTTCATCTCCTAGATATTCCCAACCACCCACTATCCATCACACCTATAATTCCCAACCATCCCACTTCCAATCACCACCAACTTACCAAAATTTTCCAAGACCAAGACCCAACTTCGACCGCAAGCCGCCCAAACAATACACCACCATTGCTGAGACCCTCGACCAATTGTATAAAAGGTTAAAGGCCGCAGGTTACGTCACTCTCGTTCCCACTGTGGCATTAGAAAATCCATCCCAAAAGGTTAATTCGAACAAAATTTGTGCGTATCATTCCTGTATGAAAGGTCACACCACTGCTGAGTGACGAACGCTGAAGGATAAGATCTAGACGCTCATTGACAACAAGGTCATACAAGCAAAGGAAGCAGCATCTAATATCCGCAACAATCCCCTCCCTGATCATAGAGGTGAATATGTACATGTTATAGAAACAAATGAAGAATGGGACCCTGAGGGGTCAATCAGGCTCATTCGAGAAGGCAATGACTTTAAGGTTATAGTCACACTTACTCCTATCGTGGTTCAGACTCAGGTACCTATTGATGTCGAGGTAACTGCATCAGCTCCATTCGAGGTAGAAGTAGCTCTACCTGCAGCCACCTCTGCTCTATTTGAAGTAGAAGTGGTTACACCTTTTACTGTGACAGTGTCAACCATACCCCCATTCAACTCAAAAGCAATACCATGGGATTATATTGCCGAGGCTCGGCAAAAAAGGAAGACTAAGATAGAGGAATTTGACGCCGCACAAGGAATGACTAGAACTGGAAGAGTCAATACACCTGAACACTTGGGAGGTTCAAGTAAAGATGCCACTGCTACGCAGCCTATCATTGAGACCAAGCCAGATGACATATGGAGGAAAGTGCAGGAAAAAGAGTATTCTATTATTCACCATCTGAACAAAGTCCCTGCTCAAATATCTATCCTGTCACTATTAAAGAATTCAGAGGCAAACAAGAATGCCTTAATGAAAGTACTGAGCAAGGTTTATGTAGCCAATAATATTACTGGTGGAGAAATGGCCAACATGGTCGGTTAAGTGCTGGAGAGCCATAAGATAATCTTCCACGAAAATGAGCTGTCGCGCGAAGGTCTGAATCACAATCGAGCATTGCATATTACGGTACAATTTGAAGACAAGTTCATTGTCAGGGTCATGGTGGATGGAGGTTCGAGTCTAAATATTAGTCCATTGGACACCCTGAAAAGGTTAGATAAAGGTTTCCATGAAATACAGACCGGCAGTATGAATGTGAAGGCTTTCGATAGGTCCTAGAGGGCCACGATTGGGGATATCAACCTTTCCTTGCAGATGGCGCCAACTTGGTTCGACGTTGAATTCCAAGTGCTTGACATACCAGTCTCATATAATCTTTTGTTGGGCCGCCCATGGATCCATGCTGCTAGAGTCGTGCCCTCCACACTACATCAAGCCGTAAAATTCGAATGGAACCGTTAGGAGGTAATCATTCATGAAGATGGGAGTAACCCAATCTACACTAGTCAAACCATCCTAGCAATTGGACATAGAAGAAGGATAGGAGGTGAAACCTATCATCACATTTAATAGGTCAATGCCATCGAGAAAGATAAGTGGTGAAGTGAAAAAATAAAAAGCATACTATCATGGTCCGGATATGAACCCGACAAAAGGTTGGGAAAGAACCTCCAGGGTATCACCAAGCCGATACGGCTGAAAAATCATGGTACCACCTTTGGGCTCGGATACCAGTATACATGGAAAGAGTATAATGATTAGTCTCCTCCATGGCGTGGGCCGTACTACCCTCTTGAGCAACCAGTGCCACGTTTGGAACAAGACTTTCCACCAGGCCGACATAATATTGGGAACTGCAGAAGAAGAAGCACTAGCTGGGCTGAAGGATTTGTTCTTGGAAGACGAGGACATGGATTGTTGTGCCATAATTGAGGAGGAGGGGTAGCTTGGCAGGATTTACTTATATAGTTATTTTAGGCATTTAAAATTTCTTGTAGTTTCATTTTAATATTTACTTATTTCAAAATAAATGCTCAATTCATCGAGCCCTGTTTTGTCTAAACAATTTATCAAGTTTTAATCAAATGCATTTGCTCTTTATTATTCACTACTATCTTTAAACTTTTCCTTTCCATAGCGCCATTATTATTTTTCCTGATAAACCAGTGACTGTGACATGTAATAAGGCAACGTAATATAAGAACAGTGATTCCTAGGAAGAAGAAGAGATACCTGAGGAAATTGTCAGGGAGGTTGATAATTTTGAGAGTAAGCCTAAGTCCTATCTGGACGAGACCGAAACAGTAAATTTGGGAGATGCCAAGACCATCAAGGAGACCCGCATCAACATTCACTTCTCACCAACAGAGAAGGAAGAGTATGTTTGTTTCCTAAAAGAATATGAGGACATCTTCGCATAGTCATATGATCGCATAACCGGTTTGAGCACTTCTATAGTGGCTCACAAGTTGCCTACTAATCCCATGTGTCCACCAATCAAGTAGAAACTCAGAAAATTCAAACCAGACATGAGTTTGAAAATCAAGGAGGAAGTTATCAAGCAGATCAAAGCCAAAGTTCTCAGGGTGGTTGAATACCCAACCTGGTTAGCTAACATTGTGCCAGTTCCAAAGAAGGATAGGAAGGTCCGAGTATGTGTTGACTATCGGGATTTAAACAGAGCAAGTCCCAATGAAGACTTCCCACTTCTAAATATACACATCCTAATCGATAATTGCACCACGAATGAACTCCAATCTTTTGTAGATTGTTTCGCGGGTTATCACCAGATTTGGTTGGATGAAGAATATGCAGAGAAAACAACTTTCATAACATTGTGGGGTGTGTACTGTTACAAGATGATGTCATTCGGTCTGAAGAATGCTGGGGCCACTTACATGAGAGTCATGACAACCATCTTCCATGATATGATAAACAAGGAAATAGAGGTTTATGTGGATGACGTCATTATAAAATCCAAGAGGGTCGTAGATCACATAGCGGACTTGAGAAAGTTATTTGATAGGCTAAGAAGGTACAACTTGAAACTAAACCCCACAAAGTGTGCATTCGAGGTTCCCGCAGGAAAGTTATTGGGATTCATTGTCAGTCGTTGAGGGATCGAGCTAGATCCGACTAAAGTCAAAGATATTCAGGAGTTACCGCCACCTAGGAGCAAAAAGGACATGATGAGCTTCCTAGGACGTATCAATTATATCAGTCGCTTCATAGCATAGTCCATAGTCACATATGAATCCATCTTCAAGATGCTGAGGAAAGATGCCGAGACAAGTTGGACCGAGGATTGTCATAAAGCTTTTGACAAGATCAAGGAGTACCTATCCACACCACCAGTTCTGGTCCCGCCAGAACCAGGACGACCTTTGCTACTTTATCTATCTGTATTGGATGGAGCCTTAGGATGTGTTTTGGGACAACATGACGAGACAAGGAGAAAGGAGCAGGCCATATGTTATTTGAGCAAGAAGTTCACACCCTATGAAGCACCGTATTCTCTACTTGAACGCATTTGCTGTGCTTTGACTTGGACAGGCTAGAAATTGAGGCATTACTTTTGTGCCTACACTACATACCTCATATCCAGGATGGATCCTCTGAAGTACATATTTAAGAAACCCATGCCTACTAGGAAGTTGGCTAAATGGCAGATATTACTAAGTGAGTTTGATATCGTCTATGTAACTCAAAAAGCAGTCAAGTGACAAGCATTAGTGGATCACCTCGCTGAAAATCTGGTAAGAGTAGAATATGAACCCTTTAAAACGTATTTTACTGATGAAGAAGTATCATTTGTAGGAGAAGACATTACCGAGGCATACGACAGTTGGAGGATATTCTTTGATGAAGCTTCAAATTTCAAAGGAGTGGGGATTGGAGCCGTTTTGATATTAGAAACGGGTCAACATTTTCCCGTATCTGCTAAACTTAGATTTCCCTGCACCAACAACACGGCAGAGTATGAAGCCTGTATACTAGGGCTCAACGTGGCAATCGACATGAACATTCAGGAGTTATTGGTGATCGGTAAATCAAATTTGCTTGTGGACCAGGTAGAAGGAGAGTGGGCCACCAAGAATACTAAGATATTGCCATATCTGCACCACGTGCAGGAATTGAGGAAGAGATTTACAAAGATAGAATTCCAACATGTGCCCAGAATACAGAATGCATTTGCCGACGCATTAGCCACTTTGTCATCAATGATACAGCATCCAGATAAGAAATATATTGATTCCATTCCGGTGAGGATCCATAATAACTCGGCATATTGTGCTCATGTCGAGGAAAAAGCAGATGGAAAGCCTTGGTTCCATGACATCAAGGAGTACTTGTCAAAAGGAGAATACCCGGAGCATTCAAATCACACTCAGAAACACACACTCCAGAGATTGTCAAATCACTTCTTCCACAGCGGAGGGAACTTGTACAGAAGAACTCCTAATTTGGGTTTATTGAGATGTGTCAACGCAAAAGAGGCTTCTAAATTACTTGAAGAGGTACATACTAGGACCTGTGGTCCGCACATGAATGGTTTCATCTTGTCTAAAAAGATACTTAGGGCCAGTTACTTCTGGATGACAATAGAGACGGATTGCATTCAGTTTGTCCGTAAATGCTTTCAATGTCAAGTGCATGCCGATATGAAAAATTTGTCGCCAAACGAGCTCAATGCAACAAGATCACCTTGGCCAGTCACCGCCTGGGGAATGGATGTTATTGGTCCGATTGAGCCTACTACTTCGAACGGACACTGGTTTATTCTGGAAGCCATTGATTAGTTCACAAAATGGGTAGAAGCTACATCTTACAAAGCTGTAACCAAGAAAGTCATCACAGATTTTTGTCAAGGATCGTATTGTTTGTCGATTCGGAGTTCCTGATTCCATTATTACTTACAATGCCGCAAACGTCAACAGTGATCTGATGAAAGCTATATGTGAAACTTTCAAAATCAAGCACAAGAATTTCACCGCCTATAGACCTCAGATGAATGGAGATATAGAATCCGCCAATGAAAACATTAAGAAGGTACTAAGGAAAATGGTAGAGAATCACAAGTAGTGGCATGAGAAGTTACCCTTTGCTCTATTAGGGTACTACACCACAGTTCGCACATCCACCGGGCAACCCCCTACATACTGGTTTATGGTACCGAGGATGTCATCCCAGCCGAGGTGGAAATTCCTTCTTTAAGAATCATAGAGGAAGTTGAACTCAACGATATAGAATGGATAAAGAGTCGATGTAGAGTTGATACAGCCAGATGTGGATTTGCCAGAGGTGTAAAAACCACCCAAGTTTGAAATGTTTGATGGTACAGGTGATCCCAGGGTTCATCTAAGGACCTACTGTGACAAGCTTGTCGTGGTTGGAAAAGATGAAAAGATTCGGATGAAGCTCTTTATAAGGAGCCTTACTGGGGATGCTTTGTCTTGGTATATCAGCCAAAATCCCAAGAAATGGTCCAATTGGGTAAGCATTGCATCAGATTTCATGGACTGGTTCAGGTTCAGCACAGAGAATGCACCGGATGTCTTCTACATTTAGAATCTCAAGACAAAACCTACTGAGACTTTCCGAGAATATGCTACTCATTGGAGGTCGGATGCCGCCAATGTCTGGCCCGCTTTGGATGAAGAACAGATGAATAAATTCTTTTTCAGGGCACAAGATCCACAATATTATAAGATACTGATGGTCATCGAAAATCACAAATTCTCTGATATAATCAAGCTCGGGGAAAGGATCGAGGAAGGAATCAAGAGTGGGATGGTAACGAATTTCAAGGCACGGCATGCCATAAATAAGGCACTACAATCAGTTGGCATATCGAAGAAGAGAGATGTTGGGACAGTAATGGTGGCCTAAGGCCCAAAAGCTCCACTCACATATCAAACACCTATCAAACACCTCCACCCACATATCAAACACCTCTACCCGTATATCAAACACCTCCACCCACATACCAAGCATCACCACCTACATATCAACCTTCATCTCCTAGATATTCCCAACTATCCACTGTCTATCACACCTATAATTCCCAATCATCCCACTTTCAATCACCACCAACTCACCAAAATTATCCAAGACCAAGACCCAACTTCGACCGCAAGCCACCCAGACAATACACCGCCATTGTTGAGCCCATCGACCAATTATATGAAAGGTTAAAAGGTCGTAGGTTATGTCACTCCTGTTCCCGCTGTGGCATTAGAAAATCCATCCCAATGGGTCAATTCGAACAAAATTTATGTGTACCATTCCGGTTTGAAAGGTCACACCACTATTGAGTGACGAACGCTGAAGGATAAGATCCAGATGCTCATTGACAACAAGGTCATAAAAGCAAAGGAATCAACATCTAATGTCCGCAACAATCCCCTCCATGATCATAGAGGTGACGGTGTACATGTTATAGAAACAAATGAAGAATGGGACCTTGAGGGGTCAAACAGGCTCATTCGAGAAGGCGATGACTTTAAGGATGCAGCCACACTTACTCCTATCGTGGTTCAGACTCAGGTACCTATTGATGTCGAGGTAACTGCATCAGCTCCATTCGAGGTAGAAGTAGTTTCGCCCGCAACCACCTCCGCTCCATTTGAAGTAGAAGTGGTCACACCTTTTACTGTGACAATAGCAACCACACCCCCATTCAACTCAAAAGCAATACTATGGGATTATGTTGCTGAGGCTCGGCAAAAAAGGAAGACTAAGATAGAGGAATCCGACGCCGCACAAGGAATGACTAGAACTGGAAGAGTCTATACACCTGAACACTTGGGAGGTTCAAGTAAGGATGCCACTGCTAGGCAGCCTATCATTGAGACCGGGCTAGATGACCTATGTAGGAAAGTACAGGCAAAAGGGTATTTTGTTGTTGACCATCTGAACAAAGTCCCTGCTCAAATATCTCTCCTGTCACTATTAAAGAATTCAGAGGCAAACAAGAACGCCTTGATGAAAGTACTGAGCGAGGCTTATGTACCTAATAATATCACCGGTGGAGAAATGGCCAACATGGTCGGTCAAGTGCTGGAGAGCCATAAGATTATCTTCCACGAAGATGAGCTGCCGCCCGAAGGTCTGAATCACAATCCAGCATTGCATATTACGGTACAATTTGAAGACAAATTCATTGTCATGGTCCTGGTGGATGGAGCTTCGAGTTTAAATATTTGTCCATTGGACACCTTGAAAAGGTTGGACAAATGTTTCCATGAAATACGGACAAGCAAAATGAATGTGAAGGCTTTCGATGGGTCCTAGAGGGCCACGATTGGGGATATCAATCTTTGCTTGTAGATGGGCCAACATGGTTCGACGTTGAATTCCAAGTGCTTGACATACCAGCCTCATATAATCTTTTGTTGGGCCGCCCATGGATCCATGCTGCTGGAGCCGTGCCCTCCACACTACAACAAGCTGTAAAATTCGAATGGAATCGTCAGGAGGTAATCATTCATGGAGATGGGAGTGACCCCATCTACACTAGTCAATCCATCCTTGCCATTGGGCATAGAAGAAGCCTAGGAGGGGAAACCTATCATCACATTGAACGGGTCAATGCCGTCGAGAACGAGAAGTGGTGTTGTGACAAAATAGAAAGCATACTAGCATGGTCTGGATATGAACCCAACAAAAGGTTAGGAAAGAACCTCTAGGGTATCACCAAGCCGATACGGCTGAAAAATCATGGTACCACCTTTGGGTTCGGATACCAGTATACATGGCAATAGTACAATGAATGGTTGCCTCCGTGGCGCGAGCCGTACTACCCTATTGAGAAACCCGTGCCATATTTGGAACAAGCTTTTCACCAGGCTGACATAATCTGGGGAGTTGCAGAAGAAGAGGCACTAGCTGGGATGAAGGATTTGTTCTTGAAAGACGAGGACATGGATTGTTGTGCCATAATTTAGGGGGAAGAGGAAGAAGGCCTCACTATTCAGACTGTGGCGAAGGGAGCTATTCTCAAAAATTGGACCGCCACACTATCCCAAGCCCGCCGAGTCCTTGGGTTGCTTGGCAAGATTTACTTATACAGTTACTTTAGGCATTTAAAATTTCCTGTAGTTTCATTTTAATCTTTACTTATTTCAAAATAAATGCTCAATTCATTGAGCCCTGGTTTATCTGAACAATTTCTCAAGTTTTAATCAAATGCATTTTCTCTTTATTATTCACTACTATCATTAAACTTTTCCTTTCCACAGCGCCATTATTACTTTTCCTGATGAACCAGTGACTATGACATGTAATGAGGCAACGCAACATGAGAACAGTGATTCAGATAAGGAGACGATATACCTGAGGAAATTGTCATGGAGGTTGAAAATTTTGAGAATAAGCCTAAGTCCAATCTGGACGAGACCGAAGCAATAAATTTGGGAGACACCAAGACCATCAAGGAGACCCACATCATCATTCACTTGTCACCAACAGAGAAGAAAGAGTACGTTCGTTTCCTAAAAGAATATGAGGACATCTTTGCATGGTCATATGATCACATGACCAGCTAGAGCACTTCCATATTGGCTCGCAAGTTGCCTACTAATCCCATGTGTCCGCCAGCCAAGCAGAAATTCAGAAAATTCAAACCAAACATGAGTTTAAAAATCAAGGATGAAGTTACCAAGCAGATCAAAGACAACGTTCTTAGGGTGCTTGAATACACAACCTGGTTATCTAACATTGTGCCAGTTCCAAAGAAGGATGGGAAGGTCCGAGTATGTGTTGACTATCGGGATCTAAACATAGCAAGTCCCAATGACAACTTCCCACTGCCAAATATACACATCCTGATCGATAATTGCGCCAAGAATGAACTCCAATCTTTTGTAGATTGTTTCGTGGGTTATCACCATATTTGGATAGATGAAGAAGATGCAGAGAAAACAGCTTTCATCACACCGTGGGGTGTGTACTGTTACAAGATGATGCCATTCGGTCTGAAGAATGTTGGGGCCACTTACATGAGAGCCATGACAAACATCTTCCATGATATGATACACAAGGAAATAGAGGTGTATGTGGACGACGTCATTATCATATCCTAGAGGGTCGCAGATCATATAGCGGACTTGGGAAAGTTATTTGACAGGCTAAGGAGCTACAACTTGAAACTAAACCCCACAAAGTAAACATTCGGGGTTCCCGCAGGAAAGTTATTGGGATTCATTGTCAGTCACCGAGGTGCCGATCTAGATCTGACTAAAGTCAAAGCTATTCAAGAGTTACCGCCACCTAGGAGCAAAAAGGACGTGATGAGCTTCCTAGGACGTCTCAATTATATCAGTCGCTTCACAACACAGTCCACAGACATATGTGAACCCATCTTCAAGATGCTGAGGAAAGATGCCGAGACAAGTTGGACCGAGGTTGTTAGAATGTTTTTGACAAGATCAAGGAGTACCGGTCCACACCACCAGTTATGGTCCCGCCAGAACTAGGACGACCTTTACTACTTTATCTATCTTTGTTAGATGGAGCCTTTAGATGTGTTTTGGGACAACATGACGAGACAGGAGGAAAGAAGTAGGCCATATATTATTTGAGAAAAAGTTCACACCCTATGAAGCACGATATTCTCTACCTTAATGTATTTACTGTGCTTTGACCTGGACAGCTCAAAAGTTGAGGCATTACTTCTGTGCCTATGCTACATACCTCATATCCAGGATGGATCCTCTGAAGTACATATTTAAGAAACCCATGCCTACTGGGAAGTTGGCTAAATGGCAGATACTACTAAGTGAGTTCGATACCGTCTATGTAACTCAAAAGGCGGTCAAGGGACAAGCATTAGTAGATCACCTCACTAAAAATATGGTAGGAGGAGAATACGAACCCTTGAAAACGTATTTTACTGATGAAGAAGTATAATTTGTATTAGAAGACATTACCGAGGCATACGGCGGTTGGAGAATGTTCTTTGACGAAGCTGCAAATTTCAAAGGAGTGGGAATTGGAGCCATTTTGATATTAGAAATGGGTCAACATTATCCCGTATCTGCTAAACTCAGATTTCCTTGCACCAACAACATGGTAGAGTACGAAGCCTGTATACTAGGGGTCAACATGGCAATCGACATGAACATTCAGGAGTTATTGGTGATCGGTGATTCAGATTTGCTTGTGCACCAGGTACAAGGAGAGTGGGCCGCTAAGAATTGCAAGATATTGCCATATCTGCAACACGTGCAGGAATTGAGGAAGAGATTTACAGAGATAGAATTCTGACATGTGCCCAGAATCCAGAATGAGTTTGCCAACGCATTATCCACTTTGTCATTAATGATACAACATCCAGATAAGAACTATATTGATCCCATTCCAGTGAGGATCCATAATCAGTCGGCATATTGTGTTCATGTCGAGGAAAAAGCATATGGAAAGCCTTGGTTCCATGACATCAAGGAGTACTTATCAAAAGGAGAATACCCGAAACATGCAAAATCACACTCAGAAACGCACACTCTGGAGATTGTCAAATCACTTCTTTCACAGCAGAGGGAACTTGTACAGAAGAACTCCTGATTCGGTTTTATTGATATGTGTCGACGCAAAAGAGGCTTCTAAATTACTTGAAGAGGTACATGCTGGGACCTGTGGTCCGCACATGAATGGTTTCTTCTTGGCTAAAAAGATGACCATAGAGACAGATTGTATTCAGTATGTCCGCAAATGCTTTCAGTGTCAAGTGTATGTCGATATGATAAAAGTGCCGCCGAATGAGATCAATGCAACAATCTCACCTTGGCCATTCGCCGCCTGGGGAATGGATATTATTGGTCCGATTGAGCCCACTGCTTCGAACAGACACCGGTTTATTCTGGTAGCCATTGATTCCTTCACAAAATGGGTAGAAGCTGAATCTTACAAAGCTGTAACCAAGAAATTCGTCACAGATTTTGTCAAGGATCATATTGTCTGCCGATTCAAAGTTCCTGAGTCCATTATTACTGACAATGCCGCCAACCTCAACACTGATCTGATGAAAGCTATATGTGAAACTTTCAAAATCAAGCACAAGAATTCCACTGCCTATAGACCTCAGATGAATGGAGTCGTAGAAGCCTCCAATAAAAACAATAAGAAGATAGTAAGGAAAATGGTAGAGAATCACAAGTAGTGGCATGAGAAGTTACCCTTTGCTCTGTTAGGGTACCACACAACAGTTCGCACGTCCACCGGGGCAACCTCTTACATACTGGTTTATGGTACCGAGGTTGTCATCCCAGCCGAGGTCGAAATTCCTTCTTTAAAAATCATACAGGAAGCTGAACTCAGCGATGTAGAGTGGATAAAGAGTCGCTATGATCAATTGGACCTTATCGACAGAAAGAGGAAGAACGCAGTATGTCACGGCCAACTTTTCTAGAACAGAATGTATAGAGCTTTCAATAAAAGAGTCAAACCAAGACAGTTCGCACCAAGGCAGCTGGTATTGAAGAAAATCTTCCCTCATCAAGATGAAGCCAAAGGAATATTCTCTCCCAACTGGCAATGTCTGTACATGGTTCATAGGGTCCCGATGGGAGGAGCACTCATACTTGCAGAAATAGATGGAAAATTCTGGCCAAAACCAATCAATTCAGATGTAGTCAAGAGATACTATGCCTAGATT
Source organism: Nicotiana tabacum (assembly GCF_000715075.1). NCBI lineage: Eukaryota > Viridiplantae > Streptophyta > Magnoliopsida > Solanales > Solanaceae > Nicotiana > Nicotiana tabacum. The sequence continues at coordinate 47,773,348 of NC_134099.1, read as the reverse complement.
ATTTCACATTTTCTTTTCTGATGTAATTGAACTACGCTTGACCTGATTCCCGTTTAAGAGGGGATACGTAGGCAACCTTATGGGTTCGGTCATACCATAATAAAATTTTCATTTCCCCCAAAATCAGAAACTAGGGCAGAATATTGAGGAGGATCCTCAAAATTCCGGAGCAAGTCCAGCCAGCGCCATCACATACCAGGAAGTCAGTTGTATGCGGCGAAATCAGATGACTCAATTTCTCGCTATCAAGCCACTTCGGAAGAATATCTCAAGACCCCGTGGATGTAGAGTTGCGATCGAGTCCCCTCCCTCGGGGCTCATCGAGGCCCGACTCAAAGAAGACAAAGGTCAAGGCTAGATTAAAAGGGGAAGTTCCCAAGACACACGACAAAGTCTGACAGAGCCGGCCTATCCAGAGCCTATGCTGAAGCGTCATATCTAGCCATCCCATCTCTATACTTTACAATTAATTCATGTTGTACTATAAACGGATTCCCCTCCTATATAAGGGGAACCCTCGCTACTTGTAAGAGGGCTGATGTTGCTCCAGCTATTCCTGCATAAGATCAATAATATCTCTCTCTCTCTCTTTATTCTCTCTAACTTGCTCGTCCTTACTAGCTCGAGGCTACTCTTAGCGTTATTAGTTTCATACTTGTTCTTCATGTATTGCTTGGTATCGGCCCTAAATAGCCCTGTTTAATCATATCTTAACTGTTATCCCATTCCCGACTGCCCCCGACAGCTCGAGATCAAGCTGGATATTGGCCCCAAAGCTTCTTCATCGACCAACCAGAGGCACGGCGGCAAGCTCCTGAGTTTTATTACTACCCTGTTTTAGCTTGTATCTCTTCATTAAACTTCATACTCTTAGCATCAACTGCTCTAACAACTAGCCTAAAAATAGATCACATATTTTTAGAATTCTATTTACAAATTTAATTGTTGTTACCATTTTTACGGTAAATAGTTTGGCGCCCACCGTGGGGCTAAAAATAATAGTGATTATTTTCTTGTTGGTTTCATTACACAAACGCAAGTTATCTTTCACACTTTTTCTTGTCCAAGATCTTTTGATTTCAGGTCAAAATGTCTGGCTCGTTAAATGGGGTTCAGAACCACTACCACGAAAATCACAGAGAAAATAGTATGGTTGTTCCAGTCGTTGGCGTGCCACCGCAAAACCCCGATAATGCACCCGGACCCATTCCAGCAGATATGGTTTCGCAAGACGTGCAGCAGGTCAACGAAACCTCGCGCACCAATGGAAGCATACAACATGGCGATCAACAGGAAGCCCAAAGACCCCAGCCCGGGATGAATAGGAAGTTAGTCTTCATATTATTTTTGAAATGTTGCAGGCACAACAGTTGGCCATCTCTCGGTTACAAAGACATCTGAAGACTCCCAGCACAGCAGCATCGAAAATAGCTCCCCCCGCCCAGCAAGTACCCAAGAGATCAAGCAATAACGGATCGGTAGCCGACCTTGCCATAACAAAGATGCTTGGGGATCTCTCTAAAAGGATCCTAGGTTCTTACTTTTAAATTTGTTTGCTCTACTAATTAGAAATAATGTTTATAAGGTTCTATATCTTGTCACGTCTAGAAACCATGCCTATAGGATTCGGATAATTTCGTAATAAAAATCATGCTTTCAATGTCTAAAAAAATCGGATTAACTTATAGATGTCATGCCTATACGACTTAATTCAGATTCTGGTGCAACGAGTGTTATGTATGTTTCTATGCCTATAAATCGTTAAAATCAGTATTACACTTAGATATCATGCCTATAGGGAATCATATTCGAAATTCTGCCTTTTAATCTAATTTAGTCTAAATAAGTCAACTTGATCACGCCCAGTTCATTTCTGAATTGATTTTATTAAGTATTAAGTATTTCCTAAAACAACTTCTTTCAAACTGCCTCAATCTCATTAGATATCATGCCTATAGGTATTAAAGAAGTCCGTTTCAAAACCTGCTTTGTTTATGTATTAATATAGACCTCAGTACTTCGCGTATAGGCAAGCCCTTATGGCGTTTTCAAAACTGCATCTCTGAAACTGTCTCTATTGCTTAATGTTTTCTGATCTTAACAGGCTTTAAAAATCCATAGGCAACTACTAGGGTTATAACTTATGAGTCTAAAAGAGGTTGTTTGTCTTTTACATATTCACCTAGATATCCTGCCTTAAACATTGTCTAATAAGAGACCTTAACTATGCTTGACTCGTGTTGCTTATGTGTTTGTTTGAGGAGGAAACTTTGAGCCTCTAATTGCTCCCTTTATGTGTTGAAAGTCCTAAGTGTTTTTGATTGTCGCCTTAGAATTTTCGGATTTTAAAACCTTAAGGGTCCGTCTAGAACCACCTATAGGTAGAGGCCCTAACTCCCTCCAGGACCGTTAAGAAGGGACGAGTAGCAGCACGCAATAGAAATCGTTGACCAAACACTCACTTTGCATGACCAATAAGGGGATGGGAATGGTAGATATGAGATATGATGATTGCGTGCTAATGTCACGTGTATCCCCTCATTGAGGAGTGTTTACCGGACATTGTGTGGGCTGATCCTATAGGATAACCAACCTAGGACCCCTCTTTATCAAATTTCTTTTTATTTAAACCTTTGTTTTACAACTTGTCCAAATATTTACTACTTGAATTATCCCAACGTGCTTTGCCTGCGACATATTTAATTCAATTATTTACTTGTAATAGACTAATTTGTGAATATAAGTTCGGCCGAGACTCGCAGTTGTAGACCAAGAGGAGTGCCTAATACCTTTCCCTCGAGGTTACTTCGAGCCCTTACCCTAATCTCTGGTAATGCAAACCAACCCAAGAGTTAATCGCTCTAGGTGCCCTAGCGCACCATAATCCGTTAGGTCGACTCTTCCAATACCAAATTCCCAAAAGGAAATGAGTCATTATATCCCGTGAATGTCGAAACCCGGACTTCCCCGTCAAAAGAGGAAAAAAGGGGGCGCGACAATGTGGATTTATTTGTTTCCTACTGCTCAATCTCTATTTACTTTTATTACTTACTAAGTTGGCATACTCATATTACTCCCTGCACCTTGTGTGCAGATCCAGGAGTTTATGAACCTGGTAGCGGATGTTGATTACTCAGGTTCATCGGAGTTAGCAAGGTAGCGGCAATTGCAGCCCTGTTTTTCTCCCTCCTTATTCTCCCTTAGTGTATCTTTGTGATTGTCCCGGCCATGTTGGTATTGATGTTGCCAAACAGCTATAATAGATGCTCATGACTAGTGACACCCCGATATCGGGTTTTCTTTCCGTATTGTTCTTTTGTTTTAAACACTTTGTAAAGATTTATTGTTAAATAGAATTGATCTTATCCTAAGAGTGAAATATTAATTGGTTTGGGGATTGTGTCGACTGGCCTAGTTCCATGATAGGTGCCATCACGACCCAGTTGGTTTTGGGGTCGTGACACTTCCTTGGACATGGATCTTGTCCGAAGCATTTATATTGAGGTATGGATCTTCCCTGGACATGGATCAAGTCCAAAGCATTTATACTTGGGGATGGATCTTCCCCACGGGCTGGATTGGCCATACTCAGTACTGAGTGATTGATGATCAGTTGATGTATACATTTTGGGATGGATCTTCCCTGGGCCGGATTGGTCATATACAGTACTGAGTGATTGAGCATTATGAGTGAAACGTGTGAGTATTGAGATCGAGTACTCTAAGAGTGTGAGTACATGAGTTCATCTCTAAGATACATTGCATTGATATGCACGGATGATATACATGCATAGAGATGTATTTTCCTTATGATGTATGGTATTACGTCATTCATGACATCTCTCACATTTTGTCATGGGAATAATGATGCATTTTACACTGGTTATCTGGAAAGAAAATGAAACAACTTATTTATTGCTGAAGGGATTTTTGGGAAAAATTACTGTTTTCGAACTTACTCATATTTTTGGCAACTTCGGCAAATGACTTGGGTTTTCACTAATGTACTTGAAAGACCGAGCTATTTTCAGAAACCATGATTAAGTTGAGTATTTTATCTCCTAGTTACTTCTTTATTTACTTACTTTACATTGTTACGGACTGTTGTTACCTACCTGACCTTTATTCCAGCCCGTCACTAATTTCAACCTAAGGTTAGGTTTGTTACTTATTGAGTAAATGGGGTCGGTTGTACTCATGCTACACTTCTGCACCTTGCATGCAGATGTTGGATGTTGACGTTGCTGTGTTCGACGGGAGCTGGATTTGAAGATGTACATACGTTCCGATTCTAGCTGCCTCTTGTTCATGGTAGCCTTAGATTCATAAAAATATATTTATGTACCTTTCGAATAGATGATGTATTTATTTCATACAACTTTTGTAAATTCTAATATTAGAAGCTCATGATTTGTACTACCAGTTCTTGGGAAATTTCTTGTATAAAAGTAGTTGTGTTATTATTTCTTTTCTTAATAAATCTCCTTAAATTGGATAGTTTTTAATTTTCTTACCTAGCGGGTTGGGTTAGGTATCAGCATGACTAGGTGGGCTTTGGGTCGTGGCACTCTGCCACTTAAGCTTAAAGGGTGCAAATAATTCTACTTAATTATAGCTTTGAGGGTAATAGGACCCCCACAAAGGTAGAGTGTGTAGTTGGGAATCCAGCTATAGGTTCGAGGGTATTTATGCATTTTTCTCTTTAAATTATAATTTACCTGTGTATTATATTGGTTATAGTGCAAGCCAAGTTTAAACTGATACTTGTTGCCAATAGAGAAAAATATCAAATCAATGTTTAATATTATAATTAGTTTGATGAATTTGAATTATTGAAAGCTGTAAATGTTGTGTATCGATAGAGTGGTGTTTAATATCTTGTGATGTCTGAAGATAGATAAAATAAAGGATAGTTCAGTGCACAAAGCATTCCGGTGACTACTTGCTATAATCCTCCCTTTTCTAAACAAAATGTTTATTCCTCCCTTTTGTTGCTATACGTCGTGGATGTGATGGAGCCAATTTTCTTTACTCTAGAACTCAAAAAATTTCTATTCATTTTGTTAGTTTTCTATTGTGTATGTGCTATTTGCAGACATTGTTATCGTTATGTAGCGCTATTTTTTTCTTCTCTTTCTAGTGGCATGTTCTTCTGATGAAATGGTCTGGTTAAATATTAGTTGTAACTCTCTCTGGAGATTCATATGTACTAAGTCATTACTTTGTGTCATGGCTTGTAAAATGATGCAAATGGAATTCCATTTGCTGAACTTTTATAGTATCTGCTACTTATATGCTCTTGTCAAGATGCTATTTTTAGTGTTGACTATTCTTTGATGTGTATTGATAACATTGCTTTAAACAACGGAAAATGTCTAAAAATGCCACTCAACTTTCAGAAATGGTCTATCCATATCATTCGTTAAAAAAATGCTCATTTCATGCTACACATTTGGCCTATCCATGCCATTATAACAATTGACTTTCTACAAATCATGATAACATACTAGTTAACTCTCTGCTGCTATGGGATAATCACTCAGATATTGTAGAAAATTGCCTTTTGGTAGAATGGGAGTATGCCTTTTGGTAGAATGAAAATATCCTTAATGTCTTTCGAATAGGAAAGCTTGAATCCCCATAATTCTCTCAAGTTCTCTAACTTTGAGTCCTCTGCTACCTTTATTGGTTTATCTGTATCCAAATCAAAGAAAGAACAATCATTTATGACCAACACTTGCAACTTTACAAGATTCCAAATTGTCAGTAGTAGTATCAATGGCGATCCATCGTTTTTCACCTTCAGAATTTTCAGATTCCAGAAATTTAGAAAAGTCGAAGGCAGAGATTTAATTTTTGTCTTAATATTTAAGAACCTCAAATGAACCAATGTACATATTTCATTCAGCAAATAATCATCCACCTTGATAAAAGAGCCGTACAATTCCAATACTCTAAGAAACCTTAAGTGTCTTAGGTGACATATATTATAAAGACTATTGTCCAGCTCGTGCCCATATATCAGCAAAGAATAGAGGTGTTTACCAGAATGCCTTTTCTTTTTTGAATCGAATATGACAAAATCATTATGCCCAAAGTCCTCATCATCATAAAGAAATTGCATTTCACGTGGCATAAGATCTGAAGAAGAAGAAGATGATAGAGCATTTGAACTTATCTCGTCAAACAACTTTTCCTCTCTTGCTTTTAACAAACAAAAGTGATGCACAAGATCATGAATTTGGTAAGTCCGACCGTTGCCTATTTCATTGAAAGAAATAACCAAACTACTGGAAATTAAATTTTCCAAATAAACATCCATCACTTCTTCCACATTGTTCGTCTCTGTGTGTTCGACAAATCCTTTGGCACGCCATAATCTTTTCATATGATCGGCTGGAATTTTTGTGTCCTTCTCATAACTTGCAAGGTCAAGTAAGCACGGGTTTACATGATCAGGTAAATGGTCATAACTTAATGCTATAGCCTTCATCACGTCCTCTTCTTTCTGGAAAATGAAGGAATGCAAACTATTTAGAACTTCAAGCCAAACAGACTTTTTATTTTCCTTCCGAGCAACGACTCCAGCGATCAGATGAACCACCAAAGGAAGACCTTTACAATTTTTGACTACTCTTTTACCAACATCCAATAGTTCATCTGGCAAACTTTCTTTTCCAAAAACCCTTTTCTGTAATAACTCCAAACTTTCTTCTTGTCTTAGCGATCGAAGGTCAAGAGGATCACTGTGGCATTGTGCATGCAAAGCCACTTTCTTATCTCGAGTTGCCAAAATAATTCTACTTCCTTTCCTAGCTTCAGGAAAAGGTCTTGCTAACTCATCCAATGTTGCAGTGTCCCATAAGTCATCTAAGACGATAAGGAACCTCTTTCTAAACAAATTTTTCCGTAGCTCATCAGCAACATCTATATTCTCTATGACTTTCAAAGTTGAGCCTGTAACTTGATTAAAAATATTCTCCAATAACTTTTTCTCGACATATTTTGTATCGACTGTACACCATGCACGGATATCGAAATGACTAGAAACTGACTTATCATTATACACTTTGTATGCCAAAGTAGTTTTACCCGAACCCGGAATACTAGTGATCGAAATGACATCTAGCATTTTTAGTCCACTGGTGAGCTTACTAATTATCAAGTATGTCTCCTCTTTAAAACCTACGATTAATTGATCAGTTTTTAATGGCTTCCTTTCAACATGCTTGGTGAGAGAGTTCACAATAATGAGGCACTTGTTCTTGAGAATCTTCTCAAGTAAATTAGAGATCTTTTCTTTGATAAGCTTGATCTTTTCTATGACAAAGGGAAGTGAGAAAATAAGAAGTAAGAGATCATTATCTCGTACAATAATTGAATCAATGACATCTTTTGCCTCGTATGCCAAATCTGAAACACGTGCCCAAAGATCTTTATACAATTCTTGTTCAACATTCACAAAGATAGATCTTATCAATTCTAGATCTTCTTTCACTAGTCCAATTTCTTCTTTTATCAAAGCAACTGAATAAGCATTGGAATTGAGCAAATCATTTAAGTGTATAAGTAGAAGATGGATGAACAAGGGTCCATCACTCATGGGGAAGTCTACCGACAGATGCGCGAATTGCACTGGTCATTGTGCAGAATGCCCTCTAAGCCAGTCAATCAATGGAGGGACTGGGGCGCTAGGTATTTTCTTTCTTCTGGCCGTAGGTGTGATCAATGCCATTGAGCTTCGGTACTCTAAAATAGTAGTCGGAATTCGCTTCTGAGTGAGCTTCCTTCCTTATGCTCTGGTCTGACCTTCACGAACAGCTTTCTTTCAGCTACCAACTTCAAAGACGTGTCTGGGGCTTTTAAGTAAAGATGTTTGAGATCTCCTTTCATGAGTTCAATAGTTTCGATCAAGTCCAAAGTTACATGGTTTTTTTCGTTAGTACTCTCTTCATTTCTTGAATTCTCTTCTAGGTCACGAACAAGAGTTGATACCTCCCTGATAAGTTCTCCAACATGTGCTAAGAGATCAAACAATTTGTTATAATGAATAAACTCCTTGGGCATATTAATTAGAACCATTAATAGGAACTCTATCTTGACATGAATGTTTCGAGCCCCTGAAGTTCTAGTGGTAATAACATTTACCATGTTCTCTTGTAGATGAATGAGATATTCTCGAAGAATGTCCGGAGAGGTTTCTAAGAGCTGCTCAATGAAGCATCCAACTTCTGCTGATGTTGAATATTTCAAATTTGTATGACATATGTGTATAACCTCCACTTCAAATGGAATAACCTTCAAGAGGGTATGTGTTGGCTTTGAGAGTCCATAGTCTCTATCAATTAATTCACCATACAAAAGGAAGCATCCTACTCTCTCAGCCATTTGTTGAAACTGAGGTAAGACATTTTTAATAATCTCATGCTCAACGCAGCCATTCATTTTCAATCGATGGAAATCCCTTATGTTGCCACATACAATATGAAGAATCTCATATTCAGTCACTAAGGGATAACATTTTTCAACACAATACTTGGATAGGTGTTGGAGATTCAGGAGGAGAAAGTCCAACTGCTCCTCTGTCATGGCGGCACTTGATTTAGCAAGATTGTCAATTTTTTTGCGAATAGCAGAAAATGATACCTGCCAAAAGACCAAATATTAATCAAATTTTCAAAGCCACATATCTATCATGCAATATTTTACTCTATACAGGCAACTAAAATTGCTGCAAAAAAATTTCAAAGAACAATATGTTTTGTAGATTTTTCGTTTGTCCCAAAAAAGAATCACCTTTCTATATATAGAAATAATTTATCGTTATATTTTTTTAACCCTAATTTATAGCAATATAAATATCTAAGTCTTGTTTTAGACTACACGTTTAAAAATCTTTCTTTCTTTCTTAAACTCTATGCTAGTCAAATGGTGCCACATAAATTGGGATGGAGGAAGTACTATTTATGAATCTTAGATAGAACTTGAAAAAAGAAATTCTTGATTGCAATAGTGTTGAATAGAGTGCGATCTTGAAAATAGGCATTAGAGATTGATTTGCGAATAAGGACACAAATATACCTATTCGCAGTGGTTAGCCATGTGATGACCCGATAGGTCATTTCATGTTTCAAAACCTAATTCTGTGTTTCGAAGTTTTAAATATCTCATTTTAGCCTTTCTCGACTTGCGTGCATGATCCGGGTATTTTTTCGAAAGGCTTATATATTAAAAATTGATAATAATAAGAATTTTTGCCTTAAAACTTCTTTTGAGTTGACTACAGTCAATGTTTGAGAAAACGGACCCGGAACCATATTTTGATGATCCCGGTGGATCCGTATTGTAATATAGGACATGGGCGTATGCCCGGAATCGAATTTCGAGGTCCCTAAATCGAAATATGAATTTTTAACGAAAAATTATAAGTTTGAAAGTTTAATGATTTTAAGAATTGACTGATGTTTGGTCATGTTGATACTTAATTGGTATTCTGGTTCCGAAGTCTGGTACAGGTCCATTATTATATTTATGACTTGTCTATGAAATTTGGTGAGAAACGGAGTTAGTTTGACGTGATTCGTACGTTCGGTTGTGAAAATAGAAGTTTTAAAGTTTTCTGGAAAATTTCATTTCATTTGGTGTCCAATTCATAGTTCTAAGTGTTATTTTGGCGATTTGATAGCGCGAGCAAGTTCGTATGATGTTATATGACTTTTGTGCATGCTTGGTTTGGAGCCGCGAGGGCTCAGGTGAGTTTCGAATAGGCTACGGAGTGTTTTGAACTTAGAAAACCTAGCACCTGGTGTATCAGATCTGCAGACTTCGCATTTGCAAGGTCTGGCTCGCAAATGCGAGTCTCGTATTTGCAAAGAGGCCAGCGCATTTGCGAGCAGTGGGCTGGGGGGAGGACTTTCGCAATTGCAAAATTGTGGTCGCATGTGCGATCCATACTAGTCTGCATTTGCGAACACTTGTTCGCATTTGCGAAGGCAGTAGAGTTGGGGAAGCTTCGCATTTGCGAAGAATTTCTCGCAATTGCAGGATTAGAAATTGCGAACCCCTTGTCACATTTGCAATATCTGCAGCTGCGTAAAACTTAAGTTAGAAGGGATTTTCTCTCATTCATGAAATTTTCAAACCTAACCCCAGAGGCGATTTTTCCAAGACTCATTCTTCCCCAAATTATTGGTAAGAGATTTTAACCCATTTTCTTTCAATATTTCATTACATTTCTCAAGTTTTAAGCCTAAAATCTAGTTTTTTCATGGTGAAAATTTGGGGGTTTGGGTAGAATTAGGAATTTTTGAGACATTAGGATTTAGACCCGGTTGGGGTGAATGGGTAATCGGATTTTGGTCCGAATTTCGGGTTTGGATCAAGCAGGCCTGGGAGTTGACTTTTTTAATAATTAACTAAATTAAATTTATGCAATCGTGGGTGATTCCTAAGGCTTATTATGAATATTTTGGTTAGTAATTTGCTAGATATTGTTGGTTCGGAGGCTTGTTTGAAAGGCAAAGTTGTGGTTGAGCTTTGAGTGGTCTTTGAAGCGAGGTAAGTGTTGTGTCTAATCTTGACTTGAGGAAATTAGGAACCCTCATACTATGTGTCATGTGAATTTTATGTGAGCGGCATATATGCGAGGTGACGAGTGCTTATACGCTGACGAATTATCTATTTTCCTTGATTTCTCGCTTTTCCTTAATTATTTCCATCCCTGTCTCAACTGTTAGATGCTCTAAATGCTTTTCATACTTAACTACTACTTTTTAATCAATATCTCCTCCAGTTAATGATGTTAGCTCTTCCATAGTTTCATGATTCACCGCTATTTGCTTAAATTGACTTACATGCACCTTCTAATTTGTTAATTACTAGATTGGTTTCGATGTGCAGTATTACTCGTGTAGATTTCTATATTGTACAAGGTTTCCTTTTGGTTCAGTTTGGTATTTATTGTTCGCAAAGGTTTTGTGGTTTGACTGTGCATTGAGTATTTGGTACTGATATGATGGGATCGGGTTGCACGCCGCATAAGGTGTAATATGGGTGGATTGATATAGTGGAATAAGGGTAAATATGTATTATACAATGGGATCGGGTTGCACGCTGCAACAGGTGGAATAAGGATGGATTGATATGGTGAAATAAGGGTGAACTATGATACTTATATTATTATATGGTGGGATCGGGTTGTGCGCCGCAACATATTTAATTATATTATCTCTATTATTGATGTTATTATGATGAAATAAGGGAGGATTATGTGTTGCATGGTGGGATCGGGTTGCGCGCCACAACAACCTATGTGTTTCTATTTCCTGAGCTATGTTTGGTTTTCAGTGTTCTCATTTGAAATGCTAAGGATCAGTAATTCTGGACAATGCTAGTTCATTTCTTGAGGTTGTAGTTATTGTTTATAGTTGACTATTAATCTTGTTCTATGTTTCCATTTTCTATCATTATTATATACTGCGTACAAGTTGTATTATAGGTGACCTGCCTTAGCCTCGTCACTACTTCGTCGAGGTTAGGCACGGCACTTATAGAGTACATGGGATCGGTTGTACTCATACTACACTATGCACTTCTTATGCAGATTTTGGAGTCGGTCCTAGCAGCGGCTACTAGAGAGCTCAGATTGGATAGCCTGTAGAGACTTGAGGTACAGCTACATAACGCCCTCAACTCCTAGAGTCCCTTTCTTGTTTTTATTTAGCTGTGTAACTTCTTTTCAGACAGCTTTATGTTATTTCAAACTCTTATATGTAGTATTCTAGTAGCTTGTGCACTTCTGAAACCGGATTCAGGGATTTGTAGCAGATGTTTACAGATTTAGCTTCCGCATTTATAATTTGGATTATTGCAGTTTAATCAGTTCTTCTTCATTAATTAATTTTAAATTGTTAAAAATCCTAAATTATTCTAACGTTAGCTTATCTAGCAAGTGAAATTTTAGGCGCCATCACGGTCCCGATGGTGAAAAGTTTAGGTCGTGACACGTTGGCTTCAGAGGACTAAGTTACATAGGTCTCACGAGTCACGAGCAAACTTAGCAGAGTCTGGCGGATCGGTACGAATACGTTTATACTTATGTTTTAGAGACTATGGAGTTAGGTACAGTTTCGCTTCAATTCTTCTCTATGGTGCGATTTTATTCTATAATTGCTAATTAAACCCTTCTATTCTTATTCTCTCGCAGATGGCGAGAACACGCACCGTATCTTCAGCTGGACAGCAGCCAAAGTCCTAGCAGCAACTCCTACGAGGGGCAGAGGTTGAGGCCAAGGTCGAGCCAAGGCCCGACGTAGGGGTAGCGCTTAGCCAAGAGCTCGAGCAGCGGCACCAGTGGTGGAGCCTCAGGTAGATTTTGATGAGAAGGTTCCATCCAGACTGTGCCTGTCAGACCACCTCAGGTGCCGGGGGGTTCATCGCCACCCCAGTACTTCAGGATGCTTTGGTCTATTTGGTGGGCCTTATGGAGGGTGTGGCCCAGACCGGTACATTTCCTATGGCACCATCCGTCTCTCAGGCTGGGGGAGGAGCACAGACTCCCGCTACCCACACTCCGGAGCAGATGGCTCCCTATTATCAGACTCCAGCAGCTCCACTAGTTGGGGTAGTTCAGCAAGCTGTTGCGGCACAAACTGGTGGTAGTCATGCCATGACTTCTGAGGGCTTATTGAGATTGGACAAATTTACCAAACTCTTCCCAGATCACTTCAGTGGAGCATCTTCTGAGGACCCACAAGATTATCTTGAGCGCTACTATGAGATGGTGCGGAACATAGGCATAGTGGACATCAATGGGGTCGACTTTGCTGTATTTCAGATTATGGGTTCTGCCAAGAGATGGTGGAAGGCTTATGTATCTACCAGACCAGCTGAGTCGTCTGCTCTTACTTGGGACCAGTTCTCTCTGGGGCTATTTATTCAGATCGGATATCTGAAATCCGAACCGAACCATTCAATTTCTGATTTCGGATTGGATCAGATTTCGGATTGTGTTTATTAAAATTTCATATTATGGATCAGATTTGGATTGGTATAATATAATCTGATTCGATCCGACATTCGAAATTATTAGGCAATGTATAAATACTACACTTTAATTCAGATAGTCAATATTTCCTTTACGTTTTCCTCCAAGTTATTACCTTTACAATTGCTAGATTTAACTATATTGGCACCATAGTACTCTCATAATTGCATAAACATGAATTTTTCTTAATGTGTTGCCTCTTTTACAAAGAAAATATACTAATTAGTTTGCAACTTTGAGGCATAATAATACGATCCAAAATCCGATCTGATCCGATCCAAACTTTAAAATTCGATCTGATCCGATATAATTCTGATCAGATTCGGATTGCATTTTCTAGAATCCGAAATTCAAATTCGAAATATGCTAAATCCTATCCAATCTGATCTGTGCACAGCCCTAATTCTCTCAGGTATTTCTTAAGAAGTTACTTTCTATCACTCAGAGAGAGAGAGCTACCACAGGCAATTCGAGCACCTCCAGCAGGGCAGTATGACCGTCACCCAGAGGTAGAGTTCAGGCGTCTAGAGGTGAAGGTCAGGCCGTTAGAGGTAGAGGTCAGGCTGCTAGAGGTGAAGGTCAGCCAGCAGAGGTCGTCCTAGGGATGTAGCTCAAAGTGGTAGGGCCCAGCACCGATGTTATGCTTTCCCAGTCAGGTTAGAGGCTGAGTCATCCGATGTTGTCACTACAAATACTGTTTCAGTTTGCCATAGAGATGCTTCAGTTCTATTTGATCCGGGATCTACTTATTCCTATGTGTCGTCCTATTTTGCTTTATATCTGGTTGTGCCTCGTGATTCTTTGAGTGTTCCTGTGTATGTGTCCACACCTATGGGAGATTCTATTGTTGTAGATCGTGTCTATAGTTCATGTGTGGTTATCATCGAGGGTCTTGAAACTAGCTTAGATCTTCTACTTCTCGATATGGTTGATTTTGATGTCATTTTGGGTATGGATTGGTTGTCACCTTATCATGCTATATTGGACTGTCATGCCAAGATGGTGACCTTAACCTTGTCGGGATTACCTCGATTAGAGTGAAGAGGGACTCCTGGCCATTCTACCAGCAGGGTTATCCCTTATGTGAAGGCTCGACATATGGTCGAGAAGGGGTGTCTAGCTTAATTCGCTTATGTACGTGATTCTAATGCGGAGGTTCCTTCCATGGACTCAGTACCAGTCATTCGTGAGTTTCCAGAGGTGTTTCCCGTAGATTTTTCGGGGATGCCACCCGATAGAGATATTGACTTCTGTATTGATCTGGCTCCGAGAACTCAGCCCATTTCTATTTCGCCATATCGTATGGCCTTGTCAGTGTTGAAAGAATTGAATGATTTGCTCGATAAGGGCTTTTTTAGACCTAGTGTCTCGCCTGGGGTGCGCCGATGTTGTTTGTGAAGAAGGATGGATCGATGAGGATGTGAATAGATTATCGGCAATTGAACAAAGTCACCATCAAGAACAAGTATCCATTGCGAGAATTGATGACTTATTTAATCAGCCTCAGGGTGCAAAGTGTTTTCGAAGATTGATTTGAGGCCTTGCTACTATCAGTTGAGAATTAGAGCATCTGATGTCCCTAAGACAGCATTTCAAACTAGGTACAAGCATTCTGAGTTTCTAGTGATGTCATTTGGGCTGACAAATGCCCCAGCAACATTCATGGTTTGATGAACCGGGTGTTAAGCTTTACCTGGATTCCTTTATGATTGTGTTTATTGAGGATATTTTGATCTACTCCTGAAGTCAAGAGGAGCACGAGCAACATCTTCGAATCGTACTTCATACTTGAGAGACATCCAGTTATACGCTAAGTTTTCAAAATGCAAGTTTTGGTTGAGCTCAGTCGCTTTCTTGGTGCACGTTGTATTAGTAGAGGATATTCTGGTGGATCCTAAGACGATTGAGGTAGTTCAAAACTGGCCTAGACCCACATCAGCTATGGAGATCCAGAGTTTCTTAGGATTGCCGGGCTATTACCATTATTTTGTGGAGGAATTTTCATCTATAGCAGGCCCGTTGACCAGGTTGACCCAGAAGGGTGCCCTGTTCAGATGGTCAGACGAGTGTGATGTGAGCATTCAGATGCTCAAGACTGTTTTGACTACGATGCTTGTGCTGGTGTTGCCCATAGGTTCAGGACCTTATACATTATATTGTGATACATCTCATATTAGACTTGGTGCGGTATTGATGTAGGTAGGCAAGGTGATTGCATATACATCGCAACAACTGAAGATACACGAGAAGAATTACCATGTTTATGGCTGAGACTTGGCAGCCATTGTTCATGTGCTGAAGATTTGGAGGCATTATCTTTACGGTGTGTCGTGTGAGGTATTCACGGATTATCGAAGTTTGTAGTATTTGTTCGAGAAAAAAGGAGCTCAATTTGAGGCAGATGAGGTAGTTGGAGCTATTGAAAGACTATAATATCACCATCTTGTATCACCCCGGGAAGGCCAATGTGATGGCCGATGCTTTGAGTTGAAAGTCAGTGAGTATGGGCAGACTTGCATACATTCTAGTCAGTGAGATATCGCTTGCATTAGATGTTTAGGCTTTGGACAATCAGTTCGTGAGGTTGAATGTTTTTGAGCGCAGTCGTGTTCTAGCTTGTACAGTCACTCGGTGTTTATTGATTGAGCGTATCAGGAAGCAGCAGTATGATGACCCTCATTTGTTTATCCTTAGGGACATAGTGCGGCAGGGTGATGCCAAGAAGGTTATTGTTGGGGATGATGGCATTTTGAGGATGCAGGGTCGTGTTTGTGTGCCTTATATAGATGGACTTCGTGAGTTGATTCTTGAGGAGGCCCACAGTTCCCAGTATTCTATTCATCCAGGTGCCGCCAAGATGTATCAGAACCTGCGGTAGCATTATTGGTAGAGGAGGATGATGAAAGATATAGGTGACCTGCCTTAACCTCGTCACTACTTCGTCGAGGTTAGGCTCGACACTTATAGAGTACATGGGATCGGTTGTACTCATACTATACTCTGCACTTCTTATGCAGATTTTGGAGTCGGTCCTAGCGGCGGCTACTAGAGAGCTCAGATTGGATAGCCTGTAAAGACTTGAGGTACAGCTACAAAACGCCCGCAACTCCTAGAGTCCCTTTCTTGTTTTTATTTAGCTGTGTATCTTCTTTTCAGACAGCTTTATGTTATTTCAACCCTTGTATGTAATATTCTAGTAGCTTGTGCACTTGTGACACCGGATTCAAGGATTTGTAGCAGTTGTTTACAGATTTAGCTTTCGCATTTATAATTTGGATTATTGCAGTTTAATCAGTTCTTCTTCATTAATTAATTTTAAACTGTTAAAAATGCTAAATTATTCTAACGTTGGCTTGCTTAGCAAGTGAAATGTTAGGCGCCATCACGGTCCTGACGGTGAAAATTTTGGGTCGTGACACGTTGTCTTCAGAGCACTAAGTTACATAGGTCTCACGAGTCACGAGCAAACTTAGTAGAGTCTGGAGGATCGGTACGAAGACGTTTATACTTATCTTTTAGAGACTATGGAGTTAGGTACAGTTTTGCTTCAATTGTTCTCTATGGTGCGATTTTATTCTATAATTGCTAATTAAACCCTTCTATTGTTATTTTCTCGTAGATGGCGAGAACACATACCGCATCTTCAGCTGGACAGCAGCCAAAGTCCTAGCAGTAGCTCCTACGAGGGGCAGAGGTTGAGGCCAAGGTCGAGCCAAGGCCCGACGTAGGGGTAGAGCTTAGCCAAGAGCTCGAGCAGCGGAACTAACGGTGGAGCCTTAGGTAGAGTTTGATGAGAAGGTTCCATCCAGACTGTGCCTGTCAGACCACCACAGGTGCCGGGGGGTTCATCGCCACCCCAGTACTTCAGGATGCTTTGGTCTGTTTGGTGGGCCTTATGGAGAGTGTGGCCCAGGCCGTTACATTTCCTATGGCACCAGCCGTCTCTCAGGCTGGGGGAGGAGCACAGACTCTCGCTACCCACACTCCGGAGCAGATGACTCCCCATTATCAGACTCCAGCAGCTCCACTAGTTGGGGTAGTTTAGCAAGCTGTTGCAGCACAAACCAGTGGTAGTCATGCCATGACTTCTGAGGGCTTATTGAGATTGGAAAAATTTACCAAACTCTTCCCAGATCACTTCAGTGGAGCAATTTCTGAGGACCCACAAGATTATCTTGACCGCTACTATGAGATGTTGCGGAACATAGACATAGTGGACACCAATGGGATTGACTTTGTTGTATTTCAGATTATGGGTTCTGCCAATATATGGTGGAAGGCTTATGTATCTACCAGACCAGCTGAGTCGTCTGCTCTTACTTGGGACCAGTTCTCTCTGGGGCTATTTATTCTGATTGGATATCTGAAATCTAAACCGATCCATTCAATTTCAGATTTCGGATTGGATCAGATTCGGATTGTGTTTATTAAAAATTCATATTATGGATTGAATTTGGATTGGTATATTATAATCAGATCCAATCTGAAATTCGAAATTATTAGGCAATGTATAAATACTACACTTTAATTCGGATAGTGAGTACTTCCTTTGCATCTTCCTCCAAATTATTACCTTTACAATTGCTAGATTTAACTATATTGGCACCATAGTACTCTCATAATTGCATAAACATGAATTTTTCTTAATGTATTGCCTCTTTTACAAAGAAAATATACATATTAGTTTGCAACTTTGAGGCATAATAATTTGATCCAAAATCCGATTCGATCCGATCCAAACTTTAAAATTCGATCCGATCCGATATAATTCTGATCAGATTCGGATTGCATTTTCTAGAATCCGAAATTCGAATTCGAAATATGCTAAATCCTATCCAATCTGATCCGTGCACAACCCTAATTCTCTCAGGTATCTCTTAAGAAGTTACTTTCTATCACTCAGAGAGAGAGAGCTACCACAGGCAATTCGAGCACCTCCAGCAGGGCAGTATGACCGTCACCCAGAGGTAGAGTTCAGGCGGCTAGAGGTGAAGGTCAGGCCGTTAGAGGTAGAGGTCAGGCTGCTAGAGGTGAAGGTCAGCCAGCAGAGGTCGTCCTAGGGATGTAGCTCAAAGTGGTAGGGCCCAGCACCGATGTTATGCTTTCCCAGTTAGGCTAGAGGCTGAGTCATCCGATGTTGTCACTAAAGATACTGTTTCAGTTTGCATAGAGATGCTTCAATTCTATTTGATCCGGGCTTTACTTATTCCTATGTGTCATCCCATTTTGCTTCATATCTGGTTGTGTCTCGTGATTCTTTGAGTGCTCCTTTGTATGTGTCCACACCTATGGGAGATTCTATTGTTGTAGATCAAGTCTATAGTTCATGTGTGGTTATCATCAGGGGTCCTGAAACTAGCTTAGATCTTCTACTTCTCGATATGGTTGATTTTGATGTCATTTTGGGTATGGATTGGCTGTCACCTTATCATGTTGTATTGAACTGTTATGCCGAGATGGTGACCTTAACCTTGCCGGGATTACCTCGATTAGAGTGAAGAGGGACTCTTGGCCATTCTACCAGTAGGGTTATCCCTTATGTGAAGGCTCGACATATAGTCTAGAAGTGGTGTCTAGCTTATTTGGCTTATGTCCGTGATTCTAATGCGGAGGTTCCTTCCATGGATTCAGTACTAGTCATTCGTGAGTTTTCAGAGGTGTTTCCCGTAGATCTGTCGGGGATGCCACCCGATAGTGATATTGACTTTTGTATTGATCTGGCTCCGAGAACTCAGCCCATTTCTATTTCTCCATATCGTATGGCCCTATCAGAGTTGAAAGAATTGAAAGATTTGCTCGATAAGGGCTTTATTAGACCTAGTGTCTCGCCTGGGGTGCGCCGATGTTGTTTGTGAAGAAGGATGGATCGATGAGGATGTGAATAGATTATCGGTAGTTGAACAAAGTCACCATCAAGAACAAGTATCCATTGCCGAGAATTAATCACTTATTTAATCAGCCTCAGGGTGCAAAGTGTTTTCGAAGATTGATTTGAGGCCTTGCTACTATCAGTTGAGAATTAGAGCATCTGATGTCCCTAAGATAGCATTTCAAACTCGGTACAAGCATTCTGGGTTTCTAGTGATGTCATTTGGGCTGACAAATGCCCCAGCAGCATTCATGGTTTGATGAACCGGGTGTTAAACTTTACGTGGATTTCTTTGTGATTGTGTTTATTCTAATGTTGGCTTGCCTAGCAAGTGAAATGTTAGGCGCCATCAAGGTCCCGACGGTGAAAATTTTGGGTCGTGACACGTTGGCTTCAGAGCACTAAGTTACATAGGTCTCACGAGTCACGAGCAAACTTAGCAGAGTCTGGAGGATCGGTACGAAGACGTTTATACTTATCTTTCAGAGACTATGTAGTTAGGTACAGTTTCGCTTCAATTCTTCTCTATGGTGCGATTTTATTCTATAATTGCTAATTAAACCCTTCTATTCTTATTCCCTCGCAGATGGCGAGAACACGCACCGCATCTTCAGCTGGACAGCAGCCAAAGTCCTAGTAGCAACTCCTACGAGGAGCAGAGGTTGAGGCCAAGGTCGAGCCAAGGGTCGAGGTAGGGGTAGAGCTTAGCCAAGAGCTCGAGCAGCGGCACCAGCGGTGGAGCCTCCGGTAGAGTTTGATGAGAAGATTCCATCCATACTGTGCCTGTCAGACCACCTCAGGTGTCGGGGGGTTCATCGCCACCCCAGTACTTCAGGATGCTTCGGTCTGTTTGGTGGGCCTTATGGAGAGTGTGGCCCAGGCCGGTACATTTCCTATGGCACCATCCATCTCTCAGGCTGGGGGAGGAGCACAAACTCCCGCTACCCACACTCTGGAGCAAATGGCTCCCCATTATCAGACTCCAGCAGCTCCACCAGTTGGGGTAGTTCAGCAAACTGTTGCGGCACAAGCTGGTGATAGTCATGCCATAATTTCTGAGGGCTTATTGAGATTGGACAAATTTACCAAACTCTTCCCTGATCACTTTAGTGGAGCATCTTCTGAGGACCTACAAGATTATCTTGACCGCTACTATGAGATGTTGCGAAACATAGGCATAGTGGAGACCAATGGGGTCGACTTTGCTGTATTTCAGATTATGGGTTCTGCCAAGAGATGGTGGAAGGCTTATGTATCTACCAGACCAGCTGAGTCGTTTCCTCTTTACTTGGGACCAGTTCTCTCTGGGCTATTTATTCAAATCAGATATCTGAAATCTGAACCGATCCATTCAATTTTGGATTTCGGATTGTATCGGCTTTCGGATTGTGTTTATTAAAAATTCATATTATGGATCGAATTTGGATTGGTATATTATAATCCGATCCGATCTGAAATTCGAAATTATTATGCAATGTATAAATACTACACTTTAATTCGGATAGTCAGTACTTCCTTTACATCTTCCTCCAAATTATTACCTTTACAATTTCTAGATTTAACTATATTGGCACCATAGTACTCTCCTAATTTCATAAACATGAATTTTTCTTAATGTATTGCATCTTTTACAAAGAAAATATACATATTAGTTTGCAACTTTGAGGCATAATAATGCGATCCAAAATCTGATCCGATCTGAACCAAACTTTAAAATTCGATCCGATCCAATATAATTATGATCAGATTCGGATTGCATTTTCTAGAATCCGAAATCCGAATCCGAAATATGCTAAATCCGATCAATTCCGATCTGTGCACAGCCTTAATTCTCTCAGGTACTTCTTAAGAAGTTACTTTCTATCACTCAGAGAGAGAGAGCTACCGCAAGCAATTCGAGCACCTCCAGCAGGGCAGTATGACCGTCACCCAGATGTATAGGTCAAGCGGCTAGAGGTGGAGGTCGGGCCGTTAGAGGTAGAGGTCAGGCTACTAGATGTGGAGGTCAGCCAGCAGGAGGTCATCCTGTGGATGTAGCTCAAAGTGGTAGGGCCCTGCCCCAATGTTATGCTTTCCCAGTTAGGCTAGAGGCGGAGTCATCCGATGCTGTCACTACAGATATTGTTTCAGTTTGCCATAAAGATGCTTCAGTTCTATTTTATCCAGGCTTTACTTATTCCTATGTGTCATCCTATTTTGCTTCATATCTGGTTGTGGCTCGTGATTCTTTGAGTGCTCCTGTGTATGTGTCCACACCTATGGGAGATTCTATTGTTGTAGATCATGTCTATAGTTCATGTGTGGTTATCATCAGGGGTCCTGAAACTAGCTTAGATCTTCTACTTCTCGATATGGTTGATTTTGATGTCATTTTGGGTATGGATTGGCTGTCACCTTATCATGTTGTATTGGACTGTCATGCCAAGATGGTACCTTAACCTTGCTGGGATTACCTCGATTAGAGTGAAGAGGGACTCCTGTCCATTCTACCACCAGGGTTATCCCTTATGTGAAGGCTCGACATATAGTCGAGAAGGGGTGTCCAGCTTATTTGGCTTATGTCCGTGATTCTAATGCGGAGGTTCCTTCCATGGATTCAGTACCAGTCATTCGTGAGTTTTCAGAGGTGTTTCCCGTATATCTGTCGGGGATGCCACCCGTTAGAGATATTGACTTCTGTATTGATCTGGCTCCGAGAACTCAGCCCATTTCTATTTCGCCATATCGTATGGCCTTGTCAGTGTTGAAAGAATTGAATGATTTGCTCGATAAGGGCTTTATTAGACCTAGTGTCTCGCCTGGGGTGCGCCGATGTTGTTTGTGAAGAAGGATGGATTGATGAGGATAATGAATAGATTATCGGCAGTTGAACAAAGTCACCATCAAGAACAAGTATCCATTGCCGAGAATTGATGACTTATTTAATCAGCCTCAGGGTGCAAAGTGTTTTTGAAGATTGATTTGAGGCCTTGCTACAATCAGTTGAGAATTAGAGCATCTGATGTCCCAAAGACAGCATTTCAAACTCGGTACAAGCATTTTGAGTTTCTAGTGATGTCATTTGGGCTGACAAATGCCCCAGCAGCATTCATGGTTTGATGAACCAGGTGTTAAGCCTTACCTGGATTCCTTTGTGATTGTGTTTATTGAGGATATTTTGATCTACTCGCGTAGTCAATAGGAGCACGAGCAACATCAATGGATCGTACTTCAGACTTGAGAGACAGCCAGTTATATGCTAAGTTTTAAAAATGCGAGTTTTGGTTGAGCTCAGTCGCTTTCTTTGTGCACATTGTATTAGTAAAGGATATTCTTGTGGATCCTAAGAAGATTGAGGTAGTTCAAACTTGTCCTAGACCCACATCAGCTACGGAGATCCGAAGTCTCTTAGGATTACCGGGCTATTACCGTCGTTTTGTGGAGGAATTTTCATCTATAGCAGCCCCGTTGACTAGGTTGACCCAGAAGGGTGCCCTGTTCAGATGGTCAGACGAGTGCGAGGCAAGCATTCAGAAGCTCAAGACTGTTTTAACTATGGTGCTAGTGCTGGTGTTGCCCATAGGTTCAGGACCTTATACAGTATATTGTGATACATCTCATATTAGACTTGGTGCGGTATTGATGTAGGGCGGCAAGGTGATTGCATATGCATCGCAACAACTGAAGATACACGAGAAGAATTACCATGTTCATGACTGAGACTTGGCAGCCATTGTTCATGTGCTGAAGATTTGGAGGCATTATCTTTACGGTGTGTCATGTAAGGTATTCATGGATCATCGAAGTTTGCAGTATTTGTTCAAGCAAAAAGGAGCTCAATTTGAGGCAGAGAAGGTGGTTGGAGCTATTGAAAGACTATAATATCACCATCTTGTATCACCCCGGGGAGGCCAATGTGGTGGTCGATGCTTTGAGTAGAAAGTCAGTGAGTATGGGCAGCCTTGCATACATTCTAGTCAGTGAGATATCGCTTGCATTAGATGTGTAGGCTTTGGCCAATCAGTTCATGAGGTTGGATGTTTCTGACAAAGTCGTTTTCTAGCTTGTACAGTCGCTCGGTGTTTATTGTTTGAGCGCATCAGGAAGCAGTAGTATGATGACCCTCATTTGTTTATCCTTAGGGACATAGTGCGGCAGGGTGATGCCAAGAAGGTTATTGTTGGGGATGATGGCATTTTGAGGATGCAGGGTCGTGTTTGTGTGCCTTATATAGATGGACTTCGTGAGTTGATTCTTGAGGAGGCCCACAGTTCCCAGTATTCTATTCATCCAGGTGCCGCCAAGATGTATCAGAACCTGCGGTAGCATTATTGGTAGAGGAGGATGATGAAAGATATAGTTGCATATGTAGCTCGATGTCTAAATTATCAGCAAGTAAAGTACGAGCATTAGATACCTGGTAGTTTGCATTAGATGATAGAGATTCCTGAGTGGAAGTGGGAGCGTATCATTATGGATTTTATTTTTGGACTCCCATGGACTCAAAGGAAGTTCGATGCAGTTTTGGTTATTGTGGATAGGCTGACCAAGTTAGCGCATTTTATTCCTGTGGCAGTTACCTATTCTTCAGAGTGGTTGGCAAAGATTTATATCTACGAGATCGTCCGTCTTCACGGTGTGCTTTTGTCTATTATTTCTGATTGGGGCACACATTCACCTTGCACTTCTGGAGAGCAGTACAGCGTGAGTTGGGCGTACAGGTTGAGTTGAGCACAATATTTCAACCTCAGACAGATGGATAGTCCGAGCACACTATCCAGATAATTGAGGATATGCTTCGTGCTTGTGTATAGACTTCGGAGGCTCTTAGGATCAGTTCTTGCCAATTGTGGAGTTTGCCTACAACAACAACTACTAGTCGAGCATTCAGATGGATCCCTATGCGGCATTATACGGTAGGCGGTGCCGATTGCAGTTGGATGGTTTGAGCCGAATGAGGCTCGGTTATTGGGTACAAATTTGGTACAGGATGCCTTGGATAAGTTTAAGATCATTCAGGATAGACTTCGCACAGCTCGGTCTAGGTAGAAGAGTTATGCCGACCATAAGGTTCGTGATGTTGCATTCATGGTTGGAGAGAGAGTGTTGGTTTGGGTATCACCCATGAAGGGTGTGATGTGGTTTGGAAATAAGGGCAAGTTGAGCCCTAGATACATTGGACCTTTTGAGATTCTTCAGAGAGTGGGTGAGGTGGCTTACAAGCTCGCATTGCCACCTAGTTTTTCAGCAGTTCACCTGGTATTCCATGTCTCCATACTCCAGAAGTAACACAGTGATCCGTCTCATGTGCTACATTTCAGCTCCGTCCAGTTAGACAAGGATCTTATGAGGAGGAGCCGGTGGCTATCCTAGCCCGGCGGTTCGCCAGTTGAGATCAAAGAGGCATCCTTCAATTCAAGTGCAGTGGAGAGGTCAGCCTATTGAGGCAGCTACTTGGGAGTCCGAGTCTGATATGCGGAGTAAATATCCCCACCTTTTCACAAGCCCAGGTACTTTTCTATGTCCGTTCGAGGACGAACGGTTGTTTTAGAGGTGGAGAATGTGATGACCCAATAGGTCATCTCATATTGTAAAACCCAATTCCTCATTTTAGCCTTCCATTGACTTGTGTGTGTGGTCCGAGTGTTTTTCCAGAAGGCTTATATGTTAAAAACTAGTAAAAAAGAATTTTTGCCTTAAAACTTTATTTGAGTTGACTTCAGTCAATATTTTGAGAAAACGGACCCGGATCTGTATGTTGATGGTCTCGGTGGGTCCGTATCGTAATTTGGGACCTGGACATATGCACGGAATCGAATTCCGAGGTACCTAGCTCGAGATATGGATTTTTGATGAAAAATTAAAAGTTTGAAAGTTTAATGATTTTAAGAATTAACTAATGTTTGGTCTTGTTGATACCGGGTTTGTATTTTTGTTCAGGAGCCCGATACAGGTCCATTATTATATTTATGACTTGTATGTGAAATTTGGTGAGAAACGGAGTTAGTTTAACGTGATTCAAACGTTCGGTTGTGAAAATAGAAGTTTTAAAGTTTTCTTCAAAATTTCATTTGATTTGATATTCAATTCGTAGTTCTAGGTATTATTTTGGAGATTTGATCGCGCGAGAAAGTTCGTATGATATTTTAGGACTTGTGTGCATGTTTGGTTTGGAGCCCCGAGGGCTCAGATGAGTTGCGGATAGGATACAGAGTGTTTTGAACTTAGAAAACCTAGCAGCTGGTGTATCATATTTGTAGACTTCGCATTTTCGTGGTCTGGCTCGCAAATGCGAGCCAAAAGTGGGATGGGGGGAGGACTTTCGCAATTGCAAAATTTTGGTCTCATTTGCGATCCATACTGGTCTGCATTTACACTTGTTCGCATTTGCGAAAGTAGCAGAGCTGGGGAAGCTTCACATTTGCGAAGAATTTTTCACAATTGCGGGGTTCGCAATTGCGAACCCCTGGTCGCATTTGCAACATCTCCAGGTGTGTAAAACTTAAGTTAGATGGGATTTTCTCTCATTCGTCGAATTTTCAAAACCTAGAACACTAGAGGCGATTTTTCCAAGATTCTTTCTTCTCCAAATCATTGGTAAGTGATTTTAACCCATTTTCTTTCAATCTTTCATTACATTTCACAAGTTTTAAATCTAAAATCTTATGTTTTCATGGTGGAAATTTGGAAGTTCGGGTAGAATTAGGGATATTTGAGAAATTGGGATTTAGACCTCAAATTGAGGTCGGATTCCAAAACAAATCACATAACTGGGCTTGGGGTGAATGGGTAATCAGATTTTGGTCTGAATTTCGGGTTTGGAACAAACGGGCCCGGGAATTGACTTTTGTTGACTTTTTCAATAATAACCTAAATTGAATCTTTTGCAATCGTGGGCGATTCCTACGACTTATTTTGAATTGTTTGATTGGTAATTTTCAAGATATTGTCTGTTCGGAGGCTTGTTTGAAAGGCAAAGTTGTGGTTGAGCTTTGAGTGGTCTTTGGAGCGAGGTAAGTGTTGTGTCTAACCTTGACTTGAGGGAATTAGAAACCCTTGGACTATGTGCTATAAGAATTTCATGTGAGCGGCCTATATGCGAGGTGACGAGTGCTTATACGCTGCCAAATTATCTGTTTTCCCTGATTTCCCGCTTTTCCTTAATTATTTCCTTCCCTATCTTAACTGTTATATGCTCTAAATGCTTTTTATGCTTAACTGCTACTTGTTAATCAATATCTTCTCATGCTAATGATGTTATCTCTTTCATAGTTTCATGATTCCCTACTATTTGCTTAAATTGACTTACCTGCACCTTCTAATTTGTTAATTACTGGATTGGTTTCGTTGTGTAGTATTACTCGTGTAGATTTCTACATTGAACTAGCTTTCCTTTTGGTTCAGTTTGGTATTTATTGATCAAAAAGGTTTTGTGGTTTGAACTGTTGATCTGATTGTGCATTGAGTATTTGGTAGTGATATGGTGGAATCGGGCTACACGCCGCAGCAAGTGTTATAAGGGTGGACTAATATGGTGGAATAAGGGTGAATATGTATTATACAGTGGGATCGAGTTGCACGCCACAACAGGTGCAATAGGGGTGGATTGATATGGTAAAATAAGGGTGAACTATGATACTGATATTATTATATGATGGGATCGGGTTGCGCACCACAATATATTTATGTATATTATCTTTGTTGCTGATGTTATTACGGTAAAAATAAGGGAGGATTTTGTGTTACACAGTGGGATCGGGTTGCGCGCCGCAAAAACCTATGTGTTTCCATTTCCTGAGATGTGTTTGGTTTTCAATCTTCTCATTTGAAATGCTAAGGATTGGTAATTCTGGAAGATGTTGGTTCATTTCTTGAGGCTTTAATTATTGTTTATAGTTGATTGTTAAATCCTGTTCTGTATTTCTATTTTCTGCCATTATTATATTGCGCATAGGTTGTAGTGTAGGTGACCCGCCTTAGCCTCGTCACTACTTCATTGAGGTTAGGCTTGGCACTTATAGAGTACATGGGGTCAGTTTTACTCATGCTATACTCTGCACTTCTTGTGCAGATTTTGGAGTCGCTCCCAGCGGCGGCTACTAGAGAGCTCAGATCGGACAGGCTGCGGAGATTTGAGGTACATCTGCTCAGCGCCCGTAGCTCTTGGAGTCCCCTTCTCATTTTTATTTAGGTGTGTATCTTCTTTTCAGACAGCTTTTTTGTTATTTCAAACTCCTATATGTACTATTCTAGTAGCTCGTGCACTTTTGACATCGGATTCAGGGATTTGCAGCAGATGTTTACAGTTTTAGCTTCCGCATTTATAATTTGATTATTGTAGTTGAATCAGTTCTTCTTCATTAATTAATTTTAAACTGTTAAAAAGGATAAATTATTCTAATGTTGGTTTGCCTAGCAAGTGAAATGTTAGGCGTCATTACGATCACAACGGTAGAAATTCCGGGTCATGACAAGCCAGTTAGTGCAAAAATAATTAAAGCATTTTTTATCCCTAATCTCATATAAATATAGTGTTTAGAACAAATTCAATAAGATAATGGGAATTTTCAAATTTCTATGAGTGTTATTATATGAGATATTGTTAGCTAATCATAACACTAAAATATTATTTCTTATTGTATTAAAATCCGCATGCTAAGTATGTTAGTTATTTATTTTCTTCTTTTAATTTACGAAGTTTAGTTAGTAAAATTAATTAAAAAAAAGTTATTTTGAGTGTGTTCTTTACTAGATAAATTAGAGTTAGTTGATAGTTAATCATAAGTCCTCATTATATTGACGTGTATACATGCATGTGCGATTTAGGGCAACGATACCCTAAGAGTTTATATTTCTTGTCTCATCTAGTTAATTGCAACTGGATAGTGGACACAGGGGCCTCTAATCATATGGTTCATATTCGAATTTGTTAAGTGAAATCAAGAAATTGATAGATGTGGATAGCAATAAGGTTCATCTTCCTAATGGCGAACAAATCTCTCTTCTTAATGGTGAACAAATCTCTATTAGTCACACTGGTGCTTCTTCAGTCTTCACCAATAAATCACTGCAGAATGTTTTATACATTCCAGATTTCAAATACATATGCTATCAGTCTCAAATATTACAAAGGAATTAAGTTGCTTTATTGCCTTCTTTCTTAATTTATGTATTTTTCAGGATCTCTTGAGTGGGAAGGTAATGGGTGTGAGCACGTGATTTTTGCCTCATACGAATTACTCCAAAAGAATTCCCAAAATTAGGTCTTTTCTTTAATTATATGTTATTTTTAGGAATTATTGTGTGAATTTTCTGATTGTTTGCATATGTTTGTGTGCATGTTTAATTTTATTAATGCATTAAAAATATAAAAAAATAAAATAAAAATATAGCATCTGCATTTAAGATTTGATTTTTTTACGTTATTGGAATTAATTAATAATTAAGTGTTTTACAAAAATAAAAATTCACAAAATAACATGTGTGTGTTTTTAGTCAAATTGTGTGATTTGCTTTTAATCAACAACAACAACGATCCAGTATAATCCCACAAGTGGGGTCTGGGGAGGGTAATATGTACGCAGACCTTACCCCTACCCCGAAGGGTAGAGAGACTGTTTCCAGGAGACCCTCAGCTCAAAAAGGTAATAGGAGCCGATATATTAGTACCATAAAAATGCATAATAAAATAACAGCAATATAAGAGATATGAAATACAAAATACGAAATACGAAATAGATGGCTAGTATAGTAAAACTAGCAGGTAAAGCCCTGCATCAATAGACGACCAATGACATTCTTAGTCTAACTCCTAACTAGCTAGTCTCACTCTATTGTGCTGTAGAAATATTCACAACTTTCCCCTAACCTACAACTTTAATGCTCGACCTCCATAATTCCCTGTCAAGGGCCATGTCCTCAGTAATATTATTGCTTTTAATATAGTATTTAATTATTTGTGATAATTATTACTTAGAGTTAATTAATATTCTTAAAGTTAGTTCGGGTTTTATAATTTAATTAGGATTTTAGTTTTATTTTTTGAAAAATGGAGAAGGAAAAGGAAATAAAAGAAGAAGAGAATCAGTTGGGCTGTGTTTTAATTTAAATCTCAGGCCCAAATCAATTAACCCAACCCAAAAAAAACATGCCACATACCCCGTCCAAACTTCCAGTCTCTGAAACCATCGAGACGACGTAGTATAGGGACAGAACTACGTCATTTCGATTTCAATAGATCTCAACCGTCCATTCATCTACATCCAACGACCAGAACTTCGCCCCATTTCCGTTACCCGCCCCTGAACCGGTCCGCCCCCCATGAAACCAAAACGATCCTGTTTCATTTAATGAGCTAATCTGAGCCGTTGGGTTCCAATTATCCAACGGCCCGAATTAATCACCCATTTTAATATACCCAAAATCCAAACCCCTTTACCCCTCTCAGAAACCCCCCCCCCCTTCCTTCGTCTCTCATCTCTTCAGAGACCCAATGCAACACCGCCTCACACCACCGCCATCTGCCCACCGAAAATCGTCTCACGGCGGTTCCGGTGGTCCAATCCCTTTCAAAATTACACCGCAGAACCCCCTCACTCCCCTTATGACAAATCCTCACTCCCTTTTCCTCGAATCACCCCGTGACTTTTAGAATCTTGGATCGAAGATCAGACCCCGAACCCTAACTTACCCAACCAGCCCCAAAATAACATCCCAGAACCACCATGACCGCTTCTTACCAAATCTTAAAATATTTTTCCTCGAATCTGTCCAGAACTCATCGAATATGGAATTTGAGTTCAGACCCTAAAAGCCTAAGACCAGTCCTGTACGAGCAAGACCAATCCTCCAAATTCCTTAGTCATGCAAGGCTGTTTTGGCACAAAATAATGACGTTCGCTTGTTCTTGGTCCGAGAGCAAGCGATTAGCATTATTTTGAGCTAGCTCAGAATGCCAGCATCGAATTCAAGCCTATTTGGTGAGTTCCCTTTCATTTTTCTGTTCATTTTTGAATTTGTTTCGCCTTTTATTCTTCTTCTTTTCTTCTTGTTTTCTTTCTTCAGCATCTTTCTCAGTTATCCTTCTGTCCACAAGTCTGTTTTCTTCATCTACGTTAATTTTGTTCCAATAGCATTTTTGGATTTATAATCATATAAGAAAGGTCTAGGTTTAATTCAAGGCTCTCAAATTGAATTGGTCGAGGTTTATTCGAATGTGTTTTGGAAATCATCAGTCTTCTAGCATGTTTGAAAGTTCCATTTAGAGTTCTTATAACAGATTAATTCTTCAAATGAGTTAATATGATTCAGTTGCTAGGTGCTTTCTTAATTTCGGAGTGCATTCATATTGATTCGTGTGTCTTCTGTTTATAAGTATTCAGAATTTTAGGTGATATTAAATAACATTGTGTCTTAAGGGTAGTCTATGGATTGTATAGATTCAAGTGTTTACCCACTTAAGAGGTTGCTAACCAATGGTAGGGTCTAGGAAATATACTAATGAACTAATAAATTATAAGCATTAAGTAGTGGAATGAATTAAAAATGAAAAGGAGACTGACAGTGGTTAGCTTAATGCCCTTTTTAGAGTTGGAAAATAAGATAACATGGGGGGCATGTCAAAAAGGGGAAACAATACAACTGTAAAGAAAAAGAGGAGCTGGAAAGGGGTAGTTTATGAAGTATATATAGACACACAGATAGACGGAGAGAAAAAACATTGGAAGAGGGTTAGAGAAAACGGAGAGGAATAGATAGAGATATATAGGCATTGAGATATACACAGCAGCCAGGTATTCTGAAATAGGAGAGAGGAAGATCGATAGAAAAAGGAAACAGAGAGATTGAAGAGAAATAATCTGAAATTAAAAAGGTTGTACTATTTTTACTGTTTCATCGATCACTTTTACATTTTGGATATTTCTAATCTCTGAAAGAGAATTTAACTCATCGGGGGTTTAAAATAGATGAAGATGGGTTTGAAAGTTTGGTTTTGACGTGTTGAAGTTTACGTTTCGATCGAACTTTTTCTGGGCCTGTTGCACCTAACTTTTCTGTTCAACTTGGCTCTACTGGTTGCAGAGTTTCTGCTGCTATACTGCTTGGCTACTGATTCTCATTTGTTTTCTCGATTTCATATTTCAGGTACATATTTCTAGGCTTATCTTACACAAGGTTTTGATATTGCAATGAAATGAAATCCGGAGATCCAAATGTGTCTTCTGCACATTCAAATCTATTAGGATAGTTTTAGTTTGTTTTTTTTAGTTAATGGACATGTCATATGCTCAACATGGTAGCTATTAGTCAACTTGCCTCTGTTGAAGTTAGTATAGCTCTACAGTAATTTTACTTACTTCTGAAGCTCATTGGTTATAGTTGGTTTTGAATTGCTGAGATGGGGAACTTGGTAGAATGTTGACCATTAGCTATGTTTTGTGTAAGCCATGTTAGCTAAGCGTATGGTAGTATGTAAATATCAAGGAACCACAATAGTATATTTCGTCAAACATCTGGAATTTTTGTTTCAATTCTGGTTGAGATAAGTGCTCTTGTTTGTATGTAATCTTGTATGATAACAGTTATTGGGATAACCATAAGTTAGAGGTAAATTGATATAGTCCATTATGTTTAAAGTATTGGAGTATTCTGAGAGGTTCAGTTGTGTATTCGTGGTATATGTAGTGTGAATTTGTCTATCAAATTAATTTGTAAACTAATTTTCTTTCTTAACAATTAATTGCCTATTTTAGTTTAGGAGCGCAATTAGCCCATTTCTTATAACAAAATGATGTCAACATTATTACAAGGTATAGATTTGGTAGTTGTAAATTAGTTTTCACAAGTTTGGACAATAATTGGTTTGATTTTGTTCATCTAAAACCCAATCGTCATAAGCGAATTAACAGAATAGTTAGGACTTGGACTAGAAATGAATGTGTAGAAGAGGATTGGGTTTATGAGTACTGATTTTGGCATTTAAAAAAAAAAGATATACAAAGTTGAGTTTGCTCTAGATGGGGTGATGGCTATTTCATAAAACAAATGGTATGCATATCAGCTAAAGTTTCTCCCAACTTTACACGTAAACCATTTTGCAAGTTTTAAACACATACAATTGGTCTCAAGCATAGGAAGAGAACAAACAACTTATGAATATGGTGATCAAGCTTTAGGCATATAATTAAATCAAGGGTACTGTTTTCGCAGTGTGGTTGTGATATTTAATTTCAAATTAGTTTTAATTATGTATCTCCTTAATTCTTCTAGTTGAATAGTTTTGAGGCGTGCCATTCACACATTTGAATCATATAACCTATGGTCATTACTTGATGAATCTTAATTCTTTGGAAATCGAGGCGCGCCATTTAGCGAATTCCCATGGCCCTCGTATTAATGTAGATATAAAAGATAATAAATATTCGTAGAGAAACCTTTAGGGTCGTTTAAAATATTATCATGATTGTGGACACGTTCGCGTGACACGATTACGATTTCTTTAGAAATAAATCAGAGTATACGTTCACGTAACTTCGGCTAAACTTCCATAATAATAGAGCATCGTTAATCGTGGATGAGATAATTATATAGTACCTCTAAGTCATAAATCGGTTAAAAAAAATTTATTCTTATGAATAGACCATAAACTATAATAAATTTTCTTTATAAAATTATAGTAAGTTTCTTTTACATAAAGAAAAGTTTTTTGTATTCTCTGAATAAACGTTTATAATTTTTAACTGCCTAGCCATGAAAGCTGAAAATTTCTAAGTGTTATTTTGGTAGGAATATTTTATTTTTTAAAAAAAAAGGGGAGAAGAAAGATTATGTGCTAGAGAAAGATTATGTGCTTAAGATATATATTTCATAAAGTATTTTAGGTAGCTTGCTTGGAGTTTTGTTTTAATATCAAAGGACTATAAAGTTTCATTTTTTTATGTTTTGCGCAGTTTTCTATGTTAGCAAAATTTATTGTTTTGTGTGGTAATATTTTTATTTTCTGCTAACATAGTTCTTAAGAATGCAAGTATTTAATTTTTGAAATTTTAATCCTAAAATGCGAGAATGAGGAAGGTTCACTGTTGATCCATGAAAATCTTACTTTCACATATTTATATCAAAACCAAATCGATAGTATGCTTTTAGATATGATCTTAATAAATCAATCATCGTGATTGTGTACATGTTCGCGTAACGTAATTACGATTTTCAAAAATAAATTGAGGTACGCGTCCGCACGACTTTGAATAAGTTTTTTTTCTCTTAAATAAACTAAGTGTTGTGAATTGTGTACACGTACGCGTGACATGACTCTTGACATGCCAAACCACACGAGTATACGTATGCGTAACTCGATAATTCTTTAAGTACAACCAAATCACGTAATTAAAAGCGGTAAAGGTAAAATGCATGTAGTTTCTAAACACGTAATTAAATAATTTAAGCCAAGTATAAATTGTTAAGCGACCGTGCTAGAACCACGGAATTCAGGAGTGCCTAACACCTTCTCCCGGGTTAACAGAATTCCTTACCTAGATTTCTGGCTCGCGGACTGTAATACACAGTCAACATTTTCCTCAATTCGGGATTATAACCGGTGACTTGGGACACCATAAATTATCCCAAGTAGCGACTCTGAATTTAATGTAAATAATCCCATTTCGATTGTCCTTTAATTGGAAAAACTCCGTTATATACCCTTTACGGGGTATAGGTAAAAAGGAGGTGTGACAGCTCTGGCGACTCTGCTGGAGACCGAACCCAGAATCTCTGGTTCAGGGTTCAAGAATTTGAGCTTAGAATAATTGTTATATTTGGCTTTATTTATTATCTGGTTTATTCACATGTTTGGGCTTAATTTGCTAAATGTTGCTTTTTGCCGCTTTGATATTATCTGAACTATATATATAAACTGTTACGAAACCCTTCTTCTTTCTGAGTCTTCAGAATTTATGGTGCACACGTGCGCGTGGCCCACCTTTCTGTTATAAGTCATACCAAATAGAACGAAGTTGGGCCAAGTAACTAGGCCGGATAGACTTTCGTGCTCCCGGTACGTTGCCCCCACTTCGGCTCAAGCTGTCCGCTTGGGTAAGCCAGGTCTATAACAGTATACCCCAGGTTTTACACTTAGAATAACTCAGCTTCATGCCGGATCCCTAGTAGGAATGTTTGTTTGCATCACGTGCATTTGACTTCGGAGACTCAACACAGGGGTTGGGTCTGTCTAGGACAGGTGTACCCGAAATGAATAGACCATCCTGATGCATCTTACTTGCTACTTGTGCATTCATTTGATTCGGATTTGCATGTTGACCAGCTTATAGGAAAAAGTTAGAAAAGGAAAATCAATGTGAGAACCGAGAAAGAAAATTGGCTGTTTTCGGGAAAAACAAATTCCAAAATATTTTGTAATTCTGTCGAAATTTTGAAAAGAAAAGAAAATGTCATGTTTCTTTTAAAAATAGTTTTATTATTACGAACTACGTAAGTTTGATTCTCGCCGGATGTGAGATACGTAGGCAACCCACATCGGGCCCAACTATTTTAATTAAGAAATAAATAAATAAAAATAAATAGATAATAAATAATTAAAAATGTGGGTACATAAATGTCATTGTGTTGTCATAAGTAAAGTGATGTCATTCTTGTCCAAAATATACCGAATGTTCCCAAAAGGGCGCTGGAAGGCTGTTTTTGCAAGAACAACCGCCTTTGGTCGTTTCTTTTAAAAAAAAAAGATTTTTCGGTTAGCAAACACAGCCTTTAAATCTTCTTCATCAAAGTGTTTTCTTTTTATGAATTTTTTTTTAGAAATATTAATGATTTTTTCAAAATGAGTCTTGATTTTGGGTTTTTAAATTAAAATCACTCACAGGTACAAAATGAGCATCATCCAAAACCCACCGTTCACAGATGTAGATGAGTTTCTATTTCGGCTTCAGATGTGGTGGTATGAGTTAGGAGGAGATGGTCAGAAATGGGTCATTAAGTATTTGGGAGATCTCACAGATATTATGAAAGTTAAACCACGCGATGATTTGATTATGGCACTCGTGACTTTTTGGGACCCTGGTCACAATGTCTTTCGCTTCTCTGATTTCGTGCTTACTCCCACATTAGAAGAAATAGCTGGATATTCCGGTTTTGACAAAGATTTGAGAAACCAGAATCTTATCTTCCCAAAGGCTCCCTCAGTACACCGATTATTTGGTCTTCTGAATATCAGTAATCAAATCAGAAAAAGCAACATTGTCAAAGGGTGTTGTTCTTTCAATTTCTTATATTCAAGGTTCGGAAAGCCGGATGGATTTGAAATTCATGAAAAGGGCCTCAATAACAAACAAAACAAGGACACCTGGCAGATTCACCAATGCTTCGCTTTCATGGTGGCTTTTCTGGGAATCATGGTCTTCCCAAACAAAGAGCGGAAGATTGATATACGTATAGCTAGAGTCGTACAAGTCCTCACTACCAAGGAACATCACACTCTTGCCCCAATCATTCTCTCAGACATTTATCGGGCGTTGACTTTGTGTAAATCCGGGGCAAAATTCTTCGAAGGGTGCAATATTTTGTTGCAAATATGGTTGACTGAACATCTCCGACAATACCCCAAGTTCATACAGTATGGTCCAAGCAAGGACAATTTCATCGAGAGTTATGAAGAAAGAATAAAAGATTATAAATCTCCAGAAGGGGTGGAAGCCTGGATATCCCATTTAAGATCTTTAATGGCGAGTCAAATTGAGTGGACTTTTGGATGGCTCCCGGTAAGAGAGGTGATACACATGTCAACCTTGAAGAGTTATTTGTTGCTATTGGGTTTAAGAAGCATCCAGCCGTATGCGCCATAGAGAGTTCTAAGACAGCTAGGGAGATACCAAGTGGTGCCTGATGATGAAGATTTGAGTGTGCAAGTGATTGAGCTACACTCCGAAGCCCCTCTCCCTAAGGCTTTAATCCAGCAGATTTGGAATGGTTGTCGATACTTGAAAGATGATACCCAAATTCCAGATCCTGCGAAAGGCGAGATAAATCCAGGTTATGCTAGGTGGTTTGAGAAAAGATCCCGCGTGGATGATGCACCAGAACCTGATCCTAGAAGGCCCATAAAAAGACCGCATGTTCAAGCCTTTGATGACAAAATCCAAGAACGGTTGGCTTGGGGAGAAAAGGAAAAGGGGTACAAAGCAACTATTCATGCCTTAGAAGAAAGCCTGAGGAACCTCAATTTGGAGAAAGACTTACAAGCATAGGAAGCAGAAGGTGAAAAGAAGAGTCTGATTAGCAAGAATAAAACTCTTCACGCTCAGTTTCAACTGATGAAGAAAGCCTCTAAAGCGCCAGTGAGAAGTTGGAAAGATCAGAAAATCATTGCCAATCTGATAGAAAAAATGCAAGATTATGATTCCATCTTGACAAAGACTGAAAAAGCCTTAGACAAAGCTAAGGAAAAAATCTTACAGTTAAATGAGGAGGCCAAATCTAGTAAGGAACGCCAAGTAATGAGATTCGAAGAAGAAATGGCTCAATTCAAGAGAGATAAGGACCATTGGATACATTCAGATGCTCAACTCCATGCACAGTTGGAAGAAATGAGAATGTACAATAGAGAACATCAGCACACAGATATTAAAAGAGAGAGAGCACAGGCAAGACTCGATCAGGCCAGACTTCGAGCTCAATTGGAGTCAGCTTTAGATCGCGAAGACCACATAAGAGATATAGCCACCACTCGCCAACGGCAATTACAAAACCAAGACCAAAATATCCAAGATTTCAGAGCACAAATCCATGATTTGGCCGTTTATACTTCTCAAAGTTACGTAAACTGTCAAGGGATGGATTATGAAAGGTTTCTAGAGCACGCACCTACTTTTGCCCATCATCTTGCAATAGAGTTAGAGAGGATGTACCGTACACTAGGAGGTCAGCCGGGTCAAGCCCCACCGTGAGCAGATGTTCCAGTGGTTAAAAGCAAAAGATTGTGGAGTGAAGCGTAGTCATAGTTGTTGGAACTTTTCATATAATAGTCATGTTTTAGTTTAAGTCCATGTTGAGTCTTTTAAACCATTTTATTAAAGTGTTGTCCAAATGTAATGTCATTTCTGTCTTTGTACTGTTTCATTTGTTAAAAATAATAAATGATTGTGTCCACCAGAACTACGCTCGGTCTGATTCATGAAGGATCATGATACGTAGGCAATCTTCATAAGATTCGACCACAACCAAAAGAAAAGAATAAAATGAAAAAAATGGGAGGGAAATAAAAATAGGCGTGAGTGACAATAAAAGGGAAAGGTCAGGAAAAGCTGGGATGATACAAGCAACCGAGCAAATACATGGTAGAAATGGCTAATTGCCTAGGTGCATTGCATCCCTATGTGTGGTTGTTTATTTGTTAAAACTCTGATCACTAACAAGTTGGTTGTCATTATTTCAGAATTCAAGTAGTTAGTTTATCTAGAGTATACTGGCACATTATCATTACCAAACCACATCAAAAGGACCAATACCAAAAATCATGTCTATCCCGGATGTCGACACAAGTGTTGAGGTAAAGGAGTTGGACGTCAGTAAAATGAAAGAGGAGATGCTCAAACTTAAGCAACAGATGGCCAAGATGTATCAGACCTGGTCTAGAGGACAATCAACCCCAGCTTACCCTGCTAACCCTGCTTTCACTCCACCACCGGCTCAAACTCAGGATCATTCTGCCACTAATCTATCCCTGAGCTTTCCCATTTACCAGCACTACCGGGGCACCACTTCTCATACACTACAATCTCCGCCCCCTAAACCTATTCCATACCCTCCTCCACCAGTAACTCCTATCTTCGTAGCACCTCCACCAGCTACACTCCACAAATCTCCTAGCGAGCCTATGTTCTAGGCCCAGGACAACCAATACTACCCTTCGGAGCCCACTTTCAAAGCTCCAGAAACCCATTCATATACTCCTCGCTTTGACCTCCCGATAGAAGCTGATAGACCAGTCAAAAATACCGAACAGGAGGAGATGTTCAGGAAAGTTAAAAGCTTAGAACAATCATTCAGAGACATGCGGGGGTTGGGAGGGCAAGTCAGCGTGGCCTACAAGGACCTATGTCTATTCCCGAATGTGCAATTACCGGCAGGTTTCAAGATGCCCAAGTTTGATCTATACAACGGGTACGGCGATCCAGTAGCCCACTTGAGAGGTTTTTGCAGCAAGATGAGGGGAGTTGAAGGAAAAGATGAATTGTTAATGTCTTACTTAAGTTAGAGTTTGAGTGGATCAACATTAGAATGGTATACCCGCCAAGACCATGAGAGATGGTACACATGGGATGATCTGGCGCAAACATTTGCTTGTCACTTCCAATACAATCTTGAGATCATTCCAGATCGACTGTCCTTGACTAAACTTGAGAAGAAGAATAGTGAAAGCTTCAGAGAATATGGTTTCCGATGGAGGGAGCAAGCAGCAAGAGTAGATCCCCCAATAAAGGAAAGTGAGATGGTAGATTACTTCCTACAGGCTTTGGAACCTACTTACTATGGCCATTTGGTCTCAGCTGTGGGAAAGTCATTCAACGAAGTAGTAAAGATGGAGGGCATGGTAGAAGAAGGCCTCAAGTCGAATAAAATCATGAGCTATTCGGCTATCAAAGCAACTACTCAGGCTATTCAAGGCGGCATAGGAGGGATTGGGAAGAAGAAGAGAGAGGAAGTAGCAATGGTTGATTTAGGAACTTGGTCCGGATCCAGAGGTTCACCTTACCACTACAATCAACCTCGACCCCACCAACAAACTTATCACCGCAATCCACCCCAACACTACTATCCCCCACCAGAACCTCATATTTCCGTCCACCATGCACAAGCATACAACCAACCTCCTGCCCACACTCAATGGCGTGCTCCTGTCCTACCAAATACTTATCCACATCCACGAGCCTACCAAAACACTCCCGGACCAAGTTTCAGGCCTAGTCAAGCACTCAAGGGTGAAAGGTTGCAGAGAAAGAAAACCTTTACTCCGTTGGGAGAATCATACACTAGTCTATTCCACAGGCTAAAACAGCTAGATATGCTAAGGCCGATACAGTCCAAAACTGCCAAATCCTCCTCCAAAGAATCTTGACTATACTGTCAGCAGTGAGTATTGTTCTGGTACTCTGGGTCATGATACAGAAAAGTGCTAGCACTTGAAAAATGCGATACAGGAGCTTATTGAGACCAATAGAATTGAAGTTCAAGCTCCCGAAGCACCCAATATCAACAGGAATCTTATGCCAGCCCATCAGGAGGCAAATATGATCGAAATAGTGCATGCGGAGGGAGAACCAAAGAAGTCATCACAGACCGTCATCATGATTCGGTCTAGTGGAGTCAAGACAGATGAACAATTAGCAGATGAGAAGTTGGTTCTCAAGCAGAGCAAAAAGAGTGTTGAGCCATCTGTGGCAGTTAAGAAGGTGTCTTTAAGCAAAGTTGCAACGAAACAGGAAGGGGTGAAGGTGATTGTACCGGGAGCGGCCAGCAAACCCATCATAATCGTGGAAGGAGCCCGCACAAATCAGGTTTTATCAAGCCAGTAACCCAGTTACCAATAATCAACATCAAGGCTATTCCATGGAATTACGAACGGGTAACGATGATGTACAAAGGGAAGGAAGTCAAGAAAGAAATCTATGAAGTACAGGGTTTGACTCGCTCGGGAAGGTGTTTTACTCCCGAGGAGTTAAGAAGAGCTAAAAATAATCCAGCACTAATAAATAAAGCCATAACTGAAGAAGAAGCAGAAGAATTCTTGAGGAAAATGAAGCTGCATGACTACTCTATCGTGGAACAATTAAAAAAGATGCCCGCTAAAATTTCCCTATTGTCATTATTGATCCATTCGGACGAGCACCATCAAGCTTTAATGAAGATCTTGAATGAGGCACATGTTCCCGATAAGATCTCCGTGAACCACTTGGAAAAAATAGCCAACAAAATCTTCGAAGTAAACAAAGTCATATTTTCCGATGATGAATTGCCTGTAGAAGGTACTGAGCACAACAAAGCTCTTTACCTCACATTAAAATGTGAAAACTCTGTGGTGACTCGGGTATTGGTTGACAACGGGTCAAGCGCAAACATCTGTCCTCTCTCCACTCTAAGCAAGTTGAAAATAGAAGACGAGAGGATCCATAAGAACAGTATTTGCGTGCGGGGATTTGACGGCAGAGGTAAAGATTCAGTTAGGGACATAGTGCTAGAACTAATGATAGGGCCAGTTGAGTTCACAATGGAGTTTCAAGTGCTGGATATAGCTGTTTCCTATAATTTACTGTTGGGCCGACCATGGATCCACGCCGCTAGAGCAGTCCCATCAACACTACACCAGGTAGTCAAATTTGAATGGGATAGACAAAAAATAGTTGTGCATGGGGATGGGGAAGACAGTTTATGTGCTCGCAGCAATGCCATTGTACCAGTCATTGAGGTGGAAGATGACCAGGGACCATGGGTCTACCAGGTTTCTGACACGATGTTGGTAGAG
The DNA here is from genome assembly GCF_000715075.1 of Nicotiana tabacum. Taxonomy (NCBI): domain Eukaryota; kingdom Viridiplantae; phylum Streptophyta; class Magnoliopsida; order Solanales; family Solanaceae; genus Nicotiana; species Nicotiana tabacum. Next base: position 47,732,923 of record NC_134099.1, on the reverse strand, counting down.
AAAGTTCCGGAGGGGAAATACATTCCAAATCCAAAGATAATCGTCGCATTAGTCATGGTAGCCTATGAGATGTTGAAGAATGGTTTTGTACTCGGTAAAGGTTTGGGCTCGTCTTTGCAAGGAATCATACAGCCGGTGTCTCTTCCCGAAAACTTGGGAACATTTAGTTTGGGATTCAAGCCCACTGCCGCAGACATAAGAAGGGCCATAAAGATAAAACAGAAGGCATGGGTCCTTCCAAAGCCAGTCCCATGTCTTTCCAAATCATTTGTTAAGTCCGGTACCAGAAGTCGCCCAGTAACAACAATTCCTAGTTCTATGATTAATCCTGATGAGGAGTTAATTGAAAGATTTGAAAAGTTGTTTGACGGTGTGAACATGGTGGAAAGTGGTGAAGGTCCTAGCAACACAGAAATTCAATTCGTTGGGCCAGAAACAAAGCTTAATAATTAGAAAGCCACTCCTCTCCCCACTCGAAAGGAGTCTTGGTAGTTTATTTTGATTTTTCTTCAGATTGTCTGGATCATTCCAGGGTAGTAATCCAGATTTTTATCTTTCAGTCTGTGTGAAGTGTGCAAACCTTGTTATCTTTCATCATTCAATGAAATGCAATTTCCCCTTCTTTATCATTCCTGATAGTTTTTCTTTTGTTTTTCTTTTCTATACAGTTCTTTTTACGCTGGCTCTAGTGATATGGCATGCATAAGGAATCCTTAGCCCGGTCTTAAAAATCAATCTGATTCCGAAATAATAATTCAAGAAGTAGAGTGTGATTACGAATCAGAATATGATGAGGATGAGGCCTTCGAAGAGATTAGTAAGGACTTAATTCACTTCGAAGAAAAACCCAAACCCAACCTGAATGATACAGAAGTCGTCAATTTAGGGGACACAGATAATGTCCGAGAAACTAAAATAAGTGTCCACCTCGAGCTAGAAATCCGGGAAGAGTTAATCAAAGCACTCATCGAGTACAAAGATGTTTTTGCATGGTCATATGACGACATGCTGGGTTTGAGCACTAATTTAGTGGTCCACAAATTGCCCACCGATCCAGTGTTTCCTCCCGTCAAGCAAAAGTTGAGGAAATTCAAAACTGATATGAGTGTGAAAATTAAAGAAGAAATCACCAAATAGTTAGATGCAAAGGTCATTCGGGTCACTCGATATCCTGTTTGGTTGGCTAATGTCGTGCCTGTGCCAAAGAAATATGGCAAGATCAGAGTATGCGTCGATTACCGCAATCTCAACAAAGCAAGTCCGAAGGATAACTTCCCACTACCCAATATCCACATTTTGATCGATAATTGTGCCAAGCATGAGATAGGATCTTTTGTGGATTGCTATGCCGAGTATCATCAGATTCTAATGGATGAAGAAGATGCAGAAAAGACGGCATTCATCACGCCGTGGGGAACTTATTGCTACCAGGTAATGCCATTTGGTTTGAAGAACGTCGGGGCAACTTACATGACAGCAATGACTACGGTGTTTCATGACATGATACATAAGGAGATTGAGGTATACGTGGATGATGTAATCATAAAATCAAAGCATCAGGCCAACCACGTTGGGGATTTGAGGAAATTCTTCTTGAGACTTCGCAGGTACAACCTCAAGCTTAACCCTGCCACGTGCGCATTTGGTGTTCCATCCAGAAAGCTGTTAGGATTCATAGTCAGCCGGCGAGGCATCGAGTTGGACCCATCAAATATCAAAGCCATCCAAGAATTTCCACCTCCGAGGAACAAGACTGAAGTGATGAGTCTGTTAGGGAGGTTGAACTACATCAGCAGGTTTATTGCTCAGCTCACGACAACTTGTGAGCCTATTTTCAAATTGCTAAAGAAGGATGTTGTGGTCAAGTGGATTGATGAGTGTCAAGAAGCATTTGATAAGATAAAAGGATACTTGTCAAACCCATCCGTGCTGGTTCCGCCAGAACTAGGAAGACCTTTGAATCTTTACCTGACAGTCTTGGAAAATTCATTTGGTTGTGTACTGGGGCAGCATGACATCACCGGTAGAAAAGAACAGGCCATTTATTATCTTAGCAAGAAGTTCATGGCTTATGAGGTTAAGTACACTCATCTGGAAAGGACATGTTGTGCCCTAACTTGGGTGGCTCAGAAATTGAAACATTATTTGTCATCCTACACTACTTACCTCATTTCGCGCTTGGATCCGTTGAAGTATATCTTTCAAAAGCCTATGCCGACAGGAAGACTTGCGAAGTGGAAAATCTTGCTCACAGAGTTTGACATCATCTATGTGACTCGGACTGCGATGAAAGCCCAAGCGTTGGCCGATCATTTGGCCGAAAACCCGGTCGATGAAGATTACGAGCCATTGAGAACTTATTTTCCCGATGAAGAAGTGATGCATATCGATGAACTGGAGCAAATTGAAAAACCAGGCTGGAAACTTTTCTTTGATGGGGCTGCCAACATGAAAGGAGTCGGAACAGGAGCTGTGCTTATTTCTGAAATAGGGCATCACTATCCTGTTACGGCTCAACTTCGGTTCTATTGCACCAACAATATGGCTGAGTATGAAGCCTGTATTTTGGGTCTAAGGCTAGCTGCAGACATAGATATCCAGGAAATCTTGGTCTTGGGAGACTCGGATCTTCTGGTACATCAAATTCAAGGAGAATGGGAAATGCGAGACTTGAAGCTCATACCGTACCGACAATGTTTACATGATCTTTGTCAACGGTTTCAATAAGTGGAGTTCATGCATATTCCATGGGTCCATAATGAGGTCGCCGATGCTTTGGCTACCCTGGCATCAATGTTGCACCATCCGGACAAAGCTTATGTCGATCCTCTGCATATTCAAGTCCGAGAATAGCATGCTTATTGTTACATGATTGAAGAAGAACTTGATGGCGAACCATGGTTCCACGATATCAAGGAGTACATCAGAATGGGGATATATCCGATGCAAGCCACGGGGGATCAAAAGAGAACAATTCAACGATTGGCAAATGGATTCTTCTTAAGTGGAGGAGTTTTGTATAAGAGAACACCAGACCTTGGATTATTAATATGCATAGATGCTAGACAAGCTACGGCTGTCATGTCCGAAGTACATTCAGGAGTCTGCGGACCACATATGAGCAGATATGCGTTGGCAAAAAAAATTCTCCGAGCAGGTTATTATTGGATTACCATGGAGCGAGATTGTATCAATTTTGTGCGCAAATGTCATTAGTGCCAGATACACGGAGATTTGATTCATTCTCCACCATCGAAATTACACACGATGTCGGCACCATGGCCCTTCATTGCCTGGGGCATGGATGTCATTGGACCAATTGAGCCAGCAGCATCCAACAGGCACAGGTTCATTCTGGTAGCCATTGATTATTTCACCAAGTAGGTTGAGGCCAAAACTTTCAAATCAGTGACCAAGAAAGAAGTGGTCAGTTTTGTTCACTCAAATATCATCTGTCGATTCGGAATCCCAAAGGTGACCATCACAGATAATGGTGCTAATGTTAACAGCAACTTGATGGAAGAGGTATGTCAACATTTTAATATTACACATCGCAATTCTATCCCATATCGTCCCAACGCGAATGGAGCAGTCGAGGCAGCCAACAAAAACATAAAAAAGATACTTCGGAAAATCGTAGAAGGTTCGAGGCAATGGCACGAAAAATTAACATTTGCGTTGTTGGGATATCGCACTACTGTTCGTACTTCGGTAGGTGCAATTCCTTATTTGTTAGTATATGGAACTGAAGTAGTAATACCTGCAGAAGTTGAAATCCCTTCCCTTCGGATTGTCGCTGAGGCTAAGATTGATGATGATGAGTGGGTCAAAACCCGTTTGGAGCAGTTAAACTTGATTGATGAAAAAAGATTGGCAGTAGTATATCATGGCCAGTTATATCAAAAGAGAATGGCAAGAGCATACAACAAAAGGGTGCGTCCCCGAAAGTTTGAAGTGGGTCAGCAAGTACTGAAACGTATTCTTCCACATCAGGTTGAAGCAAAAGGCAAGTTTGCCCCGAATTGGCAAGGGCCATTCATTGTGACCAGAGTATTATCCAATGGCGCTCTATGTTTAACAAATATCGAAGGAAAATGCATAGACATGGCCATCAATTCCGATGCGGTCAAGAGATATTATGTATGATTTCTTTGTTATAATTATTGATTGTTTGTACTTGGCATTGTTTTAAAGAATAAAATGACGAAGGCAATTTGTTCTGTTACCTAAACACTCGACCCTTTGTTCCCCCTTTTGAGCCGCATTTGTTTCTTTCATACCCCTCTTTTGGAATCAATAACAAAAGGAAAAGGAAAAGAAAGAAAAAGAGAAAAGAGAAAAGAAAAGAAGTGAAAAGAGAAAGTATAACAACAAGGAAATTTAAGAGTGAACTACGTTTGACCTGATTCCTGTTAAGGATACATAGGCAGCCTCACGGCTCAGTCATAGTAAAATAAAAATATCAAAAGATCCCCAAGCGAGAAACTAGGGCAGAAGTTGTAATAAGAAATGTGATTCCAAGAGTTGTAATTTTAAACCCATGTCAAATTGTTTTGAGCCTTTGATACCATTTCTTTCTAATCCCATCCAAAAGCCCACATTACGGTCCAAAGAAAGACCTTCCGATCAGTCTTCGAGAGATGCCGAGTTGAGCAAAAAGAGGTGATTCATATCAGGATAACACTCTGGTCCAAGCAGGAAAAGTAATGAAAATGAGAGAGTCTTATTGGTGAAAACCTTCATGGGCACCATGAGGCGACAAAAGCTGAGAGAAAGTAAAAAAAATAGAGAGAGTCTTATCGGTGTAAACCTTCGCGGGCACCAAAAGGCGACAAGGAATTGAGGAACAAACGAATGAGAGAGGTTTGTCGGTGAAAAACCTGCAGGACACTCCAAGACGAACAAGGTCCGTAAGCTGGCGGAAAGTAAAATTGGGTTATGGAAATCTTGGAGAACAAAGTAAAGCAATTGGAAAGGAGATTGGTTAAATAGACTGGACTGATTAATCCAAAATGCATACCATGATCATTTGTGCCAGTGACTCCACTCAGATAAGTTCCTTTTTCCTATCTCCAACAGTCATCCAAATTTGGATTTTCTTCTTTATTCTTGATTCTCAAAATCGTCGCATTTCATTGCTGTTAATTTTTACTCCTCTAAAGCTCTTCCAAGGTTAGCCTTGTTCCAACAAATAAGAAGGAATATCAAAGTATACTACCAGATTCAAAATTGCACACAGCAAAATACGGCTAGGACATGCTGGAGATGGTATGATGAAAATTGAGATTTGGGTGTAAGCAAAGGTTAAATCGGTGGAATGGTTCAGTAATGTCATGAGAGATGTATGGTTACAAATAAAAGGGTCAGAAGTAAAAAATAACAGTTGGGGGATCCTGCAGTTAAGGATCAGTCATGAGGTCAAAACGGTCCTTTCGACGAGCTCAAGGCTGTCTGTTGAAGAAAAGCAGAGCATAGAGAAAACCCTCCCCAGCAGGAATGCCACAACTAACTACCGCGTTTTAAACTGACAATATTTTCTTTGATTTGAAGCAGGGACAAAGATGGCATTTGGTTCAGGAAGCACCCTATGAGGGAAGCAAGTACCATGCAGGTTTGATTGTATAAATTTTCAGGACCCTCCTGGCAAATGGGACATAGTTTAAAAATCAAAACAATCATAAGTAGCAAAATCTAGCATAAATGTACCCCAAGGAATATAAGTTGATTTCAAAGTTTGCATGTTTAAGATAGAATTCAATTAGGAGTTTTCAGGACCCTCCTGAATAATGGGACCTAGCTTTAAGATTTTCATTAAATAACAAGATTTAGCGTAAGTTCTGTTATAGGGTAATATAATTTAGCCTTAAAATTGTCGTTAATTAAGAGTTGCCAGGACCCTCCTGGATAATGGGACATAGTTTAAAACTGGTTTAGATAACAAGATTTAGCAGAAGTCATACCTTTAAAAGATATAGCTTAGATTTAAAATTGTCGTTTAGTTAAGAGTTGTCAGGACCCCCCTGGATAATGGGACATAACTTTCAAATTCTTGATAATATTTGGTAATATGATTTAGTTTTAAAATCACATCTGTCCCCAACTACCAAACTGGGGCAGAAAATTTTCTTTTGTTTTGTCTATTTTTGTTGAAGTATTAGCAATCAGGCGTCCACCTGGAGAACAAGGAACAACAGTTGAAATATCAGCAATTAGGTGTCCACCTGGAGAACAAGGGAATACAGTTCAAGTTTCAGCAATCAGGAGCCCACCTGGAGAACAAGGGAATACATTTCGAGTTTCAGCAATCAGGAGCCCACCTGGAGAACAAGGGAATACAATTCAAATTTCAAGTAATCAGGAGCCCACCTGGAGAACAAGGGAATACAATTCAAGTTTCAGCAATCAGGAGCCCACCTGGAGAACAAGGGAATACAATTCAAATTTCAAGTAGTCAGGTGCCCGCCTGGAGAAGAAGGGAAAGCATTTCAAAGAATACCATTCAAATCAGCCACAAAGGAACTTCTGAGGAAAATACAAGTCAACAAGGCAACATCAGTCACAAGATCAAGTTTGGAAATAAATCTTTGTAAAGCATAGATTATAGCTTAGTCTAGCTTCTTCAATTTTGTCATAGTGTAATAAGGAGGTCAGTAGGCAGTATCAGCAGCAGCAACAGTAGTAACAGTAAAACCGCAACTTTATGGTAGTCCCAGCTACCAAAACTTCCCGAACTACATTGACCTGATTCCTTATAGCCAAGGATATGTAGGAAACCTTTGAAGCAGAAGTTCGGTCAAATCTTTCAAAAAATGCTTCCCGCAGAGTGTTCAAACAGGCAAAAATCGCTCGTATCCGCTCACTTTATCTTTGCACGAAAACTCTTCGTGTTTCCGGACAAAGAAGGGCAGCTGTGAGCACGTGATTTTTGCCTCATACGAATTACTCCAAAAGAATTCCCAAAATTAGGTCTTTTCTTTAATTATGTGTTATTTTTAGGAAATATTGTGTGATTTTTCTTATTGTTTGCATATGTTTGTGTGCATGTTTAATTTTATTAATGCATTAAAAATATAAAAAAAATATAGCATTTGCATTTAAGATTTGATTTTTTACGTTCTTGGAATTAATTAATAATTAGATGTTTTACAAAAATAAAAATTCACAAAATAACATGTGTGTGTTTTTAGTCAAATTGTGTGATTTGCTTTTAATCTAGTATTTAATTATTTGTGATAATTATTACTTAGAGTTAATTAATATTCTTAAAGTTAGTTCGGGTTTTATAATTTAATTAGGATTTTAGTTTTAATTTTTGAAAAATGGAGAAGGAAAAGGAAATAAAAGAAGAAGAGAATAAGTTGTGCTGTGTTTTAATTAAAATCTCAGGCCCAAAGCAATTAACCCAGCCCAAAAAAAACATGCCCCATACCCGGTCCAAACTTCCAGTCTTTGAAACCATCGAAACGACGTAGTATAGGGACAGAACTACGTCGTTTCGATTTCAATAGATCTCAACCATCCATTCATCTACATCCAACAACCAGAACTTCGCCCCATTTCCGTTACCCGACCCTGACCCGCCCCTGAACCGGTCCGCCCCCCATGAAACAAAAACGACCCCGTTTCATTTAATGAGCTAATCTGAGCTGTTGGATTCCAATTATCCAACGGCCCGAATTAATCACCCATTTTAATATACCCAAAATCCAAACCCTTTTACCCTCTCAGAACCCCCCCCCTCCTTTATCTCTCATCTCTTCAGAGACCCAATGCAACGCTGCCTCACACCACCGCCATCCGCCCACCGGAAATCGCCTCACCGCGACTCCGGTGTCCAATCCCTTTCAAAATTACACCGCAGAACCCCCTCACTCCCCTCATGCCAAATCCCCACTCCTTTTTCCTCGAATCACCCGTGACTTTTCGAATCTTGGATCGAAGATCAGACCCCGAACCCTAACTTACCCAACCAGCCCCAAAATAACATCTCAGAACCACCATGACCGCTTCTTACCAAATCTTAAATTATTTTTCCTCGAATCTGTCTGGAACTCATCGGATATGGAATTTGAGTTCAGACCCTAAAAGCCTAAGACCAGACCTGTACGAGCAAGACCAATCCTCCAAATTCCTTAGTCATGCAAGGTTGTTTTGGCACAAAATAATGACGTTCGCTTGTTCTTGTCCGAGAGCAAGCGATTAGCATTATTTTGAGCTAGCGCAGAATGCCAGCATCGAATTCAAGTCTATTTGGTGAGTTCCCTTTCATTTTTCTGTTCATTTTTGAATTTGTTTCGCCTTTTATTCTTCTTCTTTTCTTTCTTCAGCATCTTTCTCAGTTATCCTTCTGTCCACAAGTCTGTTTTCTTCATCTGCGTTAATTTTGTTCCAATAGCATTTTTGGATTTATAATCATATAAGAAAGGTCTAGGTTTAATTCAAGGCTCTCAAATTGAATTGGTCGAGGTTTATTCGAATGTGTTTTGGAAATCATCAGTCTTCTAGCATGTTTGAAAGTTCCATTTAGAGTTCTTATAACAGATTAATTCTTCAAATAAGTTAATATGATTCAGTTGCTAGGTGCTTTCTTAATTTTGGAGTGCATTTATATTGATTCGTGTGTCTTCTGTTTATAAGTATTCAGAATTTTAGGAGATATTAAATAACATTGTGTCTTAAGGGTAGTCTAGGGATTGTATAGATTCAAGTGTTTACCCACTTAAGAGGTTGCTAACCAGTGGTAGGGTCTAGGAAATGCATTGATGAACTAATAAATTATAAGCACTAAGTAGTTGAATGAATTAAAAATGAAAAGGAGACTGATAGTTGTTAGCTTAATGCCCTTTTTAGAGTTGGAAAATAAGATAACATGGGGGGCATTTCAAAAAGGGAAAACAATACAACTGTAAAGAAAAAGAGGAGCTGGAAAGGGGTATTTTATGAAGTATATATAGACACACACACACACACACAGAGAGAACAGACAGAGAGAAAAAACATTGGAAGAGGGTGAGAGAAAACGGAGAGTAATAGATAGAGAGATATAGGCATTGAGATATACACAGCAGTCGGGTATTCTGAAATAGGAGAGAGGAAGATAGATAGAAAAAGGAAACAGAGAGATTGAAGAGAAATAATCTAAAATTAAAAAGGTTGTACTGTTTTTACTGTTTCATCGATCACTTTTGCATTTTGGATATTTCTAATCTCTGAAAGAGAATTTAACTCATCGGGGGTTTAAAATAGATGAAGATGGGTTTGAAAGTTTGGTTTTGACGTGTTGAAGTTTACTTTTCGATCGAACTTTTTTGGGCCTGCTGCACATAACTTTTCTGTTCAACTTGGCTCTACTAGTTGCTGAGTTTCTCCTGCTGTACTGCTTGGCTAATGATTCTCATTTGTTTTCTCGATTTCATATTTCAGGTACATGTCTCTAGACTTATCTCACACAAGGTTTTGATATTGCAATGAAATGAAATTCGGAGTTCCAAATGTGTCTTCTGCACATTCAAATCTATTAGTTTAGTTTCAGTTTTTTTTTAGTTAATGGACATGTCATATGCTCAACATGGGAGCTATTAGTCAACTTGCCTCTGTTGAAGTTAGTATAGCTCTACAGTAATTTTACTTACTTCTGAAGCTCATTGGTTATAGCTGGTTTTGAATTGCTGTGATGTGGAACTTGGTAGAATGTTGACCATTAGCTAAGTTTTGTGTAAGCCATGTTAGCTAAGCGTATGGTAGTATTGAAATATCAAGGAACCACAATAGTATATTTCGCCAAACATCTGGAATTTTTGTTTCAATTCTAGTTGAGATAAGTGCTCTTGTTTGTATGTAATCTTGTATGATAACAGCTATTGGGATAACCATAAGTTAGAGGTAAATTTATATAGTCCATTATGTTTAAAGTATTGAAGTATTTTGAGAGGTTCAGTTGTGTATTCGTGGTATATGTAGTGTGAATTTGTCTATCAAATCAATTTGTAAACTAGTTTTCTTTCTTAACAATAAATTGCCTATTTTAGTTTAGGAGCGCAATTAGCCCATTTCTTATAACAAAAATGATGTCAACATTATTACAAGGTATAGATTTGGTAGTTGTAAATAGTTTCCATAAGTTTGGACAATAATTAGTTTGATTTTGTTCATCTAAAACCCAATCGTCATAAGCGAATTAACAGAATAGTTAGGACTTGGACTAGAAATGAATGTGTAGAAGAGGATTGGGTTTATGAGTACTGATTTCGGCATTTTAAAAAAAAGATATACAAAGTTGAGTTTGCTCTGGATGGGGTGATGGCTATTTCATAAAACAAATGGTATGCATATCAGCTAAAGTTTCTCCCAACTTTACAGGTAAACCATTTTGCAAGTTTTAAACACATACAATTGGTCTCAAGCATAGGAAGAGAACAAACAACTTATGAATATGGTGATCAAGCTTTAGGCATATAATTAAATCAAGGGTACTGTTTTTGCGATGTGGTTGTGATATTTAATTTTAAATTAGTTTTAATTGTGTATCTCCTTAATTCTTCTAGTTGAATAGTTTTGAGGTGTGTCATTCACACATTTGAATCATATAACCTATGGCCATCACTTGATGAATCGTAATTCTTTGGAAATCGAGGCGCGCCATTTAGCGAATTCCCATGTCCCTCGTATTAATGTAGATATAAAAGATAATAAATATTCGTAGAGAAACCTTTAGGGCCGTTTAAAATATTATCGTGATTGTGGACACGTCCGCATGACACGATTACGATTTCTTTATAAATAAATCAGAGTATACGTTCGTATAACTTCGGCTAAACTTCCATAATAATAGAGCATCGTTAATCGTGGATGAGATAATTATATAGTACCCCTAAGTCATAAATCGGTTAAAAAAAATTTTATTCTTATGAATAGACCATAAACTATAATAAATTTTCTTTATAAGATTATAGTAAGTTTCTTTTACATAAAGAAAAGTTTTTTTTTATTCTCTGAATAAACGTTTATAATTTTTAACTGCCTAGCCATGAAAGTTGAAAATTTCTAAGTGTTAATTTGGTAGTAATATTTTATTTTTTAAAAAAAAAGGGAGAAGAAAGATTATGTGCTAGAGAAAGATTATGTGCTTAAGATATATAATTCATAAGGTATTTTAGGTAGCTTGTTTGGAGTTTTGTTTTAATATCAAAAGACTATAAAGTTTCATTTTTTTATGTTTTGCTCAATTTTCTATGTTAGCAAAATTTGTTGTTTTGTGTGGTAATATTTTTGTTTTCTGCTAACATAGTTCTTAAGAATACAAGTATTTAATTTTTGAAATTTTAATCCAAAAATGCGAGAATGAGGAAGGTTCACTGTTGATCCATGAAAATCTTACTTTCACATATTTATATCATAACCAAATCGATAGTATGCTTTTAGATATCATCTTAATAAACCAATCATTGTGATTGTGTACATGTTCGCGTGACGTAATTACGATTTTCAAAAACAAATTGAGGTACGCGTCCGCGCGACTTTGACAAAGTTTTTTTTTCTCTTAAATAAACTAAGTGTTGTGAATTGTGTACACGTACGCGTGACATGACTCTTGACACGCCAAACCACACGAGTATACGTATGCGTAACTCGATAATTCTTTAAGTACAAGCAAATCACGTAATTAAAAGCGGTAAAGGTAAAATGCATGTAGTTTCTAAATATGTAATTAAATAATTTAAGCCAAGTCTAAATTGTTAAGCGGCCGTGCTAGAACCACGGAATTCGGGAGTGCCTAACACCTTCTCCTGGGTTAACAGAATTCCTTACCTGGATTTCTGGGTCGCGGACTGTAATACAGAGTCAATATTTTCCTCGATTCGGGATTCTAACCGGTGACTTGGGACACCATAAATTATCCCAAGTGGCGACTCTGAATTTAATGTAAATAATCTCGTTTCGATTGTCCTTTAATTGGAAAAACTCCCTTATATACCATTTACGGGGTATAGGTAAAAAGGAGGTGTGACAATGAGCATTGGTAAAGTTAAGCCGAGCTCTGATACCATGTTGAAGAAACTCAACCGTGAAAGATCAGAAGTGAAGCAGAGGAAGATGCATAATCAATTGACTAAGCACTCACTAATTAACTGCTTACCTCTAAAAAATGTAGCAGATGTTGACAACTGTACTACTAACTAACTTCTAACAGTTGTACCTAACTTCCATAATGCCTTAACATCTCAACAGTGTACAACAAAAAATTATATTCAACTTGCATATAAGTTGTAGCTTTCGACTGAATTTGTATATATTTTGTTAAATATTTGGTTACTTTATGTAATTAATTAGAAAAACAAGCTAAAACTAGGTAAATATATTAAATTACTTGTGTTTTAGGCAAGTGAAATTACTGCTGAGAGTCCCAATAATCAATTCAAAGGCTTCATCTTATGAGAATATTAAGAAATATTGTTGGATGGTGGCAGGGGCAGAGGGAGAGTGTTATGTACGGGTTCGGATGAACCCAGTAGCTTTTGTTTAAACTTTGAATTTGTATTAGAAAATTCATTAAATATGTGTAAATACTCAATTGCGAAACTAGTAACTAATGAGCTATGAGATCGATTGCAAGTTCAGAACCCATAAACTTCAATTTCTAACTCCGCATCTGGATGGTGGTCTTACTTACACATTCTACCAATGAGTAAGAACATGTGTATACAAATATAATTCTAAAGAAAACACAATCAAGAACACAAAGTTCCTCCAAGATCCATTTATTTAATTTGTTACACTTGTTTTCAACAGTACTGTAACTATAAAGTTTTAAAGTCTAAAATCGTACCTGATCAGTTGTAGAACATAGTTCCAGTATTCTGTAGAAGGCCGCTTCAAGGAATCCTCCACAGTAGTTGAAGATAGTTTCTCTTTTCTGATATTAGAAAGGAAAAAAATCACTTTTGATAGACTGGAGAAAAAACATATTGGTTTCTTCTTAATTTGCAGAAACCTTTAAAGAGTTGTGTCTCTTCCCTTCTATATATATATATATATATATATATATACCAAGGGCTACAGGATCGCTTCGTAATAGAGCTCAGGAACGAATTAAAAGAACACCAGTCCTGGCCAGCTACTAAACTCTACAGTAATCCTTAAACCGCTAGGCTCCTCATAACCCTTCAACGGTCACCTGCCTAAACGGGTTTACGAGCCCCACCGGTTAGGTTGGCCTAACCAAGGTCTACTGTCAAGATTGGTAACTGCCTGATCTATATAGTTCTTAACCCAAAACCCCATCGGGTTGACACAGTAAACTCCTTACTACCAAGCATGCACAGTAAATAACCTTCGAAAACCAAGTTTAACACTTACATGTTTAGCCTATCATTTAGGCTATCAGTATTTGCAACAATAGAAAAGGGAAGGAGAAGAACAGTACCAGATCAGAGACCCTTAGTTGTGGCCAAGGGTGGCCAAGCAACCTTTTTGATTTTATTTCAAAATAGGAAATATTACAGAAGGGTTCTTTACAAGTGGAGAGAGAAACTAGAGAGAAGGCAGAGCTAATGTTTTGGCTAACGCCTGCCTCTAGAGAATGGAAAATGATCCTTATATAATGGATCAGTCTACAAACAAACAAAACTAAAAAGTAGAATTGGCCGACAAAATAATTACAGGTGTGGCCGAAAAGATAAAGTATATAATTACAAACGGACAGATTGCTTTATAAAAGCAGATTCCCTTCAATAATGGAGGGACCCTTTACTTTATTAAAATTATTTTTATTACCCCAAAAATTCATTGTATGGGGCCTTCTTATCATTCATCCCTTATCTTTCCCTTTGTCGTTTATCCTTACAGAAGATTCTTCTGTGATTTCCTTCAGTTTTGCAAGAAAATCTTCAATTTCTTCCATGTTTACTTCTGTGTCAGAAGTACTCTGTGCTTCTCCTGCTACACATACTCTTTCATCTGAAGCAGTTGCTAGTGAGGTCATAGATATATCATCCCCTATTCTTGCTTCAAAATATTTTGCAATATCCATCTTTATTTCCTCGAAGTATGAAGCGAAGATTTCTTTTTTGGATATGGCTCCCTTCTTCATTTGGAGCTTTTTGGTAACCTACTGGAAAGGGCTGATTTATCCTTCATTGACATCTGTCCTTTCTTGTTTGACATACACATCAATTGTCTTTAATTTGTTGAATTAATTCTTCACCAAATAATTTTTCCTGCTGGTTTGTTTGAACTAACTTTGTCCAGAATTTGTTATAAACAATTATTTGGAGACAAGGAACTCCTTTGCTGGTATAACCAATTTCTACATCCCATTTCATAATCCAAGGGATGGAAAATTCTATGAAAAAATACATAGCGGCAATTCCATCGTAAAAGATATTATCTTTTTGTAATGAAATAATTTTGGGAGATATATCTACCCATTGAGTATATAAACTCTTAAATAGAGGAGGAAGTATTTCTAATGATGGACCATATAATTTCCACCATTTAAAGAACCAATTTGGAATTTGCGGGTTGTTCATATTAGAACATAGCTTAACGAACCATGAGTGTTTCCTATTAGGATTCTCATAAAGGAAAGTTTTATTAAAACTTTCAACATAGTCCCAATAATTAAATTTGACTGAGACTTTCTGAACAGGATGAGTATATTCTCGATCCTTAAGGGTACTCATACCCCATTCATCTGCAGGTATAATCTTTTTTATAATAATTTTTGAAAAACTATAAGTTTTCTTGGTATTGGTAGGATAATAATGCTGAATTTCAGCTGATCCTGTTGTTGAGAGTATAATCTCATAGTGCATCCTGTATTTATAAGCAGGAGTAGCGTATGACGCTATATCAAAGTATCTGGTCATTAATTTCCATGGGTTATCCTTCCATTTAAGGTCGGATTGTTCCCAAAGAATTATTAACTCTTTTGTATCCTTTCGGTTATAAACCTCAAGGTTTTCGTTGCTATCCTCTGATATAACTGAGAAATAGATTGGTACATTAGATGATGTACCTTCAACTTTCTTGGATTGTATAAAATCCATGAACTCCTTATATAAAGGATGATCCGTATTACCTCCTGCTATATTAGCAACAATTAATTTTTGACTTCCCATTTGGGCGAGAATATTATTCCCTCTGCCTTCGGCAGATGCCCTTCCTCTTCCTCTTCCTCGAGGAGGTCTATATGTAGGCCTCATAACCTGTAGAACAAAATAAAGAACTATTAGTTCAAATATTCTCTTGTAAGAAAGTCAGGAAAGGTATTATCGGACCATTTTTTATATATTATCTCAAAATCAAAAGGGGATAATAAAGCTTGCCACCTTGGAAACATTTGTTTAGAAACATCATGTTTAAAATCTTTATTAAAGATAAACTTTGCCGCTTGACAATCAGTCTTAATAAGAAATTTTTGATTATATAAATCAGTTTGAAATTTCATAACACATTTGACAATAACAAGAATTTCTTTAGCTATAGTCGCATAATTTTTCTGGGAGTTATTTCATTTACCATAATAAAATTGAAAAAGATATTCTTGTTTATCTATTGGAGAACATTGTTTTAATATTCCTCCATAACCAATATCAGAGGCATCAGTTTCCACAACCTTTGCCCAAGCAGGATTGGCGAGAGTTAAACATGGAAGGTTATTAACCTTTTGTTTAATTCTCTTGACTGCTTCAGTATGACTGTCAGTCCAAACTTTAGGGTTATTCTTTAATCTTTTATAAAGAAGAGCAGATCTTTAGCAAGGTCCTTTATAAAAGGAGAAATGTAATTTAAGCTTCCTAGAAATCTTTGGAGCTGGGTTTTATCCGTAGTTATATCAGGGAACTTAGAAGCAAATTCAATACTTCTATTTATTGGAATAATCCTCCCATTTTCAATTTTATGACCCAAAAATCTTATAGAAGTTTGGAAAATCATCATTTTTGGTTTTGATATAACTAAACCATTTTGAATAATAATCTTTTTGAATAAGTCTAAATATTTGAAATGAGCTTCTAGATTTTTTGAAAATACTAGAATATCATCAATATAAACAATTATAAAATCCGTATAAGGAAGGAAAATATCATTCATAATTTTTTGAAATTCAGAGGGAGCATTTTTCAAACTAAAAGGCATAACATTCCATTCATATTGGCCCATTGGCACATTGAAAGAAGTTTTATATCTATCTGATTGAGATATCTGAATCTGCCAATAACCTAATTTTAAATCAAATTTTGAAAATATAATGGCATCATGAAGTCTATCCAGTAAATCCTTTTTATTGGGGATAGGATATCTAATCCATTTTAACACCTTATTAAGGGGTTTATAATTAATTACTAGTCTAGGAACTCCTCGTTCCTGCTCAGCATGCTTATTTACATAAAAAGCAGTACAATACCATTTGGATCTTGAGGGTCTAATTAAACCCTTTTGATGTAAGGAATAAATTTCCTTTTTGCATAACTCCAAATATTCAGAGTTCATTTGACAAGGTTGAGCCTTGGTAGGGATATTATCCTCAGAAAAGTCTTTTTCATATGGAAGACTTATAATATGCTTTTTTCTACTCCAAAATTGATTCGGATGGTCACCGCAAATAGAAGTAGAAAATTGGTTTTTGAGAAAATTGATTTTTTCTGCTAACTTGGGATTTTTTAAATCCTGTTCAATCGTAATGGAACAAATTTCATTTTTCAAAAACTCAATTTGATTGACTTTTGAAGAAAATAGTATTAGAAATAATCTCATTTAAAAATCTTTGGACAGGCTCAGTTATAAACTCAAAAGTGATACTCTTACTATTGTAAGTACCAGTGAAACTTTTTGTATCCCAATATAAAAAGAGCATTAATTTGATGAAAAATGGGACACTAAGTATTACTTCTTATTGAATGTCTTTTACCAAAACAAAACTCTCAGAAATGCATGTGTCTTGTTGGCAAATATAAGCTCTAGGTAATTTATATGAAATACCCATTGCACTACCACTAGCATTTTTTAAATGGTGAGTGGTTTTATGAAAATATCTGGAGGGTATAACTCCTTCTTTTACACAATTTAAATCTGCTCCACTATCAAATAGAGCAACAAACTCTTTTTTGAAATTGTAGTCCATTAAAAGAGTTATTTTTATTAAAAACTTTTGAGTGATAAAATATTGTAATTTTTCTAAAAATTCATCTTCAGGAAAATCCATTACTGCCAATTAAGTACTAGTAGTATTTTCTTCTGAAGGACTAGCAATATTATCTATCTTAGTAATTTTAATGCTGGTATCTGTATTAATTACCCCAGAATTTTCTAATTTGAAAATCCTTTCATCTAAAGCTACATTTGAAGCTTTTAATTCCGAGATTTCTTTCTTGAGATAACTTATCTCGGTACTTAAATCATAGACAGTAGCAAGCCTTTCAGGCTGGGACTTATTTTTCACCATTTTTTCTGATTTCAAACATGGTGTAAGGTCCTTTTTGAGATGGAATTTCTTCCACCTCTGTTCCTGTTCCTGGATTCGTAAGACTTTTATCTATTAGTTGGGACCTTAGTTCAGAGTCTTTAATAACCCTTAGTAGATCAATCAAATTGTCATTAGACAGAACATTGATCTTTAGGTCCCTAAATTGGGAGTAGATATTAAAAAGTTCATCGTCAGTATTACAACAATGATTTGAGCATTGTCCCTTATTACAGGAATCTTGCTCTTCTTCAGAAGATGAAGTATAACTTTCTTCATGAAGGACCCTTAGGTCTTCACTTGTTGATGAAGATCCTTCATCAGTATCAGATATTTCTGGAGAAGAATTCAAAAGAATCTTACATAAAGAATCTTTGATATGATCATCTAAATCCAGTTCTTTGATCTTGCAATATATTGCATAATGTCCTACTATTCCACATTTATAACAGGCCTGAGGATTTTTAGATTTAATAAAACCCTTTCTGGCTTTATGAAAAGCCTTTCTTCTTTGGGTTTTTTCATGTCGTTTCTACGGCGAACCCTTCTTCTTCTTGAAATCCTTTTTATGGGATTTCTTTCTTTTGGATGGTATATCAATGGCGACTTGTTCACAGAATTCACCTAGTTGTTGTCTCTCCGTGAGACGATGTTTCTTAATTTGTTGGTTTAGCTTGATCTCATTACACAGAGTTCTCCAATAGATAAACAAGAATTTCTTTTTCAATTTTATTCTGATAAATGGAATAACTCACAGAAAGATTATACGACTATAGCTAAAGAAATTCTTGCTCTTGTCAAATGTGTTATGAAATTTCAAACTGATTTATATAATCAAAAATTTCTCATTAAGACTGATTGTCAAGCGGCAAAGTTTACCTTTAATAAAGACTTTAAACATGATGTTTCTAAACAAATATTTGCAAGCTGGCAAGCTTTATTAACCCCTTTTGATTTTGAGATAATATATAAAAAAGGTCTGATAATACCCTTCCTGACTTTTTTACAAGAGAATATTTGAACTAATAGTTCTTTATTTTGTTCTACAGGTTATGAGGCCTACATATAGACCTCTTCGAGGAAGAGGAAGAGGAAGGGCATCTGCCGAAGGCAGAGGGAATAATATTCTCGCCCAAATGGGAAGCCAAAAATTAATTACTGCTAATATAACAGGAGGTAATACGGATCATCCTTTATATAAGGAATTCATGAATTTTATACAATCCAAGAAAGATGAGGGTACATCATCTAATGTACCAACCTATTCCTCAGTTATATCAGAGGATAGCAACGAAAACCTTGAGGTTTATAACCGAAAGGATACAAAAGAGTTAATAATTCTTTTGGAACAATCCGACCTTAAATGGAAGGATAACATATGGCAATTAATGACCATATACTTTGATACATCGTCATACGCGACTCCTGCTTATAAATACAGGATGCACTATGAGATTATACTCTCAACAACAGGATCAGCTCAAATTCAACATTTTTATCCTGCCAATACCAAGAAAACTTATAGTTTTTCAACAATTATTATCAAAAAGGTTATACCTGCAGATGAATGGGGTATGAGTACCCTTAAGGATCGAGAATATACTCATCCTAATCAAAAAGTCTCAGTCAAATTTAATTATTGGGACTATGTTGAAAGTTTTAATAAAACTTTCCTCTATGAGAATCCTAATAGGAAACACTCATGGTTCGTTAAGTTATGTTCTAATATGAACAACCAGCAAATTCCAAATTGGTTCTTTAAATGGTGAAAATTATATGGTCCATCATTAGAAATACTTCCTCCTCTATTTAAGAGTTTATATACTCAATGGGTAGATATATCTCCCAAAATTATTTCATTACAAAAGGATAATATCTTTTACGATGGAATTGTCTCTATGTATTTTTTCATAGAATTTTCCATCCCTTGAATTATGAAATGGGATGTAGAAATTGGTTATACCTGCGAAGGAGTTTCTTGTCTCCAAAGAATTGTTTATAACAAATTCTGGACAAAGTTAGTTCAAACAAACTAGCAGGGAAAATTATTTGGTGAAGAATTAATTCAATAAATTAAAGACAAAATTGATGTGTATGTCAAACAAGAAAGGGCAGATATCAATGAAGGAGAAATCAGCCCTTTCCAACAGGTTACCAAAAAGCTCCAAATGAAGAAGGGAGCCATATCAAAAAATAAATCCTCGCTTCATACTTCGAGGAAATAAAGAAGAATCTTCCAAAAATATTTGAAGCAAGAATATGGGATGATATATCTATGACCTCACTAGCAACTGCTTTAGATGAAGGAGTATGTGTAGCAGGAGAAGCACAGAGTACTTCTGACACAGAAGTAAACATGGAAAAAATTGAAGATTTTCTTGCAAAACTGAAGGAAATCACAGAAGAATCTTCTGTAAGGATAAACGACAAAGGCAAAGATAAGGTGTAAGCACGTGATTTTTGCTCTATATGAGAATTACTCCCAAAAAAATCAAAATAAAATAATTTTCCTTGGTGTGCCATTTTGAGAATTTTTGTGACATTTTTGGATAATTATTTGTATTTGTCTGTGCATGTTTATTTGTTAAAATAATAAAAAATACAAAATATATCGCATTTTGCATGTAGGATTTAATTCTACAATTTTTAGTAATTAAGTTTGTTTTACAAAAATTGAAAATTACAAAAATTGGCATCTTTTGCATTTTTAGCATTTAATGTCCAAATGTACAATTTTATGCTTAATTATTACTTAATTGTGCGTTAATCGTTATTGGGAGTTAATTTGCGCTTTTATAACTTAATTTAGTTCTATATAATAATTTAAGGATTTTTAAAATTTAGTTTTAGAAAATAAAAGAAGAAAAGAGAGCAAAAATATAAAGAAAATCGGAATTGGGCCTCTTCTTCAAATTCAAGCCACAGGCCCAAAAAATACCCAACCTTCCCCATGAACCGGTCCATCTCCACACGGGTCGACCCGGTCTGCCCCATAACCCCAATACCTAACCCCTCTTCATTTTTTCATTTTTTCCCCAAAAACAAAACAAAACAAAAAAACCAAACCCTAAAACTAAACTATCTGCCCCCCACCCTCTCTTCTTCTTCTCCAACTCCCCAAGCTCCCCAACCATGGCTACCCCTTCACGCCCACCATCGTCCCCCAACACCCACGAAGCCCAAGCCATGAACGACCTCCCCTTCAGCTTCGTCTCCTCACCCCAAGCCACGAAGCCCAAGCCATGGCAGCTTCTCCTTCACTCCTTGAACCACCCCAAACCACCATGAACGACCAGCCATGAACGACCCTTCTGCTTCATCTGCTCCATAGCAGCTAACGAACCAGTCCACCAGCGAGCTCACCTCCATGTCGTTGTTGTTTCTGTTCGTGAACGACCCTTTTCTTCACGACAAACAACCATTGCTTCATTTCCTTCAAAAAACAGGAGAACACCCTTGAGCTACCAAGGCCGAAAATCTCCAGCTGCTGCTGCGTTTTCACTGTCCGCCATGGCTGCTGTCGCTGCTGCTTCTTCCAGCTTCATCGACGATGCTATCGTTGCTGCTTCTTCCAGCTTCATCGACGATGCTCGTCGCTGCTGCTTCTCTTCCTTCTACCATGGCTACGTCAAGCTCGTCGAGCATTTGCTCCGCGTCCAGCTCCCTCGTTGCCCGCTGCTACTACTTCACTGCTACCATGGCTATGTCTTCTGCTTCGTTTTCAAATAACACCCAATAACCTCCTTCAGTTGCTTCTTAGGATCGTCTTCGTCGTCGTTTGTTCGAGTTTTGGTTGGGGTCGTCAAAATAGTCCATACATAGTTTGAGTTCGCCGTTGGTCAGTCGTTGTTCGTCGTTTCGATCCGGTTAGTGGGTTTTGAGTTTCACTTTTGTCCGTATTTTGTTTTTGATATTCTCAAATCTAAAATCGGTAAATGTTTGTTTTGTTCGTGTTCATTGTTTTGTTAGTTTTTCAGTTTGTTCATGTGAAATTGTTAATTTAATGTTTGTTAGATTCAAATTGAAGTTTAATTAATTATTTCTTCAGTTTGTTTCATGTGTTATGTATTTTTCAGAAATTGTTAATTTTGGTTAAATCATTTGAATCCGTCATGTTTGTTGTTTAAAATAGATTTAATTCATGTTCATCTTTGTTTGAAGTTCGTTTTTAATCTAGTGATTTAATGAGAGTTTATGTTTTTGTTTTTGACTTGTTGATTTAGTTGGAATCATGTATCTTTGTTGTTAATATTGTTGTCTCTTTTTCATTCATTTTTTGTCTAAGTTAACCAGGATTGGTTCCCAATATGGTTAATTTATTCACATTAATTTGATGTTGTTCAATTTGTGTTCATGTGATTTGTTGTTGAATTTGTTTAGAAATTGGTCATATTGGCTATATTTTGGTTGAGATTGATTAGGTGAATTGGTTATAGCTGATGCGGTAGTTTGGTAAATTGCAGTACGTTCAGGGGTAAAATGGTAATTGCAATAAGGTCGGAGGGGTAGTTTTGGAATTGAACATTTTGAATAATTCTTTATGTTAAGCATGGGGGACAAGATGTAATGGGGTGAGGTTGATATAATTGTTTAATATAATGGGGGACAAGACGTAATGTAGTGAGGGAAATATTATATTTATTTAATGTAGTGGGGGACAAAGCATGTAGGCATGGGGGACAAGGGTTTAAAATAAGGAAAACATTAAGTAGTGGGGACAAAGCATGCAATTGGGGGAATATTTCGGGTTGGGGATTCAAGACAAGAGTCTTGTTATATATAGGGTCATTTGACACATTATTGGGAGGAGGATTTTTACACTTGAAGGCTTTAAGACTTGAGAAAGGGCTTTAAGACTTGAATAAAAGGAGAGCTTTAAGACTGGAGAGAGGAAGACTTAGGCTTGAACTTGAAAGATTTTTTAGGATTATTTTTGAGAGAGAAATACATTCTGAAAATCTGAAGAGAGTGTGGTAGAGTTTAAAAAGAGAAAACAAAAACAAAGTGAGAAACGAGTCTAGTTTCGGATTTAATACACGCGTGGGTTGTTGCTGTTTAGTTTGTTTACAAACTTTTGGGTTTGCTCTATTGAGCTTGTTTGGTTTTCTTCAAATCTTTCTGGGCCTTGAATCTGGTTCGAATTGCTGCTGTTGGGTTGTTGTTGCGTTGCTGTGTTATTACTGTTGCTGACTCCTACTTCTCTTCTTCTTGTATTGCCATTTCCAGGTACACATTTGTACACTTTTGGCTTGAAGCGAAATGAAATATTAACCATGCTTTGTTCCTGTTGAATTCCTCCTGTTTAGATTTGTGTTTGAATATAATTTTTTCTTTCTTTGTATAAAAATGTAGTTGTTTGATTAATGAATAATGGGGTCGCATGTATAATAACTCCTTCATCTAATAATGTTAGTTTAAATTAATCAAAGAATAGTTAATCTGTTTTGATATTATTATGTGTCAATCTAATGTTCTAATGTTATTAAATAATAGAATACAGAATGAAAGCAATCTCTCTTTGTACAAACTCGATTGCAGTTTTCCATTTGCATTAGCCGCAAACTAATAACTAATAAGTTACGTCTTTTTCAGCATGTAATTAGTTAAGGGATTTTCTTTTATTTTAGAGACGAACTTAATAGAAGAAATGTAGTCACTATAGGTTCATCCTTTTAAATAAAAATGAGACGAGCCTCGCCAAATAAAATGCACAGATTGCGGGGCCCTCACTAATTGGTCATAATAAATACTTAGAATTTGGGATGGACTGTTTAGTGAATTTCACTTCCTTCCCCAAAGATAATAACGCGCTAGACTCTTTAGGCGCGATTTAATTAATCTTACCTTCTTAAACTCGGGTGCGCATTTCATGCGACCCAAATCTAAATCCCAAAACATTGAATAAAAATGTGTTCCGGATTGCGGGTGCATTTCATGTGACGAACTCCAAAGACATGTTTTAAACGATGTTCACATTCTTTTAAAAAATATAATAATAAAAGCGGTAAAGAGTTAAAACTTGCTCATGAGCGCATAATTGTATAAAATCAGATAAACAAGCCGAATATGACAGTTGAGCGACCGTGCTAGAACCACAGAACTCGGGAATGCCTAACACCTTCTCCCGGGTTAACAGAATTCCTTATCCGGATTTCTGGTTCGCGGATTATAATACAGAGTCATTCTTTTCCTCGATTCGGGATTAAAATTGGTGACTTGGGACACCCTAAATCTCCCAAGTGACGACTATGAAATAAACAAACAAATCCCGTTTCGATTGTCCTTTAATTGGAAAAACCCCTTCACCCCCTGCTGGGGACGGAAAAAGTAGGTGTGACAGCTCTGGCGACTCTGTTGGGGATCAAATAACCCAGAACCACTGGTTCAGGGTTAGAAATTCGAGCTTATATAAATTGTTATATTTGGTTTTATCTGATTTTGTTACATGTTTTGGCTCAATGTGCTAATTGGTTGCCTTTTACCGCTTTGATATTACGTGAACTGTATATAAACTGTGCCGAAACTCATCTTCTCTCTGAGTCTTCTGAATCATGAAGAAGGGTGTACTTCGTACGACTTCTTTTCCGTATAGTGTCAAATCCCAATTTAGAACGAGGTTTGGACAAGTAGCTAAGCCGGTGAAGCTTCTATATTCCCGGTACGCTGCCCCCCCCTCGGCTCGAGCTGTCCACTCGGGTAAGCCAGGTCTAGAACAAACACCCAAGTTCTGAACCTAGTATAACAAAGCCACATGACGGATCCCTAGTAGGAACACTTATCTGCATCATGTGCATTTTTGACTTAGGGGACTCAACACAGGAGTTGGGTCCGTCTAGGACTAGCAACCTGAAATGAAAAGACCATCCTGCTGCATCCTGTGGCTTTATGCATTTACTTGTTTCAGACTTGCATGCTGACCGGCTTCAAAAATCGGGAATATTGGAAAATTGCGAAAAAGAAGGAAGTAATTGTGTAGAGAGTTAATTGCCTATTTTAGAAAAAAAAAACCAATGCCCCAAATACTGGCGAAATTCTGCCGAAATTTTGGAAAAAAATGAAAAAAAAGAAAAATATTTTTTTATATAGTTTGTTTCACTCAAAAAAAAAAGCAAAAGAAAAAAAAGAAAAGAGTCTCTTATTTTTAGGTTGAAGAATAGGTTAGTCATTTTGTTGAAACGAAAAAAAATCTTCACTTTGTCTTGTTTTCAAAATGAAAAAAAAAAAAAAAGAAAACAAAAAATAGTTTGTCTTGCCATGAAAAATGAAAATGAAAAAAGAGTCTTGTTTTTAAAATGTTTTTTTTATTTATTTGTTTATAAAAATGTCAAAAATGAAAAAAAGGGGTCTTGCGTTGAAAGTGGTTTTATTATTTGTTGCAAATATATATATAAATCCAAAAAGTTTTTCTTTATTTAGTTTTATTATTTGTTGCAAATATATATATATCCAAAAAGTTTTTCTTTATGTCCAATATATATATATATATCTTTATTTGTTGCAAAAAATATTTGTCTTGCCAAAAAGTCTAGAAAAGTTTTTTAGACCCCCAATTTTCAAAACAAAAAATCCAAAAATATTTTCCATTATTGACTTCTTTAGAAAGTCTTTTTAATTATTTAAAAAAAATATTTTCTTTTAATTTCTTCCAAAAAATCAGAAAATATTTTCATTCTTCTTTCAAAATTGAAAAGAAAAGTCAAAATTCAAAAAAAAAAATTTAGAAGCATTTCTTTCATTGAAAGTAAAATTCCAAAAATATTTTCTTAGAAATCCTTCTTTGCAAAAATGCTCCCTTTCTTCTTTATAAGTCTTTCCTTCAAAAAAAAAAGTTAGTTCATTTACTTATTCATGATCTTCCCGAACTACGCGGGTTTGATTCTCACCGGATGTGAGATACGTAGGCAACCCTCATCGGGTCCAACCCCCCCTTTTTTGCTAAAATAGCCAAAAACAAATAAATAAATAAAAAACATGTCAAAATTTTTCATGAATAAGTCGGGTGATTGCTGTTTTGTCATAAATAGTCGAATGTTCCCGAAAGGGACGCCGGAGGGCTGACTTGGCATAAACAGCCACCTTTTGGGTCATGTTTAAGATTTGGTCCAGTTGACCCACACAACCTTAAAAATATTCATCCCCGAGACGTTGAAAGGCCGTGTTTGCAATATTGAGTTTTCTAATTTGAAAAACGATAAAAAGAGTCATAAATAAGTCGGGTGATGCTGGTTTTGTCAAAAATAGCCAAATGTTCCCGAGAGGGACGCCGGAAGGCTAACTTTGCATAAACAGCCACTTTTTGGGTCATGTTTAGGATTTTGGTCCAGTTGACCCACACAGCCTTAAAAATCTTCGTCTCCGAGGCGCTGAAGGGCCGTGTTTGCAACACCAGGTTTTTATTGTAATTTGAGGGGAAAAAAAAACAAAGAGCCAGCGGTCAGATGAATACCGTTTGGATGTTTAGTCAAAAATAAGTCGAGCTAGCTTCGGCCGCGTCTTAAACCGTTCTTGCCGAAATAGCCTTAGAGTATCTTTCAGTTGTCGAAAGGCTATTTTCGTAAAAGAACAGACGAATTTGTAAAGTGTAATAAAATAATGCTCCCCGACCTCAAAATTCATGTGAAATTTGGAAGGGGCCACATTTGCAAAAATAACTGTTTGGTTGCATTTGTCAAACAGAGAAAGGAAGCTGGCCATTTGTTTTGGAGTTTGTAAATCTTTTGATTAGAATATGTGGGCTGTTTGATTTTCGAGTTTGTAGGTCATCTTCAAACCTTTGAAACCCAGTTTGTTTTAATATGAAAATTGTGAAAAAAAAATGTTTATT
The DNA here is from genome assembly GCF_000715075.1 of Nicotiana tabacum. Taxonomy (NCBI): domain Eukaryota; kingdom Viridiplantae; phylum Streptophyta; class Magnoliopsida; order Solanales; family Solanaceae; genus Nicotiana; species Nicotiana tabacum. Next base: position 47,706,638 of record NC_134099.1, on the reverse strand, counting down.
ATTGTTTATCTTTTATTGTCCGAACTATGCAAGGTCTGATTCATGCGGGGTCATGATACGTAGGCAATCTCCATAAGATTCGACCACAACAAAAAAATGAATGAAAAAAAAGAAAGAAAAAAAAGAAAGAAAAAAAAAGAAAAGAAAAAGAAAAAGAAAGAAAAAGATTTTGTTAATAATGGGGACCGACGGAGTCCATTCTAACCTGTTTTGCTTTGAATCACAAAGAAAGTTAAGGTGGTTGGTTTGTGGTAAGCCGGAAATACAAGACCCAGAAGCACACTTTGCGGGGATCAGGCCTGATAACAGCAGCACTCGAATCCTATTGGGGACTTGTTGACTAAGGTTGATAATATTGAAATTGGCAATGGTCTGGGCAATACTGATGCGAGGCTCAGTGGCTAAGATGCCAGGATGCTCCGTTCTTTGGTTAGCAAGAGAGAAGCTTGTGGTGGCTTATTTTGTTGTCATTTCTGTTGACCGGATTATTCTTAGGGTTGTAATCCGGATATTGTCTTGTGTCAAACTTCCTTATCTTTCCATTTGTCATAGCGATTTATTTAAGTTTTGTCCAGTTTGTTTTAGGATTTTATTCTGGTTTGTTTTGTTTGTCTTGTTATTCAAACCATTCCACCGGTAGTCTAAAGCAAATCCGGTCTTTTATTATTTCCAGTCATCTTTTTGTTTAGTCCTTTTATCATTTTTATTCAACGCCGATTCTAGTGACATGACATGCGCACACAGTTTGGGACTAATCTTAAAAGTTAATCATAAAACCCCGGAAAGGTGATCAGAACATTTAAAGGAAATAAGGACGGTTGAGATTATTCGAAGCTCGAGTCATGTGGAACTAGGGCAAGTAAAACACAAAGAAAACCGTTTAAAAGCAAGATTCGCCAAATTGGCATGAGGGTCGTTCATGATAATGAGAGTGAGAGTGTCGCCCAACGGTGCTTTAGAAATGACAAATGAAAAGCAAATGTTGAATATAATTGTCAAGTCCAGCACCATCAGAAGAGACTATAAATCTATGTTCAATTGTGTTGTTTGCACTTGGCATGTTTTGAAGACTGGAATGACCAAGGCATTTCGTTCTGCTACCTAAATACTTTATCCTTCGTTACCCCTTTTTGAGCCTTGTTTATTTTTTTCTTTCATACCCCTCTTTCGGAATCAGTAGCAAATAGTAGAAACACAAACGTAAAAAGATAAGAAAAGAAAAAGAAAAAGAAAAACACAAAAAAGAAAAAAAAATTAACAAAACGACAAAAGAAAAATGAAAAAAAAGAAGAAAAGAAAAATGATAACAAAAAAAACAAAAGAAAGTCAGAAGAAAACAGAGGAATTGGGAACTACGTTCGATCTGATTCCTCAAAGAGGATACGTAGGCGCCTCACGGCTCGGTCATGGTGTTAAAAGTTAAAAAAAAAGAAAAAAAATCCCCAAGCAAGAAATTGGGGCAAGGGTTGCGCTTGTTGTAAACAAATATGGTTCCGAAAGTTGTAATTTTGAACCTCAAATTGATTTGTTTTTGAGCCTTTAATAACCTTTCTTTCTAGCCTATCCAAAACCCACATCAGTCTTCAAAAGATTCCAAGTCAGACAAATGAGAGTCTTACCGGTGAACATAACACTCTATTCCACAATAGAAAGGACTCTAATCCCCAGCAAAAAGAGTCATATCGGCAACACTCCAAATCCCCAGCTGGAAAGTGATACAAATGAGAGTCTTATCGGTGAAAATCTTTACGGACACCATAAGGCGATGAAAGCTGAGAGAAAAACCAAAATGAGAGAGGCTTGATAGTGAAAACCCTTTGGGCACTACAAGTCAAATAAGATTGAGAATCAGATGGGAAATCGCCAAATGAAGATCTTGAAAGATGATTGACGGCGGAGGATAGGCCACATGTGCATGTCATGATTATTAGAGTCGGTATCTGCGTTTGATAGACTTTTATTTATAGTTTCTCTTGTTAAAGAGTCATCTTTTTCCTTTGTCTTTTATTTAGTTCCCTTTTTGTTTATCTTTCTCCTTTCATAGAAACATTCCCAGTAGAGTCTGTTTGGTCAGAACAAGTGAGAAATGACTTCAAAATAGGCCATCAACTTTCCAATCATGCAAGATGAGATCTGACTAGTACATCCAAGTGGTATAGTCAGCAAGGAACAAGCGCGAGGCCAGTGTCAAGAAATATATCCCCAGCAAGAGGGAATTGACAAAAGGATTGACGAGTGTCAAGAGGGATACCCTTGCCGAAATCAAAGGTTATAAACCTCAAGGCCAAGGCCTGTGGACAAATCAAGAAGAGCAATGGGCATGATTTGGGAAATTCATGCGAGACTAAAAGGTCGGAAAAATGAAAGTTTCCGAACTATGCCACAAAAGAAGAGGGATATCTCCAGCAGAAAGGGATCATTCCCAGCAAATAATATCATCCCCGCAAGTTTTTTGGAACGCAGAGCAGGGAAGGAGAAAGGGAAAAGCCCTCCCAGTAGGAGTATCATGACCAACCACCGCGTTTTAAACTAACAAATTTTGTTTGATTTGAAACAGGTAAAGGAAATGGCATTGATGACAGAAATGCATGCCACAAGGGAGATTATCAAACTGGGGCAGAAATTTTCCTTTCATTTAGAAAATTTTCTGAAAGTCAGATACCCATTTGGGGAAGAATAAAGATAGCACCAGTCTCAAGGGAAGTGGTCTTTGAACCAGTTTTACCGCATCATAACAAGTTTTAATAAAGTTGTTCCCCAGCGGACAGAACAAAAGGATGAAACTTGTGCTCGGAGAAAGCAAAAGGCAAGTATCATTCCCAGCAGCCTTCCGAAGAGTGAAGCACTAGTTCTGAAGGAATCAAAATCTTCCAACAGTGTTATCCTCAACAGCGTTATCCCCGGCTGATAACATTTTATCCCCAGTAATGTTGAAAGAGAAAAGTTTTGAAGGAAGTAGCTTTGGAGAAAAGGGGAAGAAAGGAGACTCCCCAATAATATTATTCCCCAACAGGAACAAAGCAGCGCAAGGGAAAAAGAAAAGAAAAAAAGGAATTACAAAGGTAAGTTTCTCAAACCTTTGATCTTTACATTTTCCTCCTAGGATAAAAGTCCTAGTCTGATGAAATTTTCTCCTGAGATATCAAATTTTAGTCCAATGAATCTTTCTCCAAAGCTCGAAAGGAGCTAGATTTATTTTTAAAAATATTAGAGTTGAAGTCAGGAGCCCGCCTGGAGAATGGAGGTGTTAAAATTTTGAGGAAGTTGTTGAAGTCAGGAGCCCGCCTAGAGAATGGAGGCTGAATATATTTTGAAACGTTGAAGAAGTCAGGAGCCCGCCTGGAGAATAGAGGTTGTTAAATTTTAAGTTGGAGAAGTCAGGAGCCCGCCTGTAGAACGGAGGTTGTTATATTTTAAGTTGAAGAAGTCAGGGGCCCGCCTGAAGAGAGGAAAGGCGTTTTATTTTCAAAGTTATTGTTGAAGTCAGGAGCCCGCCTGAAGAGAGGAATGACGTTTTATTTTTCAAAATTGTTGTTGAGGTCAGGAGCCCGCCTGAAGAGAGGAAAGACGTTTATTTTTCAAAGGTTGTTGTTGAAATCAGGAGCCCGCCTAAAGAGAGAAAAGGCGTTTTATTTTCAAAGTTGTTTGTTGAAGTCAGGAGCACGCCTGAAGAGAGGAATAGCATTTTATTTTTCAAAATTGTTGTTGATGTCAGGAGCCCGCCTGAAGAGAGGAAAGGCGTTTATTTTTCAAGGTTGTTGTTGAAATCAGGAGCCCGCCTGAAGAGAGGAAATGCGTTTTATTTTTAAAAGTTGTTGAAATTTCGCCAGCCTAAAGAAAAGAATGGCATTTTTATTTTAAAGTTGTGGTTGAAGTCAGGAGCCCTCCTGAAGAGAGGAATGGCGTTTTATTTTTCAAAATTGTTGTTGAGGTCAGGAGCCCGCCTGAAGAGAGGAAAGACGTTTATTTTTCAAGGTTGTTGTTGAAATCAGGAGCCCGCCTGAAGAGAGGAAAGGCGTTTTATTTTTAAAAGTTGTTGAAATTTCGTCATCCTAAAGAAAGGAATGACATTTTTATTTTAAAGTTGTTATTGAAGTCAGGAGCCCGCCTGAAGAGAGGAAAGGCGTTTTATTTTCAAAGTTGTGTGTTGAAGTCAGGAGCCCGCCTGAAGAAAGGAATGACATTTTATTTTCAAAGTTGTTGAAATCAAGAGCCCGCCTGAAGAGAGGAAAGGCGTTTTATTTTTTTATTTTTTTTAAAAAGTTGTTGAAATCTCGCCAACCTAAAGAAAGGAATGACATTTTATTTTCAAAGTTGTTGAAGTCAGAAGCCCGCTTGAAGAGAGGAAAGGCGTTTTATTTTTCAAAATTGTTGTTGAGGTCAGGAGCCCGCCTGAAGAGAGGAAAGGCGTTTTATTTTTAAAAGTTGTTGAAATTACGCCAGCCTAAAGAAAGGAATGGCATTTTTATATTAAAGTTGTTGTTGAAGTCAGGAGCCCGCCTAAAAAGAGGAATGACATTTTATTTTCAAAGTTGTTGTTGAGGTCAGGAGCCCGCCTGAAGAGAGGAAAGGCGTTTATTTTTCAAGGTTGTTGTTGAAATCAGGAGCCCGCCTGAAGAAAGGAATGACATTTTATTTTCAAAGTTGTTGAAGTCAGGAGCCCGCCTGAAGAGAGGAAAGGCGTTTTATTTTTTTATTTTTTTAAAAAAGTTGTTGAAATCTCGCCAACCTAAAGAAAGGAATGACATTTTATTTTCAAAGTTGTTGAAGTCAGAAGCACGCCTAAAGAGAGGAAAGGCGTTTTATTTTTCAAAATTGTTGTTGAGGTCAGGAGCCCGCTTGAAGAGAGGAAAGGCGTTTTATTTTTAAAAGTTGTTGAAATTACGCCAGCCTAAAGAAAGGAATGACATTTTTATTTTAAAGTTGTTGTTGAAGTCAGGAGCCCGCCTGAAGAGAGGAATGACATTTTATTTTCAAAGTTGTTGTTGAGGTCAGGAGCCCGCCTGAAGAGAGGAAAGGCGTTTATTTTTCAAGGTTGTTGTTGAAATCAGGAGCCCGCCTGAAGAGAGGAAAGACGTTTTATTTTTAAAAGTTGTTGAAATTTCGCCAGCCTAAAGAAAGGAATGACATTTTTATTTTAAAGTTGTTATTGAAGTCAGGAGCCCGCCTGGAGAATGGAGGCTGAATATATTTTGAAACGTTGAAGAAGTCAGGAGCCCGCCTGGAGAATAGAGGTTGTTAAATTTTAAGTTGGAGAAGTCAGGAGCCCGCCTGTAGAACGGAGGTTGTTATATTTTAAGTTGAAGAAGTCAGGAGCCCGCCTGAAGAGAGGAAAGGCGTTTTATTTTCAAAGTTATTGTTGAAGTCAGGAGCCCGCCTGAAGAGAGGAATGACATTTTATTTTCAAAGTTGTTGTTGAGGTCAGGAGCCCGCCTGAAGAGAGGAAAGGCGTTTATTTTTCAAGGTTGTTGTTGAAATCAGGAGCCCGCCTGAAGACAGGAAAGGCGTTTTATTTTTAAAAGTTGTTGAAATTTCGCCAGCCTAAAGAAAGGAATGACATTTTTATTTTAAAGTTGTTATTGAAGTCAGGAGCCCGCCTGGAGAATGGAGGCTGAATATATTTTTGAAACGTTGAAGAAGTCAGGAGCCCGCCTGGAGAATAGAGGTTGTTAAATTTTAAGTTGGAGAAGTCAGGAGCCCGCCTGTAGAACGGAGGTTGTTATATTTTAAGTTGAAGAAGTCAGGAGCCCGCCTGAAGAGAGGAAAGGCGTTTTATTTTCAAAGTTATTGTTGAAGTCAGGAGCCCGCCTGAAGAGAGGAATGACGTTTTATTTTTCAAAATTGTTGTTGAGGTCAGGAGCCGGCCTGAATTGAGGAAAGGCGTTTATATTTCAAGGATGTTGTTGAAATCAGGAGCCCGCCTAAAGAGAGAAAAGGCGTTTTATTTTCAAAGTTGTTTGTTGAAGTCAGGAGCACGCCTGAAGAGAGGAATGACATTTTATTTTTCAAAATTGTTGTTGATGTCAGGAGCCCGCCTGAAGAGAGGAAAGGCGTTTATTTTTCAAGGTTGTTGTTGAAATCAGGAGCCCGCCTGAAGAGAGGAAATGCGTTTTATTTTTAAAAGTTGTTGAAATTTCGCCAGCCTAAAGAAAGGAATGACATTTTTATTTTAAAGTTGTGGTTGAAGTCAGGAGCCCGCCTGAAGAGAGGAATGGCGTTTTATTTTTCAAAATTGTTGTTGAGGTCAGGAGCCCGCCTGAAGAGAGGAAAGACGTTTATTTTCAAGGTTGTTGTTGAAATCAGGAGCCCGCCTGAAGAGAGGAAAGGCGTTTTATTTTTAAAAGTTGTTGAAATTTCGTCAGCCTAAAGAAAGGAATGGCATTTTTATTTTAAAGTTGTTATTGAAGTCAGGAGCCCGCCTGAAGAGTGGAAAGGCGTTTTATTTTCAAAGTTATGTGTTGAAGTCAGGAGCCCGCCTGAAGAAAGGAATGACATTTTATTTTCAAAGTTGTTGAAGTCAGGAGCCCGCCTGAAGAGAGGAAAGGCGTTTTATTTTTTTATTTTTTTAAAAAAGTTGTTGAAATCTCGCCAACCTAAAGAAAGGAATGACATTTTATTTTCAAAGTTGTTGAAGTCAGAAGCCCGCCTGAAGAGAGGAAAGGCGTTTTATTTTTCAAAATTGTTGTTGAGGTCAGGAGCCCGCCTGAAGAGAGGAAAGGCGTTTTATTTTTAAAAGTTGTTGAAATTACGCCAGCCTAAAGAAAGGAATGGCATTTTTATTTTAAAGTTGTTGTTGATGTCAGGAGCCCGCCTAAAGAGAGGAATGACATTTTATTTTCAAAGTTGTTGTTGAGGTCAGGAGCCCGCCTGAAGAGAGGAAAGGCGTTTATTTTTCAAGGTTGTTGTTGAAATCAGGAGCCCGCCTGAAGAAAGGAATGACATTTTATTTTCAAAGTTGTTGAAGTCAGTAGCCCGCCTGAAGAGAGGAAAGGCGTTTTATTTTTTTATTTTTTTTAAAAAGTTGTTGAAATCTCGCCAACCTAAAGAAAGGAATGGCATTTTATTTTCAAAGTTGTTGAAGTCAGAAGCCTGCCTGAAGAGAGGAAAGGCGTTTTATTTTTCAAAATTGTTGTTGAGGTCAGGAGCCCGCCTGAAGAGAGGAAAGGCGTTTTATTTTTAAAAGTTGTTGAAATTACGCCAGCCTAAAGAAAGGAATGGCATTTTTATTTTAAAGTTGTTGTTGAAGTCAGGAGCCCGCCTGAAGAGAGGAATGACATTTTATTTTCAAAGTTGTTGTTGAGGTCAGGAGCCCGCCTGAAGAGAGGAAAGGCGTTTATTTTTCAAGGTTGTTGTTGAAATCAGGAGCCCGCCTGAAGAAAGGAATGACATTTTATTTTCAAAGTTGTTGAAGTCAGTAGCCCGCCTGAAGAGAGGAAAGGCGTTTTATTTTTTTATTTTTTTTAAAAAGTTGTTGAAATCTCGCCAACCTAAAGAAAGGAATGGCATTTTATTTTCAAAGTTGTTGAAGTCAGAAGCCTGCCTGAAGAGAGGAAAGGCGTTTTATTTTTCAAAATTGTTGTTGAGGTCAGGAGCCCGCCTGAAGAGAGGAAAGGCGTTTTATTTTTAAAAGTTGTTGAAATTACGCCAGCCTAAAGAAAGGAATGGCATTTTTATTTTAAAGTTGTTGTTGAAGTCAGGAGCCCGCCTGAAGAGAGGAATGACATTTTATTTTCAAAGTTGTTGTTGAGGTCAGGAGCCCGCCTGAAGAGAGGAAAGGCGTTTATTTTTCAAGGTTGTTGTTGAAATCAGGAGCCCGCCTGAAGAGAGGAAAGGCGTTTTATTTTTAAAAGTTGTTGAAATTTCGCCAGCCTAAAGAAAGGAATGACATTTTTATTTTAAAGTTGTTATTGAAGTCAGGAGCCCGCCTGGAGAATGGAGGCTGAATATATTTTGAAACGTTGAAGAAGTCAGGAGCCCGCCTGGAGAATAGAGGTTGTTAAATTTTAAGTTGGAGAAGTCAAGAACCCGCCTGTAGAACGGAGGTTGTTATATTTTAAGTTGAAGAAGTCAGGAGCCCGCCTGAACAGAGGAAAGGCGTTTTATTTTCAAAGTTATTGTTGAAGTCAGGAGCCCGCTTGAAGAGAGGAATGACGTTTTATTTTTCAAAATTGTTGTTGAGGTCAGGAGCCCGCCTGAAGAGAGGAAAGGCGTTTATTTTTCAAGGTTGTTGTTGAAATCAGGAGCCCGCCTGAAGAGAGGAATGTCGTTTTATTTTTAAAAGTTGTTGAAATTTCGCCAGCCTAAAGAAAGGAATGACATTTTTATTTTAAAGTTGTGGTTGAAGTCAGGAGCCCGCCTGAAGAGAGGAATGGCGTTTTATTTTTCAAAATTGTTGTTGAGGTCAGGAGCCCGCCTGAAGAGAGGAAAGACGTTTATTTTTCAAGGTTGTTGTTGAAATAAGGAGCCCGACTGAAGAGAGGAAAGGCGTTTTATTTTTAAAAGTTGTTGAAATTTCGTCAGCCTAAAGAAAGGAATGGCATTTTTATTTTAAAGTTGTTATTGAAGTCAGGAGCCTGCCTGAAGAGAGGAAAGACGTTTTATTTTCAAAGTTGTTTGTTGAAGTCAGGATCCCGCCTGAAGAAAGGAATGACATTTTATTTTCAAAGTTGTTGAAGTCAGGAGCCCGCCTGAAGAGAGGAAAGGCGTTTAATTTTTTATTTTTTTAAAAAAGTTGTTGAAATCTCGCCAACCTAAAGAAAGGAATGGAATTTTATTTTCAAAGTTGTTGAAGTCAGGAACCCGCTTGAAAAGAGGAAAGGCGTTTTATTTTTCAAAATTGTTGTTGAGGTCAGGAGCCCGCCTGAAGAGAGGAAAGGCGTTTTATTTTTAAAAGTTGTTGAAATTTCGCCAGCCTAAGGAAAGGAATGACATTTTTATTTTAAAGTTGTTGTTGAAGTCAGGAGCCCGCCTGAAGAGAGGAATGACATTTTATTTTTCAAAATTGTTGTTGAGGTCAGGAGCCCGCCTGAAGAGAGGAAAGACGTTTATTTTTCAAGGTTGTTGTTGAAATCAGGAGCCCGCCTGAAGAGAGGAAAGGCGTTTTATTTTTAAAAGTTGTTGAAATTTCGCCAGCCTAAAGAAAGGAATGACATTTTTATTTTAAAGTTGTTATTGAAGTCAGGAGCCCGCCTGAAGAGAGGAAAGGCGTTTTATTTTCAAAGGTTATGTGTTGAAGTCAGGAGCCCGCCTGAAGAAAGGAATGACATTTTATTTTCAAAGTTGTTGAAGTCAGGAGCCCGCCTGAAGAGAGGAAAGGCGTTTTATTTTTTTATTTTTTTAAAAAAGTTGTTGAAATCTCGCCAACCTAAAGAAAGGAATGACATTTTATTTTCAAAGTTGTTGAAGTCAGAAGCCCGCCTGAAGAGAGGAAAGGCGTTTTATTTTTCAAAATTGTTGTTGAGGTCAGGAGCCCGCCTGAAGAGAGGAAAGGCGTTTATTTTTCAAGGTTGTTGTTGAAATCAGGAGCCCGCCTGAAGAGAGGAAAAACGTTTTATTTTTAAAAGTTGTTGAAATTTCACCAACCTAAAGAAAGGAATGTCATTTTTATTTTAAAGTTGTTATTGAAGTCAGGAGCCCGCCTGAAGAGAGGAATGACATTTTATTTTCAATGTTGTTGTTGAGGTCAGGAGCCCGCCTGAAGTGAGGAAAGGCGTTTTATTTTTCAAAGTTGTTGAAGTCAGGAGCCCGCCTGAAGAGAGGAAAGGCGTTTTATTTTTAAAAGTTGTTGAAATCTCGCCAGCCTAAAGAAAGGAATGACATTTTATTTTCAGAGTTGTTTGTTGAAGTCAGGAGCCCGCCTGAAGAGAGGAAAGACGTTTTATTTTTCTAAGTTGTTGAAGTCAGGAGCCCCCTCCTGAAGAGAGGAAAGGCGTTTTATTTTTCAAAGTTGTTTGTTGAAGTCAGGCGCCCACCTGTATAACGAGAGGAATACTTTTCAGTCTTATACTGCAGATTTTGAAGTCAGTAACCCCACCGGAAGGCAGAAGGTTACAACAGGAATCCCCAGCAGGAAACAATAAAAATCTCAGCACCGGAAAGCAGAAGGTGGCAACAAGAGGTCCTAGCACAAATTCAAGTGCATGAGTCAAAAGGAAGAAAAGACGTGTTTTGAAAGAAGCGGCCTGTGAACATTAAATTATGCCCAACATAACAAATCTGATGAAGAAAGTCGTATCTCCAGAGGAACCACCGAAAAGCATAATGAAGAAAGCCATGTCCCTAGCGGACCGAGCAAAATGATGAAACTGATATTCAGAAAGGCAAAAGGCCAGTGGCATCCCCAAGTTCTCGAAAGAAAAGCACCGGAAGAAACACAAGCCGACAAGAAAGCAAGGCAACAAGAACTAGTTGAAGATAGATGAGATCTTATGATCCGTAGTCTAGCCTAGCTTCTTGTTTTCTTATAAGCACGGTGTAACAAGGAGATCGGTAAGCAGTGGTAATAGCATGCAACAGCAGTAACCTTGCAGTCCCAGGGTAGTCCCAGCTACCAAAACTTCCCGAACTACATTAACCTGATTCCCCTTTAGCCGGGGATATGTAGGAAACCTTTGAATCAAAGGTTAGGTTAAATCTTTTTCAAAAAATGCTTCGTACGGAGTACTCGGATGGGCAAAAATCGCTCACTTTATCTTTGCACGAAAACCCTTCGTGTCTTCGGGCAAAGAGGGGCAGCTGTAAGCACGTGATTTTTGCCCTATATGAGAATTACTCCCAAAAAATTCAAAATAAAATGATTTTCCTTGGTGTGCAATTTTGAGAATTTTTGTGACATTTTTGGATAATTATTTGTATTTGTCTGTGCATGTTTATTTGTTAAAATAATAAAAAAATACAAAATATATCGCATTTTGCATGTAGGATTTAATTCTACAATTTTTAGTAATTAAGCTTGTTTTACAAAAATTGAAAATTACAAAAATAGGCATCTTTTGCATTTTTAGCATTTAATGTCCAAATATACAATTTTATGCTTAATTATTACTTAATTGTGCGTTAATCGTTATTGTGAGTTAATTTGCGCTTTTATAACTTAATTTAGTTATATATAATAATTTAAGGATTTTTAGAATTTAGTTTTAGAAAATAAAAGAAGAAAAGAGAGCAAAAATATAAAAAAAATCGGAATTGGGCCTCTTCTTCAAATTCAAGCCACAGGCCCAAAAAATACCCAACCTTCCCCATGACCCGGTCCATCTCCACACGTGTTGACCCGGTCCGCCCCATAACCCCAATACCTAACCCCTCTTCATTTTTTCATTTTTTCCCCAAAAACAAAACAAAACAAAAAAACCAAACCCTAAAACTAAACTATCCGCCCCCCACCCTCTCTTCTTCTTCTCCAACTCCCCAAGCTCCCCAACCATGGCTACCCCTTCACGCCCACCATCGTCCCCCAACACCCACGAAGCCCAAGCCATGAATGACCTCCCCATCAACTTTGTCTCCTCACCCCAAGCCACGAAGCCCAAGCCATGGCAGCTTCTCCTTCACTCCTTGAACCACCCCAAACCACCATGAACGACCCTTCTGCTTCATCTGCTCCATAACAGCCAACGAACCAGTCCACCAGCGAGCTCACCTCCATGTCGTTGTTGTTTCTGTTCGTGAACGACCCTTTTCTTCACGCCAAACAACCATTGCTTCATTTCCTTCAAAAAACAGGAGAACACCCTTGAGCTCCCAAGGCCGAAAATCTCCAGTTGCTGCTGCGTTTTCACTGTCCGCCATGGCTGCTGTCGTTGCTGCTTCTTCCAGCTTCATCGACGATGCTGTCGCTGCTGCTTCTTCCAGCTTCATCGACGATGCTCGTCGCTGCTGCTTCTCTTCCTTCTACCATGGCTGCGTCAAGCTCGTCGAGCATTTGCTCTGCGTCCAGCTCCCTCGTCGCCCGCTGCTACTGCTTCACTGCTACCATGGCTATGTCTTCTACTTCGTTTTCAAATAACACCCAATAAACTCCTTCATTTGCTTCTTAGGATCGTCTTCGTCGTCGTTTGTTCGAGTTTTGGTTGGGGTCGTCAAAACAGTCCATACATAGTTCGAGTTCGCCGTTGGTCAATCTTTGTTCGTCGTTTCGATCCGGTTAGTGGGTTTTGAGTTTCACTTTTGCCCGTATTTTGTTTTTGATATTCTCAAATCTAAAATCGATAAATGTTTGTTTTGTTCGTGTTCATTGTTTTGTTATTTTTTCAGTTTGTTCATGTGAAATTGTTAGTTTAATGTTTGTTAGATTCAAATTGAAGTTTAATTAATTATTTCTTCAGTTTGTTTCATGTGTTATGTATTTTTCAGAAATTGTTAATTTTGGTTAAATCATTTGAATCCGTCATGTTTCTTGTTTAAAATAGATTTAATTCATGTTCATCTTTGTTTGAAGTTCGTTTTTAATCTAGTGATCTAATGAGAGTTTATGTTTTGGTTTTTGACTTGTTGATTTAGTTGGAATCATGTATCTTTGTTGTTAATATTGTTGTCTCTTTTTCATTCATTTTTTGTCTAAGTTAACCAGGATTGGTTCCCAATATGGTTAATTTATTCACATTAATTTGATGTTGTTCAATTTGTGTTCATGTGATTTGTTGTTGAATTTGTTTAGAAATTGGTCATATTGGCTATATTTTGGTTGAGATTGATTAGGTGAATTGGTTATAGCTGATGGGGTAGTTTGGTAAATTGCAGTACGTTCAGGAGTAAAATGATATTTGCAATAAGGTCGGAGGGGTAGTTTTGGAATTGAACATTTTGAATAATTCTTTATGTTAAGCATGGGGACAAGATGTAATGGGGTGAGGTTGATATAATTGTTTAATATAATGGGGGACAAGACATAATGTAGGGGGGAATATTGTAATTGTTTATGTTAGGCATGAGGGACAAAGCATGTAGGCATGTGGGACAAGGGTTTAAAATAAGGAAAACATTAAGTAGTAGGGACAAAGCATGCAATTGGGGGAATATTTCGGGTTGGGGTTTTAAGACAAGAGTCTTGTTATATATAGGGTCATTTGACACATTATTGGGAGGAGGATTTTTACACTTGAAGGCTTTAAGACTTGAGAAAGGGCTTTAAGACTTGAATAAAAGGAAAGCTTTAAGACTGGAGAGAGGAAGACTTAGGCTTGAACTTGAAAGATTTTTGAGGATTATTTTTGAGAGAGAAATACATTTTGAAAATCTGAAGAGAGTGTGGTAGAGTTTAAAAAGAGAAAACAAAAACAAAGTGAGAAACGAGTCTAGTTTCGCATTTAATACATGCGTGGGTTGTTGCTGTTTAGTTTGTTTACAAACTTTTGGGTTTGCTCTATTGAGCTTGTTTGGTTTTCTTCAAATCTTTATGGGCCTTGAATCTGGTTCGAATTGCTGATGTTGGGTTGTTGTTGCGTTGCTGTGTTATTACTGTTGCTGACTCCTACTTCTCTTCTTCTTATATTGCCATTTCCAGGTACACATTCTTACACTTTTGGCTTGAGGCGAAATGAAATATTGACCAGGCTTTGTTCCTGTTGAATTCCTCTTGTTTAGATTTGTGTTTGAATATAATTTTTTCTTTCTTTGTATAAAAATGTAGTTGATTGATTAATGAATAATGGGGTCGCATGTATAATAACTCCTTCATCTAATAATGTTAGTTTAAATTAATCAAAGAATAGTTAATCTATTTTGATATTATTGTGTGTCAATCTCATGTTCTAGTGTTATTAAATAATAGAATACAGAACGAAAGCAATCTCTCTTTGTACAAACTCGATTGCAGTTTTCCATTTGCATTAGCCGTAAACTAATAACTAATAAGTTACGTCTTTTTCAGCATGTAATTAATTGAGGGATTTTTTTTATTTTAGAGACGAACTTAATAGAAATGTAGTCACTATAGGTTCATCCTTTTAAATAAAAATGAGACGAGCCTCGCCAAATAAAACGCACAGATTGCGGGGCCCTTACTAATTGGTCAGAATAAATACTTAGAATTTGGGATGGACTGTTTAGTGAATTTCACTTCCTTCCCCAAAGATAATAACGCGCTAGACTCTTTAGGCGCGATTTAATTAATCTTACCTTCTTAAACTCGGGTGCGCATTTCATGCGACCCAAATCTAAATCCCAAAACATCGAATAAAAATGTATTCTGGATTGTGGGTGCATTTCATGTGACGTAATCCAAAGACATGTTTTAAACGATGTTCACATTCTTTTAAAAAATATAATAATAAAAGCGATAAAGAGTTAAAACTTTCTCATGAGCACATAATTGTATAAAATCAAATAAACAAGCTGAATATGATAGTTGAGCGACCGTGCTAGAACCACGGAACTTGGGAATGCCTAACAACTTCTCCCGGGTTAACAGAATTCCTTATCCGGATTTCTGGTTCGCGGACTGTAATACAAAGTCATTCTTTTCCTCGATTCGGGATTAAAATTGGTGACTTGGGACACCCTAAATCTCCCAAGTGGCGACTCTGAAATAAACAAACAAATCTCGTTTCGATTGTCCTTTAATTGGAAAAACCCCTTCACCCCCTGCTGGGGACGGAAAAAGGAGGTGTGACATAAGGCATGAAGGATAAGAAGGCTCCATACAATGAATTATTGGGGTAATAAAAACAACTTTAATAAAGTAAAGGGTCCCTCCATTATTGAAGGGAATCTGCTTTTATAAAACAATCTGTCTGTTTGTAATTATAGACTTTATCTTTTCGGCCACACCTGTAATTATTTTGTCGACCAATTCTACTTTTTAGTTTTGTTTGTTTGTAGACTGATCCATTATATAAGGATCATTTTCCATTCTCTAGAGGCAGGCGTTAGCCAAAGCATTAGCTCTGCCTTCCTCTATTTTCTCTCTCCACTTGTAAAGAACCTTTCTGTAATATTTCCTATTTTGACATAAAATCAAAAAGGTTGCTTGGCCACCCTTGGCCACAACTAAGGGTCTCTAGTCTGGTACTGTTCTTCTCTTTCCTGCTTCTATTGTTACAAGTACTGATAGCCTAAATGATAGGCTAAACAGGTAAGTGTTAAACTTGGTTTTCGAAGGTTATTTACTATGCATGCTTGGTATTAAGGAGTTTACTGTGTCAACCCGATGGGATTTTAGGTTAAGAACTATATAGACCAGGCAGTTACCAATCTTGACCGTAGACCTTGGTTAGGCCAACCTAACCGGTGGGGCTCGTAAACTCATTTAAGCAGGTGGCCGTTAAAGGGTTGTGAGGAGCCTCGTTGTTTAAGGATTACTGTAGAGTTTAGTAGCTGGCCAGGATTGGTGTTCTTGTAATTCATTCCTGAGCCCTATTCGGAAGTGATCTTGTACCTCCTTATTGGGGATAGAATATGTAATCTATTTTAACACCTTATTAATGGGTTTACAATTAATTACTAGTCTAGGAACTCCTCGTTCCTGCTCAGCATGCTTATTTACATAAAAAGCAGTACAAGACCATTTGGATCTTGAGAGTCTAATTAAACCCTTTTGTTGTAAGGAATCAATTTCCTTTTTGCATAACTCTAAATATTCAGAGTTCATTTGACAAGGTCGAGCCTTGGTAGGGATATTATCCTTAGAAAAGTCTTCTTCATATGGAAGACTTATAATTTGCTTTTTTCTACTCCAAAATTGATTCAGATGGTCACCGCAAATAGAAGTAGAAAATTGGTTTTTGAGAAAATTGATTTTTTCTGCTAACTTGGGATTTTTTAAATCCTGGTCAATCGTAATGGAACAAATTTCATTTTTCAAAAACTCAATTTGATTGACTTTTGAAGAAATATTATTAGAAATAATCTCATTTAAAAATCTTTGGACAGGCTCAGTTATAAACTCAAAAGTGATACTCTTACCATTGTAAGTATCAGTGAAACTTTTTGTATCCCAATATAAAAAGGGCATTAATTTGATGAAAAATGGGACACTAAGTATTACTTCTTGTTGAATGTCTTTACCAAAACAAAACTCTCAGGAATGCATGTGTCTTGTTGGCAAATATAAGCTCTAGGTAATTTATATGAAATACCCATTGCACCACCACTAGCATTTTTTAAACGGTGAGTGGTTTTATGAAAATATCTGGAGGGTATAACTCCTTCTTTTACACATTCCACACTATAAAATAGAGCAACAAACTCTTTTTTGAAATTGTAGTCAATTAAAAGAGTTATTTTTATTAAAAACTTTTGAGTGATAAAATATTGTAATTTTTCTAATTCATCTTCAGGAAAATCCATTACTGCCAATAAAGTACTAGCAGTATTTTCTTCTGAAGGACTAGCAATATTATCTATCTCAGTAGTCTTAATGTTGGTATCTGTATTAATTACCCCAAAATTTTCTAATTTGAAAATCCTTTCATCTAAAGCTACATTTGAAGCTTTTAATTCTGAGATTTCTTTCTTGAGATAACTTATCTCAGTACTTAAATCATAGAAAGTAGCAAGCCTTATAGGCTGGGACTTATTTTTCACTATTTTTTCTGATTTCAGACATGGTGTGAGGTCCTTTTTGAGATGGAATTTCTTCCACCTCTATTCCTGTTTCTGGATTCGTAAGACTTTTATCTATTAGTTGGAACCTTAGTTCAGGGTCTTTAATAACCCTTAGTAGATCAATCAAATTGTCATTAGACAGAACATTGATCTTTAAGTCCCTAAATTGGGAGTAGATATTAAAAAGTTCATTGTCAGTATTACAACAATGATTTGAGCATTGTCCCTTATTACAGGAATTTTGCTCTTCTTCAGAAGATGAAGTATAACTTTCTTCATTAAGGACCCTTAGGTCTTCACTTGTTGATGAAGATCCTTCATCAGTATCAAATATTTCTGGAGAAGAATTCAAAAGAATCTTACATAAAGAATCTTTGATATGATCATCTAAATCCAGTTCTTTGATCTTATCTTTGATCTTGCAATCTTTTGCATAATGGCCTACTCTTCTACATTTATAACAGGTCTGAGGGTTTTTAGATTTAATAAAACCCTTTCTGGCTTTATGAAAAGCCTTTCTTCTTTGGGTTTTTTCATGTCGTTTCTCCGGCGAACCCTTCTTCTTCTTGAAATCCTTTTTATGGGATTTCTTTCTTTTGGATGGTATATCAATGGCGAATTGTTCACAGAATTCACCTAGTTGTTGTCTCTCAGTAAGACGATGTTTCTTAATTTATTGGTTTAGCTTGATCTCATTACACAGAGCTAAACCTTCCTGAGTGCATACACTAAATAGTTTACCATATGAGTAAGTATCATAATTGATACTCATCCATGTGCCTCTAAGGACATTTCGAATCCTTTCAACAAACAAGGGAGGGAGTCCGTCTATGAATTTAGACTTCCAATGAGTACTATTACACTCTGGTAATTTCATCACTCTGGATAAGAAAACATCTTTATACCATCTAAAAGATGTGAGGGTTTTACACCTCAAATTCTGGAGCATTGTTCTAATGGTCTCACTATTATCAGACCATCTTCTACAAAAGTGTTCAATGATATTCATGACTAAAGAATAGACTGAGTTTTGAACAGTCTTATCATCTTCAGTCTTGGTTGCATTCATTATTTGAAAGCGCTAGTCATGGGTGATATAATTATCCCACCAGCCTTTCAGTTGACCAGTAAATCCAACAATAATCATTTCTGCTATTGCTCTATCTGTATTTTTATTAACTTTACAGATAGTACTATACATAAGCATTCTATGTACTGTCGTATAGATTTGTCTTTCAGCAAGATCATCTATGTTCCATTCATAGATATCTGACCCACTGCAACCTTGGTGGTAGTGGTCATTGTCCTGTTCCTCTATTAGGACATCTTGAGGAGTTGGTCTTGGATAGTAAAACATTCTTTGGTATGGTTTCCGAGCATACTTTTCAGAGATTTTATTAATCTCATCATCTATTCTCAGATTGCTGGTAGATGCATGCTCTAAACTTAGTGGACTAACTCTAAATTCACCTAACTTCTTAGCAAGAAGTTCTTCAATATTTTCTAGACTTACGTCATCCAGACTTTTCAATTTAAGGTCTTTTACCTCAGGAGGTGGTTGGATACTAGTAGTAGCGATCTTCTCTTTACCTTTAGTATCCTTTTGTTGGATTTTTTGGACTTCAGCTATAAGCTTGTCCAATTTATCATGGATCTTAATAACCCGTTCACCCAGAATACTTACATACATGTTAGTATGATTGTTCTGAGTAGACATAGTATTCAAGTTTTTTGCAATTATTGCAGCAACAACATTTTTAAATATTTTTGAAAAAGCAGCGCAGTAAATAATTTTATCCTTTTCCCCTATATGAAAAGATTGTTGGGGTGGAAAAATAGATTTGACAATATTTCCATTTGTGAGCGTATAATCTCTTTCTAACATAGAGATATAGTTATAAACATGCTTAGACATAAACCATGGAACAAAAGCAATAATTCTATTTTTCTTGCTAATGTTTGTATAAAAGTCATGTCTAAAAAATTGTACCAATTCAGGAGTCATGTTTTCATGAAACCATTTTCTGAAAACAGTCCATGTGGGTTTTAAAAATTCTTCTAAAATCATTTTTCTTGCCGGTGAACCTGGACTAGAATCTATTTGGTTTTCAACCATTATTAATACCATTTGAAAAATCTATTTCGGATGCAGTGGGTTCAAGATCTGTATTAATCTTGATGATATTATCACTACTAATGCTAATATCATTTATTCTATTGCTTTCTCTAATTTGAGATATGGATGCTCTAGATGGAAAGTCTACCACATAATCAATTGGAGAAATGTATGAAGAAATTGATCTAGTCAACCTAGATGATAAACTAATATTATCAGTTTGTACTGGTTCATTGAACCTGATTTTTATAGTGTCATCTGAGGTTTGTTCTATTTCTGTAATCTCAGTATTACCAGTGTTTTGAGGTGCAACAACTTCCTCTATGACCCATTCTTTAGGGAAATCAATTTCATCCCATTTAATAGGTCTTCTAGTAGTTACTTTGGATTTACCAAAGTTGGTTTCTATAAGAATAGTTTCATTTTTGAAGTCCATGATTTTGCACATAGGATTCAAAGTATACAATGGTTTATAATAAATCCTATAGCAGATACATATAACTTCTGTACCAGGCAAATAGTCATAACCATGTAATTTAATGCTAAGTATTAAAGCATTTAAGAAATTCTCATCATTAAGAGAAATTTGCAAATTGGGGTAAGCATTAAAGTAAACCGGGCCATAAGCCAAACTGGTTTGCACAGTCCCTATAAGAGACTTTTTCCAGTTTTGATTTCTGCCATCTCTGAGAGCTGCTATAAAACGTTCAGGTAAGCCTCTTAAACTAAGTGGCTTAAAGGCGACTTATATTAAGCCTACGTGTATAAATCTATGTGAATCCCTATAAGGGGCTAGATCACTTTCAGATAATAATCTGAACGTAGCATGATCACTATCTACGGTGATCGTCTCTTCAGTAGTTTTAACTACTTGTTTTAAACCTATCCTTTCGAATGTTCCTAACCGGTATACTACCTTAGGCTTGACTAATGGTATAGTCCACTTATTAAGCAGATCTAATTGTTGAGGCAATTCATATTCTTCTTTTCTATTGTTTTTAACAGTAGTCTTTTTCCTAATGATATTCATTAAGAAAATAGTGTTAAACTTAGCTTCTAAGGTTTTCCACTAAC
Source organism: Nicotiana tabacum (assembly GCF_000715075.1). Taxonomy (NCBI): domain Eukaryota; kingdom Viridiplantae; phylum Streptophyta; class Magnoliopsida; order Solanales; family Solanaceae; genus Nicotiana; species Nicotiana tabacum. The sequence continues at coordinate 47,686,903 of NC_134099.1, read as the reverse complement.
ATGGCTCTGATACCAAGGGGGTACAGGATCACTTCCGAATAGGGCTCAGGAATGAATTACAAGAACACCAGTCCTAGCCAGCTACTAAACTCTACAGTAATCCTTAAACCACGAGGCTCCTCACAACCCTTCAACGGCCACCTGCCTAAACGGGTTTATGAGCCCCACCGGTTAGGTTGGCCTAACCAAGGTCTACTATCAAGATGGTAACTGCCTGGTCTATATAGTTCTTAACCCAAAACCCCATTGGGTTGACACAGTAAACTCCTTACTACCAAGCATGCATAGTAAATAACCTTCGAAAACCAAGTTTAACACTATTTATGTATATATATATATATACACACTATTTTAAAAGTGAGAAGCTCTAAACAAGAAAATTGAAAGACTAAAATACCCTTTTAGTAATGTACTTTTTTATTTAATATTAAAAAGAATTAAATAAAACACTAAATAATATTGGTAAAAGGTGTCATCCTTTTCTAAGGATGCACCTTTCATAGAAAGGGGTGTTAGTTATTTTTTTCACTCCTTACAAATATTAAATCATTGTGTAATTTTCAGCATTCTGAAACAATTCCAACGTCAAAAGAGTTTACGGCACTTGAGAAATTTCAGCACTAGAAATTCTAGCACTTGAAAAATTCTAATAGAATGAACAAGTTTGGAACAATCATATCTGTTCCAACCACTCTACAACACCTATGATGAACCCTCGTTAGGTAAATCATTGACGAGAAGAGCCTTGTGTAATTATAACCGGAGATAGACGAATATAGCATTACATGTGATTGCTATCGGTCTTGCTATAAGCACTCAAGAAGCAAGAAGTCAGGAACTACCATTTTCGGTGTTTGCAGTTGGACTTGAAAAACATGTCCACGCTAAAGCTCGGCTGAAAAAATTTACACTGAAGTTTATCCAATCAAAGAGTTTTTTTTTTCAGTCGAAGAGACTCAATTAAGCAAGATATTCTTCGAACCATTATTAGTTTATTTAAGCAGAAGAATACCATTTAATTGCAAATTATTTTATAAACGTATCAATTTATTTTGCAAGGTACATATTACATATTCAATAAAACTTTATTAAGTAACCTAGATTGTTCTGGTGTAAAATAGTATGGTTAAAATTTTATTTTAACTTTCCAATACTATTTAAAATAATACATGCAACTCGATTTTTTCTCTCAGAATTTTACCGAGATATAAGTCTGGGTGGTGTTGTATTCCAAAAAAAAATGCAATGAAAGGGGTTGAACCTTACTTTAGAGGCTTAGACATAATACAACATTATGTTTCCATCATCCAAAAACAACAGGAGGAGGCATAAAATATTATATGTCCTCCTTCCGGATAAAAATAAATAAATAATAATATGTAGCCTTATCAGTAAATGTGTGATGATTTTAATCCAAGAGTGATAGATATTACTTTCAATATATTAATCATAAAATATTACTTTCAATATATTAATCATAAGATAATTACTATATATTTTTTTATTTTTTAAAAGAGATATATTGAAAAATATAATTTACAATATATTTTTAATTTATTTTTTTATATTTGTTACAATAACTATAACCGGTGAAATTTTAAATTTACCATATCATGTTATCATAATTGTGATATTCCTCATATTAAAAATACAGTTCTGTCTTCTTAGAGCTATGAAGGCTTGTGATATTACACCTAGAATTTCCAGGTTTACAAAAAGAAGTAAATACTATATGTGGAAGGGGTGAAATACTAATATCAGTGTGAATACAAGTCAAAATATTATTTTACTCTTGTAAAATCGTGTTTTAATATTTTTTTTGTATGAGTTTCTTCTTCTATTAAGTCAGCTTTATTTTCAAGATGGTACACTTTTTTCTTTAATTAATTATTTTCTCAAACATATTTTTAATAACATTTATGTAATTCTTTAAAAATATTTATATTATATTAATAAGCGGTATACGCGTAACGCGCATACAGAGAGACTAGTATATATATATATAAAATAATACATACATATTATATTTTGGGGACTAATTGGATAACCCTCCAAGTTAATATTAGTCTTAGTAATTAAATATGACTATACATATTGTATCGTGACATACCGATAATTTGATTGCTTTCCCTTTCTCGCTTTCTCCTTTTCCTCTTTCCATCATTGTAATTTTCCTTCCCTTCCGTTCAATTTCTCAAGATCTGATGTATAAAGTATACATAATACCTAATCAGGAGAAAGAAGAAGAAGAAGAAGGAGTAATAATACAAAGGATCTAATGAAATTAAAGAAGCATAAAAAAGTCATAGCAGGAAACATTTTTGCAGCTATAACCATACATAAAAATTCAGTTAAATAAACTTCCTTTAGCTGATCAAGACTAAGATCATGGTTGGCTATCCTTTTTAATAGATATTGAAGATGAACAATCTGAGATATACGGCTTGAGAATGAGGCAAGAGAGAGTATGGAATGGTTGCTCCTCTTGTTTTTGTGTATGTATAATGTATGAATTCTCCCATTTTCAACAAACCAACTACTTGAGATAAGAAGTTGAAAATTCGTGTGAAGAGGTAAGGGGACCAGATCCTTGATTTTAGGTAGAAATTAGAAAATGACAAAAATATGGTTGGATGCCAATTTTGAAATAGTCTGTGTTATATTTTCTAATTTTCTCATGTTTGGTTAGCTTAAATGTTTTGGAAAACATTTTCCTCATGAATTCATTTTTTTTCAATTCGAGGAAAATGTTTTCCCTATCAAGAGAAGAAAAAATATTTTCCAAAACTATTTTTCAACCTTCCCCACCCTATTCCTCATCCCCACCAACAACCACCAATCCACACCCATACCCCCACCCACCTACCCTACCCCTGCTCCCCAATATCCGCCCTAAATAAAAATATTATTAATAGTATTTTCTTTTCATGTTATAAACATAATACTTTCTTTTTTATTTCAACAAATGAGTATTTTCTTTTTATGATGTAGGAAAAGTATTTTCTTTCGTTTTAACAAAATGACATAGTAAAAAGTATTTTCTTTTCGTGATGTAGAAAAAATATTTTCTTTTATTTAAATAAAATGAGTATTTTATTCTCATGTTGTAGAAAGAGTACTTTCTTTTTCAACTAAAAAAAGTATTTTCTTTTTAGTTATGGAGCACAAATTTTAACGTTATTTTTTCGTGAAAAAAATAAAGCAACACATTAGTTCCTTTGGCTTTGCATGACTTTTTAGAAGAATAATTTAATTCTTAAAAATAGAATCATGAAAATGCTGAATATTTTGGTGGGGTGGGGGGGGGAGCATAGGTAACATGGGGAGTTGGAGGAAGGGGGTGAGGGGAGCAGCTAAAAAATTATTTTTCCAAAATATATTTTTTTTACTCTCTAATCAAACACTAGTAAATTTTTTTTCAAAAAAAATTCCACCAACCAAACAAGGGAAAATAAGTTATAAGATCACTCATTTTCTGTGAAAACATTTTCCTTCATACCATACATACCCTAAGTTTCTTTAAGTTTGTTAGAAGTGAGCATCATTGATATAAATACTCTTTTATATAGCGGTGTTTGACTTGTCACCAAGTTCAAAAAAGAAAGTAAGACTTTTAAAACTTGTGGTCCAAAATAACTCATAAATATTTATGCGGAAAAGGGTCAGCTTTGCCCATGAACTATTATATTTGGTCTAATATTGCTCTCCATCCACCTATTGGGTTAAATATATCTTTCCCGTTAAGGTTTTGGCTCACACATGCCCATTAAGTTAACATCCCATTTCAAATTAATAATCAAAATTATTTTTAATGACGTGGCATTATCCTATTAGTTAATTTAAAACCCACCCCAAATATGTCAAACCCATCCACGCGTGTGAGCCCGACCTGAAATATGTCTTCACTACCTGGAAGACAGGGATGCACATTCATTTGGTTTACTCAGTTTTGAGTTGATTATTCGTTCAATTTATTAAACCTTCACTAAACAACAATCAGTATTTCTTGTTTTGGTTTTTTGTTTTGTTTTTATCTGTTTGATATTTTCTTCTTTGTTTTTTCCTCTTTATTAGAGCTTTCAATGGGTCGATTCAATTAAATTTGCAAATTCTAATTGTCATATTCTTGAACAAAAAAAATTATTTTATAAGATATTATCGGTAACTTTTAAAAATATTTGGTTAAAGGTTCGTGTAAAAGAATAAGAAAGATTTCATAGATGTTACAGTTTTTTTAGTTTTTGACTTAAACCCGAAACATAACTGAAATATCAGAATTTTTAGAAGAGAAAGTCAACTTGAATCTTCAACTTGAATTTAATAGTTAGATAACTTGAATCCTTCGAAAACCAGTTGCAGCAAGCAGCCATCGCTATCGCCGCATTAGGTTTGGGGGAGTTTCAGTCGTATGAATTTCGGAAATGAGTTGAGGGAGTATCAGTGTATTTGGCCCTATGGGTTAGAGGGTTTAGTGGGTAATCTAGGAGTTATATAGGGTCGGGCTTAAACGGGTGAGTGGGTTGGACATATTTGGGGTGAGTTTTAAATTAAACAGTAGGATAATGCCACATCATTAAAAATAATTTTTTTTAATTTGAAATAGGCTGTTAACTTAAAGGGTATATGTGAGCCAAAACCTTAACGAGAAAGATATATTTAGCCCAATAGGTGAATGGGGGGCAATATTAGACCAAATCTAAGAATTCAGGGCCAAAGCTGACCATTTTCCGATATTTATGTGGTTGTAAATCAATTCAAGGATAAAGTAAAAATATTAAAGACAGATTGATTCTAAATAAGAAAAGATGACATTCTTTTTGAGAATTGATTAAAAAACAAAGAGTCGCACATAAAATAGAACGGAGAGAGTAACAAACTATGGTTGTAAAATTTAACGGGAGCTATTCATATTTTTTTTTTCGGAACCCCAGAAAAACCCGAAGTCGCTACAGCTTCTGTCCTTCGGGTGAGCACTCTGTGGTGAGAGCTTTGTGTGCACCGGGTAAACCCCTACTATGTAATAGCTTGCAAACCACACATGAAATGTAAACCCGCACTAGGCAAACCCTGCGCGACATGCTCAAACCCAGAAGGCATTGTGTGTGGATCGATCCCAAGTCATCACTATGGATAACCCTCTCCTAACCAACTGGTCCATCCCGAAGGACTAACTATTCATAGTTAGAAGTGCAACTTTTAGAATTTCTGCTATTTTGTCCAATATTTTTTATGTGTGGTGCAGTCTTTGGTGCTCCAAAATTTGGAATTTGACAGGACTTTCCTAGTGTTTCTGCTTAAATCTTTTTTTTTTTAGAAACTGCTTAAATCTTCTTTTATCAAAGTTCCCGCTAAATCTAACAAATAGAGTTTTTAAAATATTTTGATAGTGAGCAAACATGCTCAATTTTGGAAAATCTAAAGAAGCAAAACAATTCGGGAATATAAGCATATAACTAGGTTCACAACTCTTCCCATCATGAATTAGCTTTTGTGATCAAAGTCAGACGAGTTCATGATCGAATGATTCACAACTAGTCTCACCTCACCTTAGTGCGACAATTGAGTTGGGCGGTTGAGCAACATTAATAGTGTTGCCGATTCGGGTGTAACACTTAGCAAGAAATAGTGTTGGCCTCATATTAAAGAGGAAAAGAAATTGTAGGTGTACTAATGCTAAAAATGTAACGACCCGGCCGATCGTTTTGAGAGTATTAGCCTCGATCCCCTATTTATTGCTCCTTCTATTTCATTTTGTGGTTATGTGACTTGCCGGGATGAATGGTGTCGGGTTCGGGAAAGTTTCGAAGTGAAATGGGACACATAGTCCCTAAATGGAAAGTTTAAGTTGTATGAATTGACCGTAAGTTGATTTGTGTGAAGACAAGTTTTGATGGTTCTAGTAGCTCTTCTTAGAAGCGTGTCTGGACATTGATTTGGAGGTCCGTAGGTCATTTTGATGCGAGTTGGCAAAAGTTGGAAATTGGTGGAATTTTTGGGAAGTTTAACCGGGAGTGAACTTTTTTTATATTGGGGTAAGATTACAATATTGAAAGTTGGAATGGGTGCGTAATGTGATTCAGGACTTGTGTGCAAAATTTGGTGTCAATCGGAGTTGTTTTAGTATAAATCGGCGTCGGTTCCGAAATTCGAAAGTTTATAAGTTCTTAGGCTTGAATCGATGTGTGAATCGTATTTTTAGCGTAGTTTGATGTGGGTTTTGGCCTCAAGTAGGTCTGTTATGTGTTTTGGAACTAGTTGGTACATTTATACGGGGTCTTGGGGGCCCCGGGTGTGATTTGGATTGAGATCGGATCATATTTTGAACTTGTGCAAATGTTGTAGCTCCTAGTTCTGGTGTCATCGCACCTGTGGTGGGGTTGGCCGCAGGTTTGGATTGCATAAGCGAGCTTTGAGTCATAGATGCGAAGCTGGTCTTGCCCAGCAGTGGTCATAGAAGTGAAAAATTATTCGCAGAAGCGCCTTTGCTTCTGCAATGGCAGGTGCGCAGAAGTGCTAGTGGCCGCAGGTGCGATCCTTTCCCCTGTAGAAGCGGTCCCGCAGATGCGAGCCCTTATCCACAGAAGCAGAAGCCCTGGACTTAGTTTAAACTGCACTTACGATAGTTTTTCCGCAGGTGCGGCACCGCAGAAGCGACCTTAAGGCTACAGATGCGGAAGTCGCTGGGCAGAAAATGGAAAAAAAATAGAGGGTTTGATGTTATTTTCACTTGTGATGACCCGATAGGTCATCAAGAGTTTTAGAATCTAATTCTGTGTTTTGAAGCCTCAAATACCTCATTTTAGCTTTCCTCGAATTACGTGTGCAGTCCGGATATTTTTCCATAAAGCTTTTATGTTAAAAGCTAATATAAAAAGCTAATATTTTTTCGTAAAGCTTTTAAGAAAAAAGCTAATATTTTTCCAGAGTTTCCTGGGTTTGGCGGGTTATTGCCGCCGTTTTGTGGAGGGGTTTCATCCATAGCAGCCCTATTGACCAGATTGACATAGAAGGGTGCCTCGTTCAGATGGTCAGATGAGTGTGAGTTGAGCTTTCAGAAGCTCAAGACTGCTTTGACTACGGCGCTAATGTTGGTGTTGCCCACAGGTTCAAGATCTTACACGGTGTATTGTGATACATATCGTATTGGGCTCAGTGCAGTTTTGATGCAGGATGGCAGGGTGATAGCATATGCATCGCGAAAGTTGAAGGTTCATGAGAAGAATTACCCTATTCATGACTTAAAGCTGGCATCTATTGTTCATGTATTGAAGATGTGGAGGCACTATCTTTACGGTGTGTCGTGCAAGGTATTCATCGATCATTAAAGTCTACACTATTTGTTCAAACAAAAGGATCTCAATTTGAGTTAGAGGATGTGGTTAGAGCTATTGAATGATTATGATATCACCATTGTGTATCATCCCGTGAAGGCCAATGTGGTGGTCGATGCCTTGAATAGAAAGCTAGTGAGTATAGGCATCCTTGCGTAGATTCCAGCCGGCGAGAGACCACTTGCATCAGATGTATAGGCTTTGGCCAATCAGGTCATAAGGTTAGATATTTCAAAGCCCACGTGTTTTAGCTTGTACGGGTGCTCGATCTTCCTTGTATGAGCACATCAGAGAGTGGCAGTATGATGACCCTCATCTGCTTCTCCTTAGGGATACAATGCGGCACAGTGGTGCCCAACAGGTTACTGTTGGAGATGATGGAGTTTTGAGGATGTGGGGTCATATTTGTGTGCCCAATGTAGATAGACTTCATGAGTTGATTCTTGAGGAGGCCCACAGTTTCCGGTATTCTATTCATCTGGGTACCACCAATATGTAAGGACTTGCAGCAGTTATTATTGGAGAAGGATGAAGAAGGATATAGTTACATATGTAGCTCAGTATCTAAATTGTCAGCAAGTTAAGTACGAGCATCATAGATCTGGTAGTTTGCTTCAGAAGTTAGAGATTCCTGAGTGGAAGTGGGAGCGTATCACTACAGATTTTGTTGTTGGACTCCCACGGATTTAGAGGAAGTTCGATGCGGTATGGATCATTGTAGATAGGCTGACCAAGTCAGCACATTTCATTCCTATGTCAGTTACCTATTCTTCAGAGCGGTTGACTGAGATTTACATCTATGAGATTGTCTGCCTTCACGGTGTGCCCGTGTCTATCATTTCTTATAGAGGTACGCAATTCACCTCACACTTCTAAAGGGCAGTACATTGTGAGTTGGGTATGCAAGTGGAGTTGAGCACAACGTTTCATCCCCAGATGGACACACAGTCCGAGCACACTATTTAAATATTGTAGGCTATATTTCATGCTTGTGTTATATATTTTGAAGGTTCTTGGGATAAGTTCTTGCCATGCTGAGTTTGCCTACAATGATAGCTACCAGTCGAGCATTCAGATTACTCCCTGTGAGGCATTATAAGGGAGGCAGTGTTGATCGCCAGTTGGATGGTTCGAGCTGGGGGAGGCTTGGTTGTTAGGTATAGATTTGGTACATGATGCTTTGGATAAGGCAAAGATTATCCAGGATCGACTTTGCACAAACCAGTCCAGGCAGAAGAGTTATGCCGATCGTAGAGTTCATGATGTTGAATTCATGGTCGGAGAGAGAGTGTTGCTCTGGGTTTCACCCATGAAGGGTGTTATGAGGTTCAAAAAGAAGGGCAAGTTGAGCCCTAGGCATATCGGACCCTTTGAGATTCTCGAGAGAGTGGGTGAGGTGGCTTACAAGCTCGCATTGCCACCTAGTTTGTCAACAGTCGATCCAGTGTTCCATGTGTCCATGCTCCAAAAATATCACGGTGATCTGTCCCATGCGTTAGATTTCAATTCAGTCTAGTTGGACGAGGATTTGACTTATGAGGAGGAGTAGGTGACTATTCTAGCCCGACAGGTTTGATAGCTGAGGTCTAAGATTTATCCTTTAGCTTGAGTGCAGTAGAGAGTTCATCCGGTCGAGGCAACCAATTGGGAGTCCGAGTCATACATGCGGAGTAGGTATGCCCACCTTTTCACTAATCCAGGTACTTTTCTTTGTCCGTTCAAGGATGAACGTTTGTTTTAGAGGTGGAGAATGTGATGATCCAATAGGTCATCTAGAGTTCTAAATCTTAATTTTGTGTTTCTTAGGCTCAAATAGCTTTTTTAGCCTTCCTCGATTTGTGTGCGCAGTCCGTACATTTTCTTAGAAAGCTTTTATGTGAAAATTAACTAAATGTGAATGCGTGCCATAAAAATCCATTTGAGTTGACTTTGGTCAATGTTTTGAGAAAACAGTCCCAGATCCGTGTTTTGACGGTCTCGGTGGGTCCGTATCATGATTTGAGACTTGGGTGTATGCCTGGAATCTAATTCGGAAGTCCCTACCTCAAGTTATCGCATTTTGTCGAAAAATTGAAGTTCAAAGGTTTAAAGACTTTATAAATTTGACCAATGTTTAATTTTGTTGATATCGGGTCCAGATTTTTGTTTCGAAACTTGGTATAGGTCCATTATGATATTTATGACTTGTCTGCAAAATTTGGTGCAAAACGGAAGTGTTTTGACGTGATTCAGACGTCCAGTTGTTAAAATGAAAGTTCTTAAGTTTTACTAAAAAATTCATTCATTTTGGTGTTCGATTCGTAGTTCTAGATATTATTTTGGTGCTTTTATCATGCGAGCGGGTTTGTATAATGTTTTTAGACTTGTGTGCATATTTGGTTTGGAGCCATGAGGGCTCGGGTGAGTTTCGAATAGCCTACAAACCTTGTGACCTTTGAAAATTCTGGTTTCCATTAGGTGCTGGTGTCATTTAATATTTCCTTTTTCCCGATTGCAAAGGAACTCACGCGATCGCAAAGAGTGGTCTGGGCAGGTCAGGGAATAACCCTACGCGAACGCGAGGAATAGGACGCGAATCGGAGCAACGTGGGGACTGTCTTTCACGAATGCTTCCACACCCACGCGAACGCGTAGCTTTGAGATGAGGGGGCTGGAACTTGAAGTGACTCTATGCAAACGTGAGCCCTGTCTCGTGAACATAGAGGTGAGGCGGCTAAACCTTCGCAAATGCTTGTAGTCTCTTGGGATCGCGTAAGCCAGTGAGGCAATGCTCTTTGCAAACACGTCAGGTTTCATGCGAAAGCGATAAACACCTGACGCCAGTGATTTAAAACAGTCCCAAAAGGGGATTTCTCCCATTTTTCATAAACCTTCCATTAGAGCTCGTCCTAGAGGCGATTTGAAGAGAAAACTCAACACTAATTCATAGGTTTATACACTTTAACTCATTTTCTTCCATTTTTAATATCACCCATTAATTTTTAGCCCTAATCTTTATTCTTCCATGGTAGAAATTGGGGATTTGGGTAGAATAAGAAATTTTTGTAAAATTGGAATTTAGACATTAAATTGAGGCTAGATATCGAAATAAATTGCATAACTGGGCTGGGGGTGAATGGGTAATCGGGTTTTAGTCCGAATTTCGGGTTTGGTTCAAGCAAGACCAGGAGTTTACTTTTGTTGACTTTTTTAATAATGACCTAAATTGAACCCTATTCATTCGCGGTAGTTCCTAAGGCTTATTTTGAATCGTCTGGTTGATAATTTGCTAGATTTGGTGGGCTCAGAGGCTTGTTCGAGAGGCAAAGTTGTGGTTGAGTTTTGAGTTGATTTCTGGAGCGAGGTAAGTGTCGTGGTTAACTCTGACTTGAGGGATTAGGACTTGTTTGCCTATTTGCTACATGTTTAAATGTTGGGTACAAAGTATATATGAGGTGACGAGTATTTATGTATTATTGTTTGGTTAAAGCATGCGGGCTTGTTACTTGTAATTTACTCCCATCTTTGATTATGATATCCATGCTTAGACTAGTTTATTACTAAATTGATTGTTCTTTCTGTATTTATGGGCTATTTTTGTGATAATTGAGTATTGCTTTTGAAGTTGAGGTTGGTATCGTGGAACCGTTGTTAACTTAAGGTTTATTCTTGCTTATTCTATCTCCCAAATTGTTATATGTTCATTGGTACATGGTAAGGGAGAGTGTTAAAGCGCGAAGGATGATGCAGTGCCGATTGTTGCTGCAATTATTGATTAATACATAGTGAGGAAGAGAGTTAAAGCATGAAGGGTGATGACATGCCGTATTTATTGTTTCATGATGAAATGAAGAGTAAAAGCACAAAAGGGTGATGTCGTGTCGTATTTATTATTTTATGGAGTGATTGAGAGTTGTTTAATTATTCAAAGGTGTAAATGTTGTATAGCAATAGAGTGGTGTTTAACATGTTGTGATGTCCAAAGATGGATAAAATAAAGGGCAGTCTGGTTCACAAAGCATCCCACATTCTGTGACTACTTGCTATTATCCTCCCTCTTAACTCCACAAGTGAAAAAAGTTCTATTCACTTTGTTAGCTTTTCTATTGTGTTTGGTTTTGTCATGTATTCACAAGTGCATGTCATGTCTTTGCAACATGATGAAAATGTAATTACATTAGTTGAACTTTATTATTTATATGATCTTGTCAAGAAGGTCTTCTGATGTTCACTATTGTTTGATGTCTACTAATGAATTTGCTTTGAAACCACTTACATAGAACTCATTATATTATATTGGTTACAGTCTCAGTTCCTAATATTGTGATTTCCAACATAAGATTTCTCAAAAAGGGGGAAACTAATAAGTCTGGCATCGGGGTAAGTGATTCTAACTCAGATTTGGTTAATATACATGAATATATCATTGTTTTCATCATTTAATTAGTATTTTGAGATGAAAATTGGATTTTTTGTCTAAATTTTCATATAGTGAATTTTTAAGTTTTGAACATCGATTCGGAGTTAGATTTGAGTGAAATTAGTATGGTTGGACTAGTAATTGAATGTGTTGTTGAATTTTATGAGTTTTGTTGGGTTCTGAGGTTCAGTCCAAGGTTGGACTTTTGGGATGATTTTTGGCTTTTGATTATGGATTCAACCTTTATAATTTGAAATTATTTCCTTGGGCTTATTGGATATATTTGAGTTACTTTTGGCTAGTTTCGAGCCATTCAGAGGTTAGTACATGCGGGATGGCATTTGTGGAGCATCGTTGGACTTGATCAGTATTGAATTTGGCTTGTTCGAGATAAGTAACACTTCTAAACTTGGTGCTGAAGGTATAAAATCCCGAGTTACGTGTTATGTGTTTGGTGTTGAGGTGACGCACATACTAGATGACGGACGTGTAGGCGTACACCATGTGAATTGTGACTCTGTGATTTCTATGGTACTGTGTAGTTACATGATCTTATCTGTAACCCTAAAATATCTACGTACTAGAGCTTTTGAGATGTGATCCATGTTAGAAACCATGTCTAGGCTACACGCTTATTCTGAGGTCATATTGCTGGTGAATTATCTGTTTAAATTGCAATTTCATACTCATACATGTTTATTCATTTCATATCATATCTCAGTCTCTATTTCTATTTACTGACATATCATATCATCATTTTGGGATAGTTTCATGGCATTGTGAGCCCGACAGACTGGAGAGATTGATGAGTAAGTGAGACTGAGAGCCTTAGTGTGACTGATATTATGGGATGGGGATGCACATCGTAGCATATGTTATTGGTTTATGATTGGAGCAGGCTGCACACCGTAGCATGTCCTACTGAGTTATTCCATGATTGGCTTATTATAGCACTTGGGCTGAAGGAGCCCCTCCGGAGTCTGTACATACTCCCAGTGATCATATATATATATATATATATATATATATATATATGTGTGTGTGTGTGGGGGGGGGGGGGGGATCAGGTTGCACAATGCAATGAGCCTTATGGCTATCTATATGTGGATCGGGTTGCACATCGCAACGGGCCTTATGGCTATATGTGGATCGGGCTGCACGCTGCAGTAGGTATTGTATAACGCTGAGTGACTAAGTGCGCTGAGTGTTGAGCATAGTGAGAGAGAATGCGAGACAGTGAGATTGAGTACTCTGATATTGTGAGTACATGAGTTCATCACTGAGATACACAACATTTGACATGCATTATTGAGATACGTGCATAGAGATGCATTTCCTTCTACTACCCGATTTTGGTGACAATCATGATTTTACCTGTATCGTGACATGTGGGCATAGAGATGTACTTTCTTCACGCTATCTGAAAATGAAACATCCTATTTATTGTTGAAAGCTTTTGAAAAAAACTACAGTTTTCAAACTTACTCATATTATTTGGCGATTTCAGTAAAAGATTTGGGTTTTCACTAATAAACTTGAAAAGCAGACCTATTTTCTGGAACTGTGAACGAGCTGAGCATTTTATCTCTAAGTTACTTCTTTTATTACTTTCATTAAATTGTTATGAACTATTGTTGACTAATTGTGTTGGACTCCGACCTTTGTTCCATCTCGTCACTACTTTTAACGTAAGTTTAGGTTTGTTACTTATTAAGTACATGGGGTCGGTTGTACTCATACTACACTTCTGTACCTTGCGTGCAGATGTTGGTTGTTGATGTTGCTGTGTTCGATGGGAGCTTGATTTAAATATGTACCTGCGTTCCGCTTATAGCTGCCTCTTGTTTATGGTAGTTCTAAACTTATGAAAGATAAGTTCATATATATTTCAAACAGAAGATATACTTTATTCCATACTGTTGATACCCAATTTTTCCCTATATTATTTTCAAAATGCATATATATCTTCAAAACACTGCATGAACATCAATTAATATTTTTGCATTTTTAAAAGATTTTTAATTAATTTATCCCAGTATTTTTATTATATAAACAATTACTAATTGCATCACAAACAGCTTTATGATAATTTTATTGCTTAATTTTATCATTTATATTTATACTAAGCTTTAATTATTTCATGAATAGCCATATGTTTTTTATAACATTAAGTAATTATTTTAAATAATTTTATGCATAAAAATTATTTTTATCATTTATTAACTATCTTTACAAATTATTTTATCAATTAATTGGGTATTTTACAAATAGCCTCTTTTAATTTGGTTTAATTTTGGACCTTAGCCAAAGTTATTACTCCTAGCCCAATTAAAATCAAAGCCCAATACCCTGACCAATTTTTAAACCCGCCCAACCCCTCAAATTAAATCCTGGCCGTTGATCTCAAAAGATCAACGGTCTAGGATCATTTTTCTTTTTTAATTAACCCCTAACACCCTAACCCTAATCATTTTTCTTTCGCCCCGCCGCCATTGAATCCCTCCTCCTCTCTTCTCTCTCAAACTCTTCCCTAACCCTAGCCCGCCCTCACCGGAAACCCTTCTATCCATGGGGTTTCTCTTTGATTTTAGGCCATGGGGTTTCTCTTTGATTTTAGGCCTTATCCGGCCTCCTATCTCTACTGGCTATTCGATTTTTTTATTGTTTGATGGAATCTCAAAGAGTTTCAACACAAACTTGGCTTCAACTCTTCATTTTCTCGATGAACCTGCCTGTGTTCATCTCTACGTTTGTGAGTGTTGTTATCTTCATGTTTATGGCTTAAACCTCTGGTTTAAAACTGGATTTTTCTCACCTGGGTCCATTTTTCAAAACCCTAGTCTCTTTCTACTCGAGTCTGTTAAGATCTTTGTAGATCTGAGATGATTTTAAATTTATCTGATATTTCTCTTTAAAATCTTATGGTGTTTTCTTATTATTAATCGATTTTAGTATTCCTCTAAAACTAGGGTTTCATCTCTTTACGTTTCTGCAAAAGTTCTAAAAATTTTAAGTGTTTAACTCTGGTTCTCTTTACTTATTCGACTGGTTTTCGTGTCTATGTTCTAACCCTAGTTTTTTTTTCTAATTATTTCACTGTTTATTTTGATATTTGCCCATTATTCCTTAGCCCTATCAATAAACAGAGATTAATTGATTCTTATTTGCCTAATTAGGGTTCGAAATTATATTTTTCTGTTGAAATTGGTATTTCTCCGCGATTTTACTTATTCTTTCCTTATTTGTGACTCATAATTGGTACTACTTACCTTAATTATATTACTAGCCTAATTTATGGGATTTGATTATTTTAACCGACCCCTAGATAGTCTTTGATTTATTTGTTTACCTTATTAAACCTCTAACTTGGCTGTTAATTGATTATCTCTAATTTAAGGGATATTTTCCGGATTTTGTTATATTAATTAATTGAGTTTAGCCTTAATTAACTGGTTGATTTGCTTTGCATACCTTATTTGTGAACTCTTAATTTTCTTTGCCTTATTTGTTTTACTCTATTGAATGCTATATAAACTGCCCCATTCTGATTTTTAAAACACACAAAAAGATACAGAAAGGAACACCTACACACACATAAACTCTTACTCACACACTCACAGTTGTAGTTCTTTCTGTTACTTCTATTTGCTATTCTGACTCGCCGGCTGAAAGCCAAGGCTAGACTCTTGGATTCCACTTTCCTTCACCTTCCTGTTTGCTACCTCTTAACTGGTATGCCTCAATTTCTGTTATCATGCTCTCCTCTATATGCTATGTAGTTAGTTCATTATGAATTTTAACATGCTTCTGTTTATCCTATGTTCCTATTTATTGCTCTCTTAACTAGCATGCCTTAATTCTTGTTAACTTATCATGTTCTACATGTTAGTGTGATTAGTTTACCTTGGCATGTCTCTGTTTAGTCTTTGACCCTTGTTACTTGTTTCTGAAAAGAGCATGTTTAAATCCTATTACCCCACCCTGTTCTGTATGGTTGTTTGGCTAGTCATTTTAATTTCAACATATTTTCCTCTACTTAATACATGTCTGCATGATTCCACCTAGGGATAACCAGTAAATCGAGTTAACTCTAGCAATGTAAACTTTGTTTTGATTACCTGGTCCCTATTCAGAAGTTGTTTAGGGATTATGAATATGCGTGGTCAGTTCTGTCTGTGACTCAGGTGTTCCTATTTTGTTGTGATTGTTAATTATTAGTATTTATATCTTAACTAATCTGCTGGAATATGGTTCTGTTCTATTTCTGTTCATTTTTGAAAGATCAAACTGCTTTCTTTCTGAAACTGTCCCCTACCCTTATACACTATTTTCAAACTTCTACTCTTAGTTATTTAGGGTCTTACCCCCCAGTGTGAGCACTGCCTAGGGTCCATGAGACTCCTCCGAACTCTGATGCACTGGGGCTGGCCTTCCAAACTCGTTACAATACTGTTTCTTTGTAAAGGTTCTGGTGTGAGCATTGCCTGGGGTCCCTAAGGCCCTTGGGAACTTTGACACACCAAAAGCCCATTTGTGTATTATGAACTGCTTGTGGACATCAGACTTGCTTGAAGGCCTAGCTTACAAGTTGACATTGGGCCTGCCAAGGCTCCCTATAGTATAATGATTTTTTTTCATTGTGTTATTTATTCATAATGGTCTGTAATAATATAATATTCCTTGTAAAAACAGATCTGGGGTTATTAGTAAAAGCTGGGAGGGATTTTTATATATCTTTGTTAGGTTCGGGTAGAAATCATGCCTATAGGGTGTTGTGGTGATTCTTTATACCATTAGAAACCATGCCTATATAACTTATCTCGTTATTTGTAATCCTGAATTTTTACTTTGCATCCTACAAATCCTGCTTCTAGTTAGTTTTATCAATTCTGCATCAAGAACCATATTTTTCAAACCCCATGTGTGCGTTAGAGATCATGTCTCTAGGATATTCTTTATTGAACTCGCCTGGCAACTGGTTAACACCTTTACCCGCTTAGATATCATGCCTATAAGAAATAAGCATAAAAACAGTTTCAACACTTGGATATCATTCCTATAGGAAATATATATAAAATCACTCTTGACACTTAGACATCATGTCTATAGGAAATAATGCTCATAATCAATTATAGCACTTAGAAAGCATGCCTATAGGATCTAAAAAAGATGAAATCTGCCTATTAAAATCAACCACTGGTTTATAAATTGTGGTTGTTAATTAACAGTTTTATGATTCTGCTCTGGTCCTCACTTAGGCAATTCTGCAGGGTAATTAACAATTTTGGGTCTATAAGAAACTGTGATTTCTTGATGCTTGAAACATGTCCAGATTCAGAGTACTAACAAAAATCAGTAGGCGAACTGATAGATACTGCTGCCCGCTTTAATAAAGCTGTTATGTATTCTGTTCATGCTCATCTAGATATCCTGCCTATAGGATCCTAAACTATAAAACTTTGTTTGTTTGAATCACATGCATTGGTTGGCTATTTGTAGAGGTTAATATGAGCCCCTTTATTTGCTCCTTACATGATAGTCCTATCTGAATTTTGTTTGTCACTTAGTTTTCTCATTTTTAAGCAACATATGTGAGTCTAGATTCATCCTAAATAGAAGTCCTAAACACCTCCAGGACTATAGGTAAGGGACGGGTAGTGCACACATAAGGTACATATTAGAAACTATTAGAACGCTTAGGTAACAACTGAAAGATAGTAACGGGGTAGTAAAGAAGATGATGACATGTGCGCTAATGCTATGTTTAACACCCCAATTTGGGAAAAGTTACCAAGTATTGCATGTAAATGATCGTATAGGCTAAAAAACGTAGGACCCCTTTAATTCTTGTTTTAAAGTAATTGTCTATTTGTTTTAAATTATTTAACTTTCTGTAACAACCCAACCGGTTGTTTCATGAGTTACCGCTCCGTTTTTCCCATTTTTGCTTCTTATTGTCTTGTTCAGCGGTACTATGTGTTATCGGATTGGTTGGCTCGGGTTCGGAGAGGTTTTTGTAAGGTTTGAGACACTTAGTCTCTTTTGAGTGAGCTTAAGTTGGAAAAGTCAATAGGATGTTGACTTATGTGTTAAAGGGATTGGATGTGAGTTTCAATGGTTTGAATAGCTTCGTGAGGTGATTTGGGACTTAGGAGTATGATCGGAATGTGTTTTGGAGGTCCGGAATGGATTTAGGCTCGAATTGGCGAAATTGGAATTTTGGCGTTTTTCGGTTGATAGGTGAGATTTTGATATAGGGGTTGGAATGGAATTCTAAGAGTTGGAGTAGGTCCGTTGTGTCATTTGGGATGTGTGTGCAAAATTTCAGGTTATTCAGACGTGGTTTGATAGACATTTTCATCGAAAGCGGAATTTTGAAGATTTTGGAATTCTTAGGCTTGAATCTGATGCAAATTTTGTGTTTTGATGTTGTTTTGAGCGTTTCGAAGGTTGGAACAAGTTTGAATGATGATATGGAATATGTTGTCATGTTTGGTTGAGGTTCCAAGGGCCTCGGGTGAGTTTCGGGTGGTTAAACGGATCATTTCAAGTTGTGAAAAATTGCAGAAATCTGCTGTTGATGTTGCAGACAGCCGTGCTTCGTGTTCACGAGTGGACCCTCACAATCGCGATGGGCTAGAATGTGAGGTTGAAGGTTTGGCCTTCGCATTCGTGAAGGGTTGGGGTCATCAAGCTACACGTTCGCGAGAGGCGAGCCGCGTTCGCGATGGGCTGGGAAGCTGAGCCTTCGCGTTCGCGAGAGGAGAGACTCGTTCGCAAAGAAGGAGAATTGGTCAACTCAAATTTGTTCTTCTAGAATGTGAGTCTTTGACCGTGTTTGCGATGAAGGATTTTTAAGTGCTGAGCAGAATGTTTAAAAGACCCATTTTCGCGATTTTGAGTCGAAGTTTCTCTATTTTTGGGCGATTTTGAAGCTTTTTGAAGGGGATTGAAGAGAGAATCAAGGGTGAACACTTGGAGGTAAGATTTATGGACTTAATACTCAATCTTAATGTGATTTCTACCTAATTAATCATGAAAATTATGGAATTTAAGCCTTAATATTGAAGAACTAGGGCTTGTAATTAGAGACCTAGAATTTGGGATTTGAGGGATCATTTGTGGTTGGATTTTGGTGCTTTTGAT
Source organism: Nicotiana tabacum (assembly GCF_000715075.1). NCBI lineage: Eukaryota > Viridiplantae > Streptophyta > Magnoliopsida > Solanales > Solanaceae > Nicotiana > Nicotiana tabacum. Next base: position 47,668,027 of record NC_134099.1, on the reverse strand, counting down.
ATGAATGAACTCGGGGAGTGATAAAGAGTTTATTGATGTAATTTTTATCGGATTCTGAGACATGGGCCTGGGGGTCGGGTTTGGCCAATTTCGGTATTTGTGTTGTAATTTGATTTCTTTCGAGTTGGCTTTGTTCCCTCAACATATTTTGATGGTTTTGCACTGAATTTGGTTAGATTTGGAGCATCCGAAGGCCAATTCGAGAGGCAAAGGCATCACGGGCTAGAGTTTGGACCGGATAGAGGTGAGTAATGATTGTAAACGTTGTCCTAAGGGTATGAAACCCCGAATTTCACATCGTTGTGCTATATTGAGGTGACGCACATGCTAGATGACGAGCGTGGGGTCATGCACCGTTGGGGATTATGATTTAGTCCATCCTTAATGGCTGTTTTACCGCGTATTTGATTGAAAACTATTTGCTATCATCATGTTTTGGGCTGAATGCCATATTTGGGTCTCGTGCCAACTATTTTGGACCCTTAGGGGATTTTTACTGCTATTTTCTCACTGTTTTGATTTTATATCTATACTCAGTCATGCTATATTCTACTGCTTTCATAACTCAGCCATGCTTACTCTGTTTTAACACTTTAAATGATATTTTGAGCTAAGCATCATGTTTTACTGTGCCCAAGTGGCTTTTAGAGATTTTTAATTGAGTAGGGCCGAGGGCCTGTGTTGTGAGGATTATTATGGGATCGGGCTGCACGCCGTAGCAGTGTTATACTAATTATGATTATGAGGCCGATGGCTTGAGTTGTACGCCACAAGGTGGCTTGATATGAGGCTGAGAGCCTATTAATTATGCCACAAGATGGCTTGGTATTGCGCTTGGGCTGTAAGGGGCTCCTCCTGGAATCTGTACACCCCAGTGAGTGCGGGTACCCAATGTGATATGTGATATAGCCTGAGGGGCTAGTGTTGTTCCATGTTATTGTCCGAGGGGCTGATTCTGTTGATATTGTGCCCGAGGGGCGGATTTTATGTGTTTATCTTTTCTTGCTGCTTTTCATTTACTCGTTTAACTGTTACAAATGTGTTTTAAAGAATCTTATACTGAACTAAGGTGTTTTTATAAGATTTCACTGTTTCTTTGCCTTTTATTGGTTTTTACACTACTTCTTTATAGCATGTTGTTGTGTTTTACGTGATTTCTTATCGCTCAGTCTTCATTTATTATTATTACTCACTGAGTCGGAGTACTCACATTACTCCCTACACCTTGTGTGCAGATTCAGGTATTTCTGAACCCGGTAGCGGGTGTTGGTTGCTCAGAGGCAGAGTCATCGGAGTTTAGCAAGGTAGTTGCCCGACGTTCGCAGCACTGCTTTTCTCCCTCTTGATTTCATTAGACTATATTTAGTATATTTTTTAGACTTTCCGTTGTATTTAGACCTTAGTAGATGCTCGTGACTGGTGACACCCCGACGTCGGGCTGTGTTGGTTTTCCGCAAATTGTATTAGTTCACTTTTATTTTGGGATTATTAGCATGTTAATGACTTAAATTGTGTTATTCTAATTATTTAAAATGAATTGGAGGTTGTGTCTGCTGGACTTGTTTCACGATAGGTGCCATCATGACTGGGTAGAGATTTAGGGTCAGGACAAGTTGGTATCAGAGCCTAGGTTACATAAGTCTCATGAGTCATGAGAAGGTTTAGTAGAGTCTCACGGATCGGTATGGAAACGTTTTTATTTTTCCTCGAGAGGCTGCAAAACCTTTAGGAAAATCTTCGTATTCTTGAAATTCTTGTCGTGCGAATCTGTTGATTCGAGTACAAAACTTTTGTTATTCTTTTCTCTCACTAGATTGTGAGGACATGCGCTGCCGGTCAGGATGGACGACCACCAGTTGTGGCCACTAGAGGCTAAGGATGCGATCATGGTCGCGGTAGGGGCAGGGATGTGGCCCGCATAGCAGCTAGGGCAGCACCTGCAGATCCACTAACCACCCCAGTTCAAGATCAAGTCCCAGTTGTGGACGCTCCAACAACACCAGCTATGCCCATTATGATTCCAGGTCTTCAGGAGGCCTTGGCTCACATTCTATCAGTATGCACTGGCCTAGCTCGGGCGGTCTCAGTTACTATAGCCACAACTACTTCTCAGGCTAGGGGAGGCACTCAAACTCCCGCCGCTCGCACACCTAAGCAGGTCGTGCAGGGACTTCAGACATTGGGGGCACATCCAGCCTAGTCGGTTGCAGCTGCTCAGGACTATGTAGCTCTTGCCATGCCAGAGGACGAGCAATGCAGGTTGGAGAGGTTTGGTAGACTTCAGCCTCTGACTTTCAGTGGTGCAGAGGGCGAGGATGCCCAGGGTTTCTTAGACAAGTGTTAGAGGATTCTTCATACGATGGGTATTTTGGAAAATAGTCGCTTTGACTACTTTTGAATTTTCTAGAGTTTCCTTAACTTGGTGGGAGGCTTATGAGAGGCGTAGGCCTTTTGGTGCAGCACCCCTTACCTGGAAGTAGTTCTCCATTCTCTTTTTGGAAAAGTTTGTGCCACAGTCTCGCAGAGAGGAGTTGAGTAGGCAGTTCGATTGGTTGCATCAGGGAGAGATGACTATGACGCAGTATGAGATGAGGTTCTCAGAGTTAACTTGTCATGCTATTTGGTTGGTTCCTATAGAGAGAGATAGGATTATGAGGTTCGTTGATGGCCTCACTTATCAGCTTCCCATTCTCATGACTAGGGAGATGGTGTCTGGTGCTACTTTTGAGGAGGTTGTTGACGTTGCTCATGAGATCAAGTCAGTTCGTCGCTAGGAGCAAGATGAGAGGGAGGCCAAGAGGCCTCAGGGATCTGGTAGTTATGGTGGTGCTCCTTCGAGAGGTCAGTTTCAGCACGGCAAAGGTCGTCCATTCAGGCATGCTCAACCAGCTCACCCAGGTTATCGTAGGGCGTCATTGGGTCATGGTTCTCACAGTTCTCATCAGGGCCAGTCATCACTTAGTGCCCTTTCAGCTCAGAGTTCATCACGTGCTCTATTAGTTCAGGGCTCTTCTATGTCGGGTGCATCTGCTAGTCATTCTAGTGCTAGGGGTTCCCTTCAGTCCCCGTGTCCAGCACCCAGGAGTTGCTATGAGTGTGGAGAGATGGGTCATATATGGAGGCAGTGTCCTCGTCGTCTTGGGGGTTCATCTCAGCAGAGGAGTCAGCCATCAACTTCAGCACCAGTTACTTCACCACCACCCACCCAGCCAGCTAGGGGTAGAGGTCAGTCAGCTAGGGGTCGCCCTAGAGTGGGAGGTCGATCAGGTGGCGGTCAGGCCCATTTCTATGCACTTCCAGCTAGACTCGATGCTATTACTTAAGATGCCGTGATCACAAGTATTGTCTTAGTCTGTCGTAGAGATTCCTCTATATTATTTGATCCCACTTCCACTTATTCTTATGTGTCATCATACTTTACTCATTATTTGGATATGCCCCGTGATTCTCTTGTTTCATCTAATCGTGTATCTACTCTAGTGGACGATACTGTTGTTATAGACCGTGTGTACCGGTCATGTGTGGTGACTATTGGGGGTCTGGAGACCCGAGTGAATCTATTATTGTTGTGTATGGTAAACTTCGATGTTATATTGGGCATGGATTGGCTATCTCTGTGTCGTGCTATTTTGGACTATCATGCTAAGACAGTGACATTGGCTATGCCGGGTGTGCCATGGATTGAGTGGCTAGGTTCGACTGATTATGTCCCCAGTAGGGTAATTTCATTCTTGAAGGCCCAACGTATGGTTGGGAAGGGCTGTCTTTCATATCTAGCCTTTGTGAGGGATGCCGGTGCAAAGACTCCTAGTATTGATTCTGTTCCTGTTGTGAGGGATTTTCCCAATGTGTTACCTGCAGACCTGCCGGGCATGCCACCTGACAGGGATATTGATTTTGGTATTGACCTGGTGCTGGGCACTTAGCCCATCTATAATCTACCATATTGTATGGCACCAGTGGAGTTGAAGGAGTTAAAGGAGTAGCTTTAGGAACTTCTTGATAAGGGGTTCATTCGGCCTAGTGTGCCGCCTTGGGGTGCGCCGGTTCTATTTGTGAAGAAGAAGGATGGCACTATGAGGATGTGCATTGATTATAGGTAGTTGAATAAAGTAACAATTAAGAACAAGTATCCCTTGCCTCGTATCGATGATTTGTTTGACCAGCTTCAGGGAGCGAGAGTGTTCTCCAAGATTGATCTCCGTTCAGGTTATCACCAGTTGAAGATCAGGAACTCGGATATTCTTAAGGCAGCTTTCAGGGCTCGATATGGTCATTATGAGTTCTTGGTGATGTCTTTTGGGCTGACCAATGCCCCAACAACATTTATGCATTTGATGAACATCATGTTTTGGCCGTATCTCGACTCGTTCATCATACTTTTCATTGATGGTATTTTGGTGTATTAGCGTAGTCAGAAGGAGCACGCGGAGCATTTGGGAGTTGTGTTGCAGAGATTGAAGGAGGAGAAGCTTTATGCAAAATTCTCCAAGTGTGAGTTTTGGCTCAATTCAATGGATTTCTTGGGGCACGTGTCTAGTGAGGGTATTTAGGTTGATCCGAAGAAGATACAGACGGTTCAGAGTTGGCCCAAACTGTCCTCAACCATAGAGATTCACAGTTTTCTTGGTTTGGTGGGTTGTTACGGTCGGTTTGTTCAGGGGTTCTCATCTATCACATCGCTCTTGACCAAGTTAACTCAGAAGGGTGCTCCATTCAGGTGGTTGGACGAGTATGAAGAGAGCTTTCAAAAGCTCAAGACTGCCTTGACCACAGCTCCAGTCTTAGTTTTGCCATAAGCTTCAGGTTCATATACCGTGTATTTTGATACTTTGAGAGGTGGTATTGGTTGTGTATTGATGCAGGAGGGTAGAGTTATTGCTTATGCTTCTCGTCAGTTGAAGCCCCATGAGAAGAACTACCATGTTCATGATTTGGAGTTGGCTGCCATTGTTCACATGTTGAAGATTTGGAGGCATTACTTGTATGGTGTGTCTTGTGAGGTGTTTACTGATCATCTAGCCTCCAGCACTTGTTCAAGTAGAAGGATCTCAATTTGAGGCAGCGGAGATGGTTGGAGATGCTAAAGGATTATGATATTACTATTTTGTACCATCTAGGAAAGGCCAATGTGGTGGCCAATGCTTTGAGCCGGAAGACAGAGGGTATGGGGAGTTTGGCATATATTCCAGTTGGGGAGAGACCTCTTGTATTTGATGTTTAGGCCTTGGCCAGTCAGTTCGTGAGGTTAGATATTTCAGAACCCAGTCAGGTATTGGCTTGTGTGATTTCTCGGTCTTCCTTATTTGATTGCATCAGAGAGCGCCAGTATGATGATCCTCATTTGCTTCTCCTTAAGGACAAAGTTTAGCATGATGATGCCAGAGATATGACTATTGGTGATGATGGAGTGTTGAGGATGCAGGGCCTGATATGTGTGCCCAATGTAGATGGGTTTCGGGAGTCTATACTAGAGGAGGCCCATAGCTCGTGGTATTCCATTCATCCGGGTGCCGTGAAGATGTATCAGGATCTGAGACAACATTATTGGTGGGGGAGAATGAAGAAGGACATTGTGGGGTTTGTAGTTCGGTGTCCCAATTGTCAGTAGTTAAAATATGAGCATCAAAGACCGGGTGGCTTGCTTTAACAGATAGATATTCCAGACTGGAAGTGGGAGCGAATCACCATGGACTTTGTAGTTGGGCTCCCATGGACTTTGAAGAAGTTTGATGCTATTTGTGTGATTATGGATCGGCTGACCAAGTCTACGCACTTCATTCCTGTGTGTACTACCTACTCTTCAGAGCAGTTGGTAGAGATCTATATCCGGGAGATTGTTCGTTTACATGGTGTCCCAGTTTCCATCATTTTAGATAAGGGCGCTCAGTTTACTTCGTAGTTTTGGAGGCCTATGCAGCGAGAGTTGGATACTCAGGTTGAGTTGAGCACAACTTTTTACCCTCAGACAGACACATAGTCCGAGCACACTATTCAGATATTGGATGACATGTTGCATGCATGTGTTACTGATTTCGGAGGGTCATGGGATCAGTTTCTACCGCTCGCAGAGTTTTCTTATAACAACAGCTACCAATCGAGTATTCAGATGGCTCCATATGAGGCTTTATATGGGAGGTAGTGTAGGTCTCCAGTTGGTTGGTTTGAGCCGGGTGAGGCTAGGCTATTGGGGACAGACTTGGTGCAGGATGCTCTAGAAAAGGTGAAGGTAATTCAGGAGAGGCTTCGTATAGCGCAGTCGAGACAAAAGAGTTATGCTAGCGGGAAGGTTCGGGATGTGTCCTACATGGTTGGTGAGGAGGTTCTGTTGAAGGTTTCACCCATGAAGGGTGTTATGAGATTTGGGAAGAAGGGGAAATTGAGTCCTCGGTTTATTGGGCCTTTTGAGGTGCTTCGAAGGATTGGGGAGGTAGATTATGAGCTTGCTTTACCACCCAGCTTATCGAGTGTGCATCCGGTATTTCATGTTTTTATGCTTTGGAAGTATATTGGGGATCTGTCTCATGTTCTGGATTTTAGCACGGTTCAGTTAGATGATGATTTGACCTATGATGTGGAGCCACTGGCTATTTTGGGTTGTCAGGTTCGAAAGTTGAGATCAAAGGATATAGCTTCAGTGAAAGTGCAGTGGAGAGGTCAGCCCGTGGAGGAGGCTACCTGGGAGACCGAGCGGGAGATGCGGAGCAGATATCCTCACCTATTTGAGGCTTCAGGTACGTTTCTTGACTCGTTCGAGGACGAACATTTGTTTAAGTTGGGGAGGATGTAACGACCCGGCCAATTATTTCACGAGTTACCGCTTATTTTTCCCCATTTGTACATCTTATTGTCTTGTTCAGCGGTACTATATGTTATCGGGTTGGTTGGCTCGGGTTCAGAGAGGTTTTGGTAAAGTTTGAGATACTTAGTCTCTTTCGAGTGAGCTTAAGTTGGAAAAGTCAACCGGATGTTGACTTATGTGTTAAAGGGCTCGGATGTGAGTTCTGATGGTTCGGATAGTTTTGACAGGTGATTTGGGACTTAGGAGCGTGATCAGAATGTGTTTTGGAGGTCCGAAGTGGATTTAGGCTCGAATTGGCGAAATTAGAATTTTAGAGTTTTCCGGTTGATAGGTGAGATTTTGATATAGGGGTCGGAATGGAATTTCGGGAGTTGTAGTTGGTCCGTTGTGTCATTCGGGATGTGTGTGCAAAATTTCAGGTCATTCGGTGGTTTGATAGACTTTTTGATCGAAAGCGGAATTTGGAAAATTTTGGATTTCTTAGGCTTGAATCCGATGCAAATTTGGTGTTTTGATGTTGTTTTGAGCGTTCCGAAGGTTGGAACAAGTTTGAATGATGATATGGGATATGTTGGCATATTTGGTTGAGGTCCCAAGGGCCTCAAGTGAGTTTTGGGTAGTTAAACAGATCATTTCAAGTTGTGAAAAATTGCAGAAATATGGTGTTGATGTTGCAGACAACTGTGCTTCGTGTTTGCGAGTGGACCCTCGCATTCGTGAAGGGCTAGAATGTGAGGCTGAAGGTTTGGCCTTCACGTTTGCGAGGGAGGTCGCGCATTCGCGAAGGTTTGGGGTCATCAAGCCGCGTTCACGAGAGAGGAGTCGCATTTGTGATCGGCTGGGAAGCTGAGCCTTCGCGTTTGCGAGAGGGGAGACGCGTTCGCAAATAAGGAAAATTGGTCAACTCAAATTTGTGCTTCGCGAATGCGAGGCTTTGAACGTGTTCGCGATGAACGACTTTTAAGTGCTGGGCAGAATGTTTAAAAGACCTATTTATGTGATTTTGGGTCTAAGTTCATCCATTTTGGGGTGATTTTGAAGCTTTTTGAAGGGGATTGAAGAAGGAATCAAGAGGGAACACTTGGAGGTAAGATTTATGGACTTAATACTCAATCCTAATGTGATTTCTACCTAATTAATCATGGAAATTATGGAATTTAAGCCTTAATATTGAAGAACTAGGGCTTGTAATTGGAGACCTAGAATTTGGGATTTGAGGGGTCGTTTGTGGTTGGATTTTGGTGGTTTTGATTTGAATGAACTCAGGAAGTGATAAGGAGTCTATTGATGTACTTTTTATCGTATTCCAAGACGTGGGCTCGAGGGTCAGGCTTTGCCAATTCCAGGATTTGGGTTTTAATTTGATTTCTTTCGAGTTGGCTTTGTTCCCTCAAGATATTTTAATGGTTTTGAACTGATTTTGGTTAGATTTGGAACATCCGAAGGCCGATTCAAGAGGCAAAGGCATCGCGGGCTAGAGTTTTAACTAAATAGAGATGAGTAATGATTGTAAACGTTGTCCTGAGGGTATGAAACTCCGAATTTCACATCGTTGTGCTATATTGAGGTGACGCACATGCTAGATGACGAGCGTGGGGTCGTGCACCGTTGGGGATTGTGACTTAGTCCATTCCGAATGACTATTTTTACCGCATATTTAATTGAAAACTGTTTGCTATCATCATGTTTTGGGCTGAATGCCATATTTGGGCCTCGTGCCAACTGTTTTAGACCCTTATGGGATTTTTACTGCTATTTCCTCACTGTTTTGATTTTATATCTGTACTTAGTCATGCTATATTCTACTGCTTTCATAACTCAGCCATGCTTACTCTATTTTAACACTTAAAATGATATTTTGGGCTGAGCGTCATGTTTTACTATGCCCGAGTGTCTTTTAAAGATTTCTAACTAAGTAGGGCCAAAGGCCTGTGTTGTGAGGATTATTATGGGATCGGGTTGCACACCATAGCAGTGTTGTACTGATTATGGTTATGAGACCAAGGGCCTGAGTTGTATGCCACAAGGTGGCTTGATATCACGAAATGACTTGATATTGCGCATGGGCTGTAAGGTGCCCCTCCCAGAGTCTGTATAACCCCCAGTGAGCGCGGGCACCCAGTGTGATATGTGATATAGCCGGAGGGGCTGGTGTTGTTCCATATTATTGCCCGAGGGGCTAAATCTGTTGACATTGTGCCCGAGGGGCAGATTTTATGTGTTTATCTTTTCTCGCTGCTTTTCATTTACTTGTTTAACTGTTAAAAAGGTGTTTTAAAGAAGCTTATACTGAACTAAGGTGTTTTTTATAAGATTTCACAATTTTATTGTATTTTATTGGTTTTACACTGCCTCTTTATAGCATGTTGTTGTATTTTACGTGATTTCTTATCGCTCAGTCTTCATTTATTGTTATTACTCACTGAGTTGTAATACTCACTTTACTCCCTACACCTTGTGTGCAAATTTAGGAGCTTCGGGTCCCGCCAGTAAGGGTGCATTATTCCCAGTAGGCTATTCGGAGTCCACTAGGTAGTTGCTCAACGTTCGCAGCCCAGTGTTTCTCCTTCCTATTTTACTTCTCTTGTTCTAGTTATGTAATAGACTGTATAAACGTTTTCTTACTCTTAGACTTATGTTAGATGCTCATGACTGGTGACACCCCGATGTCGGGCTATGCTGGTTTTTCGCAAATTGTACTAGTTCACTTTTATTTTGGGATTATTAGCATGTTAATGACTTAAATTGTGTTATTATAATTGTTTAAAATGAATTGGGGGTTGTGTTGGCTGGCCTTGTTTCACGATAGGCGCCATCACGACCGGGTACAGATTTAGGGTCGTGAAACTTTCCTTTAAAGACTAATTCGCTTGATTGAGTTTGGCTGGGACCCGCCATTATGGACCTCAAGGGGTGCTTAACACCTTCCCCTCGAGGTAAATTTGAGCCCTTACCCAATCTCTGGTAATGTAATTTGGTTTCATGAGTTAATTGTTCTAGGTGCCCTAACGCACCTTAATCCGTTAGGTGGCGACTCTTCAAATCTCTTACCCAAGTCCAAAAGCAAAGGAGTTGTCCCAAAAATGTCGAAACTCGGGCTCCGCGAGGAAAAAAAGGGCACGACAGCATGGCGACTCTATTGGGGATAATTAGGCTCTTACGATAACAAACTTGCTTTTGTGAATTAGTCTTAAGCATGCTTTATTCTGTTAATACGTGCGCACCCTTTCCCTTTCCCCTTTATTTGGATTTAATTGCCTATTTTCAAGCACTTATGATTTCCTTTACCACAGAAACTAACTTATCTCCTTGTTTTCTTTCTTAAACATCTTTCAATTAAATACCGCATTTATCGTTTTTAACGTGCAAATACGTGACAACATGCTATTTATTGTTGCATAAATCATGCTGAACATCATATTTCACTCATGCGTAATCAATCCTATAGCAACGCTTGATGATTGTTTGCGCCCTTCTTATATATCACCCTTTAAATTCGGAAAAGCTTATTTGCGGTAAAACTAGTCGATCAGCGGTGCACTTGACGGTTTCGTGCCTTTCCCTCAAGTTGTCCACTCGAGGGTTCCAGTCTAGACCTCTATAGAAACCTTACTCTGATTAATTGTACATGCATCATGGTCAAACCTAGCCGGGTTAATATGTTATCCATATAATAACCCTTTGAGACAAGTCTTGTCCAAAAGTCCACTAGGTTTTCCATAATTCCAACGGACGCAACCACGATTTTGTGCATTAATTTTGGAGAAATAAGTGCCAATATGCTAATCATTGTTGTATAAATAGTCGAATCTGGAAGGGGAAAGGGCCTAACCATATTTGTTTTGAAGAAAATGAGGTACGAAGTCCCTAGGTTTGGCATGGTCCGTAACATACCACCACTGATGCTAGATTAGTGGGAGGATCTTCCATCAAGTGATAAAAATCATGTGAAAAGGGTCTTGGGAAATTTGTCTTCTCTATTGGACCTCCAGCCGAACAACATGTTGATCGAAGCTGCCACAATGTTCTGGGACAAAGAAAGAGTCGTGTTTCGATTTGGAAGCATAGAAATGACCCCTCTCTTGGAAGAAATAGGGGGATTTGCTGGGTTACCTTGGGATAGTCGTGGTATACTAGTACCAAAAAAACCGCAATACTAGGGGGTTTCTGAAGATGATGGGTCTGAGAAAGAATGAGGACTTGGAGTGCGTGAAGAAGTCTTACATACCTTTTGACTTCCTCTATGAACGATACGGTCACAACAAATCTTGTCGTATTTTTGATGATGAATTCTCCATCACTTCCTTGGGTTGGATTCGCCGCAGGGTTTTTGTGTTCATCGTATGTATCTTGGGTATGATAGTGTTCCCGATCTAAGAGATAGAATCCACACCAGACTGTCCATGGTAACCAAAACCTTAATGGATGGGATCGAGTGCAGACATATACCATTATCCCTATGATCATAGCAGACATATACCAAACCTTAGAACGCTGTCAGAAGGGGTGCAAATACTTCAAAGTTTGTAATTTGTTGCTGCAAGTTTGGTTGTTAGAGCATATCCAAAGAGGTCAATACCATCAAGAGCTTCCGCGAAGGCCGTGGAATGATCACATAGCTTTCCATCATCCTAAGAGAATGACCTACATCCTAGACAGGTTTGCTCAACCTGAGAATGCTACAAGATGGGCACAGTTTTTTAGCAATCTGACCGAGGATCAAGTTCAATGGATGTTCGAATGGTTCCCTACCGACGGATTCATCATTAGATCTAGGGATGTTCCGCACTTGGTACTGATCAGGTTAAGGGACATATACCCTTATGCTCCCATCAGGGTTATGAGACAGGTAGGCAAGAAGCAGGTCATATCGCAAGTTTCTAAAATGAGTCACTATAGGGCAGATTTTTAGGATGACGATGTCCCATACAAATGTGAAGCTCAGCATATGTAGCATTTGAAAATTATCATGGAAAAGGATACCATCGAGCCAGATCGATATCATGCCGGTCATGTGTACTTCTACCCATCATGGTTAGAAAATAACATAGAAGGAATATTCGAGCCAAGGTTTAATCCAGGAAATAGAGTCATAAATGAAGTTGCCGAAGCACAAGTGAAATATAACAAATGATGCAAAAGAGTTCACAAGTCCGAGGTCGAGCATCTGGAGCGACACAAGACCGATATGGAACTAATTAATGAATGGATGGAGATAGCTATTAGATCAAGTGAAAGGTTGGAATATTTGGAGTACAGTCTGATGGAATTGGAGGGAAAAGTGAGGAAGAGAGTCACCGATTGTAAGAATGCCGAAGGAAGTGAAAGAGGGCATTTAACAAAGGCATATCTATTGTTGAACCTACGCAAACTGGGGAATTTGATCGATGAAGCCAAAAGCATCAAGCCTGGAGAAGGTCCCTCTGGGACCAAGTAGATTAGGTTTATTTACTTTTTCAAATGTAATAAGGCCAAGTGCCATCAGTGACTTATCTTATTTAGTGTCGTTTTAGATTCATCTATTTTTACATTAATGAAATGAGGCAATTATTGGCACTGAAATTCTCCAAATCTATTTGTCGCTAGGCCTATCTCGGGCACAATGAGTCTCCCAAATTAGGACGCAGATTTACATTCCCGCAATATGTGTTTAAATACTGCAAACATTTTAGAATCCTTACTGACTTGTTTACCTTTTGTTTTTCATTATTTTTTATTATTCTCATCCCCTAATGTTGGTTCGCACATATTGGCATCATCAACATATCATACCAGATCTAGAGGCCCTTCACCTCCTCCTCCTCCTCCTCCGAGTAATCCAAAAAGTAGAGGAAAAGCTACGATGGATGATTTGAGTAGTATCCGAAAAGAAAATGCTGAGAATATTGAAACTTCATAAGGTTGGAGTACTCCGGCCCAGAATGATTTAGCACTACGATTGGAACATAAAATATTGGAGTTACAAGGGGAACTTGAGCAGGTTCGCAACTTGGAAAATCTCTCCCTCACCCTAAATGTCCCAGACGTTAACCAACAAAATGCTCAAAACCCAGCACCTCCTCAAAATATGCCAAACCAACGTCCATAAAATTCTCCCGTACCCCATAAATATGTAACTCCTCCCTAAAATCCAAATCCTCCACTGGTACCAACTCTTCCACAATACCATCATCAACCAACCCAGTACCCACAAACCACTACCTATCACACTCCTCAGAACACACCACAACTTATTTCTGATCCTCAAAACTCTACCAACAACCACCACTACACCTAAATCCCAGGCACCCAGCAAAACAACCCCATATACGTGGAGATGCTACCTTACTCCACTCAACCAATCTCCTATACACCAGAATTCGCTGAGAAGGACCTGCTCATCAAGAACATGGCCGAGGAGCTCAAGAAGTTTACAAGTCAAGTTTAGGGTGTTGAAGGAGGTAAAAGGATAGAAGGTCTGAACTATGAGGATTTGTGCATACAACTAGATGTAGAACTACCGGAGGGTTACAAACCTCCTAAGTTGGAAATGTTTGATAGAACGGGTGATCCCAAGATTCATTTGAGAACTTATTGTGACAAGCTCGTGGAGGTCGGAAAAGATGAAAAGATTCGAATGAAGCTCTTCATGAGGAGTCTTACTAGAGATGCCTTGTCGTGGTACATAAGCCAGAATCCTAAGAAGTGGGCCAATTGGGTGAGCATGGCATCAGATTTTATGGATCGATTCGAGTTTAATACGGAGAATGCACCGGATGTCTTCTATATCCAGAACCTAAAGAAGAAACCAACTGAGACTTTCCGCGAGTATGCTGCTCGATGGAGGTCGAAAGCAGCCAAGGTCAGACCAACATTAGAGGAGGAACAAATGAACAAGTTCTTTGTCAGGGCACAAGACCCATAGTATTATGAAAGGCTAATGGTTATTGAGAAGCATAAGTTCTCTGATATCATCAAACTCGGAGAAAGGATTGAAAAGGGTATTAAGAGCAGGATGGTGACAAATTTTGAGGCACTGCAGGCCACAAACAAAGCATTGCAATCAGGTGGCATATCGAAGAAGAAAGAGGTGGGAACAGTAATGGTTGCCCAAGGACCCAAAACTCCCTTTATATACCAGATGCCTCCACCCACACACCAACCCTCACCTCTTAGATATTCCCAACATGCTGCTGCTTACCATACATATAATTCCCAACCATCCTACTTTCAGTCACCTCCAACTCGTCCAAATTACCAGAGACCCCGACCTAATTTTGTTGCAAACCACCCAAACAGTACACTGCCATTGCTGAACCCATCGACCAGATGTACGAAAGGTTGAAGGCTGCTAGCTATGTCACCCCTATTCCCCTTGTGGCAATGTAGAATTCATCTCAATGAGTCATCCCGGATAAAACCTTTGCATATCATTCTGGTATGAAATGTCACACTATTGACGAGTGTTGGACATTGAAAGATACGATCCATAAATTGATTGATAATAAGGTCATACAGGCGAAGTAAGCTACACCCAACATCTGCAACAATCCTCTCCCAGAACATAAGGGCGAAAGGATCAATGTGATAGAAACTGGCGAGGATTGGGATATCGAGGGATCAATCAGACTTATCAAAGAGGGTGACAATCCTAAGAAGCCCGCAATCACGCTCAATCCTATTATGGTGCAGGTACAACCACCATTTTAGGTTGAGGTAACCGTATTAGTTCCATTTGAGGTAGAGGTAGCACCATCTACAGCCATACCTGTTCCATGTGAGGTAGAAGTGGCCACACCTTTCACAGTGAAAGTACCAACCACACCTCCTTTCCAGTCCAACGCCATACCTTGGGATTACGTTGCCGAAGCTAGGCGAAAGGGAAAAGCAAAGATGGAAGAATCTGGTGCCGCATAGGGAATGACCAGAATTGGAAGGATCTATACACACAAAAATTTGGGAGGATCAAGCAAGGAGGCTGCTACCAAACAACCTGTCATTGAAACTAGTCCAGACTATCTTTGGAGGAAAGTGCAGGCGAGAGAATACTTTGTCGTCGATCATTTAAACAAGATTCCTGCCCAAATATCCATCCTGTCGCTATTGCAAAATTCAGAGGCGCATAGGAGTGCTCTAATGAAGGTGTTGAATGAAGCTTATGTGCCCAATAATATCACTAGTGGAGAGATGGTCAACATGGTAGGACAAGTACTAGAGAGTCACAAGATCACCTTCCACGAGGATGAACTACCGCCTGAAGAGTTAAGTCACAACAGAGCACTGCATATCACGGTACAGTTTGGAGACAAATTCATTTTCAGAGTCCTAATAGATAGGGGTTCAAGCCTCAACATTTGTCCATTGACTAATCTGAAAAGGTTGGGCAAAGATTTCCATGCGATACGGGCAGGAAGTATGAATGTGAAAGCATTTGATGGGTTTCAAAGGGCCACTATTGGATAGATTAAACTTTGTCTGCAGATGGGACCAACTTGGTTTGATGTTGAATTCCAAGTACCAGACATATTAGCTACATACAATTTTCTATTGGGATGACCTTGGATACATGCCACTAGGGCTGTGGCTTCCATGTTACACCAGGCCGTGAAGTTCGAATGGAACCATCAGGAGGTAATCATTCACGGAGATGGAAGTAACCCCATTTACACCAGTCAAACTATCCCGATTATTGAGAATAGAAGAAGGATGGGTGGAGAAACTTACCACCACATTGAACATGTCAACACAATTGAGAAGGACAAGTGGTGGAGTAATAAAATAGAAAGCATACTGGCATGGTCTGGGTATGAACCCGACAAAGGGCTTGGGAAGAAACTCCAGGGCATTACCAAACCGATACAGTTGAAACGTCACGGAAAAACTTTCAGTCTAGGATATCCGTACACCTGGAAAGAATATAATGATTGGTCACCACCATGGCGTATCCCTTATTACCCTCTCGAGTTGCTAGTGCCACATCTGAGTCAGACTTTTCACCAGGCCGATACAATATGGGGATCTGCAGAGGAAGAAGCTTTGGCTGGGTTGAGAAATTTGTTCCTAGAAGAGGAGAATATGGATTGCAATGTGATATTTGAGGAGGAGGAGGAGGAAGAAGACCTCACTATTTAGAATGTGGAGAAGGGAGCTGTTCTCAAGAATTGGACTGCCACACTATCCTGGGCCCGCCGAGTTCCTTGGTAGCTTGGCAATTAGAATGACTTGTTTTAATAGCCATGCTAGGCATTTAAGATATTTTCACTATTTTTTGTTTTAAAGATGCATTTTGTTTCAAAATAATTGCTCGAGTCATCGAGCCGTACATGTTTTGGATATTTCCAAATTTAATTAATGCACTGCTATTTAGTGTTCATTATTATCTTTCATATTTTTTCTTCTACATCTTTATTATTACTTTTGCTGATGAATCGATAATTGTGATATGTAATGAGACAACGCAATATAGTGACAGTGACTCAAAAGAAGAGGGTGAAATACCTGAGGAAGTTGTCAGAGAATTTGAGAACTTTGAGAACAAACCTAAGTCCAACGTGGACGAAACCGAAGCAATAAATTTGGGAGATTCCGAAACCATCAAAGAGGCTTGCATAAGCATTCACTTATCACCGTCAGAGAAGGAAGAATACACTCATTTCCTGAAAGAATATTGTTGATACTTTTTTTCTATATTTTTATATGCATATATACCTTCAAAATAACATATACATGCATATATAAGCATGCACAAGGTTTTTATAATTTTTTTCCATAATTTTAAGGATTTAAATTGATTTATTTCCTTCCCTTTTATTAATAAAATCCCCAGTAATTATCCCTCAAATTATTGTTGTGACGATTTAGTCATTTAATTTCCATATATATGCCAAAATGTTACAATATTTTTTATGCATTTTTTATAATTGCATTTGGTATTTTTAGAACTAAATTGCATATAATTGCAATATTAGCCCATTAATGTATAATTATATATATATGCGTAAAATTGATCTCCTATATTTTTAAAATGTTAAATATCTATTTAAAATCTTTTTAGTACACAAATTATTTTCCAGAAATTATTTATTATTTATTATAATTTATATAGGGGAAAATTGGCTATTTAAAATATAGCCAGATTTGCCTTTCAATTTCAGCCCAATTTAAACCCAATCCCAACCCAATTTATGATTAAAAACACCCTACCCAAACCCTAAACCCGCCTACCCTTCCTTTTTATCCCAAATAACCCCATAACCCTATCTCATTTATCAAATTCGCTGCCTCTGTATTCTCTCATCTCCTATCCTCTCTCAACCCCTCAACCTAACCCTTGCTCCTTCAACCGCCGACTCCCTTCTCCAGTCTTCTTCGGTGATCTCCCTTCAACTCCTAAGCCTCCAACGACTCCTCTATTGCCATGCTCACCTTCTCTGAGGCCTTCAAGGACCTTGGGCCACGATGACTTGCATCTAGGGTTTGCTATCTAGTATGTTCTTGGCTACTTCAGTATGATTCCAAACGAAATCATGCTGTACTTGTTATGATCCTTGAGATTTTTGACAAGTTCTTTCATCTCTACTTGGGTTTCTTCTAAAACCTTAATTTTTGCTTACATCTCCTAGATCTGTACGATTTTTAAAGGATTTGAGTCTTTCTCTTTGATGTTTTACACTATCCTTGTAACTCTTTACAAGAATCATTGATTTCAAAGTGTTTTCACCTTCTTCTCAAATTAGGGTTTTCAGAACTTCTTCTAAAACTTTGTTTAAACCGATTCTTTATGTTTAAACTTCTACCTCTTGCATATTTTGACTGATTCTATGATTTTACCACCTCTTCAACTTGCCTATGGTGAAAACCCTTATTTCTTAGTTATAATCTTGGGTTTTTGAGTTTTGTTTTGATAACGTGTTCAGTTAATCTATATGTTTCTGTGATTTTGTGATTTTACCCTATGATTGCTTGTTAAGGTTCCTAATTATGGTTATCCCTGCCTATTGTGTAAATTTTCCCTATTTTGTAAACTAATGTTTCTGATTCTTCACTTCTCCTACCTGTATCATGTTTACTCCACTAATTCAGACAATGCTCTACATGAATCCCTAATTGACTTTTGTCCTATTCGACCTCTTAGAGTTCTAGTTTTTGCTTATTATGTGCTTGTTCTTATAAAGTGGTGCTAAATCAGTGCTATTTTTTACTTTTGAATCCTTGAGTCTTTGTGATTGATCTTTCACTGATTTTGATTGATATCTCTACTAATTTTTAACCTTGTGAAATATTTTCTGACCTTATTCTATGGTCAATTATGCTATTAGTAGATTTTCTAAGTATTTTCCTTGATTGAAATATGCTGAACCTAGCCTCTATTACATGTTGTGTACTTGTACTATGCTGAAAATATTTCCTTATTAGTTATGCTTAGCTTTATACGATTTTCTTTCTTATTTGTCACATGTTTATTACCGTTTGAAGTTCAGTCCTCAATTAAAGGGAGTGCTTGCCTTAATTTCATGACTTATTGATTCTGAGTCCCCAAAATTACTGATGAACTTTGATTTTTACCTTATTTGCTCCCTGCTTTCAAACTATATATACCCATTCTCTTATTAGCATAAACACACGAACACTTTGGTTCAAAAGCTCTTTCTCATATTTAAACTTTCTGCTCTCTTTGTGCTACTTGCTACTATTTAAGTTAGCCGGCTGCAAGCCAAGGCTAACCATTGTGTTCTCCTGCTCCTTCACTTTTGTTTACCGTCTTCTTTACTGGTATGTTCTAGTTTCAATTCAAGTTCCAACAATAATATGGTTCTTTTATTGCTTCAGTTCATCCTGTTTCTAGTTTGCTTTTATCTATGGTTTTGTTGTGAGACTTGCAGTTAATATGCTTGCATGATTAGCATGTTATGAACTCCCCTTCCTTAGAATCAGGATAATCATGTCCCCTCTCTATGTCTGATCAATCGTTTCTGAGCATGTCTGTACCAATCACCTCTGCATATTATGTGCTTATCTTCATATGCTCCATGTACCCCTAAATCCCTATCACCCCTGTATGTAAGTTTGTTCTTTTTGTCTGGTTCTGTGACTATGTCTGGTCAGTTGTGTCTAAGAATGTATGTACTAATCCCCAAGACCTTTGCCTGTTATATGTTTACAATCAAGTGTTCTATGTATCCCCTAATCCCTTGACCCCTGTTTATGACTACTGAATTTGCTTTGCTTCTGTGGCCCCTGGCTGTGTATGAACTGTGTTGTGTTTGGACTATTGTTCACTACTCCACTCTCTTTTCAAACTGCCATGTTGTTTTACTAAATTATTTCAAACAAACTTCCTTTTAGAAACCTTTCAACTTGTGTCAAGCACTCTTACTCTACTCCTAAGTCAATAAGTTCTGCCCTCTCCAGTATATGTACTACCTTTGGATCCTCTTGAGAACCCTTTGAACTCTGGCATACTGAGGCCGGCCCTTCCACACTGCACTTATTCAATTTTGGTTACCAAGTCTGGGTGTAAGCACTGCCCGGGATCCTTGAGATCCTTAGGGAACTTTGATGCACCTAGACTATGAATTTGTCTATGGAATTGAGGCATTTGAGGCTATTGGAGGCTTTGGAAACCTGGGCCTATCTATAGGCTCCCCATATAATAACTTCTTATTTTCTTTATTTACTTATGTAATTCATTCATATGGCTTGTAATAACTTGTAAACGAATATTGGGTTAATTAGTGAAAAGGGATGGGTAGCTACATGTTTATGGGGTAATACAGGTAGAAATCATATTTATAGGACATTACATTTTTGATATGATTGCCTTACCACATAGAAATCATGCTTATAGAACTTTACATCTTGTCATGTTTATCTCACCATGTTATAAATCATGCCTATAGGTTTCAAATAATTCCGTAATAGAAATCATGCCTATAAGTCTTAAAATCAGCTTCACAAATAGATGTCATGCCTATAGGATATAATTTAATCCAAATTCTATTATGACAAGTGTTTACATGTGTTCATGCCTACAAGTTTCTAAAATCAGTGTTCAACTAGATATCATGCCTATAGGAGACAACACCAGAAATTCTGCCTGTCAATCTGAACTAGTTTGTTTTAAATAAACAAACGATTAGCTCACTTCTGAATTGGTTTAATTAGTGGTTTATATTTCCTTAAACGAATTCTTTACAAACTTCCTTAATATGTTATTAGACAACATGCCTATAGGGATTAAAAGTACGTTTCAAAACCTGCCTTGTTTCATTCTATATAAAGTGTAGTCATTAGTATTCCGCGTATAGGCAAGCCTGTAGTGCGTATTCAAAACTTGCAATTCTGATGGAATGGAAGAATCCACACTAGGTTAGCCATGGTCGCTAAGACTCTGATGGAAGGGATTAATAGACAGACATATACTATAGTCTCTATGATCATAGCCGACATCTACAGGGCTCTAGAGCGATGCCAAAGAGGGGTCAAGCATTTCGAGGGTTGTAATTTGTTGTTGCAGTTATGGTTGCTGGAGTTTTTCCAAAAGGGTCGCTATCGTTATAAATTTTCGCGAAGGGCTTGGAACAGCTATATTTCCTTCCATCACCCTAAGCAGATGACTTATATTCTAGAAATATTTGCTCAACCGGAAAGTGCCAACGAATGGGTAGAATTATTCGATAATTTGACTGAGGAATAGGTGCAGTGGATGTTTGAATGGTTCCCAATAGACGAGTTTATTATCAGATCCAGGGATGCTCTGCACTTGGTGCTGATCGGGTTGAGAGGGATATACCCATATGTCCCTATGCGAGTTATGAGGCAAACAGGCAGAAAATAGGTTGTACCAAGGGTCGTTAAGATGAGTCATTTACAAGTGCCAAGCTCAGCACATGTGGCACTACAAAAACATTATGGAGAAAAGCATCGTTGATCCAGACAGGTATCATGTAGGGTGCGAGCCTCTTTACTCAGCATGGTTGGAGGACAATTTGAAAGGAATGGTGACACCAGGTACCAGTCGAGGGAACATAACATATACGAGGAAGCTGAAGCTCAAGTCAAATACAACGGGCTGTGCAAGAGGGTCCACGACTCTAAGAATGAGCATGGGGTAATACATGAGAGGAATGTGAGGCTGATCGAGGAGTGGAAAGAGATGGAAATCACTTCCAACAGGAAACTGGAATATCTGAAGTGAGGAATAGTGGAGCTGGAAGACAAAGTCATAAAGAGGATTGAAAATTGCTAGAACGCTGGAGGAGCTGAAGGAGGATATCTGGCCAGAGCCTACTTGCTGCTGGGACTGCGCGAGTTGGGGGATCTATATGATGGAGTCCAGAAGATAGAATCTGGGGAAGGTCCTTCTAGGACCAAATAGGCTAGATTTACTTGCTTTCCCTAAAATATAATAAGGCCAAGTGCCAAATAGTGACTTATTTTATGATTATCTTAGTGTCGTTTTGGGATTCAACTATTTTTATATTATGAAATGAAGCAGTTGACATTAAAAGTTCTCCAAGTTTATTTGTCGGTAGGCCTACCTCGGGCACAATGAGGTTCCCAAAATAGGACACGAGTTTACATTTCGCAATATGTGTTTAAATACTGCAAACGTTTCAGAATCCTCAGTGACTTGTTACCTTTTTTGTTTTTCCTTTATTTTTTGATTATTTCCATCCCCTTAGGTTGGTTCACTCATACTGGCCTCATCAACGTACCATACCAGATCTAGAGGCCCTCCACCTCCTCCTCCTCCAAGCAACACAAAAGGCAGAGGAAAATCAAAGATGGATGACTTAAGTGGAATCCGAAAACAAAATGTTGATAACGCAGAGACTTCAGATAGTTGTAGTACTCCGGCCTCAAATGATCTAGTCTTAAGACTAGAACAAAAGATACTGGAATTGCAAGGAGAATTTGAGCAGGTTCGCAACTTGGAAAACTTGTCACTCACCCTCAATGTCCCCGATATCCACCAACAAGACACAAAGAACCCAACACCTCCTCAGAACGCACAAAACCAACAGCTATAAAATCCTACCGCACCAAATCGATACACAACTCCACCCCAAAATATCAATCTACTGCCAATACCCACTCCACCACAACATCATCATCAACCAATTTCGTCCACCAACCACTACTTACCATAATCCCCAAAACATACAACCCATTCCCAATCCCCTAAACTCTACCAATTACCATCACTACACCCAGGTTCCTGGCACCCATCAAAGCAACCCCATATATGTGGAAACTATACCTCATTCTACCCAACCAATCTCCTGTACAATGGAATCCTCCAAGAAAGACCTACTCATTAACAACATAGCTGAAGAACTCAAGAAGTTGACAAGCCGAGTTCAAGGTGTTGAAGGTGACTGGGGAATAAAGGGTTTGAACTATAAAGATCCGTGCATACAGCCGGATGTCGAACTGCCAGAGGGGTACAAACCTCCCAAGTTCGAAATGTATGATGGTACAGGTGATCCCAGAGTCCATCTAAGGACCTATTGTGACAAGCTTGTCGGGGTCGGGAAAGATGAAAAGATCCGGATAAAACTCTTTATGAGGAGCCTTATTGGGGACGCTTTATCTTGGTATATCAGCCAAAATCCCAAGAAATGGTCCAATTGGGTAAGCATGGCATCATATTTCATGGACCGGTTTAGGTTCAACACAGAGAATGCACCGGATGTCTTCTACATCTAGAATCTTAAGAAGATACCTACTGAGACTTTCTACGAGTACGCTACTCGTTGGAGGTCGGAAGAAGCCAAGGTCAGGCCCTCTTTGGACGAAGAACAAATGAATAAATTCTTCATCAAGGCATAGGATCCGCAATATTATGAGAGGTTAATGGTCATCGAAAATCACAAATTCTCTGATATCATCAAGCTCGGGGAAAGTATCGAGGAAGGAATCAAGAGCTGGATGGTAATGAATTTTAAGGCACTGCAAGCCACAAATAAGGCACTACAATCAGGTTGCATATCAAAGAAGAGAGATATTGGGGCAGTAATGGTAGCCCAGGGCCCAAAATCTCCACTAACCTATCAAACACCTACCTATCAAACACCTCCACCTACCTATCAAATACCTCCACCTCCATATCAAACACCTCCACCCACATATCAAACACCTCCACCTACATACCAAGCATCACCGCCTACATATCAACCTTCATCTCCCAGATATTCCCAACCAGCCACTGTCCATCACACCTATAACTCCCAACCATCCCACTTCCAATCACCACCAGCTCGCCAAAACTATCCAAGGCCAAGACCCAACTTCAATCGCAAGCCACCCAAACAATACACCGCCATTGCTGAGCCTATCGACCAACTGTATGAAAGGTTGAAAGCCACAGGCTACATCACTCCTGTTCCCGCTGTAGCATTAGAAAATCCATCCCAATGGGTCAATCCGAATAAAACTTGTGCGTTCCATTCCGGTATGAAAGGGCACACCACTGCTGAGTGCCGAATATTAAAGGATAAGATCCAGACACTCATTGACAACAAGTCCATGCAAGCAAAGGATGTTGTGCCCAATATCAGCAACAATCCCCTCCCTGATCACGGAGGTGATGGGGTACATGTGATAAAGACAAATGAAAAATGGGACCTTGAGGGGTCGATCGGGCTTATTCGAGAAGGCGATGACTTTAAGGTTACAGTAACACTTACTCATATTGTGGTTCAGACTCAGGCCCCTATTGATGTTTAGGTAACTACATCAGTTCCATTAGAGGTAGAAGTAGCTCCGCCCGCAGCCACCTCCGCTCCATTTAAAGTAGAAGTGGTCACACCTTTTACTGTGACAGTATCAACTACACCCCCATTCAGCTTAAAAGCAATACCCTAGGATTGTGTTGCCGAGGTGCAATGGAAAGGGAAAGCCAAGGTATAGGAATCTGACACTGCACAAGGGATGACTAGAACTGGAAAAGTCTATACACCTGAACACCTAAGAGGTTCAAGTAAGGAGGCCACTACTAGATATCCTATTACTGAAACCGGGCCAGATGACTTGTGGAGGAAAGTATAGGCAAAGAAGTACTCTGTTGTTAATCATCTGAACAAAGTCCCTGCTCAAATATCTATCCTATCACTATTACAGAACTCAGAGGTACACAAGAACGCCTTAATGAAAGTACTGAGCGAGGCTTATATACCCAATAACATAACTAGTGGAGAAATGGCCAACATGGTCGGTCAAGTGTTGGAGAGCCATAGGATTATCTTCCAAGAAGATGAGCTACTGCCCGAAGGTTTGAATCACAATCGGGCATTGCATATCACAGTGCAATTTGAAGACAAGTTCATTACCAGGGTCCTAGTTGATGGAGGTTCAAGCCTAAATATTTGTCCATTGGACACTCTGAAGAGGTTGGACAAAGGTTTCCATGAGATATGGGTAGGAAACATGAATTTGAAGGCTTTCGATGGGTTCCAGAGGGCCACAATCGGGGAAATCAACCTTTGCTTGCAGATGGGGCCAACTTGGTTTGATGTTGAATTCCAAGTGCTTGATATACCAGTCTCATATAATCTTTTGTTGGGCCGCCCATGGATCCATGCTGCTGGAGCCGTGGCTTCCACACTACATCAATCCGTGAAGTTTGAATGGAACCACCAGGAAGTAATCATTTACGGAGATAGAAGTAACCCCATCTACATTAGCCAAACCATCCCGACCATTGGACATAGAACAAGACTAGGAGGGGAAACCTGTCATCACATCAAATGGATCAATGCCGTCAAGAAGGATAAGTGATGGAGTAACAAGATAGAAAGCATACTAGCATGTTCTGGATATGAACCCGACAAAGGGTTAGGAAAGAACCTCCAAGGTATCACCAAGCCAATACAGCTGAAAAATCATGGTACCACTTTTGAGCTCCGATACCAGTACACATGGGAAGAGTATAGGTATTGGTCTCCTCCATGGCATGGACCATATTACCCTCTTGAGAAACCAGTGCCACGTTTTGAACAAGCTTTCCACCAGGCCGATTCAATATGGGGAACTGCATAGGAAGAAGCACTAGCTGGGTTAAAGAATTTGTTTTTGGAGGATGAAAACATGGACTGTAGTGCCATAATTGAGGAGGAGAAGGAAGAAGGCCTCACTATTCAGACTGTGGCAAAAAGAGTTGTTCTCATAAATTGGACTACCACACTATTCCGAGCTCGCCGAGTCCTTGGGTAGCTTGGCAAGATTTACTTCTATAGCCGTTTTAGGCATTTAAAATTTCCTGTAGTTTCACTTTAATCTTTACTTGTTTCAAAATAAATGCTTGATTCGTCGAGCCATTCTTTGTCGGAACAATTTCTCAAGTTTTAATCAAATGCATTTACTCTTTATTATTCACTACTATCTTTACACTTTTTATTTCCACAACGCTATTATTACTTTTCCTGATGAACCAGTGATTGTGACATGTAATGAGGCAACGCAACATGAGAATAGTGACTCAAAGGAAGAAGATGAGATATCCGAGGAAATTGTCAGGGAGGCTGAGAATTTTGAGAACAAGCCTAAGGCCAGTCTGGACGAGATAGAAGCGGTAAATTTGGGAGACACCGAGACCGTCAAAGAAACACACATCAGCATTCACTCGTCGCCAATAGAGAAGGAGGAGTACATTCGTTTCCTAAAAGAGTACGAGGACATTTTTGCATGCTCATATGATGACATGACCAGTTTGAGCACTTCCATAGTGGCTCAAAAGTTGCCTACTAATCCCATGTGTTCGCTAGTAAAACAGAAAGTAAAAAGTTCAAACCAGACATGAGCCTGAAAATCAAGGAGGAAGATACCAAGCAAATCAAAGCCAAAGTTCTCAGGGTGATTGGATATCCAACCTGGTTAGCTAACATTGTGCCAGTTCAGAAGAAAAATGGGAAGGTCAGAGTATGTATTGATTATCAGGATTTAAACAGAGCAAGTCCTAAGGACGATTTTTCACTACCAAATATACACATCCTGATTGATAACTGCGCCAAGAATGAACTCCAATCCTTAGTAGATTGCTTCGCGGGTTATCACCATATTTGGATGGATGAAGAAGATGCAGAGAAGACAACTTTTATTATACCATGGGATGTATACTATTACAAGATGATGTCGTTCGATCTGAAGAATGCTGGGGCCACTTACATGAGAGCCATGACAACCATCTTCCATGATATGATACGCAAAGAAATAAAGGTGTATGTGGACGATGTCATTATCAAATCCAAGAGGGTTGCAGATCACATAGCAGACTTGAGGAAGCTCTTCGACAGCCTAATGAGGTACAATTTGAAATTGAACCCCGCAACGTGTGCATTCGGGGTTCCCGTAGGAAAGTTATTGGGATTCATCGTCAGTCGTCGAGGGATCGAACTGGATCCGACTAAAGTCAAAGCTATTCAGGATTTACCACCACCTAAGAGCAAAAAGGATGTGATGATCTTCCTATGACGTCTTGATATGCTCAGATTACACTTTAGTAAATAGTGTAAGGCGGTCGATGTGAAATATAATAACCCAACAAGGTTGGGGTCGAATCCCACAGGGAATAGGTGTGAAAAGGTTACTCGAGTAGTGTGTTGCTCGACTAAAGTCGTAATTCTATCCGGTTAGCAGTAACAAGAGTATGTGTTAATGGTAACAAGAGTATGAATTGAGTTCGGTTTGAAGTGATAGCTAATTTAAATGTTGAGAATGTAAATAATTTGATTCAAGAAACCAAGGTTGTGTCTCCTTTAATGAAGTGTAATGCTATCGGTGTTAATATGATATATTTCTAATGGAAGGTCCTTTTGATATGCAAATGATGTATAAATAACTACCCAATATTTTCCAATAGTTGGGTAGTATTTCCTCTTTGTGATTTTTCAAAATATAAAAGAGTTGCAATTAAGAACAATCAATATATATGCCAAATAAAACCCACTTATTCCTAAGTGATTCCATTAAACAAGGTTTAAGCCCTTGAGTCTTTGATATTTACTTCTTCCAAATTCCAACCACTTTTCCAAGCAAAGAAATAATTCAATGGCACTTGTTAATGTTTGCAACCACCAACAATCAATAAAGAATGAGAAGTAAATAAATATCAACCAACCATTATATATATATATATATATATTCAATGTTAAACACCCCTTAACATAACACCCATTTATGGTCCACAACCTTAGTATTTAAAGTTAGCTACTCATACTAAAATACAAAAGCAAGAGAATATTAAATGCCATAAAGCTTACAAAGTGAAAGATTCTTGACCCAAAAGCTTCCAAAAGAGAAGAATATTTAAGTCTTGTATTGTAGCTCCCAAAATCGGAGCATTTACTCCTCACAAAACCCCAATAAATCTATTTATAGAGGGCCAAAATTTGGGACAGAGAACGGACAAAAATACCCTTTCCGGTCAAATATGCGACCGCATTTCTGTCGCATAACAGACATGCGGTCCGCATTCTCGTCAAGCCCATCACATTTCAGAACCATAGTTTCCAGGCCTCCATCGCATTCATGGTTTTCGGTCCACATTGTGGGAATGTGATCACATTTTTCATCGCATTTTCTTCCTTCAGCAGCCTTCATGGTTAGTTTGCGGTCCATTCTGCGGCTCGCAAATAGGTTGTGCGATCGTAGACTAGACCGCATTCTTGACGTTGAACTTTGCCTAGAAATCTATTTTGATCTACAATCTCAGTATGGATTATGCGGTTCGCATGTGGGTTTTGCGATAGCATATCCACATTTGCGATGCCTTTTTGCTCTTTTCTTGTCTTTTGTGGCTTTTTGGACTCTTTTCCATGCTCTTATGTCCTTAAGCCTCATACACTGCAACACTGCAAAAATACTAAGATTACATAAGTACAAAATGAAATTGCATTTAAAACAAGCTAAAATCTAAGCAAGTAGTATCAAATGTGCCGAAATTCTCCGGCACATCAACACCCCCAACTTAAACTCTTGCTTGTCCTCAAGCAAGTAAGATGACACTATCCTATTCTAGACTCCATCTACAATACGTGAAACAATAGTGACCATGGACGGTGTTTGTTGTTAGTATTTCAAGCATGCATCTTCGAGTGTTTTATCCTTCCTGAACCATCAATATATACAAAGAAAACTAATCAACTTGTGAACTTTGAGCCTCAGACAATGTGACAAAATGCTACCCTCAGCTGAGTGCACTTACATTTGACCCAAACACTCAACTTTTGTTCAACCTCATAGTTCATGTTCCCTCACTAGAAAGAAAGTCCCAAAATCACAATATTTACAATGACAACAAAAAGGGACGAATTCACAAATACACTCACTCTCAGAAAAAAGTTTCAATTGTTACAACATACCATACCATAGGCTTGCCCTTATTTTAATTCGTCGCTTAATTCTAAGAATGCTCGGTTGGGGATCCCATAAGGACTTATTAAGCTTGTAATGTAGGTTTAGGGCAGGGTCAGATAAGCATTTAGATACAAGTGACTACACCCTCCTTGAACACTAATCACATTTTCTTTCTTGTTGCTCTTTGCTTCTTTTCTAACCACATAGCTTTCATTAGCTTCAATTTTTCCACCATTTAGTCACCTCAGCTACTCCTTTTATTCTCTTCGAGGCTCCTTATGTGTAACTACTCACAACTCTTATAATATATTTTTCTTTTCTCTCTCTTTTTTATACATTGCTTTTGGAGCATGAGTAGTTTCACATTTTGAGGTTCACTTTCCTACGCTCATTGTACAATTTTGCCAATTTCCGACTTTACACCACACCCCCAACTTAGGCTTTTAGCCTCATTCTCAATGCTCAAGGAACGATGGGTTCAAAAGAGGTGATTATTTCACAAAAAGGGAAAGGTTTGTAATGAGGTAGCCAAAGAAAAATTTAAAGGCTCAAATGGGGTGATTAGTGATACTATTTGTACAATGGGTGGCTTGAAAGGCTAACTGGTTTTCCAAAAATCACAAAAACTGCCTAAGGTCATTTCTCCAACCAAGTATAATTAGTATAAGCATCGAAAAACCAATCGGGGCATGTGCTAGATGGCAGAAGCAAACACACGAATTATTTACACAAAGAACTCACACACATGGCACACGAACTGTTTGGCTCACATAGTTTGAAGCCCTCGAGTCAACACTTGGCAACTCAAAGCTTTCATCATATATACATATATAACTCAAGGTAGATGTAGAGTCACAGAGCGAGCCTCAAGTTCACAGAGTTGATATCTCTCTTTTATATATGGAAGGGTATACGCTATATATAGACACACATGCTTGCAACTAAACAAGTACAGCAAACCGGTCAACATGCTTCATTCTACTATCCCGGTTCTACTATTACACCCTTGGAAAAGAACCCGACGAAGAAAAACCGAGGAGAATTCATTGCTAATTAATAAAGATGGATATTATCTAAATATTGTTTTTTATAACACAAAAATATACATATGTACAATAGTTGCGGATGTCACAAAAGTATATACAATGCTACCACCACCCCCCAACTAAAAGCATGTAGTGTCCCCAATTTATAAGAACATAGTGTAGAGTCAAAGGGGCTCCCTGAGGCACACTAAGCGCTATGGGAGTCGACAGCTAGCTGAGTGATGGTGGGGTCACCCTCTAATGCTGAAGCTGGGACCGATGAGAGCTCGACCTGAGGAGTGACCGCCACTGATGGAGGAGTGATCTCTGGCTGGTCCAGAACTGGAGCTGGGGTCTGGGAGCTGCTAGCCTCGCCCGCTGATAGCTGAGTGGCCAATGGATCTGCAGGGGCGGCCAAATCTACTAACGAATGTTCTATCACCATCTGAATGTATGCTTGCTCCTCATCCTCAACTGTAGGAGCAACAATCAGCTTGCCCTTCTCCGGAGGGCCATCATCCTCCGAGGACCATGCACTCTCCTCATCCTCGACTCGTCTGCCTCCTCACCCTCGGACTCAGTAGAGCATCCAGAAACCTCCTCATCAGGAACATGACTACGTATAGGAGGAGCTGGAGGCTGGGAAGCCCCGACAGTCATAGGGGCAATATCAGTCATCAGCGTGGAGAAGTCAAGGCCCAAATCCGGTGCTGCTATGTCTGCTCCCTGCTCACCTTCCTTGGGCAGGAGGGCTGATATGTCAAACTCCAAAGATTGCATCTTATGAAGCTCGATCTTCATAGTGGCAACCTCCTCTCGGAGCTTAGGTAGGTCACCAACCTCACCTCGCTCGATCTTCTCAACCCTCAATTTATGTTGCTGCAGGCGATCCCCATAACTTGTTTGTTGTTGTTGTTGGAGGGTTGTCACTAAGGATTGTATCAGCTTGTTTGATGAGGGTGGGCAAGGTCTTCAAAAGCTGGTCTACCTTGTCATTGCATGCTGAGCAATGAGACTAAGCCTCGAGATGACTGGCAGTGCAGCAGAAGGCTGAGCAGTGATGGATTGAGATGCCGTTTGTTCCTTCTCCATTCCTTTTCTCATCAAATTTGTCTTTTTTGGTTTTTTCGTTTTCATTCTTAGTTTCTGATAAAGTAAAGTAATAAAATAAACTTTTTTTGTTTGTTTTGAATGTGTGAGAGATGAGAGAATGCAACGACGTACCTGACAACTTTGCGGTGGGAAAGTCACCGCATAACACACTATGCGACCGCATGAGTGTTATGCGGTGAATTCAAATGACTTGATGAAGGGCAAAGAATGCGGTACACAATGCAGTCGCATAACTGAAATGCGGTCCGCAAAGTGCACCATCCTGCCGCATTCTAACCAACAATATTAGCCAACCTCACTATTTTGGTTTGCGACCAAAATGTGGTCCGCATTTCCAAAATGCTACCACATATTTGCAGCAAACTTCACATAGTGATTTTTTTTCTTTCCTTTCTTATGCATTCCTACCTAGTGTTGTGATTTTTTGAATCCCCTGCACTCTAACACACACTTTAAATTTCTCAAGTAAATCTATATCTCAAAAATTAAAAATTTAAAGAACAAAAAGGGTGTTACCACACACGGGTTGCCTCCCATGAAGCACTTGATTTAATATCGCGGCACGGCGAAGTTGGTGTTCCTTTTGATTCACTCAATGGTCAAGCACGGACCATCATTGAGAGCCAGCTGCTCCACCAAATGTTTTTCTCCATCTGTACCCAAGTAGTGCTTGATTTGTTGGCCATTTACTTTGAATGTTCGGAGCCCATCTTCCGATGCTAGTTCCACAGCTCCAAAAGGAGAGACATTGACCACTTTGAATGGACCGGACCATTTTGATTTGAGCTTGCCCGGAAACAATTTGAGCCTTGAGTTAAAGAGCAAAACCAAGTCACCCAACTTGAACTCTCTTTTCAAGATCTTCTTATCATGGACAAACTTCATCCTTTCTTTGTACATGGTTGCGCTTTCATAAGCATTGAAACGGAATTCCTCCATTTCATTGAGTTGTGTTAACCTCAAATTTGCAGCTTCAGCCCAGTTCAAGTTCAACCTCTTTAACACTCACATGGCCTTGTGCTCCAGTTCCACGGTTAGATGACATGCTTTACCGAAGACCAACCGATAAGGAGAAGTACCAATAGGAGTCTTGTAAGCCGCGCGGTACGCCCATAATGCGTCATCTAGCTTCCTTGACTAGTCGGTCCTATTTGCATTAACAGTTTTTGCTAGAATGCTCTTTATCTCCCTGTTGGAAACCTCAACTTGACCACTTGATTGCGGATGATAAGGTATAGCCACCTTGTTCTTGATGCCATATTTCTCAAGTAATCCCGTGAAAGCCTTGTTACAGAAGTGAGATCCTCCATCACTAAGAATGGCTCTAGGAGTGCCAAATCGAGTGAACATGTTTTTCTTCAAGAATGTGGTCACACTCCTTGCCTTGTTGTTTGGTAAGGAAATCGCTTCAACCCATTTGGACACATAGTCCACAGCCAACAAAATATATTTCATCCCGCAAGAGCTTACAAATGGACCCATGAAATCAATTCCCCACACGTCGAAGATCTATATCTCCATCACAAAGTGCATTGGCATTTCATGCCTCTTGGAAATTGAACCTTGTCTTTGACATTGGTCAGAAGCCTTGACCATTTGATTGACATCATGATAGATTGAAGGCCAATAGTAACCACATTCAAGAACCTTAGCCACCATTCGATATCCTCCATAATGACCCCCAACCGGTGAGTCGTGGCATTCCTTTAGAATTGGCATAATCTCTTCTTCCGGAACACACCTTCTGATAATATTGTCAGCACAAACACGAAACAAGAATGGCTCCTCCCAATAGTATTGCTGGTAGTCTCTCAAAAACTTCTTCTTTTGATAGGATTCCAATCCGTCCGGGATAAGGTCACTAACCAAATAGTTAGCAATATCGGCATACCAAGGAGCAAAAGTTCTAGATAGTGCCAATATACGTTCATCCGGGAATGCGTCGTTGATTTCAAGAGCTCCCTTTGATCTCTTTGCCTATTCAAGCCTTGATAAATGATCCGCCACTTGATTTTGAGTTCCCTTGCGATCCTTGACCTCGAAGTCAAATTCTTGCAACAACAAGACCCATCAAATCAACCGAAGCTTTGCATCCTTCTTTGCCATGAGATAGCGAAGAGCACCATGATCTGTGTGCACTATCACCATGGATCCCAACAAATAAGCCCGGAACATCTCAAAGGCATAGACAATGGCAAGAAGTTCTTGCTAAGTCACCGTGTAATTCATTTATGCCCCATTGAGTGTCTTGCTTGCATAATAGACCGGGTGGAGAATCTTACTGTGACATTGGCCAAGCATTGCTCCAATAACTACACCACTGGCACTGCACATGAGCTCGAAAGGAAGATACCAATCCGATGTGACAATAATAGGTGTCGTGGTGAGCATTTGCTTCAACTCCTCAAAGGCTTTGAGGCATTTCTCATCAAACACAAATTTGGCATCCTTTTCAAGGAGTTTGCACATAGGATTTGCAATCTTGGAGAAGTCCTTGATGAAGTGCCTATAGAACCCGGCATGCCCTAAAAAACTTTGGACACCTTTAACGAAAGTAGGTGGAGGAAGCTTAGAAATAATCTCGATCTTTGCCTGGTCAACAATACGATGCCTTCAACCACCATGAAGTGACATTTGTCCCAATTGAGCACAAGGTTGGTCTCTTCACATTTCTTAAGCACCTGTCTAAGATTGTTAAGACAATGCTCGAAAGAATCACCAACCACTGAGAAGTCGTCCATGAAGACTTCTAGAAAATCCTCTACCATGTCGGAGAAAATGGACATCATGCATCTTTGAAAAGTAGCCAGAGCGTTGCATAAATCAAATGGCATCCGACTAAAAGCAAAAGTTCCATAGGGGCACGTGAATGTCGTCTTCTCTTGATCCTTCAATGCTATGTTGATTTGGTTGTAGCCAGAATATCCATCAAGAAAATAATAGAGTGACCTTCCCGCTAGCCGATCAAGCATTTGATCAATAAAAGGCATAGGAAAATGGTCTTTGCATGTGGCACTGTTGAGCTTTTGATAATCCATACACACTCTCCAACTGGTCACCGTTCTTGTTGGGATGAGCTCATTTTTCTCATTTTCAATTACGGTCATGCCTCCCTTTTTCGGCACACATTGCACCAGGCTCACCCAAGAACTATCGGCAATAGGGTAGACTACCCCGGCATCTAACCATTTGATGATTTCTTTCTTTACCACCTCTTTCATTGACGGGTTTAACCGTCGTTGATGTTCCACACTCGGTTTTGTTTCACTTTCCAATTGGATTTTGTGCTCGAATTTTGCTCCCTAGAGAGGTCTCTCATTTGCATCTCGAATTTTTGAATGGATGCAGTATGAGAGCCAACAAGCTCGGTCATGTTCCTCATATAAGTGTCTGATTTTTCTTGAGTTTGCAATACCCATTCGAGCATACTTTCCAACTTAGACTCACTTGCAGAAATTTAATTTGAATATTGACCCTTTGGGGGAACATAAGGGTTTGAACTCTGGTTTGAGAAGTTGTTGTTGCTGTTCCAACTTCCTTGGGTTGAGCCACCTTGGTTATTTTGCCATTGTTGGTGGCCTTGCCCTTGCGAGTTTTGCCTTCATTGATTTTGTTGTCCTTGACCTTGGTATTGTTGCCTTTGATAGCCTCCTTGAGAGTTGTTGACATAATTTGCTTCCTCAAAATCCTCATTTGATACGGGTTGCACATCTTCAACCATATTTACCTTTTTTGTTTGGCTTTCGGTGAACATCTTTGTTAACACATTAACATTTGTAGCAAGCCCTGCAATAACTAGATCTCTCTCTTGGTTTTCCTTGATCATGTTGCTCAATGAAGGAGAACCATATGTAATTCCACCTGTGGTGTCCTCGGAGTGCCATGCTTGATTATGCTTTGCCATTTCGTCAAGTATTTGTGTCACCCTTGCAAATGATTTTTCCATGAAAGATCCGTCAACTGCATTCTTGGCTATAGATTGGTTTATAGGATCCAAGCCCATGTAGAATTTCTCCAACAAAATAGAATCCGGATAACCATGGTTGGGAGATCTCACCAAATTTAATTTGAAACGATCTCATGCCTCATGTAGATGTTCTCCCGGTACTTGATTGAAAAAGAAGATTTTATCCCGGAGCTCAGACTTCTTACTTTGCAGGAACCATTTAGACAAGAATGCTCGGACAAGTTCGGGCCAAGAATGAATGGAGTTTGGTGGCAGATTTTGAAGCCATTTCCTTGCGTCCCCAGCTAGAGAGTACTTAAAGCATCTCAACCTTAGGGCATCATTAGAGACATTGTTCTGCTTATGCACTGCACACACATCCAAGAAGTTTCTAAGATGTTGTGTCGGATCATCAGTGGAATTCCTGAAAAAACCCTCCGCTTTGAGCATAAGGATTAGACCATGTTCCACCTTGAAAGTTGCAGCGCCAACGGCCGGAGGTACAATAGCATTTGTATCCTCAATGTACTCCTCGATGTCCGCAAAAGGATTTTCTTCCATTTCTGCCTCCACATCTTCACCACATTCGGACATGTTTTCCTATCAACACCAAACAAAACAAGCAAAGTGTGATGGAATAGAACAAAACGTAAAGTAAAGCACACACTAATTAGTAATTTCAAAACCGTATTCCCCGGCAATGGTGCCAAAATCTGATACGCTCAAATTACACTTTAGTAAATAGTGTAAGGTGGTCAATGTAAAATATAATAACCCAACAAGGTTAGGGTCGAATCCCACAGGGAATAGGTGTGAAAAGGTTACTCGAGTAATGTGTTGCTCGACTAAAGTCGTAATTCTATTCGGTTAACAATAACAAGAGTATGTGTTAATGGTAAAAAGAGTATGAATTGAGTTCAGTTTGAAGTGATAGCTAATTTAAATGTTGAGAATGTAAATAATTTGATTAAAGAAACCAAGATTGTGTCCCCTTTAATGAAGTGTAATGCTATCGGATGTCTAATAATTTGATTAAAGAAACCAAGATATATTTCTAATGGAAGGTCCTTTTGATATGCAAATGATGTCTAAATAATTACCCAATATTTTCCATTAGTTGGGTAGTATTTCCTCTTTGTGATTTTTCCATAAAGAGTTGCAATTAAGAACAATCAATATATATGTCAAATAAAACCCACTTATTTCTAAGCGATTCCATTAAACAATGTTTAAAACCTTGAGTCTTTGATATTTACTTCTTCCAAATTCCAATCCACTTTTCCAAGCAAAGAAAGAATTCAATGGCACTTGTTAATGTTTGCAACCACCAACAATCAATGAAGAATGAGAAGTAAATAAATATCAACCAACCATTATATATATATTCAATGTTAAACACCCATTAACATAACACCCATTTAGGGTCCACATTAACATAACACCCATTTATGGTGCACAGCCTTAGTATTTAAAATTAGCTACTCATAATAAAATACAAAAGCAAGATAATATTAAATGTCATAAAGTTTACAAAGTGAAAGATTCTTGACCCAAAAGCTTCCAAAAGAGAAGAATATTTAAGTCTTGTATTGTAGCTCCCAAAATCGGACCAGTTACTCCTCACAAAACCCTAATAAATCTATTTATAGAGGTCCAAAATTCAGGACAGAGAACGGACAAAAATACCCCTTTCGGTCAAATATGCGACCGCATTTTTGTCGCATAACATACATGCAGTCCGCATTCTCGTCAAGCCCATCGCACTTCAAAACCCTAGTTTCCAGGCCTCCGCCGCATTCATGGTTTGCAGTCCGCATTGTGGGAATGCGATCGCATTTTGCATCGTATTTTCTTCCTTCAGCAGCTTTCATGGTTAGTTTGGGGTCCATTCTGCGGCTCACAAACAGGTTGTGCGATCGCAGACTGGACCGCATTCTTGACGTTGAACTTTGCCCAGAAATCAATTTTGATCTACGATCTCAGTGTGGATTATGTGGTTTGCATGTGTGTTTTGCGATAGCATATCCACATTTGCGATGCCTTTTTTCTCTTTTCTTGTCTTTTTTGTGACTTTTTGAACTCTTTTCCATGCTCTTATGTCCTTAAGCCTTATACAATGCAACACTGAAAAACACTAAGATTACATAAGTACAAAAGGAAATTGCATTTAAAACAAGCTAAAATCTAAGCAATTAGTACCAAATGTGCCGACATTCTCTAGCACATCACGTCTCAACTATATTAGTCATTTCATAGCACAATTCACAGTCATATGTGAACCCATATTCAAGATTCTAAGAAAGGATGCCGAAACGAGCTGGACCGAGGATTGCCAGAAAGCTTTTGACAAGATCAAAAAGTACTTGTCCATACCACTAGTTCTGGTCCCGCCAGAACCAGGACGACCTTTGCTACTTTATCTATCTATATTGGCTGGAGCCTTCGGATGTGTTTTGGGACAACATGATGAGACAGGAAGAAAAGAGCAGGCCATATACTACTTGAGTAAGAAGTTCACACCTTATGAAGCACGGTATTCTCTGCTCGAATGCACTTGTTGTGATTTGACCTGGACAACCCAGAAATTAAGGCATTACTTTTGTGCCTACACTACATACCTCATATCAAGGATGGACCCTCTGAAGTACATAAACCCATGCCGACTGGAAAGTTGGCAAATGGCAGATACTACTAAGTGAGCTCGATATCGTCTATGTAACTCAGAAGGCTATCAAGGGACACGCATTGGCAGATCACTTTGCTGAAAATCTTGTGGGAGGAGAATACGAACCCTTGAAAACATATTTTCCTGATAAAAAAGTATCATTCGTAGGATAAGACATTACCAAAACATATGAAGGTTGGAGGATGTTCTTTGACGGAGCCGCAAATTTCAAAGGAGTGGGAATTGGAGAAGTTTTGGTATTAGAAACAGGTCAGCATTATCCGGTTTCTACTAAACTCAGATTTCCCTGCACCAACAACATGGCAGAATATGATGCCTGCATACTAGAGCCCAACACAACAGTCGATATGAACATTCAAGAGTTGCTGGTGATTCAGAATTGCTTGTGCACCAGGTACAAGAAGAGTGGGGCACCAAGAATTCCAAAATATTTCCATACATGCACCATGTGCAAAAATTAAGAAAAAGGTTTAGGAAGATAGAATTTCGACATGTGCCCAGAATTCAGAATGACTTTGCTAACGCATTGTCCACTTTGTCGTCCATGATATAACATCTAGATAAGAACTAAATTGATCCCATTCCAGTGAGGATCCATAATCAGCCAGCATATTCTGCTCATGTCGAGGAAGAAGCAAACAAAAATCCTTGGTTCCATGACATCAAAGAATACTTATCAAAAGGAGAATACCTAGAGCATGCAAATCACACTTAGAAACGCACGCTCCGAAGATTGTCAAATCACTTCTTCCACAGTGGTGGGGACTTTTACAGAAGAACTCCTGATTTGGGTTTACTAAGATGTGTTGACGCAAAGGAAGCTTCTAAACTACTTGAAGATGTGTATGCTGGGACTTGTGGTCCACACATGAATGGTTTCGTCTTGGCTTAGAAGATACTTAGGGCAGGTTACTTTTGGATGACCATGGAGACGAATTGCATTCAGTATGTTCGTAAATTATTTCAATGTCAAGTGCATGCCGATATGATAAAAGTGTCGTCAAATGAGCTCAATGCAACAAGCTCACCTTGGCCATTCGCCGCCTGAGGAATGGATGTTATTGGTCCGATTGATCCCACTGCTTCAAATGGACACAGGTTTATTCTAGTAGCCATTGATTACTTCACAAAATGGGTAGAAGCTGCATCTTACAAAGTTGTAACCAAGAAAGTCATCGCAAATTTTGTCAAGGATCATATTGTCTGCCGATTCGGAGTTTCCGAGTCCATTATTACTGACAACTCCGCCAATCTCAATAGTGATCTAATGAAAGCTATATGTGAAGCTTTCAAAATCAAGCACAAGAATTCCACAGCCTATAGACATCAGATGAATGGAGCCGTAGAAGCCACCAACATAAACATTAAGAAGATACTAAAGAAAATGGTAGAAAACCACAAGCAATGGCATGAGAAGTTACCCTTTGCTTTGTTAGGATACCGCACTACGGTTCGCACATCAACCGGGGCAACTCCCTACATATTGGTTTATGGTACCGAGGCTGTCATCCCAGTCGAGGTGGAGATTCCTTCTTTAAGAATCATACAGGAGGCTAAACTTAGCAATGCAGAATGGATAAGGAGTTGCTATGAACAATTGGCCCTTATCGATGGAAAGAGGATGAACACAGTGTGTCATGACCAACTTTATTAGACCAGAATGCCTAGAGCTTTCAACAAAAGAGTCAAACCAAGACAGTTCGCACCAGGGTAGCTGGTATTGAAGAAAATCTTCCCACATCAAGATGAGGCCAAAGGGAAATTATCTCCCAACTAGCAAGGTCCATACATGGTTCACAGAGTAATGACAGGAGGAGCACTCATACTTACAGAAATGGACGTAGAAGTCTGGCCAAAACTGATCAATTCAGACACAGTCAAGAGATACTATGCTTAGATTCTTTACATTTCTTCATTTGATGTAATTGAACTACGCTTGACCTGATTCCCGTTTAACAGGGGATGCGTAGGAAACCTTATGGGTTCGGTCATATCATAATAAAATTTTCATTTCCCCCCAGAGCAGAAACTAGGGCAAACTTTTGAGGAGGACCCTCAAAATTTCGGAGCAAGTCCAGCCAACGCCATCGCATGCCGGGAAGTCAGTAATCAGTTAAGAACTGGGGCAGAATTTTGAGAAGGATTCTCAAAATTCCGAAGAGGGTTCAGTAGGGTCCATCATCTGCAAACAGTTAAAGATCATCTACCAAACTGGGGTAGAATTTTGAGGAGGACCCTTAAAATTCCATAAGAGAGCTACAACGTCTTTGAGATGTGTCACAGTCACTAGTTTATCAAAATTACTTGAAGTATCAATACGTTTCTAAAACAACTCTATTTTTTAAAATATTGTATATTTTTGAAAACTCTACTTCCATAGCAGTCAGGTATCACCCAGGAGAACTCGAAGGGCTTTCAGAATGGAGCATAGCAAGGCCAGCGTACGAAGTACGAAACAACCTCCCCCTCACAAAACTTACAATTTTTCTTTGAACACAGGAACATTTGACGTAACGATAGCACTCGCAAAACATGTATACAAAAAGATAATTCACTATCAATCAGGCCATCAGACATCGAATACATCTCCAGCTAAGACATATGCTACTTGTACTTACTACTTGCTCTTTGCATGAGGCTAATCCTTGCCTCCATATTTGCATGAGGCTAATCCTTTCCTCCATACCTGCATGAGGCTAATCCTTGCCTGCCTACTTGCATGAGGCTAATCCTTGCCTTCATATCTGCATGAGTCTAATCCTTGAATCCATAAGGCTAATCCCTGCCTCCATACTTGTATGAGTCTAATCCCTGACTCCCTATTTGCTTGAGTCTAATCCTTGACTCCATGAGGCTAATCCCTGCCTCCACATTTGCATAAGGATAATCTTTGCCTCCTTATTTGCATGAGTCTAATCCCTGACTCTACATTTGCATGAGGCTAATCCCTGACTCCCTATTTGCATGAGGCTAATCCTTGCCTCCATATTTGTATAAGGCTAATCCTTGCCTCTATACGTGTATGAGTATAATCCTTGACTCCATCTTGCATGAGGCTAATCTTTGCCTCCATATTTGCATGAGGCTAATCCCTGCTTCCACATTTTCATGGGACTAAGCATTGTCCCTCTTTGCACAAATATTGCTCTATTTCTAGTACTATCTATTTTCTTTTCAATCGGGCTAAGCTCTGCCCTCCATTCCACAAGACTAATTATTGTCTTGATAACATCATGACTATTGCACATCATGGGCTGAAATATCGCCAATATATCCGATGGTGTCATAGTCTAAAGGCATCATCCTCATAGCCGAAAGACATCATGCCATGACCTGAGGATCCCTCAAACTTGCATATCATTATTCAAAGGCGTCATGGTTCGGAGGCACCATTGTCATGGCCTGAGAACATCATTTCATGGCCTATGAATCCCTCACTAAACAATTCATGGCCCAGGATATCATGGTCTAAGGACGTCATCTTTAACCGTCCAAAGACAACCTTTATGGTCCAAAGGGAATCTGCATCATGTTTAAATTTTCGCAAATACATTTGTAGCATCTTTTATCTATAGGTAACCAGTACGAAACTGATATCCTAGCCAGATCAATCTCGCTCCAGTTCACTCCAACTGTCCCGAGCTTTAACCGTTTATCGTAGCCGCTTCCACACCGCGTGTCCGTTCTTGCAGTAATTTCATCGCCATACTCCGCGGATGAATCCAGAACTACACATGGCTTGATTCCTGTAAAACCTAGAATATGTAGGCAACTCGAAGACCGGAGTACTGCCTCTGTCTTTCAAAACATCCCGTCCGGTCAAAATTGGCCATCATTTTTTTACTCGAAAACTTTTTCATCCTTTCCGAGTAAAGAGGGGCAACTGTTGATATCCAATTTTCCCTATATTTTTATATGCATAAATACCTTCAAAATACCATATACATGCATATATAAGCATGCACAAGGTTTTTATAATTTTTCCATAATTTTAAGGATTTAAATTGATTTATTTCCTTCCCTTTTATTCGTAAAATTCCCAGTAATTATCCTTCAAATTATTGTTGTGATGATATAGTCATTTAATTTCAATATTTATGCCAAAATATGGTTAAAATATTTTTTTATACATTTGTTGTTATTCCTGTACTCACATGTTAATCCGTGTTGTTAATCCTTATTCTTTGGTATACGTGTTTATGGTTGAGTTCTTTGATTTTGTTCACTTTATTTAGCTCTGTTTGTGTTCTTGCTAAGCATATTTCACCTGCTTTTGTTTAAGCTCGTAGCATCTCTTTCTTCTGAACTTGTTTAAACTCCGAGTTTTCTCAAACATGTTCTCATGACCTTGAATCAGTTCTTTCTATCATGTATGTTTGTTTCTCATAAAGTCTTTGGAAGAGACTTCTGAGCCTCTTTCAATGACCTGCTCTCTCACCTCTATGTCTGACTCAATTCGAAACCCTAGGATTTGGGGGTTTCTTTGGCAAGTGATATTAGGGTTCCACTTTGGGACCCTAGGCTTTCAGACTCACTATGAGTCTGTAACTGAACTCGATTCCCTTTTGTTTGTGACTCTAAGGCTTTCAATGTTAGACTTTTTTCTGAGTAACCTGACGATTCCTTTTGTTTGATTGGTATGCTTTATATATGTGAAATTTTCTCTTTTAAAAGGTTTTTACCAATTGATTGATTGATTCTGATATCCTTTTAATAAGGCTGACGAATCGTCACTGATTTGTCTTCAATTGACCCCTCTTTACCTATTCCTAACTTGGTTCACTCGAACTAAGCATGTAATGTTGATTTTACTGGCTGTCTGATTGATTCCCTTTCCTTTTTCTTTACAAACCAAGTACCAATGGACTTTTGCCTTAAATAAACTCTACGTATTTACCCTTTTTATTCTACTGTGAAAAGATTTTAATCAAATTTATTTCCTCAATTGTATTCTACCCGTTTGAAATCAAATCCCTTAACTGAAGATCATATGAGACTGATTTAAAAGTTATTTCCTTACCTTTCTTACTCGTTTTCTGCACTATAAAAGGGACTACCCTTCTGCACTTTTGACACCACTTCGAGTTCAATACCTCGAACTTTTAGATCAATACTTTCAACTTACTTACACACTTTATTGCTTTGAGTTTAATACTCTTAAAACATTATGCTCTTTTTTGGAACTTTTGCTTGCAACTTGGCCTTTTCAAGACTACTTTTACTTGTTTGTTTTCCCTGAAACTGGTATGTTCTAATTTAGCTTTCCCGCCTCACCCTATGTGTTTATTTACAGTTTTCTGCAATCCTGTTTACTTTGTTGTTCATGATTAATGTTAACTAT
This sequence comes from Nicotiana tabacum, assembly GCF_000715075.1. NCBI lineage: Eukaryota > Viridiplantae > Streptophyta > Magnoliopsida > Solanales > Solanaceae > Nicotiana > Nicotiana tabacum. Next base: position 47,625,778 of record NC_134099.1, on the reverse strand, counting down.
GTGTGTTCTTTCCTTGCATCTGTTTTCTGTTATGAATCCCTACCCCTATTCCCTTCTATGTGTTTGAGTTAAGGTTCATGGCCTGGCAGTATCCAAATTACTTCCCAGGTCCAAACCTGATCCTCAATGGATCCTAACTCCCAATTTTGGCTGACAGGCTGGTTAGGGGTGTGCATGCACTCCCAATTGCAGGGCATGACCGCCATCCTGCTATGGCTTTCCCTGATCCCCCCCTATGCACTTACACTTACTCTTAGACTCTTAAGTTCTGCCCCCTCTTATGAGCCTTGCTTTGGGACCTTGAGTTCCCTCTAAACTTGGACATCTGAGGGTTGGCCCTTCCACACTGCACTATAATCTTAATTCTGCAATGTGTTTGGGGTGTAAGCACTGCCCGGAGCCCCTTTGAGACTCTTAGGAACTTTGACACATCCCAAGTATAAGAAAGGCTTTTGGAAATCCGATCCTGGAAGTTGGTTTATCTCATATTATTGGACTTTGAGTCTGAATTAGGCTGTTTGGTTGTATCTGGAACATCTGATGTAATATTTTACCTTTTTTCTGAGTCATTTGGGTCTGTAATAATTTGTAATAACTATTGGGGATGACTATTGGAAAGGGATGGGATAAATGTATGCAAAGGGGTAGATAACTTGCCTATAGGATTTTCTGATTCCTGCATTCACATAAACAGCATGCCTATAGGTTACTTATAAATTTTTGCATCTTAGAAATTATGCCTATAAGTTCTGCATTTTTGCATATAGAAATCTTGTATCTAGGTTTCTGCATTTCTGCATATAGAAATCATGTATCTAGGTTTCTGCATTTCTGCATTTCTGCATATAGAAATCTTGTCTCTAAGTTTATGCATTTCTGCATATTGAAATCATGATCATAGTTTTTCTGCACTTCTGTATGTCATTAGGAAAACAATCATAGGTTTAATAATAATCAACTTCATTCTAGATACCATGCCTATAAGACTCTTGCATTTTTGCAATCATTTAAAAACCAATAACGCTTAGAAATCATGCCTATAGGAGTAATCAATTGAATCAGTTTCGCTATTCCATCTCTGAGTTTAAAATTAGTAGTAATATCGTTTACATTCTGCAGAACTCTTGTTTATAAAAGTAGTAATCCTTTCTTTAAAATCAGTATTGTTAGATGTCATGCCTATAAGTCTCACCTAGGCAAACCATTAGGTGATTAATTAACTGTGTCAGTTTTGATAAACTACAATTAGACAAGGCTAATTCGGACTCCTCATCTGAGAAATATGTGATAAATAAGCATGTCCTAACGCTTTAATTCAGACCATAACCAGTATTTGAAGTCATGCTATATATTTGCTCCTCTGAGTGAGGATGCTTGTTTGAGCCTTAACTGCTATTTGTTTTCCCCCTAATTGCTTATGTGTTTTGTTTGTCGCCTAAACGTTTTATCCTTTTAAAACTTTGAAAAGCCCCAACTCCCTCCCCTTTAGGATTAGTAGTCTCAAATGCCTCCGGGACTAATAGAATTGGGACGGGTAATAGCATTCAATAAGACACGATACTATTCCGTGCTTTAATACCTTAACGGGGTGGGAAGGGTAGATATAAATATGATGACCGGTGTGCTAACACCACGTGTAGCCCCTCTTTTGAGGAGTGATTACCGGGTATTGCATTAATGTGATCCATATTATTTGTAAACCTAGGACCCCCTTTCCTTTATTTGTTTATTTTATTCTCAAACTATTTCTTTAAAATTTCTGCTTTCTTTACTTTCGTCAAACTCTCAACTTGCTTGCAATATTATGTGAAAACCCCCCTCTACTTAAGACTTCTATTTGCTTACTTGTTATTCAAAGTCACAATTGTAACATGGACGGGAACCACACTAGTGGATCTTGGGAGGTGCCTAACACCTTCCCTTCCAGATAATTTCTAGCCCTTAATCGAACTCTGGTTTTCCAACTCGAACTCTTCTTTAGTGTCCTAATGCACTTTAATCATTAGGTGGCGACTCTTCAACCCAAAAGGCCCAATTCCCAAGAGGGAACGAGTTGTCCTCCCAAATGTTATGAAACCGATTTCGCCTTAGAAAAAGGGGGCGCGACAGTGAAACCATGGAATAAGAATGCAGAACTGTTTGGTTATATGTTTAGGCAAGTTTATACTTGGAAGCAGTAGTAAAAATGGAATGTTTAGTATTCAATTTACTCATACTTAACGTGAAATGAGTGGCATGTAAGCTGGAAGTATTCTGAGCTTATTTTCCTGACTTCTCTTGTGTGTGAGTCAATGTTTCTTGCTAGTATTTGCTACTGTGTACATGTATTTTGACTAGTATTATGTAAAAAAAAAACAGAATATGCTAAAAGAACATATAGATCCCATATCAATTTATTTGAAAACCCATAGCATGTAAAATCCAAAGGGGTTTTTATCTAGCTATACTATAACAGAAATTTATTTACCACTTTTATTTAGGTTTCTTATTAATTACTTTATATATCTATATTTAGTAGTTATATGCAAAACCATAAAAAAGAAGAAATTCAAGATTCCTTAAATCTAACCTATCAGTTACATGACACTCAACCTCCATTTCTAAGAATTACTCCTACATTTAAGATTCTTTCTTTTTTCCAAAGGATTACAAAATTATCTTCTCTTTCTTAACAAGCCAAAATTATTCTTACCTATAGTAAGAATTCTCACTTACAAAAATCTTGCTTGCCCAAAGTTATCCACCCCTCCCCCCCCCCCCAAATTGCAGATTCTTAAGGATCTCAAGGATCCCGGGTAGTGCTTACACCCAGACTTGGTAACCAAAATTGAATAAGTGCAGTGTAGAAGGGACAGCCTCAGTATGCCAGAGTTCAGAGGGTTCTCAAGAGGATCCCAAGGCCGTACACATACTGGAGGGGGCAAAACTTATTGACTTAAGAGTAGAGTGAGAGTGTTTGACAAAAGTTGAAAGGTTTTTAAAAGGACGTTTGTTTGAAACTATTTAGTAAAACAACAAGGCAGTTTGAAAAGAGAGTGGAGTAGTGAAAAACAGTCCAAACACAACACCTTTAGGAAAGGTTCATACACAACCAGGGGCCACAGAACCAAAGCAAGTTCAGTAGTCACAAACAGGGGTCAAGGGATTGGAGGATACATATAACACTTGATTGTAAACACATAACAGGTAAAGGTCTTGGGGATTAGTACAGACATGCTCAGACACAACTGACCAGACATAGTCATAGAACCAGACATAAAGAACAAACTTACATACAGGGGTGATAGAGATTTGGGGGTACATGGAGCATATGAAGATAAGCACATAACATGTAGAGGAGATTGGTTCAGACATGCTCAGAAACGATTGATCAGACATAGAAGGGGGGGCACGTTTATACTGATTCTAAGGAAGGGGAGTTCATAACATGCTAATCATGTAAGCATATTAATTGGAAATCTCCCAACAAAACTATAGATAAAGGCAAACTAGAAATAGGATGAATTGAAGCAATAAAAGAACCATATTGTTGTTGGAACTTAAATTGAAACTAGAGCATATCAGTAGAGAAGACAGTAAACAAAAGTAAAGGAGCAAGAGAACACAATGGTTAGGCTTGGCTTGCAGCCGGCTAACTTAGAATAGTAGCAAGTAGCACAAAGAGAGCAGAAAGTTTAAGTATGAGAGAGAGCTTTTGAACCAAAGTGTTCATGTGTTTGTGCTAATAAGAAAATGTGTATATATAGTTTGAAAGCAGGGAGCAAATAAGGTAAAAATCAAAGGTCATCAGTAATTATAGGGACTCAGAATCAATCAATAATGAAATCAAGGCAAGTACTCCTTTTAATTGAGGAGTTAATTTCAAACGGTAATAAACATGTGACAAATAAGGAAGGAAATCGTACAAGGTTGAGCATAACTAATAAGGAAATATTTTCAGCATAGTACAAGTACACAACATGTAATAGAGGCTAGGGTCAGCATATTTCAATCAAGAAAATACTTAGGAAATCAATTAATAGCATAATTGACCATAGAATAAAGTCAGGAAATATTTTACAAGGTTAAAAATCAGTAGAGATATCATGCGAAATTAGTGAAAGATCAATCACAAAGACTCAAGGATTCAAAAGTAGAAAATAGCACTGATTTAGCACCACTTTATAAGAACAAGCACCTAGTAAGCAAAAACCAAAACTCTAAGAGGTCAAGTAGGACAAAAGTCAATTAGGGATTCATGTAGAGCATAATCTGAATTAGTGGAGTAAACATGATACAGGTAGGAGAAGTGAAGAATCAGAAACATTGGTGAACAAAATAGGGCAAAATCACACAATAGGCAGGGATAACCATAATTAGGAACCTTAACAAGCAATTATAGGGTAAAATCACAGAATCATAGAAACATACAGATTAACTGAATACGTTATCAAAACAAAACTCAGAAACCCAAGATTAGAACTAAGAAATTAGGGTTTTCACCATAGGCAAGTTGAAGAGGTGTTATAATCATAGAATCAATCAAAATATGCAAGAGATGGAAGTTTAAATATAAAGAATCGGTTTAAACAAAGTATTAGAAGAAGTTCCGAAAACCCTAATTTGAGAAGAAAGTGAAAACACTTTGAAATCGATGATTCTTGTAAAAAATTACAAGGATAGTGTAAAACATCATAGAGACAAACTCAAATCGTTTAAAAATCGTACAGATCTAGGAGATGTAAGAAAAAATTAGGGTTTTAGAAGAAACCCAAGTAGAGATGAAAGAACTTGTCATACTGAAGTAGCAAGGATCATAACAAGTACAACATGATTTCGCTTGGAATCATACTGAAGTAGCCAAGAAAAGACCAGATGGCAAACCTTATATGCAAGTCAGTGTGGCTCAGGTCCCTTGAAGGCCTCAGAGAAGGTGAGCATGACAATAGAGGAGCCATTGGAGGCTTAGGAGTTGAAGGGAGATCACCGGAGAAGATCGGAGAAGGGAGTCGGCGGTTGAAGGAGCTAGGGTTAGGTTGAGGGGTTGAGAGAGGAGAGGAGAGGAGATGAGAGAATACAAAGGTGGCGATTTTAGAAATGAGATAGGGTTAAGGGGTCGTTTGGGATAAAAAAGGAAAGAACCCATGAGGGCCATTGATCTAAAAGATCAACGGCCCGGATTTAACGGGTCTTGGGTCGAGTAGGCGGGTTTAGAGTTTGGGTCGGGTGTTTTTAATCTGAAATTGGGTTGGGGTTGGGTTTAAATTGAGCTGAAATTGAAAGGCAAATCTGGCTATATTTTAAATAGCCAATTTTCCCCTATATAAATTATCATAAATAATAAATAATTTCTGGAAAATAGTTTTATGTACTAAAACGATTTAAAATTGATATTTAACATTTTAAAAATATAGGAGATCAATATACGCATATAAATATAATTATACATTAATGGGCTAATATTGCAATTATAAGCAATTTTGTTTTAAAAATACCAAATGCAATTATAAAAAATAGAAAAATCTTGCATAATAGAAAGGAAACAAGAGAGCAAACTCAAGCATAGTAGGAAATAAAGCATACGAGTATAACATAGGTAAACACACATGAAGAAAGAACAGAAAGAATCGGAAAGATATTTGAAGAAACCTTTTCATAAACCCTAAAATTGAAATTGAGCGATATTGAAAAAGGAATTTGGGGAAAAGCTTTTAAAATGTCAACTAAAAACCAGACATATCACAGATCTAAAAAAATAGGCGAGTACAAAACCTCAGATGACTTAGAGTTGCAGAGAAAACCCTAGAAATATGAAAGGTCTCGAGGAAAGTCAGATCCTGAGTCGAAAAGACTCATATTGCTTCAACATGCCGGGCTAATGGCCGGAGAAGCCATAGATCTACAGATCTGAGAAGTATCTGAAGAGAGCCATTGAAGTCGGGCTTCAAAACCTTGAATATTTTAGGTCTGATGGTGAGAAAGGATGAGCACAGACCATCCATGGCCGGAGATGCCATGGATTCCGGTGGAAACATGGTGAGATAAGGTGGGAGATGATTAGGGTTTCGTAGAGGCTCGAGAGGATTTGAGAGACAAAGGGGTCCAAATGCGGCATCTCAGGTGAAATGAATTAGGTCAAGGGGGGTTTGGAAAAAAAAGGAAAGGGTGAATTACGGTCGTTGATCAAAATGATCAACGGCCTGGATCAAAGGGGAACCGAGTGGTTTTTTTTATCGGGTCAGGGTCGAGTAATTTGGGATTGGGCTGGTTTAATTTGGGGGCGAAATTGGGTCAAATTGAGGGCCAAAATTGAAAGGTGAAAGGGCTATAATTGAAATAGAAATGGGCTAAGTGTTAAATAGCCTATTCTTTTTTATTTTATAAAAATAGTAATAATAATTTTAAAAGTTAATTAAAAATACTGAGCCAACAAATACTATATAAATATTAATTAAAAAATACTGGAAATAATTTTATAATTAGAAAATGCTACTAATCGTGAAATAGGCTATAATTGCAATTACATGCAATTAAACTTAAAAATACCAAATAGATTTGTAAAAAAAATACAAAAATCACCTTAATTATATTTTGGTGTAAATATGAGAATAAAATAATTTATTCACCAAAATGATAATCTTGGGAATAATTATTGGATTTTGTACTGCTAAAAATAGACAATAAATTAATTTTAAAATTTTAAAAATTAGGAAAAATACCAAAACTCTTGGGCATGCTTATATATGTATGTACATGCTATTTTGAAAGTATTTTGTATATAAAAATACATAGGGAAAAATTGGGTATCAACAACTGCCCCTCTTTACCCGGGAAGGATGAGAGAGTTGTCGGGTAAAGATATGATGGCCAATTTTGACCGAATGAAGCAATTTTGAAGAGTTTTGACCGAGCTCTAGTTTCCGAGCTGCCTACATATCCCTGGTATTATAGAAATTAGGCCATATGTATTTCGGGGTCCATCGGCGGACTATGTCGATGGAGATTTTCGAAAAGCGGACGCGATGTTTAGGTTGAGAAAGGATGGTCAGAGTCTGATAGGCTGCGGGAACTGGAGCAGGATCACTCCTGCTGAGACGGCCATTGCTAGCTGGTGTACCTACGAATGAACAATACCAGCATATATATATATTGTGCATAAATTTAAACGTGATGCAAGTTCCTGTTAGACCGTGAATGTTGTCTTTGGACAGTTAGGATGACGTCCTCGGACCATAATGTCCTGGGCCATGAAGCGTATGATAAAGGATTCGTAGGCTATGAAATGATATTCTCGGGCTATGATGATAATCCTCCAAACCATGATGCCTTTGAATAATGATATGCAAAAGATAAAATGGGTTCCTCATGCCATGGCATGGCGTTCTCGGGCTATGAAATCGGTGCCTCCGAACAATGATGCCTTTGGACAATTTAGCGATCTTTCATCCCATGAAAATGCAGAAAGTAGCAATCTTTCAGCCGATGCAAGACGTAAATAAAGGGTGGCGATATTTCAGCCATGCAATAGAAATAAGATGGCGGTATTTCAGTCATGCAAGAGAAATAGAGTGGTGATATTTCAGCCATGCAAGAGAAATAAGGTAGCGGTATTTCAGCCATGCAGATGGAGGTAGAGCTTAACCTCGGAAGGCAGAAAGGTAGCCTTATACAATGCAGGAGATGCAGATGGAGGTAGAGCTTAACCTCGGAAGGCAGAAAGGTAGCCTTATGCAATGTAGAAGATGCAGATGGGGGTAGATCTTAACCTCGGAAGGCAGAAAGGTAGCCCTATGCAATGCAGAAAATGCAGATGGAGACAGAGCTTAGTCTCGGAAGGCATAAAGGTAGCCTTATGCAATGCAGAAAATGTAAATAGAGACAGAGTTTAGTCTCGGAAGGCAGAAAGGTAGCCTTATGCAATGCAGAAACTGCAGATGGAGGTAGAGCATAGCCTCGGAAGGCAGAAAGGTAGCCTTATGCAATGCAGAGAAATGCAGATGGAGGTAGAGCTTAACCTTGGAAGGTAGAAAGGTAGCCTTATGCAATGTAGAAAATGCAGATGAAGACAGAGCTTAGTCTCGGAAGGCAGAAAGGTAGCCTTATGCAATGCATAAAATGCAAATGGAGATAGAGGTTAGTCTTAGAAGGCAGAAAGGTAGCCTTATGCAATGCAGAAAATGCAAATAGAGACAGAGCTTAGTCTCTGAAGGCAGAAATGTAGCCTTATGCAATGCATAAACTGCAGATGGAGGTAGAGCATAGCCTCAGAAGGCAGAAAGGTAGCCTTATGCAATGCAGAGAAATGCAGATGGAGGTAGAGCTTAACCTTGGAAGGTAGAAAGGTAGCTATATGCAATGCAAAAAATGCAGATGAAGACAGAGCTTAGTCTCAGAAGGGAGAAAGGTAGCCTTATGCAATGTATAAAATGCAAATGGAGATAGAGGTTAGTCTTAGAAGACAGAAAGGTAGCCTTATGCAATGCAGAGAAATGAAAATGGAGGCAGAGCTTAACCTCGGAAGGTAGAAAGGTAGCCGTATGCAATGCAGAGAAATGCAAATGGAGGTAGAGCTTAACCTCGGAAGGCAGAAAGGTAGCCTTATGCAATGCAGAAAATGCAGATAGAGACAGAGCTTAGTCTCGGAAGGCAGAAAGGTAGGCTTATGCAATGCAGAAAATGCAGATGGAGGCAGATCATAGCCTCGGAAGGCAGAAAGGTAGCCTTATGAAATGCAGATAGAGGTAGAGCTTAACCTCAGAAGGCAGAAAGGTAGCCTTATGCAATATAGAAAATAAAAGGCGAATAGTAATGAAATCTCTTAGCTGATAGATGATAGATGATAGATGATAGCTGATAGCTGATAGCTGATTGCTATGTTGTGGCTGCTGTGAATGTCGTGTAAGGATAGCAACTGTAAATAGGTGATGATTCTGAGAGTTGTATTCCCGGGAAGTATGAGTGTATAGATATATCTGATGATTTTACAACTTGAGTGCCTGCATCCAAAGAAAAATCATGAGTTTTGTAAGGGGGGGAGGTTAGTTCATTTCCCCATGAGCTTCACTTGTCCTACTTGACGTTGTGTATCATTGGGGTAGTGTTGCTAAACAAAGCAATTTTGATACCAGACATGCATGATTTAGAAAAAATGTAACATAAATACATAATTTAAAATAGTTTTCTTTAGATAAACTGACGAATGTGACGTGGTTCAAGACATTGCAACCTCTCTCGCTCCGGAATTTTGAGTGTCCTCCTTAAAATTCTGCCCTAATTTATTGGGCTGGTGCTTCTGACGGCCGCGTGCGATAAATGGCTGAAATCAACTTCGGAATTTTGAGGGTCCTCCTCAAAATTCTGCCCCAGTTTCCAATAGCGGGGGGAAATGAAAATTTATTGAATTGTGACTGAACCCTTAGGGCTGCCTACGTATCCCCTCTTAAACGGGAATCGGGTCAGGTGTAGTTCAAATTACATCATACAGAAAATCGTAAGAGTTACAAATAGTATCGCTTCACTACACCTGAATTGATCGGCTTCGCAAACTTCACCGTCCATTTCTGCAAGTATGAGGGCTCCTCCGGTTAGAACCCGACGAACCATGTATGGACCCTGCCAGTTGGGAGAGAACTTCCCTTTGGCTTTATCTTGATGCGGGAAAATCTTCTTTAATACCAGCTGCCCAGGTGTAAACTATCTCGGCTTGACTCTTTTGTTGAAGGCTTTGGACATTCTGTTCTGATAAAGTTGACCATGGAAAACTGCATTCATTCTTTTCCCATCTATAAGAGCTAACTGCTTGCAGCGACTCCTTACCCTTTCTGCATCGTCAAGTTCTACTTCCTGTATGATTCTCAAGGAGGGAATTTCTACCTCGGCGGGAATGACTGCTTCTGTACCATAAACCAACATATAGGGAGTTGCCCCGGTTGATGTGCGAACTGTGGTGTGGTATCCCAATAAAGCAAATGATAACTTCTCATGCCACTGCTTATACTTCTCTATCATCTTCCTTAGTATCTTCTTGATATTCTTATTGGCGGCTTCTACAGCTCCGTTCATCTAAGATCTGTAAGCTGTAGAATTCTTCTGTTTGATCTTGATGGTTTCACACATGGCTTTCATCAAGTCGCTGTTGAGATTTGAACCATTATCAGTGATGATTGACTCTGGAATTTCGAACCGACAAACAATACAGTCGTGGACAAAATCTGCTACCACTTTATTAGTCACTGCTTTGTACGATGCTTCTTCAACCCATTTGGTGAAATAATCAATTGCCACTAGAATGAACCTGTGCCTGTTTGATGCGGAAGGCTCGATAGGTCCGATAACATCCATTCCTAAAGCGGCGAACGGCCATGATGAGCTTGTTGTAGTAAGCTTATTTGGAGGCACCTTCATTATGTCTGTATGTATCTGACAGCGATGGCATTTTCGTACATACTAGATGCAATCCGTTTCCATAGTCATCCAAAAATAACCAGCTCGGAGTATTTTCTTGGCTAAGACAAAGCCGTTCATATGTGGACCGCAGGTCCCTGCATGAATTTCCTCCAATAACATGGATACTTCCTTTGCATCGACACACCTTAGTAATCCCAAATCAGGAGTCCTCCTATACAGGATTCCTCCGCTATGAAAGAAGTTGTTAGATTATCTCAGAAGTGTGCGCTTCTGAGTAGGATTTGCAAGTTCTAGATATTCTCCCTTCGTCAAATATTCCTTGATATCATGAAACCAAGGTTTTCCGTCTGCTTCTTCTTCTACATGAGCACAGTAAGATGGTTGATCATAGATCTTTACCGCAATAGGATCAATAAAGTTCTTGTCTGGGTTTTGTATCATGGATGATAGGGTAGCCAATGCATCGGCAAACTCATTCTAAACTCTAGGAACATGTTGGAACTTTGTCTTTGTGAACCTCTTCCTCAACTCCTGTACATGATGCAGATAAGGGAGTATCTTGGAGTTCTTGGTTGCCCATTCTTCTCAGACCTGATGTATAAGCAGGTCTGAATCTCCGATTACTAGCAATTCTTGAATGTTCATGTCAATGGCCAGCTTGAGCCCTAAGATGCAGGCTTCGTACTCGGCCATGTTGTTGGTGCACGGGAACCTAAGCTTGGTAGACACCAGATAATGCTGGCCAGTTTTTAATACTAGGACCGCTCCTATACCAACTCCTTTGAAGTTTGCTCCTCCATTAAAAAACATTCTCCAACCATCATAGGATTCTGCAATATCTTCCCCTATGAAAGATACCTCTTAATCAGGAAAATACATCTTTAGAGGCTCGTATTCTCAATCCACGGGATTTTCAGCAAGATGATCTGCCAGTGCTTGTCCTTTGATTGCCTTCTGAGTCACATAAACAATGTCGAATTTACTCAGCAGGATTTTCCACTTGGCTAGCTTGCCAGTGGGCATGGGCTTCTAAAAGATGTACTTCAAAGGATCCATTCTTGATATGAGATAAGTAGTATAGGCACAGAAATATTGCCTCAACTTCTGAGCTACCCAAGTCAGAGCACAACAGGTGCATTCCAATAGAGAATACCGGGACGCGTATGGGGTGAACTTCGTGCTGAGATAATAGATGGCCTGCTCCTTTCTTCCCCGTTTCATCATGCCGCCGTAGAACACAACCTAAAGCTCCATCCAATACAGCAAGGTAGAGTAATAGAGGTCTACCCGGCTCGGGCGAGACCAAAACTGGTGGCGTTGACAGGTATTCCTTGATTCTGTCAAAGGCTTTCTGACAATCATCAGTCCATTTGGTAGCGGCATAGACTTTCTGACAATCATCAGTCTATTTGGTAGCGGCGTCCTTCTTTAACATCTTAAAGATTGGTTCACAAATGACAGTGGATTGATCTATGAACCAGTTGATGTAGTTAAGTCTTCCCAAGAAACTCATAACCTCTTTCTTGTTCTTCGGTGGTGGCAATTCTTGGATGGCTTTGATGGATCCAGTTCTATTTCTCAACAACTCACAATGAACCCAAGTAGTTTTCCGGCAGGAACCCCGAATGCACACTTGGCGGGATTCAGCTTCAAGTTGTACCTTCTTAGTCTGTTGAAGAACTTCCTCAAATCTTCCATATAGTCAGTGGCTCTCTTGGATTTGATGATGACGTCATCTACATACACCTCGATCTCTTTGTGTATCATGTCATGGAAAATAGTAGTCATGGCCCTCATGTAGGTGGCCCCAGCATTCTTTAACCCAAACGACATCATCTTGTAACAATACATCCCCCACGGCATAATGAAAGCCATTTTATCCGCGTCTTCCTCATCCATCCATATCTGATGATACCCAGCAAAACAATCAACAAACGACTACAGTTCATGCTTGGCGCAGTTGTCAATTAGAATGTGTATGTTCAGCAAGGGGAAGTCGTCTTTCGGACTGGCCCGGTTGAGATCCCGATAGTCGACACAGACTCTAACCTTCCTGTCCTTCTTCGGCACTGGCACCATATTAGCTAACCATGTTGGATACTCTACTACCCTGAGAACCTTTGCTTTGACTTGCTTGGTGACTTCTTCCTTGATTTTCAAACTTATGTCAGGTTTGAACTTCCTGAGCTTCTGTTTTACTGGTGGACATGTCGGATCGGTTGGCAGTTTGTGAGCTACAATAGATGTACTGAGACCAGTCATGTCATCATAAGACCAGGAGAATATGTCCTCACATTCCCTTAGAAATTCTGTGTACTCTTTCTTTTCTGATGGTGATAGATAAACACTGATGCACGTTTCTTTGACATTTTTTGCATCTCCCAGGTTGACAATCTCAGTTTCGTCCAGGTTAGACTTAGGTCTGTTCTCAAAATCCTCAACCTCTTTAACAACCTTTTCTGGTATATCATCTTCTTCTAAGTCTATGTCCGTTTGTTGCGTTATCTTGTTGCATGTCACAATCGTCGGTTCATCAAGATAAGTAACAGTAATGTTGTGTAAATAAAGTAAACGATAAAAAGTAATAATAGCAAGATTTATAAGAAACTGAAATGCTTTGATAAATTTCATAATTGTTTTGAACATTAGAGCTCTTATTTCAATATTAAAAATGCGAAAAGAAAGTCAACTAGCAAAAAATAAAGATAATGCATGGTGCTTTGTTCAACCTTGCTACCCCGAAGCTTTTCGGGCCCTGGTGGTTCTGATGGACCAATTGTTGAGGCATGATCCTCGACTTACAGCTTGTATAGAAGGGCCTTCCTCCCCCTCCTCCTCGAGAATGACGCAATAGTCCATATTATCATCTTCTAAAAACAAATTCCTCATCGCCGCCAGTGCTTCCTCTTCTTCTAACCCATATATGACATCAACTGGCTGGAAGGTCTGCTCTAAGCGAGGTATTGGATGCTCCAACGGGTAGTAGGGACTGCGTCATGGTGGCGACCAGTGGTTGAACTCCTCCCAAGTGTATTCATACCCCAAACCGAAAGTGGTACCGTGTTTCTTCAACTTGATAGGCTTAGCGATTCCTTGGAGATTCTTGCCAAGTCCCTTGCCAGGTTCATATAAACACCAATTTAGTATACTTTCAATTTTGTTATCCCACCATTTATTCTTGTCCACGGCGTTGACTCGCTCAATGTGATGGTAGATTACTCTTCCTATCTTCCTTCTTCCTATGATTGCTGGGATGGTCTGGCGACTATATATGGGATTGCTACCGTCGCCGTGAATAATTACCTCCTTGTGATTCCACTCAAATTTCATTACTTGATGTAGGGTTGATGCTACAGCCCCATCGGCATGGATCCAGGGCCGTCCCAATAGCAAGTTGTAAGATGTTGGGATGTCTATCACTTGAAAATCAACATCGAACCAAGTCGGTCCCATTTGCAGACACAAACTGATTTCCCCAATAGTGGACCTTTGGGATCCATCGAAAGCTTTGACAGTGATGGCTCCATCCTTGATCTCATGCAGGCTCTTTCCTAATGTTCTGAGAGTCAACCAATGGACAAATATTGAGGCTGGACCCTCCGTCAATCAGGATTCTGGTGATGAAATAATCTTCACACTGCAACAGTGATGTGCAATGCCTTGTTGTGGCTTAGCCCTTCAGGTGGCAGCTCATCTTCGTGGAAAGTGATTTTGTAACTCTCCAATACTTTCCCTACCATGTTTGCCATTTCTCCTCCAGTTATGTTGCTGGGCACATATGCCTCGCTTAGTACCTTCAATAAGGCATTCTTATGTGCGTCAGGGCTTTGTAGTAGAGCCATAATAGAGATGTGGGTTGGCCTTTTGTTCAACTGATCAATGGACAAATACTCTTTGGCTTGTATCTTCCTTCAGAGATCATCAGGCCCAGTTTCAGTGACGGCTGGTCGTCCAGAGGCCTACTTACTGGACTCAGCTAGATGTTCTGGAGTATAAACCCTGCCAGTTCTTGTCATACCCTATGCTGCAATTGCTTCTCCAAATTTGGTTTTCCCTTTCCTTCTCGACTCGGCGGTGTAATCCCATGGTATGGCCTTTGGGTGGAAGGGTGTTACGGCTGTCATGGCCACCGGAATGGGAACCCTTTCTTTGGGAGGTAATACAACAACCTCAAATGGTACAGGTGCCTTTGGGGACCCAAACTCGACCTCAATAGGCCCTGGCGTCTTCGCAGAAGAAGGTGCTTAAAACTCAAGTGGTATGGACATGTTCACTTCGGCGTCTCCAGGAGGTTGCCCAAGGGGCTGATTACGAGTGATGTTATTGTCACACCTCCTTTTTTCATCTACACCCCGTAAAGGGTGTAAAGGAGTTTTTCCAATTAAAGGACAATCGAAACGGGATTTATTTAAAAGATTCAGAGTCGCCACTTGGGAGATTTATGGTGTCCCAAGTCACCGGTTGAATCCCGAATCAAGGAAAATATGACTATGTTTAACAGTCCGCGAACCAGAAATCCGAGTAAGGAATTCTGTTAACCCGGGAGAAGGTGTTAGGCATTCCCGAGTTCCGTGGTTCTAGCACGGTCGCTTAACTGCTATATTCAGCTTAATTATCTGATTTTAAACAATTATGAACTTATGTGAAAATTTAACATTTTAAACGCTTTTAACTTATTTAAAGAATTAATTCAAGGTCATTTAAAACATATCGCAATCCACACCACATGAAATGCACCCATGGTTCACGACAGGCTCTATTTAACCTTGTTGGAAATTAGAACCGGGTCACATGAAATGCACCCCCGGATTTTAACAACACGCTTCATTCTATTATTATTCAAAGTCATGGCGGGGACACATGAAATGCACACCCGAGTCCCTTTAATCTAATTTGACGTAGTTCAGTTGATGAATAGTAACCCAATTTTTATACTGTGACAGAATCATGTTCAGCTATAACCAATTCGAGTAAATACGAGCCTCAATTTCTTTAAAATAGATACTTGTATTCAACTATAACAATCGAATTCCACAAATACTAATTTGCTTCTCTTTAACACTATCATCAACCACTCAGCACTACCATGTACGATTTAGCAATGGAATAAAACTTAACCCTCAAAAGATCAACAAAATACAGTAAGACCTCTCAAACTCCGTACCTGTAGGTCTAATTATGATGAAACTAATCGATTTCCAAAGATAAGGCCACAAAAGGGCTATTTGAAATCAGTCGATTTCCTTTGAGCACAAACCAAAACCAAACATACGTCTACTGTGCTATTCAACTTCAAATACAAGTAACAACTTGACAACATAATTTAAATAATGTAAAATCAAGGAAATAAAAGTAGGCGATTGTACTTCTCAAAGTTTTATATATGTATATAAAATGGTCATGCACAGAACTGACATAATAGCATTTATAAGAAGTGCAAATTCAAATGAATTAAAAGCAACCTAACAGAAACTGCAAGGAAATGCAAACTCGACGCTCTAAGAATTCAAATAAGTAGCAACCAACCTGGTTAAACAGAGCAAATAGCCGTGAATCGTTCACATTGAAAACATGGTCACCCATGAATGGACCTCAGACCAGCAACCTCGACGGAACGAAGGTCTCGCCGGAAATTCAAAATAGTTGAAATCTCGGACAGCGTATCAACGAACACCTCGACGGAACTGAATAGATTCACTCGACACGAATTTGGGTAGCATCTTCGAGCTGACTTTCACACTGATTTGAGTTAGTTTCAGGGAGTTTTAGAGCTAGGTTTACCGCTGGGTTCGAACCAGATCCGTCGGATTCTATGGCAAGTCGTTTGTGATGTGAAGCTTCACCAGAAATGGCAGCTTCGCGGTGAACGGAGGTCCAGCGATGATGGTGAGCTGGGTGAGGTCACTTGGTTCTGTTTGTCGCGTCTGGAACTCGTTGATCCGACGACCAGGTGGAGCTCATTTTTCCAGCGAGTTTTAGGCAAAGACGAGTTCGTTGGTGTTTTCTCCGGCGTGTATGGGTCATGTTTGGCTGCTCAAGGTGTAGGCTGGTCGTTTGGACAGAACAGCGTCGCCGACAGCATAGGGTCGTTTGGACAGGAGCAATGTCGCCGGCAGCGTAGGGTCATTTGGACAGGAACAACGACGCGCAGGGGGGTCGAGGGGTCGTGAAGAAGATGACACAGGGGGTGGGGGTCGTTTTTGTGCAGCTGCTGCATATTTTTTGTCCAGCCTCTTTTCATTCCTTCAGTGTTCCTCCATGCGTAGCTTTTTGCTGCTTTCTTCGTTTCAGCTTGTTCAACGAAGAAGCTTTCTTCATTGATGAAAAAAGAGATCCCTGTGCGCAGCTTTCGTTTTTAGCCTTTTTCTTGTCCCCGTCATTTTCTGTTTTTGAAGAGAATTAAAACGGGGGGGGGAGGTCTTTTATTTCGTTGGAGAAATTTCAGAACGGGGGAGGTTAAAGAAGATGACGTGAAGGGGGTGGGGGTCGTTCTGTGAAGCTTTTTGGTCAGATCCCCTCATCTCGTTAGGTGTTAGCTTCTTATATATACATAGGTCTAGGTTAGTTTTGTAGGGATTTTAGGTTAAGGGGTATGGGCCTAGGAATTATGGGCTTGGCAATTGTGGGATAGGTCCAAAATTAGGCCTAAAGATGGGTTGCCCGAGCCCAAGCTCTATTCTTTCGCTGCGAACGAGATTAAAAATACGGGCCCATTTGTTAATTATTCCTACTATTCAAATAATTATTAAAATAAAACTAACCATTAAAACAAATCTATTTTTGGTATTTTCAAATATCATATTAAAATAAAAATACGATACCTTTTTTGTATATTTTTTTAGATTAAAAATGACTACAAAACAGTAATGAACCTATTTTTTGTAATTTTTGTTTTCTTGTACTAAAATAAAGTAAAAGAGTCAAAATTACTTAAAATATCTATATTATGCCTAAATTAAATATTTTACTCTAATATATAAAAAATCTCGGGGAGGGTCAAAAATCACATGTCTACAGCTGCCCCTCTTTAACTGGAAACGTACAGAGTTTTCAGACAAAGACTGACTAGACAAGTTTTTGACCTGACCCTTATTTGGAGAGACTAATACTAAGAGAAAAAAGAAATGTGACCGAGCCCTGGTATCTGGGCTGCCTACATATCCTTGGCTATAAAGGAATCAGGCCACATGTAGTTCAGAAATAAGTGAGATGATGGAGTATGCCGAGGTGGAGATCCGGTCGAGGTGCCATTCCGCCGAGGTTCCGGTCTGCGGTCCCTATTATTACATCAAAAATCAAATGAAAAAGACTAACTAAACCTCTCAACTACGAGTTACAAGATTCCTATCTATAAGTCTTCTGAAGCTTGATCTTGAGTCTTGAATGGTTCTTCATGCAAACTTTGGATTTGAACCTTGACGCTTGCTAGTTGCAGGTGCTAATTCATTCTTCCTCAGCTTTTAGGACCAAACCGGACATGTAGTGCTTGTGACCTCAGTCTTGTCTTAAGCAGTTCACGTCTTCCATCAACTTTTGCATTTGGATTCACTTCTTGCCTTTCTCTTTTTTTCTTTATTGTGACTAACTTCTGTTGATCACCTTGGACTGTTGACTCGCATTCTTGTCGCGAGATTCTTTGGTTGCTGACTTGAATTGCAATTTGAGATGCTTTTCCTTTTCTTCAGGTGGACGCCTGACTGTTGAACTCGAACCATCTTCTCTTGTTACTTGACATTGTTTTCCTTTGCACCTTGAACCATTTTCCCCTGAAACGTGAACTATCTTCCTTCGAAACCGCTTTCCCTTGAAACTCGAGTTGTCTTCCTTTGACGCTGCTTTTCCTAGAAACTTGAGTTGTCTCCCCTTGTTCTCTAGGTGGGCGCCTGATTACAACAAAATAGACAAAACAAAGAAATTTTCTGCCCCAGTTTGCACTAGGAAGATTTGTGGGTTGTTAGCAAAATTATAAACCACTTGTACTATTGATGCAGTGATGAAATTAAACTAAAGAGTAGACTAGGAAAACTATAAACTAAGCTTGACTAAAGTAAAAACTGACCCTATTCTCCAGGCGGGGCTCCCTGACTGCTGACGTAAAATGTATTCCCTGCTCTTCAGGCGGGCTCCTGATTGCTGGACTTGAAATGTATTCCCTGCTCTCCAGGCGGGCTCCTAACTTCAAGATAGACAAAACAGAGAATTTGAAAGCTAAAATTTAAATTGTACTCCATTGTTCTCCAGGCGGGCTCCTGACTTCAACTTGAAAGTATTCCCTGCTTTCCAGGCGGGCTCCTGACATCAAGATAGACAAAACAAAGAATTTGAAAGCTAAAATTTAAATTGTGCTCCCTTTTTCTCCAGGCGGGCTCCTGACTGCTGCGCTTGAAAGTATTCCCTGCTCTCCAGGCGGGCTACTGACTGCTGCGCTTGAAAGTATTCCCTACTCTCCAGGCAGGCTCCTGACTTCAACTTGAAAGTATTCTCTGCTTTCCAGGGGGGCTCCTGACTTCAAGATAGACAAAACAAAGAATTTGAAAGATAAAATTTAAATTATACTCCCTTGTTCTCCAGGCGGACTCCTGACTGCTGCGCTTGAAAGTATTCCCTACTCTCCAGACGGGCTCCTGACTGCTGCATTTGAAAGTATTCCCTGCTCTCCAGGCGGGCTCCTGACTGCTGCGTTTGAAAGTATTTCCTTCTCTCCAGGCGGGCTCCTGACTTCAAAATAGACAAAACAAAGAATTTTGAAAGCTAAAACTTAAATTGTAATCCCTTGTTCTCCAGGATGGCTCCTGATTGCTGACATGAAAGTATTCCCTGCTCTCCAGGCGGGCTCCTGACTGCTGACTTGAATGCCTTCTCCTTGTTCTCCAAGCAGGTACCTAATTTCAAAATAGACAAAAAAAAGAAATTTTTTTGCCCCAATTTGGTAACTGGGCAATTTGTAAGTTGTTAGCAATATTGTAAACCAAAATATAACTTGAAATACCAAGACTAGGAAATGCATCTCCTAGGGGTGGAACATTAATGACTTAAACTAGGAAGTGCATCTCTTAGGAATGAATTTAAATGACCGAGACTAGGAAGTGCGTCTCCTAGGGGTGAGAACTTCAATGACTAAAACTCATACGATCCAAACTAGGAAGTGCTTCTCCTGAAAGTGTATCCTAAAAAAACCCAGACTAGGAAATGCGTCTCCTAAGGGTATAACTTTAGTGCATGGAACCAGGAATTGCGTCTCCTAGGGGAAAGCTCAATGTAGGAAGTGCGTCTCCTAAAACAAAAATATAACCTAAAAAACACAGACTGGGAAGTGCGTCTCCTAGGGATGAAACTTCAACGACTCAAACTAGGAAGTGTGTCTCCTGAAAGTGTATCCTAAAAAAAACCCAGACTAGGAAGTGCGTCTCCTAAGGGTATAACTTTAGTGCGTGGAACCAGGAATTGCGTCTCCTAGGGGAAAGCTCAATGTAGGAAATGCGTCTCCTAAAACAAAAATATAACCTAAAAAACCCAGACTAGGAAGTGCGTCTCCTAGGAGAAAATCTCAATTTATGAAGTGTGTCTCCTAAAACAACAATATAGCCCGAAAGACCCAGACTAGGATGTGCGTCTCCTAGGGGTGATGTGTGATCTTCTCAATAGCCTTTGCGTAAGCAGAATTGGGGCATTACACCTGAAATTTCAACATTCCAAGCTTTGATATGAACATAGCTTTCGTCCCTATTTCAAACAAAGAAAATTTGTGAGTTTAAACATGGTGGTTGGTTTGTGGCCTTGACTTTGCGGCGGCTGCTCCTTCACTTGCCATGATAACTTTGATTTCACCTTGAAAGACATTGCTCGCTTATTGACTAACCAATTTCTCTGTCACCCTTATCACAAAAAATACCTCTTCTCCGTTCAGACCCAATACCCTCTATCTATTGCATTGCTCATGAACTGATGTCTACCAAACCTTTGTGTTTCACATGAATCCCAAACCACGTTAATTGCCATCCACTTAGTGCACATGCTGTTTTTTCCTGACTTAAATCACTGGCCTTGGCCTTGAAGTCTATTGCTCCCTCACTTGTCATGATAACTTTGATTTCTGCTTAGAAGACCTCGCTTGTCACTGGTTAACCACTTTCTTTATTGATCTCATCACAGAGAATACCTTTGACCCATTCACACAATATCCTCTATCTGTTGCACTGTCCATGAATTGAAATATACCAAACCATTGTATTTCTCATGGACCCCAAAGCATGTTGATCGTTACCAACTCAGTGCGCTTGTTGTTCTTTCCTAACTTATGACACTGTGACGTGCTAGCCAGATCTCGTTTTGTGCAATTGGAAAGCTGGTGGAAAATTTTGAAGCCATTTCTCACTTATTTTGACCAAACAAACTCAGGAAGAGGAAATAAACAAGACAAAAGGAACAGAGTAAAGGACAAAGGAAAGAAGTGATTCCTAACAAGAAAACTACAAAGTAGAAACCTATCAGATGTGGAAACCAACTATAATGACCATGACATGCACCTGTGGCCTATTCTGTTGAGCAAGTCTGATGTCCAACTCCTGTTATACCCCCTAAACCATGAAACTGGGCTTCAATGCTCCAATTATCCAATATGACTCACAATCCTTATTCGACTTGTAGTGTCCAGAGAGTTTTCACCATCAAGCCTCTCTCATTTGTTCTTTCTCTCAACTTACCGTCGCCTTACGGTGCCCGCGAGGGTTTTCACCAATAAGACTCTCTCATTTTTTACTTCTTTTAGCTCCCGTCGCCTTACGGTGCCCGTGAGGGTTTTCACCAATAAAACTCTCTCATTTTTTACTTCTCTCATCTCCCGTTGCCTTACGGTGCCCGTGATGGTTTTCACGAATAAGACATTTCGTTATTTTTCTGCTTGGACCAGAGTGTTGCCCCTGATATGAATTAGCTCTCCTCGCTTGACTTGGCATCTCTCAAAGACTGATCGGAAGGTCTTTCTTTGGACCGTAATGTGGGTTTTTTGGATAGGGTTAGAAAGAAAGGGTATCAAAGGCTCAAACCAATTCTCATGGGTTCAAATTTACAACTTTCGGAATCAAATTTCTTGCAACAAACACAACTTCTGCCCCATTTTCTTGCTTAGGGACTTGGATTTTTGTTTTGATGGGACCGAACCGTGAGGCTGCCTACGTATCCTTAAAAGGAATCAGTTCAAATGTAGTTCATGTCATAGAAATTACTTTGGTGTTGTGTTTTTTTTTTCTTTTCTCTTTCTTCTCTCTTTTTTCCTTTTGCTTTTCTCCTTTTTTTTTTATTGTTTTTCTTCTTCTTTTCTCTTTTCTTCTTTTTTTCTTCTTTTCTTTCTTTCTTCTTCTTTTATTTTTTTTTCTTTTTCTTTCTTTCTTTCTCTTTCCTTTTCTTTCTCTTTTCCTTTCTTCCTTTTTCTTATCTTTCATGCTTGTGTTTCTGATATTCGCTACTGATTCCGAAAGAGGGGTATGAAAGAAAATAAACAAGGCTCAAAAGGGGTGACGAGGGATAAAGTGTTTAGATAGTAGAACAAAATGCCTTCGTCATTCCAACCTTCAAAACATGCCAAGTAGAAACAACACAATTAAACAAACCAAGGAAAACATTCGTAACATCTTTTGGTTGCGCCAGACTTGATGACCGTACCCACATATTTGCCTTTTACATTTGTTATATACAAAGCACCATTGGACAACACTCTCACTCTCATTACCACGAGTGGCCCCCTACAAATTTGGGGCAAACTTGCTTCTATCTTCAAATTGATGCAGCAAGATGCATTTCAATAGGGGTTCTTTATATTCTATCTGTCCTAGTTTCACACAATTCGGGCTTGAAGTGATCTCAAAATGCCTTTACTTATTTCCCTCAAATGTCCCTACATCTTCAACATTGTTTCATTGCTTCGTGATTAAACTGACTTTTAAAACCAGGCTGAGAATTATGCGTGTATGTCACGTCACTAGAGTCAACAGGAAAAGAACTATAAAAGGAAAAGAGAACTAAACAAAAATGACTAGAAATAACAGAAAACACAAACTTGCATTAGACAGATGGTGAAAGGGTTTGGACAATAAAATAAACAAACTAGACTGGGGTTACAAGCCAAGAACAAACCTAGAAAACACTAAGTGAGATAATACGACCAAAGAACTAGACAAAATAAAGGATAGAAGGATTTGAGTCACAAGACGATATCAGAATTACAACCCTGCAATAACTCGGACAACAGAAATGACAACAGACTAAACCACTAAAAGCTCTTCTCCGACTGACCAGGAATTGGAGCGTCTTTCCAATTACCAAGCATGGTATCTTAGCCACTGAATTCTGCATCCACAATACTAGGACCTCCACAAGTCTTCATCACATTATTCTTAACAAATTGCTTTTGGGTTCCTTTTGTCGGCTCGTTCTTAAGATCAACCCCTGATAGCACTGAAAGCTTGGTAGCACGTGGACCTCCAAGGCTCCAAGAAGAATTTTCATATTCCTTTTCAAAACAAATCATACTCACCATATGTGTCTCATTGCGAGCAGGCGATGGACTTTGGCTAGTGTCTGCTACATCTGGATTTTGCACGACAATGTCACCTGCATCAATACGCTTTTGAAATGCTTTCTTCAGATTCCAACACTTCTCTATGTCATGCCCCGGGGCATCTGAGCAATATGTGCACCTTTGAGAAAAATCAAACTTCTTTGATAGAGGGTTTGGCATTTTTATATGAATCGGCTTCAACATGTCCAATTGCTTCAACCTTTGGAACAAACTGGCATATGACACTCCCAATGGGGTGAAAGCCTTTTCTTTTTTCAGCAACCTCTCATTCTTAAATGCTTGATTGGGCCGAAAACCTGATCCAGGGGGTTTTCGGTAAGCTCGCAGGGGCGGGTAAGATATTTGGGAAAGTGGTGTGGCCAACGCGGGCCTTGTGGGTGTGGAGCATATAGTGGTGCATTTTGGACAGGGTACTGGGAAAGTGATGTATGACTTTGGGAGTTCTGTGGGGAGAAGCAGCATTGGGGAGGACTACAAGCATATCCACGAGGTCGACATTGAGGCTGAAAGCGTTTAGCAAGAACGACCACTAGACCCTGTCGTCGGTGGGGCTCACCAACATCTTTTCTATCAATGGGAGGACTATCCCGAGCAATTTGTTCGTTCCATCTGAGCCAAAAATCCCTAAAACTTTTCTTGGGTTTCTTTTCCATTTGAGATAGGGAGGAGCGGTCTGGGACAACACCTGATCTGTATTGAAAGTATCGAACAAAATCTTGAGCCATGTCACCCAATGTAGGCCACTTACCAACATCTTGACAATTATGCCATTCCAAAGCTACCCCAGTCAGGCTCTTACTGAGGTACACCATCAACAAATCATCTTTCTCGCCAACACTTCTCATTTTACTGCAATAATCCCTCAAATGGGCTACCGGATCTCCACACCCATCATACAAGTTAAATCCTGGCACTTTGAATCCCGCGGGCAGACGAACGTCACGGGACATAGACAATTCTTTGTAAGACATGCTACCATGGTTTCCGATTCCTTGCTTGTCCTTTAATGACTATTCTATGCCTTTCGGGCTCCTGGGTATCCCATCTCGCCCTTTTCTTCCTATGAACTTTTCCTTTTCAACATGAGGTTCATCCCGCGGGCCCTGCTTGTATGAGTTGGGAACCTTGTGGGCAACCTCTGAGGGGTAATATTGGGCATCGTGAGCTTTGAGTGGGTGTTCAATGTTGGGGATGGTGGATAAGACCGGAGGGCAATTTTTGGGAAAGGTAATTGGAAGATGAGTGATGGAGCTACTAGGGTGGTTGGGAAAGCCATGATAAGCGGGTGGATCTGGAGAGTATGGGGGATCATATGTCACTGTGACTGGTGTCTGGGTAAGGGTAGCATTCAGGAAGCTAGGTGGTGGCAGGGGGTGGTGCCTTCCCAGTCATCCAGGCCTTATACATGTCCGCCATGTGTTGTCTTAACATCCTCACCTCTTCAACCAACCCATTGTCATCTTCAACCGACTACTTCCGGGCACCGGTATCAACTAACTCAGTTCTGTTGTTGTCTGCCATTGCCTTTTGACTTTGTATTGTAGAGAAGAGTTACCACTTTAAAAACCACAAACCAACCACTCTTCTGCTATGAATATTACAAAATGAAGCCATCACGTTAGCGTTAGGGCATTTAACATAAGATAATCTCACTTTATGTGCAATGCACCTAGCCACAATTATTGGTTCTAAAATGACTTCGAGGGTACAACGGTCAGTTGGCATCATCCCAATTTGTTCATTTCAATCCTTTCTTTTCTTTGCTTTTCTAGCATCTCTTGTCTTGCCCATTTTCCTTCATTTTTCTCTTTTTTTTTATCATCACTCTTTTCTTTCTCTCATATCTCACATCCCACAATTTCACCTATTTTTTTCCTTTTAACCCTTTTTTCTTTTAACAATAAAAAAATGATTCGATCGAACTCTATGTAGGTTTCCTACATATCATGACGCCGCATAAATCAGATCTTTGCGTAGTTCTGGAAGATCGGGAATAAAGTAAACAAACTAACGTTTCCATTTTTCTTTTCTTTTCTTTCTTTTTTTCTCTTTTCTTTTTTAAAACAGGTATTCTATGAGAAATTATCAAGGAAAAACCCTAAAAGAAAAAAATATTTTTTGGTTCTTTTTTTTTTGAAGCAAATCTAAGGAATAAACCCCAGAAAGACATTTTGAATCCTCATTTGATGTCCTGGCGCAAGATCTCGAAGCAATCAATGAAAAAGATAAAACAGAATGTTTTTGGATTTCAATTTTGATTGCCTAAAGTAAAAATTCCAATGATAAACAAAAGGTAAAGTATTTTTTTTATGTACAATATCCTAAAGTTCTAATGAAAATAAAAGATTTTTTTTCATTTTTCACTAATTTCCTGAAGAAACACCTCAAAAGAAAATCTTTTTGGATTTTGGAATTAACACCTTAAAGAAAGCTTTTAAAGAAGTACTAAAAGAATTTTTTTTCATTTCTAGAATTAGTATTCTAAAGAAAATTTATAACGAAATATAAAATGCAACATCTCTTTTTTTTGGATTTTTACTTGTAACACATTTCCAAATGCAAAATAAGAAATACAGTAACAAAAGGCTATACAAAACTTAACTAAACAATACAAACTCTAACATCACCTAAAAGACTAAATACTACTATACAGGACTAGAAAAATAAAATAAAAACAATTGACTCGAAAACATAAAATGGCTCCTCGAGCAGCTCCTGAATGCAGTGATCCTGACTAGATGTCCTAGGGCTCCGGAACCAAAGGGAAGTTCAGCTTCCATTCCCCAAACTGTTAAAAAACAAAAATCATCTTTTTGTTTTTTCTTTTTCATTAGCTCTCCACGGGAGGAGTACAGTTTAGATATATGCCAAGGTTTCAGACAAAAAGGAAATAATATTTTGATCTGAATGCCATCTTTCAACCAATTTTTTGGAAATTCTGATTTTGATAATTGAACACCATTATAAGTACATTTAATATGCATTTCTCTATTCCATTCCTGCAAATCTTCAGACCATTCAGGAAGTTGCAAGAATAACATATGCCCGAGATTTTTGGCTATTATCAATGAAGGTAATACAATATATTTTCGAAGAATTGATTGAGTTATTAACATGTAACCTCTTATTATTTGCGCAAAAGGAATGGTATCCCAGGCTTCTGCTATCTCTATTGATTGAAACCAAACAGAAGGAGATGAACTACAGATAGATTTGTATGTAAGTGCACGATAGGAATTAAGAGAAAGATGGCATCCAATCAAGAAAGAATCCCTTCGGACAATTAGACTAAGCTTCCCCCTTCTCTCTCTTCTTTAGCTAATGATGAAGCAAATCCCTAAAGTCAAAGTAGTCCATGAAAGCATCTATTTTTTCCGTTCAAGAAATTGCTTATGTAAAGATGGGGTGAGTCTCTTATAAGATCTTCCTTTCTTCTCTTTTCTTCTATTAGTTAGCTTGGATTGAGAAAGCTCCACCCAATAGCGCTTAGCCATGTGTGTGTAGACCGAAATGGTCTCGCAAAGCCGGTCGACGGTAGCCTAAGAGCAAGTCAAAACTACTAGAAGGGCGCGAGAAGTTTTGTGAAGGTAGAGAGAGATTTTAAAATCAGACTTCAAGTTGGTGTGTCGCGTGTTATGACTAGATGTCCTAGGGCTCCGTCATGCTCCAACTCCGATAAATAAATCCACACCTGTATAAGAAAACTTGAACCAGCACTATGTGAGACAATAACATTCCCTTAGACACATATAAGACATGATTGAGGCTATTTTTGTAAAATGGCTTATTTGGCCAAAAGATGGCTAGAAGTGCAGAATTTGGCTAAGACCCTGCAAAACCAAGAACTTAAGATTTACTAGGAAGACCGGACCCAATATGGGTTGCCTACATATCACGCCCCGAACGACGAGAATCAGGTATGCGTAGTTCGGGCAGATTGGATACAGGCGAGAATAATAAAAAAAACAACTGACATATAGAAAAAACATTTTTTCTTTTTCTTTTTTTTCGAAAAATGATGAAACATGTAAAATCTCTTTGGATTTTCTTCTGTCTTTTTTCGATTTTTATTTTTATTTTTGAAAAATGATAAAGAGTGCAAAATCTTTTTGAAGTTTCCATGCTCTTTTTTCTTAATAAAATGTAACAAAAATATAGCTGGGCCTTACTCGCTTCATCCTCACACTTCAGCCTCTCTTTTTTCTCTTTTCTTTTTCCTCTTTTCTCTTTTTTTTAATTCGCCTTCAATTACATTGGTCCGCCAAATGACCCTTTTACCCTTGAAGAAATGCAACATGTAGCACATAAGATGCATCAGAATGGTCTTTTATTTTTGGCGTAATACATACGGAGACACCTAAAGTTGGCACGATCTTTCACTTAGACACTTAAACTAGACCTCTTTCCAATTAGACACGTTTCTTAGGCAATTCTCATACCAATTATACACGTTTTTTGTTGGTGGCATATAGCGTGACTCCAAAAAGTGACTTTTCCATTCCTAGTTAGACACATAACGGTAACATGGATTGTCAATTATTATTTAAACCCTAATCCCTTTCCCAATTCTTAAAAAACCTATTTGTTCTCTTCTCTTCTTCTCAGATTTCTCCAGCAATTCTCCAGCAAATCTTTTCTTCTCTTCTCTTCTTTCTCTCATTTCTGTTCTCTTTTTGGTATCAATTAATTTCTTCCCTTCTCTTCTTCCACTCATTTCTGTTGTTGACGTGTTTATTAATGTCGAACTTCTCGGAATCGACGAACTCGTCAATGTCACCTTGCGTTGCTGCTCGAATCTGTAAGTGTGGTGTTTCTCCAAAGTTGAATACTTCTTGGACCCAATTAAACCTAGGTCGTAGGTGTTTTGCTTGCAAAATCGGAAAGGTAAATTGTTTGTTCATAATTTGTAAATTCTATTTTATGAATTATTTTCTTTGATAAAAATTGATTAAAAGTGTTTTGTGATATTTGTAGAAAAAGGGTGGATGTGATTATTTCTGTTGGTATGACGATGAGATGCCTCCTCAAGCGAAGAATATAATTTGGGGTTTATTAAAGAGAGTCAAAGCTTTTGAAGAGGAGAAAGTTCGAGCAAAAAGAAGACGGATCCTTTTGACGATTGTTGTTGTATTGTTGGTCGTCTTATGGAAACTGTATGACTGATGAATTTTGGTTGACTGATGAGCAAAAAGAAGACAAATTTCTGTTGTTGCTTTAAATTTCTGTTTTGAAAATGTTGTTGTAATATTCAGATGTTGTATAAATACAACTGAATTTTGTTATAAACTTCTGTTTATATTCAGATGTTGAAACCGTTGTTTTAATTTACAGTTGTTAAATTTTGAAAGTGTTGTAATATACAACTTCTGTACAAGGCATAGAACCATAAGATGCAGTTTCAAAATGCAGAACATATAGACTGAAGTTGCTGCATTATAGAGTAATTATTCAGAACATAGAGTAACTATTCTGCCAAAACAAACAAAATAAGGCTGAAGTTGCAGCTGCATAACATATATCCAAAACAGAACAGTAAGATTACACGACTGAATACAACTTAAAGTTTAGTTCCTTCAAAAACTAGATCCCAAAATATAATAGGTTGCTGCTACATAACATATAGACAAAATAAGTTCCTAAGATACTACTTCTTGCTGAAGTTTGCCTTCATCTGCTGCAACTGGGAAGTTGTGACAGCATCTTGACCCTTCCACCTCAAGCCTCTAGCCTTAAAACCAAGGTCAATTCCTGTTGGAGCTGCACTCTTATAAGTTGAACCACTTACCATAACTCGTTGGCTTGATGTTCCGGGCTGTAGTTTGCCAAATAATGAACCACAATCAGTAAGTTATTTGTAAGTCATATTATAGATGAAATATGTATGATTATATACCTTTAATATTTGAGTTCCACTTGCAGCTGTGTAGATGCCAAATCCAACATTTTTGGACCTTTTTGTGCTCCTTTTTCAGCATCTTCTTTACTTGCACCCCTTCCTCTCTTTTGGCTGGTAGTTGCTTTACCCTTTGGAGGAAGTTGACTACCTAATCCTCTTCTAGCAGGCCTGCTCGAATCTGTTGAACTTGGTGTTGGTTGGCTTGAGCTTCTAGCTTCATTAACCCTTCTAACCCTTGTTGTATCAAAGCACACAGAGTTTGTAGGTTGGCTTGAGCTTCCAGCTGCATCAGGTTGGCTAGCACCTTGTGAGCTTTGGCTACCTTGTTGTGAAGGCATCCAATTTTCAGCCTACATAACATTGAGCAACATCAGTGAATAACAGTGATGGAAACAGATTACTAGATTCATATGAACAACAGGAAACATGTGATGGCAACAAGAAATATTTGACAAGAAACATTTACCTTACAATATCTTTTGTTATGTCCTTGTTGATGGCACTTGGAACATGTCATTTTCACTCAACACTTGGACAACTTTCCATATTTTGTTTTTGGTTCATCTTTGCCTTTTCTTCTGTTCCTCTGAGGTCTACCAGACATGGGTTTAGGTTTGGGAGGCTCTATCTTAGGATTGTTGGTTTCAGGCCACATCTTCATATTTGTCATAGGCTGGATGAAATACTTGTATGCTTTTAAGAAGGTATCCCTCTTATACCAATGCTCTACTGCCTGTTCAGGTTCTTCGTTTATGTGATAGTATGCAAGAACAGCATGTTGACATGGAATACCCCTCAACTGCCAAGCTCTACAAGTGCAAACCTTATCAGTCAGATTAACTACATGCTTATGCAGCCCTTCTCCAATCTCAAATCCAACATCAGCATTCCAAAGGACAGTACATTTTCTAGCAAGGTCTTTGCTATCCTCTAACAATAGCCTTGCCATAGGTGATATATCAGATATCCAAGTATCAGCAAATTTCAACATATCCACTTGCCTAGTCATTATTTTCCTTCTAATCTCCTCCAACATAGTTATAATTGATTTATGCCTAGAAGCTAAAATCCATGAATTAAAGGTCTCACACATATTATTTTCAACAACATCACACTTGGAATGCACTTCAAAATAAGCTCTAACCCATGACATTTTTGGATAATATAACAAATCCCTACAAATATCCTTACCAAGTTTGTCCATTTTCTCAAGCTCCTCTTTAAACTTAACTTCATAACTAGATTTAGAGCACCTCCAAAACTGTTTTCTCCTTTCCTCTCCTTTCCATTTCTTATGCCAATTAGACCATATATGCCTGGCACACATCCTAAATTCAGCATTAGGTAAAACTTCATTCAAAGCTGCAGCAAATCCCTACACAATAATTAATTCAAATTACAGCAGCATATTACTACACAAAATTGAATACTTAACAGCAGCAGAATACTAATTACTTAACAAAATAACAGAATACTTAAGTACTTAACAACTGAACATATCACATTAATGAACATCAAATACCAAAATTACTTAATAGGCTACTTAAGAGACAACAGAACAGAATACTTACCTTTTGCATATCTGCCATCACAGTCAATCCTTCTCCAGTTCCCAATTGCAAATCATCTTTCAAGTAGTTGATGAAAAAACTCCAGCTATGTTTTGTCTCCTGGTCCACAACTGCCCATGCTATAGGAAACATTTGCTGATTTCCATTCTTGCCAACAACAACTAGAAGCTCACCTTTACAAGCACCCTTTAAGAAACAACCATCAAAACCTATGATTCTCCTACATCCTTCTAACCAACCTTTCTTCAATGCATCAAAGCACACATAAAAGTAAACAAAGAGATTTTTTCCTGGCTCAGTTTCACTGTCCATCCTTACCCAACATGAGCTACCAGGATTGGTCTGTTTTATCATATCAGCATAATCACATAACCTTGCAAACTCCATATTCCAATCACCCATGGACTCTCTGAGAACACGCAGTTTAGCCCTATAACAAATTGTCTTGCCAACATACAATCCTAGCTTGTCCCTACACAACTCCTGTATTTCCCATATCCTTATGTGGGGCTGCTTAGTTATTTCATCTTTGAATTTCTTTGCAACAAACTTTGAAGTGCACAACTTATTCTTGTTTGAAGTATCACATTTGTGTACTGGGTAGTAGTTCTTTACTTTAAAATCACCTGAATCTCTATCAATACAAGCATAACACACCCATTTGCATCTCTTTGATTTACACTTAGCCCTCACCCTATGTGGTTCATTTGGTCTCAATTTAATCTGCACCTTGTACTCAATTGCATAATTTGCTAATGCTTTCCGAAACTCTATAGCATTCTCAAAAATCATCCCAAGTTCAAATATAGCAACTTCACAATCAGGATCATACCTGACTTTTGTACTCCTCCTTCTTGCTGGTATATCAACACCAGGAATAGCTTCAGGATCTAACTCTTCTGTGCTATCTTCACTATCAGCCTCTAAACTATCAATAAACTGCTCATCACCACCTAATTTACCTACATATCTTGAAGTCTTGTTTCTTCCAATATCCTCAAATCCTCTGTCAATACCTGCTTCTCCTAGTGGTATCTCATCTGTTGCAATTGGTTTTTTCCTCTGCTTACCCTGCCTCTTGCTCCTCCTTTCAGCCCTTAGAGATCTCAATTCATCATCAACATCTGAATCATCTTCTTCTGGAAGAACATCTTCTTCTGATTCACTACTCTCAACATCTGATTGCACTCCATCTTCATTAACATTATGGTCTGGTGGTTCATCTCCATCAGCAGCATTTACAGTTGGTTCAGAAGAATTGTGAGTTGGTTCAGTATTCAAAGTTGGTTCAATAGGAGGCTCAATAGGTGGTTCAGCAGCATTGTGAGTTGGTTCAGTAGGCGGCTCAATAGGTTCTTCAGTATTTGTATTACTCCCAGGTGTTGCCCTAGCTTTAAATTGGTCATTACCACCCCCACCTACTTCTGCCCCACATAAAAGACCAACATTTTCTTCGACTACTTCAGGCTGACTCACACCATGACGCAAATAAACATCCAAAATATCACCATGTTTTAAATCTTTCACAAATTCATATAACTGAAAATCAGAAAAGACTTTGATAAAATCACCATCTTTTTCCTTTTGACAATAAAACCCTTCGACAACTGCATACCCAAGGTCTTTAGCATAAGCAGACAACTCGACAACACTAAAATGGTCTTTATCGATAGCAACAGCAAAAACATCTAATTCCCCTTTGTATAGTGGGATAGGTTGCTCGATAAATGTACCTCCATGGTGAAAGCGAGTTAAAATATAGTCATCCTCCATAATATTCCCTTACATAAGATGACAAGGGACCAACACAAAGGAAAACCCCAAAAAAACCATAGCTTGAGAAATAACTTACAGATTACTTAGCCCTAGCTGTAGCAATAGAAAATAAGGAGAGATTGGACCTTGAAGCGTTGTAAATACGGTGAGAAATCAGTGGAAATACTAGATTCCAACACCATTGACCAAAAGAAGAAGAAGATTAACAGTGGTAGGACCTTTCTTCGTTTTCATCGAAGGTAAAAGGAACAATGGTAATATGTTTAGATGTTTGTTTAGGGCTAGTTATCTGTATTTTAGTGGAAATAACACTATATAGCTGAGGTGGACAGTGAGGTGGACAAATAAAATGATGTGGCACGATTTATAATGGTTACTTTTGCCACGTAGACGGAGATTGCAGAACACGCGCTTGGTTAATTAATAAGCCAAGCAAAAAACGTGTCTAATTGGTATGAGAATTGCCTAAGAAACGTGTCTAATTGGAAAGAGGTCTAGTTTAAGTGTCTAAGTGAAAGATCGTGCCAACTTTAGGTGTCTCCGTATGTATTACGCCGTGAAAAAATCATACCTTCTCTTAGGAATATCTAAATAATGAACGGCTTAAAACGTTGAAAATTAGATTCAGATTTTTTACTTGATAGATAGTACACCACATAACTCTTCATATCTTGGGAGTTTATTGTTCTATACCTGGCTTACCTGAGCGGACAGCTCGAGCCGAGGAGGGGCAGCGTACCGGGAATACAGAAGCTTCACTGGCTTTGCAACTTGTCTGAACCTCGTTCTAAATTTGTAATATGACTCTAGAAGAAAAGAAGTCACACGAAGTGCACACTTCTTTATGATTTAGAAGACTCAGAAAGAAGAGGGATTTCACAACAGTTTATATACAGTTCACTGAATATCAAAGAGGTAAAAGCAATCAATTAGCACATTAGGCCCAAATCATGTAACAAATTCAGATAATGGATAAAGCCAACTATAACAATTATTCTAAGCTCGAATTCTTGAACCCTGAACCAGAGATTCTCGGTTCGATCCCCAGCAGAGTCGCCAGAGCTGTCACACCTCCTTTTTCATCTACACAACGTAAAGGGTGTAAAGGAGTTTTTCCAATTAAAAGACAATCAAAACGGGATTTATTTAAAAGATTTAGAGTCGCCACTTGGGATATTTATGGTTCCCAAGTCAGCGGTTGAATCCCGAATCGAGGAAAATATGACTCTGTTTAACAGTCTGCGAACCAAAAATCCGAGTAAGGAATTCTGTTAACCCGGGAGAAGGTGTTAGGCATTCCCGAGTTCCGTGGTTCTAGCACGGTCGCTTAACTGCTATATTCAGCTTAATTATTTGATTTTAAACAATTATGAACTTATGTGAAAATTTAACCTTATAACCGCTTTTAACTTATTTAAAGAATTAATTCAAGGTCATTTAAAACATATCGCAAGCCACACCACATGAAATGCACCCGTGGTTCATGACACACTCTATTTAACCTTGTTGGAAATTAGAACCGGGTCACATGAATTGCACCCTTGGATTTTAACAACACGCTTCATTCTATTATTATTCAAAGTCATGGCGGGGTCACATGAAATGCACACCCGAGTCCCTTTAATCTAATTTGACGTAGTTCAGTTGATGAATAGTAACCCAATTTTCATACTGTGACAAAATCATGTTCAGCTATAACTAATTCGAGTAAACATGAGCCTCAATTTCTTTAAAACAGAGACTTGTATTCAACTATAACAATCGAACACAATCGAATTCCAGAAATACTAATGTGCATCTCTTTAACACTATCACCAACCACTCAGCACTACCATGTATGATTTAGTAATGGAATAAAACTTATCCCTCAAAAGATAAACAAAATACAGTAAGACCACTCAAACTCCGTACCCGTAGGTCTAATTTTGATGAAACTAATTGATTTCCAAAGATAAGTCCACAAAAGGGCTATTTGAAATCAGTCGATTTCCTTTGAGCACAAACCAAAACCAAACATACGTCTACTGTCCTATTCAACTTCAAATACAAGTAACAAATTGACAACATAATTTAAATAAGGAAAACTCAAGGAAAGAAAAGTAGATGATTGTGCTTCTCAAAGCTTTATATATGTATATAAAATGGTCATGCACAGAACCGACATAATAGCATTTATAAGAAGTGCAAATTCAAATGAATTAAAAGCAACCTAACAGAAACTGTAAGGAAATGCAAACTCGACGCTCTAAGAATTCAAATAAGTAGCGACCAACCTGGTTAAACAGAGCACATAGTCGTGAATCGTTCACATTGAAAACATGGTCACCCACGAATGGACCTTAGACCAGCAACCTCGATGGACCGAAGGTCTCGACGGACCAAAGGTCTCGCCGGAAATTCAAAACAGTCAAAATCTCGTACAGCGTATCAATGAACACCCTGATGGAACTGAACAGATTCACTCGACACGGATTTGGGTAGCGTCTTCGAGATGACTTTCGCGCTGATTTGAGTTAGTTTCAGGGAGTTTTGGAACTAGGTTTACCGCTGGATTCGAACCCGGTCCGCTGGATTCTATGGCAAGTCATTTGTAACGTGAAACTTCACCGGAAATGGCAGCTTCACGGTGAACGGAGGTCCAACGATGATGGTGAGCTGGGTGAGGTCGCTTGGTTCTATTTGTCGCGTCTGGAACTCGTTGATATGACGAGCAGGTGGAGCTCATTTTTCCAGCGAGTTTCAGGCAGAAACGAGGTTGTTGGTGTTTTCTCCGGCGTGCATGGGTCGTGTATGGCTGCTTAAGGTGTAGGCTGGTCGTTTGGACGGAACAGCGTCGCCGTCAGCGTAGGGTCGTTTGGACAGGAGCAGCGTCGCCGGCAGCGTAGGGTCGTTTGGACAGGAACAGCGACGCGCAGGGGGAGTCGAAGGGTCGTGAAGAAGACGACAAAGGGGGTGGGGGTCATTTTTGCGCAGCTGCTGCATATTTTTTGTCCAACCTCTTTTCATTCCTTCAGT
This sequence comes from Nicotiana tabacum, assembly GCF_000715075.1. Lineage (NCBI taxonomy): Eukaryota > Viridiplantae > Streptophyta > Magnoliopsida > Solanales > Solanaceae > Nicotiana > Nicotiana tabacum. Next base: position 47,590,557 of record NC_134099.1, on the reverse strand, counting down.
GTTCCTCCATGCGCAGCTTTTTGCTGCTTTATTCGTTTCAGCTTGTTCAACGAAGAAGCTTTCTTCCTTGATGAAGAAAGAGATCCTTGTGCGCAGCTTTCGTTTTTAGCCTTTTTCTTGTCCCCGTCATTTTCTGTTTTTGAAGAGAATTAAAACGGGGGGGGGAGGTCTTTTATTTCGTTGGAGAAATTTCAGAACGGGGGAGGTTAAAGAAGATGACGTGAAGGGGGTTGGGGTCGTTCTGGGCAGCTTTTGGTCAGATACCCTCCTCTCGTTAGGTGTTAGCTTCTTATATATACATAGGTCTAGGTTAGTTTTGTAGGGTTTTTAGGTTAAGGGGTATGGGCCTAGGAATTATGGGTTTGGCAATTGTGGACTAGGTCCAGAATTAAGCCTAAAGATGGGTTGCCCGAGCCCAAGCTCTATTCTTTCGCTGCGAACAAGATTAAAAATACGAGCCCATTTGCTAATTATTCCTACTATTCAAATAATTATTAAAATAAAACTAACCATTAAAGCAAATCTATTTTTGGTATTTTCAAATATCATATTAAAATAAAATACGATACCTTTTTTTGTATATTTTTTTAGATTAAAAATGACTACAAAACATTAATGAACCTATGTTTTGTAATTTTTGTTTTCTTGTACTAAAATAAAGTAAAAGAGTCAAAATTACTTAAAATATTTATATTATGCCTAAATTAAATATTTTACGCTAATATATAAAAAATCTCGGGGAGGGTCAAAAATCACATGTCTACAGGTGACTATTGGTTTCTTTGGCTCGTCACCTTCAGCGATCAATCCAATCGACCCTTTGGGGGTCCCAATCGTCTTCTATCTCAATCATGTGAACACATCCACCCTTGTGGTCTGGTAGATGGTTGTTACGGACATTCGGAGTAGGCTCATTTGCCACAATGATCTTGTTGTCAATTATCTGGATGATGTAACATTGACGCCAGAGTGGGCAAACCATCGGCGACTTCATTATATATTCTTGGGATATGCCTGAACTCTATTAACCGAAATCGTTGACAAAGATCATGCAAACACTGTCTGTACGGTATGAGTTTCAAATCCCGTGTTTCCCATTCTCCCTGAATTTGGTGCACCAGGAGGTCCGAGTCACCCAAGACCAAGACTTCCTGGACACCCATATCCACAGCTAACCTCAAACCCAAAATACATGCCTCGTACTCAACCATGTTATTGGTACAATAAAAACGAAGTTGAGCCGTAACAGGGTAGTGCTGCCCTGTTTCAGAAATAAGTACTGCTCCTATCCCCACGCCATTCATGTTTGCGGCTCCATCAAAGAAAAGTTTCCATCCAGGCTTCTCGACTTGTTCCAACTCATCAATGTGCATCACCTCTTCATCAGGGAAATAAGTTTTTAAAGGTTCATAATCTTCATCAACCGGGTTCTCGGCCAAATGGTCTCCCAAGTCCTGTGCTTTCATTGCAATTCGAGTCACGTAGACAATGTCAAACTCTATGAGCAGGATCTGCCACTTTGCAAGCCTCCCTGTGGGCATAGGCTACTAAAAGATATACTTCAATGGATCCAAGCGAGATATGAGATAGGTAGTGTAAGATGACAAATAATGTTTCAGCTTCTGCGCCACCCAGGTTAAGGCGTAACATGTCCTCTCAAGCTGAGTATACTTGACCTCGTGCGGCGAGAATTTCTTGCTGAGATAATATATGGTCTGCTCCTTCCTTCTAGTGATGTCATGTTGGCCCAATACACAGCCGAATGAATTGTCCAATACTGTCAGATATAGGATCAAAGGTTGCCCTGGTTCTGGCGAGACCAATACGGGTGGATTTGAAAAATACCCTTTTATCTTATCAAACGCCTCCTGACATTCATCTGTCCACTTGACTGCAGCGTCTTTCTTTAATAGTTTGAAGATTGGCTCACAGGTTGTCGTGAGCTGAGCGATGAACCTGCTGATATAATTCAATCTCCCCAACAAACTCATCACCTCAGTCTTATTCTTCGGAGGTGGTAATTCTTGGATGGCCTTGATTTTCGATGGGTCCAATTCAATACCCCGGCGGCTGACTACGAACCCCAACAACTTTCCAGACGGCACCCCAAAAGCGCACTTTGCCAGGTTGAGCTTAAGATTGTACCTGTGAAGCCTTTGGAAGAACTTCTTCAAATCTCTGACATGGTCAGACTGCTTTTCAGACTTTATGATCACATCATCCACGTACACCTCGATTTCCTGGTGTCATAATAAACATGACATTACAATTTGGATAAAAATTAAGTTGAATGCCACAAACACAAGGCTAAAACCATACATTCATCATTGTCATGAACTTATATTTTTTATTTAATTTTTATTTTATAACTCAAGCATATTATTATTTATGTAACTTTTTAAAATTTTATATTTATTAGCATGGGGTACACGCGCAAGGCGCGTACCCTAAAACTAGTCTATACTATATTAAAAGCACGAAGGCCCTTAGCGAAATATCGTTCGCCTTTTTTACCCTTTTTAAAATAGAGTTCACATTAGACAAAATAGTCATTTGATTATTTTCCTAATATTTTAAAATAATCATTTAATTAATTCCCTACTATTTAGGAATAATATAACAAACTTAATCAAATTATTTATCGTTGTAGGTCCAATTATTGTAACTCTAACTATCGCATTAACTTAATAAACAAATGTTTGCATCTACTTTAATGTCCATTACAATTTTACATAACTTGTTCTTTTACATAAATTTTAATTGATTGACGCGATAAACACGTGCAACGCACGTATCCTAAAGCTAGTCCTATTAAAAGCATGAAGGCCCTAAGAGAAATGTCGTTCGCCTTTTTTACCCAAAACTGATTTAATATTGGACAAAATAACCATTTAATTATTTTTCTAATATTTAGGATTTAAAATCAATTAAAATTTTGTTTATATATCTTTCCTTATTAAGATTATGTATGAAATATTGTTTAAGACTTTAAAATTAATTAAAAGTTACCTTATATAAATCTTTTTCTTATTTAAAGTTTTTTTCCTTTAATTTGATCCTTTCATGTGTTCAAGTTTTCAAACGGAATAATTACGAGAGCTCTATTTTAAAGCTTCTATCTTTTATTAATTTATATATATAACCTTTCTTAAACTCATTTTATACAGAAATAAGTTTAAATTAAATATATTAACCATAATCATGCATAACTAATAAGAACCTACTTTCCTCTGAATACCTATAAATTTGAATAATTAAAGTTAATATAAATCTTTCCTTATTTAAATTATTTCACAAATCATAAAATCTAAGACATTAAAAATTAAATAAAATTTTGCATTATATAAACTCTTTCTTTATTAAACTCTATAACATAATTCTAATTCATTTTATAATACTTTTCCTATAAAGGATTTTGAAAGGTGAGTGTGAATGCAACATTTAATTGCACCTGTGAGTTTCCCTCATTATTTAACCATGAATTATTATTTTACACAATATATGTAAGAATAATTAGTATGAATCCGCTAGCAACAATATCTTCAATTTCATATTTGGAGGAAGTAATGTTTTTCTATATTATTTTTTCTCGTATAATATGCGAGCTTCAAGTTATTTGAACTTAGATAAAATTAGTACAAAAATCACCAATAATGTGTCCAGCAATCGCACTAATCCATCATGTAAATTAATAGACCAAGAATATTCAAGCATATTTGATCATACGAATAAAAATTAAATTATATATATTCAAGCATATTTGATCATACGAATATTTACAAATATTTGTGCGAAGTTAGAATTTATTATAAATATTAATATTATTTTACGGACTACGAAGCATATGGCTACATAGACAGATTGCGCTATGAAAATATAAATTTGTATACCTAACTTACATCATGAATTAGCTAGCTAGAAAGCTATTAAAGTAACCTAACTAGATTTAATTGACTAGAGAATTAAACTTATTGTAAATTTAACTACCAAAGTAGAATTCCATTTACTTATAGGAATTGTTTTAACTTCTTGTATGAGTTATCCAACTTTAGTTGTCTTCATTAATCAAGACTGCCAGCCATCAATTTCTTTGACTTTAGAATCGAATCAAGACTGTGAAAAAAAGAAGAGAGAACCATTGGAATTGATCCAAACTCTTAAACATGATTAATATTTATCATTTTTGAATTATAATTATTTTACAAATTTTTATTTTATAACACAAATACATCTTTTGAATATTTATGTTATTTTCATGAATTTGTTCTCATTAGTATGGAGTACACGCGCAATGCGCGTACAGTAAGACTAGTAGTAGTAAAAACAATTCTATACAACAACATCCAACGAATTGTATTGAAACACTTGATTAACATCTTATTAACTTGAATAAATCCTTACTACATAAATAATACTCCCTCTGTTCCAATTTATGTTAACTTGTTCCCTTTTTGGTCTGTTCAAAAAAGAATGACCCATTTTCTAAATTTGAAAACAATTTAGCTTAAACTTTCAATTCTACCCTTAATGAGAAGCTTGTATAACTATACAAATACTCTAGACCCCCTTTTGACTTGATTATTATGACCACAAATTTAAAAAGTTTTCAATTTTTTCTTCTTAAACTACGTATCCAGTAAAACAGGTTCACATAAATTGTAACTGAGGGAGTAGTAATTATATTACTATGTGAAGCAAAGAGCTTATATAATTTTTTCAAAAAATACATTATAAAGAACAAAGTGTGAAATAAATAACATATGCTTCTTATTAAAGATCAACTTTAAAACACTACTCTTTAAAGGCACTAACTAAAATATATTTTGTAATTATGTTATGTTAAGGGCGAATTCCGGAAAAACATACATCATGGTACTAATTACATAGAGGCGACGAAGAAGTCAAGTTTCTTAGTAGGAGAAATTGATGAAATTTGCTTTAGAACACCCCACGGAAAAACATACATCATGGTACTAATTACATAGGGTGTGTGAATTTACATTCAAGCATGTTACTCATGTCAGAAATTTCTTGCTAGCTCTCGGTAAATTATTCATAGCTCTCAATCAGCAATTCTTGACAAAATTTCTATTTTATCTGCATGTTGTAGTCCTCAGATTCACTACTTTTAGATTCACTACTTTTGTATCCACCTATATCTGTTAATAAATACCAGTTGTAATATTTTTACCAAGAGCATAATTTTTACCAAGGGACCATATGAGCATGATTTCTATCCCACATGCATGTTGCTAAATTTGACCATTGTCATGTTATCATTCATTCACATCATCCTCAAATGATCTATTTTTTCATGTGATCTAGTTAAATCTTCAAAATCAGAATATGCCGTGCTGCTACTGTTTAAGAAAATATAAAAGTAACTTCTACTTCCAACTCTAATGGAGAACAAAAGCAAGAATGTCACGATCCGGAATTCCCACCCTCGGGGTCGTGATGGTGCCTACTCGTAGAAGCTAGGCAAGCCATGAACTTAGAATTCATTAACTCTTTTGTTTTAAATCTTCTTACCAATTACATTAACAAGTAATACACATTTAAATAACAGCGGAATATGAGATTTAAGCGAAAGACTTAAATAAATATAAAACCAAAATGTCTCGAAAACCAACACATACCTCTACCCAGAAACTGATATCACAATATCCACGGACTATCTATGATCAATACATATAAGTGTCTGAAAGAAGGAACATAGTCTGTCTCGGATACAAAAGAAAACAGAACATCTAAATAGATAGAAGAGATGTCGGGCATGCGGACGCCTGCAGGACAACCTCGGGATCTCGGTGGACTGAAGGCTAGCTCCCGAGCTATTGTTGCTGACCAAGTACTGCTCCGGTATCTGCACAGAGTGAAGAGTGTAGTATCAGTACAACCGACCCCATGTGCTGGTAAGTGTCTGGTCTAACCCCCGCGAGATAGTGATGAAGCGAGGTAGTGACGAGGCTAGGACCAGACTCCAGATAAATCTGTGCATATATATATATATAGCGGAAAAATGAACTGGAACAATAATTAAAGCTGGGAAGGGGAAACATGCTTCGGGGAATAACAGATAAAATAGAATCTCAAGAGAAATATAAGGAAACCAAAATTTAACTTCTAATAAGGATAAGGAAAACAAAGGCAAATTTCACTTTTGGTTCACATCTTGTTGCAGGCGTGCAACCCGATCCTATTTCTCATATCTTGTGATAGGCGTACCACCCGTTCCCATTTCATTATATCTTGTGGAAGGCGTACCACCCGCTCCCATTTCATTAAATCTCGTGGTAGTCGTACCACCCGCTCCCATTTCATCAAATCTCGTGGTAGGCGTAATAACCGCTCCTATTTCATCAAATCTCGTGGTAGACGTACCACCCGCTCCCATTTCATCATATCTTGTGGTAGGCGTACCACCCGCTCCCATTTACAAGCCAACACTAAATCACAAGGAATCTCGGCAAGGGAACAAAAGCAATATAATAACTTTCCGGCAAGGGAACAGAAGCAATATAATAACTTCAGGGAACAAAAGCAATATAATAACTTCCCGGCAAGGGAGCAACAATAGCGAAACAAACATCCCGGCAAGGGAGAATTAGCTATAACTAATCCTAACTCAATTTTTAATCAGCTCAATTAATACCAATACTCATTAATAAATAAAATCCACGAGAATAAACTAATCTTTGCTCAATATTGAGAGTCATCAATTAAAGCATCTGTAGTAATATTTAAGAACACAATAACTATCAATTTAAGACTCACGATCATGATCGACACCAACGTATAGATACTCGTCACCATACCTATACGTCGTACTCAACAAGAAACAATTAGCAAATAGGACACAACTCCTAATCCCTCAAGCTAAGGTTAGACCGGACACTTACCTCAAACTTTCACGGCCAACTCAATCCTCAATTACCGCCTTTCCTCTCGAATTCGGCTCCAAATCAATTGTATCTATACATAATCGACTTCATAACATCAATAAATACTAAACAATTCGAATCCAATGCCTATTTATAGCTTTCTAATCATTCTTCCCAAAAATCCAAAAATCGACCCCGGACCCGCTTAGTCAAAATATGAGGTTCGGACCAAAACCCGATTACCCATTCACTCACGAGCCCGAATATATAATTTGTTTTCAAATCCGACCCCGAAATGAGGTCTAAATCACAATTAATCAAAAAGCCCTAATTCTGCCCAAATCCCTAATTTTCTACCCTTAATCTCATGTTTTAGGTCTAGAAATCTAGTGGGTGTTAATGAAAATGGAAGAAAACAAGTTAAAGATTATTTACCCAAGAGATTATGGCAAAAAAATGCTTCAAAAGTCGCCCCAGAGCTTTGGAGAAGAAGAAATTTATGAAATTTTTATGAAATCCAGAAAGTGTTCTGTTTTTGGTCTTTTAAAATCACTAGGCGAAAACACTCTTCGCGTTCGCGATAGACCCCTCGCGTTCGCGATGGGTCAGGCTGGGTAAGCCTTCGCATTCGGCGAACGGTCTCGCGTTCACGGAGCTTTAACCCTTCGAGCCCTCGCGTTCGCATCCAGTGGGTCGCGTTCGCATAGGGTAATTTCCCCACCCCCTGCCCAGGTCCACTTGGCCTTCGCGTTCGCGTGGCCAGGACCGTGTTCGGGAAGGGATAACCCCCCATTGCCTCGCATTCACGACGTGAGATACGCGTTCGCGTAGAAGGATTTTACTGCAGCATAATTTACACATCGCGTTCGCGAGGGCCATCCCGCGAACGCGAAGAAGAACATATTAGTGCACCTGAACAGCTATTTCTGCAACTTTTCTTAAGTTCAAAACTTCCCGAAACACATCCGAGACCTTGGGGCTCCTAACCAAACACACGTACTAACTCAACAACATTATACGAACTTATCCGTGCGATCCAATCACCAAAATAACCTCAATAACAACGAATTAAATCTCAAAATCAAAGAATTTTTCTCAAACTTTATAAAACATTAACTTTAGCAATTTAGGTCCGAATCACATCAAACGACGTCCGTTTTTCACCAAATTTTTCAGAAATGTCTTACATCATATAAAAGACCTGTACCGAGCACCGGAACCAAAATACGGGTCCGATACCATCACATTCTAATCGATTTTCATTTCAAATTTCCTTAAATAATTTTCTTTAAAAATTTATTTCTCGGGCTTGGGACCTCGGAATTCGATTTCGGGCAAACGCCCAAGTCCCATATTTTCCTACGGACCCTCCGAGACCGTTAAATCACGGGTCCGGGTCCGTTTACCCAAAACATTGACCGAAGTCAAATTAACTCATTTTATAACCAAATTTTATCATTTTTCATAGAATTTCATATTTAAGCTTTCCGGCTACGTGCCCGGACTGCGCATGTAAATTGAGGCGACTCTAAATGAGGTTTTCAAGGCCTCAGAGACATAGAATTCAATTAAAAGCAAGTGATGTCATCACATTCTCCACCTCTAAAACAACTGTTCGTCCTCGAACGGATAGAAGAAGGAAGTACCTGAGTCGGGGAAAAGATGAGGATAACGGCTCTACATATCAGGCTCGGACTCCCAGGTCGATGCCTGAGGAGGCTGACCTCTCCACGGAACACGAACAGAAGGAAAACTCTTCAACCTCAACTGATGAACCTGCCGGTCTAGAATAGCTACCGGCTCCTCCTCATAAGACAAGCCCTTGTCGAACTGGACAGTGCTGAAATCTAACACGTGGGATGGATCGTCGTGATACTTCCGAAGCATGGACACATGAAACACTAGATGCATGACTGATAAGCTCGGCGGCAATGCAAGTATATAAGCCACCTCTCCCACTCGATCAAGAATCTCAAATGGACCAATGAACCTAGGGATAAGCTTTCCCTTCTTCCCAAATCTTATCACGCCCTTCATAGGCGACACTCAGAGCAATACCCGCTCACCGACCATAAAAGCCACATCTTGAACCTTGCGGTCTGCATAATTCTTTTGCCTGGACTAAGCTGTACGGAGCCTATCCTGAATAATCCTAACCTTGTCCAAGGTCTCCTGAACCAGATCCGTACCCAACAACCGAGCCTTTCCCGGCTCAAACCATCCAACCGGAGACCGACACCGCCTACCATATAAAGCCTCATAAGGAGCCATCTGGATACTCGACTGGTAGTTGTTGTTGTAGGCAAACTCTGATAAAGGCAAAAACTGATCCCACGAGCCTCCAAAGTCAATGACATAAGTTCAGAGCATATCCTCCAAAATCTGAATAGTCCGCTCGGACTGCCCGTCCATCTGAGGATGAAATGTTGTACTCAACTCAACCTGAGTGCCCAACTCTCGCTGAACTGCTCTCCAGAACCGCGAGGTAAACTACGTGCCTCGATCCAAAATGATAGACACAAGTACACCATGAAGACGAACAATCTCTCGGATATAGATCTCAGCTAACCTCTTGGATGAATAGGAGACTGCCACATGAATGAAACGCGCTGACTTGGTCAGCCTATCAACAATGACCCATACTGCATCAAACTTCCTCCGAGTATGCGGGAGTCCAATAATGAAATCCATAATGATCCGCTCCCACTTCCACTCAGGAAGCTCAATCCTCTAAAACAAACCACCAGGCCTCTGATGCTCATACTTAACCTGCTGACAATTCAAACACCGAGCCACATATGCAATGATATCCTTCTTCATTTTACGCCACCAATAATGCTGCCGCAAATCTTGATACATCTTCGCGGCGCCCGGATGAATAGAGTACCGGGAGCTATGGGCCTCCTCTAAGATTAACTCTCGAAGCCCATCTACATTAGGCACACAAACTAGACCCTGCAATCTCAAAACTCCATCATCATCTAAGGTAACCTGCTTGGCACCTCCGCGCTGCACCGTGTCTCTAAGGACACACAAATGGGGATCATCAAACTGCCGATCACAGATACGCTCCAATAAAGAAGAACGAGCGACCGTGCAAGCTAATACACGACTAGGCTCAGAAATATCCAACCTCACAAACCGATTGGCCAAAGCCTGAACATCCAAAGCAAGCGGCCTCTCACCGACCGGAATATAAGCAAGACTGCCTATACTGACTGACTTTCTACCCAAAGCATCGGCCACTACATTGGCTTTTCCCATGTGATATTAGATAGTGATATCATATTCCTTCAACAACTCCAACCACCTCCTCTGCCTCAAATTCAACTCCTTTAGCTTGAACAAATACTGAAGACTTTTGTGATCTGTGAACACTTCACATGTCACGCCATACAGATAATGCCTCCAAATCTTCAATGCGTGAACAATGGCTGCCAACGCCAAATCATAAACCGGATAGTTCTTCTCATAAATCTTCAACTACCGCGAAGCATATGCAATGACCTTGTCATCCTGCATCAACACTGCACCAAGCCCAATACGAGATGCATCACAATAAACTGTATAAGGCCCTGAACCTGTAGGCAAAACCAACATCGGTGCCCTAGTCAGAGTTGTCTTGGGATTCTGAAAGCTCGCCTCACACTCGTTCGACCATCTGAACTTGGCACCCTTCTGGGTCAACCTGGTCATCGGGGCTGCGATAAATGAGAACCCCTCCACGAACTGACAATAGTAGCCTGCCAATCCCAAGAAACTCCGAATCTCTGTAGTTGATGCTGGTCTAGGCCAGTTCTTGACTGCCTCAATCTTCTTCGGGTCAACCTGAATACCCTTTGCTGATACAACATGACCCAGGAATGCAACTGAACTCAACTAGAACTCACACTTCAAGAACTTAGCATATAACTGACTATCCTTCAGAGTCCGAAGAACCACTCTGAGATGCTGCTCGTGCTCCTCCTAGTTGCGGGAATATATCAAAATATCATCAATGAAGACTATCACGAATGAGTCCAAATAAGGCATGACCACTGGGTTCATCAAATCCATAAAAGCTGCTGGGGCATTGGTCAACTCGAATGATATAACCAAGAACTCATAATGCCCTTACCGAGTGAGGAAAGTTGTCTTAGGGACATCAGATGCCCTAATCCTCAATTGATGGTAGCCAGATCTCAAGTCAATCTTTGAAAATAACTTGGCACCCTGAAGCTGATCTAACAAATCATCAATCCTCGGCAGTGGATACTTATTCTTGATTGTAACCTTGTTCAACTGCCAGTAATCAATACACATTCTCATCGAACCATCCTTTTTCTTAACAAACAATACCGGCGTACCCCAAGGCGAAACATTGAGTCTAATGAAACCCTTCTCAAGCAAGTCTTGCAACTGTTCCTTCAACTCTTTCAACTCAGGTAGCGGGGCCATACTATACGGCAGAATAGAAATGGGCTGAGTGCCCAAAGCCAAATCAATGCAAAAGTCAATATCCCTATCGGGCAGCATACCTGGCAGGTTTGAAGGAAATACCTCAGGGAACTCATGAACAACGGGCACAAAATCAATAGAGGGAACCTCAACACTAGAATCCCGAACATATGCCAAATAGGCCAAACACCCCTTCTCGACCATACGCCGAGCCTTCACATAAGAGATAACACTACGAGCAGAATGACCAGGAGTCCCTCTCCACTCTAAACGAGGCAAACCCGGTAAAGCTAAGGTCACAGTCTTGGATTACAGTCCAAGATAGCATGGTAAGGTGATAACCAGTCCATCCCCAATATAACATCAAAATCGACCATGTCTAAAAGCAGCAAATCTATACGAGTCTCAAGACCCTCAATCACCACAATACAAGAACGATGAACTCGATCTACCACAATAAAATCACCCACCGGTGTGGACACATAAACAGGAACACTCAATGAATCACTAGGCATGATTAGATACGGTGCAAAATAAGATGACACATACGAGTACATAGACCCTGGATCAAACAACACTGAAGCATCTCTATCACAAACCAGAACCGTACTTGTAATAACTGCATCTAAAGCCTCAGCCTCGAGCCTAGCCGGGAGAGCATAACATTGGGGCTGGGCCCCACCACCCTAAACTACATCTCTAGGATAGCCTACTGCTGGCTGACCTCCACCTCTAGCGGTCTGAGATCTACCTCTAGCACCTCTACCCCCGCCTCTATCTGGCTGGGTAGACTGTGGAACACCTGGTGCCTGTACCATAGCACAGGAACCCTGATGCGGAGAAATGCTCGAAGCTCGAGGGCAATACCTAGCAATGTGCCTCGTGTCGCCACAAGTAAAACAAGCCCTCGGCTGCTGGGGCTGACGACCCTCGATACTCTAAAGTGGTGGTGCACTGATAGGTGCTGGTGGTGCACTATAGGACTGTTGATCAGAATACTGCATCTGAGGACCATGACTATCTAAAGCAACGTGAGAAACCTGAAGAGCTGACTGTAAGGGCCTAGGAGGATGGCCTCTACCATATGAATCCCTACCTCCAGATGAGGTACCACTAAATCTACCTGAATGACGGGGCCTCTTATCCGACCCATTACCACCTCCCTGTGACAGAACCATCTCCATTCTCCTGACCACATTGGCCGCCTCCTGAAAAGATATCTCACTCCCGGTCTCCCTAGCCATCTGAAGACGAATCGGCTGAATAAGACCATTAATAAACCTCCTCGCCCTCTCTCTCTCTCTCGGTAGGAAGTATGACAAGGGCATGGCGAGCTAAGTCAATGAACCTGGTCTCATACTGGGTAACAGTCATGGAACCCTGCTGAAGGCGCTCAAACTGCCTCCGATAGGCCTCTCTTTGAGTAATGGGGAGAAACTTCTCCAAAAACAACACTGAAAACTGCTCCCAAGTCAAAGATGGTGATCTGGTTGGTCTAGCCAAGCAATAATCTCTCCACCAAGTCTTGGCGGATCCAGACAAGCAAAATATAGCAAAATCGACCCCATTGGTCTCAACAATACCCATGTTCCTAAGAACCTCGTGGCAGCTGTATAGGAAATCCTAGGGATCCTCAGAAGAAGCACTGCTTAAAGTAGTAGTGAAGAGCTTGGTAAATATGTCCAACCTCCACAAAGCATCGGCGGACATAGCTGCTCCATCGCCGGTCTGAGCTGTCGTACCCGGCTGAACTACTTCAACTGGCTGAACCGCTGGAGTCTGAATCTGGGAACTACCTGTTCCGGAGTGCGAGTAGCAGGAGTCTGGGCTCCTCCTCCAGCCTGAGAGACAGCTGGTGCTACAGCAAGCAAGACCGCTTGGGTGACACTCTCCATGAGGCCCACTAGTCGGACCAGAGCATCCTGAAGAATTGGGGTAGCAATAAACCCCTTTGGGACCTGAGCCCACCGGAACTGCTGGGGTCGGAACCTCATCATCACAGTCAACCTGAGGCTCCGCCACTGGTGCTGCTGCTCTGGGTTGAGCTCTACCCCTACCTCGGCCTCTAGCACAACATCGCCCTCTGCCCCTTGTGGGAGCTACAACTGGGGACTCCGGCTGCTGAGCGGTGGATGAGGAAGCGCGTGTTATCGCCATCTGCGAAAGAGCAGAGTAGAAATTCAATTAGCATTGAGAAACAAAACCGCATGACAAGAAAGAACAAATGTGAAGTTTTCCTAACTCTGTAGCCTCCGGGGGATAAATACAGATGTCTCCGTACCGATCCCTCAGACTCTACGAAGCTTGTCCATGAATTGTGAGACCTATGTAACCTCGAGCTCTGATACCAACTTGTCACGACCCGGAATTCCCACCCTCGGAGGTCGTGATGGCGCCTACTCGTAGAAGCTAGGCAAACCATGAACTTAGAAATCATTAACTCTTTTGTTTTAAATCTTCTTACCAATTACATTAAGTAATCACATTTAAATAACAGCGGAATATGAGATTTAAACGGAAGACTTAAATAAATATAAAACCAAAATGTCTCGAAAACCAACACATGCCTCTACCCAGAAACTGATGTCACAACATCTACAGACTATCTATGATCACTACATATAAGTGTGTGAAAGAAGGAACATAGTCTGTCTCGGATACAAAAGAAAACAGAACATCTAAATAGATAGAAGAGATGTCGGGCCTGCGGACGCCTGCAGGACTACCTCGGGATCACGGTGGACTGAAGGCTGGCTCCCGAGCTACTGTTGCTTACCAAGTACTGCTTCGGTATCTGCACAGAGTGCAGAGTGTAGTGTCAGCACAACCGACCCCATGTGCTAGTAACTGCCTGGCCTAACACTGGCGAAGTAGTGACGAGGCTAGGACCAGACTCCAGATAAATCTGTGCAGTGATATATATATAAAACAAAAAAATAAACTGGAACAACAATTAAAGCTGGGAAGGGGAAACATGCTTCGGGGAATAACAGATAAAACAGAATCTCAAGAGAATTATAAGGAAACCAAAATTTAACTTCTAATAAGAAAAAGGAAAACAAAGGCAAATTTCACTTTTGGTTCACATCTTGTTGCAGGCGTGCAACCCGATCCCATTTCTCATATCTTGTGGTAGGCACCGCTCCCATTTCGTTAACTCTTGTGGTAGGCATACCACCTGTTCCCATTTCATTATATCTTGTGATAGGCATACCACCCGCTCCCATTTCATTAAATCTTGTGGTAGGCGTACCACCCGCTCCTATTTCATCAAATCTCCTGGTAGGCGTACCACCTGCTCCCATTTCATCATATCTCGTGGTAGGCATACCACCTGCTCCCATTTCATCAAATCTCGTGGTAGGCGTACCACCCGCTCCCATTTCATCAAATCTCGTGGTAGGCGTACCACCCGCTCCCATTTCATCATATCTTGTGGTAGGCGTACCACCCGCTCCCATTTACAAGCCAACACAAAATCACAAGGAATCCCGGCAAGGGAACAAAAGCAATATAATAACTTCCTGATAAGGGAACAAAAGCAATATAATAACTTCCCGGCAAGGGAGCAACAATATCGAAACAAACATCCCGGCAAGGGAGAATCAGCTATAACCAATCCTAACTCAACTTCTACTCAGCTTAATTAATACCAATACTCATTCATAAATAAAATCCACGAGAATAAACTAAATCTTTGCTCCATATCGAGAGTCATCAATTAAAGCATCCGTAGTAACATTTAAGAACTCAACAACTATCAATTTAAGACTCACGGTCATGCTCGACACCAACGTATAGATACTTGTCACCATGCCTATACGTCGTACTCAACAAGAAGAAATTAGCAAATAAGACACAACTCCTAATCCCTCAAGCTAAGGTTAGACCGGACACTTACCTCAAACTTCCACGGCCAACTCAATCCTCAATTACCGCCTTTCCTCTCGAATTCGGCTCCAAATCAATTGTATCTATACATAATCGACTTCATAACATCAATAAATGCTAAACAATTCGAATCCAATGCCTAATTATAGCTTTCTAATCATTCTTCCCAAAAATCCAAAATCGACCCCGGACCCGATTGGTCAAAACATGAGGTTCGGACCAAAACCCGATTACCCATTCACTCACGAGCCCGAATATATAATTTATTTTCAAATCCGACCCCGAAACGAGGTCTAAATCGCAATTAATCAAAAATCTCTAATTCTACCCAAATCCCTAGTTTTCTACCCTTAATCTCATGTTTTAGGCCTAGAAATCTAGTGAGTTAATGAAAATGGAAGAAAACAAGTTAAAGATTACTTACCCAAGAGATTATGGTGAAGAAATGCTTCAAAAGTCACCCTAGAGCTTTGGAGAAGAAGAAGTTTATGAAATTTTTATGAAAACCCGAAAGTGTTCTGTTTTTTGGTCTTTTAAAATCACTGGGCGAAAACACTATTCGCGTTCGCGATGGGTCAGGCTGGGTAAGCCTTCACGTTCGCGTGAATGGGCTCGTGTTCGCGGAGCTTTAACCCCTTGAGCCCTCGCGTTCGCGTCCAGTGGATCGCGTTCGCGTAAGGTAATTACCCCACCCCCTGCCCAGGCCCACTTGGCATTCGCGTTCGCGACCTGAGCTATGCGTTCGCGTAGAAGGATTTTCCTTCAGCATAATTTACACATCGCGTTCGCGAGGGCCATCCCGCGAACGCGAAGAAGAACATATCAGTGCACCTGAACAACTATTTCTGAACCTTTTCTTAAGTTCAAAACTTCCCGAAACACATCCGAAACACACTCGAGCCCTCGAGACTCCTAAACAAACACACGTACTAACTCAACAACATCATACGAACTTATCTGTGCGATCCAATCGCCAAAATAACTCAATAACAACGAATTAAATCTCAAAAACAAAGAATTTTTCTCAAACTTCATAAAACATCAACTTTAGCAATTTAGGTCCGAATCACGTCAAACGACGTCCGTTTTTCACCAAATTTTTCAGAAATGTCTTAAATCATATATAAGACCTATACCGGGCGCCTGAACCAAAATACGGGCCCGATACTATCACATTCTAATCGATTTTCATTTCAAATTTCCTTAAACAATTTCAGAAAATAATTTTCTTTAAAAATTCATTTCTCAAGCTTGGGACCTCGAAATTCGATTCCGGGCAGACGCTCAAGTCCCATATTTTCCTACGGACCCTCCGGGACCGCCAAATCACGGGTTCGGGTCTGTTTACCCAAAACATTGACCGAAGTCAAATTAACTCATTTTATAACCAAATTTTATCATTTTTCATAGAATTTCATATTTAAGCTTTCCGGCTACGTGCCCGGACTGCGCACGCAAATTGAGGCAACTCTAAATGAGGTTTTCAAGATCTCGGAGACACATAATTCTATTAAAAGCAAGCGAAAGACGATTAAAGAAAATTACAGAATATGTGTGCATTAGTGCTAACCTTTGGAGGAAATGCCATCATTTGAGGAAATTCGAGTTTTATGATGAAAAATGTGACTGCAACAGAAGATTAGTTCTTCAGTTTGTCCAATCTGTTTTGTATTAACCACCTGTTACCATATATATTTAAGTCTGCACATCAGGCAAACTATAGATCGAAGAAAGCTCTTTGCCTTTTGATATCATAACTTTTTAAACAAAATAGACCAATCTGCTGGCAAGTAATAAGGAAAACAGAATCACAAACATATGAGCCATAGGCGGCACATAAATAAAAAATAACTACCTTTTTTGTCATGTACAAAAGTTGGTGAAAGCGAAAAAAATATAAAAAGTAGAAACATCAAGAAGTAGTAATATATGGCTTAAATTTTCTATATATATATATATATATATATATATATATATACATACTAGTCTTAGGGTACGCGCTTTGCGCATGTATCCTATTTCAATAAGTATATAATTTTAAAAAATAACGTGACGATTATTAAATAATACATTTGAGTTATGAACAAAAATTAAAAAATGTTAGTTCTTAATAATGAATGTTGATCCAATTTTGCTTGTTCACTAAATAAAGAAATTTTGTCCAATAAAAGTTTATTAAGTGAACTTTGGGAATATATTATGAAAATCATTATTAATTTTGTTACCTAATACTGAAAATAAATACCATAATATAACTAATTTTGCTCAATTTTTAATTTATGTCGCTGCTAGTGCTCTTCTTATGGAAATTACATTTGTGTAACTTAAAGAGTTTGATCAACTTGAAAAATAACTTTACTAACATGAGATTTGGAAAAAGAATTAAATTGGATTCTTTTGCTAATTAATTAATTCAAGCAGTTGATTATTTATTCTTAACATTAAAAAAATAATTTATTTATTTTGATTTTATAATAACAGAGAAAATATAGATAATTTTTGAACTCCTTTCATATTCAAACAATACTTTTCTTTTCATTATTTTTATGTAATATTTGAAAACTACGTTTAATAATTAAAAAATTTATTAAATATAAACCTCTCACTACAACAACAACCCAGTGTAATCCCACTATCCCTTAAAATTCTAAGTTACCTATAAGTAGAATGAATGGCTAAACATATTTCAAAGGGATTTTGCCGCAAGAAAATAGAAGGAAAAGAAAACATACTCCTAGTTCTCCCAGACAATATTTATTTTGAAATCCTAAATATTAAACTTTCTATTAATTTTAAAAGAAAAGATTTCATATCCAAAATTTTTGTTATGAGTCCTATATACTTTAAATAAGGAAAGATTTAATAAATAGTATTTATTTGATTTGAAAGTTCTACATATTAAGAAAATATTCAAATTATTATTTTATCCAGTGTGAACTCTATTTTTAAAGGGTAAAAAAGGCAAACGATATTTCACGAAGGGGCCTTCGCGCTTTTAATATAGTATATAGATAGATACTTGAGGAAATATTTTATTTCCTTGTTGATTTAAATTCTAAATATTAGTTCATTGAAAGTTTTATATGTTTAAATGTAATATAATTTTATCCACTAATAATTTTATTTATGAAAGGTAAAAAAAAATCTATTGATATTTCATTTTCACATCTTTGTATTTGCATAATTATTAGTGTTATAGATTTTCCAACCATTTTTCGATCTCTTTTAGGAAAGTAGTTCAAGTATGAAATAAAAATGTATTATAGTTTTTATATATAGTCTACAAGGATAACATGTAAGCAATTTTAGCTAATGCTCTTAATTCGCATTATTATCAATTTGACTCTTAATTTTATATTATAATTATTTTTTTTATTTTCACTGTTAATGCTCTTCGTACCAAAATTAATTTATGTACCTTAAGAGTTTTATCAACTTGACAAAAATATTACTTCTATGATGAATTTGAAAAATAATTATAATTGTTTTTTTTCTTCTAATAAGTGTATTCAAAAACTTTAATTATTTGTTCTCAACATTTTTAAAAACTTACTTTTTGTTAATTCAAATTTTTAATATTAGCTTATCCCAAATTTTAAATATTGACTATAATTATAACTTTATTCCATAAAAGCTTTACTTTCAAATAGTTAAAAGAATCGTTACTATCTCAATTTTGTATCATTGTGCTTTCGGAATCATTGTGATTTTGACTGCTAGAAATTTTTGCTAACGCATAATTTCTAAAGTTTCTAATAAAAGGAAAATAATATAGTTTAAGATAGCTTTAATATCAACGACTTCAAACAAGGAAATTCATATATGGTAAAAAGTTTAAGATTTTTATAGTGCTAAATATGAGAATTTTCTACCTATTAATAAGGAAAATTTAATAAATAAAATTTTACTTGATTTTAAAGTTTTGAAATTTAGAAAAATAATAAAATTACAAATTAATCTAACGTGGAATCTATTTTTAAAGGGTAAAAAAGACAAACGATATTTCAAGAAGGGGCTTTTTGCATTGTCCGTGTATCCCATATTAATTAGTATAAAATTTTAGTAATCATATAACTATTATTAAACTACATACATTTGACGTGCAATTTTTAAATATCATTTTAAAAATATTTTAAGAATTTTATATTGTATTAAATAGTATAATAATTGTGGATATTAAAATAATTTATATCTAATCATATTATTTATTAGAATGTGTACATAAAACTTATCGATTTGATTAAAAGGCAACGTACATGCTATTATGTAACCTAAGTATCAATATACTTTTCCATAAAAGGTCTTTCTTTGTTTTCTTTTTTCTTTTTACTAAGATAATTAAATTATATAAAATTAATTGGTTTTAATTCTATTACCGATTATGAATTTTTAAATAAGAAAGAGTGCAGGAGAATTGCCGACTTTGGTTATAGTTTCTACTTGGTCTTTCATTACAATTTTTTTTACTAAGATCATTAAATTATATAGAATTAAGATATTAGTCCATTCAGTATTTTAAAATTAATTTTCATATCCTAATATTAATGGAAATTGTCATATATCTAATATATTTGTTTCTTACAATTGTTTAGATATTTACCACTAATAAATTTATTCTAATCTAATTTAGTCTAACATAATTAATTAAAACTAACGAAAAAAAGGAAATAAACAAAACCTAACGTGTGTATGGAGAAAACATTAAAAAAAGAGAAGCTATATTATCACTAAATTCATACAATGCGCCATAAAGTGATCATAAACTAATATAGTAACATTCTTTTATTAATTGAAAAGATTATGTTTAGGATTTCGTACTTAGTTGAAATAAAGAATAATGTAATAAGTAAATTTTAGTTGATTTTGAAGTACTAAATATTAAGAAAATTAACTTAGACTATAAAATTTTTCCAATATGAAATTTTATTCAAGGAATCCCAATAAACATCTTGAAGCTCGATACTTAACAGACGAAGGAATTGAGACATATACAAAAGCTGAAAATAAATAGAGTTTAACAACGTATTATGATAGATGACAAAATAGATTCATGTAAACAAATATTTGTTAAGTGAAAGCAAAAGGCAACCGCTGAAGGTGAACTTTCATTAGCAATTATTGAAAAGTTAGAACTCATACTCCTTAAAATAATATGAAAAAGAAACTGTACTTAATGACTTTGCTAATTTTGGTCGAGTTGATAGAATTTTGCATTATAACTGTTTATAAAAGTTTAATTATTAACTTCAATAAGGACAAATAAGATAGTGGTTCAAATCACTTTTAATACCTTAGCATCCAAACGAATCAATACAAGTATTTTGTTGGACGTTGTGATTTCAAATAAGGAAGCAATTATTAAGTAAAATTCAGTTGATTTCAAGGTCTTAAATATTAGAAATATTAGGAGTTCCTACATAATTCAAATAAGGAAAGAATATTTTAGATGATTTCAAAGTCCTAAAAAT
The DNA here is from genome assembly GCF_000715075.1 of Nicotiana tabacum. Lineage (NCBI taxonomy): Eukaryota > Viridiplantae > Streptophyta > Magnoliopsida > Solanales > Solanaceae > Nicotiana > Nicotiana tabacum. Next base: position 47,569,877 of record NC_134099.1, on the reverse strand, counting down.
TAGAAAAATTATTTAATTACAATTTTGTCCAATGTGAAACTTATATTTAAAGGGTAAAAAAGGCAAACGACATTTCGTTAAGAGCTTTCGCGCTTTTAATATATATATATATATCATAAAAGAACTCAAGGACAGCTAATTCCAGAACAATTATCGAGTTTGGAAAAATACTAAAGCTCAAGTTATTTTATTCTTTGCAGTCAGTAGATTGGACAAAGTTGAAGTCTTCTACAAGATAACGAATCTCCCATAAAAGGGATGAGAGGAGTAATAGACAAAAGGGACCACATGATAACCAAAAAAAAAAGTAAACAAGATCATCCTTACGAATTTTAATACTTAGAAGCTACCAATATGAAGGTTTTAGGACAGTTGTATTGTCTTCATCATAGTGTTTTACGTTTTTCCTGTTAGCTATCCATTCTAAATTCGCATGAGAAGGAAACGAAGGGCATTTCCATTATAGGTGAGGTTGGCGCCCAACATTATTGCCAGGTAAACCAACGCGAAAATGTAAATAAGTTCTCATTTTACTTTTACCAAAACAATTACAGTAATTTCTTAAATTAAAGTTAAACAAGTAATAACCAGTAATGTACCAAAAATAATTATACAATTCCCAAAAGAATAGTCTACTAACGTGTGTGCCAAGACCTGGTATCACAAGTTGTGGACAACTAGTAGAATATACAAAAGAATAAATCTATCATATTGTCCGAAATAGAATAGACAGCAAAAAAATAAAGAGAGATTCCATCAAACTGCTGAACGGCACAGGAAGGGAGCAGTTCACCGTGGAAGTATCGGAATGTGCTCAAGAATGCGCACCAGACTGATAGCCATATGTACCTGCCTCAAATCCTGCACAATTAAGTACAAAAGTATAGTATGAGTACATAAACAATATGTACCCAGTAACTATCCTGTCTAATCTCGAAGAAGTAGAGACGAGAGGTCGACTTGACACTTACTAGGGTCAAATAATATGACAAATGAATTATACTGAGCATGGATAGCATATATAATAAGCAGTTTATAGCAAGAAGTAACAGGTCCTCTCCTAGATAATATCACAGTTGGCCACTTTCATTTCCAGGACAATAATAAAGCTCAATTCATAGAAAATACTGAGTAAAGCATGCGCAAGTAGTGCCGAGGTCGTACGGCCCGATCCAACATAAAAGTAAATTGTGCACTACCGAGGGTCGAATGGCGCGAACCATAGATGCATCTATTATCCCGCTCGCGAATCAAACATGTGATGCGGTCAAATATAATTAAACAATTACATCAAGCAGGCAGGAATATATGACTGGGGAGCAATTACTCACAAAAATATCAACTACTCTCTAAAAAGGCCAAGAGAGATAATGTTTTTCTTACTAGTCTCATTTACCATAATCACCATGATTTAAACAATCCAAATTAAGCATAAAGTTTCAGGAATATCACATAAAGCATGCTTTTGGGTCCAAGACTACCCGAACTTAGCATAATAGTAGCTACGCACGGACTCTTGTCACCTAGTGCGTACGTAGCCCCCGCATTTAATGGAAAATTATTTGATTATATCACCTATGGGGACAATTCCCTCTTACAAGGTTAGATAGGAGACTCACCTCGCTCCGAAGCGTACTTCCAATACCAAGAACGAACTCAAACTATCAATTTGGAGTCGAACGATCCAAAACTAGATAAACGAGGTAGGAACTAGTCAATACAAGCTCACAAGATCGCATTCTAACTATTTAAGCACTTTCACAACCTTAAACACAAGTTTCCTAAAATCTGACCCCGGGCCCATATGCCGAGATTCCAAAATTTTTCGAAGAAAGTTGTTCTCTATAACTTAAGGATCAATAATATGTGATTTCTACTTCATTCCCTAACAAATTTCGTGGTTAAATCTAATTTTTATCAAAACCCTAGGTTTTCACTCAAAACCCATAATTTCCACTAATTTTAGTACGTTAATCTACCCAAAACTCAAGTATTAAACTAGAAATAAGTAGGGTAAACTTACCTCAAGATGCTAGGTGAAAGTCCTCTCTCAAGAGCTCCAAAATCGCCCAATGGGCGAGTGGAAAATGGCCAAAATGACTTAGAGTCCGTAATAAATGAAGCTCACTGCTTCAGTGATTTACGCTTCTGCGGTCCTGGGCCGCACCTGCGCCCACCGCATCTGCGGTCCTGGGCCGCGCCTGCGCCCACTGCATCTGCGGAAAGGAGCCCACTTCTATGGAATCTCAACTGGGCTGCTGGGCCGCATTTGCGAGATGCAAGCCGCATTTGCGGCTCCGCTTCTGCAGAAAAACAACCACTTCTGCGGCTTTGGGCCTGGCCTGGCTTGGCCGCATCTGTGAGAGGTTGACCGCTTCTGTGGTCTCACACCTACGGCTGACCAACCGCATATGCGGTTATGACAGATAACTGGAGCTTCAGCTCCTTCCCAAAATTTCCAACTTCACTCGAGCCTCGTCCGATTGACACTCTGGGCTCTTGGGCCCCGCCCGAACATACTGACAAGTTTGAAATCATGAAACGGACTTGCTCGAACCTTCGGAACTCCCGAAACAACACTAAATCTAAGAATCACCCACTAAAACCAATTGGGTCAAACTTATGAACTTCAAGTTCTTCAATTCACTTCTAACGTGCCGAAACATACTTATACTACTCGGATTGACACCAAATTTTGCGGCCAAGTCTTAAATGTTATATTGAACTTGTACTGGGCTCCGGAACCAACATACGAGCCTGATACCAACGTGATCAATCATTATTTAGTATCTTTAAATCCTTAGAATTTCAGTTTAATAATTTTTAATAAAAATTCATTACTCGGTCTAGGGACCTCGAAATTTCATTCCGCACATATGCCCAGGTCCCTCCGGAATTGTCAAAACACGAATCCGTGTCCGTTTGCTAAACATATTAACCAAGGTCAAACTTAGCCTTTTAAGAAAATCTTAAGGAATCAAATGAGCCTATTCCAACCCAAACTCTTCCAAATCCCGAACCAATCATGTCCACAGGTCGTAAATCAGTTAAAGCAAGCGCGGGAAGTTTCATTTAGGGGAACGTAGTTCTAAAAAGCAAAACGACCAGTCGGGTTGTTACATTCTCCACCTCTTAAACAAACGTTCGTCCTCAAACGGACATAGAAAAGTACTTGAGGTGCTGAATAAATGTGGATATCTGCTCCGTACGTCCTCCTCGGACTCCCAGGTCGCCTCCTCGACTGGTTGGCCCTTCCACTGGACCATCACCACTGAAATCTTCTTGGATCTTAACTGGAGTTCCTGGCTATCAATAATGGCAACTGGCTCCTTCTCATAACTTAGACTCTCATCCAACTGAATAGTACTGAAGTCTAAAACATGGGACAAGTCGACATGATACCTCCGAAGCATAGACTTGTGAAAAACTGGGTGAACTCCCGATAAACTGGGGAGTAAAGCAAGCTCGTAAGCAACCTCCCCAACTCGCCTCGACACCTCAAATATGCCAATAAACCTTGGGCTCAGCTTTCCCTTCTTCCCGAACCTCATAAAACTCTTCATTGGCGAGACTTTCAAGAGGACCTTCTCGCCAACCATGAATGATACATCACGCGCCCTCTGATCCGCGTAACTCTTCTATCTGGACTGAGCTATCCGAAGCCTCTCCTGAATCAACTTTACCTTGTGCAAGGCATCTTACACCAAATCTGTACCATATAGCTTAGCTTCACCAAGCTCAAACCACCCGATAGGATAACGACACTATCGACCGTATAAAGCCTCAAATGGGGTCATCTTAATGCTGGACTAATAGCTATTGTTGTAAGCGAACTCTGCCAAAGGCAAGAACTGATCCCACTGACCTCCAAAGTCAATCACACATGCTCTAAGCATGTCCTCCAAAATTTGAACTATCCGCTCTGACTGCCCATCGGTCTGAGGATGGAATGTTGTGCTAAGCTCTACACGGGTCCCCAACTCACTTTGAACGGCTCTCCAGAAATGGTAAGTGAACTAAGGGCCTCTATCTGATACGATGGCGACGAGCACACCGTGCAACCTGACTATCTCCCGAATGTAAATCTGGGTCAATCTCTCTGAAGTGTAAGTAATCACAACCGAAATAAAGTGCACTGACTTGGTCAACCTGTCAACAATGACCCATACTGCATCAAATTTCCACAAAGTCCGGGGCAACCCAACTACGAAGTCCATAGTAATGCGCTCCCACTTCCACTCTGGTATAGACATCTGCTGAAGTAGGCCACCCGGCCTCTGGTGCTCATACTTAACCTACTGGCAATTCAAGCACTTAGCCACATACTCCACTATGTCCTTCTTCATTCTCCGCCACCAATAATACTGTCTCAAGTCACGATACATCTTCGTCGCACCCAAATGGAATACCGTGAACTGTGTAACTTCTCTAGTATCCTCTCCCTCAGACCGTCAACATTAGGAACACATAGGTGACCCTGGAGTCACAAAACACCATCCTCGCTAATAGAAACCTCTTTGGCACTACCCTGAAGCACTGTCTCTCTGAGAACCACCAAATGTGGATCATCGAACTGTCGGGCCTTGATCTGCCCCAATAATGAAGACTGAGCAACAACGCACGTAAGAACTAGGCTAGGCTCCAAAATATCCAACCTCACAAGTCTGTTAGCCAAGGACTGAATGTCAAAGCTAGTGGACTCTCCTCTGCTGGAATGAATGCCAAGCTATCCATACTCTCTGCTTTCCTACTTAAGGCATCCGCGACCACATTTGCCTTGCCCAGATAATAAAGAATGGTGATGTCATAATCCTTCAGTAACTCAAGCCATCTACGCTGCCTCAAATTGAGATCCCTCTGCTAGAACAAATGACGTAAGCTACGATGATCAGTATAAACCTCGCATGACACCCCATATAGATAATGCATCCATATCTTAAGAGCATGAACAATCGCGGCCAACTCCAAATCGTGCATAGGATAATTCTTCTCATAGATCTTCAACTGACGCAAAGCATATGCAATAACTCGCCCTTCCTACATCAATACGTATCCCAATCCAACGCACGAAGCGTTGCAGTATACCGTATACATCCCTGAACAGGAAGGCAATACAAGAACTGGTGTTGTAGTCAAAGCTGTCTTGAGCTTCTGAAATCTTGCCTCACAATCATCGGACCAACGGAAAAGAGCACCCTTCTAGGTCAATCTAGTTAGAGGTGATGCAATAGATGAAAAGCCCTGCACGAATTGTCTGTAATAACCTGCTAACCCCAAGAAACTCCTGATCTCGGTCATTGAAGTAGGACGTGGCCAACTTTGAACTGCCTCAATCTTCTTGGGATCCACCTTAATACCCTCTCCTGACACAATATGCCCCAAGAATGCCATTAACTCTAGCCAAAACTCACACTTGGAGAACTTAGCATATAGTTTTTGCTCTCGCAAGGTCTGAAGCACTACTCTCAAATGTTGCCCAAGCTCCCCCAGGCTACGGGAGTATATCCAGATGTCGTCAATGAAGACAATGACAAAGAAGTCAATATAAGGTCCGAACACCCTGTTCATCAAGTCCATAAATGCTGCTGGGGCATTAGTCAAGCCAAAGGACATCACCAGGAACTCATAATGGCCATATCTAGTCCGAAATGTAGTCTTCGGAACATCCGAGTCTCGAATCTTCAACTGATGGTACCCTGACCTCAAGTTGATCTTAGAGAACACCCTAGCACCCTGCAACTGGTCAAATAAATCATCGATATGAGGCAATGGATACCTGTTCTTGATGGTGACTTTGTTCAACTAGCGGTAATCAATGCACATTCGCATAGTCCCATCCTTCTTCTTCACAAATAACACTGGTGCCCTCCAAGGTGATACACTAGGTCTAACAAAACCTTTTGCTAACAACTCCTCAAGCTGCTCCTTCAACTTCTTTAACTCTTTAGGAGCCATACGGTACGGTGGGATAGATATAGGCTGGGTGCCTAGAGCCAAATCAATATAGAAATCAATATCACGATCTGGTGGCATGCCAGGAAGATCATAAGGAAACACATCGGCGAACTACCGTACTACTAGAACTGAATCAATCGTCGGAGACTCTGCGGTAGTGTCCCGAACATAAGCCAAATACGCCAAACACCCCTTCTCGACCATATGACGAGCCTTCAGGAAAGAGATAACTCGGCTAGATATACCAAATATGGAACCCTTCCACTCCAACCTTGGCAACCCTGGCATTGCTAATGTAACGGTCTTGGCATGGCAATCTTGGATGGCGTGATATGGAGACAACCAACCCATGCCCAAGATGATCTCAAAGTCGATCATATCAAGCAACAGAAAATCTGCTCTAGTCTCGAAACCACAGAATATGACCACACATGACCGGTAGATCTGATCCACAACCACAGAATCGCCCGTAGGAGTGGACACATGAACAGGAGTGCCCAAAGGCGCAGGAGGAATAACTAGGAAACGAGTAAATAAAGATTATACATATGAATAGGTGGACCCTGGATTAAATAATAGCAAAACATCTTTCACACCTCCTTTTTCAACCCTGAAAGGGAGTATAAGAGAGTTTTTCCAATTAAAGTGACCATCGAAATGATATTATTCTATTTAGAAATCAAAGTCACCACTTGGGATAATTTATGGTGTCCCAAGTCATTGGTTCAAATCCCGAATCGAGGAAAGATTGACTCTGTTTCACAGTCCGCGAACACAGAAATCCAAGTAAGGAATTCTGTTAACTCGTGAGAAGGTGTTAGGCATTTCCAGGTTCCGTGGTTTTAGCATGGTCGCTCAACTGTTAATATTGGCCTGTTTATTTGATTTTAAAATATTTTTGAAACCTATGTGCATTTTATTCCTTTTAAAAACCGTTTCAGAAATCCACGATTGTCATACAATTAACTGTTGATTACATATTTGCGAATCATGTCACGGGAACCGTACCCACGATCCACACTGTGTTTATTTTATTAAAATTAAATTGTGGCTAGGTCACATAAATTTACCCCCCGGATTTTAGAGGTTAAGCGTCACAACTACGTCAAGGGAACCGTACCCGTAGCTATGACAATTATTTAATTAACGACCCTAAAGCAAACTGCGAGAGTTCGAGGCATTTTCCACACTGTTCTTGTATTTTTGTGAGGGCCATAAATTATATGATTTGTGTATGGCGCACCTCAAATTTATTTTTAAAGGAAACGATTTGTAATTTGGAAGGCCAACTAAAGATGTTCCTACTTTAATCTAATTTAAAATTAGTTATCACAACCACGTCACGGGAACTGTACCCGTAGTCGTGATGATTTAATTACGTGCCTAAGGTAAACTACAAGGGATTATGTTTGAACTAAAATTGGAATTGCAAAGGGACTATCGGTTGAAAACCTTTACGAAGAAGATGGATCAGGCCCTAAAGCATTTGTGGAAATTGGCTGAAGTATAGTACATTGGATGAAAACATGTTCTAATAAACTCTTTGTCCCAAAATCCGATCAAGCCCAAGCCACATTTTAGATGAAATCGGCCCGTTTGGCCTTAAAAGAATTGTGATCCTTTTCCCCAAGATTTCTTCTATTTTTTAACACAGGATAACAACACAATAATGAATAACATATACTGAGGTAACCAAAAGCATAAATCAATCAAGGAAAACTACACAAACCATTTAACATGGAATAAGATAAAATGACAATTAAAGAAGGGAAATGAATCATGGTCTTTTAATCCTATGGCCCTTTTTACATGCTCAATGATTTTATATCTTCCTTTGACTAACAGTCTTTCACCATCAACTAGATATTCTCATGGACAAAAGCAACAAATTCGAAACACTTGAGCAATTCAAACCCTGCTTCTAATTACGAAGTAAAACCAAGATATCAAGACAACATAACAATGACCCTTATTTGAAAATCTAGATGCAACTGTGATAACCATACATCAAACTTCATTCAAAACCTTATTACAAAAAGTTGTAATGTCTCTAACACAATTTCAAAACCAAAATTACATAGGCAGACTCCCAATCACATTGTATATCCACTTGGTTCAAGAATTCAATATTTTTTCCCCTTTATGAGATTTTCAACACAAACAGAAGGCGGATCCTAAAAACGCAGATGTAACAATTACAACTTCATGCTCAAGAAACAAACCTACATCTATTGATGAACACAGTATAACCATGGCAGGCAGAAGAGAATATATACAAATTGACTGAACTTAGAAGCCAATTACTAAAAAGAATTTGATAACTCATTACATCAACTTCAACACATGCATCTTCATATTTAATTCACACTCCAAGGATTTAAAAGAGTACCTGTATACAGCAAAACAAAAGAAAACCAGAAGAAATGTGTCTAAGATCAGTTTATGACAACCAAGAAATAACGGAGCTCAGCAGCAAAGGAACAACAATGGTAATCAACCAATAACCTCAATAATCAGCCATGTTTCAGCTTTGGAAACCCGAAAAAATCCCCAGAAAAGTCAACCCAAAACTTTTTGCCAAAGGAAAATGAAGCTCAAAACTAGATAGTTTTATCAGAAAAAGATTTTTAGTCGTTTCTCTTTTTGGTGAGTCTTAGTCTCTGCCCTAGAAATGAGGAGAATGAGCCACTTATAGCAAGCTTTAGGGCAGCAAAATTGATTTTAAACTTTTACTATTACCCCTTCCCCAATTTTCTCTTTTTCATTTCAGACCCTAACATTTGAACCTATTTAGTAATTCATCCAATTCTCACCTTCCTAGAAGCTTCCTAGACAGTTAGCCAAGATTCTTTCTATTCAATTCCTCTAAATACCCTTAAAACCAATGCCATTTACTTTCAACCAAAGCTGGGATTTGTACCCTCTAAACAACTGAACCCCAAACTTCCTTTGGGCCTCTGTGCTAATGGGCCTGTCTGCATGCAAGGCAGGTCCCAGACCAAACAAAACCCAAAACATGCAATTTCGAAAGAAGAAGAAAGAGAAATAGTAATCAAGACAAATTACTTAATTAAAAAAAGCTAATTGAACCTAATCAGGGGATCTCATGACTGGAAATAAACTGAGATGAGGGAACAAAAATCAACTAACAAATGCTTGTAAAATTCCTTCGACAAATCTGGCCGGCTTGCTTAATCCGAATCTTCTTTGAAATGAACCAAAAATAACGCTAGGAAATTGTTCTCGGCGAGAACAATCAACTAGCATAGGTTTTGGTCGAATCGAAGCTTGAAACTTCAAAGAAATCGAACAGGGGAAAAACTAAGGTTTTCTCTTCTTTTTTAGATCTGCAATTGAAATAATTTGGTAGGGCTTTGGGAAAAATTGGTGGTGGATTAGTGATGAGGGTGAGTTGATGGGTGTATCGTATGAATTTGGTCGGATTTGGAGAATGCCGCCGCCGTGAGGCGATTCCCAGCGGTGGCGGGCGGTGGCGATTTAGAGAGACAAAATGGGGGGTTTCTGTGGGTTTGAATTGGGGTAGGGGGGCTTATCCGACACTTTTAAAGGAATTGGTTAGGTAGTTACGGACTGTTGGATGAGATTAAATGGATGGTTGAGATAATATGTGACAAAACGACGTCGTTTGGTTTTATGTGGGAGATGGACCGGGTTGGAGGGATTGGGCTGAGTCGGATCAAGGACAGGTAAAGGGAAAATTTGTGCTTCACCATGGCTTAGCCCAATTAAATCAGCCCTTGTGCAATTAGTCCCATTAATTTTCTATTATTTTTTTTTTTGCTTTTCTTTTTCTTTCCTCTCTCTTATTTTCAATTAAACACCTAAAATAAAATCCTAAATTAATCTAGATTGTAAAACTAACCAATTTCATAAAAAAATATAAAAGTTCCTTAATCCTAAATCAAAGAGGAAAAACTATTATTCTAAAATTAAGCTAAAAATGCAACAATGGACTATTTTTGTAATTTCAATTTTGATAGAACAAATAATTAAATAATTAATTCTAAAAAATTAAAGACAAAACCTAAATGCAATACATTATATATTTGTATTTTTCATGCTTTTGATAAAAGTAAACGAGCTCAAAAATGCAAACAATTAACACAAAATCCTACAAAATTGCAAATAATTGGAAAAAATTTATTTCTTTAATTGGTAGGAGTATTTCATATAGGGCAAAAATCATATGCTCACATCATCTCTACCGCAGACGGAAATAATACATGTGATGACGGCATCTGAGGCCAATGCATCTGGCCTAGCCGGAAGGGCATAGAATCTGGCTGGAGCATCGGCTGGCCGGCCTCCACCTGACTGAGCAGTAGCTGGCTGACCTCTCCCTACCTAGCCTCCACCTCTAGGACGGCCTCTACCCGTCTGTCCCCCGCCTCTGGGAGGCTGAGCATCCGATGCTGAAATCATAGGCTGCTGACCCTATTGTACTGCCTTGCCCCGAAGCCTGGGGCAGGTCCTCTTCATGTGACCCAGATCTCCACACTCGTAGCAACCCCTCGGCACCATAGCCTGCTGCCCTGGAGTCTGAGCCTGCTGACCCGAATATCCACTAGAAAAATCCTAAATGGCTGGTGGGCAATATGAACTCTCTGGCATGGCACTGATGTAAGCACTGGAAAAACCCTGATGACTAGAATACCCACCAAAGGAACCCTAGATAGCTGGTGGACGGTAAGAACTCTCCGACATCGCACTGAAATAAGGTCTCACTGGAGCACCTCGGGGAGGTGGTGGTGGTGCTGAATGCGGGGCCTACTGGGCTGATCCCTCCCGAGGTGCCCCTACCCCTAGTTGGGGCACCTCTAAACTCTCTATAAAACCGGGCTCTCTTGTCCTGCTGAAACTGCTCCCTACCCCTCTGGCAATAACCCTCAATCCTGCGAGCAATTTCCACCACTAGTTGATACTCAGTACCCATCTCCACCTCCCTGGCCATGCTATCTCGAATACCGGGGTGTAACCCCGAAACAAATATCTGCACTTTCTTTGCATCCGTGAGAAGTATCATGAGAGCATGGCGAGACAACTCAAAAGATCTCGCCTCATAGTCGGTCACAGACATCTGATCCTGCTCAAGATGCTCAAACTGATACCGCAGCTCTTCCCTCTCAGAGGGTGCAATATACCTATCCAAGAATAACTGCGTGAACTGACCCCAAGTGAAGGGAGGAGAACCTGCTGGCCTCCCAAGAACATAAGACTGCCACCATCTACGGGCCCTGCCCTCCAGCTGAAAAGTAGTGAAGTCTACTCCATGCGACTCCAATATCCTCATGTTGTGCAGTCTGTCCCTACACCTATCAATGAAATCCTGGGCATCCTCATGACGCTCACCCCCGAAGATAGCAGGGTGAAGTCGAGTCCATCTATCTAAAGCTTCTGCGGGTCACCATCTACAACTGATTTAGGCTCGGTCACCACTGCAGCAACTGGGTGAGCCCCATCCGCGGGTAGTGCACCCAGAGTCTGATACACTGCAGCTGCGTGACCAGGAGCCTGAGCAGTAGGGGTCTGTGCTCCCCCTCCTGACTGTGATGTAGCTGGATCTACTAGAAATAAATCAGCCTAAGTCATGGTGTCCATGAACTGCAGCGTATGACCCATGACCTCCTGGAAACCAGGTGGTGTCATAAAGTCCGCCGGGGTAGGCTCAGCTGCGGGTACCTCGCCCTGCTCCTCAATGAGAGGATCTCCTGCAGGATCTGCTGGTGGTGCTACTGGGACAGCTCTGGGACGCCCTCGTCCCCTACCTCGGGCTGGTGCCCTCCCCCGGCCTCTGCCTTGGCCTCTAGCAACAGGAGGAACAGCTCCTCCCGGGCCTGGAACATCAGCCGTGCGTGTCCTCACCATCTGTGAGAGAATAGAAGAGGGAAATTTAGCATACCAACCACTGCACGATAGAAAATGAATAAAGAGTAGTTTTCCTAATACCCTATAGCCTCTCGAAGATAAACACAGACGTCTCTATACTTATCCGCAAGACTCTATAAGGTTTTCCCATGACTTGTGAGACCTACGTGAACCTAGTGCTCTGATACCATGTTGTCACGACCCATTTCCATTATAGGTCATGATGGCGCACAACCCCATTGTCGGGCAAGCCAACACGAAAATATAAATAAGTTCTCATTTTACTTTTACCAAAACAATTGCAGTAATTTCTTAAGTTAAAGTTAAACAAGTAATAACCAGTAATGTACCAAAAATAATTATACAATTCCCAAAAGAAGTCTACTAACGTGTGTGTCAAGACCTGGTGTCACAAGTTATGGGCAACTAATAGAATATATAAAAGAATAAATCTATCCTACTGTACGAAATAGAATAGACAGCAAAAAAATAAAAAGTGACTTCATCAAGCTGCTAAACGGCGGAGGAAGGGAGCAGCTCACCGTGAAAGTCTCGGAATGTGCTTAGGGATGCGCACCAGACTGATAGCCAGATGTACCTGCCTCAGATCCTGTACAATTAAATACAGAAGTGTAGTATGAGTACATAAACAATATGTACCCAGTAAGTATCATGTCTAATCTCGAAGAAGTAGAGACGAGAGGTCGACTTGACACTTACTAGGGTCAAATAATATGAGAAAGAATTATACTAAGCATGGATAGTACAAATAATTAACAGTTTATAGCAAGAAATAACATGTCCTTTCCTAGATGATATCATAGTTGGCGATTTACATTTCAGGGCATATAACAAAGTCAAATCCATAGAGAAATACACAGCAAAAGCATGCACAAGTAGTGCCGAGGTCGTACGGCCCGATCCAATATAAAAGTAAATAGTGCACTACCGAGGGTCAAACGGCGCGAACTATAGATGCATCTATTACCCCGCTCGCGAATCAAACATGCGATGCGGTCAAAGTTTATTAAACAATTACCTCAAGCAGATAGGAATATATGATTGGGGAGTAATTACTCACAGAAATATCAACTACTTTTTAAAAAGGCCAAGAGAGATAATGTTCTTCTTACTAGTCTCATTTGCCATAATCACCATGATTTAGACAATCCAAATTAATAATAAAGTTTTAGGAATATCATATAAAGCATGCTTTTGGGTCCTAGACTACCCGGACTTAGCATAATAGTAGCTACGCACGGACTCTCGTCATATAGTGCGTACGTAGCCTCCCGTATTTAATGGCAAATTATTTTATTATATCACTTATAGGGACAATTCCCTCTTACAAAGTTAGATAGGAGACTCACCTCGCTCCGAATCGTACTTCCAATACCAAGAACGAGCTCAAACTCTCAATTTGGAGCCGAACGATCCAAAACTAGATAAACGAGTAGGAACTAGTCAATACAAGCTCACAAGATCGCATTCTAACTATTTAAACACTTTCCCAACCTTAAACACAAGTTTCCTAAAATCCGACCCCGGGCACACGTGCCGGGATTCCAAAAATTTTCGAAGAAAGTTGTTCTCTATAACCTAAGGATCAATAATATATGATTTCTACTTCATTCCCTAACAAATTTTGTGGTTAAATCTAATTTTTATCAAAACCCTAGGTTTTCACTCAAATCCCATGATTTTCACTAATTTTAGTGCGTTAATCTACTCAAAACTCAAGTATTAAACTAGAAATAAGTAGGGTAAACTTACCTCAAGATGCTAGGTGAAGGTCCTCTCTCAAGAGCTCCAAAATCGCCCAATGGGTGAGTGAAAAATGGCCAAAATAACTTCGAGTCCATAATAAATGAAGCTCACTGCTTTAGTGATTTCCGCATCTGCAGTCCTTGGCTGCACCTGCGCCCACCGCATCTGCGGAAAGGAGCTCGCTTCTGCGGAATCTCAACTGGGCTGCTGGGCCACATCTGCGAGATGCAATCCTCATTTGCGGCTCCGCTTCTGTGAAAAAATAGCTGCTTCTGCGACTTTGGGCCTGTCCTGGCTTGGCTGCATCTGCGAGAGGTTGACCGCTTTTGCGGTCTCGCAACTGCGGCTGACCAACTGCATGTGCGGTTATGACAGATAACTAGAGCTTCAGCTCTTTCCCAAAATTTCCAACTTCACTCGAGCCTCGTCTGATTGACGCTCGAGGCTCCCGGGCCCCGCCCGAACATACCGAGAAGTTTGAAATCATGAAACAGACCCGCTCAAACCTTCGGAACGCCCGAAACAATGCTAAATCTAAGAATCACACCCTAAAACCAATTGGATCAAACTTATGAACTTCAAGTTCTTCAATTCACTTCTAACGTGCCAAAACGTACTTATACTACTCAGATTGACACCAAATTTTGCTGGCAAGTCTTAAATGTTATATTGGACCTGTACTGGGCTCCAGAACCAACATACGAGCCCGATACCAACGTGATCAATCATTATTTAGTTTCTTTAAATACTTAGAATTTCATTTTAACAATTTTTAATAGAAATTCATTGCTCGGGCTAGGGACCTCGGAATTCGATTCCAGGCATACGCCCAGGTCTCATATTTTCCTACGGACCTCCGGGATCGTCGAAACACGAATCCAGGTCTGTTTGCTAAAAATATTGACCAAGGTCAAACTTAGCCTTTTAAGAAAATCTTAAGGAATCAAATAAGCCTATTCCAACCCAAACTCTTCCAAATCCCGAATCAATCATCCCCGCAGGTCGTAAATCAGTTAAAGTAAGCGCGGAAAGTTTTATTTAGGGGAACGGGTTTCTAAAAAGCAAAAGGACCAGTCGGGTTGTTACACCTTAGGCTCCCAAATATTTAAGGCCCAACAAATAAGAAATATTATTATATAATATATACTCCATAATTTATATTTATATAATTATTAATACAAAATTTCAAATTTGAACAATTTTTAACATTCGGTAGATGTAAGAGTGAGTGAGTTAATTGGATAAATTTTTCTCACTAAATTAAATATATATTTACCTTCTCTTCAATTTTATTTTTCTTCCTTTATGTATAGCTTTTCATGGTTCTTACTTTTTACTTTCTAATTTCAACTCAAATTCTCTAAATTAACTATTCTTTTTTGTCACATTTGATTGATCCATACACCAGAAAGCAAGTTCTTTTGTGTCTCATCTTTTTTAACTAAGAAATCCTCGAAACAAAAGTCGCAAGGTTCAAAATACGATGGATAATGGGCTTACTCTTTACCATTTTTACTAAAGAAAAAATTCAATACTATATGACGTGCGCCTAACTCATACATCATGAGTTTCCCTCTCACCAGTAGATCAAAGTCATGTAGATTTTTTGTGTCTCAGTATTATATGCATTTTATAAAAAAGGTTTTAGGGTCTTTTTAATATATTTTGATTTTAGGCCACCAGTTAAGTTGAGCCGCCCCTCATTGATGATCAACAATTATTTACAGACTACTGCCCACCATAAATGTACTGTTCAACCAACTTAATTCACGTTTGGTAACTGAATGACACACTCACTGCCTTTAATTTTCTTGTCATTATTGCCTTATCTTAAGTGAGACTCTATAAATTTGATTGAGAATATCAATGGTGGACAAGTGACTCTAGTAAGAGACTAGTAAACCCTTGATTTAGGTCCCGCAAAATTTTTAATAATGAATTTTATAATTTTATTTCAAATTAGACAATATTAATGTTTGTGGAAAAATAAAAAAGTACAAAAAAATTGTAAAAAAGAAAGAAAGGTGTCTACTCTTTAATAGTAAAAATATTTTTAAAACTTTGAATTAAATTACTTAAATCTTCATATTAGTAAATACATTTTTTACAACAATATCAAAGATAACATATTACAAATACATGTCTAATATCTCATCTATTGGAATTATCCTTTTCTAATATAAATAACAATATTACATGCATATTGTTGGTTATACTATTTCTACAATACATACATAATAGCCGGTAACTGAGTCTGTTTGAGATAAATTAATTTTCAATATATATCATTAAAAAATGCGATATACTTTTTGTTCAAAATAGTTTGGATAGCCTATTTTCTGTTGTCTTTGAAGTTATTTGGCCTATTTAGGTTGAGCATTCACAAGTGGGCAGACTCTTCTTTTCCTTATTCATACTCCGCTCCTTTTGAGGCTAAAAAAACTATTGCAATAAATAAATTTAACAATTTATTAAAATCGAGCAAATTTTACTTTGAACAATTCAATTTTAATGTTGTATGTTTTACTTTTAAAATTAATAATGTAAACAATACCAATTTATCAATTTAAGATGAATTTTATAAAGATAAAGAAACAATTTATTAAAATGTAAACAACAAGAATTGATTAATTAATGTCATATAATTAAACTATACTAACACTAACACATTCTGAACATTTTCACTTTAATGCAGATGATAAAAGAAGAGACCTTATAGACTAAGCTAAGAATTTCTTTTGGGGTTAGATAAGAATTTCAATTTAACACGAATACTAACATAGCACATTATAAAATATTACAATAGATCAAAAATAATAAACTAAACCAACAATTTCTGATATTTTATAAACAGGGATTTAGCCGATCTACTTTAGAAGGATGGACGACTTGACCTTAAGATTCTATGGGAATTAAGAGAGCGGGATAGAAGTTGAGAGTGGAAACAAACTTTTAACGGAAAGACGAAGTAGTTATCCGACGTGGCATTTCCCTTCTAAGTAGAGGTGGCATTGTTTTGTTGAAACAAAAGAAAATACTTTTTCTACAACATAAAAAATAGTTATTTTTGTAATAAAAAAAGAAAAAAAACTACATCATAAAAAGAAAGTACTCATTTCATTAGAAAATACTTTTTCTACATCATAAAAAGAAAATATTTATTTTGTTGAAATAAAAAGAAAATACTCTATCTACAATATTAAAAGAAATTACTCTAAATAATATTTCTATTTAGGGGTGGGGTCCTACGTACATCTTACCCTCCCCAGACGCCACTTGTGAAAAATATTGGGCTTCTTGTTGTTGTTGTTGTTGTTGTTGTTATTGTTGTTGTTGTTGTTGTTGTTGTTGTTGTATTTAGGGGTGAGTGGGGGTTGGGGTGGTGGGAGGTGGGTTGGGATGGGAGGGAAGGTCTAATTTTACTATTTTTTTATTATTCTGATCTTTATTAGTAGTATAAGATGAAGAACTATCAAATAAAATTCTAAATTCAAATTGAGGAAAGAAATTATTTGGCTGAATTAACATTTATTCCAAAACATAAGATAATTTTTATATATGCTTGTTTTAAGTTGAGAATATTGCAAAGATTTGGGTCAATTTGGGTGGGTCGGGTTATTGCAGCATAATTTAATGTGAGGAGTAAAAGACTTTTTAGGGATATGTACGTAAAGGTAATTTTGGAAAAACAAATTGAATATTTTCTTGATTATATAAATTGACACTTATTTTGGCCAAAATAAAAAAGCAAATTGGTCACTTATTGTGGACCGGAGGGAGTAGAAATCAAGAAATCTTGAATAAACTTGAAATTGAAAACACTACTTACTCCAATTTTTATTTGAAAAGATAAATTCTAGGGTAAATTTGTTATTTTTATATTTCCTAAAGTTTACTAATATGGTTATCCTGACTTCGTCCATATTTATTTTCTCATAATGTAGCCATAAGTTCTGTGAATTTAAATTAAAAGTGAAGAGAATTAGTTTAATAACTTTTGTAGACAAATAAATAATAAGTACCATAACCACTTGAGAAATCGACTCACGGGCATAGAAATATTCCACCTCGTAACAATGGCGAAAGATCCTTTAGAATTTATGTGGTACTTTACAAGTTGAAGTGCAATATGTTTACTATTGAGCTCTCTTTAAGGACATTAGACATATGCCTACAAGTAAAAAAAGTCAATTTTTTAGTTTTCCATATCGTTTTAACACAATCTTTTATGGTAGTAAAAAAAAAAAACATATGGTGATATTTTTCTGAACAAATGTTTATCTAAGTTTTATTCTGCGTAATATCAACGTGTATAGGAAAAAAAAGTAATAACAATGTGTACTTTTGTTTACTCTAAAACTCAAGTAACGATTAAACTTGTAATGTGGTTTTAAGGATACATGATTTTGCTTAATACCAATTGGTTAATTTAGGGATAATTGATGAAATTAATAAGAATGTAGAACAAACCGACGATCAGACAGTATCCTCGAGCTTGATGAACCCTCGAGAGTAATAAAGCAAGAATAGTTAAAGAACAATAATTAAAAAACAATAAGCCGATGAGTAGAAGAAAGAAATTGTTACACCCAATATTTTCGTACGTAAAAATACGTCATAAGCAAATTGATGGAAGCTCGGAAATGAGATGTTACATCCCGCGTTTTCATATGTTAATGTTTCGTCGTAAGTTAATCGACATAAATTCGGGAATGAGATTATTTTGAGATTATAAGCATTATGCTATTTCAAACAAGTGATAAGTAAATTCGTGAATGTGAGAGGGTAAGCAAATCGAAGAAAATAAATTTCGTCGAATATTGTCAATTTGGGATAAAATACGGTCCGAGCTATGATACCCGGTATTTATGGACTAATGCCATATAAGGTACCACATAACCATGATAGTGAGTAGTATTTTAAGTAATTTGAGATAATTTTTAATTATGTGAATAATTGATTAATTGTGTGGATAATTATAATTAAGTGGATAAAGATCTTTTTGGGGGCTGCCACTTGGTATCAATCTAAGCCAAAGTGGCACTAATAGGCATGATGAGTCATAAGGCATAAGATGTCTTTTTTTACACGTATAGAATTCTTGGATTGATATGCTAAGTTAAGCCATTCTTGGTCTCTTTATTGATAAGATAACTTGGAGAATATGAATGGAGTTATGGCATGCTTGTCACTATAGATTATAGACCAGCAATGTTGGGTGAGTAAGTTTAATGGTTATTTATCATTGGAAGTATTATCTTTCAATGGAGTGGATATTAGTTGGATAAGAAATAATGTGCTATGATATCAAGAATATCATACGAATTTTTCCTACTTCGATCCACCGTTATGTATGTTCGCAATTGACGTATATTAGAGGGATTGTCAAGAGAATCGGCTCAGGTATGTTAAGGTTATCCCTTCTTTCCTTTTGGCATGATCCATACGATACAAAAACGAGAAAATGTACAACTTCCATAAATGACTCTATTCATAGAAATGCTAGAGATGCTTATATTCTTGATTCTCCACGTGTCCCATTATTATATCATCTGTTCATGGGTCTCAGAAAAAACGTAAGTTGATAAAGTTTACTTCATGATATTAATCAAAGGCATAATGATGTTACGATATTTCGAAAGATTTTATTGACGTACTTCTCATGCATTGCATTCATATATACATGTACATTGACCCATGACCAGATGACGTTATATACGTGTATATATGTATATTATATGTATCTGGGATATGAGAAAAGGTTACGGCGTTATATACGCACCACCACCTGATCAGCTGGTATACATTGATGATTTTGCCCATAGTGACCGAGATGATATGATGGGATTCCTTCAGAGGCTTAATGATGTTATGAACACATGTACCTATGCACGACATGACATTCATACACATATACACTATAAGTATTTCATGATTTACAGAGTTATCCCCACTTATAGGTTGAGTCATTTACTCTATATTTCTTCCATGTCTTTTATGTACTTATTTATGTGCCTTACATACTCGGTAAATTATTCGTACTGACATCCCTTTTTCCTGGGGACACTGCGTTTCATGCCCGCAGGTCCCGATAGATAGGTCGAGAGTCTTCCAAGTAGGCTATCAGCTCAGCGAAAGATGTTGGTGCACTCCATTTGCTCCGGAGTTGCTTGTTTGGGCAGTATGATTTAGATTGTGTATTTTTTGGTATGGAGGGGCTCTGTCCCGACCTTTATGTTAAGTATGTACTCTTAGAGGCTTGTAGACAGATGTCATGTATACGGATGATTGTATGGCCTTGCCGGCCTATGTTTTGAGTTTACAAATAATCACGTTGGCCATATAGGTCTGTGTATCACATGTATACGTTTTTATATCAGGTTGAGTCGTCCTATATTAAGTATTCCCCTATGTTTATTTTGGTTAGCCCATGACGGCCCTTTTGGCCCATTTGCCAATGAAAGTACTATAAGAAAGATATGTTACTTTGGTACTCGATTAAGTAAAGTACCAGATGCTCGTTGCGACCCATAGGTTTGGGTCGTGACAAATATATTATATTGCCTTGACCTGTATGAATGTGAGAGGGTTTACAAATGATGGACATCCCTCTTTATATACTATAGGAATCTTAATTGAGGTACAATTCTAATTATAGTAAGAAATCATATTAACATCTAATTAACCGATGTAGATTGATCCGTTCCGAGATTCACGCCATGATCTCTGACCGGATACGGATATTTTGCCTCTCTGTTATTATGTTCCGCTCGAAGCTGCTCATATCCGATCTCGATCGTCGGGGGACCTTGATCTCGACGGGTGCCTCGATCTCCAAACTAGGCACCTTGTCTTCGTGTTCAGGTCTGATCTCTTACGAGGCTGACCCTCGATGCAGTCATATGATCTGGAAATAATGACAAAATCGAGCAAGCTCGATTTTACCAGTATAAAAATAGTCCCCTCATTTCTTAGAGTGTATTGAAAAGAAACAAACTGAGTTTTCGATTTCGTATATCGACCAATTATGACGTCATCCTCGTGACGTAAGCGATAGAGGAAACCGAAGCGTCGCATCCGCACAGTTCTCAAAATCATTAATTAGCATCAGTTGATGGTCGATCACTGGTGCCCTTGAAACGTCATTGCAATATTATAAATAGATCCTCTTCATAATCTTTCCAAACTTTATTTTCAAAACCTTTCTTAACCTTCAAAGATTTCCTACTTTCTTCAAGTTTCTCAATTCTGTAAATTCTTCGAAATACGTTTGCCAATCTTTTCCTAAAACAACAATCTTCATCTTCTTCTTTCCCTGAACTTATATAAAAATGGCAAAAACATCTAAAATCATTTGCCAAAAGGAACAAGCGTCTTCATCGCGGCCAACCGGCGATAAAACGTTGGTGGAGCCATGCATCGAGGAGTGCGTTACTGGGTCGTATGACCTTACTTCCGATTTTAAAGTTGAGAAAACCTCGTCAGTCCCTGGCCGATACGAGCCCTTGTCGATGTATATATGCTCAATAATAGAAGGCGATCTCGAGCAGGTGAAAGAGGACTGCCATTGGGAAAACATAGAGGTGGTGGTTCCTACCCCCGATGAGGATATTACTACTCACATGAAGGGATTTTTAAGTGTTTACACTTACCCTTTCATGCTAGGTCCCGTCGATCTCGTAATCATTGACTTCTGCCGCCAATACCAAATAACCCTAGGCCAAATCCACCCTTCTGTTTGGCGCATAGTAATTCTGTTCCAATTTTTTGTGAGCAAGGTCGAGGGGATGTCTTTCACCCTCGACCATCTCATTAGATTGTATAGCCCCTGTCTCTATCAAGGCGGATTAATAAGGCTTCAGTGTCGGGCCACTAAAGTGTTGTTCTCGAGTACACACGAGCCCAAGGATCGGGGATGGATGAGTCGGTTTGTCTGAGTGAGGACCTCCGACATAATCCCGGTCGAGAAGATGTCATTCCCCGAAGAATGGAACATGAAGCGTAAGTAAAACTTACTCATAGTTTTTATTCGTTGTTTTGTTTCTTTTACTTTTTCTTAATCCATATCTCTTCTTATGGTGTAACGGTTCCCTAGGTGCATGGTGCAATCCCGAACCTCAAAGCATGGGTTCGAAAGCTAGCCTCGAACTCCTCGTACTCTGACCACTGTTGGCGTGATTTGGCAAGGGGCCGATGGGAGGCCCAAAATCACGGTAAGCTTACCTTGTACGCTGTCGGTTCCCTTCTTCGAAGCGTCTCTTTTCACTTGAACTTATCTCTTTTTATACAGGTCTCAAAGTTGTTGCCAAGATAAGTCCAGTCCCACCTGGGGAAGAGGAAGCCCCAAAACCGTCTAAGGATAAGAAGAGAAAAAGGGTTTTGATCTCCGAGACTTCGAAACCAAAGAATAGTAAGACTCGCAAGCCGAAGAACAACGCCGCTGCCTTGTCCGAGGATGCAGTTCTACGGCTACGAGATGAGAAAGAAGAGGAACATGAAGGTGGCGACTTCAGGTTAGTGGCTCGAAAGAAGAGCGCCGAAGTCCCAAAGGCCGCTAAGCCGGCTACGATCAAAGAAGTTCAGCCTCGAGCTGAGGAAGGTTTGGAAGATGCCCCAAGCAGAGTCCCGGAGTCAGCAGGGGTTGACGTTGTCTCCGACCGAGTTGAGCAATCGGTGGACGTATCCGAAGGGGCCAGTTCTGAGGTCCTTCGAAATAACGGAAATGCCCCAAGTGACTTGCTTTGGTGAAATAGACATAGGTGATTCATCGCTCCTCCCCTCATTCTCTGAAGGACAGATTGAGGAAGCTCTGGCCATGAGGCCCCTCGGTGCGGGAATGGCCCACGGAGGGAAGGACCTTTTCCGTGGCTATTTCACGGGGGTCAAAGATGTTCCTGATCAAGATGTATCAAGCATCATTGACGATGCTCACCGACTTCTGAGTCAGGTAAGTCTTAGCTCCTTTTACCAATATCCTTTGTGTCTTCTTGTTTCTCTCTTGACAGACTTTCTTTTCTTTTTTCATAGGCCTTGACGTTTCACTGGGAAGCATTTTCTAAATCTCAAGCTGAGTTGGACCGGTGCAAGGCCGATCTCAAGAAGCTCATGGAGGAAAAGGATGCCCTCAAATGCCTCTATGTGTAGAAAGAAGAGGAGATCAGGGACCTCTGAGTTGAATTGGCAACAGCCCATAAGAAGCATACCGATCTCATAAAGTAAGTAATGTAAATTTTCAGGAGTTTGACATATCAATTTGATATTGGTGACTAACATTTAGATCCTGCAGGTTCAGCAGAAGGCAAAAAAGATCGAGCAACTTCGCAGATAAAAGAGGCAGAGACTTTAGGGTGGAAGCAGAGCATGGACTGTCTTGCCTAGAAAAATGATACCTCTCGGGCCCAACTATATTTGGATGAGCGCCAACTCCAAAGCATAAGGTAAGAGAGCTTGGCTCAAGCCAAAAAAATTGAAGAACTCAAGACTCGGCTGGTTGCAGATCTTGCAAAGGCCGCATCTGTAGAGAAAAGGAAAAGGACGACGTGGAGGCGGTCGTGGCTATCTACCGAGATGACGTTGAAGCTGCTAATGCTCGAGCAAAGGAAATTTTCGATGCCGCTCAGGTTCGATTATCCCACACTACCGAGCATGCCAAATGTTAGTACCGGGGGAGGCTCTCGAGGAGGTTCATGCTCGTGGTTTTGACCTCATGGCCTGCCGATATTGAAAATTCAAAAGCGCTGGAAGTGGGGCCGAAGCTTTTCTCTCTGATGATGACGACTACGGGAGTGTGAGCGGATCCGAGAGCAGAGAAGATGGAGATGAATCTCCCAGGGAAGATTAGGAACTTAGAACTTTTTCCTTCTTTTTTTTGGGATTTTGTGTAAGAACCCTATCGGTCTTTTGTACATATTTTTTTTCATATATATAAAGAAATTTCTCTTTTTGAATGACTTCTCAAATTTTGTCTTCAATCATGTTTTATGCCTTGTAAAATTTTAGCACGTATTTATTCTTTAAACAATATGTTCGAGACTTTGGTTTTAAATGGCTTGATCGAAGCCATAATAATATTGCCTTTATAGTCGGGTTTGAGTGAAATCTTAATTTGGAGCAAAAGGACCCTTAGGTTTGTTTTGTCGATAACGAACCTCGATCTGTAGTTGAGTAGGTTCCTATTTATATTCGAGATAGCGGCATCCTTAGGTTCGAATCGAGTGAGAACGTGTTCTTGAACTCAAAGTGTGTTGTCCCTTAGGCTCTTTGAAATGGGCCGATATGGCCTCTAAATGATGGCTATTTTTTCCCTCTTTCGGCTCAAAGACTTAGTAAAACTTTCTTATGCCTTAGCATATATTTTTTGTGCCCATTGGTTTTTGAGGGTTTAGTGTTGATCGAAACCCCTTTGTTTTTTGTGCCTTAGCACAAGTTTGTATTAGAATAATTCGATACCTCTTAAGGTTTAGCTGATTTTATCGAATCCCTTTGATTGTTTTTCCGAGGGTAGCCTTTTTTAACCGGTTTTTAGAGAATTCGAAGGCCTGTTTTTATTGCGGGGTTCGAGCATCTCCGAGCCGCATTATTTTGGACGTAGCCTTTGGGTGTGACTCTTGGTCTTACTTTCCCAACAACACTTCAAACTTGTTCGAAGTGTTAGTCCCCGAGAATGATAGACTTGGCGTGGGGTGCCTCTTTGAGGTCTTTAAATAGTTTGAACATGTTGATTTTCGACGGCAATCCCCGAGTACGGGGTTAATTACTTGAGTTTTACTTGAGATTGGATAGTGAGACGATTTTCGTAAGTACGACATTGTAAAGTAGAAATTTCACTAAGGCATGGAACATCTGATTAAAAAAATACTTCTTTCAATATATAATTCATGTGTACATGTTTTGTCATTAGGGTTTGGGCAATCTACATGGGCACGGTTCATTTGACCATTTGACCCTTTACAAAATTTTCCTATAGAGACCCTATTGATACGAAGCATCTCCTTTGAAAACAGAACATCCAAGGGTAATTCCACCCAGTATTCGAGGTTGATTGTAAAGAAGCCTCGAATACTGTTAATTTGTCCCCAGGTAGCACATATTATTGTTGCCTCGTTAAAAACCTCGCCGGGAAAATCCATTTGGGGTAAAAAGCGATCTAAGGGAAAAAGAGTGCAATGCGTGCTTTAAAACCTAAGGTCTTCGTGCTGACGAGCTTCTCGACATCTTCGATCGAACACCTACAACAAGTTAGTATCGAATATAAATGAAACAGGAGAAAGTCATACCTTAGCAATAATATCATTTGAGGAGCGATACATTCCAATTATTTGGAAATTGTTTTCCCTCTATCTTGCCGAGTTTGTAAAATTCCTTTTCGATGACCCCGAGGACTTGATACGACCCTTCCCAATTTAGGCTGAGTTTTCCTTTATTTGGGTCTCGGGTATTGGGAGTGACTTTCCTTAGAACTAAGTCCCCGATCCAAAAGTAGCGAAGATTGCCGCTTCAGTTGTAGTATCTTTCGATGTGTTGCTCTTGTGTTGTCATTCTAACGAGGGAAGCTTCCCATTTTTCATCTAACAGTTTGAGGCTTGTGTTCATAGCCTCGTGATTCGACTCTTCCGTTGTATATCGAAACCTGACGCTAGGCTCCCTGACTTCGACCGGGATCAGAGCTTTGGTGCCATATACTAGGGAAAATGGCATTGCCCCTGTGCTAGTTTTTGACGTTGTTCTATATGTCCAAAGAACTTTGGGTAAGAACTCTATCCATTTTCCTTTAGCGTCATTTAATCTCTTCTTTAGATTCTGAATGACAGTCTTGTTTGTTGATTCGGCTTGTCCGTTCCCACTAGGGTGATACGGTGTTGACAATATCCTTTTTATTTTGTGTTCCTCGAGGAACTTCGTTACTTTGCTGCCGATGAACTATTTTCCATTGTCGCATACCATCTCTATAGGTATCCAGAATCGGCATATGATGTGATCCCAGATGAAGTCTATAACTTCCTTTTCTCTGACTTTCTCGAAAGCCTGTGCTTCAACCCATTTAGAGAAATAGTCAGTCATAAATAAAATGAAATTAGCTTTACCTGGGCCGATGGCAGAGGACCTACGATACCCATCCCCCATTTCATGAATGGCAGCGGGGATAGGACTGAATGAAGTTGTTCTCCGGGTTGGTGGATCATCGGCGCATGCCTTTGGCATTTATCACATTTTCGAACGAACTCCTTAGTATCTTTTTCCATATTTCCCAATAGTATCCTGCTCTGATGACTTTGTGAACCAGTGATTCGGCACCGGAATGGTTCTCGCAAGTGCCTTCATGGACTTCTCATAGAACATAATCGGTTTCCCCTGGTCCCAAACATACTGCCAATGGTCTATTGAATTTCTTTCTGTATACTGTTCCATCTTCGGCTAGTGTGAATCGACCAGCTTTAGTTCGTAAGGCCCTCGATTCTTTACGATCCGATGGGAGCTTTCCATTTTTCAAGTACTCGATATACTTATTCCTCCAATCCCAAGTTAAGCTTGTGGAGTTTATCTCAGCATGGCCTTCTTCGACCACCGACTTTGAAAGTTGCACGATAGTCCCCAAGCTAATTTCATCATCTTTGACTGATGACCCTAAGTTTGCAATGGCGTCGGCCTCACCATTTTGTTCTCGAGGTACATGTTGTAGGGTCCATTCTTTGAATCGTTGTAAGGTTACCTGCAATTTATACAAGTACATTTGCATTCGGTCTTCTCGACCTTCGTAGGTTTTGTTGACCTGGTTAACCACGAGCTGTGAATCACACTTGGCCTCGATGACCTCAACTGCCAAACTTTTATCCAGCTCGAGACCTGTAATCATGGCCTCATACTCGGCCTCATTGTTAGTCAACTTAGGAGTTTTAATAGATTGTCTAATAGTGTTGCCCGTGGGCAGCGTCAAAATGATGCCTAGCCCAAACCCTTTCAAATTCGAAGCGCCGTCTGTGAAAAGGGTCCAAACCTCGATGATGTACCTGATTTTAACAAGAGTTCCTTCTTGACTTCGGGGACGAGGGTTGGCATGAAATCGGCTATGAAGTCTGCAAAAATTTGAGACTTGATGGTTGTTCGAGGTAGATATTCGATATCGTACCCACTGGGTTCGATGACCCATTTGGCCAATCGGCTTGACAGTTCGGGCTAATGCAAAACATTTCGAAGTGGGTACGTGGTTAATACATGTTGATACCCAATTTTTCCGTATATATTTTAAATATGCATAAATACCTTCAAAATAGTATATACATGCATATATAAGCAAGCACAAGGATTTACAAATTTTTTTCCATAATTTTAGGGATTTAAATTTATTTATTTCCTTCCCTTTTATTCATAAATTCTCAATAATTATTTCCCAAATTATTGTTATGGTAATTTAGTTATTTAATTTCTATATTTATGCCAAAATATGGTTAATATATTTTTTATGCATTTTGATAATTGCATTTAGTAATTTTTAAGCTAAATTGTATATAATTGCAATATTAGCCCATTTAATGTATAATTATATTTTATATGCGTAAAATTGGTCCCTATATTTTTAAAATAATAAATACATATTTTAAATTACTTTTGTACATAAAATTATTTTCCAAAAACTATTTATTATTTATTACAAATTAAATAGGGGAAAAGTGACTATTTAAAATATAGCCGGATTTGCTTTCAATTGTAGCCCAATTTGGACCCAACCCCAACTCAATTTCAAATTAAAAACACCCGACCCAAGTCCTAAATCCGCCTACCCAATCCAGGACCCGCTAAATCCTGGTCGTTGATCTAAAAGATCAATGGCCCTCATGATTCCTCCTTTTTTAATTCCAACGACCCCTAACCCTAGCCTCATTTCCAAATTCTGTCGCCTCTGTATTCTCTCATCTCTCAACCATTCAACCTAACCCTAGCTCCTCTCACCCGACCGACCTTCTTCTTCGGTCTTCTTCGGTGACTACCCTCCAACTTCTAAGCCTCCAATGGCTCCTCTATTGTCATGCTTGTCACACCTCCTTTTTCCTACACCCCGGAAAGGTATAAGGGAGTTTTTCCAATTAAAGGACAATCGAAATGAGATTTATTTATATTAAGATTCAGAGTCATCACTTGGGAGATTTATGGTGTCCCAAGTCACTGGTGGAATCCCGAATCGAGGAAAAGATTGACTCTGTTTAACAGTCCGCGAACCAGAAATCCGAATAAGGAATTCTGTTAACCCGGGAGAAGTTGTTAGGCATTCCCGAGTTCCGTGGTTCTAACACGGTCGCTCAACTATTATAATTGGCCTGTTTATATGATTTTAAACATTTTTGAACCTATGTGCAATTTTAAACTTTTTAACCGCTTTATTTAATTATTTTTCAAGGAAAATTCCAACGTCATTTAAAATATATCTTAAACCACGTCACATAAATGCACCCGCGATTCGCAACATATTTTATCCGACGTTGAGATTTGGATTTGGGTCACATAAATGCGCACCCGAGTTTAGGAAAGTAAATTATTAAAATAACGCGCCTAAAGCAACTACGTGTTTTTAACTTTGCGAGGGCCATGAGAATTTGCTAAATGGCGTGCCTCGAATTCTAAGGATTAAAACAAAATTAATTAAACGAGGGCCATGCGATTGTCATTATTGTTTGGCATGGCGCACCCCACTTCTAATCTTGAGGAAATTCAAACTAAATGCTTGAGAGCCATGCCTATTTGCATTGCCTAATATGGCCCCCCTCCTTTAACAAATTATATTTTTTTTTTTAAACAAAACTAGTTGAGTAAAGCTAAACAACAAAAAAAAACTTTCAACCATTAAAGATCAATCAACTTAAGGGGAGGGATTTGCAATCACTAGCATGATCTAAACAATCTGAGATAGTAAACTTCTGGGCTACAATGTGAAGCCCAGAATCAAGAATACCGGAACAAGATCTTGGCATGACTGGGCCAAGATGACAGCCCAAGTCATTATCATAGACTTCAGCCATGGTATGGAATTTAAATGCAACGAGACCTTCAGAATTTAGACACTATTTCACCATTTAAAAGCACTGATTTGAATTGTCAATGAAAGAATAGATCAAGACTTCAAAATAGACTTAACACACATGCTGAATTCTGACCTCGCATTAACACATTTAAACAATTTCACGATTTCAATTTATCAGAAGAAAAAATATGAAGACCTAGACTGAACTAGAGGTGTTTCCAGCATAAACCAAACATGATCCCCGTTTGAAATCTTTCGTGGAACAGAACCATTATAGAAGCAGTAAGGGAAAGAGTGAACAATGAACCCCTGAACTTATAAAAACCACACTTTAAACATGAGAAGACAAAGCTTGGAAACCAAATGAGAAACAGAATACGGGTCAGGGGTGTTGGACCCCAAAATTTGAATTACTGCCTTTCAATCTTGATCAAGCCAAACCAACTTAACTAACCAACTAATAGCTTCAATTCTCAGTTAGTAAGCATCTTCAAAGAAGTACAAATAGTCCCAAATTATTTATATTAGAGCAGACTCAATCCAAACCTCACAGGGCCACATAACAGTAATGACACAAACGCATATACTTAACAGCTAAACTAGAGAGCATACGAAGAAGATTAACAGAAGAACATGTAACAATTATCATTTTCTTCAAAGCTTGATTACATGTTTCTGACCCACACTTCAGATGTCACTCAAGATCCAAGGACATACCTAGAATTTGAAAACAACACAGAAAATGAGGAACCAGCAGCAGAACAGTAACAAGAACAGTGGTCAGCAGTAGAGACAACCAAGAAACCAGCTTTAACCTAAGAAATGAAGTGCAACACTCAACAAAACTCGACCAGAACTTCAAACCAAGCTTTTAAACCACCAAACTCAAATCATTTCAGCCCAGATAGATCAGAAACTATTTCAGGAATTAGAAACTGAAGAAATCACAGAATAGAGTTCAATGAGACAGTAAAATCACCTGTTTGTATTTTCTGTATTTTCGGCTCTTCCCATGTTCTCTATCTCTATAATTTCTATCTTTCTATATCTCTCTGTATTCTTCCATATTCAGAGTCTCAGAATGTTATTGTCCTCTCCGTTTTTTTCCAGAATATATCAATGAACTCCTTAAATAGGCAATGGGAATGCCCTTTGATTCACAAGATGGCCTTTCAACATTAAAAAAAATTGATTCCACTCAACCCCTATTGAATTAAATTTTCCAGTAGTGAAATCTAAACCCTACCACTATAGAAGATTCTTAATTAGGTGACTACTTTAAACTTATACTAATAAACTCTTATCAACATAATTAAACAAAAAGTTAAACCAAATTATTGAACTAATCCCAATTACTCTAACTAAGTGATTGAACGAGATACAATTTCACAGTCTTAAAACAAGCTGATATCCCAATTATATGAAACAAATCCACAAAACCAATCTTAAAGAAACAACAGTGAACAGAAATAATTTATACCAAAGAACTGATCGAATTTCAATTGAAATTGACCAGAAAAAGAAAAAGAGACGAGGAAGACGAATATCAGAATAATACTAATAAAATATATATATAGAAAAAAAGACATAAACTCACCGGTCAATAGTAATTGAAAGAAACCTTCGAATTTTTATTTTTAAACCAAATTTTGACTTTAACTATGTGTTCTTACACAGCTAAAGTCAAAATTAGCTTAAAGCATCAATAAAACTTGACTCTGCAGTTTTAGGTTTAAAACATAGATTTAATATTCGACAAGTTCTGGTTTGATTCGAGGGTAATGGATTGTGGATTAGCGAAGAGGGGAGTGAGGTGGCTTCAGGGTGTTAAATTGGGAGGGGTTGGAGGCGGCGCCGCCACCGGAAGGCTAGGGTGAATGGTGGTGGCTACTAGGGTTCATAGCTTAAAATCAAGATTCGAACCATTCTAAGGGTGTTCGAAGGAAACTAACTACGGATTATGAAAGATGAGATCAAGGGGGTTCTGGGGTGTATTTTCGGGGTGATTTGGGGCCGGCGCCGCCACCGGAAGGCGGTGGGAAATGGTGGCGGTTGGTCTCTAGGGTTTGGGTGAGGAAGATGAGCGATGAGATGGGGGGTTATGAGGGGGCAGGGTTTGTTTTATATACTGGGCTGGAATTGGATCCAGGCCGTTCGATCAAACGAGATCAACGGCTTGGATCATCTGACTAAATGGAACGACGACGTTTAGATACCTTTGAGATCGGATCGGTCTCTGATGTAAACGGGTCAGGGTCGGATACGGGTGAGGGGACGTGTTTTAGACCGTTGGATGAACGAGCTTTAACGGCTTCGATTAATTGAACCCAAACGACGTCGTTTGGTCGAGCAAAAAAGAAACGGACTGGGTTTGGCGGGTTCTGGGCCGGTTCTGGGGTATTTGGGCGGGTATTGGAGTGGGTTTTTGTTTGGGCTGGGGATTTTTTGGCCCGGATCTGATTTTCTCTCTTTTATTAATTCTTTTTCTTTTCTTTTCTTCCTTTTTCTGTCAAAAATTGAAACTAAAATCCTGATTAATTTATAAAACCCAAATTAGCTTTAAGAATATTAATTAACTCTAAAAAATAATTATCATAAATAATTAAATACTAAATTAAAAGAAAATCACACAATTTGACTAAAAACACAAAAATATGTTTTTTTTGTGAATTTTCATTTTTGTAAAACACCTAATTATTAATTAATGTAAAAATCAAATCCTAAATGCAGATGCTATATTTTTGTATTTTTAATGTATTAATAAAATTAAACATGTACACAAATATATGCAAACAATCAGGAAAATCGCATAATAATTCCTAAAAATAACACATAATTAAAGAAAAGACCTAATTTTGGGAATTCTTTTGGAGTAATTCGTGTGAGACAAAAATCACGTGCTTACAACTGCCCCTCTTTGCCCAGAAACACGAAGAGTTTTCGTGCAAAGATAAAGTGAGAGGATACGAGCGATTTTTGCCCGTTTGAATACTCCGTGAGAAGTATTTTTTGAAAGATTTGACCGAACCTCTACTTCAAAGGTTTCCTAGATATCCTTGGCTATAAAGAAATCAGGTCAATGTAGTTCGGGAAGTTTCAGTAGCTGGGACTACCATGAAGCTTTAATTTAACTGTTACTGATGCTGCTGCTGATACTGCTTACTGACCTCTTTATTACACAATGACAAAAATGAAGAAGCTAGACTAAGCTATAATATATGCTTTACAAAGATTTATTTTCAAACTTGTTCTTGTGACTGTTGTTGCCTTGTTGACTTGTACTTTCCTCAGAAGTTCCTTTGTTGCTGACTTGAAGTGTATTTTTGAGACACTTTCCCTTTTCTCCAGGTGGATGCCTGACTGCTGAACTTGAATTGTATTCCCTTGCTCTCCAGGTGGGCGCCTGATTGCTGAACTTGAATTGTATTCCCTTGCTCTCCAGGTGGGCTCCTGACTGCTGATCTTGAATTGTATTCCCTTGCTCTCCAGGTGGGCGCCTGACTGCTGAACTTGAATGTATTCCCTTGCTCTCTAGGTGGGCGCCTGATTGCTGAACTTGAATTGTATTCCCTTGCTCTCCAGGTGGGCGCCTGACTGCTGAACTTGAATGTATTCCCTTGCTCTCCAGGTGGGCGCCTGATTGCTGAATTTGAATGTATTCCCTTGCTCTCCAGGTGGGCGCCTGATTTCAACAAAATAGACAAAAACAAATAAAAATTTCTACCCCAGTTTGGTAGCTGGGCATATATGTGAGTGTTAACTGAATCATGTTACCAAATATCAGTAAGAACTTGAAAGCTGAAACTTGAACTGTGCTCCCTTGCTCTCCAGGTGGGCGCCTGATTGCTGAAACTTGAATTGTATTCCCTTGTTCTCCAGGTGGGCGCCTGATTGTTGAACTTGAACTGCTTCTCCCTGTTCTCCAGCGGGTCCCTGATTTCAACAAAAAAAGACAAAACAAAGAAAATTTTCTGGCCCAGTTTGGTACCTGGGCGCATATGTGAGTGTTAAACTGAATCATATTACCACATATTACTAAGAATTTGAAAGCTAGGTCCCATTATCCAGGGGGTCCTGACAACTCTTAACTACGACAATTTTAAATCTAAGTTATATTTTCTAAAGGTGTGACTTCCGCTAAATCTTGTTATCTAAGAGGGTCTTAAACTATTCCCCATTATCCAGGAGGGTCCTGAAAATCAAAAGTCAAGTTTTATCCTAAGAGTGACATTTCTTTACGGCTGAATTATATTACCCTATAACAGAACTTACGCTAAATCTTGTTATTTAATGGAAATCTTAAAGATG
The DNA here is from genome assembly GCF_000715075.1 of Nicotiana tabacum. Taxonomy (NCBI): domain Eukaryota; kingdom Viridiplantae; phylum Streptophyta; class Magnoliopsida; order Solanales; family Solanaceae; genus Nicotiana; species Nicotiana tabacum. Next base: position 47,536,948 of record NC_134099.1, on the reverse strand, counting down.
GGTCCCATTATTCAGGATGGTCCTGACAACTCTTAATTAAACGACAATTTTAAACCTAAGTTATATCTTATAAAGGTATTATTTCCACTACATCTTGTTATCTAACAACAATCTTAAAGCTAGGCCCCATTATTCAGGAGGATCCTGAAAACTGCTAATTGAATCCTATCTCCAACATGCGAACTTTAAAACCATCTTATATTCCTTGGGATATTTATGCTAGATTTTACTACTCATGACTGTTTTGAATTTTAAACTAGGTCTCATTTTCCAGGAGGGTCCTGAGAATTTACGGTCAAACTTGTCTGGTGCTTTTCCTTTCTTTACGGAGGGTTCTCCGAAACGAATGAAATTTTCTGCCCCTGTTTCAATCAAAGAAAATCTTGTCAGTTTAAAAATATGGTGGTTGGTTTGTGGCCTTGAATTTTGAGGGCGATTGCTCCTTCATTTCCCATGATCACTTTGATTCCCTCTCGAAAACCTTGTTTGTTTATTGACTAATCACTTTCTCTGTCACCCTTATCATGGAAAATACCTCTGATCCATTCAAACCCAATATCATTGACACGTATTGAACCTTTGTGTTTTCCATGAATCCCAAAGCACGTTAATTGTCATCCACTCAGTGCGCGTGTTGTTCTTTCCTGACTTAAAACACCGGCCTTGGCCTTGAGGTCTATTGCTTCATCGTTTGCCATGATAACTTTGACTTTTGCTTGGAAGATCTTGCTTATCACTGATTTACCACCCTTTTCGTTAATCTTATCACGAAAAATACCTCTGATCCGCTCACCAAACACCCTCCATCTTGTTGTATTGTTCACGGATTGATATGTACCAAACCTTCGTGTTTCACCGAAAATACCTTTGATCGGTTTGCCTAACACCCTCCATCTTGTTGCATTGTTAATGAATCGATATGTACCAAACCTTTGTATTTCATAAGGATCCCAAAGCATGTTGATTGTTACCACCTCAATGTGCTTGTTGTTTTTTCCTGACTTGTGACATTTTGATGTGTTAACCAGACCCGTTTTGTGCAATTGGAAAGCTGGTGGCAAATTTTGAAGTCATTTCTCACTTGTTTCAACCGCACAGACTCAAAGAGAGGAAGTAACCTAGACAAAAGGCACAGAATAAAGGATAAAGGGAAGAGATGATTCCTAACAAGAAAATTACAAAGTGGAAACCTATCAGATGTGGATACCAACTCTAATGACCATGACATGCACCTGTGGCCTATTCTGTCAAGCAAGTATGATGTTCAACTCTTGTTGTACCTTCAAACCGTGAAACTAGGCTTCAATGCTCTGATTATCCAATCTAATTCACAATCCTTATTCGACTTGTAGTGCACGAAGGGTTTTCACCATCAAGCCTCTCTCATTTTGTTCTTTCTCTCAACTTACAGTCTCCTCAAGGTGCCCGTGAAGGTTTTCACCAATAAGACTCTCTCATTTTTTATTTTTCCAGTTTGGATCAGAGTGTCGCCCTTGATATGAATCACCTATACTTGCTCGACTTGGCATCCCTCGAAGACTAATCAGAAGGTCTTTCTTTAGACCGTAACATGGGCCTTTGGATAGGGTTAGAAAGAAACGGTATCAAAGGCTCAAAACAATTCAACATGGGTTCAAAATTACAACTTTCGGAATTAGATTTCTTACAACAACCACAACTTCTGCCCCAGTTTCTTGCTTGGGGATTTTTGGACTTTATTTTGATGGGACAGAACCGTGAGGCTGCCTACGTATCCTTAAAAGGAATCAGGTCGAACGTAGTTCATGCCATAGAAATTACTTTGTTGTTGTGATTTTTCTTTCCTTTTTCTTCCTCTTTCTCTTCTTTTCTTTTCTTTCTTTTTCTCTTTTTGTTATTTTGTTGTTTTTTCTTTTTCTCTTTCTTTTTCTTCCTCTTTTTTTCCTTTTCTTCTTCTTTTTCCTTTACTTATCTTTCATGCTTGCGTTTCTAATCTTTACTACTGATTCTGAAAGAGGGGTATCAAAGAAAATAAATAAGGCTTAAAGGGGTAACGTAGGATAAAGTGTTTTGATAGCAAAACAAAATGCCTTTGTCATTCCAATCTCCAAAACATGCCAAGTGCAAACTACACAATTAAACAAACCAAGGAAAACATTTGTAACATCTTTTGATTGTACCTGACTTGATAACCATATCCTCACATTCGCCTTCTACATCTGTTAACTACAAAGCACCATTGGACAACACCCTTACTCTCATTACCACGAACGACCCCTATCAATTTGGGTAAACGTGCCGTTAGCTTCAACCTGATGTGGCATGATGCATTTCAATTGGGTTTCTTTATGTTCTATCTGCCCAGTTTCACACAACTCAGGCTTGAAGTGATCTCAAAATGTCTTTACTTATTTCTTTCAAATGTCCCTACATCTTCAGCATTGTTTCATTGCTTCATGACTAAACTGACTTTCAAAACCAGGCTGAAACTTATGCGTGCATATCATGTCATTAGAGCCAGCATGAAAAGAACTATAAGAGGAGAAGAGAACTAAATAGAAATGACTAGAAATAGCAGAAAACAGAGAATTGCATTAGACAGACGGTGAAAGAGTTTGGACAACAAAACAAGCACAATAAACTGGGGTACAACCCTTAGAACAAACCTAGATAACACTAAATGAGATACTATGACTAAAGGAACTAGACAAAATAAAAGGATAGAAGGGCTTGAGTCACAAGACAATATCCGAATTACAACCCTGAAATAACCTGGACAACAAAAATGACAACAAACTAAGCCACCAAAACTCCTCTCCGACTGACCAAGAAATGGAGCGTCTTTCCAATTACCAAGCACGGTATCTTAGCCACTGAATTCTGCATCAACCATAATAGGAACTTCACAAGTCTTCATCACGTTGTTCTTAACAAGTTGTTTTTGGGTTCCTTTTATTGGCTTGTTCTTAAGATCAACCTCTGATAGCGCTGAAAGCTTAGTAGCACGTGGGCCCCCGAGGCTCCCAAAAGGATTCTCACATTCCTTTTCAAAATAAATCATACCCACCATATGCGTCTCATTATGCACAGGTGATGGACTTTGGCTAGTGTCTGCTGCATCTGGACTTTGCACGACAATGTTGCCTGCATCAATAAGCTTTTGAATCGTATTCTTCAGATTCCAACACTTCTCTATGTCATGCCCCGCGGCATCTGAGCAATATGTGCACCTTTGAGAAAAATCAAACTTTTTTGGAAGAGGGTTTGGCATTTTTATCTGGGTCGGCTTCAACATGTCCAATTTCCTTAGCCTCTGGAATAGACTGGCATATGGCTCTCCCAATGGAGTGAAGGTTTTCTTCTTCCATAACCTCTCGTTCTTAAAGACTTGATTGGGTCGGAAACCGATCCAGGGGGTTTTCGGTAGGCTCGTGGGGGTAGATAGGCATTTTATGAAGCTGGGTACTGGGAAAGTGATGTGCGACTTTGGGAGTTCTGTGGAGAGAAGTGGCATTGGGGAGAATCATCTGGTGCACAAGGATATCCACGGGGACGATGTCGAGGCTGGAAGTGTTGATCGGGAAAGCCCATCAGATAATCTCTTCTATTTCTCTTTCTTCCACCCAAGCTTACTGGGATGTTCTGAATGTCTTTCAAACAACTCGTGATTTTGCCTGACTTGATTCCCTCTTCTACTAGCTCCCCCATTTTTAACACATCATTGAAAGGCTTTCCCAAGGCCGGGATCAAATGACTGAAGTAGGTGGGCCTATGGGCTTGCAGGAAAAGCTCAACCATTTCTTCTTCACCAATCAAGGTATTGACTCAAGCAGCCTGCTCCCTCCATCTGAGCCCAAACTCTCTAAAGATTTCCTCCGACTTCTTTTCCATTCTAGATAGGGAAGAGCGGTCTGGGATAACGCCTGATTTGTATTGAAAGTATCGAACAAAATCTTGAGCCATGTCACCCAATGTAGGCCACTTACCAACATCTTGATGAGTATGCCAGTCCAAAGCTGCCCCAGTCAAGCTCTTACAGAAATAGGCCATCAACAAGTCATCTTTCTCTCCAACACTTCTTATTTCACTGCAATAAACCCTCAGGTGGGCTACCAGATCTCCACACCCATCATACAAGTTAAATTTTGGCACTTTAAATCCCGCGGGCAGGCGAACGTTAGGGGATACAGACAGTTCTTTGTAATCCATGCTACCCTGGTCTCCCATTCCTTGCTTGTTCTTTAAGGACTGTTCTTTGACTTTCAGCCTCTTGGATATCCAATCTTGCCCTTCACTTCCTGTGAACTTTTCATTTTCAACATGAGGCTCATCCCGCGAGCCCTGCTTGTATGAGTTGGGAACCTTGTGGGCAACCTCTAAAGAGTAATATTGGGCATCATGAGCTTTGAGTGGGTGTTCATTGTCGGGGATAGGGGATGTGACAGGATGGAACTTTTGGGAAAAGATAGTTGGAGGATGAATGATGGAGCTACTAGGGTGGCTGGGAAAGCTCTGATAAACGGGTGGATCTGGAGGGTATGGAGGATCATCTGGCATTGTGTCCGGAGTTTGGGTAAGGGAAGCATCTAGGAAGCTAGGTGGTGGCGGGGGTGGTGCCTCCCCAGTCATCCAAGCCTGCTACATGTCCGCCATGTATTGTCTTAACATCTTTACCTCTTCAACCAACCCATTGTCCTGTTCAACCAACTGTTTTCGGGCACTGGTATCAACCAACTCAGTTCTGTTGTTGTTTGTCATTGCTTTTTGACTTTGTGTTGTAGAGAAGAGTTACCACTTTAAAACCCACAAACCAACCAACCTTCTGCTATGAATATAACAAAATAAAGTCATCACATTAGCGTTAGGGCATTTAACATAAGATAATCTCACTTTATGTGCAATGCACCTAGCCACAGTTATCGGTTCTAAAATGACTTCGAGGGTACAAAGGTCAGTTGGTATCATCCCAATTTGCTCATTTCAACCTCTCTTTTCTTTGCTTTTCTAGCACTTGCTTGTTCATTTTCCTTCCTTTTTCCCTTCTAATTATCACTCTTTTCTTTCCTCTCATTTCTCACATCCCATAATTTCACTTTTTTTTCTCATTTTTTTTCCTTTTTTTTAATAATAAAAATAATGATTCGATCGAACCCTATGTAGGTTGCCTATGTATCATGACCCCGCATGAATCAGATCTTTGTGTAGTTCTGGAAGATCGGGAATAAAATAACAAACTAACGTTCCCTTTTTCTTTTCTTTTTTAATTACCTTAATGACCACTCTGATGAGCAAAGAGGAATAAAAGTAGTAAATCCCCTTTTTTGAATTTTTTAGCCTTAATGTACTATAACCTATTCTAAACTCAAGTTCAAGGATCAAATATTTTGTACTTTTTTTTCTTCTTTTTGAAACAAACACTCTATGGGAAATTACTAAGGAAAAAACCCCACAAGAGAAAAATATTTTTTGATTCTTTATTTTTTAGGAAGGAAATCTAAACAATAAACCAAAGAAAAATATTTTTGAATTTTTATTTGATATCCTTGAAGAAAGATTTCAAAATGAGAAATGAAAAAGATAAAAAAAAAAATTGTTTTTGGATTTCAATTTTTTAGTTACCTAAAGGAGAAATTTTAAAGATAAATGGCAAATAAGCTATGTTATTTCATCTATGTACAATGTCCTAAAGTTCTAGTAATTTGTTTTTTCATTTTTATTGATTTTCCAAAGAAGGACCTCAAAAGAAGTTTTTTGGATTTTTGGAATTAATATCTTAAAGAAAACATTTAAGAGGTACTAAAAGAAAAATTCTTTTTTTTTTTTGAATTTTTGGTCCTAATATAGTAAAGGAAATATAAAAATAATTTTTATTTTAAGTTCTAGATATTAATTTCATAAAGGAAAAACCACCTCAAATTTTTCATTTCTACAATTAGTATTCTAAAGAAATTCCTAACGGAAATATAAAACGCAAAATCTTTTTTTTTTGAATTTTTAATTTATTACACACCTTTTCAAATGCAAAATAGAAAGTACAATAATAATAATAATAAAAAATTCGACATTACTATACAAAACTAAAAGGTAAAAGACGACATAAAAAGAAAACAAACTCAAAACATAAAAATAAAAATGAAAAATGAAAAATCTTCTTAAACAACTCCTGAATGAGTGATCCTGCCTGGATGGTCCCGAGGTGTCTGTCATGCTCAAACTCCGGTAAGTAAATCCACGTCTGTATGAGAAAACTTAAATCAACACTATGTGAAACAATAACATTCCCTACTAGACACATGCAAGACATGATTGAGGCTATTTTGCAAAATGGCTTATGTGGCCAAAAGGTCGCTAGAAGTGCAAAATTTTGCTAAGACCCCGCAAAGCCAAGAACTTAAGATTTACTAGGAAGATCGGATCCTATGTGGGTTGCCTATGTATCCCGCCCCGAAAGATGAGAATCAGGTATGTGTAGTTCGGGCAGATTGGATACATGCGAGAATTAAAAATAATAATTAATTTATAGAAAACACATTATTTTGTCTTTTGTTTTTTCGAAAAATGATGAAACATGTAAAATCTTTTTGGATTTTCTTTTCTCTTTTTTTTTTTTGATTTTCTGATTTTTCAAAAAATGATAAAAAAGTATAAAATCTTTTTTTTCAAGTTCTTTTTTTTCCTTAACAAAAATGTGACAGAAAATATAATTGAGCCCTACTCGCTTTATATTGACCCAGCAGAGTCGCTAGAGCTGTCACACCTCCTTTTTCCTACACCCCGGAAGGGTATAAGGGAGTTTTTCCAATTAAAGGACAATCGAAATGGAATTTATTTATATTAAGATTCAGAGTCGCCACTTGGGAGATTTATGGTGTCCCAAGTCACCGGTGGAATCCTGAATCGAGGAAAAGATTGACTTTATTTAACAGTCCGCGAACCAGAATCCGAGTAAGGAATTCTATTAACTCGGGAGAAGGTGTTAGGCATTCCCGAGTTCCGTGGTTCTAACACGATTGCTCAACTGTTATAATTGGCCTATTTATATGATTTTAAACATTTTTGAACCTATGTGCAATTTTAAACTTTTTAACCGCTTTATTTAATTATTTTTCAAGGAAAATTGCAACGTCATTTAAAATATGTCTTGAACCACGTCACATAAATGCACCCGCAATTCGGAACACATTTTATCCGACGTTGAGATTTGGATTTGGGTCACATAAATGCGCACCCGAGTTTAGGAAGGTAAATTATTAAAATAACGCGCCTAAAGCAACTACGCGTTTTTAACTTTGCGAGGGCCATGGGAATTTGCTAAATGGCGCGCCTCGAATTCTAAGGAATAAAACAAAATTAATTAAACGAGGGCCATGCGATTGTCATTTTTGTTTGGCATGGCGCACCCCACTTCTAATCTTGAGGAAATTCAAACTAAATGCTTGAGAGCCATGGTTATTTGCATTGCCTAATATGGCACCACTCCTTTAACTAATTATATTTTTTTTAAAACAAAACTAGTTGAGTAAAACTAAACAACAAAAAAAAAACTTTCAACCATTAAAGATCAATCAACTTAAGGGGAGGGATTTGCAATCACTAGCATGATCTAAACAATCTGAGATAGTAAACTTTTGGGCTACAACATGAAGCCCAGAATCAAGAATACCGGAACAAGATCTTGGCATGACTGGGCCAAGATGACAGCCCAAGTCATTGTCATAGACTTCAGCCATGGTATGGAATTTAATTGCAACGAGACCTACAGAATTTAGACATTATTTCACCATTTAAAAGCACTGATTTGAATTGTCAATGAAAGAATAGATCAAGACTTTAAAATAGACTTAACTCATATGCTGAATTCTGACCTCGCATTAACACATTTAAACAATTTCACGATTTCAATTTATCAGAAGAAAAAATATGAAAACCTAGACTGAACTAGAGGTGTTTCCAGCATAAACCAAACATGATCCCCGTTTGAAATCTTTCATGGAACAGAACCATTATACAAGCAGTAAGGGAAAGAGTGAACAATGAACCCCCGAACTTATAAAAACCACACTTTAAACATGAGAAGACAAAGCTTGGAAACCAAATGAGAAACAGAATACGGGTCAGGGGTGTTGGACCCAAAAATTTGAATTACTGCCTTTCAATCTTGACCAAGCCAAACCAACTTAACTAACCAACTAAAAGCTTCAATTCTCAGTTAGTAAACATCTTCAAAGAAGTACAAATAGTCCCAAATTATTTACATTAGAGCAGACTCAATCCATACCTCACAAGGGCACATAACACTAATGACACAAACGCATATACTTAACAGCTAAACTAGAGAGCATACGAAGAAGATTAACAGAAGAACATGTAACAATTATCATTTTCTTCAAAGCTTGATTACATGTTTCTGACCCACACTTCAGATGTCACTCAAGATCCAAGGACATACCTGGAATTCGAAAACAACACAGAAAATGAGGAACCAGCAGCAGAACAGTAACAAGAACAGTGGTCAGCAGTAGAGACAACCAAGAAACCAGCTTTAACCTAAGAAATGAAGTGCAACACTCAACAAAACTCGACCAGAACTTCAAACCAAGCTTTTACACCACCAAACTCAAATCATTTCAGCCCAACTAGACCAGAAACTATTTCAGGAATTAGAAACTGAAGAAATCACATAATAGAGTTCAATGAGACAGTAAAATCAGTCGTTTGTATTTTCTGTATTTTTGGCTCTTCCCCTGTTCTCTATCTCTATAATTTCTATCTTTCTATATCTCTCTGTATTCTTCCATATTCAGAGTCTCAGAGTGTTCTTGTCCTCTCCGTTTTTTTTTTCAGAATATATCTATGAACTTCTTAAATAGGCAATGGGAATGCCCTTTGATTCACAAGATGGCCTTTCAACATTAAAAATATTGATTCCACTCAACCCCTATTGAATTAAATTTTCCAGTAGTGAAATCCAAACCCTACCACTATAGAAGCTTCTTAATTAGGTGACTACTTTAATTTTATACTAATCAATTCTTATCAACATAATTAAACAAAAAGTTAAACCAAATTATTGAACTAATCCCAATTACTCTGACTAAGTGATTAAACGAGATATAATTTCACAGTCTTAAAACAAGCTGATATCTCAATTATATAAAACAATCCATAAAACCAATCTTAAAGAAACAATACTAAACAAAAATAATTTATACCAAAGAACTGATCGAATTTCAATTGAAATTGACCAGAAAAAGAAAAAGAGACGAGGAAGACGAATATCAGAATAATACTAATAAAATATAAATATAGAAAAAAAGACAGAAACTCACTGGTCAATAGTAATTGAAAGAAACCTTCGAATCTTCATTTTTAAACCAAATTTTGACTTTAACTGTGTGTTCTTATCAAGAACACACAGCTAAAGTCAAAATCAGCTTAAAGCATCAATAAAACTTGACTCTGTAGTTTTAGGTTTAAAACTTAGATTTAATATTCGACAAGTTTTGGTTTGATTCGAGGGTAATGGATTGTGGATTAGGGAAGAGGGGAGTGAGGTGGCTTCAGGGTGTTAATTTGGGAGGGGTTGGAGGCGGCGCCGCCATCAGAAGGCTAGGGTGAATGGTAGCGGTTCCTAGGGTTCATACCTTAAAATCAAGATTCGAACCGTTCTAAGGGTGTTCGAAGGAAACTAACTACGGATTATGAAAGAGGAGATCAAAGGGGTTCTAGGGTGTATTTTCGGGCCGATTTGGGGCCGGCGCCGCCACCGGAAGGCGGTGGGGAATGGTGTCGGCTGGTCTCTAGGGTTTGGGTAAGGAAGATGAGCGATGAGATGGGGGGGTTATGAGGGGGCGGGGTCTGTTTTATATACTGGGGTGGAATTGGATCCAGGTCGTTCGATCAAACGAGATCAACAGCTTGGATCATCTGACTAAATGGAACGACGACGTTTAGATAACTTTGAGACCGTATCGGTCTCTGATGTAAATGGGTCGGGGTCAGATACGGGTGAGGGGACGTGTTTTAGACCGTTGGATGAACGAGCTTTAACGGCTCCGATTAATTGAACCCAAACGACGTCGTTTGGTCGAGCAAAAAAGAAACGGACTGGGTTTGGCGGGTTCTGGGCCTGTTCTTGGGTATTTGGGTTGATATTGGAGTGGGTTTTTGTTTGGGCTGGGGATTTTTTGGCCCAGATCTGATTTCCTCTCTTTTATTAATTCTTTTTCTTTTCTTTTCATCCTTTTTCTTTCAAAAATTGAAACTAAAATCCTAATTAATTTATAAAACCCAAATTAGCTTTAAGAATATTAATTAACTCTAAATAATAATTATCATAAATAATTAAATATTAAATTAAAAGAAAATCACACAATTTGACTAAAAACACAAAAATGTGTTATTTTTGTGAATTTTCATTTTTGTAAAACACCTAATTATTAATTAATGTAAAAATCAAATCCTAAATGCAGATGCTATATTTTTGTATTTTTAATGCATTAATAAAATTAAACAAGTACACAAACATATGCAAACAATCAGGAAAATCGCATAATAATTCCTAAAAATAACACATAATTATAGAAAAGACCTAATTTTGGGAATTCTTTTGGAGTAATTCGTGTGAGGCAAAAATTACATGCTCACAATGCTCATCTACTCTGAGGCCTTCAAGGGCCTTGGGCCACACCGACTTGTATCTAGGGTTTGCTGTTTGGCTGTTCTTGGCTACTCCGGTGAGAGTTCGAGCAAAATCACACTATATTTGTTACGATCTTTGGGTTTCTAAACAGGTTTTTTCATCTCTACTTGGGTTTCTTTTGAAACACTAATTTTTGCTTACAACTCCTAGATCTGTACGATTTTTAAACGATTTGAATCTTTCCTTGATGTTTTACACTGTTCTTAAATCTCTTTTACAAGAATCATCGATATCAAGTTGTTTTCACCTTCTTCTACACTTTGTTCAAACCGATTCTTTATGTTTAAACTTCTATCCCTTGCATATTTCGACTGATTCTATGATTTTACTGCTTTTTCAACTCGCTTATGATAAAAACCCTAATTTTTCTAGATTGTCTTTATTTGGTTCTGTGTGTTTGCATGACTACTCGATTCTTGTTACCTTGCTTCGAATATGTTCTCACTGAGTTCTTAGCCTAACTTATACCACCTCTATGTGATTATGTTCATCTTGATTGTTCAAGACTTGCCCTTTTCTATCGATATTGTTAAACCTGCATGTTTGCTATGTCTGGTTGCTCTTACTCTATTTATATGTTGAGTATTGAATCATGATTTCCTCTTGATTGATTCTGGATTCCTTATTTTATGGTTTGACTGAAATATCTTCTTTTAAACCCTAAATTTATACCTTGTCTAGTTAAATTAATTGATTCGCCTACCTTATTTGTTGTGGTACTTTATTCTTACTGAATTATTTCCTTAATGGGAGCTTTCTGAATTTAGCCCTAATTGTCTACTTTATACTTACTGAATTTGAATCTTTCTTTATTAGTCATACACTGATTTCTTTCTTTACTTATCACTTGTTCTTACCGTTTGAGTAATTCCCTTAACTTAAGGGGAGTACTAACCTTGATTTCCTGACTGACTGATTCTGAGTTCCACAATTACTGCTTAGTCTTTCAATAACACGACACGAACACTCTTGGTTCAAAACTCTTTCTCTCACACTTTAAATTTTATGCTCTCTCTTTGTGCTACTTGCTACTACTCTAAGTTAACCGGCTACAAGCCAAGGCTAACCATTCCTGCTCTTTCACTTTGCTTACTGACCTCTTTAATAGTATGTTCTAGTTTCAATTCAAAGTCCCAACAACAATATGATTCTTTTATTGTTTCAGTTCATCTTGTTTCTAGTTTGCTTCTATTTATGGGTTTGTTGTGAAATTTGTAGTTGATGTTTACATTATTATATACTCCCCTTCCTTAAGATCAGTATATTACCCCTCTGTGTTGTCTCTGAACATGTCTGCACCAATTATCTCTATGTGTTTACCACCATGTGTTCCATTTATCCCCAAATCCCTATCACCATTGTATGTGAATTTGTTCTTTATGTCTGATTCTGTGACTATGTCTGGTCAGCTATTTCTGAGCATGTCTATACCAATTCCTAGAACTTTGCTTGATTATGTATTCACAATCAAGTGTTCTATGTATCCCTAAATCCCCTGACCCCTGTTTTGACTACTGAACTTGCCTTGGTGCTATGACTCCTGGCTGTGTATGAATCTGTCTTAAAGGTGTTGTGTTTGGACTTTTATTCATTACTCCAATCTCTTTTCAAATTGCCTCTGTGGTTTTACTAAATCATTTTTAAACAAACTTCCTTTTAATACAATTTTCATTAAAACCTTTCAACTTGTGTCAAGTACTTTCACTCTACTCCTAAGTCAATAAGTTATGCCTCGTCCAGTATATGTACTGCCTTGGGATCCTCTTGAGAACCTTCTGAACTCTAGCATACTGAGACTAGCCCTTCCAAACTACACTTATTCATTTTGGTTACTAAGTCTAGGTGTAAGCACTGCCCGGGATCCTTGAGATCCTTAGGGAACTTTGATGCACCTAGACTATGAAATTGTCTATGGGATTGAGGCATTTGAGGCTATTGGAGTCTTTTGGAAATCTGGGCCTATTTGAAGGTTCACTATAGACTAATTTCTTGTTTTCTTATTTACTTATATAACGCAATCATATGGTCTATAATAACTTGTAAACAAATATTGGGGTAACTAGTGAAAAAGGATGGGTAGCTACATGTTTATGGGGTAATACGGGTAGAAATCATGCTTATAGGACTTTACATGTTAATCTGATTGCTTTAACAAGTAGAAATAATGCTTATAGGGCTTTACATCTTGTCATCTCGCCATGCTAGAAACCATGCCTATAGGTTTCAAATAATTCCGTAATAAAATTATGTCTGCAGTGTCTTAAAATCAGCTTAACAAATAGATGTCATGCCTATAGGATGTAATTTAACCTAGATTCTGTTATAACAAGTGTTTATGTATGTTTCCAAGCCTGCAATCCTTTAAAATCAGTATTAAACTTAGATATCATGCCTATAGGGAACAATATCAAATCCTGTTTATGGATCTTGCCTAAGTTTAGTTTGAATAACTCAATCCGGTTAATGTTTAGTTCATTTCTGAATTGGTTTAATTAAGTAGTTTAAATTTCCTAAAACAAGTTCTTTTAAAAACTGCCCCAATCCATCATTAGACAGCATGCCCATAGGATTTTGAAAAGTCTGTTTTAAATCTTCCCTATCTTACTATACAATGCAGTCATTAGTATTTCGCGTATAGGCAAGCGTGTAGGGCATTTTCAAAACTGCATTTCTGAAATTGTTTTTATGACTTAATGCTTTCTGACCCTAACAGGCTTTAAGAAACCAATAGGCAACTGCTAAGGTCATTACTCTTGAGTTTATAAAAATAAATTGATTGTCTTCTGCATGCTCACCTAGATATCCTGCTTTAGGATATTGTTTAATAAAGAGCCCTTAATTGTGCTTGAGTCGTACTGTTTATGTGCCTTGTTTGAGGAGGAAACTTTGAGCCTCTAATTGCTCTCTTTTTTCTTATGTGCTAAAAGTCCTAATTGTTTTGTCTGTTGCCTTAGAATTTTCACCTTTAAAACCTTAGGGGTCTGTCTAGAACCACCTACAGGTAAAGGTCCTAAATCCCTCTAGGACCATTAAGAAGGGACGGGTAACAGCACGCAATAGAGATCGCTGACCAAGCACTCACTTTGCATGACCACTAAGGGGATGGGAAGGGTAGATATGGGATATGATGACTACGCGCTAATGTCACATGTAGCCCCTGATCGAGGAGTGTTTACCGAAGATTGTGTGGGGGTGATTCTATGGGCTGACCAACCTAGGACTCCCTTTTACCAAAATTTCTTTTCTATTTAAAACCTTGTTTACAATTTGTTCAAAAAATCTTTTTACTTGAGTTATCCAACTTGCTTTACTTGCAACCTATTTGATTCAACTGTTTATTTGTAATGGACTAATTTGTGAATATAAGTTCGGTCTGGACCCACAGTTGTGGACCGAGAGGTGTGCCTAACACCTTCCCCTCGAGGTTATTTTGAGTCTTTACCCTAATCTCTGGTAATGCGAACCAATCCAAGAGTTAATCATTCTAGGTGCCCTAACGCACCATAACTCGTTAGGTGGCGACTCTTCAAAGACCCAATTCCCAAAAGGAAATGAGTTATCATACCCCATGGAATTTTGAAACCCGGACCTCTCTTGCGAGGAGGGAAAAAAGAGGGCGCGACAGCATGGCGACTCTGATGGGGATATCTTTTAGGATCTTACCATAACGAACTTATCTTTTACAAATTAGTCCAAGTATGTTTTATCCCGTACCCCTTCTCCCTTATTTGAATTTAATTGTCCGTTTTTAAGAATTTATAATTCTTTTATTCCCGAAACTGACCTGTCTCCTTGTTTCCTTTTTCTGTAACTGCCTTCAATTATTCAAATATTGCATTTATTATTTTTACGTGCAAATACTTGATTACATGCTATTTATTGCTGCATAAATCATGCTCTACATCATATTCCACTCATGCGTATCAAATTCTATAGCAACGCTTCAATGAGTGGTTGCGATCTTCCTATTTACTACCCTTAAATTCGGAAAGGCTTATTTGTGATAAAACCAGTCGATCAGCGGTGCAGTCGAAGGTTTCGTGCCTTCCCCCTCGAGTTGTCCACTCTAGTCTCAATTGTGCATGCATCATGTTAAAATCTAGTCCGGTCAGTTATGTTTTCCGCATAATGATCCTTTAAGATAAGCCTTATCCAAAGTCCATCGGGTTTTCCATAATCCCAATGGACGCAACCACGTTCTATATATTAATTTGGAGAACTAAACGCCGATATGTTGATCATAAATATATAAATAGTCGAGTCTAGTGGGGATAAGGTCTAACCCTTTTGTTTTGCAGAAAATAAGGCACGGGGTCCCTAGATTTGGTATGGTTAGCAACATCCCATCATTGCTGCTAGATTGGTGGGAGGACCTTTCCTCAAGTGACAAGAAGCATGTGAGAAAGTACCTGGGTAGCCTACCTTCCTTGCTAGATATTGAGCTAAGCAACAAGTTGATTGAAGCTGCCAATTTATTCTGGAATAGTGGAAGAGCTGTGTTTCGTTTTGGAGACATAGAAATGGCACCGCTTCTAGAGGAAATTGGAGGGCTTGCGGGATTGACTTGGGACAGTCCCAGGTTATTGGTACCAGAAAACCGTACGGGCAGGGAATTTTTGAAGATGATGGGGCTGAAGAAGAATGTCGACCTAGTGTGCCTGAAGGATTCCTACATACCTTTCGAATACATGTACGAGAGGTATGGCCATAGGGTTGGTACCCAATTTTTTCCTATATATTTTTCATATACAAAATACCTTCAAAATAACATATGTACGCATATATAAGCATGCCCAAATGTTTTAGTATTTTTCCCAATTTTTAAAGATTTTTTTAATCAATTTATTGCTCATTTTAGCAGTATAAAAACCAATAATTATTCTCAAAATTATTATTTTGGTGGATAATTTATTTTATTTCCCATATTTATACCAAAATATAGTTAATGTAATTTTTGTATATTTTTACAAATTTATTTGATATTTTTAAAGCTAAATTGCATATAATTGCAATTCTAGCCTACTTTGAGATTTAATAGCATTTTTATAATTATAAAATTTGTTCCAACATTTAAATAAATATTTATATATTATTAACTGATCCAGTACTTTAATTTACTTTCAAAATTATTTTACTATTTTTTATAAAATAAAAAGGGAAAAACTGGCTATTTAAAATTTGGCCCATTTTTATTTCAATCATAGCCAAATTGACCCCCCTAATTGACCCAATTTTGAAACCCAATTGGACCAGCCCAATTCTAATCTAACCCGACCCCCGACCCAACCATTTACCCGCCTGGCCCTTTTTTTCAATCTAGGCCGTTGATCATTTAGATCAACGGCCACGATTACCCCTTACCTTTTTTAATTCACTAACCCTACCCTAATCCCCTCATTTTCATCTCTCAACCGCCTTTGAATACTCTCCCTCTCTCAAACTCTCTCGAAGGTTCCTGAAACCCTAGCCTCTCTCACCCCCTTCAACCGCAATCTCACCGAAACTCATGGCTTCTCAGGCCATGAAAACTCTATTGTTCTCTTAAGTGCTATACT
Source organism: Nicotiana tabacum (assembly GCF_000715075.1). Classification (NCBI taxonomy): domain Eukaryota; kingdom Viridiplantae; phylum Streptophyta; class Magnoliopsida; order Solanales; family Solanaceae; genus Nicotiana; species Nicotiana tabacum. The sequence goes on along the minus strand of NC_134099.1, from coordinate 47,520,712 downwards.
ATCCCGTTTCTCTTCTGAAACTTGTTTAAGTTCTAAGCTTTCTTAAAACGTGTTCTTTATGCTTCAAATCAGTTCTTCATTCTATTTGCCTTGAACCTGCTATTTTATCTGGGTTTTTTCACATGAATCCCTAAAAGAGACCTCTGAGCCTATTTCAGTTATTTGTCTTCTCTTCTCTGTATCTGACTCGAGTTGAAAACCCTGGGATTTGGGGGTTTTTTGGCGAGTTTGATCTTGTGTTTTGGACTAGGGTTCTATTTGGGACCCTGGACACTCTCAAACTCATTCTGAGTCTATGTACTGGATTTGAGCCTCTTTATTATGACTCGGAACTCTTCTATACTAGGCTTTTTCGCATGATAGTTCTTTCTTGTTCAATATATCTGTATGCTTTATATATGAGGAATTTTGCCTTCAAAAGGTTTTGTCAACTTGTGATTGATTCAGGATTCCTCTTAATAAGGTTTGATTGATTGTTACTGATTTTCCTTAAATAAAACCCTTTCCTCATTTTTCCTGACTTGGTTCATTCGAACAAAGCCTGCAATTTTGATTTCACTGGCTATTGAGTGATCGCCTTTCCTTATTTGTACAAACCATGTACCACTGGACTTTTTCCTTAAATAACTTCTGTGTATTTACCCTTCTTATGCTACTTTGGAAAAGATTTTGATTAAACTCTTTCCTTAATTATCTTGCCCGTTTGAAATTAGAATCCCTTAATTGAAGGGAGACCTTATGTGATTGATTTCAAAACTATTTTATTACCTTTTCTTACTTGCTTTCTGCACTATAAAGGGCACGACCCTTTTGCACTTTTAGACACTTCCAATTAAATACTCTTTAAGACCTTGAGTTCAATACTCTGACAACACTTATTGAATACTTTCAATTTCAATACTCCTACATTCTCAATTCAACACTCTACTCTCTTCTGAAATCTTCTGGCTGTGTGTTTGCAATTTGGCGTTACTACTGCTCTTCTTTTCTTATTTCCCTAAAACTGGTATGTTCTAATTTAACTTTCAGCTTCATCCCTATGTGTTTGCTTTACAGTTTCAACAATCTTGTCTACTTTGTTGTTTGTGTTCTGTATTGAATATGTTGTTTCTTTGCATATGTTGCTGTGTGAATTCCTCATACCCTTTTTCCCTTCTATGTGTTTGAGTTAAAGTTCAAAGCATGGCAACATCCAAATTGTTGCTCATGTCTGGACTTGATCCTTTAATGATCCTAACTCCCAAACAATGTGGCTAACAGGCTGGTTGGGGTGTGCCAGCACATCCAATTACTGGGTATGACCACTAGCCTATCTTGGCTTTCCCCAAAATCCCCTTTATGCACTTGCACTCTCTCTTAGATTCTAAGTTCTTCCCCCCTCCTATGAGCCCTGCTTTGGGACATTGAGCTCCCTGTGAACTTGGACATTTGAGGGCTGGCCCTTCCACACTACACTATAATCCAATTTTGCAATATATTCGGGTGTAAGCACTGCCCGGAGTCCATTTAAGAGTCTTAGGGAACTCTGACACATCCCGAATAGGAGAAAGGCTTTGGAATTTGATATTTGGAGGTTGTTTACTTCATGCTTTAGACAGAAACTTGAATCAGGCTCTCCTTGGTTGGGATTTTTTTACCTTTCTGATGTAATTTTATTTTACTTTTCTTTATTCGTTCTGGGCTGTAATAATTTGTAATAACTTATGGGGTTTTAGTGAAAAGGGGAGGGTCACTCATGTATGCATAAGGGTAGATATCATGTTTATAGGTATTTACTGCTGCAATCATGTCCTGTTTTCACTTCTGCATTTTTCATATAGAAATCATGTTTACAAGTCCTGCACTTCTGCGTTTTTCATATAGAAACCATGCCTACAGGTTCTGCATTTCATATAGAAATCCTGTCTATAGGTTCTGCATTTCATACGTAGATACCATGTCTATAGCCTCTGTATTTCATACATAGATACCATGTCTATAGCTTCTGTATTTCATACATAGAGACCATGTCTATAGGTTTCTATGTTTCTGCCTATCACATAGAGAACATGTCTACAAAGTTTCCTGAATTCTGCATATGCATCTATCACTAGGCAAACACATTTATAGGCTTAAATAATAAAAATCAGCGTTTAAAACACCATGTCTATAGGATTTCTGCATTTTCGTAAAGGTTAAACTCAATAATGCTTAGAAAGCATGTCTATAGGAGTAACCAACTGATCTGAATCATTTACAAGTCTAAAATCAGTAGTAACGTTACTCAATGTCTGCAGAATTTATGTTTTCTATAATCAACAGGCCTTCTTCTTGTAAAAATCAGTACACTTCTGCATTATTAGATGTCATGCCTGTAGGTTTCACTTAGGCGAGCTATAAGGTAAAATTAGCTAATTGAATCAGACTCTGTTAATTCCAACAAGTAGGCAGGTCTGATTCCGGTTTCTTATCTCAAATGTGTAATAGATTAGTCTGCCTCCTTAATGTTTAAGTTTAATTCAGACCATAACCAGTATCTGCAAGGAATGCTAAACAATCTGTCTTTAAGTGAGGAGGCCCATCTGAGCCTCTTAAATTGTTATGTGTTTCCCATATCTGCCTTATGTGTTTTTGTTTGTCGCTTTAGAATTTTATCCTTTTAAACCATACAAAGCCCAAATCTCCCTTCCCTTTAGGACTAGTAGTCCCAAATGCCTTCGGGACTGATAGGATTGGGGTGGGTACTAGCATGCAATAAGTAACGAAACTATTCCCCGTTTAAATACCTCAACGGGGTAGGAAAGGGTAGATATGGATATGATGATCAGTGCGCTAATGCCACGTGTAACCCCTCTTCTGAGGAGTGATTACCGGGTATTGCACTGATGTGATCCATATTATTTATAAGCCTAGTACCCCCCCCCCCTTCCCTTTACTTGTTTATTTTATTACTTTCAAAATTTCAAACTCCTTTTTCTAAAATTTCAACTTCCTTGTTTCTTCAAACTTTAGCTCATTTGCAATCACAATGTGACAACCCCTCATATTTGAAATCCTTAATTGCTTATTTCTTGTTTGTACTTAAGTCACAATTGTAGCATGGTCGAGAACCACACTAGTGGATCTTGAGGGGTGCCTAACACCTTCCCCTCGAGATAATTTCTAGCCCTTACCCAAACTCTAATTTTTCTAAACAAATTCTTCCTAGTGTCTGAATGCACTTAATCATTAGGTGGAGACTCTTCAAATCAAAAAATTCAATTCCCAAAAGGGAACGAGTTGTCCTCCCAAATGTCATAAACCCGATTTCGCGAGAAAAAGGGGGCGCGACAGCGCGGCGACTCTACTGGGGATTTCTTTAAGGCTTTTACCATTTCATGCTATTTGTGACTTTATGCTTCCTTGAATGTCTTTAATGCCTTTAAGTATTTATTTTGCTCTCCTACTTCAAAAACTAACTTGGATCTTCGTTTGTTCTCTTTATTTCTCTTAATACTTTCTTTTACCGCTTTCCTTTAATACTGTTGGAATTTTGAGCAATTATTGTAATTATTACCTTATGAATGTGCAAATATATGACAATTTGTTTAATTATTGTAACTGTATATTCAACATTATATTCCACTCGTGCCAAACAAAATACTATAGCAACGCTTATAATGAGTGGTTGCGCCCTTCCGATATTATTACCCCCTAAATTTGGCTAAGGCGTATTTGTGGTAAAACCAGTCGATCAACGGTGTATTCGACGGTTCCGTGCCTTTCCCTCTTGAGTTGTCCACTCAAGGGTACCAGTCTAATACCCCATAGAAACCCTACTCTATTTAATTGTGCATGCATCACTGTCAAAACCTAGCTGAGTCAGTTATGTTGTCCACATAATGACTCTTTAAGATAGCCTTGTCCAAAGTCCACTGGGTTTCCTTGGAACCCAAATGGACATTACCATGTTCTGTACATTTATTTGGAGAACTAAATGTTGCTTATGCCAATTATTGATAGTTAAATAGTCGAGCCCGATGGGGGTAAGGGCCTAACCCTTTTGTCTTGCAGAAATATGAGGCACGAGGTCCCCAACTTTGGTATGGTTAGCACACCCTCACTCTTGCTGGACTGGTGGAGCAGTCTTTCATCAAATGACCAAATCAACGAGTGGAAATAGAGGGCCACCAAAGCTAGCAAAAAGTTGGAATATCTGGAGTACAGTCTGCTGTAATTGGAAGGGAAAGTGAGGAAGAGAGTCACCGACTGCCAGAACGTTGAAGGAAACGAAGGAGAACACATGGCAAAGGCATTTCTACTGGTGAACCTATGCGATCTGGAGGATTTGATTAACGAGAGCATTCAACCTGAGGAAGGTCCTTCTGGGACCAAATAGATAGGAGTTTTCTTTTACTTTATGAAATGTAATAAGGCCAATGGCCACTAGTGATATTTTATTCCTTGTTATTTAGTGTCATTTTTGGGATTCGTCTTATTTTTATCAATAAAATAAGGCATTTAGCATTATAAGTTCTTCAAATCAACTTGTCGCTAGGCCTACCTCGGGCACAAGGAAAACTCGATTGAACGAGTAGAAATCACTCAGGGTACTCATGTCTCCAAAGAAGGTGCATCCCAACTCGAGCAGAAACCGCTAAAATTTCAGGAGGAACTCGATCAAGTCCGGAATTTGGCAAGCTTGTCGTTTTCCCTCACCACCCCAGATGTCAACTTTCCTAACACTCAAAACCCCGCACCTCCACAAAACATCCCGAAACCACAAAACCATCCCCCTCTCCATCACCACTGTAACACTTGCCACACTTCCAACAACACCCCGCTACTCATCCCTGAACCACTGAACTCCGCAAATGATCATCTCCACACTCACCATAACACCCCATCTATGTGGAAACCATGCCACCCTCCACCCAACCTGTCTCAAGCACACCCGAGTCTGATGATAAAGACTCCCTTATCAGGAACCTGGCCGCAAAACTCAAGAAGTTGACTAGCCGAGTTTAGGGTGTTGAAGGAAGCAAGGGAATCGAGGAAATTTAAGTATGAAGACCTCTGCATACAACCAGATGTTGAACTACCCGAGGGGTACAAACCTCCTAAGTTAGAAATATTTGATAGTACTGAGGATCCTAGAGTCCATTTAAGGACATACTGCGACAAGCTGGTCGGAGTAGGGAAGGACGAAAAGATTCGCATGAAGATTTTTATGAGAAGTCTGAAAGGAGATGCTCTGTCTTGGTACATTAGCCAAGACCCAAAGAAGTGGTCGAATTGGGTAAGTATGACGTTCGATTTCATGGACAGGTTCAGGTTCAACACGGAGAATGCGTTAGATGTGTTCTACATCCAGAACCTAAAGAAAAAACCCACAGAAACTTTCTGCGAGTATGCCACTCATTGGAGAACAGAGGATGCTAAGGTCAGAACGGCTTTAGAAGAAGAACAAATGAACAGGTTTTTCGTCCGAGCTCAAGACCCACAGTACTACAAAAGGTTGATGTTGATTGAAAGCCAAAAAAATTCCGACATCATCAAACTGGGGGAGAGGATCGAGGAAGGTATCAAAAGTGGCATGGTCACAAACCTTGAAGCTTTGCAGGCTACCAACAAGTCTCTACAGTCTGGTGGCACGTCCAAGAAAAGAGACGTGAGTGTTGTGATGGTTGCACAGAGAACAAAATCCCCAATTAAATACCGAACATACTCAATACCTCCACTCACATATCAACCTACCCCAAATTACCAAGCACCCTCGCCCTCTTACTAAGCTCCACCACCTACTTACGAATCACCTCCACCACCCACATATCAACCTACTTCACTCAGATACTCCCAACCCGCACACGTCTACGAAGCCTACAACGCCCAAAAAGCCCACTATCAATCACCTCCCCCTAGCCAAAACTTTCCTAGACCCCGACCAAATTTCGACCACAGACCTCCCAAACAGTATACCACCATTGCCGAACCAATTGACCAGTTGTATGAAAGGCTCAAAGTTGCTGGTTATATCACCCCTATCCCTGCCATAACCTCCGAAAACCCTTCTCAATGGTCAACCCAAACAAAATTTGTGCATACCATTCCGACATGAAAGGGCATACCATTGATGAGTGTCGCTCTCTGAAGGATAAGATCCAAGCTTTGATTGACAACAAGATCATCGTGGCAAAAGAGCCTTCCCCGAACGTCCGTAGCAACCCTCTACCAGACCACAAGGGTGGAGGCGTTCACATGATTGAGACAGAGGATGATTGGGACCCCAAAGGATCGATCAGATTAATCGCAGAGGGTGACGAGCCAAAGAAATCAACAGTCACCCTTAACCCGATTGTGGTCCAGATTCAGCCTTTTGGGGACGCCGAGGTGAATATGTCTGTACCACTTGAGTTTGAAGCACCACCCCCTGCAAAGACGCCAACACCAATTGAGGTCGAGTTTGGGTCCCCAAAGGCACCTGTACCATTTGATGTTGTTGTATTACCTTCCAAAGCAAGGGTGCCCATTTCGGTAGTAATGACAGCCATAACACCGTTCCACACAAAAGCCATACCATGGGATTACACAGCCGAGTCAAGAAGGAAAGGGGAAACCAAGTTTGGAGAAGCAGTTGCGGCACAAGGTCTGACAAGGACCGGCAGGGTTTATACTCCAGAACACTTGGTTGAGTCAAGTAAGCAGGCATCCAGACGGCCAGCCATCACTGAAGCTGGGCCCAACGACCTCTAGAGGAATATACAGGCCAAAGAGTATTCAGTCATTGATCAGTTGAACAAAACGCCAACCCAGATCTATATCTTAGCTCTGGTAAAAAGCTCTGACGCATATAAGAATTCCTTATTGAAGGTGTTGAGTGAGGTGTATGTACCAAGCAACATCACCGGAGGAGAAATGGCAAATTTGGTGGGACAGGTATTGGAGAGTCACAAAATCACTTTTCATGAAGATGAGTTTCCACCAGAAGGGCTAAGCCACAATAAGGCGTTGCACATCACCGTGCAATGCGAGGATTATTTTATCACCAGGGTCCTGATCGATGGAGGGTCCAGCCTCAATATTTGTCCACTGGTAACACTCAGAACATTAGGGAAAGGGCTGCATGAGATCAAAGACGGGGCCATTAACGTCAAAGCCTTCGACGGTTCCCAAAGGTCCACTATTGGGGAAATAAGCCTGTGTTTACAGATGGGGCCTACTTGGTTTGATGTCGACTTTCAAGTAATAGACGTGCCAGCATCTTACAACTTGCTCTTGGGACGACCATGGATTCATGCCGCTGGAGCTGTAGCATCAACCCTACATCAGGCAGTGAAATTTGAGTGGAATCACCAAGAGGTGATCATCCACGGTGACCATAGCAATCCCATATACAGTCGCCAGACCATCCCAGCGATCGGAGGAAGAAGGAAGATAGGCGAAGAAACCTATCACCACATCGAGCGAGTCAACGCCGTTGACAAGATGGTGGGACAACAAAATCGAAAGCATATTGAACTGGTGTGAATATGAGCCAGGCAAGGGACTTGGCAAGAACCTACAAGGGATCGCTAAGCCTGTCAAGCTAAAGAAACATGGTACCACCTTCGGTCTGGGATACGAGTACACTTGGAAAGAGTTCAATGAATGGTCGCCGCCATGGTGCGGGCCTTATTATCCATTAGATCACCCAATACCTCACTTGGAGCAGATTTTCCAGCCAGCTGATGTTATATATGGGTCAAAAGAAGAGGAAGCACTGGCAGCGATGAGGGATTTGTTTTTAGAAGAGGATGACATGGATTGCTGTGTCATTTTCGAGGAGGAGGGGGAGGAAGGCCCTTCCATACAAGCCGTAAGCCGAGGAGTGCGCCTCAACAATTGGTCCATCAGAACCACCAGAGCCCGGAAAGCCTCGGGGTAGCAAGGCTGAACAAGCATCATGCACTATTATTTCATTTTTTACTAGTTGACTTTCCTTTTGCCTTTTAATTTCGCAATAAGATCTTCAATGTTCAAAACAGTTATGGAATTTTTCAAAGCATTTCGATTTTTCTTATGAATCTTACTCTTATTACTTTCTCTCACTTACTTTATTTACAGTATTACTATTACTTATCTTGATGAACCAACGACTATGACATGTAACGAGACAACGCGACAAACGGACTCAGAGGAAGATGATATACCAAAAGAGGTTGTAAAAGAGGTTGAGGATTTTGAGAACAGACCTAAGTCCAACCTGGACGAGACCGAGATTATTAACTTGGGAGATGCAGAAAATGTCAAAGAAACTCGGATCAACGTTCATTTGTCACTGGTAGAAAAGGAAGAATACACAGAATTTCTGAAGGAATATGAGGACATATTCGCCTGGTCGTATGACGACATGACTGGTTTGAGTACATCTATTGTGGTGCACAAGCTGCCAACTGATCCGACATGCCCACCGGTAAAGCAAAAGCTCAAGAAGCTCAAGCCTGACATGAGTTTGAAAATCAAGGAAGAAGTCACCAAGCAAGTCAAAGCTAAGGTTCTCAGAGTACTAGAGTATTCAACATGGTTAGACAACATCGTGCCAGTACCAAAGAAGGACGGGAAGGTCAGAGTCTGTGTCGACTACCGGGACCTCAACCGGACCAGTCCCAAAGACTTCTTCCCCTTGCTAAACATACACATTCTAATTGACAACTGCGCCAAGCACGAGCTTTAGTCGTTTGTTGATTGTTTTGCTGGGTATCATCAGATCTAGATGGATGAAGAAGATGCTGAGAAAACGGCCTTCATTATGCCATGGGGAATGTATTGTTGCAAGATGATGTCGTTTGGATTAAACCAGCAGGAAGGTCTGATTCTGGTTTCTTATCTGAAATGTGTAATAGACCAGTCTGCTTCCTTAACATTTAAGTTTAATTCAGACCATAACCAATATCTGCAAGGCATGCTAAACAATCTGTCTATAAGTGAGGAGGCCCATCTGAGCCTCTTAAATTGTTATGTGTTTCCCATATCTACCTTATGTGTTTTTGTTTGTCGGTAATAGATTAGTCTGCCTCCTTAATGTTTAAGTTTAATTCAGACCATAACCAGTATCTGCAAGGAATGCTAAACAATATGTCTTTAAGTGAGGAGGCCCATCTGAGCCTCTTAAATTGTTATGTGTTTCCCATATCTGCCTTATGTGTTTTTGTTTGTCGCTTTAGAATTTTATCCTTTTAAACCATACAAAGCCCAAATCTCCCTTCCCTTTAGGACTAGTAGTCCCAAATGCCTCTGGGACCGATAGGATTGGGGCAGGTACTAGCATGCAATAAGTAACGAAACCATTCCGCGTTTAAATACCTCAATGGGGTGGGAAAGGGTAGATATGGATATGATGACCGGTGCGCTAATATCACGTGAAACCCCTCTTTTGAGGAGTGATTACCGGGTATTGCATTGATGTGATCATATTATTTATAAACCTAGGCCCCCCCCCCCCTTCCCTTTACTTGTTTATTTTATTACTTTCAAAATTTCAAACTCCTTTTTCTCAAATTTCCACTTCCTTATTTCTTCAAACTTTAACTTATTTGCAATCACAATGTGACAACCCATCATATTTGAAACTCTTAATTGCTTATTTATTGTTTGTACTTTAGTCACAATTGTAGCATGGCCGGGAACCACACTAGTGGATCTTGAGGGGTGTCTAACACCTTCCCCTCGAGATAATTTCTAACCCTTACCCAAACTCTGGTTTTTCTAAACAAATTCTTCCTAGTTTCCTAATGCACTTAATCATTAGGTGGCGACTCTTCAAATCAAAAAACCCAATTCCCAAAAGGGAATGAGTTGTCCTCCCAAATGTCATAAACCTAATTTTGCGAGAAAAAGGGTGCACGACACATAGCAAGTCTTTCTGCACTTACCATGATGAGATCGCCCTCACTTCTCTAGGTCATATCCACCGCACAGTGTTTGTATCCATTGTGTGCTTTCTAGGCCTGATAGTGTTCCCAATGAAAAAGGGAAAGAATCCACACTAGGTTGGCCATGGTTGCCAAGACTTCGATGGAAGGGATTAATGGACAGACATACACCATAGTCCCCATGATCATAGCCGACATCTACAGGGCTCTGGAGCGTTGTCAAAGAGGGGTCAAGCATTTCGAGGGTTATAACTTGTTGCTGCAGTTATGGTTGTTGGAGCATTTCTAAAAGGGTCGCTATCGCCAAGAATTTCTGCGAAGGGCTTGGAACGACCACATTGCCTTCCATTACCCTAAGCAGATGACTTATATTCCTGACAGATTTGCTCAGCCTGAAAGCGCTAGAGAATGGGTAGAGTTCTTCGACAATCCGATCGAGGAACAAGTGCAGTGGATAGTTGAATAGTTTGTAACAAACAAGTTTATTATTAGGTCCAGGGACGCTCCGCACTTGGTGCTAATAGGGTTGATAGGGATATACCCATATGTCCCTATGCGAGTTATGAGGCAAGCAGGCAGAAAACAGGTTATACCAAGGGTTGTCAAGATGAGTCATTTCAGGGCAGACTTTCAAGATGACGATGTCCCTTACAAGTACCAAGCTCAGCACATGTGGCATTGCAAAATCATTGTGGAGAAAAGCATTGTTGAGCCAGACAGGTATCATGCAGGGTGTGAGCCTCTCTATCCGGCATGGTTGGAGGACAATCTGAAAGGAATGGTGACATCGGGGGCCAGTCGAGGGAACAGAATCATAGATGAGGAGGCTGAAGCTCAAGTCAAATACAATAGGTTGCACAAGAGGATCCACGACTCTGAGAATGAGCATCGGGAAATACATGAGAGGAATGTAAGGTTGATCGAGGAGTGGAAAGAGATGGAAATCACTTCCAATAGGAAACTGTAGTACCTGGAGTGAGGAATAGTGGAGCTGGAAGGCAAAGTCATAAAGAGGATTGAAAATTGCCAGAATGTTGAGGGAGCTGAAGGAGGACATCTGGCCAGGGCCTACTTGTTGTGGGACAACGCGAGCTGGGGGATTTATATGATGGAGTCCGGAAGATCAAATCTGGGGAAGGTCTTTCTGGGACCAAATAGGCTAGATTTACTTGCTTTTTCTAAAATGTAATAAGGCCAAGTGCCAATAGTGACTTAGTTTATTATTATATTAGTGTCGTTTTGGGATTCGTCTATTTTTATATTATGAAATGAAGCATTTATTGGCATTTGAAGTTCTCCAAATTTATTTGTCGCTAGGCCTACCTCGGGCACAACAAGACTCCCAACTTAAGACGTGAATTTACATTTCCGCAATATGTGTTTAAATACTGCAAACATTTCAGAATCCTTACTAACTTGTTACCTTTTTGTTTTTGCATATTTTTATTATTATTCTCATCCCCTTAGGTTGGTTCACTTATACTAGCCTCATCGGTGTATCATACTAGATCTAGAGGCCCTCCACCTCCTCCTCCTCCTCCAAGAAACATAAAAGGTAGAGGAAAATCAAAGATGGACGACTTAAGTGGAATTCGAAAGGAAAATGTTGAGAATGTAGAGACTTCAGATAGCCGTAGTACTCCGGCCCCAAACGACCTGGTTTTGAGACTGGAACCAAAGATACTAGAACCGCAAGGAGAACTTGAGCAGGTCCGCAACTTGGTAAACCTGTCACTTACCCTCAATGTCCCTGACATCCACCAACAAAACACAAAGAACCTTAAACCTCCTCAGAACACACAAAACCAACAGCCACAAAATCCTCTCGCACAAAATCAATATGCAACTCCACCCCAAAACATCAATCCATTACCAATACCAACTCCACCACAACATCATCATCAACTAATTTCGTACCCACCAACCACTACTTACCACACTCCCCAAAACACACAACCCATTTCCGATCCCCAAAACTCCACCAATGACCATCACTACACCCAAGTTTCTGGCACCCATCAAAGCAACCCCATATATGTGGAAACTATACCTCATTCTACCCAACCAATTTCCTATACACCGAAATCTTCCAAGAAGGACCTGCTCATTAAAAACATAGCTGAAGATCCCAAGAAATTAACAAGCCGAGTTCAGGGTGTTGAAGGCGACAGAGGGATAGAAGATTTGAACTATGAGGATATGTGCATACAGCCGGATGTCGAACTGCCAAAGGATTACAAACCTCCCAAGTTCAAAATGTTCGATGGTACAGGTGATCTCAGGGTTCATTTAATGACCTATTGTGACAAGTTTGTCGGGGTCGGGAGAGATGAAAAGATCTGGATGAAGCTCTTTATGAGGAGCCTTATTGGGGATGCTTTGTCTTGGTATATCAGCCAAAATCCCAAGAAATGGTCCAATTGGGTAAGCATGGCATCGAATTTCATGGACCGGTTCAGGTTCAACACAGAGAATGCACCGGATGTCTTCTACGTTCAGAATCTTAAGAAGAAACCTACTGATACTTTCCGTGAGTACGCTACTCGTTGGAGGCCAGAAACAGCCAAGGTCAGGCCCGCTTTGGACGAAGAACATATGAATAAATTCTTCGCCAGGGCACATGATCCACAATATTATGAGAGGTTGATGGTTATCGAAAATCACAAGTTCTCCGACATCATAAAACTCGAAGAAAGGATTGAAGAAGGAATCAAGAGCGGGATGGTAACGAACTTCGAGGCACTACAAGCCACAAATAAGGCACTACAATCAGGTAGCATATCGAAAAAGAGGGATGTTGGGGTATTAATGGTGGCCCAGGGAACAAAATCTCCACTAACCTATCAAACACCTCCACCCACATATCAAACACCTCCACCCAAGTACCAAGCATCACCACCTACATATCAGCCTTCAACTCCCAGATATTCCCAACCAACCACTGTCCATCATACCTATAATTCCAATCAACACCAGCTTGCCAAAATTATCCAAGACCAAGACCCAACTTCGACCGCAAGCCACCCAGACAATATACCACCATTACTGAGCCCATCGACCAACTGTATGAAAGGTTAAAAGCCACAGGCTACGTCACTCATGTTCCTGCTGTGGCATTAGAAAATCTATCCTAATAGGTCAATCCGAACAAAACCTGTGCATACCATTCTTGTATGAAAGGGCACACCACTACTGAGTGCCGAACATTGAAGGATAAGATCCAGACACTCATTGACAATAAGGTCATACAAGCAAAGGAAGTCGCGCCTAATGTCCACAAAATCCCCTCTATGATCATAAAGGTGATGGTGTGCATGTGATAGAAACAAATGAAGAATAAGACCCTGGGGGGTCGATTGGGCTTATTCGAGAAGGCGATGACTTTAAAGTTGCAGTCACACTTACTCCTATTGTGGTACAGACTCAGTCACCAATCAAGGTTAAAGTAACTGCATCAGTTCCATTCGAGGTAGAAGTAGCTCCGCCCGCAGCCACCTCCGCTCCATTTGAAGTAGAAGTGGTCACACCTTTTACTATAACAGTGTCAACCACACCCCCATTCAACTCAAAAGCAATACCCTGGGATTATGTTTCCGAGGCTCGGCAAAAAGGGAAGACTAAGATAGAGGAATTTGATGTCGCACAAGGAATGACTAGAACTAGAAGAGTCTACACACCTGAACACCTGGGAGGTTCAAGTAAGGAGACCACTACTACGCAGCCTATCATTGAAACTGGGCCAGATGACATGTAGAGGAAAGTGCAGGCAAAGTAATACTCTGTTGTTGACCTTCTGAACAAAGCCCCTGCGCAGATATCTATCCTATCACTATTGCAGAATTCAGAGGCACACAAAAATGCCTTGATGAAAGTACTAAGCGAGGCTTATGTACCCAATAACATTACTGGTGGAGAAATGGCCAATATGGCCAGTCAAATGTTGGAGAGCCATAAGATTATCTTCCATGAAGATGAGTTACCGCACGAAGGTTTGAATCACAATCGAGCGAAGCATATCATAGTACAATTTGAAGACAATTTCATTTCCAGGGTCTTGGTTGATGGAGGTTTGAGCCTAAATATTTGTCCATTGGACACCCTAAAAGGGTTAGACAAAGGTTTCCATGAAATACGGACAGGAAACATGAATGTGAAGGCTTTTGATAGGTCCCAGATGGCCACGATTAGAGAAATCAACCTTTGCTTGCAGATGGGGCCAACTTGGTTCGATTGAATTACAAGTGCTTGACATAGCAGCCTTATATAATCTTTTGTTGGGCCGCCCATGGATCCATGCTGCTGGAGCTGTGACTTTCACACTACATCAAGCCATAAAGTTTGAATGGAACTGCTAGGAGGTAATCATTCACAAAGGTATCACCAAACCAATAGGGCTGAAAAATCATGGTACCACCTTTGGGCTCGGATACCAATATACATGGCAAGAGTACAGGGATTGGTCGCCTCCATGGCGTGGACCATATTACCCTCTTGAGCACCCGGTGCCACGTTTGGAACAGGCTTTTCATCAGGCTGACACAATATGGGGAACTGTAGAGGAAGAAGCACTAGCTGGGTTGAAAAATTTATTCTTAGAGGATGAGGACATGGACTGCTGTGCCATAATTGAGGAGGAGGAGAAAGAAGGCCTCACCATTCAGACTGTGGCGAAGGGAGCTGTTCAATACTGGACCGCCACACCATCTCGAGCCCGCTGAGTCCTTGGGTAGCTTGGTAGGATTTACCTCTATAGTCGTTTAAGGCATTTAAAGTTTCCTGTAATTTCTTTTTAATCTTCACTACTATCTTTACACTTTTTCTTTCCACAGCGCTATTATTGCTTTTCCTGATGAATCAGTGACTATGACATGTAATGAGGTAACGCAACATGAGAATAGTAGTTTAGATGAGGAAGACGAGATACCCGAGGAAATTGTCAGGGAGGTTGAAAATTTTGAAAATAAGCCCAAGTCCAATCTGGACGAAACCGAAGCAGTAAATTTAGGAGACACCAAGACCGTCAAAGAGACTCGCATCAGCATTCACTTGTCGCCAATAGAAAGGAAGAGTACATTCGGTTCCTAAAAGAATATGAGGACATTTTCGCATGGCCATATGATGACATGACCGGTTTGAGCACTTCCATAGTGGCTCACAAGTTGCCTATTAATCCCATGTGTTCGCCAGACAAACAGAAACTCAGAAAGTTCAAACCAGCCATGAGCCTAAAAATTAAGGAGGAAGTTACCAAGCAGATCAAAGCCAAAGTTCTCAGAGTGGTTGAATATCTAACCTGGTTAGCTAACATCGTACCAGTTCCAAAGAAAGACGGGAAGGTCAGAGTATGTGTTGACTATCGGAATTTAAACAGAGCAAGTCCCAAGGACGATTTTCCACTACCAAATATACATATCCTAATCGATAATTGCGCCAAGCATGAACTCCAATCCTTTGTAGATTGCTTCACGGGTTATTACCAGAGTTGGATGGATGAAAAAGTTGCAGAGAAGACAACTTTCATTACCCCATAGGGTGTATATTGTTACAAGATGATGCCATTCGGTCTGAAGAATACTGGGGCCACTGACATGAGAGCCATGACAACCATCTTCCATGATATGATACACAAAGAAATAGAGGTATATGTGGACGATGTCGTTATCAAATCCAAGAGGGTCGCAGATCACATAGCAGACTTGAGAAAGTTCTTCGACAGGCTAAGGAGGTACAATTTGAAATTGAACCCTGCAAAGTGTGCATTCGGGGTTCCCACAGGAAAGTTATTGGGATTCATTGTCAGTCGCCGAGGGATCGAGCTTGATCCATCTAAAGTAAAAGTTATTCAGGAGTTACCGCCACCTAGGAGCAAAAAGGACATGATGAGCTTCTTAGGACGTCTCAATTATATCAGTTGATTCATAGCACAGTCCACAGTCATATGTGAACCCATCTTCAAGATGCTGAGGAAAGATGCCGAGACAAGTTGGACCGAGGAGTGTCAGAAAGCTTTTGACAAGATCAAGGAGTACCTATCCACACCGCCAGTTCTGGTCCCGCCAGAACCAGGATGACCTTTGCTACTTTATCTATCCGTGTTGGATAGAGCCTTCAGATGTGTTTTGGGAAAACATGACGAGACAGGAAGAAAGGATCAAGCCATATATTACTTGAGTAAGAAGTTCATACCTTATGAAGCACGGTATTCTTTGCTTGAACATACTTGTTGTGCTTTGACCTGGACAGCCCAAAAATTGAGGCATTACTTCTGTGCCTATACTACATACCTTATATCTAGGATGGATCCTCTATAGTATATATTCCAGAAACCCATGCCGACCGGGAAGTTGGCTAAGTGGCAGATACTACTAAGTGAGTTCGATATCATCTACGTAACTCAAAAAGAGGTCAAAGGACAAGCATTGGCAGATCACCGTGCTGAAAATCCGATGGGAGGAGAATACAAACCCTTGGAAACGTATGAAGAAGTATCATTTATAAGAGAAGACATTACCGAAGCATATGATGGTTGGAGGATGTTCTTTGGCGGGGCCGCAAATTTCAAAGGAATAGGCATTGGAGCAGTTTTGGTATCAGAAATGGGTCAGCATTATCCGGTATCTACTAAACTCAGATTTCCCTGCACCAACAATATAGCAGAATATGAAGCCTGCATACTAGGGCTCAACATGGTTGACGACATGAACATTCAGGAGCTATTGGTAATCGGTGATTCAGATTTGCTTGTGCACCAGGTACAAGGAGAGTGGGCCACCAAGAATTCCAAGACATTGCCATATCTGTACCATGTGCATGGATTGAGAAAGAGGTTCACAAAGATAGAATTCCGACATGTGCCCAGAATTCATAACGAGTTTGCTAATGCATTGGCTACCTTGTCATCCATGATGCAACATCCAGATAAGAACTACATTGATCCCATTCCGATGAGGATCCACAATTAGTCGTCATATTGTGCTCATGTCGAGGGAGAAGCAGATGGAAAGCCTTGGTTCCATGACATCAAAGAATACTTATCAAAAGGAGAATACCCAGAGCGTGCACACTCCAAAGATTGTCAAATCACTTCTTCCACAGTGGTGGGATCTTGTATAGAAGATCTCCCAATTTCGGCCTACTAAGATGTGTTGACGCAAAGGAAGCTTCTAAGCTACTTGAGGATATGCATACTGGGACCTGTTGCCCACACATGAATGGTTTCGTCTTGGCTAAAAAGATACTCACGGTAGGTTACTTTTCGATGACCATGGAGACGGATTGCATTCAGTATGTCCACAAATGCTTTTAATGTCAAGTACACGCCGATATGATAAAAGTGCCGCCAAACGAGCTCAATGTAACAAGCCCACCTTGGCCATTCGCCGCTTGAGGAATGGAAGTTATTGGTCCGATTGAGCCCACTACCTCAAACGGACACAGGTTCATTCTGATAGCCATTGATTACTTCACAAATGGGTAGAGGTTGCATCTTACAAAGCTGCAATAAAAAAAGTCATCGCAGATTTTGTCAAGGATCGTATTGTTTGCCGATTCGGGATTTATCACTAATAATGCCGCCAATCTCAACAGTGATTTGATGAAATCCATGTGTGAAACTTTCAAAATCAAGCACAAGAATTCTACAGCTTACATACCACAGATGAATGGAGTCGTAGAAGCCGCCAACAAAAACATTAAAAAGATATTAAAGAAAATGGTAGAGAATCACAAGCAGTGGCACGAAAAGCTACCCTTTGCTCTGTTGGGGAACCGCACTACAATTCGCACATCAACAGGGGAAAATCCCTACATGTTGGTTTACGGTACCGAGGTAGAGATTCCTTCTTTAAGAGTCATACAGGAAGCTGAACTCAGCGATGCAGAGTGGATAAGGAGTCTCTATGAACAATTGGCCCTTATCGATGGAAAGAGTATGAATGCAGTGTGTCACGACCAACTTTATCAGAACAGAATGTCCAGAGCTTTCAACAAAAGGGTCAAACCAAGATAGTTCGAACCAGGGTATCTGGTATTAAAGAAAATCTTCCCACATCAAGATGAGGCCAAAGGGAAATTCTCTCCCAATTGGCAAGGTCCATATATGGTTCACAGAGTACTAACAGAAGGAGCACTCACACTTGCAGAAATGGACGGAAACATCTGGCCAAAACTGATCAATTCACGCAGTCAAGAGATACTATGCTTAGATACTTTACGTTTCCTCATTGAACTACACTTGACCCGATTCCCGTTTAAGAGGGGATACGTAGGCAGCCTTATGGGTTTGGTCATATCATAATAAAAATTTTATTTCCCCCAAGAGAAGAAACTGGGGCAGAATTTTGAGGAGGACCCTCAAAATTCTGGAGTAAGTCCAGTCAACGCCAACATGTGTCAGACGATCAGTACTCAGTTAAGAAAATGGAGCAGAATTTTGAGAAAGATTCTCAAAATTCCAAAAAAGGGTCAGCAAGATCCATTATCCGCAAACAGCCGAAGGATCATCTACTAAACTGGCGTAGAATTTTGAGAAGGGCCCTCAAAATTCAGACATAAGAGAGCTGCAATGTCTTTGAGATGTGTTACAGTCACTAGTTCATCTATTTTTTCTGAAATAACTCTATTTTTTATCAACAATTGCATATTTTTCGAAAAACTCTATTTCCATAACAGTCATGTGTTACCTAGGGTAACTCGAAAGGGGCTTTCAGAACGGAGCATAGCAAGTCCAACGGATGAAGCAAGAACCAACCTCCCCCATCCCACCAAACTCACAATTTTTCTTTGAACGCAGGCACATTTGACGTAACGATAGCACTCGCAAAACATGTATACACAAAGATAATTCACTAACTATCAGGCCATTAGACATCGAATACATCTCCAGCTAAGAAATACACTACTCTTACCTGCTATTCACTACTTGCATGAGTCTAATCCCTGACTCCCGCATTTACATGAGGCTAATCCCTGCCTCCCTATTCGCATGAGTCTAATCCTTGACTCCCCACTTACATGAGGCTAATCCTTGCCTCCCTATTTGCATGAGTCTAATCCCTGACTCCTACATTTGCATGAGGCTAATCCTTGCCTCCCTACTTATATGAGGCTAATCCTTGCCTCCCTATTTGCATAAGGCTAATCTTTGTATCCCTATTTGCATGAGTCTAATCCCTGACTCCCATACCCGCATGAGTCTAATCCCTGACTCCATATTTGCATGAGGCTAATCCCTGCCTCCCTATTTGCATGAGTTTAATCCCTGACTCCCATACCCGCATGAGTCTAATCCCTGACTCTACATTTGCATGAGGCTAATCCCTACCTACCTATTTGCATGAGTCTAATCCTTGACTCCCCACTTGCATGATTCTAATCCCTGACTCTCATACCCGCATGAGTCTAATCCCTGACTCCACATTTGCATGAGGCTAATCCCTGCCTCCCTATTTGCATGAGTCTAATCCTTGACTCCCCACTTGCATGAGGCTAATCCTTGCCTCCCTATTTGCATGAGTCTAATCCCTAACTCCCACATTTGCATGAGGCTAATCCTTTCCTCCCTACATGCATGAGGCAAATCCTTGCCTCCCTACTTGCATGAGGCTAATCCCTGTCTCCCTATTTGCATGAGTCTAATCCTTGACTCCCCACTTGCATGAGGCTAATCCTTGCCTCCCTATTTACATGAGTTTAATCCCTGACTCCCGCATTGGCATGAGTCTAATCCTTGCCTCCCTACTTGCATGAGGCTAATCCCTGCCTCCCTATTTGCATGAGGCTAATCCTTGACTCCCTATCTGCGTGAGGCTAATCTTTGCCTCCACATTTGTATGAGGCTAATCCCTGCCTCCCTACTTGCATGAGTCTAATCCTTGCCTCCATACTTGCATGAGGCTAATCCTTGCCTCCTTATTTGTATGAGGCTAATCCTTGCCTCCATACTTGCATGAGGCTAATCCCTGCCTCCACACTTGCATGGGACTAAGCATTGTCATATTTTGCACAAATATTGCTCTATTTCTAGCACTATCTATTCGCTTTTCAATCAGGCTAAGCTCTGCCCTCCATTTCACAAGACTAATTATTGTCTTGATAACGACATGACTATTTTACATCATGGGCTGAAATATCCCCAATCTATCCGAAGGCGTCATAGTCTAAAGACACATCCTAATAGCCAGAAGGCACCATGCCATGGACTGGGGATCCCTCAAACTTGCATATCATTATTCAAAGGCGTCATGGTTTGGAGGCACCATTTTCATGGACCGAGAACATCATTTCATGGCCTACAAATCCCTCACTAAACAATTCATAGCCTAGGACGTCATGGTCTAAGGACATCATCTTTAACCGTCCAAGGACAACCTTCTTGGTCCAAAGGGAATTTGCATCATGTTTAGTTCTTCGCAAATACATGTTTGTAACATCTTTTGTCTGCAGCTAAGCAGTAAGCAACCGCTATCGTAGCAGGAGAAACCCCAACCATCCTAAGCTTTAATCGCTCACCGTAGCCGCTTCCGCATCGCGTGTCCGTTCTTGTAGTAATTTCATCGGCATACTCCGCGGATGAACCCAGAACTACACATGGCCTGATTCCTGTAAAACCAGGGATATGTAGGCAACTCGAAGACCAGAGTTTGGCCTCTATCTTTCAAAGCATCCCATCGAGTCAAAATTGGCCATCATTTCTTTACCCGAAAACTCTTTCATCCTTGCCGGATAAAGAGGGGCAGCTGTTGATACCCAATTTTTCCCTATATATTTTAAATATACATAAATACCTACAAAATAGCATATACATGCATATATAAGCATGCACAAGGTTTTACAATTTTTTTCCATAATTTAGGGATTTAAATTGATTTATTTCCTTCCCTTTTGTTCATAAATTCTCAATAATTATACCCCAAATTAATTTTATGGTAATTTAGTCATTTAATTTCTGTACTTATGTCAAAATATGGTATATATATTTTTTATGCATTTTTATAATTGCATTTGGTATTTTTTAAGCTAAATTGCATATAATTACAATATTAGCCCATTTAATGTATAATTACATTTTATATGTATAAAATTGGTCCCTATAGTTTTAAAATGATAAATATATATATTTTAAATCACTTTGGTACATAAGATTATTTTCCAGAAACTATTTATTAGTTATTGTAAATTAAATAGGGGAAAAGTGGCTATTTAAAATATAGCCGGATTTGCTTTCAATTGTAGCCCAATTTGGACCCAACCCCAACCAAATTTCAAACTAAAAACACCCGACCCAACTCCTAAATCCGCCTACCTGACCCAGGACCCGCTAAATCCTGGACGTTGATCTAAAAGATCAACGACCCTAATGATTCCTTTCCTTTTTTAATTCCAACGACCCCTAACCCTAGCCTCATTTCAAAACTCTGCCGCCTCTATATTCTCTCATCTCTCAACCACTCAACCTAAACCTAGATCTCACCCGCCTACCTTCTTCTTCGGTCTTCTCCGTTGACCACCCTCCAACTCTTAAGCCTCTAATGGCTCCTCTATTGACATGCTCGTCTTCTCTGAGGCCTTCAAGGGCCCTGGGCCACGTCGACTTGTATCTAGGGTTTGCTGTTTGGCTATTCTTGCCTACTCCGGTGTGAGTTTGAGCAAAATCACACTATATTTGTTATGATCTTTGGTTTTATAAACAGGTTCTTCCATCTCTACTTGGGTTTCTTTTGAAACCCTAATTTTTGCTTACAACTCCTAGATTTGTACGATTTTTAAATGATTTGAGTCTTTTCCTTGATGTTTTACACTGTTCTTGAATCATTTTTACAAGAATCATCGATACCAAGTTGTTTTCACCTTCTTCTAAAGTTAGAGTTTTTCGGAACTTCTTCTACACTTTGTTTAAACCGATTCTTTATGTTTAAACTTCTATCCCTTGCATATTTCGACTGATTCTATGATTTTACTACTTTTTCAACTCACCTATGTTAAAAGCCCTAATTTTTCTAGATTGTCTTTGTTTGGTTTTGTGTGTTAGCATGACTACTCGATTCTTGTTACCTTGCTTCGAATATGTTCTCACTGAGTTCTTAGCCTAACTTATACCACCTCTATGTGATTATGTTCATCTTGATTGTTCAAGACTTGCCTCTTTCTATCGATATTGTTAAACCTGCATGTTTGCTATGTCTGGTTGCTCTTACTCTATTTATATGCTGAGTATTGAATCATGATTTCCTCTTGATTGATTCTGGATTCCTTATTTTATGGTTTGATTGAAAGATCTTCTTTTAAACAGTAAATTTCTACCCTGTCTAGTTAAATTAATTGATTCACCTACCTTGTTTGTTGTGGTACTTTATTCTTACTGAATTATTCTCTTAATGGGAGTTTTCTGAATTTAGCCCTAATTGTCTACTCTATACTTACTGAATTTGAATCTTTCTTTATTAGTCATACACTGATTTCTTTCCTTACTTATCACTTGTTCTTACCGTTTGAGTGATTCCCTTAACTTAAGGGGAGTACTACTTTGATTTCCTGACTGACTGATTCTGAGTTCCACAATTACTGATGACTTTGATTCTTTTACCTTATTTGCTACCTGCTTTCAAACTATAAATATGTTAGTCTTTCAATAACACGACACAAACACTCTTGGTTCAAAACTTTTTCTCTCACACTTAAAATATTCTGCTCTCTCTTTGTGTTATTTGCTACTACTCTAAGTTAGTCGGCTACAAGCCAATGCTAACCATTGTGTTCTCCTGCTCTTTCACTTTGCTTACTGACCTCTTTACTGGTATGTTCTAGTTTTAATTCAAAGTTCCAACAACGATATGATTCTTTTATTATTTCAGTTCATCTTATTTCTAGTTTGCTTCTATTTATGGGTTTGTTGTGAAACTTGTAGTTGATGTTTACATTATTATGTACTCCCCTTCCTTAAGATCAGAATATTACCCCTATGTGTTGTCTCTGAACATGTTTGTACCAATTATCTCCATGTGTTTACTACCATGTGCTCCATGTATCCCCAAATCCCTATCACCACTGTATGTGAATTTGTTCTTTATGTCTGATTCTGTGACTATGTCTGGTCAGCTGTTTCTGAGCATGTCTATACCAATTCCTACACCTTTGCTTGATTATGTATTCACAATCAAGTGTTCTATGTATCCCCAAATCCCCTGACCCATGTTTTGACTACTGAACTTGCCTTGGTGCTATGACTCCTGGCTATGTATGAATCTGTCTTAAAGGTGTTGTGTTTGGAATTTTGTTCATTACTCCAATCTCTTTTCAAATTGCCTCTATGGTTTTACTATATCATTTTCAAACAAACTTCCTTTTAATACAGTTTTCATTAAAACCTTTCAACTTATGTCAAGCACTTTCACTCTACTCCTAAGTCAATAAGTTCTATCTCCTCCAGTATGTGTACTGCCTTGGGATCCTCTTGAGAACCCTCTGAACTCTAGCATACTGAGGTTGGCCCTTCTATGCTGCACTTATTCATTTTGGTTAACAAGTCTAGGTGTAAGCATTGCCGGGGATCTTTGAGATCCTTAGGGAACTTTGATGCACCTAGACTATGACATTGTCTATGGGATTGAGGCATTTGAGGCTATTGGAGGCTTTTGGAAATCTGGGACTAATTGAAGGCTCCCTATAGACTAGCTTCTTGTTTTCTTATTTACTTATGTAACTCATTCATATGGTCTGTAATAACTTGTAACAAATATTGGGGTAACTAGTGAAAGGGATGGGTAGCTACATGTTTATGGGGTAATACGGGTAGAAATCATGCTCATAGGACTTTACATGTTAATCTGATTGCTTTACCAAGTAGAAATCATGCTTATAGGGCTTTACATCTTATCATCTCGCCATGCTAGAAACCATGCCTATAGGTTTCAAATAATTCCGTAATAAAATCATGTCTGCAGTGTCTTAAAATCATCTTAACAAATAGATGACATGCCTATAGGATGTAATTTAACCTAGATTCTGTTATAACAAGTGTTTATGTATGTTTCCATGCCTGCAAGCCTTTAAAATCAGTATTAAACTTAGATATCATGCCTATAGGGAACAATGTCAAATCCTGCCTATGGATCTCGCCTAACTTTAGTTTGAATAACTAAATCCGGTTAACGTTTAGTTCACTTCTGAATTGGTTTAATTAAGTAGTTTAAATTTCCTGAAACAAGTTCTTTTAAAAACTGCCCCAATCCATCATTAGACAGCATGCCCATAGGATTTTTAAAAGTCTGTTTTAAAATATTCCATGTCTTACTATACAATGCAGTCATCAGTATTTCGCGTATAGGCAAGCCTGTAGGGCATTTTCAGAACTGCATTTCCGAAACTGTTTCTATGGCTTAATGCTTTCTGACCCTAACCGACTTTAAGAAACCAATAGGCAACGGCTAAGGTCATTACTCCTGAGTTTATAAAAATAAATTGCTTGTATTTTGGATGTTCACCTAGATATCCTGCTTTAGGATACTGTTTAATAAAGAGCCCTTAATTGTGCTTGAGTCGTGCTGTTTATGTGCCTTGTTTGAGGAGGAAACTTTGAGCCTCTAATTGCTCTCTTTTTTCTTATGTGCTAAAAGTCCTAATTATTTTGCCTGTCACCTTAGAATTTTTACCTTTAAAACCTTAGGGGTCTGTCTAGAACCACCTATAGGTAGAGGTCCTAAATCCCTCTAGGACCATTAAGAAGGGACGGGTAACAGCACGAAATAGAGATCGCTGATCAAGCACTCGCTTTGCATGACCAATAAAGGTATGGGAAGGGTAGATATGGGATATGATGACTACGTGCTAATATCACATGTAGCCCCTCATCGAGGAGTGTTTACTGGACATTGTGTGGGGTGATTCTATAGGCTGACCAACCTAGGAATCCCCTTTTACCAAATTCCTTTTCTATTTAAAACCTTGTTTACAATTTGTTTAGAAAAATCTTTTTACTTGAGTTATCCAACGTGCTTTACTTGCAACCTATTTGATTCAACGGTTTATTTGTAATAGACTAATTTGTGAATATAAGTTCGTCCGGACCCACAGTTGTGGACCGAGAGGGGCGCCTAACACCTTCCCCTCGAGGTTATTTCGAGCCCTTACCCTAATCTCTGGTAATGCGAACCAATCCAAGAGTTAATCATTCTAGGGGCCCTAACGCACCATTACTCGTTAGGTGGCGACTCTTCAAAGACCCAATTCCCAAAAGTAAATGAGTTATCATACCCCATGGAATGTCAAAATCCATACCTCTCTCCGCGAGGAGGGAAAAAAGGGGGCGCGACAATACAAATATGGGATGACATTGAAAATACAGTTTTAGCTTTCTAAAGGCGCTTATTAATGCAAGTGCCAATTTCTCTGAGTGTGGATATCTAGTTTCTTCTTCTCCTAGAGTTCGACTTACATAATAAACAGGGAATTGTTTACCTTGCTCTTCTCGAACCAAGACACCACTTACCTCCAAGACTGCTAAGTACAAGTAGAGTTTTTCATCTGCTTTTGAAGTATGAAGCAATGGTGACTCGAGAGGTATCACTTAAATTCTTCTAATTCATGTTGGCATTCCGGGGTCCAGGTGAAATCGTTCTTCTTTTGAGTAGAGAGAAGAATCTATGACTCCGATCTGACGATCTCGATATGAATTGGCCTAGAGCAGCTATTCGCCATGTCAGCCTTTGCACGACTTTAACGTTGTCCACGATAGTGATGTCTTCGATGGCCTTGATTTTATCGGGGTTGATCTCGATTCCCCGATTTGACACCATGAAGCCAAGGAACTTGCTCGAACCGACTCCGAAAGCACATTTTTTTAGGGTTGAGCTTCATGTTGTATTTTCTTAGTATCTCAAATATTTCCTGCAAATGTGTCAAATTGTCCTCTACACGCAGGTATTTAACTAGCATGTTATCAATATATACTTCCATTGTCTTACCTATCTGTTCTTCGAACATTTTATTTACTAGGCGTTGGTAGGTAGCTCCTTTATTTTTTAGTCCGAAGGGCATTACATTATAACAAGACGTTCCATACTTGGTGATAAATGAAGTCTTTTCTTGGTCTTCCGATTTCATTTGAATTTGATTGTACTTGGAATAGGCATTGAGAAAACTAAGGATCTCATGGCCGGTCATGGCATCGATCATGTGATCGATGTTAGGCAGTGAAAAGAATCTTTTGGACATGCCTTGTTTAAATCCTTATGATCTACACATATCCTAAGTTTGTTACCTTTTTTAGGAACTACGACTACATCGGCTAACCATTCGGGATATTTCACTTCCCGAATGGACCTTATTTTGAAAGGTTTAGTTACCTCGTCCTTTATGAATGTGTGTTTTGCCTCGGACAGTAGCCTTCTCTTTTGCTTTACTAGCCTGAACTTCGTGTCCAAACTCAGTCGATGAGTGGTTGTCTCCGATGGAATTCCTGTCATGTCAAGGTGGGACCAAGAAAAACAATCCATATTTTTAATAAGGAATTTGATGAGTTTTTGCTTGAGCTCGGGAGTTAACCTCGTGCCCAGGTATACCTTTCGATCGGGTAGGTGCTCGATCAGTATGACTTATTCCAGCTCTTCGATCGTTGACTTTGTGGCATCGGAGTCATCGAGAATTATGAAGGTTCGATGTGTCATGAAATTATAATCATCGATAATTTCCTGTTGTTTCGATCTGGTCAAAGCCAGCGACTGTGGTTGCTATTTGACCGTCTATTCTGGTCCCTTTGTTAATGTTAGGGTTTACACGAGTATCACTTCATCGATTACAAACATCTCTTTGGCTGCTGGTTGCTCGCTGTACACTGTTTTGACTCCTTCTAGTGTTGGAAATTTCAAGACTTGATGCAGCGTTGAAGGTACTGCCCTTATATTATGGATCCAAGGTCTTCCGAGCAGTGAACTATACCTTATAGCTCCTTCAATCACGTGGAACTTCGATTCTTGGATAGTCCCGGCCATGTTTACTGGCAACATAATTTCCCCTTTGGTGGTTTCACTTGCCATCTTAAAATCGTTGATCACTCGAGCTACAAGAATGATCAGATCCTGAAAGCCGAGTTGCGCCACGACCCTCGATCGAATAATATTCGCCGAGCTACCTGGATCAACCAACACACGTTTAATTTGAATTTTATTCATAAGGATAGAAACTACAAGTGCATCGTTGTGAGGCTGTTCAATCCCTTCTGCATCTTCGTCGTTGAAGGATAAGGTGTCTTTTGTTAAGTAGTCCCGGGTACGTTTCTCCCTTGTAATAGTGACTTTGGTACGTTTAAATGTTAGACCCTGAGAGATATCAACCCCACCGATGATCATATGAATCACATGTTGCGGTTCCTCCTGTTTGCATCCCTGTCTCCGAAGTGATTTTTTGCTCGGTCGCTCAAGAACTCTCAAAGATGACCTTCGTTGAATAAATGAGCTACCTCCTCCCTTAGTTGTCTGCAGTCTTCGGTTTTGTGCCCATGGGTTCCATGATACTTGCATGTTTGATTCGGATTCCTTTGAGTTGGATCGGTCTGTAAGGGTCGGGGCCACCTAGTATCCTTGATTCGTCCAATGGCTGACACAATGCCTGAAGCATCGATGCTGAAGTTGTACTCCGATAACCGTGGCGTTTCCTTAGGCTCGACATGTTTATCGAAGCCACTCTTACTCATAAGCCCTCGAAAATTTTGACCTCGATCATTGCAAACAGGATTACGTTCTAATTCATTGTTCCTTCGATCTGCATTGTAAGGTCGGTATCGATCTCTGTTTGATCGGGGCTCCCTATCGATATCTCTTTGAATCCTACCTTCCGATCTATTTGGATAAACGAAACCGGACGGGGCTCCTAACTGATCATCCTCAACTCTGATTTTGGATTGGTACCGATTATGCATATCGGTCGAGGTTACCGCTGGATACTCAATCAAATTCTGCTTCAGTTGACGTGATGCTACCTAACTTCACTCGTTCAGAGCCTGAGTAAAGGCTTGGACAACCCAATCATAGGTAACCAAGGGTAGGACCATGCGTTCCATCTGAAATCAAGATACAAATTCCCTTAGCATTTCATTATCCTTTTGTCTCACTTTGAAGAGGTCCAACTTCCTGGTCGCAACCTTTATTGCTCCGGCGTGTGCCTTTATGAATGAATCATCGAGCATGGCGAAAGAGTCGATGGAATTGGGCGGCAATTTGTGGTACCATATCATTGCCCCCTTCGACAAAGTTTCTCCAAATATTTTCAGCAAAACGGATTCAATCTCATCATCTTCTAAGTCATTTCCCTTTTATTTCGCATGTGTACGAAATTATGTGTTCATTAGGATCGGTGGTCCCTTTGTACTTGGGGATGTCCGGCATACGGATCTTCTTAGGAATGGGCTTCGGAACTGCACTTTGAGGGAAATGCTTTTGCACGAATTTCTTCGAATCCAAACCCTTTTGGATTGGGGGTGCCCTCGGTATTTGGTTCAACTCGTGAGGTGTATGTCTCTACTTTTTGTCATTAACCTCGATTTTCTTTTCACCTGATTCTATCCGTTTCGTGAGCTCCTCGAGCATCTTCATAATGGTGGGATCAGTCCCAGATCCATTATCGTTCAATTTCTCCTATACTGGTTCGACCCTATGAAAAACTTTCTTCGATGTATCGAGTTCGATTCTACTTGATGCCCGATTCTAGAGTTGTACTATTACAGCCTGCTGAGTTTGTAGCATATCAAATATCATTTGAAGGCTAATTCCGCCTTCTTCACCATTTTGTGTGTTCCGATCAGCTGCTCGAGTGTCTCTACGGATGTTGTTTTCGAGGTCGGCGCCTAATCTCCATGAATGGCGACATGAGAACTGACATCAACCGGGTCCACGGCCTGTGGTGCATCGGGATTGATTGGAGGTGCTCCGTTTTTCGGGGCGACTACATGCTCGTTTTCGCCATGAAGACCAAGGCCGGTGTTAGTGTGAGTGGGTACTGCTTGAGAGTTTGACATGTTGATTCCTGAAATCAAAAATACTCACAAGAACAAGCGTAAAAGCAGTGTTATGAAGGCTAAATTATTAAGCAATCACTATTATCCTTAACCCCACGGTGGGCACCAAACTGTTTACCCTAAAACTCGAGTAACAATTAAACTTATAATGTGGTTTTAAGGATACGTGATTTCGCTTAATACCAATTGGTTAATTTAGGGATAAGTGATGAAATTGATAAGAATGTAGAACAAACCAATGATCGGACAGTATCCTCGAGCTTGATAAACCCTCAAGAGTAATAAAGGAAGAACAGTTAAAGAATAATAATTAAAGAGCAATAAGCTGATGAGCAAAAGAAAGAAATATTATATTGCCTTGATCTATATGAATGTGAGAGGGTTTACAAATAATGGGGATCCCTCTTTATATACTAGTGGAATCCTAATTGAGGTACAATTCTAATTACAGTAAAAAAATCATATTAACATCTAATTAACTGCTGTAGATTGATCCGTTCCGAGATTCACGTCGTGATCTCCGATCGGTTACGGATATTTCGCCTTTCCCTTATTGTATTCCGCTCGAAACCGGTCATATCCGATCTCGATCATCGGGGATCTCGATCTCGACGGGTGTCTCGATCTCCAAACTAGGCACCTTGTCTCCGTATTCAGGTCTGATCCTTTACGAGGCTGACCCTCGATTCAGTCCTCTGATCTGGAAATAATGACTTGCCCGATTTTACCCATATACAATTTTATTTTTTGTAATTATCAATATGTATTTTCAATTTAAACAAATTGGATTCGAGTGCAAAAGCAAAACGATAAAGAGTAGTATATTTCCCAAAAAAGAAGTTAAAGGGCAGTATATTACCCATCAAACTTTACTCTTTTGTTGAATTGTACTTACTGTAAAAGACTGAGCCTTTTGACAAAACAACAGCAAAAAATCCCAAGTCCAAGAGCTTAAATTTGTGCAACCCAAATGGAAACTGAGGGAGATGAAGCCTCTCATCAACACTGAAAATGGAGCAAACTCACAAACCACAGTCAATTACCATCCACCTCAAGCAAAGGTTCAGTTTTGCCCGAAGAACTCATCATAGGAATTCTTGTAAGGGTTCAAGTGAATTTCCTTTTACAGTTTAAGTGTGTCTCAAAAGATTGGTTTGGTTTAATATCTAGTCCTGAATTTGTGAAGACCCATGTTAGTTTTTCTGCTAAGGATTACACCCGCCATATATCTATGATGAAATTTGAGAACATTCGTCACAATCTTAAATATTATTCTGTTAAGTCTTTATTTTATGAGCCTGTTACTGAGGCATTACACTTGGATTATCCCATGAATCTGTTCTTGTTTGGGTTCTGTTAATGGTTTGATTTGTCTTTCGAATGGGTTTGAGGGTTTGGTTATGTCAAATCCATATTAGAAAGTTCAAGCAAGTGCCTCACTTTATGCCTACACAGACTTATGAGTACTGTTCCATGTATAGTTTTTGATATGATGAAGTTCCTAATGATTATAAGGTAGTAGATATTTTTAGTAACATCAATAATGGCTGTGTCGAGTCCAAAATATATAGTTTAAAGAGTGATTCTTGGGGAGGAGTTGATGATTTTCAATGCGGAGTGCTATACTGTGGTTGGGCCTAAGTTCGTGAACAAGAAGCTTCATTGGGCTACTACTGGTGGTGATGGTTGGAGCATCATGTCGATTGATTTGGTTGATGAGAAATAGGGAAAAGTGGAGCAGCCCCGCTATGGAGAATGAAATTTTTGTTTGAAGCTTGGAGTGTTGGGAAATAATCTCTCTGTGCTCTGTAATTCTCGGTGAACTCACTCTGATGTGTGGGTTATTAAGGGGTATGGGGTTAAAGAGTCTTAGACAAAACTTTATACTATCAACTATCCTAATGATCCTGAGAACTACGAGCTTTCTCCACCACTTTGTATGTCAAATAAAGGTGAAAGTTTGCTTGTGTTTGAATCAACTTTAGCGATATACAATCCAGAAGAGGACTCAATCAGTTATCTGGAGGTTACTAACATTGATGGCAGTATTGAGGCGGATATCAACATTGAAAGAATAGTTTGTCCAATTTTACAAATGAACATTTAAGGCTGCTAGAACTCAGGTGAATGACAGTCGTATAGCTAACAACTTGTAAGTGTTCCTCTTCATTCATTTTTTGCATGTTTTAAAATTCTGCTTCCTTTTCACATATTGAACAAGACTTTGCATATTTAAGGACCAGCTTTACACCACATGTACTTAGATATCTTGGCGGTCCGTTTTGTTTTAGTATATTTCCAAGGAACAATAACATTGTGCAAGAACTTCTTTGTATCTTGTGTTTGGTGGCTTCTGCATTCTAACTTCTAATTCAAGACATTGGACATTCTTTCTCCTTTCAAGCAGTGGTTTGAGGGCACATGATATATTATAAAGTTTGGATGTTTTTCCTTGCTGCTAATAGCTTACTGTTATTTTTTAAGTCAATCAAAAGGCGAAATCTTCTTTCTCTTTAGTGATACCATTGACTTGGGAGAAGTGAGTTGAAGCATGAAAATTTTTTAGGAAGTGTTTATCTGCTAATAATTTTTAGTGTATCAGGCTCTTCTCCACTAATCATTCTCTCCATTTAGCAAGCTTTGCTGTATGACCGTGGAAGTTAGTGCAGAAGGTCAAAATTCCAACTTAAGTTGCTCGATTCCGGTTGATGACTTTTAAAGGGGAATGTCTTACATATGAGAACCTTATCAAAAGGGGGTTCTCTCTTAGTAGCAGATGCTATATGTGTCTACAACAATCATAAAACTCCTCCCTTTTGTTTTTGCACTGTACAGTCGCAGCAGATTTATGGAGTATGTTCCTCTGTCTTTTTGGAGTGCATTGGATCATGCCCCTTAGCATCTAGGTTTAAGGAGTATCCTTGCATGAAATTACACACTCTCAAATTCTCAATCTTTTTGTGATTTAATCAAATGCACTCAACTCGCGAGCAAACTAGAGGATTTGCATGAAAACTTCTAGTGGTTATGTGTCAATGAGAAATGTACCTTTGACCTGGCAAATACGTTGATGTGCGCTTACTGATCCAAACCAACCTTTAGTGGTTTAAATTTGTATTTACCTCAGAAACTGCCTTCTCAATGAGAACAGCAACTTAATACTCGCATATTGTCAATGATTGCAGGTTGCTGTGGAATCATGCATGTGTACAGGGAAACAAACTAACTAATTGTTGTTTTGGCAATATTTTGGGCAACTCCACTACTACTACTACTACCACCACTATAACTAACTGTATTAGATGCGGTATATTTGCTATACTATTATTACTAGTGTTATACACAAATGTCTGTACTTGCTGTAATAGGTGACCATGAGGGGGCTAGTATGTTATAACACACCTCCAAAATTTTGTTTTTGATTTCTTCAGTGAGAACTCTTAAGGTACCATGTTTTGTAGAAGAGTCGTGGTTTGTAAAATCTATGATGCTACTTAGTTATATATAGTAGTACTATCTGCTTAAGCCAAACCAGAAAAAGGAGGAAGAAAAGCTCATACATTCAAGGACAAGGTGAAAACTTCTCTATATGCACAGGATCATATATGGTTATTATGTATCCACATTGAATACACTAAGCTCTTGAGTTTTGTAAAGATTCTACCTGCTGTATAAAATTCAGCTAACTGTATAGAAAGAAAACTTTTCTAATTAAGACAAAGCATGAAACTTCTATGCTCTACAAAATCTGAAGTTTCATATAATACATCTCAAATAAATTACGTATAAAACTTGTAGTTAAGAACCAACGTATTTGATGTTTGGCTATAATTCTTTATTTTTAGTGCATTGTTTAACTTACATTTTGGTGTTTAATGTTAATATATGCGGCATTTGAGCTTAATGAAATCCTACTCGGCTTTGGACTTGGAGACTCCGGCCCTAGCCTATAAATTATACTATATTATAAGCATGAAGATCAAAAGTTGAATGTGAAAGACTAAAATAAACCTTATAAACTTAAGTGAGTATGATACCCTTCAAAAAATTATACCTTCATAAATAAGTATAAAACATTTTGGTTCCCTCAACCTTTTGCAATTAATATATCAAAGTTCTTGTATAATTTTGCATAACTATGAAAAAACATTCTTTTTGTTATGTTTTTGTTATTGTCAGTCGCTTCTTACTTAATTGTTCACAAAAAATTTGACAAACATTTAATTCTTCCATTCTTTAAAAAAAAAATATCATGTACAAATAAGTATTAGTTTCTCTTTTTAGTTGTTGCACGGATCATTTCGCAGAAACATAAAAATGGAACGACTTTAAGAACAATATCTACAAAGAAATATTATGTGAAATATACGGTCATATTATATGTTTATAACTCATAACAACTAATTAAATTTATGTAATTATAAAACACATTTGTCTAACTAAATATAATTATTGATCTTCGCAAAGCTATTGATCATGCCCAACTCTAGTCCTAAAAAGGATAAGCGGTCACTGCAAATATAATTTGGTCTAAAAGTCCAGAGTCGAATCCCACAGAGAACTAAGGTTTAGCTACCAGTGTTCACTATCACCAAGAAGCCAAGTTTGAACAATTCATAAGTTATAAATATAAAGATTCGTATACCTAACTAATTAACTAACAAATTAAAGGAGTGAATTAACAACTAAGATACTAAGCATTGGAGACAAGATTAAGGAGGTCTAGAGTTATGATTTCCCCAATTATCGGAATACTTCCCGCTACATCTCCTATAATTTTGCCTAATTATTCTTTATTGATCGTGAGCACTTCAGGTTTCGTAATTTTCTCCCGAGCAACTACAAAAATTTACTAGATATATTCTCCCGAATTACGCTAGCTGGCACAATCTTACCGCTCACTACGACCATGTCAAGGCTTTGTTATTCCTAAACCCATCTTTAAACCTGCCATATTGATTCCTCATAAACGTTAGGAGTGACGACATTCAACAACTACCTAAATATGTACCATTTCTCATGCAATACATAATAAATTGGCACAATCAATTGATGGTCATTCAATCAACAGAAATAAGCACGTAGTTGAACAAGTAAAGAAATTCAAAGGCTAAATTATATTCAAATTTAACAAGAATTCATCCTCCAAAAGGTTCCATCGAAACCAAAAATAATAAATTAACTACTCATAGTAGTATGTGAAAATACAATATTTAAATTCATAACCAACAATAAAAAATAGTAAGAAGAAAGGAAAAACTCGTGGTTGGATCTTCCTCTTTGTTCCTAGTGTATTCTTGCCTCCAAGGGTATTGTGTAACCCTAAAGTAGTGTCTCCTCTCTTAAATTTGTATTTTAGGATGTATTTATATCACTTAGGGTTGATGAGGGACAGAACTTTTCAATCCAACTTCGGATGGGAGAAGCTAGAGGGCGCGCCTGCCTTCGTGCAGCGCACGGCCATAGACGCGGATGCAGCTTTTACAATTTTCCAGTTCGAAAAGCGATTCGTGTCTTCGCTTCGCTATTTTGTGCCTTCATTTTTCTCCTTTTTTGCGTCCGTTTTCATTCCACGCACGAACTTGGACGAGCTCCCAATTCTTTCCATCTCTTCTTTTTTTGTCGAATTGTTATCTTGTGATCATTTATTATCCGAACTCGCTCCTACACATAATGAGCATATTTCACTTCAAAAACTACGTAAACTCCTGTGATTCACACAAGAATTAATATGCAAATATATTCAAAAATATGCACTTTTCATCATTTATCCTCACCCCACTCTTAAACTCTTGCTCGTCCTCGAGCAACTTAAAATTAAGCGCATACGCAAGAAATACCTTTCAAAACATAGTCAAGCATCACACCAATAACAATGGTTTATATCAACATTTAGAACCCAACATATGCACTCTTCATACATTTTCTCAAGTTCTAAACTCATACCAAGATTGTTTAAAAAATTTGTGTGACTCTTCTAACATCCTAGCCTCAAAAATTGGCTCCACTACATTCCTCTTTATGACTCGCTTCTTGTGCAAACTAAAGATACGAATTCTTTACCAATACATTGTAAAGCATGTGCCTTCACTAACAAAACAAAGAGAGTAATCAGTCCTCACACTCAAATATGAATTCAAGTATAATTTAAGGACTCACAAAATAAAATAATTCAGTCACTCTCGCAAAGAAACTCATGTGCCCCCACAGCTCGTACCATACGCTTGCCCATAATATAAGTCTCTACTAATTTAAGCTCGCAAAGTATAGGATCAAATAAGTCTTCATGGGTTGCAATGTAGGCTAAGGAACGGGTAGGATAGATATGGATAATAGTGACTAACCTTCCTAAGCACTTTTAATACAATACACTTTAACTTTTAAGCACATCCTCTTTATGATCACTCAACATATCGCTACGACACCGTAAATAACATAGCTCATTGACTTTAAGTACATCTACATAAGCACTAGCACATATCAAAAAAAATTAGAGGGATTTTTTATTTTGTATTTTCTTTTTCTTTCTTTCTTTTTCAAAATCTTTTCAACACCCTCCATAAATTGGTATTTCCAGCTAGTGGCTCTCTCAATACACACATGCACCTTTTGGCCTTTCTAAGGTTTCACTCAAAAACTACCCAATCTCTTTTTTTCTCTTATAGTGACTAAAGTGCTTTCTGAGGTAAAGGTTCAACAAGATATAATTAAGAACAAAAAGGATTCGTCTTGTAATGTTGGTACCAAAGAAAAGGTTTACAGGCTCAAATAGGCTGACAAAGGATAATTTTTATCAGTGGTAGGAAAATAGACTGAAAGATCAATCAAAGAAGCACCTATATCATTTCTTAAGCTCACAAGACTTAATCATATCGCTTTGACTCACACACGGGGCAAGTTCTAGACTAACGAGGGATGGCACAAAGTACAACCAAAATCTCACCTCACATAATACACATGACTTACTCAGGACAACTCAGACCCGACTCTCAAGTTAAAGCAACTAGCACAGTCATCATATAGACCAAACACTAGGAAGTAACAACAAGAGTCAATAGACGAGTCCAAGCGTCAAAATAAACACATATACTCTCAAGGCATATAGTCATAAGAATAAAGAAGAAAGTACTCAGTGCGAATGCTCCAGCTCTAAGCCCCAACATAAAACATGTCAAAATCATAGATACTTAAGTTCTTCCCATTCCATTATCAGTTGGAAAAAAAATCTTTTTGTATTTTTATTTAGACTTTAAACTCTTAAAAAAACTATCTAGGAAATCCGTCCTTGGAAAAAGTCTAAAACTTTTTGAAAATTCTACTTAAAAAATTACTATGCAATTCAAAGAGTCATCCCTTGGAAAAGAACCGTGGTCATAAGAAAAACCAAGAGAGATTATTTCTACCTAATTTTTTTCAACAAATATAAAATAACAAAACTAAACTAGCATAGGAATACACCCAAACAGTCTCTTTAGCCCACACTTAAAATTGTGCATTGTCCCCAATGCACACCCATAAATACAAAAAAGAGTAAAATAAACTCCCTAATAGGCCATAGGCCAAAGCATTAGCAGCTCATGGGGTACCCAGACTTATCTCATACTTGATTCTTTGTGCAGGCACCCCACACTTAGTTCTCACCATCTCACGTGCTTTGCTTTCTTCCAACGGCTTTGCTTCCCATGCTCCTAGAAAATAAAAAAATGACACTACAAAAAAAAGTATAATAAAAAAAATTAAAAAAAAAAAGATAAAGTCAGGTTGCCTCCCAACAAGCGCCTGATTTAACGTCACGGCACGACGTGAAAAACTTTCTGCCTCCACCTCGGGCTTATGAATTGAACCCCAAGTTTTGCTTCAAGCTTATAATTATGCTCCTGGGGCGATACAAGTTCTTGCGAGCCAAAAATTAAATAATTTCTCATGCACTTTTTTGCTCTCGACCGAGGAGTATCACCTTGCCTAGACGGCCTTGAAACCTTCAAAATATAAGGCTCATCTCCTCTTCCGTTGACTTCTTTGTATGCTCATAAAGATCTATTTTCATTTCACCATCAGAACACAAGGTAGAGAAGTGTTTGGAATGATGTCCAACACGCTCAAATACATGAACTTCAAGATTTTCAATTCCCTCAACACCA
The DNA here is from genome assembly GCF_000715075.1 of Nicotiana tabacum. Taxonomy (NCBI): domain Eukaryota; kingdom Viridiplantae; phylum Streptophyta; class Magnoliopsida; order Solanales; family Solanaceae; genus Nicotiana; species Nicotiana tabacum. The sequence goes on along the minus strand of NC_134099.1, from coordinate 47,483,696 downwards.
TTCATACTAGAGTCAAAGAAATATATATCTTTAATGTCCTTGGTTGACTCTAGTATCTCTTCTACAACATCGGCATCATCAAATTCTAGTTTGACAGATTGTTGGTGTTCTACTAGGGACCATTCTATTGGCACCTCAATTTCATACTGTGTATTACTGAGGAGTTGGTTATTGTACATGCCGAGCGGTATGGTTATCAGTTAAGTTATTATTATTGCAGTTAGTTGTGAGTTTTACTTATGTTCCTATTATTTCCGTAAATACTTAGGCTTACCTAGTCGTAGATAATGCTGCTTGGTGGGTCAGGCCTGAATCGGACCGGACCGGGCCCGCGGTCCTAACGGGCCTGGTGGGCCGGGCCTGGTGGTCTTGAGAAGCCCGTGACGGGCCGGTCCTGGTGGTCCTGAGAAGCCCGTGACGGGCCGGTCTTCATATATTAGCCCATGAGCCCGGGACCGTCAGCCGGGCCTGGCGGGCCTAACAGGCCCAACGACTATTTTTTTTTTAAAAAAAAATTGTTTTTAAAATTCTCCAACGACCATATTTAAAATCTAGCCGTTTGGGCTGACAATTTGACCGTTTTTAAGTTTAGAAAATGCCCATTTGGCCCCCAAACTTTATTTTGGCCCCCAAACTTTATATAATTACACTTTTCCTCATTTCTCAACTATAAATACCCCCTCATTCTTTCATTTTTATTCACCAATTCATCAATATCTCTCAATCTCTCTACTACAATTACTTAATTTATTGTTGAAATTTCGTGAAAAATTGTGAAGTTGTTGAATTGAAGTTTTCAAGTGTTCAACGATTTTCAATTTTCAAGAAGTTGTTCGGCAATCCGGTAAACTCTTTTCAACTCTTACGTTTTAAGAATATATTTTTGTGTGGTTTAGTTTGCATAATTATAATTAATATGGCATTTTCTTTGAAAAAAATGTTTGGTAAAGGAAAAGATAAAACCGGTGAAAGTAGTGGCCAACCAACTACCCTTCCCTCGGCTCCCCGACCTAGAAAAGATAAGCAAGTTGAAAGTAGTCGCCAACCTAGACGTCCTCCTCCTTCTGTAATTCTTGATAGTGATCACCCTTGTTTTCAATTTACCGATAGTGAATTTTGCCATAATGTTGCACCAGGTGAAAGATTAGATGATGAAATTATGAATGCTCTTTATCCTAATGAAATTATCTTAGAAAACAATGAGAAAAATGAGGATGATGATGAAACCCAACCACCGGATTTAGATGATGCACCTACTAGTCCTCTTAATAACCCAACTGATGCACCGGCCGACCCACCTGTAGAAACTCCTACTTTTAATAGAGAACCTGCTAAACGCCTAGAAACATTATTAGTTTGGAATTTTTTTACTCAAGTAAGAGAACAAAATAAGGCTAAGTGTAAAACTTGTGGGAAATTAATGGCGCATAAATATACTGGAGACCGTAGCGGCATGGGTAGTTTGACTAGGCACAAAAAAACACACCCTAGAGATAAGGCTAGATTTTTACAAATGAAAGCGCAGCTAGAGGGGACAAGTGTAGATTCTGCGGTTAACCCTAGTACAGGTTCAAATCTAGTTCAACCAGGAATTAACACTGTCACCAGAGGTATTTTATATTACGATCCAAATAGAGATCGTGAAGAATTAGCAAAGATGATTACTGTTATGTGCTTACCTTATACTTTTGCTTCTAATCCTAATTAGGTTCATTATATTAGAAGAGTTTTTAATCCTACTTATAAAGGTTGGCCTCGCGCAACAGTTGATATTTATAAATTCAAACATGAATATGAACAATATTTGCGGTATTTATTTACTCATATACCTAATCGGATTTCTATTACTACTGATATTGGTAGAAGTGGTAATGATTGTGATTATCTAACTGTTACAAGTCATTGGATAGATGAGGAATGGACAATGCAAAAACGCATAATTGCGTATAGAATAATTAATTCACGTCACACAGGTAAGTTTATAGCTAACACTGTTGCAGATATTTGTAGATATTTTTGCTTTAGCGATAAAATAATGGCAATTTCTATGGATAATGCTTCTAGTAACACTAGTGCTATAGGCATGCTTACAACAACACTAAATCCTGCATTTACTAATATTTTCCATGTTAGATGTATTTATCATATTTATCATTTAATTGTCGGTGATGGTATGCGAATTTTAAACATAGAAATTGAAAAGTTTAGAATGACTCTTAATTGGCTTTTTTATTCAAACCGTAGAAGTAGACTTAGAGAGTATTTTAAAAAATGTGATGAATATGGCCTTAGAGAAAGAAAGGTTCCTAAACCTTGCCCGACTAGATGGAATTGTATGTACGAAAGTTTAGTAGTTGCATATGAATATAGAAACCCAATTAATGCAACGTTTAATTCTCGGGTAGGTGGTGAGGATGATGATGAAATGCTTACTACTCAAGATTGGACAAATGTTAAAATTCTTTTAGATTTTTTAGAACATTTTCAAATTGCTACAAATGCATTTTCTGGGCAATATTATCCTACTATTTCAAACTGTTTAGTTTATATTGCAGCACTATCTGATTTGTTTGTTGAATTTGGTGAGGGTGGGGACATTTATGAACTTGCTATAAATGAAATGAAACAAAAGTTTAAAAAATATTTTTTTCCTATCCCTCCTATTTATGGTCTTGCTGCAATGTTAAATCCTACAATGAAATTGGGAGGTCCTCATTTTTGGTATTCAAATATTTATAAGGCTTTAGATCTTTCAAATGAGGAAGTTGCTACACTTGCAGATGCAAAAGCCTCAATTAAAATTAATGCTCAAACAGTTTATAATGCTTATCAACTTGCCTTAGAGCATGCTAGGCCAACTATTCCAACCCCTACTTCGTCTAGCTCACAATCGTCTAAAAGAGCTGCGGGCTTAAAAGCTCTTAAATCTTGGATGAAGTTCAGGGGTTCTCAAGGTGATAATTATGATGAAACTTCACATCTAAATGAGCTTCAAGTTTATTTGTCTCAGGGACTTGAAAAGGAGAATCCAGACGGCTCTTTTGATCTTTTGGAATGGTGGAAGGCAAGGGAAAAACATTTTCCGGTTCTTGCAAGGATGGCTCGGGATATTTTATCAATTCAAGCTTCAACTATTGCATCAGAGAGCGCTTTCAGTCAAGCAAGACTGCAAATAGGTGATCATAGAGCGTCTATGAGGGATAGCTTGGAAAAATCAGTACTGTTTAGAGATTGGATCCACTCGGAAAGAAGAAACTTTGGAATTGCAGAATCACAACCGGCGATAGATGAAGCTTATGAAGAAATGATAGCGAAACTTGCGGAGGATTCGGATTCGCCCCGAACTGGTGATGAACAAGCTTCTTTTCCACCACCACCAACGCAACCTCCTCCGAACCTTGAAGGATTTATGAGATTGTTAGAGATAATACATAGACTAATATGTAACTTGTATTTTGGCACATCTTCCTTAGTTTTTTTTTCCTTCTAATGGTGGTATTAGTACCTTGTTGTGCTCATTCCATTGGGGGAAGGAAGACTAAGAAAGATATGTCATTTTTGGTAATAAAAATTATAAGACATACCCTTGAATATCTTTTCGCAATATTTCTTTGTCTTTACTTGGAATTATTTATAAGCTACAATATATATATAACATAACATACAATATATACTACAAGAAAATATATAAGAGAATATATATACATAAGATACAATATATACTACAAAAAAATATATAAGAGAATATATATACATAACATACAATATATACTACAAGAAAATATATAAGTAATAAGTTATAATATATATACATAAGATACAATATATATACTACAAGAAAATATATAAGAGAATATATATACATAACATACAATATATACTACAAGAAAATATATAAGTAATAAGTTATAATATATATACATAAGATACAATATATATACTACAAGACAATATATTATGCATGACAATTTAGTGTTTTACTATTGTTTTGTTATTTTTCTTTTTCGTCAAGCACTTTAATAATTAGATCTACATATATACTATATAATATAGCCATGATGCTACAAGAAATTGCCTTAAAAAAAACTCGCTAGGTCCGCGAAGCCCACGAGCCCGGCCCGTTTAGCCCAGGACCATATGGGCTTAGGCCCGTCACGGGCCGGTTCCACCCGTTGAGCCCACGAAGCCCGGCCCGTTTCGCCCACGAAGCCTGGCCCGTTTGGCCCACGAAGGCCCGGGCCCGGCCCAGAATACAGCCCTAGTCGTAGAGACTAGGTGCCGTCACGATATCTTACGGAAGGGTAAATTAGGTCGTGACAAGTTGGTATCAGAGCTCAAGGTTTATAGGTATCGTGAGTCACAAGCCAATTTATTTAAAGTCTCGCGGATCGGTACAAAGACGTCTGTACTTATGTTTGGGAGGCTATGGAACTGTTAGGAAAGTTACACTTCTTTGATTTCCTTGTCATGCAAAAATTTGTTGACTTCGAAATTCTAAACTTCTTTCTTCTATTCTCTCACAGATGGTGAGGATATGACAACCAGAGATGAACAGGCACCCGCGCCCCCTTCTAGAGCCGCCAGAGGCCGAGGATAACCACGTGGTGCAGCTAGAGCACCCGTACGAGCTGCCCTAGAGGATCCACCAGTAGCTCCAATCGGAGCACATGCGCCTGAGATGCCTACTATTACTGCACCAGCTCTTCAGGAGACCCTTGCACAGTTCATGAGCATGTTCAGTACTCTAGCTTAGGCATGTTTGATTCCCCTTGCTCCTGCCATATCTCAGTCCGAGGAAGGAGCACAGACTCCCGCCGCCCACACCCCAGAGCAGCGGGTTCAGGTCGATCAGATTCCAGAGGTTATATCGGTGCCACATGTATCCCCAGTTCAACCCGAGGGTAGGGCAGCAAAATCAGAGGAGGAGGAGCGTAGGCTCGAGAGGTACAAGAAGTACCACCCTCCTACCTTCAGTGGTTTGGCGACAAAGGATGCTCCAGGCTTTCTATAGGAGTGTCATCGTATCCTTCGTACTATGGGCATAGCAGAGCCGAGTAGGGTTTCTGTCACTACGTTTTAGCTTAGAGGAGCAGCCTATCAGTGGTGGCGTGCTTATGAATTGGACAATCCAGCCGAGGCAGCTTCACTTACATGGACTCAATTCTCGAATATGTTTTTGAGGGAGTATGTTCCCTAGAGCCTCAAAGATGCATGGCGTCGAGTTTGAGCAGTTGAGCCAGGGTGCTATGACTGTGTCAGAGTATGCAGTTTGTTTCGGTGATTTGGCTAAACATGCACCGGCTTTGGTTTCTACAGTTCGAGAGAGGGTCTGTCGGTTTATTGAGGGACTCCATCCCAGCATCAGTACTAGCATGGCCCAGGAGTTAGAGATGGATGTCTCGTACCAACAGGTTGTGAGTATTGCTAGGAGAGTGGGGGGCATGCTTGCTCGGGAAAGAGAGACCAAGAGGTCTCGAGAAACTGGTTCTTATTCTGGTGCTCGTGCCCCAATTGCAGTTCGACATGGTAGGGGCTATGTGTGTCACCCCGTTCATTCAACTCTTCCAACTGCCAATGGTATTCCGGCTACTTCTAGGCATCATAAGACGTATGATACACCTCCAGTATCAAGTGTGCCTCCTGCACGGGGTGTTTCCAGCGGTCAGTCCAGCAGACCTGGCTAGAGCCAGCCACAGCAGCCACGCCCTCTCAGAGCTTGTTTTGAGTGTGGAAACACTCTCCATATGGTAAGGGATTGCCCAGACTTAGGAGGGGTTCACCTCCATATACTTCTCAACCACAGCGTGCTCCATAGGGTCCTCATGCTATGATTACAGCACCAACTACCACTCAACCTACTCAACCAGCTTGAGGTGGAGGTCGGGGAGGTAGAAGTCGCCCTAGAGGGGGAGGTCAGGTCAGATACTATGTCCTTCCTGCTTGTACAGAGGCAGTTTCTTCCAACTCTATCATTATAGGTATTGTTCCGGTCTGTCATAGAGATGTGTTGGTTCTATTCGATCCAGGCACCTCTTATTCCTATATGTCATTTTATTTTGCTCCGTATTTGGGTGTATCCTGTTATTCTATGAGTTCTCCTATTTATATGTCGACACCCGTAGAAGATTCTATTGTTGCTAACCGAGTGTATCGGTCGTGTTTGGTTATTATTAGTAGTTAGAGACCAGAGCCGATTTATTATTGCTCAGTATGGTAGATTTTGATATTATATTGGGCATGGACTGGTTGTTTCCCTATTATGCTATTCTTGATTGTCACACCAAGACCGTGACGCTGGCTATGCCAGTCTTACCGCAGTTAGAGTGGGAGGGTACCTTAGATTACACTCCCAGTAGAGTTATTTCATTTCTTAAGGCTCAACGAATGGTTGAGAAGGGGTGTGACGCATATCTAGCTTATGTGAGAGACGTTAGTATTGATACCCCTGCAGTTGAGTTAGTTCAAGTAGTGAGGGATTTCCTTGATGTGTTTCCAATGGATCTTCCGGGCATGCCGCCCGACAGAGATATCGACTTTGGTATTGATTTGTTTCCGGGCACTCAGACCATCTTTATTCCTCCCTATTATATGGCTCCTCCTGGGTTGAAAGAGTTGAAGGAACAATTATAGGAATTGCTTGATAAGGGCTTCATTCAGTCCAGTGTGTCACCTTGGGGCGCTCCTGTCTTGTTTGTAAAGAAAAAGGGTGGTTCTATGCGTATGTGCATTGATTCGCCAGTTGAAAAACGTTATAGTGAAGAATAGGTATCCTTTTTCTTGTATTGATGACTTATTTGATCAGTTACAGGGTGCTAGAGTTTTTTCCAAGATAAATTTGCGTTCAGGCTATCATCAATTGAAGATTCCGGAGCCAGATATCTCGAAGACTGCTTTCAAGACTTGGTATGGTCATTACGAGTTCCTTGTGATGTCATTTGGGCTAACCATTTCCCCAGCAGCATTTATGCATTTGATGCTCAGTGTATTTTAGCCATATTTTGACTCATTCATCATTGTGTTTATTGACAACATTCTAGTGTACTCCCGGAGTCGGGAGGATCATGAGCAGCACTTGAGGACTGTGCTTCAGACCTTGAGAGAGAAGAAATTATATTCAAAGTTCTCAAAATATGAGTTCTGGTTAGATTCTGCGGCATTTTGGGTCACGTAGTGTCGAGTGAGGGGATCAAGGTTGATCCAAAGAAGGTGGAAGTAGTGCAGAGTTGGCCCAGACCGCTCTCAGCTACAGAGATCCGGAGCTTTCTTGGCTTGGCGGGGTATTAGCGTCAATTTATTGAGGGATTTTCATATATTGCAACACCTATGACCAGGCTGACCCAGAAGGGTGCTCCATTCAGGTGGATAGAGAAGTGAGAGGAGAGCTTTCAAAAGCTTAAGACAGCTTTGACTACAGCCCCAGTATTGGTATTACCTACAGGTTCGGGGTCTTATACTGTTTATTAATGCATCGCGGATTAGTCTCGGTGCGGTGTTGATGCTGGACCATAAGGTGATTGCCTATGCGTACGGACAACTGAAGGTGCATGAAAAGAACTATCATGTCCACGACCTTGAGTTAGCAGCTATTGTTCATGCCTTGAAGATTTTGAGGCACTATTTGGGTGTCCTTTGTGAGATCTACACTGATCACAAGAGTTTTCAGCATCTGTTCAAGCAAAAGGATCTTAACTTGCGTCAGCGGAGGTTGTGAGCACATGATTTTTGCCCTATGTGAAATACTCCTACAAATTAAAGAAATAGTTTTTTTCCAATTGTTTGCAATTTTATATGATTTTTGTTAATTGTTTGCATTTCTTTGCATGTTTACTTTTATTAAAATCATGAAAAATACCATGCACTGCATTTAGATTTTTGTTCACATTTTAGGATTAATTAATTAATTAATTAGTTGCTTTATTAAAAAGGAAAATCACAAAAATAACTCATTTTTACATTCTTAGCTTTAAATTTTGGATTATTAAGTTTTCTCTTTTAATTTAGTATCAACTAATTTTTATAAATATTACGGTTAGATAATTAGCTTAATTTCACATTTTGAATTAATTTAGGAACTTAATTTTAGATTTTTTTAAATTAATTAAAGAAAGAAAAGAAAACAAAAAGAGAAAAGGAAATTGGAAAAGGCTGGTTTTAAATTGAATTGGGCCACACATTTTAAAAGCCGAAATTTTCCCCCAACCAGCCCAAACTGGGTTGACCCAACCCGACCCAACACCCAATCCCAAAGAAACCAAAAGAGAAATCCTCCATTCCAACACCCCATTCCCGATGCCTCTCCCTCACCACCCTTACCCATCTTGCTCACTTACACAGACGATAAACACACACACGTACACGAACGAAAAATGGGCATAAATAAAAGAATCTGAATAAATTTCGAGCAAATTTTGATAGAAAAGAAGAGCTCAAATCTAAATTTCATCTTTAGCTAACACTAAACGACACTCTATTTCCGCCATGAACGAGCACCCCCAAGAGAAAAGCTAGTCGCTGCTCTATTTAGTCGCTGAAGTAGTGTTCTTGGGGATGACTGTCTCACGCTGACGTGGCTTCGTTTGTGTGTGCTTTCGTCGGAAAATGCTTTTTCAACGATTTGCTATGCTCTACTGCCCCATTTATTAGTTTCCGGCTATGTTGTACTTTGGTTGAGTTTTTTTTAGCAATTTGCATCTTTTGTTGTGTTCCCGTAGTTCTTTTTGGAAATACTGTCCTTTGCTTATTTGAGACCATCTTCAGTCATTGTTTGACGTTTTAAATTCGGGCGAGTTCCGAGTTCGTCGAATGTCGTAGTCAAGGTTTCCGTCGCTAGGCTTCTCGATTATCTGGGCTTTAAGATTTGTTTGTGAGCTTGAAAAGGCATGGTTTACTATTGATTTCAACTAAATCTGGATTCGCCGAACTCCTCATGTTTCTTCTTTGGCCTTTATTTGGCATTTCTGCTGTAATTCTACATCTTAGTGTTGGTTTTCCGAAATGGTTTGGAGTTGAAATGGGTGTTCGATCGTTAGAGCTGTCGTTCGAGGTGCGACCCATCATTTTTGTTCGGAATGGATTCGCTGTTTCAAACTTCATTTGTGAGGTCCGATTCTTTTAACTCTTTGTTCTTTCTGTTTTCTTCTAGACTTGAAATGTTATGTATGGCGTATGATTTTGAGATTTATGACTTCTGTTTGTTTAGTTTTGTTCATATCAGTTGGTTAAAATTTACATGTATTATGTTTGGTTGATTTTGTTCATATAAGTTGGTTAAGATTTACATGAATTATATGTTGTTGAACAATATAGCCCGAAGAAAGTTAAAGTTTGGACTTAGTTCAATTGTAGAAGAGAAATTGTTTCTTTTGGTGTTACTAAAGTTAAAGAATATTTGAATATTGAATAGATGGTATATAATTTCATCTCTTCCAAATAATGAATCGTTAGGAGCATGCCTAGGCCGTTATTAAACATGAACTTTCGTAGCTTGCTTCAGGCGCGATTTATAATAAATTATCGTGACTATGAGTACGGTTCCCGTGACGTAGTTGTGATACACAATTATAAAATCCGGGGGTATATTTATGTGACCCGGCCACAATTTAATCTTATTAATAAAGTGAACATGTTGTAGATCATGGGTACAGTTCTCGTGACGCGATTCGCAATGTGTAATAAAATAAATATTAGTATAATAATTGGATTATTAAAAGCGGTTTAAAAGGAATAGAAATGCGCATAGGTTTCAAAAATGTTTTAAAATCAAATAAATAGGCCAATAATAATAGTTGAGCGACCGTGCTAAAACCACGGAACCCGGAAATGCCTAACACCTTCTCTCGGGTTAACAGAATTCCTTACCCGGATTTTTGTGTTTGCGGATTGTAAAACAGAGTCAATCTTTCCTCGATTCGGAACTTGAACCGGTGACTTGGGACACCATAAATTATCCCAAGTGGAGACTCTGAATTTTAAATAAATAATTCCATTTCGATTGTTACTTAAATTGGAAAAAACTCTCTTATACCCTATTCGGGGTAGAAAAAGGAGGTGTGACAGCTCTGGCGACTCTGCTGGGGACAAGAACCCAAAACTTCTAGTTCAGGGTTCAAGAATTCGAGCTTAGAATAATTGTTATATTTGGCTTTTATTTTATTATCTGGTTTTATTACATGTTTGGGCCTAGTGTGCTAAATGATGTTTTTTACCGCTTTGATAATATTTGAACTGTATATAAACTGCTACGAAACCCTTTTTTTTCTCCTCTCCGGGGATGTGCACGCTGGCGTGACTCCTCTTCTGTTAGTGTCATACCTTAAATTAGGAAGAGGATCAGACAAGTTACAAAGCCGGATGGCCTTTTGGTTCCCGGTACGTAGCCTCCCCTCGGCTCGAGTTGTCCGCTCGGGTACACAAGTCTAGAACAACATACCCAGGTTTTGAACTTAGAATAACTCAGCCTCATGTCAGATCCCTAGTAGGAACGTTTGTTTGTATCACGTACATCTGACTTTGGGAACTCAACATAGGGGTTGGGTCCGTCTAGGACAGGTGTGCCCAAAAATAAAAGACCATCCTGATGCATCTTATGAGCTACATGTTGCAATTTTCAAGGGTAAAAAGGTCATTTGGAGAACCAATGCTAGCTGAGGGCAAATGAAAAAAGAAAAAAAGAGTGTGAAGTAGGGCCCGATTATATTTTCTGTCACATTTTTGTTAAGAAAAAAAGCATGAAAAATTCAAAAAAGATTTTGCACTTTTTCATCATTTTCCGAAAATCAAAAAATCAAAAAAAGGGAAAAGAAAATCCAAAAAGAGTTTACATGTTTCATCATTTTTCAAAAAAAAAGACAAAAAAAAGAGAGACATATTTTCTCTAAATTAGTTGCTTTTTTTAATTCTCGCCCGTATCCAGTTTGTCCGAACTACGCATACCTGATTCTCGTCTTTTGGGGCGTGATACGTAGGCAACCCACATAGGGTCCAGTCTTCCTAGTGAATTTAGGTTCTTGGCGTCGCGGGGTCTTAGCCAAATCTTGCATTTTTAGCCACTTTTAGCCACATAGGTTAATTTTAGAAAAATAGTCGCAACCATATCTTGCATGTGTCTAGTAGGGAATGTTATTGTCTCACATAATGTTGGTTTAAGTTTTCTCATACAGGTGTGGATCTACTTACTGGAGTTTGAGCATGACAGATACTCCAAGACCACTGCATTCAGGAGCTGCCCGAGGAGCCTTTTTATGTTTTTGAGTCTATTGTTCATGTTTTACTTTCTAGTCATGTATAGTAGTATTCAGTCTTTTAGGTGATGTTAGAGTTTGTAATAGCCTAGTTAAATTTGCCGAGTCTTTTGTTACTGTATTTCTTATTTTGTATTTGGAAATGTGTTACAAGTCAAAAATCCAAAAAAAAAAAAGAAGAAATTTTGTGTTATTATATTTCCGTTAGAATTTTCATTAGAAATACTACTCCTAGAAATTTAAAAAAACAAAAAAATTTGAGGTGGTTTTTTCTTTAGGCAATTAATAGCTAGAACTTAAAATAAAAAATTGCTTTTATACTTCCTTTTAGTAAATTAAGACTAAAAATTCAAAAAAAAAAGAATTTTCTTTTAGTACCTCTTTAAAAGTTTTCTTTAAGATATTAGTTCCAAAAATTCAAAAAAGATTTTCTTTTAAGGTTTTTCTTTGGGAAATTAATGAAAAATGAAAAAAAATTCTTTTTATTTTCATTAGAACTTTAGGATATTGTACATAGAAGAAAAAAAATACTTTATCTTTGGTTTATCTTTAGAGTTTCTCCCTTAGATAATCAAAACTGAAATCCAAAAATATTTTTTATCTTTTTCATTTCTTGGTTCGAAATCTTTTTTTAAGGATGTCAAACGAAAATTCAAAATATTTTTCTTTGGTTCATTCTTTAGATTTTCTTCCTAAAAAAAGGACTCAAAAATATTTTTCTCTTCTAGGGTTTTTTCCTTAATAATTTCTCATAGAGTATTTATTTCAAAAAGAAAAAAAGAGAGAAAAAAATACATGCTCGTTAAGCTTGAGTTTAGAATAGGTTATAGAACATTCAATCTAGAAAATTCAAAAAAAAAAAGATTTGCTTCTTTTGTTTCTCTTTTCTCATCAGAGTAGTCACTAAGGTAAAAAGAAAAAGAAAAAGAGAACGTTAGTTTGTTTACTTTATTCCCGATCTTCCCGAACTACGCAAAGATTTGATTCATGCGGCGTCATGATACATATGCAACCTACATAGGGTTCGATCGAATCATTTATTTTTTTACTAATAAAAAAGAAAAAAAGGGAAACAAAAAAAGAGAAAGAAAAAAAAAAGAGATGAAATTATGGGATGCGAGAATGAGAGGAAAGAAAAGAGTGATAATTAGAAAAAAAAAAGGAAGGAAAATGAGCCAAGAAGTGCTATAAAAGAAAGAAAAGAGGAGATTGAAATGAACAAAATTGGGATGATGCCAAGTGACCTTGTGACCCTCGAAGTCATTCTAGAACCGTTATTTGTTGCTAGGTGCATTGCATGCAATGTGATATTTTTAGTTGTTAAATGCCCTAATGCTAACAGGATGACCCCATTTTGCTCCTTTTGTTATCTTCATAAGAATAAGGGTGGTTGGTTTGTGGTTTTTAAGTAACCTATCCATATAACACAAGGTCAAAGAGCAAGGTAGCCATGACTAGCAAAGACTTGGGCACAAGAGTTGTTGACCCGTCAAGGGAGTTTGTGGAGTCGGAGTCTAAATTGAAAGGGGAGGTCCAAATGCTGAAACAGCAAATGGCAGAAATGTATCAGTCTTGGATCAGGGGGCATCCTCCACCTTCATTCCCCACTAACTACACCGAAAACCCTACAACTATCCCACCACTATCACAAGTCCAGGTTTCCACTGCTGTTGATATCTCCCCATAACCTTTTCATACTTCACCCCTCAAAAGCACATCATATCTCATTCCTTTGGCCACTCATGCTCTTGTAGCTCCTCCTCCAGCTATTTTTCCTCGATCCTCTGACGAGACTATGTTCAAAGTTCCTGATGCCCAACACTATGCTCCAGAACCAACTTCTAAGGTTTCAGATCCCTACACTCACGCTACTCATTTTGAGCCTCCCGGTGAAGCTGAAAAGCCTGCTAAGACAGTGGAGCAAGATAAGATATCCAGGAAGGTGAAAATCTTGGAGCAGTCTTTAAGAAACATGCAAGGGATAGGGAGACAGATGAGCGTGGCTTACAAAGACTTATGCTTGTTTCCTGACATCCAACTGCCTGCTGGTTTAAAGATGCCGAAGTTTGATTTATATGACGGGCACGGAGATCCCGTGGCCCATCTGAGAGGCTACTGCAGTAAGATGAGAGGCGCCGATGGGTAGGACAAATTATTGATGGCGTATTTCAGTCAGAGTCTGAGTGGGGCAGCTCTGGATTGGTACACCCGCCAAGACACTAGCAGGTGGTACACATGGGACGATATGGCTCAGGCCTTTGCCCGGCACTTCCAGTACAATATAGAAATCATCCATGATTGTATGTCCCTCACCAAGATGGAAAAGAAGCCTAATAAAAGTTTTAGGGAATACGGGCTCAGATGGAGAGAGCAAGCTGCCGGAGTCAATCCCCCGATGGAAGAAAAAAAGATGGTGGAGTACTTTCTTCAAGCTCAAGAGCCAACTTACTTTGGGCATTTGATCACATTTTGTAGGTAGTCCTTTTAATGACGTGGTAAATATGGGAGAAATGGTAGAAGATGGGCTGAAGTCTAACAAGATCATGAGTTATTCTGCTTTAAAAGCCACAACACAAGCAATTCAGAACGACACATGAAGCTTGCTGGGACAGAAGGAACATGATGATGTTGCCATAGTTGTCTCGGGATCAGGACATGGTTCAACGGGTCCGCCTCACCAATATACTCAGCCTCAACCCCAACCCCAAACCTATCCCCGAGCTCCACATAATCCACCTCAGTATTGTCCTCCGAACAATGTCTGGTCATCTGTCCAACCACCGGGTCACTCCTTATGGCGAGCGTCAGCACCGCATAATGCATTCTTGCCTTCACAACATTTTTGAGCACCCAACAACCCTAGAAAATAGGGGCAGGGAGGGGAACAAAGGCAACGAAATAGTTTCATGCCAATCGGGGAGTCCTACACAAGTTTGTTTGAAAAGTTAAAGCATTCTAGCCTGATTGAGCTACTTCTTGGCTATACTCCAGACCTATATGCAAAAGGTTTTGATCCTACTGTACGATGCATGTACCACTCTAACGTCCAAGGGCATAGCATTGGAGATTGTCGTGCTTTGAAAAGGGAAATAGAAAATATGATTCAAGAAGGGGCAATTGTGATCAAGGACAGTGACAGGGAGCATGCGAATCCTCTTGGGAACTTGTTAACTGAAGTTAATGATATTGAAGTTGGTAATGGTCTTGGCAATATTGATGTGGAACTCAGCGGCTAAGATGTCGTGCTTGGTAATTGGAGAGACGCTCCATCTCTTGGCTAGCTGGGGAGGAGTTTTGGTGGTTTATTTTGTTGTTATTTCTATTGTCCGGGTTATTTTCAGGGTTGTAATCTGGATATTGTCTTGTGACTCAAACCCTTCTATCCTTTTATTTTGCCTAGTTTGTTTAGCCGTAGTAGCTTGTTTAGTATTGTTTGGTTTTTTTCAGGGTTGTAACCCCAACTTATTTTACTTATTGTGTTGTTCAAACCCTTTCACCATCTGTCTTATGCAATTTCCTGTTTTTTGTTATTTCTAGTCAGTGTTTGTTTAGTTCTCTTTTCCTTTTATAGTTCTTCTCCTACTGACTCTATTAACATGACATGCACGTGTAATTCTCAGCCTGGTCTTAAAAGTTAGTTTAGTCATGAAGCAATGAAACAATTTTGAAGATGATAGGGACATCTGAGGGAAATAAGTAAAGGTATTTTGAGATCACTTCAAGCCCGAATTGTGTAAAACTAGGGCAGATAGAACATAAAGAAACACTATTGAATACATCATGTCGCATTAGGCTGAAGCTAAAGGCAAGTTTGCCCCAAATTGGCAGGGGCCGTTCGTGGTAACGAGAGTGTTGTCCAATAGTGCTTTGTATTTAATAGATGTAGAAGGCAAATATGTGGATATGGTTATCAATTTTGATGCAGTCAAAAGATATTATGTATGATTTCTTTGGTTTGTTTAATTGTGTTGATTGTATTTGGCATGCTTTGAAGATTGGAATGACGGAGACATTTTATTCTGCTATCTAAACACTTTATCCTTTGTTAGCCCTTTGAGACTTATTATTTTCTTTCATATCCCTCTTTTGGAATCAGAAGCAGAGTTTAGAAATATGATACAGAAAAAAAAGGAGAGAAAAGAAAAAAAAAAGAGAAAAAGAGAAAGAAAAACGGAAAAAAGAGTAAAGAAAAAAAAAAGAGAAAATTACAAAAACAAAGCAATGCCTATGTCATGAACTACGTTCGACCTGATTCCTTTTAAGGATACGTAGGCAGTTTCACGGTTCGGTGCCATCAAAATAAAAATTCAAAAATCCCCAAGCAAAGAAACAGGGGCAGAAGTTGTGGTTGTTGTAAGATATCTGATTTCAAAAGTTGTAATTTTGAGCCCTTTTAAGCTGTTTTTGAGCCTTTATGATACCCTTTGTTTCTAATCCTATCAAAAAGCCTACATTACGGTCCAAAAAAAGACATTCCGATCAATCTTTGAGTAGTGCCAAGTCAAGCGAGTTAGCGGTATGATTCTCATCAGGGGCGACACTCCGTTCTACACAAGAAAAACAAAAAATGAGAGTCTTATCGGTGAAAACCTTCACAGGCACTATAAGGCGACGGTAAGTTTAGAGAAAGAACAAAATGAGAGAGGCTTGATGGTGAAAACCCTTGAGGCACCACAAGTCGAATAAGGATCGTGAATCAGATTGGATAATCGGAGCATTGAAGCCTAGTTTCACGGCTTAGGGGTATAACAAGAGTTGAACATCGGACTTGCTTGACAGTTTAATCCACTTAATCGAAAGGTGCATGTCATGGTCATTAGAATTATTGTCCACATCTAATAGGTTTCAACTTTGTAATTTTCTTATTAGGTATCATCTCTTTCCATTGTCCTTTACTTTGTTCCTTTTGTCTTGTTTACTTCCTCTTCTTGAGTCTGTTTGGTCAAAACAAGTGAGAAATGACTTCAAAATTTGCCACCAGCTTTCCAATTGCACAAAACGGGATTTGGCTAGTACAACAAAGTGACATAAGTCAGGAAAGAACAGCATGTGCACTGAGTTTGTAACAATCAACATGCTTTGGGATTCATATGATAAGGTATTTGGGTTTGAACGGATCAAAGGCATTTTCTATGATAAGGTTGATCGAGAAAGTGGCTAACCAACAACAAGCAAGGTCTTCCAAGTGGAAATCAAAGTTATCATAGAAAGTGAAAGAGCAATAGACCTCGAGGCCAAGGCCAGTGGCTTACGTTAGGAAAGAACAGCAAGCGCACTAAGTTGGTAAAAATCAACGTGTTTTGGGATTCATGTGAAATACAAAGGTTCGGTAAATGTTGATTCATGAGCAAAATGCAATAGATAGAGGATGTTGGGTTTGAATGGATCAGAGGTATTTTCTGTGATAAGGGTGACAGAGAAAGTGGTTAGTCAATAAACAAGCAATGTCTTTCAAGTTGAAATCAAAGTTATCATGGAAAGTGAAGGAGCAATCGCCCTCAAAGTCGATGCCACAAACCAACCACCATGTTTAAACTCACAAGTTTTCTTTGTTTGAAACAGGGATGAAAATATCAAAGCTTAGAAGCTTGAATTTTTCAGGTGTAATGCCCCAGTTCTGCTTACGCAAAGGCTATTGGGAAGATCACACATCACCCTTAGGAGAAACACTTCCTAGTCTGGGTTTTCAAGTTATATTTTATTGTAGGAGATGCACTTCCTAAATTGAGATTTTACCCATTAGGAGACGCACTTCCTAGTTTGGGTCATTTAAATTCATTCCTAGGAGACGCACTTCCTAGTTTAAGTCATTGATGTTTCACCCCTAGGAGACGCACTTCCTAGTCTGGGTCTTTCAAGATTATATTTTCTTTTAGGAGATGCACTTCCTAAATTGAGATTTCACCCTTAGGAGACGCACTTCCTAGTCTGGGTCTTTCAGGATACACCTGTAGGAGATGCACTTCCTAAATTGAGAGTTCATTCATAGGAGACGCACTTCCTAGTTTGAGCCATTGAAGTTTCACCCCTAAGCGGCGCACTTCTTAGTCTGGGTCTTTCGGGATACACCTGTAGGAGACGCACTTCCTAAATTGAGAGTTCATTTGTAGGAGACGCACTTCCTAGTTTAAGTCATGGAAGTTCCACCCCTAGGAGACGCACTTTCTAGTCTGGTTCATCGAAGTTTACCTATAGGAGACGCACTTCCTAATCAAGGTCTTTCAAGTTATTAGTTTAGGAGACGCATTTCCTAGTTTAGGTCATTTAAGTTCAGCCCTAGGAGACGCACTTACTAGTTTGGTTCATTCAAATATCACCCACAGGAGACGCACTTCCTAGATTGGTTCATTCAAGTATCACCTGTAGGAGACGAACTTCCTAGTTTGGTTTATTCAAGTTTCACCCACAGGAGACGCACTTTCTAGTCCGGGTCTTTCAAGATTATATGTTCTTCTAGGAGACGCACTTCCTAAACTGAGAGTTCATTCATAGGAGACGCACTTCCTAGTTTGGTTCATTTAAGTATCACCCGTAGGAGACGAACTTCCTAGTTTGGTTCATTCAGGTTTTATGTTTAGCAGACACATTTGCTAGTCAAAGTTTCTTGGTTTTACTCATAGGAGATGCACATCCTAGTCTAGTCTTTAGTTTACTCTCATCATTGCATCAATAGTATAAGTGGCTTACAATTTTGCTAACAACTCACAAATCTTCCTAGTGCAAACTGGAGCAGAAAATTTCGTTTGTTTTGTTTGTTTTGATTGCAAGCACCCACCTGGAAAATAAGGGAAGACAGTTCAAGTTTCAAGGAAAAGTAGTTTCAGGGAAAGACAGGTCAAATTCAGCAATCAGGTGCCCACCTGGAGAATAAGGGAAGACAATTCAAGTTTCAAGGGAAAGTGGTTTCAAGGAAAGCGGGTCAAGTTCAGCAATCAGGCGCCCACCTGGAGAATAAGGGAAGACGAATTAAGTTCAAAAGAAAAGAAGTTTCAAAGGAAAACAGTGCAAGTTCATCAATCAGGTGCCCACCTGGAGAGCAAGGGAAAATGGTGCAAGTTTTGAGGGAAAACAGTTCCAAGTATCAACAGAAGACGGTTCGAGTGTCTACAATCAGGCACACACCTAGCAAACAAGGGAAAATAATTCAAGTTTCAGAAGAAAGGAATACAATTGAAATGTTGGTAATCAGGCACCCACCTGAAGAATAAAGGGAAAGCAGCAATGTTCAACGGAAGACGGTTCAAGTTCAGCAATTAGGAGCTCACCTAGAGAACAAGGAAAAACAAGTCAAGTTTCAAAGAAAAGCAGTGCATGTATTGGAAATCTGGCACCCACCTGGAGGACAAAGGAAAACAGGTCAAGTTTCGAGGAAAAGCAGTTCAAGTTTTGGCAATCGGGCACCCACCTAGAGAGCAACGTAATATAGTTCAAGTTTTGGTAATCAGGCGGCCACCTGGAGAGCAAGGGAATACATTTAAAGTTTTGGTAATCAGACGCCCACCTGGAGAGCAAGGGAATACAGTTCAAGTTTTGGCAATCAGGCGCCCACCTGGAGAGCAAGGAAATACATCTCAAGTTTTGGTAATCAGGCGCCCACCTGGAGAATAAGAAAAGCAGTCGAGTTTCAAAGGAAGACATCACAGGTTTCAAGAGAAAATAGTTTAAGGTAACAATGGGAATACAATTCAAATTTTGGTAATCAGGAGCCCACCTAGAGAACAAGGAATACAGTTCAAATTTTGGCAACCAGGCGCCACCTGGAGAATAAGGGAATTCACTTCAGAATGCAATTCGAGTCAGCAACAAAAGAAGCTAGTGGCAAGAATGCAAGTCAACAGTCCGAGATGATCAACGGAAGTTAGTCACAATCTAGAATAAAAAAAAGGCAAGAATGTGAGTCAAAATGCAGAAGTTGATGAAAGATGTGAGCTGCTCAAGACATGACTGAAGTCACAAGCATGGCGTGTCCGCCTTTGATCCGAAAAGCTGAAGAAGAATGAACTAGCACCTGCAACTAGCAAGCATCAAGGTTCAAATCTAAAGTCCGCATGGAGAATCATTCAAGACTCAAGATCAAGCTTCAGAAGGCTTATAGATAGGAATCTTGTAACTCACAGTTGACGGGCTTATTTAGTCTTTTTCACTTTTTTGATTTTGATGTAATAACAGGACCGCAGACCGGAACCTCGATAGAACGGCACCTCGATCGGCTCTCCACCTCGGTATACTCCATCACTGTTCCTACCTCTGAACTACACTAACCTAATTCTTTTATAGCCAAGGATATGTAGGCAACCTCGGAAGCAAGGTTCGATCAAATCTTTCAAAAATGCTTCCCACGAAGTATCCAAACGGGCAAAAATCGCTCGTATCCGCTCACTTTATCTTTGCTCGAAAACTCGTCGTGTTTTCGAGCAAAGAGGGGCTGTTGTGAGCACGTGATTTTTGCCCTATGTGAAATACTCCTACAAATAAAGAAATAATTTTTTTTCCAATTATTTGCAATTTTATAGGATTTTTGTTAATTATTTGCATTTCTTTGCATGTTTACTTTTATTAAAATCACAAAAAATACCATGAATTGCATTTAGATTTTTGTTCACATTTTAGGATTAATTAATTAATTAGTTGCTTTATTAAAAAGAAAAATCACAAAAATCGCACATTTTTACATTCTTAGCTTTAAATTTTGGATTATTAAGTTTTCTCTTTTAATTTAGGATCAACTAATTTTTATAAATATTACGATTAGATAATTAGCTTAATTTTATAATTTTTGAATTAATTTAGGAATTTAATTTAGATTTTTTTAAATTAATTAAAGAAAGAAAAGAAAAAAAAGAGAAAAGGAAATTGGAAAAGGCTTGTTTTAAATTGAATTGGGCCACACATTTTAGAAGCCCAAATTTTCCTCCAACCCATCCCTAACCGGGTCGACCCGACCCGACCCAACACCCAAACCCTTATTCTTCTTAATTAACCTAATATAACAAGACCTATAGGAGACCTAGAGATGGGGAGTGCCGCAAGAACGAAAGAATCGGACCCCCCTCTTCACGTCTTCATCTTCTCAACACCCCCCCCCACTAATGTCTTCTTCTCTAACTCTCACACCAAAGAAACCAAAAGAGAACTCCTCCGTTCCAACACCCCATTCTCGCTGGCTCTCCCTCACCACCCTTACCCATCTTGCTCACTTCCACAGACGATAAACACACACACGTGTACAAGAACGAAAAACGGGCAATAATAAAAGAATCTGGATAAATTTCGGGCAGATTTTGATAGAAAAGAAGAGCTCAAATCTGAATTTCATCTTTAGCTAACACTAAACGACACTCTATTTCCGCCATGAACGTGCACCCCCTAAAGAAAAACTAGTTGCTACTCTGTTTAGTCGCTGAAGTAGTGTTCTTGGGGATAACTGTCTCAGGCCGGCGTGGCTTCATTTGTGTGTGCTTTCGTCGGAAAATGCTTTTTCAGCGATTTGCTATGCACTACTGCCCCGTTTATCAGTTTCCGGCTATGTTGTGCTTTGGTTGAGTATTTTTAGCGATTTGCATCTTTTGTTGTGTTCCCGTCGTTCTTTTTGGAAATACTGTCCTTTGCTCATTTGAGACCATCTTCAGTCATTGTTTGACGTTTTAATTTCGGGCGAGTTCCAAGTTCGTCGAAAGTCATAATCGGGGTTTCTGTCGCTAGGCTTCTCGATTTTTTGGGCTTTAAGATTTGTTTGTGAGCTTGAAAAGGCATGTTTTACTGTTGATTTTAGCTGAATCTGGATTCGCCGAACTCCTCGTGTTTCATCTTTGGCCTTTATTGGGCATTTCTACTGTAATTCTACATCTTAGTGTTGGTTTTCCGAAATGGTTTGGAGTTGAAATGGGTGTTCGATCGTTAGAGTTGTCGTCTGAGGTGCGGCCCATCGTTTTCGCTCGAACTGGATTCGCTATTTCGAACTTCATTTGTGAGGTCCGGTTCTTTTAACTCTTTGTTCTTTTTGTTTTCTTCTAGACTTGAAATGTTATGTATGGTGTATGATTCTGAGATTCATGACTTATATTTGTTTAGTTTTGTTCATATTAGTTGGTTAAGATTTACATGAATTATGTTTGGTTGATTTTGTTCATATAGGTTGGTTAAGATTTACATGAATTATATGTTGTTGAACAATATAGCCCAAGGAAAATTAAAGTTTGGACTTAGTTCAATTGTAGAAGAGAAATTGTTTCTTTTGGTGTTATTAAATTTAAATAATATTTGAATATTGAATAGATTGTATATCATTTCATCTCTTCCAAATAATGAATCGTTAGGAGCATGCCTAGACCATTATTAAACATGAACTTTCGTAGCTTGCTTCAGGCGCGACTAATAATAAATTATCGTGACTATGGGTTTCCGTGACGTAGTTGTGATACACAACTTTAAAATCCGGGGGTACATTTATGTGACTCAGCCACAATTTAATCTTGTTAATAAAAATGAACATGTTATAGATCGTGGGTACGGTACCCATGACGCGATTCGTAATGTGTAATTAAATAAATATTAGTATAATAATTGGATTATTAAAAGCGGTTTAAAAGGAATAGAAATGCGCATAGGTTTCAAAAATGTTTTAAAATCAAATAAATAGGCCAATAATAATAGTTAAGCGATCGTGCTAAAACCACGGAACCCGGAAATGCCTAACACCTTCTCTCGGGTTAACAGAATTCCTTACCCGGATTTCTGTGTTCGCGGACTGTAAAGCAGAGTCAATCTTTCCTCAATTCGGGATTTGAACCGGTGACTTGGGACACCATATATTATCCCAAGTGGGGACTCTGAATTTTAAATAAATAATCTCGTTTCGATTGTCACTTAAATTGGAAAAACTCTCTTATACCCTATTCGGGGTAGAAAAAGGAGGTGTGACAGAGGTGGTTAGAGCTGCTTAAGGATTATGATATCACTATTCTATACCATCCCGGGAAGTCCAATGTAGTGGTCGATGCCTTGAGTCGCACGGCGGAGAGTTTGGGGAGCTTAGAATATTTGCCAATAGCAGAGAGGCCATTGGCATTGGATGTTCAGGCCTTAGCCAACTAGTTTGTTAGATTGGATATTTCTGAGTCGAGTCGAGTTTTGGCTTGTGTGGTCTCCCAGTCTTCTCATTATGATCGTATCAGGGAGTGTCAGTATGATGACCCCCATCTACTCGTCCTTAAGGACACAGTTCAGTACAGTGATGCTAAGTAGGTCACTATTGGGGATGATGGTGCATTGAGGATGCAGGCATGCTATGTGTGCCCAATGTAGACGGGTTGGGTGAGTTGATTCTCCAGGAGGCTCACAGTTCGCGGTACTCCATTCATCCGGGTGCCACAAAGATGTATCAGGACTTAATGCAACATTATTGTTAGAGGATAATGAAAAAGAAGATAGTGGAGTATGTACCTCGGTGCCTAAATTTCCAGCAGGTGAAGTATGAGCATCAGCGGCATGGTTATCAGTTATGTTATTATTGTTGCAGTTAGTTATGATTTTTACTTCTGTTCCTGTTATTTCCGTAATTATTTAGGCTTACCTAGTCGTAGAGACTAGGTGCTGTCACGACGTCTTACGGAGGATAAATTGAGTCGTGACCACGAGGGAAGCGGGCATGGACGTGAGACTTGAATCAAAGGTCATCCCCAAGAGAGGCAGTTTCAAGTACCTTAGGTCGGTTATCCAGGGGGATGGGGAGTTCGACGAGGATGTCGCACACCATATAGGAGTGGGGTGGAGGAAATGTAGGTTAGCATCTGGAATCCTGTGTGACAAGAAAGTTCCACCGATACTCAAAGTTAAATTTTATAGAGCTGTGGTTAGACTGGCCATGTTGTATGGGGCAGAATGTTGGCCAGTTAAGAACTCACATATCCGAAAGATGAAAGTAGCAGAAATGAGGATGTTGAGGTGGATGTGCAGGCACACTAGAACAGATAATATTAAGAATGAAGATATTCAGGAGAAGGTAGGTGCGACTCCTACAAATGACAAGATGCAAAAAGCGAGACTCAGATGGTTTGGGCACGTGTGGAGGAGAAGCCTAGATGCCCCGGTAAGGAGGTGTGATCGGTTGGTTTTGACGGGTACAAGAAGAGGTAGAGGGCGACCTAAGAAGTATTGAGGAGATGTGATCAGGCAGGGCATGGCGAGGCTTCAGATTTTCAAGGACATGGTCCTTGCAAGGTGTGGAGGTCGAGCATTAGGGTTGTAGGTTAGGAGGTAGTTGAGCATTTTTCTACTTCGTACTGGGTGCGAGGCTAGTCTGACAGGGTTTTGTCTTAGACTGCTAGTGGCTAATGTTGTGTTCACAACTATTCTTCCGTTTTTCATAGAACCGACCTTATTTACTGGTTATTATTATTGTTTTTCATTTATCTTATGGTGTTTATGATGCTTTTATTATTTCTATAGTTTTTGTTGATGGTACTGATATATTGTCTCTTTTCGTTTTCTTGAGCCGAGAGTCTATTAGAAAAAATATCTCTATTCTCTCGTGGTAGAGGTAAGGTATGCATACACACTACCCTCTATAAATTTTATTTGTGGGATTTACTGGATTGTTATTGTTATAGTATTCTGCTACTTAAAGCCATAAAGACGATTTTCCCAAGGCCTTATTTGTTGGACATCATGAATTGTCAATTTCACAGAACGTCCCAGTTAGGCCACGAAGACCTACAACTTACATTATAAGATTAATTTTTCATTTTCATTTTCATTTATGCAAAAACATGTTTTATTTTTTATTTACTTGATTTTGGTCCAATACAAAAGAAAGTAAGATAAGTTCCCAGTTAACATTAACGAACACAAACTTCCAATGTTATTTATCCATGTAACAAATTAATATTAGTAAATTTGCAATAATGTACTCAAATTATCGTATCTAAGGCAATGCTCTAACTATTTCCCCCCAAAACTTGCTTCCTTCATCCATACTCTAACCCCCTCGTTACCTTGCTACCTGGCTCATCCTTTTTCTTATTTAAGTTTTTGAATAGCTCATCTATTTTTGTACGGAAATGAAGTGCACTAGTAATCACTTTTAAGCCTGTAATTTTAAATGTATTCACAATTTATAACGTATTATTAGCCAATTCGTCCAAACTTATGATTAAGTACCATGAATTTTTGTATTCTAAATTTTTGAACTGTAAATTTGGAATTCAAGACCAAGTGTCCTGAATTTTTGAACTGCTAATTTTGAAATTCAAGACATAATATTCTAATTTAAGGACACAATATTCAAACTTTACGATACGATGTCTTCAGGACGTCGTGTCCTGAAATTTGTATGAATTGACTAATTTTTAAATATATTATAAATTACGAATATATTTTAAACAACACATCATGTGGTGTCATTTTCACGTTGTACGTTGTTAGACCAATTAGTTTGGGGTGGATCGATAGTGGAAGCAAGAGTATTCCCTAAAGGTGAAAACCAACAAATAAACGAAGTCACATCACCACTGGACTTCACCCAAAAGAGATAGCACTATTAGAAAATAATTTAATTTATATAGCTGACAATGAAGATGATTTTTTACACTACTAATGCTAATTTAATTAGTGATAGCAGGTTACCACATTTCCCATTTCACTATATCATAGTTATCATAAATAATTATTCATTTGTTGCAGGTCAACGTAACATAACTATAAAGAGGCTAAACTCATTAGAAATACGAAATTGTGTATCGAAATACTTTACATTTCATTTTCAGGATTTTAAGGAAGTAAAATTTGATTAATATTTCGTTATTTTTTTTTTGTAAAATTTCGAAATATCTAAACTTAACAAAAAATTAAATTAATTTATATTAGTATTAAAAGTCTGTGAAATTGATACTTAATAAACGGAAAAATGTCAAATAATTAGGATTTTGGAAAAAGAAATGAAAGAAGGAAAATCTGTAAACGTCAATGAATTAAGGATGATGCATTTATTAGGTTTTGAGATCCAAGGGGAAGCACATGCTAAAGGGGATCTAATAAAGAAAAGCTCATTGGCTAAGGTAGGCACGTGTCAAGGATTTGTGTCGGCGCCAGATTTCAGACGTCCTTCGACTTTCTTAATGACCAAATTATCCTTCCAAAATTTTCTTTTCTTCAACTTTCGAAATCCCATTTCGTCGGGAAAATGTGTCGGTCGACAGTCGGTGCTTTTTTTTCCAGTTTTTGGGACAGATAGACGTGCACACTTTTGTACGGTAGGCAAATAGCTTTTTATTTTATTTTTTTGTCAAAAAGTTTAGACACGTTATTTAAGCCTATTTCTGCATCCGTCCCATTTCACATGGGATAAAGTACAAATTTAAATGAATTGAAATTTATAATTAAAAATGTGTTATATAAAATTAAATTATTAAATATAAAATTATAAATTTAAAATGAAATAATTTGTAAATATAAAAAATATCATTCTTACTAAAACAAATTAAGAAGAAAAGTGTTTTGAATAAAATGTGATAGGAGTATCATGTTTTCCCTCCGTATCAATTTATGTGAATCTGTTTGACTGGACACAGAGTTTAAGAAAAAAGGATTTTTTTTGGAATTTATTGTGGTAACAAATCAAAAAGGGCCCAGAGTATTTGTGTGGTTATAAAAGCTTCTCATTAAGGGTGGAATTGTAAGTTTAAGCTAAATTGCTTCCAAATTTAGAAAGGAATCATTCTTTTTGGAACGGACCAAAAACGAAATAGGTTCACGTAAACTGAAACCGAGGGAGCAATATTTTAACCAAAAGGTATTCTATTTTTGTATATTCCTATATCGTTTTAGATAGGAAGCTCTAATTTCTGATTGTAGTATCTATATCCGTATTATGGATTTTCTATTACAGTCCCTTTAATTGGTAAAACTGTATTTATAGTCCAATACAGTTTTGGCAATAGCACTAGAACGGTTGCCGCTATTATCTCCTCATACCAACTTTTAGCTTTCAGCATGTAGTAAACATTTACTGCACTTTTATCTTATAGCTATTGAATTTTTTTTTCTGTAGTTGACTCCAATGAAATTACAACGACCTATGCCTAGAAGGGTACAGCCTTATAGTAAGAGAAAGAATAATACGACCTCGGTAGTAGAGTAAGCATATTAGGGGACATTGAGAATAATCCTAAAAAAGTATCTTTTGCATGTCGTTTCTACCGGGGGATTCCTCAATATATAAGAGGATGAGAGCCTTGTAAAAGGGGCAAACTCTGTAAAATTCACGAACCTTGAATGAAAAAGGATATTTACAATTCTCTTCTCTCTATTACTATCATCCTAGAGTTTATTATCTCCAGCCACGATTTACCCCTTCATCTTTGATTGATTTGTTCAAAAGGGTTTTAATATCTTTTGAGTCAAACAAGTTGGCGCCGTCTGTGGGGATTTCCATAGCTGAAATCATAGTTCTCATCTAGGTTCTTGAAAGTGACGATTACTGTTCTTCAAACCTCATAAAAACCAATAATGGCGGAAAAAGAAGCGAGGCTGAAGATGATAACAAATGTCTCAAACAATCTCCTAAACTCCCTCAACGAAGTCAGTAGAGAAGACATCGAGAATACAACACCAAGAGTTACACCGGAGGGGGAGATCTCACATTTTCCACACGGGGATCTAACGGTCTTGCGCGAAAGGGGAGCCTCAACGTCCATGGTGGGGGAAGCACCACCAGCAGTCAAAAAACTGCTAGAAGAATGGTTGACAAGCGCTCTAAGCAACATGCTCGAAAAACCCCCTCAAGGAAATGTCGAAGACTTACCACCTACAGAAATTGCAGCTACCACTAGCAAGCCAAGCACTACACGAATGGGCAACACCCGCCCTGTCACTGATGCAGATGACGATGCACTCATGGCCATTTTAAAGAAAATGGAAGAGATGGAAAACGAGAACAAAATATTCCGTGATCAAATGAAGGAGCATCATGAAAGGGTTGACAAAATACCAGGCGCCCCTAAGTTATTACCAAAACGCGATGTGGGCCGATTCGTCGAACACCCATACAGCGACCGGGCTGCTCCTCATCCTATTCCAAAAACCTTCAAGATGCTGCCATACTTGAAAATATACGAAGGGACCACGGACCTAGAGGATCATCTAATCCATTATGTTACTGCAGTAAAGGGCAACGATCTATCAAAGGAACAAGTACCATATGTGCTGCCAAACCATCAAATCAGCGCAAGAATCAAAACGCCAAACCATCAATCCTTACCTCGAAAATCCGCGTAATGATGACGCACGTAAAGCTGACATCACCTTCGGGTAGCGTGTACTCTACAGCGCTTCGCTGAGTGTGATAGCCATCTTGCGTTGGCCGCATCGCAACATCCCTACGAATCAAATTTCTCCCAAAGAAGGCAGAGTCCGCTCATCGAGGACGCACCCGTTCACAACCCCGACGAGCGGGGGGACTAACTATATGGGTCTGAATTTGACCGACCACGACCTGCAGTGAGCACGACAGACGGCCGAGCACCTGCGAGTCGATGCCCAGAAGGGTACGACCTTGTAGTAAGAGAAAGAATAATACGACATTGGTGATAGAGTAAGCATATTAGGGGACATTGAGATTATTCCTAAAAAAGGATCTTTTGCATGTCGTTTCTACGAGGGGGGGGATTCCTCAATATATAAGAGGAATGAGAGCCTTGTAAAAGGGGCAGACTCTGTAAAATTCGCGAACCTTGAATGAAAAAGGATATTTACAATTCTCTTCTCTCTATTACTATCATCCTAGAGTTTATTATCTTCAGCCACGATTTACCCCTTCATCTTTGGTTGATTTATTCAAAAAAAAATTAATATCTTTTGAGTCAAACACTTCTATCTTATAGCTATTTGATTTTTTTATTTTTATTTTTATTGTAGTTGACTCCAACGAAACAACAACGACCTTCATAATTTATTCTATAACAGTAATCACCCTCTAAAATGAGGAAAACTTGATCTTTTTCCTATTATATTTGATGTGCTGTAACACCACATATCCTAAGAATTACAACATTTATCATAAATGTACTATAAGGGAGTTGCCTTAAATTTATTTTTCTAAATATATTATCTTGTTATTACTTGTTGTCGGTACACCCCTTCATATTCTCTGTTGCTATCTTCAATTTAATTTTCTAATTATTTGTCTTGCTATTACTTGCAATCAGGGCTTCCTTCACCTTCTTTAGCCTAGGGTCTATCGGAAATAGTCTCTCTGTCCTTCCAGGGTTGGGGTAAAGCTGCATACATGTTATCCTCCCTAGAACCCATTTGTGGGATTATACTGGGTAGTTGTTGTTCTTGTTGTTGTTGTTGTTGTTGTTGTTGTTGTTGTTGTTGTTGTTGTTGTTGTTGTTGTTGTTGTTGTTGTTGTTGTTGTACTGTAAGGGAGTACACGTCCTTTCAAGATCAAAATATATTTTCATTTTTACATGTCAATTTCAACCGCACCAAACTGATAATCCGAGTCAAATCGGAAAAAAAATCCGACTATGGTTTGGTGTTAGAAAAAAACCCGATCATAATTGGTTTGGTTTGGTTTTAACTAAAAAAGAATCAAACCGAAACCAAACCAACCCGACATTACATGCATACAAGTTTTAAAAATATTTTATACATAAAAATAATTATTACAATGTAATTTATAAATATAATTTAAACTCTTTAATAGTTCTCTCTTTTAATGTATTATCAAGCTTAGACTTAGAACTTTTGAATGGTCAAATATGTTTTATAGCCCATAAAAGTTAGTAACTCAAATAAAGCCTAAAACAAAATTAAATTAATACTAATTGCTAACAAAAAAATTCAAGTCAATACTAGAAATGACAATAGTATTAGATATTTATTTTTTTAGTTTTGCATTGATTTAGATAGTGAAAATGCATAACTCACTTTTAATATTATTTGGTCATGTAATTAATATTTAGTACTTATTAGTCGTACTTATTTTAACATGACTTAGTACTTTTAGATTATGTTTATTTTTATTATGGCTTATTAATTAGCAATATTTATCTTATGCGATTTGTTGAGTATTTTAGTATAATCATGACTCATCTCACATTAATTATTATTATTTTATTGGGTAACATCTTATATAGTTTTATCCTACTAGGACCTAATAAATATTAGAGTACAAATTATAAATTTTATGCTATGAAGATTTGTTGGAAAAAGAAAACCCGAAAATCCGAGAAAACCGGAAAAAAAAAACCGTTATTGAAAAATCCGAATTTTGTTGATTTGAGTTGATTTATAAATTTAAAAATCCGAGACAATTGGTTTGATTTGGTAATTGAAAAATCCGAACCAACCCGACCTATGTACACCCCTAATATTAAGCTATTAACTACTTATTTCCTAAATTATTTTTCAAGATATCATAAAAAACTATTATTATTATTATGAATATTGTGGTAAAATATATACTTTATTTGTAAGGGGCAGGCTAAATACATTGTAAACAAGTAAAAGTGAATGGAATAGTACTACTTATCCTTTGTCTGGACTTCTATTTTGCCTCTAATTAATGACCTTTTGGCTACTGATCAAGATTCATTAAATATGTCACTACTGCAACCTGTTGTGTTTGTTGAATTTTACTCTAAAAGTAAGTTAGCATTGATAAGCACATATTGACGAAATCGGAAACCAATCATTCATTTAAGAGGATAATCTTCCATCGATACCTATCGTAGTCATTCAAGCTCACAAAACCCCTTTTTAGATCCTTGGTTTCTTACGTTTGGAGTATCCATTAGTATGCGGTAGACTATATCAATTTGTACTAGTATCGTGATTATTAAAAGAGAAATTCTCGTAAAGCACTATCTTTTAGTAGTAATTAGCTATTTATAGATACCATTTGCTATATTACGGATTATAAATACCTTTTATGTAGTTATAACATATATTTGATGTATTTAAGCTATTGGATTCATGAATACAGTAGCAAAAATAGGCGTGAATCAGGAAGTCCAGCTAATCAGTTATTGTATTCGAGTGTATTCGACTGTATTCATAGAGTGAAATATGGGATTACAGCTGATCAGATTATTGTATTCGACTGTATTCACGGCGTGAAATAGGGGATTACACTATTTTTAAAATGGAAAGTGAACCAATTAACATAATAGACTCCTAATATTACTCAACAAACTCAATTATAACACACAAATATTGTATTTTCAGTTATAAAAAAGATTCTCAACCGAAAAATACCCCAAAAATATAGCAAACTTCAGAGAAATTATATAATACATCTGAGTACATAAATTATATTAATTAAAAAAAACTTATGAATACATTCATGGCATATAGCGAGACAGTGAATACAATGAAGTACATAGAATACAACGGGATACATTGAAATACAATGAGAAAAAAAAGACCGTGAATACAATGAAATATAACGAGATACATTAAATTATAATGAAAAAAAAGATAATGAATACAATGAAATACATGAAAATACATTGAAATGGTATCTATAAGAACTGGTTAGACAACTGGTTAGAAAGATCACGACCACCGTAGAAACAATATGACCTCCAAGCGTCTCACGTTCAGAAAACTGCCGACCGAATAAAACCAAAGGCGGATCCGACGGACGGAAAAGGTAGAGGAAAAGCCAAGTAGCAAGGAGACCGGCGAGAAGAAAAAGGGAAAATGGTTTTGTGATTAGGGAAAAGGCGAGAACAACGACGATGAGGGAAAGGTAATTGGTATGGAAATATGAATAGTTTTTGCGGATACGGAGGGTAGCATCAGAAACGGATTCGGGTTTGGAGAAGGTCGAGCTATCAATGAGTTCGACCACGGACGACGATTTGAAAGACCACCTTGGATAGAATATAATGGGATGTATCAAAGTAGAGAGAGAAGAAAATATTGTAACTGATTAGCGTATTTAGTGGCTTAGGGCTAGGAGGTAACCAAAATTAAATATTTTGCTATAAACCTTAAAAGGTATCTATAGAATATAATTTTTTTAAATGGTATTTATTTAAAATAAATAAGGTGTTAACCTTTGCTATAGGAGGTAAAAATTCCTTATTAAAAATAGTTGTCTCAAATTATTTGTCATTTTAGAAGTTCAAGACAAAATTAATTATTTTTTTTCCTTTTTACCTTTAGTAATAATTGTTCTTAAAGATGGAGATAAACATATAAATCGAATAAATATTCAATGAAGAGAGATTATATCTTAAGACATAAATAAGGGTACAATAGTCCAATCCTTTTCCTAATTAATATTTTTTTAAGGGGAATGTAAAAGAAAAACACGACACATAATATGAAACAGAGGAAATATCGTTTAGTGTGGGGTTTAAGTTATATGCACTAATAGTATAGAAATTATTTACACAACCGTGCTATTTATTAGGCAATTGCATATAAATTTGTTGATCAAGCACTAATTTATAATCTTGTAAAAACGATAACTACCTTGCTATTATATGTAAATTTCCTAATAGTGTAATAAAATTTTGGGAAAATTTCAAATAAGAATAACTGGATTCCCTACTTATTAATTTTATAGCCCATATTTTAATTTATAACCAATTAGTCCAAAAATAATAGGCTAAGATTCAACATCTAACTCTAATAGGTTCTCAAAATTACTATTTAATTTTAAAAAAAAGATTGTTCAAGCTTTTAAGTTAATTTTCGAATCAGTAACTGTGACTCAAATATTAGTTCAACAAACCAAATCCGTTTGGATGATAAAATTAGATTTTTAACAAGCTTAAATATGTGGGTTTAAATTCCAATTTGATTTTGTGAGAAATTTGGAGTGGGTGTTATTTAGACTTGTTAGAAAAAGTATAATGAGGTTATATATTTTGAAGTTATTTAATGGAGATTTGAACTGGTTTTAACAAGAATTGCAACTGAAAATCGTGGAAGAAGTTCGTCTACATACGCTTGTATAAAGACATATAAGAAGTGTTTATATACTCATATACACTATTATACAAGATTATACATAATTATACAAAAAACTGACTTCATCTTCTTCCTTGCGTCTTTTCTAAAATTTAACTAATCTTGCTCAAATCTACTCCAAATCACTTCAAATTTTAATTTTGATCTCCTTTTGATATTTTCAATCAATTGGAACAACACCCAATCCAAACAACTAACAAACTCAAAAAGTTTTATTTTCGAAAGCAAAGCTTTGAATGACCTTCAATGGTAGACTTCTACTCTTTAATTTTTTTACATTGCAACCAGGTAACATAGAGGGAAAAGCAGTAATGGCGGACGACCCCTTAAAGTATATGTAAAAGATGTGAGAAGAAGAGAGAGTGAAAGCAATGATTTTGTGAACAAAAATTTAACTCCATAATTTTTAGAAGCAATGGTTGTAAGAACACAAATTTTAAATTTGCAAGAGCTAGTGTTTTCAAAATATGTAAAATATGAGTTAGGTCGGGTAAAACTTAAAAACATAAGCTATTTTTTATTATGGTGTGAAGTCATGTGTATTTTTTTGTAATTCTTTCTAAAAATTTTATGGTTTTAGTTCAAATAACTTAACTCTTAATTAACCATCTTTTATTAGGAAAAGTAACACCACCGTAATCCTCTTTATTTGAGTTATGCTAGGATGATGGGTGCACTTGACTTTAGTTCAAATTAAGGGTTTTAAACAGGTGGGCCGGGCCGGGCCGGATTGGAAAAAATAAAATCGTCCGATTTCCGATCCGGGCCAGTTATGGGTTAGTCTTTACCAAGCTTAACGGATCCGGGTCTATCCGGGTAAAAAACGAACCGTAAGGGTTACAGGTCCAAGGGGTCGGGCTGGGTCGGGTTAGTGTTTTTTATTTTTATTTTTTTTTATACTTTGTATAACTATTGTAATTTATATTAATATACAGTAAAAATATAAAGAATACAATGAAGATGGAAAAAAGTTGCACTTACAAATTGCAAGTACTACATTTATTTCAAAATTCAAACTTACAAATTGAAAGGTTTACATTTAACAAGTAAATTAACGAAAAAGAGTAAATTCAAAGGTTTTGCATTGCCTTAGACTCTAAAACCTTAAAAAGAAAAAAATTGAAATCTAGCCTTTAAACCGGTCCGAACCGGGCCGGGCCGGTTAATCGGTTCTATAGGATTTTGGTTGACCGAGTTTGACCAATCAGGTTAACCGAATGAATTAAAGTGAACGGACCAACCTCCCTAACCACAGTAACCCAGCCCATCCGGCCCCCTAAGTACCGGGGCTGGGTCGGTTCGGGTTTCAACCAGTCTAGGCCGGTTCCGGGTCAACCCGGCCCGTTTGACAGCTCTAGTTCAAATTGAAAAGACTAGTGGACTGGTCTAGGAGAATGAAAGAAAAAAATTGGAAATTCAGATCAATTTATTTGAAAAAATTATACAAAAAAGGGTCAAATATATCCCTATACTATTGAAAAAGGTCTAATATTGTCCTCCATTATACTATCAGTCCAAATATATCCCTAACGTCATACTATCGGTCCAAATATATCCCTGACATCAAAAAAGTGGTACAAACCTACCCTTCCTCCGTTAACTGCCTCCATATGACTACATTTCATTGCTACCTCACCATTATACTTCCATTTTCATCCCTTCTCCACAATCTTTCTTTCCCCTTCATTTGAAGAAAATCACAGATCATATATATACAAACAAACTATATCAAAAGAAATGCTAACACCTAAAGATAATATGAAATAACGTGAACCGAGAAAATTCTAAATTTGCTATTCAAAATTCATGCTTATACGAACGAAAATACATTTTGTTTTATATAAAAAACTAAGCAAAGATACAGGCAAACTAGTTTAAGGTTTCAAAATTGACCATGGTGAGAAAGAAAACCAACCTAGACACGAGAGTTAATTTGTTTTTTGTTTCTTTCTCTTCAACCACATTTCTGGAAGGCTACCATTTTTTCTCTCTTTACGTTTTATGTTAAAATAAAAGTGCTACTAAATTTTTCCCAAAATAGGTCTTACAAATTTAGCAACAACACAAGAAAATGCAAAATAAAACACAAAATTGTAAGATCAAGTAAAATGTACGTACAATTCCAGGATCGACCGGAGAAGCAACAGGTATTTTAAAAAGCAAGAGGAAATAGAGGCAGTGAAGTCTTCAAAATAATGATAGAACTTTAAAGTAATTGAACTTGGTAGCTGCAAACATGGTGAAATGGTGAGGTAGCAATAAAATGTGTTCATAGGAGAGACAGTTAACGGAGGAAGGGTAGGTTTGTACCACTTTCATGATGTCAGGGATATATTTGGACCGATAGTATGACATTAGGGGTATATTTGGACTGATAGTATAACGAAAGGTAATATTAGACCTTTTTCAATAGTATAAGGACATATTTGACCCTTTTCCGAAAATTTTATAGTAATTCAAACCCCATAATAATAGCCCATTTGGCCAAGCTGCAAAAATCAGCTTATTTAGAGAAGTGTTTTTTTTTTAAAAGTATTTTTCTCAAAAGTACTTTTGGTGAGAAGCACTTTGTGTTTGTATAATTAGTTTGTAAAGTACTTCTGAGCAGCAATTAGTATTTGGTCAAGCTTTAAAAAACTATTTCTAAGTGTATTTTTCTCAAAAGTGCTTTTCAAAAAAATGCTTTTGGAGAAAAATTACTTTTTTCTACTTCTCCAAAATTGTTTCTGATTCTGCTCTAAAGTACTTTTTTCCTTCAAAAATAAGCTTGGCCAAACGGCTATAAGTCAAAAAGAAGTGGACAGTTGGGTAAAATTTAAACTATTGCATGTAATTTTCACCATGTGTCCTTTACAAAACGAGATAGAAAAAGAAACCTTTTCTTCTACAACACTGTCGTTACTACCCTATCATCTTCTGCCTCTACAATAAAACGCTCGCATATGTTTTTTTCTTTTTTCCTTTTTCCAAATCATTCCTCTCCAAAAATAAATGTCCCAAGAGTTTCATTCCTCTCCATTCCCTTGTAATTTCCAAAAGCATCTACGAAATTCCCTAGAGAAAAAAGATTGTTCATATTGTACTAATTGGTGTATTCTACAAAGAAACTTATAGGACTCCAAATTTTTTTCCATTAATAGCTTTTTTGGAAATGGGGTTTCTTTGAAATGATTGTGAATTACAATGGACTTAAAGAAACTTTCAATTTCTGATCAATTTTCATACTTGGGTTCATCTCCAAGAAGGAGTATAGTTGTTTCTGGCTTTGGTTTGTTTCTTGCGTCTTCTTTCATTTTCCTTTGTATTCTACTGTTGAATTATTCGTTCAAGTCTCCATTTTTAAGCCCTGTTTTAAGTGGTTTTAGTTATAGTGATAAAAGTACCCTCATTTCTTGGCCATTCTCTTCTTCTAGTAATGTTAGTACTACTAGTGTTAGTTTTAGTTCTAAGGGTTCTCATTCTTTAGTAATAAATGGAACGATTGAAGGAAGCATACATGAAGGGAACTTGTCTCAGATTGTGAAAAATGGAAATCTTAATGTTGAAGAATCAGGGATTACCAAGAATATTCATGAATTAAATGGTTCTCAAGTTGATGAAAGTAGGAATTTTTCCAATTTTTCTAGGAAAGGAACAGTTTTGGGGGAAAAGGGGGAAGTTTGGGGAAATACCCATGTGGGGAATTTCTTTGAGAATGTGAAAAATGGAAGCTTTGTTGTTCAAGAATCAGGGATTACCAAGAATACCCCTCAATTGAATGGGTCATGCATTGATGGAAATATAACATTTTCCAATTTTTCTGGTGCTAGTGATATTGGTTCTGTAAATAGTAATGTGGGCGGTCCTACTTATGTTGAGGATGTTGTTGGATCAAATGGTGAAAGAAAAAAAGTTGCAGTGATTGAAGGTAAAGGGGGTGTATCTGTGGAGCGGAACGGTGGAATTGGTTCAAATGATGGAAAATCATTGATTGGACGCGGCAAGGACTTTTATGGGGATTGTGATATATTTGATGGCGAATGGGTTAGAGATGACACGAAGCCACATTATCCTCCAGGTTCTTGTCCTATTATTGATAGAGATTTTGATTGTCACCTTAATAAGAGGCCAGATGATGGGTATATCAAGTGGAGATGGCAGCCATATGCATGTGATATACCGAGGTAAGAGTAACGACGTACTAAATAATCCTTCCCTTGGTGAGGGTCTTATTCCGAGTTATAATATTATATATTGACTATGAATTAGAACTTAGGCTTTAGAAATCCTCAATCATGGATGTTGCTATGATGTATACAGGTGATACTTCAAAATTGACTTTTTGCCTTGAACTTACAGAACAAGTGTTGTGGAAATACCTAAGACAGAACATAGAATTCTGTAATTCCGATGCTACTTGAAACACTATAAATGTATACTCTGATCAGTTGATCCAGTATGTTTCAATAGCTTGTAATTTTCTTGGGGGTAATATTTGTTGACTATATCTTGTGTGAAGTTCGAGTGCACACCTTTGGGAACAATGAATAGTATTTTCCTTTGAGTGCCTTTGGTAAAATGCAACTATTGCCAAACTTGATGTCATTTTAAATGGTTTTCAAAATTGGACTTTTCTTTGTTTCAAGAATTGAACGTTTGACATTATTCACATTGCTACTGGTACTTATTTGATTTGGATAGTCTATGTTACTCATTGAGTTATATTAGTCAGTTAACTGATTTTACTTCTTCACTTACTAGCCTCAATGCAACTGATTTTCTGGAGAGATTGAGAGGGCAAAAGCTTGTTTTCGTGGGGGATTCTTTGAATAGGAACATGTGGGAGTCCCTTGTTTGCATTCTTCGCCACAGTATCCGAGACAAAAAGCGAGTTTATGAGATATCAGGAAGGCATGAATTCAAAAAGAAGGGCTTCTATGCATTCAGATTTGAGGCAAGACTTATCTAACATCTTTCTGTGACCTGAGAATTGCTAACTCTGTTTCCTTGTCATCTTAATATGCTGTGACTTGCTTGCAGGATTATAACTGTTCTGTGGACTTTGTTAGCTCGCCGTTTCTGGTCAGACAATCAGCTTTTAAGGGAAAGAATGGTTCTTTCGAGACACTAAGATTGGATTTGATGGAAAAGACTACTTCAATGTATAGTGACGCTGATATTGTAATCTTTAACACTGGTCATTGGTGGACTCATGAAAAAACCTCCAGAGGGTTAGTGCTGTATTTTATTTCTAAAGCTTCCTCTTTATG
This sequence comes from Nicotiana tabacum, assembly GCF_000715075.1. Lineage (NCBI taxonomy): Eukaryota > Viridiplantae > Streptophyta > Magnoliopsida > Solanales > Solanaceae > Nicotiana > Nicotiana tabacum. The sequence continues at coordinate 47,446,222 of NC_134099.1, read as the reverse complement.
GAGCTGCTGGATATTGCATGTCATTTTTGGTTGAAATATGTAAAGTTGTGCTCTTTGTGGGATTGTAGGGAAGACTACTACCAGGAAGGTAATCATGTGCATGCTAGGCTCAAGGTTTTAGAAGCGTACAAGAGAGCGCTTTCCACTTGGGCAAGGTGGGTGGATAAGAACCTTGATGGAAGCAGAACTCAAATTTTTTTTAGAGGATATTCCGCCACTCACTTCAGGTACAATTCTTTCTTACATGTTAATTTAGCTAGAACTCTAATGGAGGATGTCACAATCAGGAATTCTACTTGTAACTTATATGTTGCATTCCTTTGGTATTGAGGCATTCTTAAGGAATCTCTTGTTTGGAAGTCGGTGTGAACAAGTTGAATCTTAATCCTTTTGTCCAAGTGCCAGGAGCCATACACTTCACTGACATTGTGGCTTGGATCAACATGTGTCGGTTATGAGCTGATGCCATGTATTAATTGTGTATTCAGTTCTTAATTGACTGCAAACGGTGAATATTAGGGTGGAAATTAGGGAAATCCCGAGGTTACTGGCCAGGACAATATTTTTATAGCATATTTCCATAAATTGAAGGACCAAAAATGCTGTGTAGCATTTAACAGAACCGCTTCAAGTTTCATAGGCTAAAGAATAGAATCAATGTGGATGTAGCGAAGAACATAACAGAATGCAAGCAAAGGATCCATATAGGCGATTCTAACTAGTTGAGATGAAGGTTTGGCTGCTGTTAGATTTGGTCTCCGCAGATTTACAAGAGACTTTTTAATTGGGTTAGAGATTTGTATGCAGATTGTAGGTACAGGGATAAGTGTAAGATTTTAAAAACCTTTAGTTTTAGATCATCTTATAAAGAGGAAATATAGTAAATTTACTGGCTAATATGTTGTAGGTTAATCATTAGTGGAATGTTTACAATCTCTGGCTCTATGGTGTGGGACTGTAAAATAGAAGATGTAACTGAATGTTTTCAGACATAGCATGGATAATATATAATTATTGTACTGGTTTTAGACATTAAATTTATTTTAAAAGCAAATCTCCTAAAGATGAAAATTTTGTGAAAATTTTAACGAATTCCTAGGCTGATTATGCTGAAAAATTATTTGATGACAAGCATAGTCTTTTGGGCGGGATGAGGACATCGAGGGAGGTCTGGGAAGGTTATTTCTAAAAATGAATGTTCTCCTGTTTTGCTAGTAGTCTTGTTTTGTGGTTAGATAAAGGTATATATTGTCAAGTGAGATGGTCAAGTCTTTTGCTGACTGCAAACTTACTGGCCGTAGAAGAATGATCACTTTAAAGATCAACTAGTAGCAAAACATGTAGTCTCCGTTGGTGCTGTCTCGTGTAAAAACTAGCATGCCATCAATCTTGTTACGATGATTTTTCTCCTTTTGTTGGTCCATGTTCATAAACAGTTTTATGCTGTTTTACACAGGGGAGGTCCATGGAATTTAGGTGGGCAGTGCCATAAAGAAACGGAACCAATATTCAAGAAGGCTTATTTAAAAAAGTACCCTTCAAAGATGAAAGTCCTACATCACGTGCTTCATAATATGACGACCCCTGTTATCTATATGAACATTAGTAGGCTTACAGACTATAGAAAAGATGGTCACCCGTCGATATACAGAAAGGAGTATAAGACAGTAGAAGAACAAATGGCGGGAGTACACGCTCAAGATTGCAGTCATTGGTGCCTACCAGGAGTACCGGACACTTGGAACGAGTTGTTATATGCATCTCTCCTGAAAAGCAGAAAAGGTTTGTGGAAAAACTGAAGTTGAACTGGATTATTTGTCCAGATTCGTTTTGGTCATTCTTTCTATTTTTGGTACTTGTCCATATAGAGCAGGTATCATTACAGAGAGTTCTTGTGTATTCTTGGAGTTGGAAAGTTGATCTGTACAATTTGTACAACATTCTGCTATTGAGGAAAATAAAACAGAAGGGAATGATAAAGCAAATTCTTGATTAGCTGACATTGGTGTATATGTAACGTTTAAGCATGAAATATCCACAATGAATGAAGTTTGGTATGCTTATAGAATAATGCGTTGGTAGATTATAATTCAGTAATTTGCTTACCTATCAAAAAATTGACGGAAAAGGGCCATATATAACAGTGAACTATGCGAATTAGGACAAATATGCCCGTCGTTAATAGTTTGACACAAATATGCCCAATCCGTCCAATACTTGCTCATTTATGCCCTTAGTTTAACGGAACCACTATTGTCTTTCTTAAATAATTAATAACTGGACCCAACCAAAATCTACTGACCTGATCCATTAAGACCCGACCCACTCTTATTTCAAAGATATTTTTTGATATATTATTTTGTTTGATTTAGAAATTGTGTGATAATCATATTTATTTATTTGAGTACTTTGATAATCGATTTTTTTTTGTTATACATCATTTCGGGAAGTAATCCTACTAAAAGTAGTAATTGATATTTATTTATTGTTTTAATAATATAATATTCAAATTAATTTGTGCTTTCTTCAATCATTTTGCCATCTATTTTTATTTTTCTCACAATTTATTTGTATTTTCCACCAATACAAATACAAATAACTCCATGTTCACTATAACTTAACCTGATGGATCCAATTTTTTGTTTAGATAAGTGATCATTATATGATTGATTATTAGTTTATTGGACTATTTTTTGCATTACAAATTTGTTATGAAATAATTAATAAATTGTTACAACAGTGGTGCTTCTTTTCCATTTTTATATTTATTTTTTCTGCTCCATCATCTTTGATATTAGATCCAACAGGCGCCATAAGTCTAATTGTTGTCCCGGTCATCAATCATTAATTATATCATTTTTGTTGTCATGAATTGTCAATATTAGTTGTCAAACAAGTAGCAACACAGAAAAGAAAAATTAATTATCTCTGTCTCATTTTATATCAAACTATTACTTCTTCTATGACATTATTAATATATGAGGAGTTAAACTAAAAACAATTGCATATGATTTTAATATTTTCAATTACAAAATAATAATTTTGGTTGGGTCTGGTTATTAATTATTTAAGAAAGATAAAATAGTGTTCCGTTAAACTAAGGGCATGAATGAGCAAGTATTGGACGGATTGGGCATATTTGTGCCAAACTATTAACGACGGGCATATCTGTCCTATTTCGCATAGTTCAATGGCATATATGACCCTTTTTCGAAAAATTAAAGGAAGATTATAATTCAGGGATCAAATAGTAAATAAATTGTGAAGTGATTGGATTGAATGGATAAAGATTATGGTAGAATGTATGAAAATTTTCACCCTATGTGAATATTTGATTGATCACACTAAAATATGAGAGATAGGGACTCTAATACTATGTCCTATTTTTTCCCCCAGCCTTTAGCCTTGATTTGAAATTCGAATCATTCACAAACTTAGGGGCGGAATGGTGTTTACCCGAACTTTTTTTGTCGAAAAATTACACTATATATATATATAGGCAGAATCTATTTTTTATTTCTATATATTATGTTTTGAATATCCTTGACACATCCCAAAACCATAGCCTAGTGGTCAAGGGTTTAAAACTTTTGTGAGGTCATTGGTTCAATCCCCACTGGCCACCATTTCGTTTAATTTTTTATTGTTTTTTCCCCAACCTTTAGCCTTGATTTGAAATTCGAATCATTCACATACTAAGGGGGGTTAAAGTTTTTTATCAGCGTTAACCATATTAACAATACCATCCTTCCTGTGATAATGGAAATTATTGTGTTGCTAATACATAGAATTATACATAGTTTGAAGAAATTACCATCCAAGTTTCATGCGACTTAGGGAAGCTATAAGTAGTTTAGGTTTCTTCAGACTTTAATTCTAATTTTGAAAACTCGTGGTAGTGAACTTGTATGATCATCATCATTATGTTAAATCGACGCAATTGTTTTACAAAATCTACACGGTATTCTAGAATAAGAGCATCTAAAATGTTTTATACAGGATGAACATAGACGTAACCATGATTTTGATGTGCATAGAATGATTACAATTTGCAAATCGAGTACGTGCGTGTATATATAGGCAGAATACATGATTTGCCCCTGAGCTTGAGGCTAAACATATATATTTAATTTATACATATGGTTTGAACTGAAAGTTGTGAGTTTATGAACAGCTGATACCAAAATGGCAGAATCATGATTTAAATGTTGCAGATAAAGTAATTGATGATTTTAGTCATCGCCACTAATGTTTAATCAAAACTTTCCAGAAAATATGCATGAAAATTGAGACAGTACAAACACAATTCCAAGATAGAACCGAAGAAGACATCAACACAACATCTTAACGTAGAACTAGAGAAAGAGATCTATGACAATCTTAACAAATCTATTATAAATTTTTGATAAGCCATATTAACCACACAATGCATGTGATTTACAAATAAAACACAATTACAGAAGACTGGATATAAGTACAACAATAAGTAAAAAGCCAAGAAAGACTCCAAAACGGAGTCCATTGCCGTTTTGTGACTTGCCGGTTCGCCATGCTTTTGCCAACATCCTTTGCTATTCGTGTGATTATCAATCCATAAACACTTCCCTTTTTTGCTGCATTTGAAATTGGCAGAGTATGAACAAACTTAAAATTGTATTTGGAGGAAGGCCATTTAAAAGTCCTTCACTCCAACTAATTGCCTATCTTTTCCTAAGACCCATGGATTGCTTCATCCCACTGCATCTTTTCTCACTTAATAATCTACTCAGAGTTTGAAATTGATAATAGTTAGTGTGCTCTTCAGACAAGCTAGTGGTAAGTAAGCCCATTGATTGTGGCCTTAAATAGAAGAAACTCAACTAATCATTACATCATAAAACCACTATTATTGTTCTTTACCTTTTTCTTTTTCACTATTGCACCCCACCCAAATCCCTTTTTCACCATGAAAAGTTGGTGAGTCACAAAAGCATTTTAGGGTTACATGTATGGTAGCAATGAAATCTCAAGTTCACATATCCTTTACCTAACATTTTAAGCACACGATCAAAAATTGTGTAAACGTGAATCAATGCACTTTATAGCTAGAAAAAGTGAGTCAAAGGTCAATTAATAATTTAAAACACAAAGATTAGGGACAAAGTACAAGGCTGTAATCTTGTTTCTTTATATGATTTGTATGTATTTGTAAGTTGAATAGTGATAAGCAGCCATTAAAAGGGTAGTGGAGTCCATAAAATATTGTCAATGATGCTTTAAAATATGAGATGACTAGCTTGTAAGTTTACTATATTCTTTCCAAATAAATGGTGCATTACTTTTAGGTCATTGGTGTCCTTTTGTCTCTCTTTTTCTATTTGGGCTGTTGTACTAGTGAATCCACTCACCAATCCATCATGCTCCTCCACAACTTCCCCTTTTAACTCTATATATATGTATCAAATCAGTACTTCACTAATCACATAGTACATGTCGGCCAACTAGAAAAAAGGAATATAGATATAAAGTTAGTCTCTTTTTTTTCCAAAGACAATTCCCATTTTTCTAATGACTTACTGTTTTGTATATATTTTCAGCATCAAGGGTCGTCTAGTTTTTTGTTTCCTTTCACTTATCCCTAGTTAGCTCAAATGATATTTCGACACAGTTGGTATGCTGAGTTGATAAATTAACACACTATTTACGTACCGTAAGTGCATTCGAAGTGGAAATCACTCAACTATTGACACTGCTACTTCTATTCCAATTTCTCTTTCTTTCTTTCTTTCTTTCTTTTTGTTCTCCCCCCCCCCCCCCAACCCATTTTATATTTTAAGTTTAAAATGAAACTTGTTTCTCTTACTTGTTTGTGGTTTATTGCAAAAAGACAACGACCTCCTTAGAAATGCACTCAATAACAACATGTTTACACAAATATCCTCTAAGTTGAATTTTCCTTTATTTGATCTTTCTTTTGCCTTAAGAATGCAAATTAAACAAAGAAAGAGAACCTTATCAGTTCTAATTTTATCTTACCTACCTTTACCCTATAACAATTAAATTTATAAGTGATTTTAACGATACGCAAATTAATTCGATATAAACAATAAATCGCGTTAGATTAAATAAATAAAGATGTAGTAAACTTAAACCACGTGAGGAAGATGATTTTAGCATCAATGAAATATTTCGATCCGGGCTCACAAAGACCAGCACTGATGAACCAGAAAAAGAACAAAAATAATAATAATATATTGCCTTGGAATGCGTGTTACCATATGTTTAATAAATAATCAGATCCCCTTTATATAGTAGGGTAATCCTACTCTAGATACAATTCCATAAAAGGTAAAATAATTTCTGTTCAACTAATCACCAATACGTGCCGAGATCCATGCCGTGATATCCGGTCGGTCGCGGATATTATGGTCTACTGTTGGTCGTGCTTGGTTTCCTGACAACGTTCTTCGAAGCCTTTTAGGATTTGGACCGATCCCGGATCATGGCCCCAATATTCTCGAAGGTGGGCGTCATGCCCCCGAAATCTGACTCGATAAGACCCTTGCCTCGATTCCGATCCCTTATCATCATGTCTCTAGATCAATTTATTTTATCGAAGGCCGGGTGTATCATGAGCTCGATTTTACCCGTATACAAATAGTCCACTCGTTTATCGGAGAGTAAGTTTTACGGAAACGACGAGAAATGACATGAGTTCTTCGATCTCTTCTTCAACATGCTGCGACAAAAAATGACAAATAAACCAAAACATCCAGTCAGTCGTGTAACGGGTGTCAGCCATCGGCAGGTCCTGCCTGAATGTGAAACAACGCAAAACCCCTATAAATACCCCTTCTTTTGTTCATTTTTTTACTTCTGACCAAGCTTCTACCTCCGATCTTCTGAGGTGTTACCGTCTTCTTTCATCCCTAAATATTATTACCTTCATTCTTCAAGTTACAACCTTTCTCTTACCCCTCAGTTAAGCTAGTGTACTTGTTTTCATTAGGAAGTTCTCATCCTCCATCTCCTCTTTCTCCTTCATAGTTTCATACCTATTTTATCCAGATAAAAGAAATGGAAAAACTTCAAAGAGCATTCCCCAGAAAGATGCTCCCTCTTCTTCGCAGTCGACCGGTGAGGTCGAGGAGATCGCCCTGGGCGCGAACGTCGATGAACCAGAAATCGAGCCTCTCTAGAAAATGGTCGTCCCCGAGGGGTGTTCGGTGACTTCAAGGTTGAAAAACCTTCTTCGGTTCAAGGTCGATGCGAGGCGGTGTCACGGTACATCTGCTCTATTACTGAGGCCGTTCTTCTTATAGTTCAAATGGACCGCGGCTAGGCAGATAAGGGTGTGGTGATTCTCGGGCCTGATGACGATATCATCACACATGTTGAGGGATATCTGAGTGTTTACACTTATTCCTTTACATTGGGCCCGGTGGACCCGATCATCTTGGACTTCTGTAGGAGGTACAATGTATGCCTCGACCAAATACACCCATCGCTATGGAGGATCGTGATCCTCCTCCGATTCTTTATGAACAAAATCGATGCATGCACATTCACCATCGATCATCTACTCCGCTTATCCAGTCTTCGAATATTCCGGGAGGGACTGATAAAGCTTGTACGTCAGGCCAGCCAAGCCCCATTTTCAAGTATCGACGAGGATCGGGATCGGCGCTGGCAAAGATGTTTTATCTGGGTGGAGGTCGTTCCTCTAGAAGGGAACGTATCACGTAGGTGTAAATTCCTTTTAACTGTTGATTTTTTGTCTTGCCTTCCTTTTTCTTGTCGGTATTTGCTATAGTGCTGCCCTTGCTCGAGTCCCAAATGCCATTTCTCGGCTCAAGAAATGGATTGAGGGCATTTGTTCGCAGATGCCTTATGCTGAGCGCTCATGGCATGAGCTCTCGAAGAGTTATTGGGAGGCCCGATCTCATGGTAAGATTACTTTCTCTGAATAGGTAGCATTAGACTTTCTTTATTCAATACTATGTCTTCATTGCCCCTTTTTTTTGTTTGTTTTTGCAGGCTTACCTAAGACCATCGAGCTTAGGCTCTTGGTAGGGGTCGAGGATCTACTCGCCAATCTTCCTGCTTCGGGGCGGCCCGGAGCCACAGCTGGAGAGAAGAAAAGGAAGAGGGCCCCGAGTTCCCCAAGCTTGGAGAAAAAGAAACCAAGGAGAAGGTTGACTCATAAGCCAAAGGAAAGTTCTAGCTCTTGAGTGCCTAGCTCGGATTTACTTTACCGGCTCAGGAATGAGCCCGAGGAGGACGAACTTTTTGTGGCCCACGAGCTGTCTGTCCCTGAGGAGTAGGTGGCAGTCGAGGAGGAAGCAACGGAGGCTAGTCCCCCTCAAGTACTCGAGGTTAGTGCATCAGCGACGATCGAGACTTCTTGAGACGCCGGTTCCGCCCCGCCTGGTGTTATAAAAATTTTAGGGTCACCCTTGTTCACAGAGTCAATGTTTGATGAAGCCCGAGCGACGAAAGAGCAATCTAACAAAGGGTTCCATGGAGTGAACGATCCCCTTCGATGCTTCTTTGATGGCGTGGATTCAACCACTCTAGAGGACGTCACCGGGTTGGGTGACTTAGCGATGCCGAGGAAAGTTTATCCTTGGAGGTTGGTGGGCCAAACTTGAGCCCGGGGCTGATTAACCGGTTTCCCGCCCAGGGTCCTTTCCGCCCCTTGTCGAGATAGCTAGTTACCTTTGATGCCTAGTAACCGAAGAAGACTAGGCAAAAATGAATGAGGTGGATGCGCTGTGCTTGTTCAATGAAGCACAACAGGTGCTGAACCGGGTAAGGTGTTATCACACTCTTTTATCTTTGGATTCAATTTTCGAGGACTTGAATGCCTTTTCCTTTCCTTATTTTGTTGGCCTCGGTGCTTCACCATGAAACCTTTCTTCACTACCGGGATGAGCTTAGCCAACTTGAGGTCAAAGTAAAAGAGCTTGCTGAGAAGAAGGACATGTATAAGCTTCTCAGCGAGCAACGCAAAGGAGAAGTCAAGAGCCTTCGAGCCGAGTAAGATGCGGCTTAGAAAGAACATGCTAACTTGGTAGAATAGGTAAAGATTTTTGAAGTTAGTGATGACGAGCTAGACATGGTAACTAACGGTCAAAACCTGCAGGTTCAACAGAAGCTTGACCGGATCGACCAACTCCGAGCCGAGATCGACGTAATTAAGGCCCAAGCTGAAGAATGGAAATGCAAGATGGATTGCTTGGCTTCGGAAAAGGAGATTTCCCGGGAGAAATTGGCCTCGACGGAAGCCCAACTTTGAGCAGCGAAGGAGAAAGCTGAGGCCCAGTCCCAAAAAATCGAAAACCTTCAGTTTCAACTGGGCTCGGATGTCACCGAATGGGATACCCTTGCCAAGGAGCTTAAAGCAGCCAAGTCAGTGGCTTAAGTGTGTACAAGCTTCGTGTTATGGCTTAAGTGGTCTATGTGGGCACAGTTTATTTGATTATTTGGCCCTTACAATAAATCCTATCCACTGAGCCTAGACTGTTCGAGCATAAAGTTTCCTTTCTTGCTAAAATCATTATCCGAGGGTGATAAACCCCAGTATTCGAGGCCGATCATAGAGAGGGTTCGGATACTATTGATGTGATCTTCGACTCTGGTGCATAACCGGTCTTCAATTCTATGTTTAGCACGATCCACTATTGCCTAGTTAAAAACCTTGCCGAAAACTCATTTGGGAAAAAACTAGTTCAAGGGAAAAAGAGTGCAATGCGTGGTTTCAGGCCTCAGAGTTGCATTATTCCTTAGCCATTACCTGCAAGCGTTAGTCAAATTCATAATATATGTAAAGAACAGTAATGAATTGGGCCGTATCTTAGCATTAGTATCATTTTAATTGGGTTACATTCAAGTTGTTCGGTAGCCGCTCACTGTTCATCACTTCGAGTTTGTACGATCCTTTACCAGTGATCTCGATAATTTGATATGGACCTTCTCAATTCGGTCCCAGCTTCCCTTCGTTCGGGTTTCGGGTGCTCAATGTCACCTTTCTTAACACCAAGTCCCTGATATTGAAGTGTCGAAGGTTGGCTCTCTGATTGTAATACCTTTAGATCTGTTGTTTTTGGTCGTCCAATCGGACGAGGGCGACCTCGCCCCTCTCATCCAATAGTTCCATGCTCGCACTCATGGCCTTATCATTTGACTCTTTGGTCGCATATCGGAACCTGAGACTCGATTATCCTTGTTCGATCAGTATTAGCGCTTCGGAACCGTAGACCAATGAGAAAAGGGCTGCCCCCGATACTGGATTTTGAGGTCGTGATATGGCCATAGGACTTCAGGCAAAATTTCCTTCCATTTCCCTTGGTTCAACCTCTTCTTAAGGTTTTGGAGTATGGTTTTGTTCGTAGACTCCTCCTGCCCGTTCCCATTAGGGTGATAGGGTGTTGATAAGATCCTTTTGATCTTATGGTCCTCGAGAAATTTGCTCACCTTACTGCCGATGAACTACTTCCCATTATCGCACACGATCACGACCGGCATTCTGAATCGGCATATTATATGGTCCCAAATGAAATCAATAACTTCTTTATACCTGACTTTCTCAAATGCCTGGGCTTCACCTACTTAGAAAAATAGCCAGTCATAAATAATATAAATTGAGCATTATCGGGTGCCCATGGCAGGGGACCGATAATATCCATTCCCTATTTCATAAATGGCCCAGGTGACAAGACCGAATGTAGTAGCTCTCCGGGCTGTGAATCATCGGTGCGTGCCTCTGAAATTCATCATATTTTTGTACGATCTCCTTCACATCTTTTTTCCATGTCGATCCAATAATAGCCTGCTCTAATTACCTTATGAATCAACGATTCAGCACCCGAATGGTTCCTATAGGTGCCTTCGTGAACTTCCCTTAAAACATATTCGGTATGTCACGGTCCCAAACATATGGAGAGTGGGCCATCGAACGTTCTCCTGAATAAGGTGTAGTCTTCCGACAGGCTGAACCTAGCCGCCTTTGTGCATAGAGCCCTCGATTCCTTAGGATCTAAGGGCAACTTCCCGGTCTTTAGGTAATCTATATACTTGTTTATCCATTCTCAGGTTAAGCTTGTCGAGTTTATCTCGGCGTGGATTTCTCCACTACCGATTTCATGAGTTGCAAGATCGTTCCCGAGTTGAATTCATCGTCATCAACTAACGATCCCAAATTAGCAAGAACATCGGCTTCACTGTTTTGATCTCGAGGTACATGTTACAGATTCCACTCCTTGAACCGATATAGTGTTACCTATAGTTTATCCAGGTATCTTTGCATTCTTTCCTTTCTAACTTCGAACGTCCCATTGACTTGGTTCACCACAAGGAGGGAGTCACACTTAGCTTCGATCACCTTGGTCCTAGACTTTTAGCCAGTTCGAGGCCTGCAATCATGGCCTCATACTCAGCCTCGTTGTTAGTCAATTTTACAGTGCTAATAGATTTTCTAACTATATTACCTGTCGGTGGCTTTAACACGATGCCAAGTTTGACCCCTTTACGTTCGAGGCACCATCCGTAGAGAGGGTTCGGATTCCCGAGGAAGTCCCCGAGTTCAACAATAATTCCCTTTCGACCTCAGGTATTAGGGTCGGCGTAAAGTCGGCCATAAAGTCGGGCAAAATTTGAGATTTGATGGCGGTTCGGGGTCGATATTCGATATCGTACCCGCTGATCTCCTTGGCCCATTTGGCCAATCGTCTCGAGAGCTTGGGTTTATGCATTATGTTTCTCAATGGATAAGTAGTTACGACACATATGAGATGGCATTGAAAATATGGTTTTAGCTTCCTAGAGGCGCTTAGCAAAGCGAGCACCATTTTCTCTAGGTGAGGATACCTGTTTCGACCTTACCTAGAATTCTGCTAACATTATGGATAGGAAATTGCGTGCCTTCCTCTTCCCGAACCAGGACTCCACTTACCGCTATCTCAGATACCGCTAAGTACAGGTACAACTGTTCGTCTACCTTCGGGGTATGAAGCCAAGTTGGGCTCGAGAGGTACCGCTTGAGTTACTCCAAGGCTTGTTGGCACTCCGAGGTCCATGAGAAGTTATTCTTCTTATTCAACAGTGAGAAGAACCGATGGCTCTTGTCGGAGGACCTCGAGATGAATCGACCCATAGCGGCTATGCGCCCGGTTCTCCTTTGAACGACCTTGACATTGTCCACAATGGTGATGTCCTCAATGGACTTGATCTTATTAGGATTAATCTTGATTCCCTAGTTGGACACCATGAATCCGAGGAATTTCCCGGATCCGACTCTGAATGCGCATTTCTCCGGGTTTAGCTTCATATTGTATTTCTTCAATATGTTGAAGGTTTCCTGCAAACGTTTCAAATGATCCTCTGCTTGCAGGGACTTAACTAACATATCGTCAATGTAAACCTCCATTGATTTTCCTTTTCTCTCTCCGAACATCCAATTTAGTAGGCGTTGGTAAGTGGCGTCGGCGTTTTTTAGTCCGAATAACATTACATTATAGCAGTAGATGCCGTACTTAGTGATGATGGTCATTTTTTCTTGATCTCCCGGGTCCATTCGAATTTGGTTGTACCCAGAATAATCATCGAGAAAACTGAGGATCTCATGGCCGGCCGTCGCATCTTAGCTCCATGTGGATTCGTCCCTGTTTCTTAGTTGGGTTTCTCTTATTGCATATGACAGTTTCATATCCCTTTTGGGGTGTGCATTTGGACATGACCATGACGTGCTGAGGTTCCTCTTGCTCGATCTTCTTATAGGAGTCTCTATTCCTCAAATGAATTTTGGCTTGATCGCTCAGGAACTCTTGGAGGTGTCCGTTGTTGAATAACCATGCTACTTCCTCTCTCAACTGTCGGCAATCTTCAGTTCTGTGGCCGTGAGTGCCATGATACTTACACATTAGGTTGGGGTTTCTTTGAGCAGGATTAGACTGTAAAGGTCGAGGCCACTTGGTGTCTTTGAGGCGTCCAATGGAAGATACGATGACACCAGGATCGATGTTGAAGTTGTACTCCGATAACCTTGGTGCTTCCTTAGGCCCGATGAGCCCGTCGAAACCGCTTTTGCTCATGAGTCCCCAGTTATTTTGACCTTGATCATTTCTCCTTTCATGTTACATCTCGTGTTTTCGTACGTTTAGCAGTTTCGTCTTCAGTTAATTGACGTAGACTCGGGGATGAGCTCATTTTGACATTAACGTATTTACATTATTTATCACAAGCGATAAATAAGTGTCCTGAAGGATAAATGGTACACGAATTAAAGAAAACGAGTTTCGTTGAAAGAGGCAAATTTGGAATAAAAATATGGGTCAAGCGATAATACCCGATAATTATAAACTAGTACCATGCAAGGTACCATATGACCACGGTAGTATAATATATAAAATATATATGAAGTATTTTAAAAATAAATAGAATTTTAAGTAATTTATGGTAATTTTAAATTATGCGGGTAATTGGTTAACTACCGGGTAATGAAACATTACCCAATTAATTAATAAGTGGATAAATAATTTACAAAATCACACCCCAAGAAACGTGGCAGCCCCTCCCCCTTTTAGTTTAAGGTGACTAACTATTCACCTTTACATGTGTCATAAAAAGGCTTAAGGGGCTAATTTACAAAATCTTATCCAAAATAGAATTGGTAAAAATCAAAAGACATTCATTCTATCTTGGTTACCAAAAAAAAACGTGAGAAAGCAAGGATCATTTTGAGCTCTTTCCTAATTCAAAAAAAAATTAGATCTTAATCCTTCCATTTTGGTCAAAAAGGAGACAACGTTCCAAAATCTAAGCAAGAAACATTTTTTTTTACAAATTAGAAGCTAGCTACACCAAGTCGTGAAAAACAGAACAATTTCGTTTGAAAAAATTTCGAAGGATTCAAGAAAATCTCGTTCAACATATTTCGCTGAAGCAGAAGCTTCATTTCATTCGAATAATTCCAGGAACAGGTATGTTAAAGCCCTCCCTTCTTTCTTTTGACATAGGTCCAAATTATATTGAAGAAACGAACAAATACATAGTTTTCATAAATTACTCTATTCATAAAATTATTAGGGGTGTCTATATTCTTGATTCCCCATGAAAAATATTATTATCTTATGTTCGTGGGTCTCACAATAATACACAGTTGGAAAAGTTTATCCGGAAGGAATATTGAGATTATTACGTATTTTCATGCATTTCACACATTTATACATGTGCATTGACCCATGACCAGATGACGTTATATACGCGTATATATGTAAATATATATATATGATATATGGGAAAAGGTTACGACGTTATATACACACCACCACCTGATCAGCCGGTATATGTTGATGATGTTGCCCACAGTGGCTGAGACAATATGATGGGATGCCCTCAGTGGCTTGATGATATTATATACACCCATACCTATGCATGACACGATATTTATACGCATGTGCATGGCATTATAAACATTTTAAAATTTACAAAGTTATTTAGATTTAAAGATGTATTTCTATATTCCATGTTTCATCTATGTCTTTTACGTACAAATTTTCATGCCTTACATACTCAGTACGTTTTTTGTACTGACGCCCTATTTCACGGGGCCTGCGTTTCATGCCCGTAGGTGCAGGTAATCAAGTTGACGGTCCCCCTTCTTAGGATCCCTGATCAGCGAGAGTTGGCGTGGTGTGTGTGTGTGTGTGTGTGTGTGTGTGTGTGTGTGTGTGTGTGTGTATATATATATATATATATATATATATATATATATATATATATATATATATATATATATATATATATATGGGTATGACGTGGCTCAGTCCTGTCTTTGTACAGTTATATTTCTGTTAGAGGTCTGTAGACAGTATATCTAGTTGGGTTGTATGTCGCCTTGTCGGCTTTCAGTTTTGGATGTATAGTTGTTTATAGCAGCCTTGCCGGCTCGCCCACTGTATTTTGCCTGTATACATACATATGCCTTGAAGGCACGTTTCCTTCTTGTATGTTACTTTCGTAACTCAGCAGATGTTATTCAGGCCCGTATCTTAGACGCATGCTTAGGGGTGTTTGATAGGTAGGACTCAAGCACCCGTCGCGGCCTATCGATTTGGCACTACTACAAAAAGGGCATTTGGTGGCAATTATTTAGCGGCAATAAGTCAATTGCCACTAATAGATTATATAAACTGAAATATTAGCGGCAAATGACTATTAGTTAGTAAATAATATCCTTTTATTGACATTTGACAATAAAAATAAATTGCCACTAAAAATTACTAATTGCCTTTTAGCGGAATAGGGTTTTATTTTATTTTAACTTTCCCTCCCTGCCCTAAAAAATATGTCCCTCCAAATTTTTTTGACAAGAATGAACGATTTCCTCCAATCAGAAAATAATAGGAAAACCTATTCAATTCACCGAACGGGATACGGAAGAGATGAGCGATTAACAAAATCACACAGATAGGTCTCCAGCCAGCTTTTCCCCAGATACCTGCTCTTCTTCCCCAGGTATCTTTGCTTTTTACCTAGCAGATGCGGTTAACATTTGGGTTTGGATTGTGCTTATCGATTATGGTTGTTATTATTCTTTCTTTCATCCATTCCCCACTTCTCTTTTCGTGTAGGTTTCAAGATTGTTGCAGAACTCATTCTTGTCCTTCAATTTCTTGTCTTTATCGACGAAAAAATCTGATTAACAGGTACAAATTTGTGACTTTAACTGTTGCGTTTTGAGATTTGCGAAAGTATAATTTTTCTGCATATGTGAGTCGTTTGTGATATCCGGCTGATGCTAAATTGACGTGTGATGATTGGGTTTATTCCTCCTCTGTTCCTCGACTATTTTATGATTTTGTTCCTCTGTTTTCTATTATTCGTGTGATTATTCAGAAATTTTATAAGTGTCGTCGATGCATATTGATGTTTTCATTAAATCTACCACTAGTCGAGATATGAATTCCTCTGTATGTTTTCTGTTATTCTTGTCATTTTTTAGAAATTTTAAGCATCGTCGAAGCATATTGATGTCTTCATTGAATCTACCACTAGTCAAGAAAAGGTTGAATTTTTATTGAATAATTTGTAGTGAGGTTATACAAGTAGTTCTTGTATTAGTACTTCATTGTAGAATGGGCTAGTGCCCGATGCAAACCGGTGATCGGAGTCCTTGACTCTGTGATATGAGTTTCTTACCTCTATCATGAAGGACCAACGAATTTTTTGGTTCTAAATGCATTAAGAACTTTAGTTGCATTGTAAACTTCTAAAATGATGTACATCTTCTTGAAATTAGTGATCTTTATTCTGCATCCTGGAGCTCATTATTGAATATGAAACAACACAGTAAGTTAGTGATTTGGTTAAAAGTTTGTATTTTCTTGTAATAGGTAATATTACTATGAAATGCAGATTTCTGTGTTTCTTTTATTTCTAGAAGTAAAGGGAGCAGATTAGTTACAATAGTTGGATAGAAATAGTTGAGGATATTATGAAGGCCAATGAGTTCTGAAGTGGGAAATTTCTACATGGTCCAAATTAAACAAGGAGCTCTCCTTGATTCTACTTGCCATCTTGGGATGACTTTAAGTATATTTTCTGGGATGTAGGTTCCATCTGTCCCGCATCTCCTGTCAACTCCTATGTCGTTAATAATTTGATGAAATGGTGGGATAAAAATATTGGATACTCCATGCTGTAGTCAAATTCATAAACCATTTGGATCAATAAGTAGGGGTAAAGTCTGCGTACACACTACCGTCCCCAGACCCCACGGCGTGGGATAATACTGGGTATTATGTTGTTGTTGTAATCTATACCCTTTAACACATTCCAGTAATGAAAATATTGAAGTTGGAAACATATAATTTAATTTATACCGTCAAACTTGGATGTCCACAAGGTTGTTGTTACAGTAAAAAATATGAGAAGATACAGTACCATAGGCTAAAGGCTCTCTAGAAAGTAGTACTAAAAATATTCATGGGCATCCCATAAATCTCAATGTGTTAAAACCTGCAATAGCCCTCATGTAATCATCAGTGAGTAGTTCTTTGTTTCCCAATACTATGAAATGCCAGCACAAAGTTAAACATGATCCTTTTTTTCTATAGATAAAATTAAGTTAAACATGTGCCTTTAGGAAGTGGAAGTTTGCAGTGAACAATTTGTGTATGTTTCTGTACTTAGCAAGTAATCAAATACTTTTTGTTACAAGTTATATATTTAAACCAAAATATTCTATCCCGAACAATCGATTTGTTTTTAAGAAATAGCATATCTTCAGTTAAGGAAATATCTCAAATTACAGCGTCTCATCATACCGATAAGACCATTTGTTATATCGGACATTAATATATATGTATGAACTAGCTACAAGTTACTTGTTCTTCTATTTTCTTGTTAGATATTTTGTAATATTCTCTGTTTAAAGGACCTATTTCATGTGAAATATGGTGAGTGTGACTGTGACATGTTAGCTAGTTCATTGTAAATAACAGATCATAGAATATGGTCCATCTTCTGCATTTTTTTCAACTTGTATGGTACCTTCCCGTATTTCAAAAAGTTTAAAAAAGAAATGATCTTGATGGTTACACCTCTAATGTGTTAATATTTATTAGGTCCTTGACGCCAACAGTGGCCATGAAAGAGTACCACAAACATCAAGGATACCTAGTGTTACTGAAAATACTTCAGTGTCTCGCGGTACTATTCATCTTTATCCTTCGGTGCTACTATTTGAGTTTTCTATTGTTTGAATTTTCCTCCAATTTTTTTATCATTATGATTTGATTTCATGTAAACTTGCAAGAAATGGAAACAAGATATAGTTTCGACTTACATGCTTCCATAATTCGATTGTAACTTTATCAGTATTAGTACCATTTACATAAGAAATAAAAGTCCATTGGCAAGTATAATGCTACAATATGCTATGATGCACAGATGACCATTTAAAGCACCAACAAGATCTGTAAGGTAACACACACGGCAGATGACTTGATAGCGAGTATAATGCTACGATATATTACGAACAGGGCAGTTGCTTCTATATTGCCTTCTGTCCTTAAGACACAGTCTCTGTTAGCTTTGCAACCAGACAAATAAAACCATAAGCTTCTTTCTTTATCCTTTACGTGCAAATATACTCACTATACAAGCCAAATGATATGTCCTTGGAATGATTCTATACACCTTGGTCATGCTACTGAAGTGGCGAAGTCCATGATCTAAAAGTCAACATGTCCACAGGTAGATAATACTCTACCATAGCAGTTGTCAAATGCAAGCAAATGATAAAGACCCCTCATTTTTTGTCTTTTTTTGGTCTTTTGGTTCTTCTGATATTCCAACATCCTGAAGTAACTATAATATACTTTTAACTTCGAAGCTGAGAGTTAGCATGAACTAAGAAATATACCTTGCGATGCAACAGTCAGTTACATAGTTAGATAACTCATCAGTCACTTAGCATGAAGCAAAGATTAGTATTAACCATTAATCAAAAGGAAAAAGTTGTGATGCATAAGTCAGTTGGAGACATGGAATCCCAGGAAAGATAGAAAATTACTCTTTGTGCTCTTTCCCTTCTTTATAGTGAGATAACTCATCTGATTCCTAGAAAATCCTAAGGTTATGAATAGTTGATCTTCATTTTGAACCTATTAATGCTTGTTATTTTCCTCAGTTGAATCTGTAAGCTATGTATTACTGAATTTGTATATGCAAATGAGTTTGATATAAAAATATCTTTCGGTTAATGGACCTATCCTTTTCCTGGAGGTTTTCAGACCCTTTTAGAGTAGAGCGTTAACTGAGATTTTGGATATTTTTGCGTTTATTTGTAGTATTCAGCTTTATTAGTTATGTAGTGTCTCAGTTCTGCAGCTACTGGACAATATAGAAACGATTGTATCCTGTAAAACAACTTTAGCTTGGGGCAATGTTTTGACAGTAAAACAACTTTAATTTGCATAAAGTATATATGTTTGAGGTTTTGATGTTTCCATCAACTTGTGGAGCATGCTCTGCGACGTGTGACTGTAGTATGTTGTTACTAGTATCCTTTTCTATATTTACACAATAGATAATATCATGATTTCTCCTTTCCACCCCATACAGCCCCTTGCCGCATAATAGAAGGGAAATATTAGTAACTGCAATTGCTGTCCATCGATTTATTTATGTTGGTTATAAATTTATTTTGTTCTATCAGGGCATCTGCTTCTAATTTATCATGTGGTGTTGCAATAATTTATGATTGTATCGGCTTAAATGATTTTATGTATTAGCTAATAGCCTAATAATTTTCAGTCCTTGGAGGATCCCTGCATGTTGTTATTAAATCTCTGTAACAGAGGGACAACCTAAAAGTCTAAAATAGTTAAAAACTTTAGAGGGGATTTTGTACCAATATTGTCAGCTTCTTTAGAGTAATCAGATGAAACTAAAGAGATCTAATAGATGCTGATATTGTTTGCAGACATTCTCTCCTTTTTCCCTCTAGTTATTTTCCGAAGATATTGTCACTTGATTTAGATTTGGAATGTGATGAGTCCACGATATATGAATTTAATATTTTTGCTCGATAAATATCCCAGTTGAAGACTATTATATTTCATTTATTGATATGGTTATTTTGTAATTTCAGGTCATATAGTCTGATCATTGACAATTTAGTGGGTGAAAGATTTCCATATGATGAAGCATTGTAGAAATTATTTGAATACTATTATTTGTTAGGATAAGTTATATGACATATAATGATATTAGCTATTTGCTTCAAACAATACAAATTTATTTTTAAGTTATTGTGATATTAATATTTTGGATTAGTATTTTCTTTTGTTTGTTAAGATTTAATGAGATACATTATATTTTTCTGAATCAATATTATTATGTTTTATTATTTGGATAATTTTTTCAATGAATGTAATAGCTATTATTAATGGTGGCTAAGCTATTGTTGTTATAGCTTGTGACTTTTAGTGATAATTTAACAGGATATATTGATTATAAAAATAGACGATAAAAGGGCAAATTATGATATTTCCACGGGGGATATTGTAGCCATTATAATTGCTTTTAAAGATGACTTTTAGTGGCAATTTAATTAAATTTATCAGCCATTAAAATGGATGCTAAAAGGACATACTAATACATTTTTAGAAGGACTATTATAGCCATTCTAATTGCCACAAAAAATTTACCGTTAAAGATATGGACTTTTAGCGACAATTATTTTGAATTTAGCGGCTATAAAAATGGACATAAAAAGAGGATTAGTAGCTATTTTAGATTGGATTTAGCAGCCATCATAATTGCCGCAAACAATTACCGTTGAAGCAAATGATATTTAGCGGCAATAAGTTAGATCTTTTACCAGCTTTTGTGCAAAACGCCACTAAAGGCTTCGCCGACTCTGATTTCAACGGCTAAACATCAATGGCCGGTAAATGATATAGCGACTATTGTTATTGCCACCAATGCCTTTTTTATTGCCGCTAAAGCCCCTTTTTGTTGTAGTGTGGGTCGTGACAAAAGTGGTATCAGAGTAGTTCTGTCCTAGGGTTGTCTACAGACCGTGTCTAGTAGAGTCTTGTTTATGGGTGTGTCGTGCACCACACTTATAAACAGGAGGCTACAGGACATATAGGATGTTATCCTTTCTTCTTATCTTAGATCGTGCGATATAAGCATTAATGTTCCTAACGATGTGTTACGTTTTTAGCGATGCCTCCGAAAACTACAACCGCTAGCATAGGTCAGAAGGCTACGAAGGTGTTAGAAAGAGAGATAAGTTATACTATGGATTCAGACACGTTGGAGATCATGGGTTCTATTGAGGAGGATCCATCCGAGGATCCATATGAGTCATATGTTCGAGCTGTTTCGACCACTCCAGTAGTAGATGGGGCGAGATGATTTCTGACCTCACCAAGACCCTTAGTTTCACAGCCCATTAATCAGGATATGAGGGGAGTAGTGCATGGATTGGCACAACCGGGATTCCCTTAGGCCCAAAACTATGTCAATGTATTTGAGGACACTAGCTCTCTGAGTTTCCGGATAGTCCACAGTCTTGGGAGTCCGTCAATTAAGGTTCGTCGGTGTATGTTATGGGATACACAGAGGAAGAAGATAGCAGTCGAGCCAAGAGGAGGACGGTACCTGATAAGAACATGAAAATTTCGCTTTGATGTATGTTCGATCAAGGTTCTTATATAGGACAAGGCAAGGACCCTCTACTATAAACTTCCTCCAAGGGTCAGTTTTCGGTTGGTGAGTTCCACCTCTTCTTGGAATATTACTAAGTTAGGGTTCTAAATGTATTTGGTTGTTTTATGAGGATGTAGGGAGCCCCGTCCTGACTTGTATATATTATGGTTATGCCTACTTAGAGGTTTTGCAGTCAGTATCCTGTATATAGTTTTGGGTAAGATATGTCTACGGCCTAGTCGACCCCTATGTATATAAACCTTTTTCTTAATTAGTTATGCGAGTTAAGTTTTAATATTGTTACATATATATATGGATCTGGCCCGAAATGGCCCGTGATAGATTTGATAATAAACAAGGATAAGATACGTGGCGTTCGGTTGGGCAGAACTTGATACTATAATGGGTATGGATTGGTTGGCTTTTTGTTATGTTAACATCAAGTGTAGGTCAAAGATAGCCCGACTTCAATTTACATGGGAGCCTGTTTTGGAGTGGGAAGGTAATACGGCATCGCCGAAACGCAGATTTATTTCTTATCTCAAAGCAAGGAAAATGATTAGTAAGGGTTGTATTTATCACCTAGTTCAAGTTCAGGATACGGAAGTAGAGTACCAACCATTCAGTCCATCCCTGTGGTGAATGAGTTTCCCAATGTTTTTCCCGAGGAGCTTCCGAGTCTCCTGCCAGAGCGAGAAATTGAGTTTTCAATTGACCTACTACCAGATACTCACCCAATATCTATTCCTCCTTATAAAATGGCCCCCGCAGAGCTGAAAGAGTTGAAAGAACAACTAAAGGAATTGATTGAAATAGGTTTTATCAGACCTAGCACGTCACCAATGGACCTGTTTCTTCAAGTTTCTTCATGGGAACATGTGGACCATCATAAATGATGTCCCACAGCTCTGAATCTTTTGCCATCATGAAATCATGCATCCGGGTCTTCCACCAGCCATAGTATTGACCATTGAATCTGGGAGGTCTATAGGTTGATTGTCCTTCTTCAAAGTTTGGTGGAGCAGCCATTGAGGATCCTTCCTAGGTGTTAGCCTGATAGGAGAAACCTGCTCTGATACCAATTGTTAGTTTATATGAGTTCACCAAACTATAGAGTACCTGGTCCTCTATGAGATGATACGTAGAATGCAGTAAAGACTGAATGTAAAGAAGGCAAGAGATTTTCTACGTGGAAAATCCCACACAAGGGGATAAATAAACCACGACCTACTCTTGTAGGATTTTAACTCTACTAACTTGTAATCTACCTATTACAAGCCACTTTGCAAACACCCTATTGCAAAGACTTCAAACTAACTTGTGATGCAACCACCACAAGCTACTCTATAACTCTCCTAGTTACAAAGGATTTAAACTTATGAATTTGATTTGTTCCTAAGACAATGCTTCTAAGAAAGCAAACTAGGAATTACAATGATGAACAAATAACAAGATTACAACTCTCCTATGGATGTACATAAACTCATTTAGAAACTAATCCTTAGTGGAGTTGTCTTCTTGTTCTTGATACATCAGTGACTTCAATGCCGGATGAATTTGCTTCTTGAGAGAATAGCATTGAATGCACAAAGAATGGTGTGTCTTGCACCAGGTTGTTTTATCATAAAAGATAGCACAATGGGTAGTGATGTCAACTCTTGGTGTACGCTTCTTCCCAATGAGAAGTGACTGCTGTACTGTCTGCACAACTACTTCTGGGCAGTTGCGTTCCAGCTGGATAGTGGACTTTGTACTTCTGTCAGGACACACCAACGGACCAGGTCCTAGTTGTGTTCCTCTTCTGTGACAGTTGCCAGATGGTCACTTTCTTCTGCTACGTTCCAGCTGTGTACTTGATGTGTCAGAGAACCTTAAGGGACCAGGTCACCAGGTCCATGTTGTGTTCCTCCCTGTGGTCGTTCATCAATTTGCTGACAAGTTTACATGAAATGTATCTTTTGGGACAGGTTCTCTATCTGGTTCTTCACGACAAGTTTGTTAGATCATCAAAACATAAAAAACATAAGGCTAAGACATTGAAAACCCATCAATTTCCCCCTTTTTGATGATGACAAACTTAGGCATGGATAGTATTTGTTTAGAGCATAAATGACCAGATGAGATGCCGGTTTCCCTTAAATCTTAGATCTCCCTCTTTGATTTTAGTTCCCCCTCAATCTCAGACTTGATTTTTCCCTGATCTTACGCAAGCATATTACCCCCTTCAACCTCCCGCTTTATTTCCCATTTTGGCATCATTAACAAGAATAGGTATGATGAAGAGCACAAGCAAATAATAAGCATAAAGAAGTATAACACAGCTAGGTCATGCCATATATGTGCACACAACATGACAGAAAAGAGAAGTCAGAGGAACACAGTATTGTACATGCAACGAAAGGGGAGCTGTTTTATTAATGTTTACATTGGACTAAGCAATTCAGGACCAGTAATGGTTAAGATCAACATGCCATCACAAAAACAAGCAAACAAAAGTAAAACAACAGCCACAGGATGTTGGAGCAAAAATAGCTTGACAAAAAGAGGATCCTAGGGAACACTAAAGGAAGGAGGCTTGGAGGAAGAAACATCAATAGTTTTGAGAACCAGGTCCAGTCTAGCATTTGCAGACAATTGTTATTCAAGTAATTGAGCCCGAAGTCTCTCATTTTCCTTTGTCAGTCGGGCAACCTCCTCATGTACAGAATCAGGTCCTTTAGCTGCTTGACTGAGCTGAGTTTCCAGTATGGCATTTCGAGCCCTCAGCCTTCTTATTTCCTCAGAGGCTACATTTTGAGCGTTGATCAGCTTAGAAATGGTCGAGATGCTTCCACCAACTTTTTATATACATTCACATTCTTCTAGAGTGGTTTTAGAGAAGGTCTGCTTGCGTGTGCCCACTCTGGGATTTTCCATAGGGACCTTATAGAATTTGAACACCTGAGTGAGGAGAAAGCCATAAGGTAACCCATGATTTCCACCCTTAAAATTTGCCACCTTCTGCATATGATCTATCATGATTCCTGGCAAATTGATTGGTACAAACTCATCAAGCGCTTCCATCAGGACCAAATTCGATTTTGTAGCAATGGAGCGCCTTTCAGAGCGGGGTAAGAGTACTTTATTAACCAGTTCAAAGAGAAGCCGGTACTCAGGAAGCAATACCTTCTTATGGACCTATTCCCCCTGTTGAATAGCTTGCTCTTTCATGATAGCTCTCCGAAAGTTTATTCCACAGATACCCTTAACTGAGGACACACCTTCACATGGAATTCTGAGAACCTTTCCCTAAGTTGAAGCGTCGAGTATAATGTCCACTCCATTTACAAGCGCACAGATGTGATCCCCCTCAATAGTGAAAAGATATGCATAGAAGGTTTGTACTGCATCTTCGTACACCAGAGGCATGCTCCTTTCAAACAGGTATTCCCATTGTTGAAATTCCACAATCTCTAGAATTTGTCTCATGCCTACCATCTCCGAAATTGCTGGATCAAATGTTCAACCCCACAACACTTTTTGAGTTCTTAATCTCTGCTGCTACAGAACACCATCACAGGTCATGGACCTTGTTGAACTAGGTTCCTTAACGGTTTCCCCTTTTTGTTTGCTAGACCCTTCGGCAGACTTTCCTTTCCAACTTGCTGTCCCCACAGTATTGTCCTCAGACACGGCTAGCTCAATTTGACTCCGTTTTTACTTGCTGCTGTACTTCACGGATGACCCTTTCTGTTCCTCAACAATTTCCTCAATTGTCATAGATTGTTGTAATAAGGAACCAAGTTCCCTAGAAGCATCTTTGTCTATCCGGTTTACTGACACACTCTTGATGAAATCCTTTGGGTTCATTTTCCTCTTTTTCCTTGTCTTGAAACTCCTCTTACTTTTTTGCAATGAGGATTCAAAACTCTCTTGCTGTAGCAACCTGGTAGTGGGTGATTTGGAGGAAGACTCTAAGAGCTTGGAGTGAATAGGAGTTGCAGGAGTGAGTTTGCATGGAAGAGAATCAGGTTCATCAAAAGGCTTTTCTGAGAATATCTCATGAGCCAATGACTCGAGGAGTGTTGTGGTTCTTACATCTCCTAGGAATGGAATTTCTTCCCCTGGTACTTAGAAGAGAGATATGCTCCTTCTTTTATCAGTCTCTCAACAGCTATAACCATGATGTTATGAGCTGCTTCCTTTTCTGGTGACTCCTTGAGAGTCACTGAGTCCAACATGGAGGAGTTCAAGTACTGGTCAGGATCATCCTCACGGGCTTCTGACACTCGAGGAGTAGAACCTCCTGCGTGATCTTTGATGATATTGTAGGATTGACTAGACATAGGATTTGCAAAGTAATGGTAAACAAGGTTTATCAGAAATGGAAAAACTGTAGGAGTGGAGGAGGAACCAGGAGTGGGTAAGGTGGTAGAAGGCATAAAACAATGACGCTCTGGGGATGATTTCAAGGATAATGACGAAGTGGGAGCGGTGTTAATGGTGGGAGAATGAGACGATTGTTTGATTGCCATTAGATGAGTACTTGGTAGATGAGTAGAGAGAGAAAGAGAGAGATAGGGAGAAGATCCTAGCTATACAAAGAAGATGAAGGTTCATGACTTGCCGTGAGAGAGAATTGTTTTTATTGGAAGAAGGGCTAATGATAAGTGGAGAGCAAAACAGGTTCTGAATAGTCCTGAAAACGGCAGTAGGTTTGTGGGGAAGTGTTACCGTGCAGAGGGGATGAAAGGATTTGAAAGACAAGACATGACACACAGACATTGAAAAGTGGGATGATGTGGCAGCTGAATTACAAACTATTTTTTTAGAGAGGTCATGCAGAATTAAGCACATTACTACTAACCTAAGATACAGGAACTTGATGCCAGAGCAATCTTTTGAACAAGGTTTTAGCAGCCCCCCTCTCGCAGTTCATAACTGTACCTTTAGCTTCTATGATCGTCATGTGGGTTTACCTACAACGGTATTGATGTGAGTTAGGCTTGGTCAGAAAACACTTTAGCTACCTTTACCTGACGGTGTCTTATACAGCCTACAGAAGGATGATCAGGTTCTTCATTAGATTCTTGTGACCCCATCTTCACCTTGATTTATTCGGAATACTCTCTACTTGAGGCTTTGATGCATATATCTGGAGTTTGGTCTTCTATTCTGCAATGCTTTTCATCGATCAATCCCTGCTTCATATTGACCCTCAGAAGATGATCTCACCTTTCAATGTGTTTGATCCTCTTTTTTTTTTTGAAAAAAAATTATCTCCAGTATTGACGAGGTCATTCCGTTTTGCTGCTTGTGTAGTGCCATGAGCTTCTTATTTACTGTTCCTTCATCTTTAGTGGTAGTAGGTGACATACCAGGTTCTTTGTGAGATGTGGAGGATGATGTTGCATTGTCTTTCGCCAGTCTCCTTCATCTTGATCTCTTTATCATCCTCCCTATTTGAAGCCTCAGATATTTCCCAAAGATAGGATTGGTTCATCATATTGATACTCACCGTTTCTTTCTTAGCAAGGGAGGGTGTCTTGTTGAATACCCCATGAGCACCTCCTACCATTTTGTATGCCCTTTGTTGGAGACTTTGTGGCCTTGTTTTGTGGATTGTACCCCAGAAGGATTTCTTCGCTCATTTTTTCGCATTGAGCTTCCCAAGCTGATCCTTCCTGTTATTAAGAACAAGGCATTTTATTCCAATTGGCAGCTCCTGGTGGGTTTTGATCTAGGAGGGACCTGGTCCAACACCTGTTCTCAAGGTAGAGAGCATTATTCATTCCTTTTGCCCAGAATTTCTTGGCGATTCCATAGGCAATGAGCACTGTCCATGCAACATTTTCCAATTCCATTCTTTCTTTCAGCTACACCATTTTATTATAGAGTCCTTGGTATTGAGAAATTGTGTGTGATCCCTTCTCCCCCTCATCCATTATTTTGTGAACTCATGTCTAGGTGACACTTGAGTTTGGCAGACCACGGACCAGGTCCGGCTGAGTTAATTCATTCGGAGGTCAGAAGTTTGCATATACCAATCTTTCATGCCATGGTTGCAACTTCGCTCATCTCATACCGCCAGCTTGTGGAGATTCATGATTAGTAGGAGTGAATGTTCTTGTTTCCTTTGTCCACTGAGACTACTTGGCGAGTTATTAGATTGGTGACTGCACTTTTTAGGCCATTCACATAGTGCTCGTTCCTACTTGAGTGCCGAAAGAACCTTTCTACCTTTTCATTCACTGAGAATGTACCCTTTACTTCTTTCTCAAGGATACATTCCCTTCCTGCAGGGCTTTTAGTGAAAAAAAATTCATGATGTTTCAGCTGCGTTCTTTAAGCATCCACTGTCTTTAGACCATCCCAGTCCGCTTCCTCTCACTGCTCCCTGCTCATGCACATCAAGGGTTAGATTTAAGAACAACTAGTTTGGGTCCGTTGTTATTATAAAAAGGATGAATAAGGGATTTCCTAGTCCACACAGGCAACATCCGCCTTTTGCGAGTGGTACCTGGTCCTTTGTTAGTAGTCACTCTATCAGTAAACACTTTGTTCTTCTGAGCAGACTGAACCCTGGCCTGACAATCTTCTTTAAAATGCCCATTTTTCCCACAGTGGGTACATAGCCAATTATCAGGTACAGTGACATACTTGCTGTGCGGGTTGTAGGGAGTTTTCTCCCTTTGGAACCTGATGCCCTACCTGTTTCCACTATTATTCAAATACATGGCAGTGACAGCATCTAAGGACCAGGTCCACTTCAGGGATTTCTCAAGATTATTTCTTACTTTCTCCAACTCTGCTTGGAGTTGCTGATTCCTCTCGAGTTCACTGCAGAGACTGGTTTTTACAATAGTTAACTCCTTTTCAAGCAAGATGTGCGACTCACTGGCTACTTCCTTCCCTTTCCCAAGGCTTACATTCCTATGTTCTCTATTGAGTCCCTCAATGGTTTCCTCTAGATCAGTGTATATTACTAACAGGTCATCCCTTTCCTCTTTAGTAGATGTAACTTTTTCTTCTAAGGTGTGTTTCTCATTGTTAAGGCCTTTTGTTGTTTCTTTTAGATCAACAACTACTACCATCAGATCGTCTCTCTCATTTTCCACACTAGTTATTCTTTCATTCAAGGCTTCTTTCTCTTGTTCAAGATTAGCTATGGTCTCATTTAAGTCCACTACACAGACCACTAGATCATCTCTAGATTGTTCGGCCTCACCTAGTTCTATGGTCAGGATCTCCTTATCATTTACAAGACTATAATAGGCATAAATTAGGACATTAGATAAAGACCTTAGCTTCTTAGAAGAATAGGATTTCAGATTTCTCTGAACATCCCTGAATTTTACCTCATCGTCTTCATCTTCTTCTTCATCATCATCTGACTGAGCCATCAACGCGAACAGTGAATCGTACTTCATTGCTTTAGTTTCTACTGCCATCATGGAACTATTTTCTGCATCTGATTCCCTTTCGGATTCACTTGAGGAGTCTCCCCAAGCAGCAAAAGCCTGCTTAACGATATTGTCTGCAGCACTTTTTGATTGAATCTTTTATCTGGAACTAGGTTCCTTTTTCCTGCTTTGTCAGGATTTTGCTTGTACTGCTCCTGTTTCGCAAGTGGGCAGTCTTTGATGAAATGCCCCGACTTTCCACATCTGTGAAAGAGATCATTGTTCCTTGTTTTACTTGAACTGCCCCACTTTGGTATGCCACCATTTCTTCGAACCATTTTTTGAAAGCTCTTAGTAAGATAGGCCATGTCACTATCTTCATCGCTTGAATCACTGCTTTCAGCCTTACGCACTAGGTTCTTTTCCTTTTTAGGATCTCTTCTTTAACTGTCTTTCTTGCTTTTCATCTCGTATGTTTTCAGATTACCAATCGACTCATCCATGGTTAGAGTCTGTAGATCTTTAGCTTCAGTGATGGCATTTACCTTACTTTCCCAAGACCCAGGTAGAACACTGAGAATTTTCCTTACAAGCTTGTTTTTGGGAATGACATCTCCAAGTGAGTGAAGCTCGTTTATGATGGAGGTGAATCTGGTGTACATATCTTGTATGGACTCATCATCCTTCATCCTGAAGAGCTCATATTTAGTGGTGAGCATGTCGATCTTGGATTGTTTGACCTGAGTAGTTCTTTCGTGTGCAGTTTGTAAAGCTTCCCATATTTCTTTAGCAGTATCACAAGCTGATACTCTGTTGTACTCATCAAGTCCTATGGCACACATCAAAATTTTCTTGGCACGATAGTTCTTTTCTACAACTTTTCTGTCAATGTCGCTATACTCTCTTCTCCTTTTGGGCACCAATGGTCCTGTTTCTTCAAGTTTCTTCATGGGAACATGTGGACCATCACAAATGATGTCCCACAGCTCTGAATCTTCTGCCATCATGAAATCATGCATCCGGGTTTTCCACTAGCCATAGTATTGATTGAATTTGGGAGGTCTATAGGTTGATTGTCTTTCTTCAAAGTTTGGTGGAACAGCCATTGAGGATCCTTCCTAGTTGTTAGCCTGATAGGAGAAACCTGCTCTGATACCAATTGTTAGTTTATATGAGTCCACCAAACTATCGAGTACCTGGACCTCTATGGGATGATACATAGAATGTAGTAAAGACTAAATGTAAAGAAGGCAAGAGATTTTCTATGTGGAAAAATCCCACACAAGGGGATCAAAAAACCATGACCTACTTTTGTAGACTTTTAACTCTACTAACTTGTAATCTACCTATTACAAACCACTTTGCAAACACCTTATTGAAAATACTTCAAACTAACTTGTGATGCAACCACCACAAGCCACTCTATAACTCTCCTAGTTACAAAGGATTTAAACTTGTGACTATCACTAGTCATAATATAAACTCAGAAGTTTACGAATTTGATTTGTTCCTAAGACAACGCTTCTAAGAAAGCAAACTAGGAATTACAATGACAAACAAATACCAAGATTACAACTCAACTATGAATGTACATAAACTCATTTAGAAACTGATCCTTAGTGGAGTTGTCTTCTTGTTCTTGACACACCGGTGACTTCAATGCCGGATGAATACTTTTGTTTCTTGAGAGAATATCACTGAATGCACAAATAATGGTGTGTCTTGCACCAGACTATTTTATCACAAAAGATAGCACAATGAGTAGTGATGTCAACTCTTGGTGTATGCTTCTTCCCAATGAGAAGTGACTGCTGTACTGTCTGCACAACCACTTCTGGGCAGTTGCGTTCCAACTGGATAGTGGACTTTGTACTTCTGTCAGGACACACCAATGGACCAGGTCCTAGTTGTGTTCCTCTTCTGTGGCAGTTGCCAGATGGTCACTTTCTTCTTCTACATTCCAGCTGTGTACTTGATGTGTCGGAGAACCCTAAGGGACTAGGTCACCAGGTTCCTGTTGTGTTCCTCCCTGTGGTTGTTCATCAATTTGCTGACAAGTTCACATGAAATGTATCTTGTGGGATAGGTTCTCTATCTGGTTCTTCACGACAAGTTTGTTAGATCATCAAAACATAAAAAGCATAAGGCTAAGACATTGAAAACCCATCACCGATGCTTGCGAATGGAGTTTTCCAGGCCTTAAAATACAAATTAACTTTAGCACTGGTTCTAATACTTCCAGAAGGGACCGATGGTTACGTTATCTATTGCGACTCTTCAGGCATTGGATTGGGTCGTATGGTAAGGTTGTGGCTTATGCTTCTAGACAACTAAGAAAGCATGAGAAGAACTACCTGACCCACAATTTAGAGTTAGCCGCAATGATTCATGCACTAAAGATGTGGAGGCACTACTTGTATTGAGTTCATGTTGATATCTATATAGATCATACGAGCCTCTAGTATATTTTCAAGCAAAAGGAATTGAATCTTCATCAAAGGAGATGGTTGGAGCTACTTAAAGACTATGACTTTGATATTTTATACCATCTGGGGAAGGCGAACATAGTAGCCGACGCCCTCAGCCATAGATCTATAGGTAGCCTATCGTATTTATAGCCAGAAAAGAGGGGAATAGCCCATGAGGTTCACCAGCTAGCTAGTCTTGGGGTTCGGTTACTAGACTCAGGTGACGTTAGAATTACTCTTCAGGATACAACAACATCCTATTTTTAGTAACTGAAGTAAAGGAACGCCAGTACAAGGATCCTGTGTTAGTTCATTATAGGGATACCACCCTTCAGAAGGAGAAGACGCCATTTGGAATTACAGAAGATGGGGTCCTCAGATATCGAGGATGATTATGTGTGCCTAATGTTGTAGGGATTCGTTGGTAGGTTATGGGAGAAACTCACTATTCTCGTTATTCTATCCATCCAGGAGAAACAAAGATGTATCATGACATCAGGGAAGTATATTGGTGGGACGGAATGAAAAAGGATATAGCAGAATTTGTTGCTTAGTGTCCTAACTGTCAACAGGTTAAGATTGAGCATCAAAAACCCAGTGGATTATTGCAGGATATGGAGATTCCGACTTGGAAATGGGAAGTAGTCAATATGGACTTCATCGTAGGTTTACCTCGTACCCAACATAAGTTTGATTCTAGGTGACTGTTGATAGTTACAAAGTCAGCCCATTTTCTGCCCGTTAGGACTACATATTCCTCAGAGGATTATGCAAGGCTTTATATTAAGGAAATAGTACGACAACATGGTGTCCCTGTGTCTATTATCTCGGATAGAGGAGCTCAATTTACAGCTAACTTCTGGAGGTTTTTCCAAATAGGACTGGGGACTCAAGTAAGTCTTAGTACATCATTTCATCCCTAGATAGACGGACAGGCTGAGCGTACTATTCAAACACTGGAGGATATGTTACGAGCTTATGTAATAGACTTCAAAGGTAGATAGGATGATCATCTGCCACTTATAGAGTTCGCATAAAATAATAGCTACCATTTCAGTATTCAGATGGCTACATACGGAGCTTTTTATAGACGGAAGTGTAGGTCGCCTATAGGGTGGTTCAATGTTGGGGAAAACTACGTTAGTAGGACCAGAATTGGTTCAAAAGGAAATCGAGAAAAATAAGCTTATACAGGAAAGGCTATTAGCAACAAATCTTATGCGGATAATCGACGACGAGACTTGGAATTTCATGTGGACGACTGGATATTCCAAAAAAGTATCACCGATGAAAGCTGTCATGAGGTTCAGAGAGAAAGGAAAACTTATCCCTCGGTACATGGGACCATAGAGGATCATACACAAATTAAGCCAGGTAGCATATAAGTTAGACTTGTCTTCGGACTTGGAGTCTGTACATCTAGTCTTTTTTGTGTCTATGCTCCGTAAATGTATCGGAGATCCTTCCAGAATTGTGTTAGTTGACGATATTCAGGTCATAGAGCAACCATCATATGAAGAAACTCCCATTGCTATATTAGACGGAAAGATTCGAAGATCTAGGACTAAAGACGTAGCTTCGGTGAAAGTACTTTGAAGAAACAATAATGTGGAAGAAGTGACTTAGGAGGCCGACGTAAAGTCTAGATATTCCTACTTATTTCCTCCTCAAGAGAAGGATCCGACTGAGACATCATAATCATAAGGTACGTGTATAAATTCTTGTGTTGGTTATTGTCGTTGGTCATGTGAGGCCATCATCGTTATTGATAATTGTGGTCCGGTGTGGTGTTGGATTATTAAGCTTCTACAGGGAGAGTTGGTAGTGGTGTTGTTACAAAGGCGACCTTGCCAAGGTTATATAGGTCCTGGAAAGTTAAACATTCGAGGATGAATGTTTCTAAAGAGGGAAGGATGTTACATCTCACATTTTCGTACGGTTAAAAATTTCGTCTTCAGTTAATTGACGTAGACTCAGGGATGAGCTCATTTTGACGTTAACGTATTTATGTTATTTATTACAAGCAATAAATAAGTGTCCTGAAAGATAAATGGTACACGAATTAAAGAAAACGAGTTTCGTTGAAAGTGGCCAATTTGGAATAAAAATACGGGTCAAGCGATAATACCCGATAATTATAAACTAGTACCATGCAAGGTACCATATGACCGCGATAGTATAATATATAAAGTATATATGAAGTATTTTAAAAATAAATAGAATTTTAAGTAATTTGTGGTAATTTTTAAATTATGCGGGTAATTAGTTAACTACCAGGTAACGAAACATTACCCAGTTAACTAATAAGTGGATAAATAATTTACAAAATCACACCCCCAAGAAACGTGGCAGCCCCTCTCCCTTTTAGTTTAAGGTGACTAACTATTCACCTTTACACGTGTCATAAAAAGGCTTAAGGGGCTAATTTACAAAGTCTTATCCAAAATAGAATTGGTAAAAATCAAAAGACTTTCATTCCATCTTGGTTACCAAAAAAAAATGTGAGAAAGCGAGGACTATTTTGAGCTCTTTCCTAATTCAAAAAAAAAAAAAATCAGATTTTAATCCTTCCATTTTGGTCAAAAAGGAGACAACGTTCCAAAATCTAAGCAAGATTTTTTTTTTACAAATTAGAAGCTAGCTACACCAAGTCGTGAAAAACAAAACAATTTCGTTTGAAAAAATTTCAAGGGATTCAAGCAAATCTCGTTCAACATATTTTGCTGAAGCGGAAGCTTCATTTCATTCGAATAATTCCAGGAATAAGTATGTTAAGGCCCTCCCTTCTTTCTTTTGGCATGGTCCAAATTATATTGAAGAAACGAGCAAATACACAGTTTCCATAAATTACTCTATTCATAAAATTATTAGGGGTGTCTATATTCTTGATTCCCCATGAAACATATTATTATCTTCTGTTCGTGGGTCTCAGAATAATACACAGTTGAAAAAGTTTATCCGAAAGGAATATTGAGATTATTACGCATTTTTCATGCATTTCACACATTTATACATGTGCATTGACCCATGACTAGATGGCATTATATACGCGTATATATGTAAATATATGTATATTGGATATGGAAAAAGGTTACGGCATTATATACGCACCACCACCTGATCAACCGGTATATATTGATGATGTTGCCCACAGTGGCCGAGACGATATGATGGGATGCCCTCAGTGACTTGATGATATTATATACACCCATACCTATGCATGACACGACATTTATATGCATGTGCATGACGTTATAAACGTTTTAAAATTTACAAAGTTATTCAGATTTAAAAATGTATTTCTATATTCCATCTTTCATTTATCTCTTTTACGTGTAAATTTTCATGCCTTACATACTCAGTACATTTTTCGTACTGACGCACTATTTCACGGGCATGCGTTTCATGCCCGCAAGTGCAGGTAGTCTAGCTGACGGTTCCCCTTCTTAGGATCTCTGATCAGCGAGAGTTGGCGTGCTCCATTTGATCCTGAGCTGCTTTTGATTTTGGTGCGATACGTTTGCATATATATATATATATATATATTGGGTATGACGTAGCTCAGTCCCATCTTTGTATAGTTATGTTTCTGTTAGAGGTCTGTGGACAGTATGTCTAGTGGGGTTGTATGTGGCCTTCACGGTTTTCAGTTTTGGATGTATAGTTGTTTATAACAGCCTTGCCTGCTCGCCCACTGTATTCTACCTGTATACGTACATATGCCTTGAAGACAGGTTTCCTTCTTGTATGTTACTTTCGTAACTCAGCAGATGTTATTCAGGCTCGTATCTTAGACGCATGCTTAGGGGTGTTTGACAGGTAGGACTCAGGCACCCGTCGCGGCCCATCGGTTTGTGTCGTGACATTTCACTTCTCATAGGGTTTCATCTAGACCCATTAACTCTACGATCACCATTGTATGGTTGATACCGTTCTCTATTTGACCTTGGTTCACGATCAATGTCTCTTTAGGATCTGTCACTAGCTCGAATGGGATAAAACAGACCCGGAAGGGGCCCCAAGCTGATCATCTTCGACCCTAATTATTGGTTGATACCGGTTATGCATATCGACCCAAGTTACACCCGGATATTATATTCGATTTTGCTTTAACTACTGCCAATCCAACGAGCTTCGAGTATTGAGTCCTTGGGTGAAGGCCTGAACGGCCCAATCTCCTACCACCGGTGGTAGGTCTATCCGTGCTATTTGAAACCTTGACACGAACTCCCTGAGCATCTCGTTATCTATTTTCTTTACCTTGAAAAGGTCAGACTTCATGGTCTCGACCATAATGGCTCCGGTGTGCGCTTTTACAAAAGCATCTGCAAGCATAACAAATGAGTCAATAGAATTGGGGGGTAAGTTGTGATACCATATCATAGGTCCTTTTGACAAGGTCTCTCCATACCTTTTCAGTAGGACAGATTCGATCTCATTATCTTCCAAGTCGTTCCCCTTGAAGGCGCATGTGTAAGAGGTCATATGTTTATTTAGGTCAGTTGTTTTGTTGTACTTAGGAATTTAGGGCAAGCTAAATTTCTTTGGGATCGGCTTCGGAGCTGCGCTCAAAGGGAAAGGTTTTTGAACAAACTTTTTGGAATCTAGGCCTTTCAGTATCGGTGATGCTCCTAGGATTTGGTCGACCGTGGAGTTGTAGGTCTCTACCTTTTTGTCGTTAGCTTCGATCTTCTTTTCTCCCATTTATACCTGTTTTGTCAATTCCTCGAGCATCTTTATTATCTTAGGGTTGGTCCCGGTATCAGCTTCACTTGGCCTATCTATGGCTAGTTCATTTCTGCATGTGTTTCCCGGGATAATTTGGGCTCAACTCTATTGGGAGCGCGAATTTAGTTCTACAATTGGGCTATCGCTGCCTGTTGAGCATGTAGCATTTCGAAGATTACCTGCAAGTTGATCCCATCTCCTTCACCATCGCATGTATTTTGGGCTACCGATCAGAATCCCCCACGGATGCTGTTCCCGGGATTGGTATGCAAATTCGCATTAATAGACACATTTGAGCTGGCGTAGATCGGGTCCGCAGCTGAAACTCAGGTTGGATCGGCAGGGGGCACCTCATTACTGGGTACCATATTGTTGTTCTCGCCATGGTGGCCGGACTCAACATCCATGTTTAAAGGGGCACATTGGAAATTCGACATTTTAAACTTTGACCTGAAATTAAAGACACTTCAAAGAACAAGTGTGAAGTAGAGTGTGTTATAGAAATTTGTATCAAATTGCCACTATTATCCTTAGCACCGTCAAACTGTTTACCCTCATAAATGGATAACAATTAAATTTGTAAGTGGTTTTAAGAATACGTAGATTAATTCGATACAAATGATAAATTGTGTTAGATTAAATATATAAAGATGTAGTAAACTCAAACAATGCGAGGAAGATAGATTCTAGCCTCAGTGAAATATCCACCCCGATCTGGGCTCACAAAGACTAGCACTGATGAACCGGAATAAGAATAATGAAAATAATAATATATTGCCTTGGAATGCGTGTTACTATGTGTTTAATTAATAATCAGACTCCCTTTTTATATAGTAGAGGAATCCTACTCTAAGTATAATTCCATAAAAGGTAAAAGATCTTCTGTTCAACCATATGTGCCGAGATCCACACCATGATATCCGGCCGGTCGCAGATATTACGGCCTATTATTACGTTCTCCGAAGCCTTTTAGGATTTGGACCGATCCCTGATCATGGCCCCGAATTCTCGAGGGTGGGCGTCATGCCCTTGGACTCTAACTCGATGAGACCCTTGCCTCGATTTCGATCCCTTGTCATCATGTCTCTAGCTCGATTTATCTTATCGGAGGCCGGGGTGTATCATGAGCTCGGTTTTACCCATATACAACCTAGATGACAAAATTTTGATGCTCCTGCTTTTATCTTTTGATCTCCGAATGATAGTGGAACACTATTTATATTACCAAATTAGTGAATAAATATTTATTCAGAGCAATTACTCAAACTTAAGATACCTTGGCTAGGTTGATATACAGGTTCAATTGTAAGACTCGACTCTTATGAGTTAGTCCGGTGCACGAAATATTCCACATTCATTTAGGGTTCAGGGAGAAGGGTCTCGCATAAGGGGATGTGATGTAGGCAGCCTACCCCATTGCAAGCATCAATGGCTGATACTATAGCTCGAACCCATCACTAACAAGTCACCCAAAGATTACTATACCATTGCTCCAAGGCTCCCCTTCACCCTTATGAGTTAGTGATGAACAATTTATTAACTCATATAATGGCTGTCGCTATGACTGCTGTCATGATTAACCTTTTCTTTATGGAAACGTTTGGACAGTCTTTTCTCACATAAAATGTGCATTTGTTAAATTAAGTGCCTCCCAGAATCACTTAAGTCCTTGGTTCTTTACCTAGTTTCGTATGCTTAGTAAGTAAAGTACAGAAACGTAAAGAACACATAAGTTAACGTGAAAAATCACCCGATTCAAAAGGTGCAAAAACTACAACCTACCATATAGGATTTAACATCAACTCACTAGAACAAATGAGCCAAATGTACAAATTATAACTCTTGTAACCCAGTATAACTTCAAAGTACAACTATTTCACTTATTGTATAATTATTACAAGTTGCTCCAACTTGCAAAATACAATAGATGACTCAAGCAATAATATTTTCAAAGAAATACAAATACAACACAATTACCTAATACACATGAACTAGATTGACTCATGTTATACTGATAATCATAATGAATCGGCTCCTTCAGTTTGCTCTTAGATCTTGAACAGATTTGGTCAGCCACCATTGATACGAGTTGTTGATCAAAAGCAATCTTCGTTACTCACAATCTGTACGTTAAAAGGGATGATTTGCCACAACCTTGGAGCACAGTATTATAGTCCACTTGGAAATCGAATACTTTGGAGTTCTAGAGATAATAGAACTCTGATTATTTTACGAATCCTAAAGATAACGAACTCCTCAAGTTTCGTAACTCTTGTCCATAAAGATCTCATCCAAGCATCTTTATTCCATTAGAGATTTCTTCCATAAATATCGAACCATAATAACATTTGATACTTCTAGAATAAGTTACTATCCTACAAAGGAGTTTCTACTGCATTTGTGAGAACCTAGTTCTAAGCACATGTCTATTGCAGACATTGTTAATCATCAAAACACCTAATTCAACTGATTTTCCCTTTTTTGTAATGACAAATAATGTGCATATGAACCAGGAACCTTTATGTAATGACCCAACTTGTCATTTTAAGAATTTGTATTCCATTCGGCTGTTTGGAGTCTTGAGTAGCTTTATTTGATGTATTATGACTTGTGTGAATCGTCGGTTTCGTTTTCAGGTGTGAATTGAATTAGAAGAATGAATATCATATTAGAAGTTTTAAGTTAGAAGAACGAACCAAGTTTGACTTTGTACATTTGAGCCCCGACTGGAGTTTTGATGGTTCCGTTAGGTCTGGATAGTGATTTTGGACTTGGGCGTATGCCCGAATTTGTATTTGGATGTTTCTAGAAGGTTTCAGCATTATATGGCAAAAATTGGAAATTTGAAGGTTTGGAATGTTTATAGGTTTGACCGGGAGTTGACTTTGATGATATCGGGTCCGAATTATGGTTTTGGGAATTTGAATAGCTTCATTATATCATTTGGGACTTATTTGCAAAATTTGAGGTGATTCCGAGTTGATTTGATAAGGTTTGGCACGAGTTTTGGAAGCTGGAAGTTCAAAAGTTCATAAAGTTTGAATTAAGGTGCGGTTTGTAGATTTGATGTTGTTATGTGCGATTTGAGGCCTCGAGTAGGTCCGTGTTATGTTTTGGGACTTGTTGATATGTTCGGACAGGGTCCCGAGAGGATCGAGTGAGTTTCAGACGTGGTTTCGATTCATTTTGCCTCTTATTGCATAGCTGAAGAGGGTCTGATGCTGGTGTTTCCGCATATGTCGAAGAATGGATACAGATGCGGATCAGTGGTCGCAGAAGCGGAAAAGGGCTGGGGAGGAAAGATCATAAAAGCTGAATTTAGAGCGCAGGAGCGGTGGTCTAGAGTGTAGAAGAGAGAATGAGCGCATAAGTGGAGTGTGGTGTCGCACCTGCGAGTGTGCAAAAGCGGCGCAAAAGTGGGACTTGGTCTGCAGGTGCGAAATGACAAGCTTTCATTGGTATCCGCATAAGCGGGCGAGTTGTCATAGAAGCAACGCCCTAGAAGCGACCTTTTTGTTCGCAGATGCAAAAGTACATGGGCAAATTGTATTTAATTCGAGGTTTTGGTTCTTTTATCGTAATTTGAGATTTGGAGCTCGGTTTCAGCGATTCCGGAGAGAATTTTCACTACATGGATTGGGGTAAGTATTTTCTACTCGGTTTTTGATTATTTTCCATGTCTTATCTTCGTTTTTGGCATTTGATTGTTGTTTTTAAAAGAGAAATTGGGGGTTTTTGTTTAAACTTTCCAAAAGTATATTTTTGTGGTTTGAACGTCGATACGGAGTCGAATTTGAGTGAAATTAGTATAGCTAGACTCGTATTCGAATGGGTATTATGAATTTGTAAGTTTTGTTAGGATTCGAGGTGCGGACCCGAGTTTGACTTTTTGGTTGACTTTGAGTGTTGATTAAAGATTCGATTTTATCATTTGGGTTGGTTTTCTTTGGCATTATTTGTTATTTTTGAGTTGCTTTTGGCTAGTTTCGAGCCGTTCGGAGTTTGCTACGCACGAGATGGCATTTTTAGAGGGTTGTTTGGCTTGCTCGGTATTTGTTTTGGCATCTTTGAGGTAAGTATCTTATCTAAACTTGGTTGAGGCACTAGCTGCCTGAATTATTTGTGATTGTTACGTGCTATGTCTATGCACATGTGTGGGATTGAACCCATGTGCTGACACCGGGGGTATTTATCCATGCTCGGGTTATGCCTAGGCTATGATAAGCCTAGAATTGACTGTTAAACTTTAGGATATGATGCTTCACATATTTGTAACATTATTGTGAACTATCTGAGCCATGTTTAAGGCTACATAGAGGTTTAATCGCTGAATGAACTTGATAAATGCTATTCTATGATGAAATTGCCGATTTGAGCTATGATAGTACACTTTTCACATGCCTACACTTTAGCATGTCATTTATACCGGTCCAGGAGCATGCGATTTGTTATTCATTCATCACATATATGTATTCTTGTTAATTTGCTCCTATGTGATATGATTGGACTGCGTGCCTATGACTACGCCGGGCGAATTGTATTGTTATGCCTGTGACTATGCCAGGCGGATTGTATTATTATGCCTGTAACCACGCCGGGCCAATCCATCACATTAAGCCTGTGACCATGCCTGGAAAATTATGATATTGAGCCTGTGACCACACCGGGCTGGTAGCATGTTGAATTGGTTGTGCTTGTGTGTGGATAAGGATCCATCCCCGTAGGGTCACCCTCTCATGTTTCTCTCTTGATGGTGTACATACGGATTGTGAGAAACTAACGGGTTTTTGGTTGATGTGAGCACCTTGACAATTGGTTATTGTTATTGGATCGGGTTGTATGCTACAATTGACTTATTGGCTTATTGTTATTGGATCGAGTTGCGTGCTTAAATGGACTGATATTTGGTTATTTCATTTCATCTTTACTTGCAATTTCCTTATCTGTTTACTTGATTTACTTGCATATCTTATTTATATGCTTGATTGTTGACTGAGTAGAACACTTTAAAACAATGAATTTTGAGCATCAAAGCAGTTATACATGGGATTTTATTGATTTGATCATATATATGTTCTATACTTGTTGAAATTATGTACTGTACAAGTATTAGTAAGCATCATTTATAGTTCTTGCTTGGTGTACCTCGCCGAGGTTAGTTAGTATTTTTATTGCGTACATGAGAACGGTTGTACTTATACTACACTTATGCACCTTGCATGCAGATCTTGGAGTTGATGCTGCTGTGTATGGTGGGAGCTGGCATTGAAGACGACCCGCATTCCAGTTTTGCTACCATTAGTTCTTAGTAGTTTTGTATTGAGATTCTGTTCATGTACATTTCAAACAGATGTATCATTTATCTTTTTAGTTTGTAAATCTAAGTCTTAGTGACTTATGACTTGTACTACCAGTCCTAGGGTAGTTGTATGAAGATTCTGTTATATCATTTTTGACTCTTAATTTCATTATTAAATTATGTTTTGCTGATAGTTGGCTTACATAGCGAGTTGGGTTAGGTGCAATCGCGATTAGTTGAATTTTGGGTCGTGACAAGTTTGTATCAAAGCTTTAGGTTAGATTCGATGAGTCATGAGTAAATATCTAGTGAAGTCTTGCGGATCGGTATGATGAGGTCTATACCTATCTTCGAGAGGCTACAGGGCATCTAGGATAAACTTCCCATCTTTCATTCCTTATCGTGCAACATTGATCAGCTTGAAGCATATCACTTTGAATTTCTTCCACTCACTCGTATGTTATATGAGCGCTTGATATCGGTTGTGCGTTGAGGGCTTATGGATTCCATGGATGAGATACGAGATGTGTCGCTATGTTTTTGTTAAGGGCTAGTCTGGAGGGCTTGAGGTCAGGTTTTGACCGTAGCTTGGGCTCGGTGGTTCCAATTGTGGGAGCATGTGCTTTTGGACTTATATATCCGATTGTGTCCCCAAGAGCGGGATTGATGGCTCAGTGAGTGGTTGGATGGCTATATGATGATTAGGTTGTGACTGCGGGATATGTTCCTATGGTTTGATATGATGAGAATAGTTTGCTTGGGATGTGAAGGGATTATGGATGTTCGATTTTTGTGGATGTGTTATACAGTCTTGAGTTATGAGTGTTTTGAGGGATTCTTTCATGTTTTTCATTTCTGGAATGAAGTAGATTCTCATGCCATGTTGATGATTTCAGACTCGGGAAGATTAAGTGATTGCATAGTAGTTGTGGCCGTGAAAGGGCATAGAGAGATGCCAGATTGAGGCTAAGCAGGTAGGTTATCTCCTGCGGGATGTCCTAAAGTTATGTGATTCTTAAGATGATTATCTGGAGAGTTTCTTTCTACCAGTGAGTTATATGTATTGCAATTTGAGTTTGGATCACTTGAGGAAGTTGACTTGACTGTCACGAGGATGAATGCGAGCTTAGTAGATGATTTGAGGTATTTTATGGTTTGTGTTGCATGAGTTTATAAAGGATTTACTTGAATCTCTGTGCGCAATTATAGCGATATTAGAATATGGGTATTGTGAGTTATCAAATCTTTTATTTTATATAGATTTGAACTAAGTGAAGGAGTCTGCTATCGACGATTTGATTGCATGGGTATATATTGTATTGGTTTCAGCCTGAGACATACTTGTGGATTGGTTATGACTTGCGGCAGTCTTGGAATGATTTAGGTTTGTTCTTCGTGGTGGATGTAATATACTAAGAATGGGATTCGCTTGGTGTCTTAGAGGTGTGGATTACTCCATTAGGTGTTGGTGTGCTAACGGGGTACAAGTCGTTCGACTCATTTTGGGTGGTGCATTTGAGATATGAATGGGGTGAATAACTCCCGAGAAGGTTCTAAAGAGTCCAAGCTTCATATGTGGCATTTTAGAATTTTCCAGATTTGTATATGGCTAAGGTTTGCATTGGATGGTGTCGGTCTTGCGATATTTTGGTATCAGTATGGATTCTATATTTTAGTATCAGAGAGATTAAGGAAATGACTTTATATTCACAAAAGGTCTCTTCAGAGTGGGTAACTCGGATGTGGCATTTTGGGTGCTTTAGAGGGAATACAATGGCTTATGGCCCTTAGGACGATGTGGTTTCATGCTAGATCTCTTGTGGTGAGCTTTGGGTAAGGATCATAGTGTTTTGGCAAGGAGAAGTGTTAACTTGAAGGCAATTCAGAAGAAACTAGGAGAAATAGAACAGCTTGGTTGGTGGATCGGATCAGCATGGTAATGGATATATTCGGTTCCTTTTGGTTCATAGGATCTAGTGAGGCTATACTAGTGTTTTGTTGCAATATTCTTGATTTCTGGCAACCTGCGTGGCTCGGTTGAGTTAAAAGGATTCAGTGTTGATGGTTTGGTTATGTGCAAAAGGATTTCACAGACTTCTTGATGATTTCTGTCACAACTTGAGATGGATAA
This sequence comes from Nicotiana tabacum, assembly GCF_000715075.1. Classification (NCBI taxonomy): domain Eukaryota; kingdom Viridiplantae; phylum Streptophyta; class Magnoliopsida; order Solanales; family Solanaceae; genus Nicotiana; species Nicotiana tabacum. Next base: position 47,403,010 of record NC_134099.1, on the reverse strand, counting down.
TTTCGATTGGCATGAGGAGTATGTTACGTCTTGTGATTTTTTTCTAGATGGAATCAAGTGGAAGGTTTCTGACTGATCGAGTGTGTATTCTACATATGACTTAGAATTGATAACTGGATTCTCGTGTTTTCATATGATGGTCTGATATATGTGGTGCATCATGTGGGGGATGAGGTTTTGGTGTACAAGGTTGCGGTTCAGTTTTAAAGGAAATGACATTTGTTTTAGATAGCAAGGAAAATTTCAGATGTTTAGAAAAATGCTGGTACTATTTGATATCATCGGAGGTGAGTGTGCATTTCAGGAAGGCGCATTGTGTTTTGACTCGTAGATGCTTGACTAGTATTATGGTCATCGCTCGATTGATCGGTTGTAGATGTTCAAGTCTCTCTATGTGGAACAAAAGTATTTAGGAAGTATTTCTCGCGAGATGAGTGTGTATGAAGGATGTGTCAGTCACTTGAGTGGTCTAGTACGGATCGAATATGGTGATTCTGGTATTTTAGGGATTCAGAAACTAGGAGTTCCTAGAGGCAAATTGTTCCTTAGTTACAGACTGTGAAGGTATGGACAGAATTAGGCAACTAATAGTATGTGCTATGGTTAGGTTATTGTGGATGTTTGGAGTTAATTTGGGGGCCCATTAGTAGGCCCAATGAGAATGTGTATTCTACACCAGGTCTGACTTATTGATTCGGTACCGTTATTGTTGAGGGGTGTGTCATTCAGTTGGAGTTGAGCATGTTGGTGTTCTGATGTGTTCTATGTGTTACTTTTCTATGCCAAAATGGGTGGTGATCTAATGGTTATTTGCATATTAGATGTGTTTCTATTTGGGCCTTTCGACGAAATTCGAGCAAGATGGATATTGGGGTGTTAAATGGTTGATTGTGCCTTGGTTATGGCCTTTATGGGTTGTGGTATATTGTGTTATTCTCTTCTCCATGGCTATGGCCATGCACTTCGTGTACTTGATGTCAAATATGCCTGTGATTGTTGATTTTGAGCATTGTGTCTTGAGGTATTTCATATGGACCAGTGTTTGGATGGGGTCATGCATTGCAGCAGGGTTATGTTGGATATGATCCTTTGTGATAGATTCGTGTGTTGTGGTTCTACTATGTATTATGGGTGCATAACTTTGCGCTTGTGGTGGTACTTGCTGAGCTTGTGGGACGGTTCTCTCATTTGGGTCATTTTGCATGTTGGAGTATATTTGAATTGTTGCTTATTAGTGCACAGATTGCATGGTTTGTGGCTTCAGGTTGTATTGGTCTGGCATGTCAGTAGAATAGCCGTGTTTGATGAGATGAGGTCATTGGACATAGAGTGGATGCTATTGGATTCAGTTACAGTATGTTTGGAAGAATAATATTGGAAGTCGACTTAGAATTTGGATTTGGTTTTCCTCAAGTGAGAGAGAGCTCCATGACTTGTTGATTTGATGAATGGTTATTAGTTTTTGCGTGTTTCTTTCATCATCAGCGGTGTATGAAGTTTTTTGAACGAGGTTTTATTTGATATAAGGTTTATTATCAGTACCTGGTTTGTTATTGAGCAACTACTGTGATCAGAAACTATTGCTACAAGCATGCGAGTTATCTGGTATATCATGTGATTAAATCTTGGGTTATGGTTATGGCTTGATACATATTGTTCAGACTTAACCAGTGTATAGATGCGAGATTCGAGTCTTGCAATGAATTTCAGATGTTGGAAATTGGGTTCTAAGGTTTTCAGACTAAGGTTGAAGTAAGGATCTTCAGTTATTTTATGTTGTCAGGCATATATGGATTGGGGTGACATGGGATCACCCCCAGGAAGTGCAATATGGGTTTACACAGTGATTTGATGGCTTTGGAATGACTCTTGGCACGTTTGATGACGAACGTATATTTAAGTGGGGAGAATATAATGACCCAACCTGTCATTTTGAGCATTTGCGTTCCATTCAGCTGTTTGGAGTCTTGAGTAGCTTCATTTGATGTATTATCACTTGTGTGAATCGTCTTGGTTTTCAGGTGATTCAAAATTGATTTGGAAGAAATGAATCTTATGTTAGAAGCTCTAAGTTTGAATAATTGACCAAGTTTGACTTTTGCATATTTGAGCCCGGACTGGAGTTTCGATGGTTCCCTTAGGTCTGGATAGTGATTTTGGACTTGTGCATATGCCCGAATTTGCATTTGGATGTTCCTAAAAAGTTTCGACACTATATGGAGAAAGTTAAAAATTTGAAGGTTTGGAATGTTCATAGGTTTGATAGGGGGTTGACTTTATGGTATTGGGTCCAGATTGTGGTTCCGGGAATTTGAATAGCTTCGTTATGTTATTTAGGACTTATGTGCAAAATTTGAGGTCATTCTGAGTTGATTTGGTATGGTTCAACACGAGTTTTGGAAGTTAGAAGTTCAAAAGTTCATAAAGTTTTATTTGAGGTGCGATTCATAGATTTATTGTTATTATGTGGGATTTGAGTCCTCGAGTAGGTCCGCATTATGTGTTGGGACTTGCTGGTATGTTTGGATAGGGTCCCGAGGGGCTCGGATGAGTTTCGGACGTGGTTCAATTCATTTTGCCTCTTGTTACATAGCTAAAGAGGGTCTGGTGCTGGTTTTTCCGCATCTACGGAAGAATGGACAGAGATGCGAGTTTGTAGATGTGGACCAGTGGTCGCAGAAGGGGAAACAGGCTGGGGAGGAAAGATCACAGAAACAAAATTTAGAGCGCATCCACGGAAGCGCATGGAGGTGGTCTGGAGCACAGAAGTGAGGGTGAGCGCAAAAGCAGAGCGTGGTGTCGCACCTGCTAGTGCGCAAAAGCTGGACTTGGTCCACAGGTGTGAAATGACAGACTTTAAGTGGTAACCGTAGAAGCGGGCGAGTGATCGTAGAAGCGATGCCACAAAAGCGGCCTTTTTGTTCGCAGATACGAAAGTACCTGGGCAAATTGTATTTAGTTCGAGGTTTTGGTTCTTTTATCATAATTTGTGATTTGGCGCTTGGTTTGAACAATTTTGGAGAGGATTTTGACTACATGGATTGGGTTATGTATTTTCTATTCGGTTTTTGATCATTTGTCGTGATTCCATGTTCGTTTTTGCATTTGATTGATTTTTTTTGAAAGAGAAATGGGGGGGGGGGGGGGAAGGGGTTGTCTAAACGTTTCTAAAGTGAATTTTTGAGGTTTGAACATCGATTCGGAGTCGAATTTGAGTGAAATTAGTATGGTTAGACTCATATTCGAATGAGTTTTCGGAATTTGTTACTTTTGTCAGGATCTGATGTGCGGGCCCAAGTTTGACTCTGAGTGTTGATTAAAGATTGGACCTTTATCATTTGGGCTGGTTTCCTTTGGCATTATTTGATATTTTTGAGTTGCTTTTGGCTAGTTTTGAACCGTTTGGAGGTTGATACGCGTGGGATGGCATTTCTAGATGGTCGTTTGGCTTGCTCGGTATTTGTTTTGCTTTGTTTGAGGTAAGTAACTTATCTAAACTTGGTTGAGGCACTAGTTGACAGAATTATTTGTTAAAGCTATGTATTATAGGTGCGCACATGTGTGGGGTTGAGCTCATGTGCTGACACCGGGGGTATTTATCCATGCTAGGGTTGTGCTTTGGCTATAATAAGCCTAGAATTGACTGTTAAGCTTTAAGCTATGATGCTTCGCATTTTTGTAACATTAGTGTGAACTATTTGATCCATGTTTGAGGCTACAAAGAAGTTTAATCCCTAAATGAACTTGATAAATGCTATTCTGTGATGAAATTGCCGATTTGAGCTATGATAGCACACTTTGCACATGCCTACACTTTAGCATGTCATTTATATCAGTCTAGGAGCATGATATTTGTTATTTATTCATCATATACATGTATTCTTGTTTATTTTCTCCTGTATGATATGATTGGACTGGGTGCCTGTGACAACGCCGTGCGGATTATATTGTTATGTATGTGACCATGCCGGGCAAATTGATCATTATGTATGCAACCATGCCGGTCAGTTTGTGTTGTGCTGCATGTGACCACCTGTGACCACGCCGGGCGGATTGTGATATAGCTTGTAACCATACCGGGTGGATTTCGTTAATATAGCCTGTGACCACACTAGGAGGATCCATCATATTGAGCCTATGACCACGTCGGGCGGATTATGATATTGAGATTGTGACCACGCCGGGCTGGTAACACGTTGAATTGATTGTTCTTGCGTGTGGATAAGGATACATCCCCCTAGGGTCACCCTCTCATGTTTCTCTCTTGATGGTGTACATGCGGATTGTGAGAAATTGACGGGGTTTTTGATTTATGTGAGCTCTAGGAGAGCTGGCTTTTTTATGGGATCAAGTTGCATGCCGCGACAGGCCTTATTGTCTTATTGTTATTGATCGGGTTGCGCGCCGCAATAGACTGATATTTGGTTATTGCATTTCATCTTTACTTGAAATTTCCTTGACTTTTACCTTATTTCCTTGCATATATTCTTCATATACTGGATTTTTGACTGATTGAACACTTTAAAGCTAAGAATTTTGAGCATCAAAGCAGTTATACATGACACTTTCCTAATTTGATCATATATTTTTTCTATACTTGTTGAAATTATGAGCTATACATGCGTTGGTGAGTCTTATTTATAGTGCTTGCTTCTTGTACCTCGCCGAGGTTAGTTAGGATACTTATTGCGTACATGGGATTGGTTATTCTTATACTGCACTTCTGCATCTTGCGTGCAGATCTTGGAGTTGATTCTACTGCATATGGCGGGAGTTGACACTAAAGATGTACCCGCGTTCCAGTCCTACCACTAGTTCTTGGCAGTTTTACATTTGAGATTAGGTTCATTTTTATTTCAAACAGATGTTGTATCATTTTTCCTTTCAGTTTCTAAATTTATGTCTTAGTGACTCATGACTTGTACTACCAGTCATTGGGGAGTTGTATATAGATTCAGTTATTTCTCTTTTGACTCTTAATTTCATTATTAAATTGTGTTTTACTGATATTTGGCTTACCTAGCGGGTTGGATTAGGTTCCATTATGACTAATTGAATTTTGGATCGTGACACTTTATTTCATATAGGGTAGTGAATAAGACAATAAGGAAATATAAGCACTCCCCACTATCTTCCCCCTTTTGGCATCATCGAAAAGCTATAAAGATGTGAGATAAATTAAGTAGTAACCATAATACAAAGCCAATGACCATTGGGGCTGCATCATAAGAACAAAGAAAGTAGAACTAACATATATAAATACGATTATATTATCCATATCAGAAATAGGTGAAAAAGCAATTGAGGAATAATGCATTAGATAGTGCTAATTAAGCCAAAAGGCTCTAATAAAAATTAATATTAAACAAAAATATTTCAGACATTCTTGCATTCTTATCAGAGAACAAAATAAGAAAAGTCATAACTAAGAAGAACTAGATTCAGACACTAGATAGGGACACTGACCAAATTCATTGGTGAGAAGTGGATAGGGTCAAGGCTTTCACAAGTGTTGCAATATGCTGAGCATGGGCCTTTATATCATTCCTTTACTCTTCTCTGAGCTCCTTTGTATCCTTCTTCAAATCATCATTTTCTCTAAGCTTTTGTTCTCCTCTAAAGCAAACTTCAGTCTCATAGAAAGCTCAACAGCTCTACTGCTTCTAGGCAAAATATTAGTCCCAGTTGGACCCCTAGCTTTGACCTCACCATACCGTCAGAGTGTAACCCCATCCAATACATCATTATGGTTCCCATGCTTATGTTATGAAAGAGCAATGTTGAGATTGTCAAATAGCTCAGTCAGCATGAACCATGACATAGTATATTTTGGCTTTTTAAGGCATCAATAATCCTGGCCATATGCTAAATCATCAAGCTAGGAAGATTGATGGCTTTTTAGTATCCAGCAGTTCCATCACAACCATGTCAAACAGAGTGGCTTCATGTCTTCTCTCAGAATTCAACCATTTAACTCATCAATTTGGAAAAGAAGTAAAGCAAAGAAATCGACAATGGCATTGCATGACCCTTCGTGCTTTTACTCTCGTCTTCACCATGTAACATCATAAATGAAATCGCACGACATCACCATTCATACTTTTACTCTCTTCCTCACTTGATATTATAATGATAATAAGCAATCAAATATACGACATCACCCTTCGTGCTTTAATCCTCACAATCTCTCAAATAAATGATACTGGATACAAATAAGGTACGACAACACCCTTCGTGCTTTTCACTCTTCCTCACCAAGCAAAAACACTAATACAAAATAGCAAACAAGGTGGGAATCAATTTCACTTCAATATTAGTGTAATGGTAATCCATCTCAACTTTCAAAATCCAAACAACTTCAAAATAAGTAATAGATATGAAAAGGGAATAACTAAAGAAGTAATAATCTAATTACGGCATGGAAAGCATAATCATGGAAACAACATAATACAATAAAATAATTTTCACCTGCATGCTTTAACTTAATAACAGCGTATATATACTCATCATCTTACATATATATTGTTCCTACACATAATTTATGTATCAAATAGACAAACAAGTCCTAATCCCTCAAGTCAAAGTTAACCACGACACTTACCTCACTCCGCAACCAAATCAATGCTCAACCGCGGCCTTTCCTGTAGAATTAGTTAATATTTACTAACCAATGAAATAAGGATGAAAAACCTCTTTAGTATTGCCTCTAGGACGAGCTCTAACTTCAAAATGGTGAAAAATGGTTCAGATCCCGACTTTCTGCTATTTTAGTACCTGGGCGACAGGTGTTCTTTGCGTTCGTGAAGCACCTGATGCGTTAACGACGAGCAGCGGCCAAATGGCCTATGCGTTCACGTGTCCAGCTTCGCATTTTTGAAAACATTCCCATCCAAGCCTTCGCGTCCGTGATCCATTGGTCACGTTCGCAAAGAAGGACCATCCAGTCTCCCCCAATCCAACCCAAAGCTTCGCGTTCGCGGGAGGACATGTACGTTCGTGAAGGGAATTCCCTTAGGCCCTCGTATTCATGATACAACCCTCGTGTTCGTGTAGCATACCAACCCCTTGCCTATTTTTCCCCTTCGCGCTCGCGAAGCACAATGCATCAGACACTAAAAACACCTGAAACCAACAATCTCTTAGGTACAAAAATGATCTAAAGCCTATCTGAAATTCACCCAAGCTCCTCGGGCCAAACCAAATTGTAATAACATCATACTAACTCGCTCGCACGAACAAAATTCTAAAACAACATATAGGACTACGAATCAAACATCAAAATGCATGAAATTTCAAAGAAAACTCAAGAACCTTTAAAATCACAACCAAGCGTCCGAATTCTATCAAACAAACTCCGATTTGTACCAAATTTCGCAAACAAGTTTTAAATAGCAAAACAGACCTATTCCAAGTCCCAAATCAAAAATCCAAACCGGATAGCCATAAATTTAACCTACGGTCAAACTTAGGAAGTTCCCAAACTTTCAAATTGCTAACCTTCGGAAAAATAAGTTAAATCAATCTAGGGACCTCCGAATTCAGTACTAGGCATATGCCCAAGTCCATAATCACAATATGGACTAACAAAATTGTCAAAACACTAATCGGGGGTCGGTTACAGAAAATGTTGACCGTAGTCAACTCAAATTTTTTTAAAGCCCCAAAATCATATTTTCTTCAAATTTTTATGTAAAAACCTTCTGAAAAAAGACACAAACTGCGCATGCAAATCAAGAAGCATTAAATGCTAATAGAGGTTTGAAACATGAAAATAAGGGCTAGTACTGTTATGACCCAACTCCCATCGGAGTCGCGACGACGCCTAACACTACATGCTAGGCAATCCAATAGTTCACAAAATAACTAAGCATTTGGATAAACATGGTTTAATAAAATTAACAACGGAAATATCATAATGTTCTAGTGAAAACAGTAACAATATTGATACAACCATCCCCGAAATCTAGTGTCAATGAGTACATGAGCACTATTAAGTATCATAGTATAAACCAAATCCGTAGTACAATTATTTGAACAATAGAATGATAACAAGAAAAATAAGGAAAGAGAGTCATGGTCTGCAAATGTCATAGCAGATACCTCGCAGTCTCATAACACTGGCACCAACACGGATCTAGCAATCACCATGTCCAGATGTTCCTAGATCTTCACACGAAGTGCAAAATATAGTATGAGTACAACCGACTCCATGTACTCAGTAAGTAACAGAACTAACCTTGGGCTGAAAGTAGTGACGAACTTAGAAGAAGACAGTCAAAACAATATAAACGACAACACGGATATAATGATGACAATAACAATAAGTAAGTCAAAATAATTATCAAAATCTGCTCGTTCATATACATGAGTTTAGACATGCTTTCAAGTATAACAATTAGAGCACATCACTGATAAGAACATGTCAAATACAACTAGCATGAGGAATAATATATCTCTATGCCTACATATCTAGTATGCATGTCAAATAAATGATTTTACGGTAATATTCCCATATACTCTCACTCTCAATATACCCAATATATCTGCTCCAAATGCTCACCTCATTGCACACACAATCACTAAGCACTGTACAGGTGCCTGACATCAATGCCCCTCACCAAAGCACGTTTATATATCATTGTGCCTACGCTCAGTGCTGGAATGTCAGACTCTGGAAGGACGAATCCCGCCCAAGCGCCAATAAGGCCTCTTGCGGCGTGCAACCCAATCCACATAATAATAATAATAATAGTAAAGCCAATATGGCATGCTACGAACATGTAGTCCGATCCACAATAACACTTTCAACACGGTTCTAAGGCCAATCTCAATCATCAAGCTCTCAAGGGCTCACAATCTCGTTTTGCTCAACCTAACAACTCCACATATGGAACAACAATGACAACATGTGATGTAACAATGAATGATGAATAGAGATTGAGATATGACATGCCAATGAAGAATCATGACTAAGTATAAAGATATATTTAAATCATATAACCCAAAATAATAAAAATTACCTCATCAGGTCTCAATTAAATAACCACATAGCCTAAATATGATTTCTAATATGAATCATGGCTCAATTAATCTAACAAGTAGGGAGGGCATGGATAAAACAAGACATGATAGCAACATAGTCAGATAGTCAAACCGGAACGTGATTACCGCGGTGAACGCCCACACCCCCATCATCTAGTATGTGCTTCACCCCAACACATCCCAAAGAACATATTTCCCAGGGATAAATACCCTCAATTCAAAGTTTAAAAATGTTACTTACCTCAAAGCGTGCAATTCAATACTCTAACAAGCCCCTGCCTCGCGAATCGGCCTCTGCATTTCCTCAAGTCCAAACATCAATCCAACTCAATCCAAATCACACATGAGCCCCTGGATCCTATCATATCAACAGGTCCTAAAATACGATACAAACTTACTCGAAGCCTCAAATCACATAAAAGAACATCAAAAATATGAACCGCACCTCAATTCAGGCCTAAAGAACTGATGGACTTTCAACTTCTAAAAATAATACCGAACCATATCAAATCAATTCCAAATGACCTCAAATTTGAAATGCAAGTCCCAAATAACACAATGGACCTATTCCAACTTCCATAACTACAATTTGAACCCGGTACTGACACAGTAAACCCTCTGTCAAACCTCTCAATCTTCCAAACCTTCAACTTTCCAACGTTTTCCAAAAGCATCAATTCAACCTAAGGATCACCAAATCAACATCCGGACATACTCCTAAGACCACAATCACCATATGAAGCTATCAGAACAATCAAACTTCATTCCGGATTCGTCTACACAAAAGTCAAACTCCGGTCAACTCTTTCAACTTAAGCCTTCAACTTTTGGACTAAGTGTCTCAATTCACTCAAAAACTTTCCAAAACCAATCCAACTACCACGGAAAGTCACATAACCATAAATAAATGTAGAAGAGTCAATAAATAGGGAAATGGGCTTACAATACACGAAACAACCGACTAGGTCGTTAAAAGTACTCAAAATGACCTATCGGGTCGTCGCATGCATGGAATCTAAGTTTAATGCTTAGCATCACAATCATCAAAAAGAAAAGAAAAAATTATGTGTTTGACTTATGAAAATGAATTTAGTACACATGAAAATACATGTTAAAAATATAATTAAATTAATAAAATTTTGCTATCTATTACAAATTAAGCTTCTACATGAAGTGATATGATCACATATTTAATATAACTGATTAGAGAAAAAACGGATTTCATTAGATATTTAATGAACGATGAAAGTGTAGAACACTAAAATAAGAGTTTCTCTTCTATGCAATAAAGGTGCAAAAAATATTCCCACAATCACTGCATGTGGGTGTATAAGGTTTCAATAACATCAAAAACCTGAAGGAAGATCCTAGCATGCATCAGAACACTTAAGAGGACCATTGCTAATGTGCAGTATGTCAACAAAACTCAATACATGATTTTTAGTACAAATTGTTATGACAAGCATATATGAATCAGAATAGTATACTATCAGTTTTTGTGATAAATTGTTGGCTCTTTTAGTGACTCTTTTGCCCACTAGTTTGAATAATATTGCTCTATATGATCTTATTAGAAAATGAAATTGATCCGTCTTGATTAGTTCATGTGCCATGTGTGTTAGTGTTTGTACAAATAAATCTTGTGTTTACTTCTATCATATAGAACTTGCCCGATTGATCTTTCAACGCTAATGACAATATGTTTGGTTGGAGGGATGATCTTAGGCATTCTTTGTTTTATTTGCAAAACTTCTTTAGCCTTTCAAGCATACCATTGCATAAATACGATCACTAGTACCCTATTTGAGCCTTTAACCTTTTCTTTAGCTACCTCATTACAAACATTTCCCCTTTTGTAAAATAATTCCCTCTTTTTGAACCCGTCCCTCCTTGAACATTGAGAATTATGCTAAAAGCCTATGTTGGGGGTGTGGTGTCAAAGTGGAAATTGGTAAGGTTGTACATTGAGTGTACAAAAATATACCTCAAAGTGTTCATATTAAATTATTCAAGCTCCAAAAGAAAAATATGTATGAAAAAAAAGAGAAATATATGTATGTATATATAAATATGGAGCCTTGAAGAAAATTAGAGAGGTATGTAAGGTGGCTCTATGTTAGTAACTAGATGCCAATGAGGCTATGTGGATTGAAAAGAAACAAAGTGCAAAAAGAAAGATAAATGTGAGTAGTGTTCAAGGAGGGTGAAGTCACTTGTATCCAAATGCTTATCCGACCCTTCCCTAAACCTACATTACAAGCTTAAAAAGTCCTTATGGGACCTCCAACCGAATGTTCTTGAATAGGCGATGAATTAAAATAAGGGCAAGCTTATGGTATGAGATGTTGTAACACTTGAAATTCTTTGTGAGAGTGAGTGTCTTTGTAAATTTATCCCTTATGTTATATTGTAAATATAGTGATTTTGGGACTTTCTTTCTTGTGAGGGCACATGAATTAGGAAAGATTGGTGAAATTGAGTAAGTTGAGCAAATGTAGTGGACTAGTGTTTTTGAGTCACTTCTTGAGGCTTATTCTTGTCACTTGATTATTTTGAAACTCCCTTGCACATTCTTGAAGTTATTTTTAAATGAGGGAGTCATTTGATAAAGATACATATACTTGAGCCTAATTATTAGTATCAACCAAATTCAAGTCTGTCAGCTAGAGTTATTTAAGTAAGAATAGGTCATTATGAGAACTATGAACATGTCTCTTAATGAGAATTATTCACCGAACTTAATCAATACAACATCATAAAAATGTTAGGATTATTACAGGTACAGAGTCTTAATAGGTTAACACACAAATACAAGTACAAAGTTCCTCAAGCCAAGGTCATATAATGGTCCATGAACTAAAATGACATATGTGAGCTCAAGTATAGAGGTTTAAAAGAGTTATTCAGATAATTTTAAGCAAGTATTTCATGTTGCTACCATCAAAGCTCAACAGTCATGTGCTACACCTCATATTTTCGTACGTAAAAGTATGTTATAAGTCAATTGATGTAAGCTCGAAAATGAGATCATCACTAAATTATGTAAAGTAAGTTAATCATATTACTTTGGAGGCAAAAAATATTTAAGATAATGAATAACAAGTACCAAGAGGGTTAGAAGGCTTAGAAGCTAAACGAATTGAAAAAATAAGTTTCGTCTAAAGTCGACAAGTTGAGAATGTTATCATGTATACTTTTTGGGTGAGACTAGGGTGTTTAACATGATAAGCAGGTTATGTTAGAAGTTATTTTAGTCGCATGATAGTCGTGTATTATGTTTTGAAGTCAAGCGAGTTGTGGAACAAAAGTTGGCAAGGTCATCACAAGTTACATTCATAAAGGTAATGAAAATTAGGATAAATGTAGCAGAGCTTTTCTCTCAATATAATAAGAATTACGGGGTGATCCACCTATTGTATTTAAGTTATATGAGTATAGTTTCTAACTCATTAAACCGTTCGTCGATATGACCTCAGAGCAAAGAGATATTCACGTTTTTGTAAAATTGTACAAGTAGCTCCAAATGGGACCCACTTAGGCGATGGTCTACCTACTTCGCTTTAAAAATGATTTGTACGACCTTTCTTTCACATTTATTGAACCCACGTTTGTCCATACACTCCTCCTAACCCTCCTAAACAGGTAACACAAGGGTTTGAAGGGGAATCCAAGTTATTACACCATATTTCATAGTCAAAATTTAGTTTTAGTGAAGAACAACACCTCTTTAAGGTTGTGGTATCATTGAGGATAGTTGTGGGCTGTGTTTGGCTGAAATTTTAATTATTGCTACTGGTTAAGGTGAGTATAAAAGCCTAATAATTGTGCTTAATCTTTCTTGTATGTTGGTTGGTTAAGGTGTTAGGATAATAAACTACAAGATAATATTTAGATTAACTTGAGATGTTGTTGTTCTTGATGGATTGTTTTGAAAGTTGCTCTTATGAACTTTAAGTGGCTGGAAATTATGGAAAATAAATTGTCTATGATATATTTATTATGATTATGTTGTTGAGGGAATCGGTAACTACAAAAGAACATGGCTATAAAACACTTGGAAGTTGTCCATAGTCATATAATCTAGTGTTGGGCTATTTTAGGTAACTATGAAATTGAGTAGAGGGTTGAAAATCCTTAAAAAAGTATTGTTATTATATTGGATATACTACTAATTTCAATAATGAATGATGATGGGGTTGAAGGGTGTAAAGGGATTCAATACGATCTTGCCGCTTGTTGTGCTATGTTGATGACTTGTTAATGAAATATTTTGTACCCTATTGTTGATGTTTTTCTTGTTGTATCGCTCTGATTGTTGTTGTTGGTATATGGTACTGGAGGAGGCCCTTGTTACATGGGAGATGCTGTCCGAATTTATGTAAACGAGCTACTAGCTTAAGTTACTGACTTAGTCTTTACTCAACACTGATTTATGAATCTCTTTATGCTATGGTAGATTGAATTGAGTTGTTTGAAGAGTTGCTTGGAAGGTATTAAGGACTCAATGAGGTTAAGGTTGGTTAAGGCTAATTCTTCCTTTTTCTGGCATGATCCAAGTAACAAAACTTAAACGTAAAGTTATTCCATAAATGGTTCTACTCTTAGTAGTTAAGGATATCTACATTATTCATTCCTGTGAAATGTAATTCAAAGCAAGCCTAAGTACGTTACTAAGTCTTTATTGAGGCATACAATAAAGATTTTAATGCTCATAATGCCATGTTCTATGCATCTTCATTTACCATCGAGCTACGGCTGGTTGGGCAGTTACACATTTACCATCGAGCTAAGGCTGGTTGGGTAGTCATGCATTTACCATCGAGTTACGGTCGGTTGGGTAGTGACGCATTTACCACTAGGCTATGTCCGGTCGGGTAGTTACCACGGTTTGGGAAATTATGCATCCTTATTTACCGTCGGTTGGACAATTATGCATTTACCATCAAGCTATGGCCGGTTGGGCAGTTACCACTGATCAATTGGGCTGTCATGTTACGATGTGAAAAATAGTCCCAAAGTGAGGCATTAATTGTATAAGCATAATAGATATGCATATCATGGACCTCCGTGTCACTTTAGAGGTTCAGGTTGATTCTTATATTATATCTCTCTCATTGTTGTTGACTTATTGTTATATTTCAGTTTTGCCTTACATACTCGATACATTATTCGTACTGACGTCCTTTTTTGTTGTGGACGCTGCATTTATGCCTGCAGGTATAGGTATTCAGTTGGATGAGCACTCATAATAGGTGTGGTTAGCATACAATGAAGGATTTGGTTAGACTCCACTTCATTCGGAGTACATCCGAGTCTATAAGTCAACATGTCAGATTTTGGGTAGGCTGGGGCCTTGTCCCGACTATTGATACCCAATTTTTTTCTCATATTTTTAAATTATATATACATACTTTCAAAATAGTATAGTTTTTTTATTATTTAGTTTATAAACATATACATGCACTTTCTATAATATTTCATAATTTTTAGAGCTTTAAATTCATTTTTCTGCATTTAAATTACTTGGATAATTATTAGTTATTCCTTCAAATTATTTTGGGATGACTTAATCATCCAAATTACTATTTTTCTTCCTCATATACGTCTCATAATATATTTTACTTTATTTCATATAATTATGTTTGCATTTTTAAGTTATTTACTTAATTTTGCAATAATAACTTATATTCACATATAATTGCTTTTTATCTATACTATTTGTGTCAAAATAGCCTTTTATATTTTTATAATGATAAATTATTATTGTTAATCATTTTATTGCATAAATAATTTATTTATTAAGTATTTTTATAAATTATTATTTTTGAATTTTTGGTATTTAAATAATAGCCCATTCTTAAAACAAAATTTGGACCCAAATTAGCCCAATTACCCCTGGCCCAAGACCAATTAACCCAACCCCATACCCAGTTGTGACCCGTTTAACCACCCGACCCAAAACCTTTTTAAATCATGATCGTTGATCTGCGAGATCAACGACCCACATTACACCTTTCCTTTTTAATTATACCCAAACCCCTAAATCATTTCTCACTGCACGTGACCATTGAATCCACTCATCTCTCATCTCTCAAACTCTAGCCATCTTCCCCCAAATCACTCCTAGTCCCATCTAACATGGGATTCCATGACCGTTTCTTTCTATATGTGACTTCTCCCTAGTACTGGGTCCTTCTCTATACTGCTTGCCTAAATATGGCAAGAAGATCTTGTAAGAATTGAACCAAAATCGGTTCAAATCCTTACTTTTCTGATTGTTTTGTCTATGATCATCATTTGCTCTTTGTAAGTACGAACATTTCTGTATCTTTTGTTGATTCTCACTTACCCCAAATTAGGATTTTTTGATCTCTTTCAATCGAGCCAAAATGGGTTCAATTATCTGATTTTAAGTGATATTCTATCTATATTCGTCCTATTATGTGTGATGTTTGATTTTTATTTTTAGATTTTTCCGAATTTACACTTTCCCTAAAATTAGGGTTTGAGATTTTTTCTCTTTCCTTACTAATTTTTGATTCCATGTGATGATTCTTTCCTTTATCGTGTTTGATTGATGCTTTTCCTTATTTGGATGTTAATTTCTACTACTATATAAATTTCTCCCCATTCCCCTTTCAGACAGACTTGAATCGTTAAGAGATTTACTAAAAAACTGAAGTTACTACTCTTTGTTCTTTCATACTCCTATTCTATATTCTGGTTCTTGGCTGGCTGAAAGCCAAGGCCAGAAATTCTGGGTTCTCGCTACCGTGGACTTTGTTCTTTCTTGTTTTTCACTTAACTGGTGAGTTACTGAACCTTTGCAATTTCGTTCTTATGTATTGCAACTTACATATGTTTTTCACTTTTGAAGTTTATAGCTTAATGTGTTGCTGGGTTACTCTTGTGTGCAATTCTACTTGGTTTACCTCAGTTTTAGGTTTCTTTAGCATTTGACTTATTAATGTTGCTGGTTTGAAACATGCCTAAGCCTAATTCGAGTAACTCTTAATTTCGTTTAGCCAATGTGTTATGAACTACTGCTGTATATGACCTTTGTACTTGTTAGCATTTCTTTGGTGTTCAATTCTGCTTAAGGTTGACCATTCTTTTATTTGAATATGCTCCTGTATACGGTGAAATCAGAAGGTTTGATTTCTCGCCATTAAGGTGTATTTGGGAAGTCATATCGTTATCTCGAGGTTGCGAGATAGCGGCCAAGTTCTCCCCCTCGAAGTTCATTCACGTTCGACCCAACAATGACCCCGAGGGTGGGGAATACCCGAGGCGAGCAAATGGCGTCAGTAGAGTCTGATATCATGTCTAGCCGTCTCATCTCCGTGTCTTTACACTTAATGCATCCTGTACTATTTTGTATTACCCCTCCTATATAAATGGGATCCTCACCACTTTGTAAAGGGCTGCTATGGCTCCAACTACTCTACACAAGATCAATACCAACTCTCTCTCTCTTTTCTCTCTAACTTACTCGCTCGAGGCTATTCTTTTTATTTATCGCTTTTATACTTGTTCTTCATTTATTGCTTGATATTTGCCATAAAGAGCCTTCTTTGATTATATCTTAACTATTATCCCCTTCCCATTTACCCCCGATAGCTCGAGCTCGAGCCGGGTGTCGACCTCGAGGCCTTTCATCGATCAGTCTGAAGCCCGAGTAGCAAGCCCCTCGGTTTGATTACTGCCCTGTTTTAACTTGTATTTCGTTATTAAACTTCATACGCCTAGCATCAACTGCTCTAAAAACTAGCATAAAAATAGATCACGTATTTTTAGAGTCCCATTTATAAATTTAATTGTTGTTACCATTTTCACGGTAAACAGTTTGGTGCCCACCATAGGGCTAAAAATAATAGTGATTATTTTCTTACTGGTTTCATTACACAAACGCAAGTTATCTTTCACGCTTTTTCTTGTCCAAGATCTTTTGATTTCTGGTCAAAATGTCTGGCTCGGTAAACAGAATTGAGAAGGACTACCTTGAAAATCACGGAGAAAACGGTGTGGCTGTTCCAGTCATTGGCGCGCTATCGCAGAACCCCGATAATGCACCTGGACCGATTCTAGCGGACGCAGGTTCGTAAGACGCGCAACAGGTCGACGAAACCTCATACACCGACAGAAGCATACAACATTGCGACCAACAGGAGGCCCGCCCGGCTTGGTAAGTATAGGAAGTTAGTCTTCATGATATTTTTGAAATGTTGCAGGCACAACAATTGGCTATCACTCAGTTGCAAAGCCACCCGAAGACTCCCAACACAGTAGCGCCAGAAACTACTCCCCCGGCCGAACACGTACCGGAGAGATCGAGCAACAATGGATCAGTAGCCGATCCTGCCATCGTGAAAATGCCGGAGGATCTCACCAAAAGGATCGAGTCAGGCGATAAAATGATAGTAGCCAACGATAAGAAGGTCGAAACTTATAACTTTAGAGTCGACCAAATCCCGGGCGTGCCCCCGGTCGTGAAGGGTGTAGATTTGAGGAAGTTTATGCAACAGCCATTCCCAAAGGAAGCGGCTCCGAAACCCATTCCAAAGAAGTTCAAAATGCCAGAAATCCCAAAATACAACGGTACCTCGGATCCCAACGAACATGTCACTGCCTATACGTGCGCGGTGAAAGGCAACGACCTAAAAGACGATGAGATCGAGCCCGTCTTACTGAAGAAGTTCGGAGAAATGCTCTCGAAGGGAGCCATGATGTGGCACCACAACCTATCCCCCAACTCCATAGATTCGTTTGCCATGCTAGCAGATTCCTTCGTAAGGGTGCAAGCCGATGCCATCAAGGTAGAAACAAGGAAGTCCGATATATTCAAGATTAAGTAGAGGGAGAACGAAATGATGCGAGAATTCGTGTCTCGTTTCCAGACAGAACAAATGGAACTACTCCATGTAGACATGTAATTTTTGACCCTCCCCAAGATTTTACACATTTTAGCGTAAATATTTAGTTTAGGTTTAGTATGGCTCTCTTTTACTTTATTTTTATCACAAAAAATAAAAAACTTACAAAAAAATATTTTTTATCTTTAGGTTAAAGTTAATTAGTATATTTATATTTATAGTATTATAACATTTGAAAATATAAAAAAAAGTTAGTTTCACTCGTAGTATTTAGTTTTATATTAGTTTATTTTAATTTAGAGTAATTTTTATATTTTTATAGATACATTGTATTATTTGGTCTTTTTAGCTTAAGTTCAAACCCAAAAGACATGGTCCAACCAAATTACCCTTAGCCCATTCTTCCTAACCTATTGCGCCACTTAAGTGCAAGATTTAATCCTAGCCATCTATTTCTTTCTAATCCAATGACCGTCATCCCTTCCCACTCCATATAAAACACCCAATTATAGAAATTCTATACTAATTTTTTTAATTATTAGACCTAGACCTAGCTAAGACAAAAATCCCTAAGCAACAAAAACCAGCCGTTTCCATCAAAAGATGGGGGAATATCATGATCTTCACAACCTAAACTCCCAATTAGTATATATGATGACAGAGTGCACATTGCACTGAATCTCTTGTTCTCGCTCTCCCTCTACTAACTTGCGCATCTCAGCTACTCGATTCTCTCCTCCCCACCGATCTCTACCATTGACCTCTGCATCTATTGTTGGCCAGACATTTTTTGCTCACGCTCATATAGGAGAATCTCGGTATTGAGTACAAACTCCTTGAAATCTCAGTTTATAACAAAATCATCAATGGCTGAGACTATGATAGGAAAAGTAAATGAAAGTTGAAGTGTTTGATTCTGAAGAGGAGCTTTCCATTTCTCTAGCGAAGTATACAGCTGATTTATCAGAGTAGTATTGTTTTATTTTATTTCTTTGAATCTGCCAATGGAAAAGAATTTGAAGAAATAGGATTGGTGTTTGGGATATACAGCAAGGCAATGAAAGGGTAGGACATGTAATAATAGAGATATTAGGAATGAGCTTAAGGGAAGAAAAATTGTACTACAAAGAGTTTTTTTAAGATACAAATTCCATAATGAGATGTAATTATTATCCAAAAAAGGCATTCCAATTTCTTTCCACAAATGGGTTGGTGGAATCATTTTAGCTTTCGCACCTTACTACACCGTAATTGCACTTCGAAACAAGATTTGGGTTTCGAACTTTCATGCGTTGATTCGAGGTTCCGGTTTGTAATCTCGATGTTTTTGTCCAAGGATTGTTGCTTTGTTTAGCCCGATTGATTTGCAATTTTCAATGTTGTTCATCAATAAATGGTCCATCTTTCAATTTTCATTCTCATTTCATTGTGCTATGACAGTTTGGTGCGTGTGTTGGTTGATTTGTGATTCTACGTTGTTTGAGTAGCATGCCTTAGTTTGATGTATGTAATCCTGGTTCTTGAATAAATGCATTTAATTGGGTAGATTAAAAAGTTGGAGTTGTTTCTTTCTTGTCAAGGAATAAGAATGGGCCATAAGGTGGGTCTTGGACCATAAGGAATCTGGCCAAGTAATAGATCATGTTAGCTCGCCTATTTGCTCCCCAATAATATCTTGTTCGTAAATTTGACATCACAATAATCTCAAAATTTAGGAAGAATAATGAACACCGTTAGAGTGCTTTAGGCGCGTTTTGAATTTATTATCGTGATTATGTACACGTTCGCGTGACATAGCCGCGATTTCCAAAATTAAAACCAAGGTATGCGTTTGCACAACTTTGGGCGCAACAATCTTAATTAATAAAAGCGTGATTAATTGTGTACACGTACGCGTGACATGATTTTTGACGCGCCAACCAAAATGAATACACGTATGCGTGATTCGTTTCAAATAAAAGTGGTAAAAGGTAAAATGCACATAGGTTATAAAACACATAATTAAATAATTTAATTAAGACAAGTATGATTAAAGCGACCGTGCTAAAATTATGAAACTCGGGAATGCCTAATACCTTCTCCCCGGTTAACAGAATTCCTTACCCTGATTTCTGTTTTTGCAGACCATAAATAAGATCTTCGATTCGAGATTTTAAAACGGTGACTTAGGACACCCTAAATTATCCCAAGTGGAGACTCTGAACTTAAATAAATAATCCCGTTTCGATTATTGTCACTTTAATTGAAAAAACTCCCTTATACACCCCTCAGGTGAGAAAAAGGAGGTTTGACAGCTCTGGCGACTCTGCTGAGGACAAGAACCCAGAACTTCTGGTTCAGGGTTTCAGGAATCCGAGCTTGTTAATGTGATTTTTACTTGGCTTTATTTGTTGTTGATATTACTCTATTTGTGGACCTAATGTACTAATTGCCGCTTATTTACTGCTTTGATATTTGAATTGTATTAAACTGTCTTGTTACGCCTCCCACTCGAGTCTTCTAAAAAATGGTGCACACGTTCGCATGAGCCACTTTTTCTGTTAGAAATTATACCAAATAGAACGAGTCTAGGCCAACAACAAGGCTGGGTAGACTTTCGTGCTCCCGATACATTGCCCCCTCTTCGGCTCGAGTTGTCCGCCCGGGTAAGCCAGGTGAAGAACCCAACCCCAGGTTTAAACTTAGAATATAACCTCATGCCGGATACCTAATAGGAACGTTTGTTTGCATCACATGCATTTGACTTTGGGGACTCAACACAGGGGTTGAGTCCGTCCAGGACAGGTGTACCTAAATTAAAGACCATCATGATGCATCTTACGTGCTATTTGTAAATTCATTTGGTTCGGCTTGTATGTTGACTAGCTAAGGAAAGAAAAAAACAACAGAAAAACCAAGAGTGAGGTAGGATAGAAAATTCACCCGGTTCTAAAAACCCCGGTATTTGAAAACGCCTCAATACTCTGCCAAAACTTTTGAAAAAAAAGAGGAAAAGAAAATGTATTTCAAAAAAATAAAAGTGAGTCAATATCATGTTTTCCAATTATGTCAAAACTGGGCGAGCTACGCGGGTTTGATTCTCACCGGATGTGAGATACGTAGGCAAACCTCATCGGTTCCGGCCCATAACTTTCAAAAATCCAAAAATATTTTCCTTTACTTCCTTCTTTAGAAAGTCTTTCTTTTAGACCCCAATTTTTCAAAAATCCAAAATATTTTCCTTTACTTCCTTCTTTAGAAAAGTCTTTCCTTAAGACCCCAATTCTTTAAAAAAAATCCAAAAATATTTTCTTTTAATTTCTTCTAAAAAATTCAAAAATATTTTCATTTTTCTTTAGAAGTTATTCTTTCAAAAATTAAAAAGAAAATTCAAGATGTAAAAATATTTGTTCTTTTTCTTTTGAAGTATTTCTT
This sequence comes from Nicotiana tabacum, assembly GCF_000715075.1. Taxonomy (NCBI): domain Eukaryota; kingdom Viridiplantae; phylum Streptophyta; class Magnoliopsida; order Solanales; family Solanaceae; genus Nicotiana; species Nicotiana tabacum. The sequence continues at coordinate 47,381,681 of NC_134099.1, read as the reverse complement.
TCATAAATTCAAAATAAACGTTACAAAAATCCAAAAATATTTTATTTCTTTAGAAGTCTTTCTTTTCAAAAAAAAAAAAAATAAAAAAATAAAAAAATAAAATCCAAAAATATTTTCTTTCTTGTTTAGAGGTCTTTATTTCGAATATTTCAAAAAAAAAGAAAGCATTCAAAATCCGAAAAATATGTTCCTTGTTAGAAGCTTTTACGTTTAGATTTCTTAAAAAGCAAAAAATTGATTTAGTTTATTTATTTTATTCATGATATTCTCGAACTACACAAGATCTGATTCATGTTCCCACATCAGGTTCGATCAACCATAGAAAAAAAATGAAAAATATAAAAAAATGAAAAACAATGATAATAATAAGGACTGACTGATTCCATTTTAACGTGTCTTTTGTTTTAAATTATGAAGAAAGTTTGAGGTGGTCGGTTTGTGGTAAGCGGATAACACATGATCCAAGGAAAAATGATAACTGACATCGAAGCTCTTACACGTGCTCAAGAGACTCAGGGTCAGAGGGTTCGACAAGAGTCTAGTGTGTGTGAGGAAAATAGAATACTGAAACAACAAATGACCAAAATGTGTCAAGCATGGGCCAATATGGCCAAGAAAAAACTCATGAGTCACAATTCGCTACCCAACAAGAGCAGTACCACTCTCCTGAGTACCACTCGTACTTGTTTGATCTTCCTACAAACATTGAGAAGCCTGCCTGAAAGATGGGACAGGAAGAAATGACCTAAAGAGTGAAATGTTTAGAACAACGGTTGAAAAATATGCAAGGGTTGGCAGGTCAGAAGAGTATTGCCTTCAAGGATCTATGTATGTTCCCCTATGTCCACATGCCACTTAGTTTCAAGACTCCCAAATTTTAAAAGTATGATGAACATGGAGACCCCATAGCCCACCTGAAAAGGTATTGCAACCAACTAAGAGGTGTGGGAAGAAATGAAGAATTGGTAATAACATATTTTGGGGAAAGCCTTACGGGAGCAGCTCCGAATGGTTTATGGATCAAAATACCTCTCATTGGCATGTCTGGGATGACATGGCACAGGCCTTTGTCATAAAGTTCCAATACAACCTTGACATTGTCCCAGACCGCAATTCCCTTTCAAACCTGAAGAAGAAACCAAGTGAAAGTTTCAGGGAATATACCATTAAATGGAGAGAGCAAGCAGCTAGAGTTAAGCCACCCATGGACGACCACGAGCTAATCACTGTCTTTCTTCAGGCTCAAGAGCCAGATTACTTTCAAAACATGATGTCCGCAGTGGGTAAATCCTTCTCGGAAGCAATCAAAATGGGGGAAATGGTTGAGAATGGTCTTAAGACAGGCAAAATTATAAGTCAAGCAGTTCTCAAAGCCACAACTCAAGCTGTCCAGATTGAATCTTATAATTTTAGTGACACGAATAAGAAGGTTGATGAAATCATGATGACATCAGGGTCGAGAAGAGGTCCTAGGAGAACATCTCGAAGGTATGAGCAGCCTCCTTAGGTTTTCCATGACTCCCCTGAGCACTATTATCTACCTCAGAACCCTCAATACTCTGTTGCTTCACCTCAGTTTGTTGCCTGGCCACCAAGATACCCTAGAAGGCGAGCACCAGCACCGCAAAATCTCCACCAGTCTCCACAAAATTTTTAAGTACCCTATAACCCACATTCATGCCAGGGGTATAGAAGGGAACAAAGGTTGAAAGATAATTTTACACCAATAGGAGGGTCCTATGCAAGTTTATTTGAGAAGTTAAAGCATCATGACATGATTGCACCCATTCCTCCAAATCATGTGGACCCACGTGCAAGAAGCTTTGACCCATCTAAAAGGTGTGAATACCATTCCAATGCCTAGGGGCACAATGTTAAAAGCTATGGGGATTTGAAAAGAGAAATAGAAAGGATGATCCTGGAAAAATTGATTGTGATCAAAGATAGTGACGCCCAGAATATCATGCAGAATCCTTTACATGCACATGATGATGCACACTTTGTGGGGATGATACATGGTGACATGGAATATGAGAATCCTCTCGGGAACTTGCCGACTGAAATTGGAGAAGGCCATGGTAATTCTGATGAGAAAATTTGTGGCTAAATGTCAAGCTTAACAATTGAAAAGTCATTCTATCCTTACTAGGGCGGAATCTAGGTAGCTTGTTTTGATGTTTTTTCTATTATTTGGGTTATTTCAGGGTTGTGATCCAGACTTTATTTGTTTTATTGAGTTAAACTCTTCTATCCCTCTATTCTGTCTCTATGAGTCTTGTCCATCAGTTCTGTTGCTATTTTCATTATCCGGGTTATTTTAGGGTTGTAACTCGGATTTTAGGTTGTTTGTCTTGTTGTCAAACCCTTTCATCCCTTACTCAATAAAATATAGTTTGTCGTTTTGTGTCATTCCGTTCTTAGTTCTTTTCTCGCTAGTTCTAATGACATGACATGCATGCGAAAATTTTGGCCAGATCTTAGAAACTGATTTAATCTGGAATTGGATAGCTGAAATAAAAAATTTGAGGATGAATAAAGAGTTGAAATACTTTGGAATTAAGGTCGAGTAAAATTCACCTTCAAATCATTATGAAGATCGGGCTTGAGGATGTTTAATCAATTGAAGTTTGTTGGAAAGTTTGACATTCAGGGATAGAAAGTGTCTTGTGGCCACGACACACCAAGAAGGCAGACATGTTCGTCAATGCTGTGATCGCGAAAAGATGCTATGTCTGGCGTTCTCGAGGTTGGGAGGTTTTTTTTCTGCTACCCAAACACTTTATACCCTTTGTCACCCCTTTGAGCCTGTGTTATTTTCTTTGACCACCCTCTATTGGGATCAAGTTTAAAGTCAAAAGTAAAGTAAAATAAAAAAAATATAATAACAATAAAAGTCCATGCCTCAAGAGTACAAACTAGTGCATTTCTTTGAAAGTTCAAGTGAAAAGAAAAAAGAAGAAAAGGACTGTCGAAGGTCCATGCCCCAGAAGATAGAAGTTGGGGCAAACAAAGAAAAAAAAATGAAAGAAAAATAAAAAGAAAAAAAAAGAAAAAAGAAAAAAGAAAAAAGAAAAAAGAAAAAAGAAAAAGAGAAACAAAAAGAAAGATGAAAAATAGTTTAGGTCAGATGTTTGAACTACGTTAGACCTGATTCCTTTAAAGGATATATAGGCAGCCTCACGGTTCAGTCCAACCAAATAAGAATTCGAGAAAAAAAAATTCCAAATAGCTGTAACTGGGGCAAATATTTTATTTCACTTTTGAAAGAGTCGATTCCAAGAGTTATACGTCCATAACTCCTCATTTGAGTCTACTTTGAGCCTTCATACCGACCCTTCTTTCCAACCCTATCCAAAATCTTCCAAATAAAGACCTCCAGATATGCCTTCAAGAATACCAAGATAAGCATGCGATGAACAACGGTTGTTACACGGCATAGAATATTGTCAAGTTGCTCTTAAAAAATGAAAGAAAAAGATAAAGAAAAAGAAAAATGAGAGAGTCTTACTAGTGAAAACCCTCACGGGCTTTGTAAGGCGACGGTAAGCAGAGATGAACAAATGAGAGAGACTTATTGGTGAAAACCCCTCGGGGCAAAGTGAGTCGTGAAGATGATGCGAAGGATTGGAACGACCAAGCCCGACTTCAAAGGTCATAAGAATGACAAATGGGAAAATTGGTTTAGTTTGATTGATTAGGCCGTTGAGTCCAAAATGCATGTCATGACCATTAAGGCTAGTTATTGAAAAAAAAAGAAAAAGAAAAAAAAAACTCTTCATTCTGTCCTTTTGACATGAGCATTTCTTGTTAATACTTGTTCCTTTGCATCATTGTGTCCTTCACTCCGAGTCAGTCCTTGTCAAAACAAGCAAAAAAAGATTTCAAAATCTGCTACCAGCTTTTCAGTTGCATAAAGTAAATTTGGCCAGCACACTCAGTTATTACTGTCAATATACCTTAGGGATTCATGCAAATGCTCCCCCAAAAGACTCTTGTCAGCCTACTTGGCGCATGCAAAGATAACTGGTGATTCTCTTTGACAGACAAATTGCTCAAAAAGCAGAAAGCCATTCAAGATATCAGAAAAGGTCACCTAAGAAAAGATCTCTTTGGGATAAAGCTAATTGAGCCACAAATACAAATAGTACTGGGTATGAAATAATTAGAATTGATGCAGACAAAAAGTCTCTTGAAACCGACTCAAGTTGATTGAGCAGAAGCCAAGCTGCCCAAGACTCAAGGCCACAAACCGACCACCATTTTCAAAACTGATAAATTTTTCTTTGTGTGAAACAGGAACAAAGCAGTGCAAGGAAAGTGGTTAAAAAAAAAACAAAAAAAAAAACAAAAAAAAAAAGAAAATGAAAAAAAAAACAAAAAAAAGAGAAGAAAGAAGAAAAGAGAAGAGTCGACAAAGGGAAGTTTCTCAAATCTTTGGCTTTATTTGTTTTGCTATTGTGCATGTAATCTTGCCATTGATCTTCACATTTTTACTCCTAGGATAAAAAGTCGTAGTCTGATGGGCTTTCCTCCCAATCAAAATCTTAGTCTGATGAATTTTTCTTCTAAGATAGAAAACCTAGTCTGATGAATTTTCTCCTAGGATCAAAATCTTAGTCTGATGAATCTTTCTCCTAAGATAACAAAAAATACCTAGTCTGATGAATCTTTTCTCCTAGGATCAAAATCTTAGTCCGATGAATCTTTCTCCTTAGATAGAAAACCTAGTCTGATGAATTTTCTCCTAGGATAGAAATCTTAGTCCGATGAATTTTTTTTCTCCTAAGATAGAAGACCTAGTCCGATGAATTTTCTCCTAGAATAGAAATCTTAGTCTGATGAATCTTTTTCCTAAGATACCGGAAAAAAATAAGAAAAAAAGGGACCTAGTCTGATGAACTTTCTCCTAGGATCGAAATCTTAGTCGGATGAATCTTTCTCCTAAGATAGAAGACCTAGTCTGGTGAACTTTATCCTAGGATAGAAATCTTAGTCTGATGAGTCTTTCTCCTAAGATACCAAAAAAAAAAAGAGACCTAGTCTGATGAATTTTCTCCTAGGATAGAAATCTTAGTCTAATGAATCTTTCTCTAAGATTAAAACCTAGTCTAATGAATTTTCTCCTAGGATAATAATTTTTTTTTAAAAAAAAGGAAAGTCTGAATTTGAAAAAAAAGGGGGTCAATTTTTAGTTTTCTTAAGTTATTAATGTTTAGTTTTCTTGAAATTAGGGGCCCCGCCTGGAGAATATGGTCAGTATTTACGTTAGTCAAGCTTAGTTTATAGTTTTCCGCAAGCTCAATCACTTTTAGGAAACACACATCGTAGTCGAGTCATTAATCTTATTCTCATCAATAACATAGGTAATTTATAGTTCTGCTAACAACTAACAAATCTTCCTAGTGCAAACTGGGGCAGAAAAGTTCTTTTATTTTGTCTGTTTTGTTGTAGTAGTAGGCGCCCACTGGAGAACAAGGGAAGTTATTTCAAAATTCAATTCAAGTTAGAAGTAGCAGAAGCTCGCGGCAAGAATGCGAGTTAACAATCTGAGATGACCAATAGAAGTAGTCCCAATCCAAAAAAAAGAAAAAAAAGAAAAAAAAGAAAAAAAAAGAAGTGAATCCAAAACGCAGAAGTAGAAAAAAGATGTGAACTGCTCAAGACGTGGTTGAGGTCATGAGCGCTACATGTTTGATCTTGATCCAAAAGGTGAATAAGGATGAACTAGCACCTGCAGCTAGCGAGCGCTAAGGTTCAAATCTAAAGTCCGCATGAAGAACCATTCAAGACTTAAAATCAAGCTTCAGAAGACACATAAATAGGAATCTTGTAACTCGTAGCTGATAGGCTTAATTAGTTTTTCCAATTTTGATTTTTGATGTAATAACAGGACCGCAGACCGGAACCTCGACGGAACGAAACCTCACTCGGCTCTCCACCTCGGTGCACTCCATCACCTCATTCACTTCTGAACTACACGTGGTCTGATTCCTTTATAGCCAAGGATATATAGGCAGATCGGATAACAGGGCTCGATCACATTCTCCTTTCTCTTAGTTTTTGGTCTCTCTAAATAAGGGTCGGGTCAAAAAACATGTCTTGTCGTTCTTTGTCTGAAAACGCTTCGCATTTCCAATCAAAGAGGGGCAGCTGTAGACATGTAATTTTTGAACCTCCCCAAGATTTTACACATTTTAGCATAAATATTTAGTTTAGGTTTAGTATCGCTCTCTTTTACTTCAATTTTTATCACAAAAAATAAAAAAATTACAAAAAATATTTTTATCTTTAGGTTAAAGTTAATTAGTATATTTATATTTATAGTATTATAACATTTGAAAATATAAAAAAAAAATTTGTTTTGACTCGTAGTATTTAGTTTTAGATTAGTTTATTTTAATTTAGAGTAGTTTTTACATTTTTATAAATACATTGTATTATTTGGTCTTTTTAGCCTAAGTTTAAACTCAAAAGACATGGTCCAACCCAATTACCCTTAGCCCATTCTTCCCAACCCATTAGGCCACTTAAGTGCAAGATTTAATCCTAGCCATCTATTTCTTTCTAATCCAATGACCATCATCCCTTCCCACTCCATATAAAACACCCAATTATAGAAATTCTATACTAATTTTTTTAATTATTAGACCTAGACCTAGCTAAGACAAAAATCCCTAAGCAACAAAAACCAGCCGTTTCCATCAAAAGATGGGGGAATATCATGATCTTCACAACCTAAACTCCCAATTAGTATATATGATGACAGAGTGCACATTGCACTGAATCTCTTGTTCTCGCTCTCCCTCTACTAACTTGCGCATCTCAGCTACTCGATTCTCTCCTCCCCACCGATCTCTACCATTGACCTCTGCATCTATTGTTGGCCAGACATTTTTTGCTCACGCTCACATAGAAGAATCTCGGTATTGAGTACAAACTCCTTGAAATCTCAGTTTATAACTAAATCATCAATGGCTGAGACTGTGATAGGAAAAGTAAAGGAAAGTTGAAGTGTTTGATTCTGAAGAGGAGCTTTCCGTTTCTCTAGCGATGTACACAGCTGATTTATCAGAGTAGTATTGTTTTTTTATTTCTTTGAATCTGACTATGGAAAAGAATTTGAAGAAATGGGATTGGTGTTTGGGATATATAGCAAGGCAATGAAAGGGTAGGACTTGTAATAATAGAGATATTAGGAATGAGCCTAAGGGTAGAAATATCGTACTACAAAGAGTTTTTTTAAGATACAAGTCGATAATGAGATGTAATTATTATCCAAAAATGGTAGTCCAATTTCTTTCCTCAAATGGGTTGGTGGAATAATTTTAGCTTTCGCACCTTACTACACTGTAATTGCACTTCGAAACATGATTTGGGTTTCGAGCTTTCCGGCGTCGATTCGAGGTTCTGGTTTGTAATCTCGGTGTTTCGGTCCAAAGATTGTTGCTTTGTTTAACCCTATTGATTTGCAATTTTCAACGTTGTTCATCAATAAAAGGTCCATTTCTCAATTTTCATTCTCATTTCATTGTGTTATGATAGCTTGGTACGTGTGTTGGTTGATTTGTGATTCTACGTTGTTTGAGTAGCATGCCTTAGTTTTCATTTAAATTGTTTTAATTAGTTTTTATTTTGACTGTGATGTATGTAGTCTTGGTTCTTGAATAAATGCATTTAATTCGGTAGATGGAAAATAGGAGTTGTTTTTTTCTTGGCAAGGAATAAGAATGGGCCATAAGGTGGGTCTTGGACCATAAGGAATCTGGCCAAGTAATAGATCATGTTAGCTAGCCTATTTGCTCCCTGATAATATCTTGTTCGTAAATTTGGCATCACAATAATCTCAAAATTTAGGAAGAATAATGAACACAGTTAGAGTGCTTTAGGCGTGTTTTAAATTTATTATCGTGATTATGTACATGTTCGCGTGACATAGCCACATTTCGAAAATTAAAACCAAGGTATGCTCGCGCAACTTTGGGCGCAACAATCTTAATTAACCAAAGTGTGATTAATTGTGTACACGTACGCGTGACATGATTTTTGACGCGCCAAACAAAATGAATACACGTACGCGTGATTCGTTTCAAATAAAAGTTGTAAAAGGTAAAATGCACATAGGTTCTAAAATATGTAATTAAACAATTTAATTGAGCCAAGTATGATTAAAGCGATCGTGCTAAAACCATGGAACTCGGGAATGCCTAACACCTTCTCCCGGGTTAACATAATTCCTTACCCGGATTTCTGTTTTCGCAGACCATAAATAAGAGTCAACTTCCTCGATTTGGTATTTTAAACCGGTGACTTGGGACACCCGAAATTATCCCAAGTGTTGACTTTGAACTTAAATAAATAATCCCGTTTTGATTATTATCACTTTAATTGGAAAAACTCCCTTATACACCCCTCGGGTGAGAAAAAGGAGGTGTGACACCCCCGGTCTCTGATGACTGGGCAGTGCAAGCCTTCACTTAAGGCCTGAATGAACGAAGCTCGGTGGCCTCAAGGCAGCTGAAAGAGAATCTGATCGAGCATCCCGCCGTAACCTGGTCGAACATCCACAATCGATACCAGTCAAAGATCAAGGTCGAGGATGACCAGATGGGAGCCCCCTCGGGCTTAGTATATCCGAGCACACTCTTAGCGAATGAGTCAAAATCTAATAAAGAGAGATACCAGCCGTACCCCGATGATAGGAGGAAATGCTTCAAGACGTAATCCACATCGCAATGATCGATTGGTGAATAGAGGATAGAACCCTCGGGGACCCTTCAACAAAGGTGGCTTCGACGGGGACACGAGGCCAACGGGGGCACCTCGCCTATCTGAATACAACTTCAACGTCGATGTATCAGACATCGTGTTCACCATCAGCAAAATCAGGGATGCCAGATAGCCCAGGCCTATTCACTCGGATCCTTCCCAAAGGCGGATCTCACGGCTCCGGCTCCGGTCCGCCTCGCACCGTAAGGAAACCAGCTCGCTTTCCTTTGCCGCACAAAGAAGCTTGAGGGATTTCTCCCTATCCAAAGCCTCCCGCAATGGGGCCTCACTACGAAGCAGCTTGAATTTAAGCCTGTGAAAGAAAGCTAAATAAATAAAAAGAAATGGGGAAAAAGAAAAGCATGGGGCCGGAATAATCTTACAGTAGTCAAAACTCACCATGAGGCCAAACCTCTTGGCCTCGTCGAAGGCCAAAGCAATGTACGATGGCGTACCACTTCCAGAAGGTGGCCGATCGACCGGATTGCTTCTCCTTAACCGCTGAGAGGAAGTCGCCTCACTGCAAGCCTTCTTGCACCTCAGAGCATCTTTTCTTTTGTCAACACTCCTTGATCCCAAGGCCAACAATCTCTCCTCCTCCCCCGGAGGACACGACCTCATTTCAAAAGAACCCGCGACACCTGCGACAATTGAAACAAATAAGCCGACAAGAAAAGCAATATTTTTTAGGAGACAGAGCACTGGGCACCTACCATGTTGCTTCGCCTCCCATCTCCCTTTAGACAGATCTCGCCACCAGTGCCTATCATAAATTGAGAAAGCTGCTAGCTTACGAGACCACTCAACTGAATCAGGGACCTCGCTCGATGACCAATGAGTTGCTACAAATAAGGGACAGAAGGATATCATTACATAGCCTGCCTCCGATCAAAACGATGATAGTTCATATGAGGCATTTACGTGTGAAGTTCCATTTCTCAGGAAATGGCAAAAATTCTCTAGGAATGATATCGGTCGTTCGAATCCAAACAAACTGATTCATCCATTCTCGGTCCTCGGCCTCCTCACTGCCGATCATAGGAACTCGGGTGGATCAACGCTGAAGAGCAATCAGGCCCCAGTAATGCAGTGGCCGATACAACCTTACGAGATGGCTAAGGGTAAACTCTATCTCGGCCTTATCAGTAAAATATCTCATCGCTTGCACTATTTTCCAAAGGGAGGGATGAGCCTGCGCCAGTGTAACCTGATATCTTTGACATAAATCGAGCACGATCCGGCCGGTGGAACCCGGCGTGAAAGCATGCATGTATACGCTCAAAAATCCCTCAACATGTGTCACAATGCTCTCCTCGGGAGAAGATACTTGTAATATCACGCCTTCTCCCCATCCACAATCTTTTCTGATCATCTCGAGGTTTTCCTCTCCCACTGATGAAATGATCCTCGACACATGCTCCAAGTGGCCCAGAACATTGGGAGGTTTCCTCGGCATGATAGCTCTTCCCGAGGCAGGGCATCCCAAGCCTCGCTCACTTGACGTCGGGGGCGAGCCACTGGTGCCAACTAAATGTGGAACACAGGAGGAGATCCCCTCCACCCGACGATCAGATGTCGACGTAGTAGTCATGGCTGCAGTAAAATAGGAAGGGAAAAATGAGGGTCTGAGCAAAAAATTCTTTCTTAGGGGAGCAGACGGACTAGCATAAAGGGCCAGGCTCTGTGGAAGAGATAGCCTTTCAAAGCAGCAAATTCACTGTTGGAAAGACGGATGAATGAATATATAGGGGCAAAGCAACAACTGCCTGCCTACCCAAATGGACCAATTAATTCTGGCCGCGTTAACGTCACCCTCTCCTAGGGAAACGTACTGGCAAAATTATCTCGGGCCCCCCTTTTTTTATCAAATCATACGAATATTGTCACCCCACGGAACTCAAAAAACTGCGAGGCCTCCGGGATCTCCTCGACGTCACGAGCATCAGTTCGAGAGACGCTGTCGATTTAACCCCGGGCATGGCTAGTTTCAAGATCCCGGTTGCTCCGAGAACAGGTTTCGAAAGGACAACGTCGAGAGTCAAAAACTAAATTGCGAAAGCAAAGGGACAAAGAGAGAAGAGACTGAAAAAAGCTGGCAGGAGGAAAACCCCTTTTTTACTTTGCCAGAAAATGTATTCACAAAAAACATCTTTACACAACCCATCCCCCGGGGGCCGCATACAAAGGGAAAAGGAAGGGATACAAAACGACTCGGAGACTACTCCCCATCACTATTATCTTTACCCTCATCGGGGGCAACTAAAAGCACCAGTTCATCTTCCAATTCGCGGGCTTCCTTGAGATCAGCTGATAGGTTGATACCTCTAGCTCCGATTTCCTCCAAGGTCTCTTTCCTCGCCTCCACCTTAGCATGCTTAATAGTCGGGTTAATTTTTTCTCAGCTTCTATTGATATGTCACGAGATACTCTATGCACCGTGGTTGCATCCTCCAGATAAGTGGTCGAGCAGAATGGATCAAAGATTGAACAAATACGGAACACATGAACAGAAGTTGGATACAAGCAAGGCAAAATACCTGCGTGGCAAGGTCGGCCTTTTCCCGAAGCACCGTTTCCAAAGCAGCTCGAAGCTCTCCTAGTTCTTTCCCTCCCTGGGCAGAGCGAGCCTCCAAATCCCGCAGCATTGAGGTAGCTTTCTTACACTCCTTTTCATGATAATAAAGCTCCCCGTGGAGTCGAAGGATGGTTGAATTATACATCTCTTTACACTGCGACATAGCGGATAAGTTAGAAAGACAAGGGATGACGTCCTCGGATAAAATAAATGCACGAGGAATGGCTGTCACCTACTGCATGAACTTCTCCGCCGCTTTGACGGTGCTGGGAACATCAAGATCGACACTATCACTAACACCATCAAAGATGTTGGAAATAGGGCCTCCCCTTGGAGAGGAATCCCCGCTTTGATGCCGACCACTTCTTGAGCGTCCCGCAGTTCCCCTGTGGAGACCTGGAAGCATGAGAAGAAGTCGTTCAGGTCGTCGAATTCTCCAAGAGGCAACCCATGCTCCTGAAAGGCTTCAGGTCCCGATCCTTCAAGATCAATAGCAGCGGTCTCCCCGACGGAAACTGCATCAAATCTATTTGCACGATTTAAAGCCGCATTAACACCATCTTCGAGGGTCTCCGGGTCACGAGACCGACCAAAGTCAGCCATTCTAGACTCAGTAGCCTTCGATCGAGGTGCCTGTGAGGCTTTCACATCCGACCTCGTCCTCCGCTCTAGCTGACATTTGTTGTCATCCTCTTCCTCGTTGTCAGGATTCACCTCTGAAGTTGAAGCAGAAGTTCTAATAGCAGCTCGATGCTTAAGTGACCTGGTCTTCTTTGACGTAGGAAGGGCGACAATTGCCTTGCCTTTTCTCCTTTTACCCTTGCTGGGATCCAAGGCCTCCACTTCGCCTCTAGGGGGCAGCCTTATCTGCATATTCTCGCTAAGACCTGCACCAGCACAATAACCATAAGATGCTTTCGCTAAGGGTACAGGAAGAAACACAAACATGAGACATAGGCGATAAGGAAACTCTACCGTGATTCTTGGACACCCATTGCCCCTTGGCCAAGTCGGTCCAAGATCGAACAAAATATAGGAACTTCTCATCCAACCACTTGATCCATCCCGACAAATGTGGAACTGCCTCGGGGTACCAAGCAGCGGCTGCAAGAAGCACAAACAGATCGTTATTTTAAAAAGAAGAATAGTTGAAAAGCAATTAAGGGAAAATTGCTTATGTTGGGTATTCCACCTCTTCGGAAATGACATCCTCTGGGCCAGGATGATATCCGAGGTCTTTACCCAGATAAACCTGCTCATCTATCCTCGATCCTTTCCCTAATCGACGCTCGAGAAAAATGATTTTTTGGATCGATGATGGAGCTTGATTAAACCTCGATAAAATCGAGGGCTGTACATCTTGATCAGATGATTGAGGGTAAAGATCTCACCCTCAACCCCTTATGTGTAATGGCGAAGCATCAACACTATCCTCCAAAAAGAAGTGTAGATCTGACCAAGCGTCACTTGGTATCGATCGCAGAAGTCAAGAATAATCGAGTCTATCTCTGGGGGAGAGGACTCGAAAGAATTATCGGGACCCAGGGTGAATGGGTAGGTGTACACGAAAAGAAATCCGGTCTTATGGTCCGTTATATTATCGTTGGGACCCGAAATCTCCACCCCTACTACCTCGCTCCATCGGCAGTCCTTCCTCACCGTGCTAATATTAGTCACGATGCTAACGTATCGAGATATATGCTTACACCGTCCCGGTGCGGATGAAGTGGCATCGATGTTAAAATCCTTTGACATATCGAGATTAGGTGGGGTACACTGTTCCAATGAAGTAATCGCTCTAGTTTCCTCCTTAGATGATCGAGATGATGATGCAGCGTCGCTCCGCCGGGGAACTATTCTAGAAATCCTAGCCATGTCAATGGCAAAAATTTCCCTAAAAATGAGATGGGAGAGTGGAAGAGGCAAAGGGTTCTGACTCGTGAATTTGGCGATGGGGTGAAAGTATGAGGTATCAAATAGTCGATGCATTTATAGGAACCGCCTGGGTAGCGAAAAGGACGAGCCAATGGTAGTTCGTAGGTTCCTTGATTATCGTATTTGACGGTGACCTTTGCACGGTTTTCTGGACTATGGCATTTAATGCTATTATCAGTTGACGTCATGACAATCATGACCTTGAGACGACAATTCAAAATTGTTTCCTATTACTTCATTATAGGAAATGCAGAGACTATTTGTATACAGTGAAATCGGAAGGTCTAATTTCTCGCCATTAAGGTGTATTTGGGGAGTCATATCGATATCTCGAGGTTATGGGATTGTGGCCAAGTTCTCCCCCTCGAAGTTCATTCACGTTCGACCTAACAATGACCTCGAGGGTAGGGAATCCCCAAGACGAGCAAATTGCATCAGTAGAGTCTAATATCATGTCTAGCCGTCCCATATTCATGTCTTTTACACTTAATGCATCTTGTACTGTGTTGTATTCCCCCTCCTATATAAAGGGGATCCTCACCACTTTGTAAAGGGCTACTGTGGCTCCAACAACTCTACACAAGATCAATAATAACTCTGTCACGACCCAAACTGGAGGGCCATGACTAGCACCCGACCATACTTGCCGAGCACCAACGTACATTTTATCTAACCTTCTTTATTATCTTTTAGGGCCGACGAGATCAATATAATTGGTAGACATGGATCATGGACAACTAACAACAAAAGATGATAACAAGAACATACATAACATGGGATGGCCAGACAATCAAGAAACTATATATAAGGTACGAGCTACCACGCTACCATGAAAGACTATACAACAAAAATCAACCAACAAAACATACCACACTATACATGAGTTGACACCTATCTATGAGCCTCTAAAGGGACATAAGTGCTGCAACATTGCCGGAATAGGGCCCCGACATACCCATAATGTCTATAACAAAAATGCATACCAAGACCACGACAAGTCCGAAGAAGGGATCTCGCCAATCACCGCTGAATTGGACTGCCTACTGTGGTGGGGAGCTGCGCCTGGCTGTCTATCAGGACCTGCAGCACGACATGCAGCGTCCACAAATAAAAGAATGTCAGTACGAATAAAGTACTGAGTATGCAAGGCATGGAACCATAAGTACGAACAATAATGTAAGCAGGGATAGAGAATATAAAACCTGTAATGTCTGGGTACCTCTGAGGGCTACTGACATGCAATGCATGATACATATGTATATATGCATAAACTTTTAAAACATACGCCTCTGTGGGCATCATCATCATCATATCATACCCGGCCATAATAGGCTCGGTAAAAACGTACCCGGCCATCATAAGGCTCGGTAGAATCATACACGACCATGTGGAGCTCGGTAAAACCCAACTGATCAGTGGTTTCACAATAGGTGCCATATCCGACCGACTACAGCGCGGCTCAGTAGAGTAAAATAGATACATATATATACTGCATGCTCGACTCATGGAATCATGTTCTAAACCTTTCAGAGTAACGTAAGGTCGGTATTCTCTGTACATGTTATTAGGACTAACTCTTCACTATGAACCTTATAAGAATTATGAAGTACCAACAACCTTGATAATATAATAATAAGAGAAGCAACATCAACATTAATCGTTCCATAAGAGGGGAAACAATGTAAGTACTGCTAGCTTCTAAGAGTAGAGTATCTTTGGAAGCTCGTTCATTACATTATGTATAATCGGAGTCGTGCAAAAGAAGGAAAGGGATAGCTTCACATACCTTTTAGATACTGCCCAACCTCAATCTATGCAAATGTCAAGACTCCTTAGTCTACAATAGGAGAAATGACACTATCGTTAACGTTTAAGCATCGTAACTATTATGTACTGGCCACAACCTATTTTATAATGAAACGGACAACACCTCCCCTATTTATATGACTTCCACAAGTGAAAAGATCACCAAAAACAGCCCAAAAAAACATCAATGTTAATCATATTGAACCTCCCAAAATAGTCCACCAACCAATAACATTACTACCAAGCCTTTCGATATATATTCCACAAGTTCTAGCTTCAATGACTTAGACGCAACTTGGATAATCTTAAATACATATAGAGTAAGAGGTTACTTACCTTTATACAGAAATAACAACTCCAATTGGACCTTAATGTTCCATGAAATATCCCTCCAATGCTGCTACAACAACAAGAAAGCGAAACTAGCAATCAATTAGTGTTTTTTGGCAATAAAATCACTTTAGAAGGCTTAAAATCTCCTAGGGTTGATATTAAGAACTTGAGGGAGTATTTACAGAATATAAAACATTTAAAACAACCTCCCACACGAGCTGGAACAACACAAAAATGATCAACAACAAGAAGAAAAAGAAACTTACTAGCGCCACGGGATTCCCGACACTTGATTTGAGTTGTTTGCCCTTTGTTTGGGTCTTGAATCTTGAGAGAACCTTGAGAGGGTGTTCCTAGGGTTCTAAGGTCTGAATATTGTGAAAACATGACTTAAAACGGGTTGGAGGCATCAAATATATACCCAAATGTCTTAAACCGCCTAAGTGGGCCCCATAGAGAGGTGCTTGGCGCAGTCTCACGCAAATGCGAATATCTCTCTATTCCCAGATAGTATCGATGAACGGTTTATTCCGTTAGAAACTAGACTCATAGATATTCAATTTGATGGGTATAGTACCCCATAATTCTAAGTAAATTGGGATAAAAGTTTAGTAACATTTGACCTAATGTTTAAGTAAAATTATGAACCTAAGTTGTGACAACTTTTGTCGACTTTTGTCTCATAACTCGTTTGACTTCAAGACTTATAATACGGATATTATATGATTCAAATACCTTAAAACACTACCTCTTTAGTGTATTAAGCACCTCTAGGTTTATCCGAAAATACGGCTGACAACATCCTTGATTCGTTTAACTTCTAATACTTGTTAGCCACCCTTACACACCTTTGTATCATTTAAGACCAATAAGATTAACTTCTTATCATCTTAAAGATAATATCTTCATGGATTTATGTTGACTACCTTATGGCATGATCTAACATACGTGAATATGGGTTGTAACACCCTCCCCTCCTAGGAACATTCGTCCTCGAATGTAAGGGTCTTTGGGGAGTCCAAATCATCGTGGATTCCAACGGAAATTTTGTTTTAATTTTCCCCTATAAAATGGTCACTTGTAAAACTTGAAAGCAGTTAATCCCAACATATGGCCTCACAAGGATACACAAAGCATTATGGATATTTACATTATCTGCATATCACCATTTTGTATTAAGGAAGAGTATTCTCAAGTTATTGCTTACCTCATAGAGCCATTTCACCTTCCAATGTATCCTGTGTTCCACCAACATCCTTGTTATCTTCATTCTGGAATAGGTACGGGTATTTAGACTTCATCTCCTCTTCTTCTTCCCGTGTCATCTCTTCCATATTCTTGTTCCTCCACAATACTTTGACGGAAACTACATCTTTTATTCTCAGCTTGTGGACCTGTCGATCTAATATAGCCACTGACACTTCTTTATATGATAGGTCATTTGTAACTTGTACATATTTGATAGGGATGACTCGAGAAGGGTCTCCAATACATTTCCTCAACATAGATACATGGAATACCGGGTGGACAAATTCCAATTCGGATGGCAATTCTAACTCATAAGCAACCTGTCTAATTCGTTGAAGAATTTTATACGGCCCGATATACCTTGGACTCAGTTTACCTTTCTTCCCAAAACGCATAATACCCTTCATTGGTGAGATCCTCAGGAAAACCCAATCACCAACCTCAAACTCCAGATCACGACGTCGGACATCGGAATAAGATTTTTTCCTGCTTTGTGCCGTCCTCAATCGCTCCTGTATCACTTTCACCTTCTCAATAGCTTGGTGAATCAAATTTTCCCATATAATTCTGTTTCAACGACTTCAAACCATCCAACTGGTGATCTACATCTCTTCCCGTATAATGCCTCATATGGGGCCATTTTAATATTGGAATGGTAGCTATTATTGTAGGCGAATTCTATGAGTGAAAGATGATAATCCCAATTCCCTTTAAAATATAGAACACATGCTCGTAGCATATCTTCCAGTGTCTGAATGGTATGTTCAGCCTGTCCGTCAGTCTGCGGATGAAATGCAGTGCTGAGATTCACTTGTGTGCCTAAACCCTTTTGAAAAGACCTCCAAATGTTAGTCGTAAATTGAGCTCCTCGGTCTGATATAATAGATACCGGCACACCATGAAGCCTAACAATCTCCTTTATATACAACTTCACATAATCTTCAGCCGTGTAAGTTGTCTTAACTGCTAGAAAATGGGCACATTTTGTAAGTCGATCAATTATCACCCAGATGGAGTCAAACTTATGATAAGAGCGAGGTAATCCAATAATGAAGTCCATATTAATCACCTCCCACTTCCAGGTCGGAATCTCTATATTCTGAAGCAATCCACCGGGTTTCTGATGTTCTATCTTTACTTGTTGACAATTGGGACACTGGGCTACAAATTCTGCAATAGACTTCTTCATGTTATCCCACCAATACTGCTCCTTGACATCATGATACATCTTTGTCGATCAGGGATGGATGGAATATCGGGATTGATGAATCTCATTCATAATCTTCTCTCGCAATCCTGTCACATTAGGCATACATAATCGGCCCTAGTATCTCAGTGCCCCATCTCTTCTGATCTTAAAATCCGTACTTTTACACAGCTGAATGCTCTCTCTTAATCGCACTAAGATAGGATCTTCATATTGCCGTGCTTTTAGCTCGGCTACCAAAGATGATTCTGATGTATTTTGTACAGTAACACCTCCGTCATCAGAGTCTAACAATCTGATTCTCATATTGGCTAGCTGATGAAGCTCTTTAGTCAACCCCATCTACCTGTCTCAATATGTACTAAGCTTCCCATTGACTTACGGCTGAGAGCGTATGCCACAACATTGACTTTACCGGGATGATACAATATCTCGACATCGTAGTCTTTCAGTAATTCAAGCCACCTACGCTGCCTCAAATTCAACTCTTTCTGCTTGAAGATGTATTGTAAACTCTTGTGATCTGTGTAGATGTGAACATGGATGCCGTATAAGTAGTGCCACCATATCTTCAAAGCATATATTACTGCAGCCAATTCCAAATCATGGGTTGGATAATTCTTTTCATGCTTCTTCAATTGTCTTGATGCATAAGTAATCGCCTTCCCACACTGCATCAATACGCACCCCAAGCCTATACCTGAGGCATCACAATATACCACATAACCTTCTGCTCCTTCAGGGAGAGTGAGCACTGGTGCGGATATCAATCAATTCTTTAGCTCCTAAAAACTATGTTCACAAGTGTCAGACCACTAGAACTTGGTAGCTTTCTGTGTTAACTTAGTCAATGGTGTTGATATAGAGGAAAACCCTTCTACAAACCACCTATAATATCCTGCTAGCCCTAGGAAGCTGCGAACTTCTGATGGTGTTGTAGGTCTCGGCCAATTCTTTACTGCATCGATCTTCTAAGTGTCGACACTAATACCCTCGTCAGATATCACATGGCCAAGGAACGCAACTGAGTTCAGCCAAAATTCACATTACAATCCTGAAGCGTCTGTAATACTATCCGCAAGTGTCCCGCATGTTCCGCCTCCGAACGAGAATACACTAGAATGTCATCAATGAATACAATCACGAACACATCAAGATAGGGCCTAAATACAGTATTCATGAGATCTATAAAAGCTGCTGTGGCATTTGTTAGCCCGAACGACATCACCAAGAACTCAAAGTGCCCATATCTTGTCCGGAAGGCCGTCTTTGGAATATCTTTCTCCTTAACCCCCACCTGATGATACCCTGAACGTAAATCAATCTTGGAGAAATACTTGGCACTCTGGAGTTGGTCAAACAGGTCGTCAATTCTTGGAAGTGGATACTTGCTCTTTATAGTAAACTTATTCAACTGTCTATAGTCGATACACATCCGTAACGACCCGCCTTTCTTCCGCACGAATAGGACTGGTGCACCCCAAGGTGAAGTGCTAGGCCTAATGAAGCCTTTATCCAACAAGTCCTTCAATTGCACCTTCAACTCTCGCAACTCTGTCGGGGCCATTCTGTATGGAGGGATAGAGATCAGTTGAGGGTCACGCAACATATCAATGCTAAACTCAATCTCCCTTTCAGTAGGAAGGCCTGGGAGCTCATCTGGGAAAACATTTGAAAATTCATTAACCACGGGGATTGATTGTAGAGTAGGCGGCTTCGCCTCCGCATCCCTAACATGAACGAGATGATAAATGTAACCTTTTGAGATCATTTTCCTTGCCTTAAGATAGGAAATAAACCTACCTTTCGGTGTAGCAATGTTCCCTTTCCATTCAATAACGAGTTCACCAGGAAATTGAAACCTAACCATCTTTGTA
This sequence comes from Nicotiana tabacum, assembly GCF_000715075.1. NCBI lineage: Eukaryota > Viridiplantae > Streptophyta > Magnoliopsida > Solanales > Solanaceae > Nicotiana > Nicotiana tabacum. The sequence continues at coordinate 47,361,934 of NC_134099.1, read as the reverse complement.
CGACAGTCAACATTTGCATAGCATGAGGCCAACCCGTCCATTCCCATTATCACATCAAAATCAACCATTTCTAACTCAAATAAATTTGTCGAGGTTTGATGACTATAAATCATCACAGTGCAACCTCTATATACCCTTCTAGCAATTACAGAATCTCCTATCAGAGTAGATACCGCAAGGGGTTTACTTATCAATTTAGGTTCAATGCCAAACTTATTAGCCACAAAGGGTGTAACATATGATAATGTAGATCCCGGATCAATCAGCACGTATACATCATAAGAAAAAACAAACAATATACCTGTAACATTATATGGAGATGACTCGAGATCCTGTCGACCTACTAGAGCATAGGTTCTATTTTGAGCACCACTCAAACTCGACACTGCACCTCTACCTCTATCGCGGCCTGTCGACTGCTGAAAACCCCGTGCAGGAAGTGGAACTGATGAGGAAGAACCAGGAACAGATCCATTCGGCTGAGCCATACCATTACCTCTTCTATTAGGACAATCCCACATCATATGGCCAGGCTTTCCGCAAGAATAACACGCATCAGAACCTCGACGATACAGTCCAAAGTGGGCCTTGCCTCACTGATCACAATGTGGTGTTGGGGGTCTCGTCTGACTAGTATCCCTGTGATGTTGCAAGCATGATGCCCGCGAACTCTAACCCAGACCAGAATAGGTAAATCAATCATATCGAGGCCTCTGAAACTGTGGAGGAGCACTAGCTACAGATGGCGCCGAACTCCTCGAAGACTGGGGCCTAATGCTGCCTCTAATGTCATCAGAATACCCTGCAAATCTCGCCTTCTTGTGCTGGCCCCTATACTGCTCCCTATCATCCCTCTTCTGGCGCTTACAATCCTCTAGGGTCTGGGCATAATCCTGAGTATGGGAAATATCTATGCCCTCCACCAAGGAGGCTGTCGTACACTCATTTATCAGATATGGTCCCAACCCGTTCACGAACAGATGCACCCTATCACTCATCTCGGCCACCATATGGGGAGTATACCTTGCCAAAGAATCAAACTGCATACAATACTCTCGCACACTCATATTACCTTGTCAAAGGTTCAAGAACTTATCAACTCTAGCTCGTCGTATCTCAACTGGCAAGTAGTGACGAAGAAAGGCCTTAGAAAAGTCCTTCCACATAGATGGAGGAGCGTTCGGACCCCTGGATATCTCCCAACTATCATACCAGAAAACCGCTAAATCCCGTAACCAATAAGAAGCCAACTCTACTGCCTCCGTATCACTAGCATGCATAACCCGCAATGTACGATGAACCTGATCAATAAAAGTCTGCGGGTCCTCCTTGGGGTCTGATCTGGTAAATACTGGAGGGTCTAAATTAATAAAATCATGAACTCTCGTACTAACTGGTTTATCAGCAGCACCTGTATTCTGCCTCTTATCTTGAGTAGCTACCAAGCTAGTCAATAACTGCAAAGCACTCTGCATATCCTGGTCTGTAGTGCCAGACGGAGGAACTGGAGGTGCTGGGTGCCTCCTAATATCCTCTGGAGGAGATGGAGTAGATAAGGTATGAGAGGGCATCTCACTCTAAGGCTCACTTTGTCCTGCTCTGGCTTGGGGCACCTGACTAGTACCCTCTCCTACTGCTGTATCAAGCCGTCTACTAATCGTTTGCTTTCTAGTCGAAGGCATCACTGAAAGAAAACAAGGTGAATATTAGAGACGAACACATCCGACTCAACTCTACGCATGATCTAGATTCAGGAAGAAGGTAACAACCCTAGATATCAAGACTCTACTAGACACGGCTCATATACAACTCCTAGGACAAACTTGCTCTGATACCAAGCTTGTCACGACCCAAACTGGAGGGCCATGACTAGCACCCGGCCATACTTGCCGAGCACCAACGTATATTTATCTAACCTTCTTTATTATCTTTTAGGGCCGACAAGATCAATATAATTGGTAGACATGGATCATGGACAACTAACAACAAAAGATGATGACATGAACATACACAACATGGGATGACCAGACAATCAAGAAACTACATATAAGGTACGAGCTACCACGCTACCATGAAAGACTATACAACAAAAATCAACCGACAAAGCATACCACACTATACATGAGTCGACACCTATCTATGAGCCTTTAAAGGGACATAAGTGCTGCAACATTGCCGGAATAGGGCCCCGACATACCCATAATGTCTATAACAAAAATGCATACCAAGACCACGACAAGTCCGAAGAAGGGATCTCGCCAATCACCGCTGAATTGGACCGCCTACTGTGGTGGGGGAGCTGCGTCTGGCTGTCTATCAGGACATGTAACATGACATGCAGCGTCCACAAATAAAAGGACGTTAGTACAAATAAAGTACTGAGTATGCAAGGCAGAGAACCATAAGTACGAACAGTAATGTAAGCAGGGATAGAGAATATACAACCTGTAACATCTGGGTACCTCTGAGGGCTACTGACATGCAATGCATGATACATATGTATATATGCATAAACTTAAAACATACGCCTCTGTGGGCATCATCATCATCATATCATACCTGGTCGTAATAGGCTCGGTAAAAACGTACCCGACCATCATAAGGCTCGGTAGAATCGTACTCGGCCAAGTGGAGCTCGGTAAATACCCAAATGATCAGTGGTTGCAGAATAGGTGCCGTACCCGGCTGACTATAGCGCGGTTCGGTAGAGTAAAATAGATACATATATATACTGCATGCTCGACTCATGGAATCACGTTCTAAACCTTTTGGAGTGACGTAAGGTCGGTATCCTCTGTACACGTTATTAGGACTAACTATTCACTATGAACCTTATAAGAATTATAAAGTACCAACAACCTTGATAATATAATAATAAGAGAAGCAACATCAATATTAATCGTTCCATAAGAGGGGAAACAATGTAAGTACTGCTAGCTTCTAAGAGTAGAGTATCTTTGGAAGTTCGTTCATTACATTATGTATAATCGGAGTCGTGCAAAAGAAGGAAAGGGATAGCCTCACATACCTTTTATATACTGCCCAACCTCAAGCTATGCAAATGTCAAGACTCCTTAGTCTACAATAGGAGAAATGACACTATCGTTAACGTTTAAGCGTCGTAACTATTATGTACCGACCACAACCTATTTTATGATGAAACGGACAACACCTCCCCTATTTATATGACTTCCACAAGTGAAAAAATCACCAAATAGCCCAAAAAACATCAATGTTAATCATATTGAACCTCCCAAAATATTCCACCAACCGATAACATTACTACCAAGCCTTTCGATATATATTCCACAAGTTCTAGCTTCAATGACTTAGCCACAACTTGGATAATCTTAAATACATATAGAGTAAGAGGTTCCTTACATTTATACATATATAACAACTCCAATTTGACCTTAATTTTCCATGAAATATCCCTCCAATGCTGCTACAACAACAAGAAAGCGAAACTAGCAATCAGTTAGTGTTTTTCGGCACTAAAATCACTTTAGAAGGCTTGAAATCTCCTAGGGTTGATATTAAGAACTTGAGGGAGTATTTACAGAACATAAACCCTTTAAAACAACCTCCCACATGAGCTAGAACAACACAAAAATGAGCAACAACAAGAAGAAAAAGAAATTACTAGCGCCACGGGATTCCCGACACTTGATTTGTGTTGTTTGCCCTTTGTTTGGGTCTTGAATCTTGAGAGAACCTTGAGAGGGTGTTTCGAGGGTTCTAAGGTCTGAATATCATGAAAAAATGACTTAAAACGGGTTGGAGGCATCATATATATACCCAAATGTCTTAAACCGCCTAAGTGGGCCCCATAGAGAGGTGCTTGGCGCAGTCTCACAAAAATGCGAATATCTCTCTATTCCCAGATCGTATCGATGAACGGTTTATTCCGTTAGAAACTAGACTCATAGATATTCAATTTGGTGGGTATAGTACCCCATAATTCTAAGTAAATTGGGATAAAAGCTTAGTAACATTTGACCTAATATTTAAGTAAAATTATGAACCTAAGTTGTGACAACTTTTGTCGACTTTTGTCTCATAACACGTTTGACTTCAGGACTTATAATACGGATATTATATGATTCAAATACCTTAAAACAATACCTCTTGAGTGTATTAAGCACCTCTAGGTTTATCTGAAAATATGGCTGACAACATCCTTGATTCGTTTAACTTCTAATACTTGTTAACCACCCTTATACACCTTTGTACCATTTAAGACCAATAGGATTAACTTCTTATCATCTTAAAGATAATCTCTTCATTGATTTACGTTGACTACCTTATGGCATGAGCTAACATACGTGAATATGGGTTGTAACAAACTCTCTCTCTCTCTCTCTCTCTCTCTCTCTCTCTCTCTCTCTCTCTCTCTCTCTCTCTCTCTTTTCTCTCTAACTTACTCGCTCGAGGCTATTATTTCCATTTATCGCTTTCATACTTGTTCTTCATTTATTACTTGATATTGGGCATAAAGAGCCTTCTTTAATTATGTCTTAACTATTATCCCCTTCCTAGTTACCCCCGATAGCTCAAGCTCGAGCCGGGTGTCGACCTCGAGGCCTTTCATCAATCAGTCCCAAGCCCGGGTAGCAAGCCCCTCAGTTTGATTACTGCCCCATTTTAACTTGTATTTCGTCATTAAACTTCATACACCTAGCATCAACTGCTCTAACAACTAGCATATAAATAGATCACGTATTTTTAGAGTCCGATTTACAAATTTAATTGTTGTTACCATTTTCACGGTAAATAGCTCCATCTGCATAATTTGAATTTCCTTTAATTAATTGGTCTATTAGGTCAGATATGAATGCTTACACTTACTATATGGCATGAGTTTATCTTCCCTTTCTATTGTAAATCTCTATAATGGAAATTTTGCATAGGTAGTATGTTTTTATTCTGTGTCAAGATCCTGTTCTATCAACCATGACTAGTTCTCAGTTAATAAATCCCTCAGCATGTTTTGGCTCGTTTGATTCACCAGTAGTTTTCATAAGTTGTGCTTCCCTACTATGTCTAAATGATGTTCTGCTGCCTGATGTGACGTTAACATGTCTATCTTGTGACACTAGAACATATACTTAACATAATTTGAACCTTTTCTTTATTATGAGTCAATGTATTCCAATCCTGCAAACCTGTTTGTTAATGTGTGACTACTTATGCACTAGGTGTTGATCTTGTTCTTCTGAATCTTTGTTAAGTCTGTTCTTTAAACCTAAAGCTTGTTTGATTATTTGCTCTATGTGCCCAACTTGACTATATTTGTACCCTTCAGTTCTGTTCCTCAGTTATTGCCCACTCTCCCTTATGTTATTCTGAACTCCCTATTCTTAGCCAGCTGAAAGCCAAGGCTATCAAGGCTCTTGTTACTGACCTCCCTAGTATGAGCATATTTGTGAACTCTGATACACTAGGATTTGGTCCTCTGTCATTTCCTGAATCTCCTCTATTAACTTCTCTAGTATGGGAACTGCCCTGGGTTCTTGAAGCCTTTAGGAACTCTTACGCACTAGGGTCTAAGGTTCTTTGCCATCTTTGTCCTAATTGTTCAGTTCTATCCCATTTCACTTGCTGAATACGCTAATGGGCTTGTGTACATAGCTTTTTTTTAATCTTTGATGGTCACTGGATTCTGGCTATGACTTCTGGGCTGTTGTGAACTATGTGGACTTGAAATTGAAGGCCTGGCCTGGCCGGGTGTACTTTGGGCCTATCTTAGGCCCATTATAGGTATTTTGTAACTTTGTAATTTATTTCATTCATTGGGCCTGTAATAATGATGTAATAACAATTGGGGTATTAGTAAAACTTGGAAACTGGGCTTATTTTAATATTGCATGAAACAGATAGAAATCCTGCCTATAGGTGTTTAATTTGCTCGAACATCTTCTTCTACTGTGTGTGCTAGATAACCTACCTATAGGTGTTTTACTCGTTTAATATATTCTACCCCTTACATGTTTGATAACCTGCATATAGGTGTTTAATTTGCTTAACATATTCTGCTTCCACATGTTTGTTAGAAATCATGCCTATAGGAAATAAAATGATCAATCCTTTAATTGCAGCCTATTCACATAGACACCATGCCTATATGATTATATTGATTCACAAATACCTGATCTTTACAATTTTCATGTAGATATCATGCCTATAGGAACATAGTCAGATTAGATGGCATTTCTGTTATTCTCATTATGCTGTCACCCGCCTAGAAAACATGCCTATAAGGATAAAATGTTATAAAATCAAGTATAATTGTCAATTGCTAGAAATCCTGCCTATAAGGTGTTCTACTTATGCTGCTAACCTTACGTCTTCAAACAAGTTTACTGCATAATGACACAACGACTAGATATCTAATACGTCAAAATTACAGCGTTACCTTTATAATGCTGGAATCCAGAATCATTTAAAAATCATGTCTATAGGATCAATAACCTATAACCTGTAGTCTCAATAATCAGCATGCAATATCAGATCCCCTAAACTGTGCACCTGTTCATAAATTACCTCTATAAGATTACATCTTACATCTGAAACTGCTGCGTGTTTGAATTCCAAGGTCACATAGAAATAATGTCTATAGGGCTTAATGACTCAATTCAGAATTTTGAAAACTCCTAATTTGCATATGTGTTTGCATGCATTTGTTGTCTAAGTGTGGAGGCTAACTTGAGCCCTTAACTGCTTTTATGTGAAGTCCAACTTGTTTTGTATGTCGCTTAGTTTTCTCATTTTGAGCAACCTAAGTTAGGTCTAGAACCATCCAAATAGAGGTCCAAACACCTCCTACACCATAGGCATGGGATGGGTAGTGCACGCATAAGGCACAATTTAGAATCAACTAGTACGCATTAGGTAAAACCTTAAATATAGTAATCGAGTAGCGGGAGATGATAGTCTGTGCCTGTTGAATAATACGAGTAATAACCCCATCCGGAGAGAGTTACGCAGTATTATTTATGTTGCACGTGGTGATTCTTTAGGCTAAAAAGTTTAGGACCCCCCCTGCTTTCTTTCTTTTTCCTATAAAAATAAAAATAGTTATACCCTTTGTTCAAAAATCTGTTTATAATAAACTTCTTAAATTATTGTGCTCTCTCTTCATTTGTTTGATCACATAGACTAATTCATATAATTTGAGTTTGGCCGAGACCTACAGTTGTGGACCTAGAATAGTGCCTAACACCTTCTCTTCGAGGTAATTTCGAGCCCTTAGCCGATCTTTGGTGACACAAACTAGTCAAACAGAGTTATCTTCAAAATAGGTACCCTAGAGCACCTCAAACCCATTAGGTGGCGACTCTCTCTTTTAACACCTTCCTTAAAAGATTTGTCACGTGTCGAAACCCGATTTCGCAAGAAAAAGGGGCACAACAGCGTGACGATTCCACTGGGGATTTTTAGGCTCTTACCATAAGTGAACTTGGTCAATATGAATTATTCTTCTCTGATAAGCATGCCTTCATTATCTTTGCTGTTACATGAATATCCCACTCACGTTTCCCTTTTTAATGCTACGTCTACACCCTTTTCCCCGTTTTATCTTTATTTGAACTCACATGCAAATATCTACTTAATTTGGTCATAACATGCACTTTCCTTTAGACATTTTTTAAGAATTGCTACATCATGTCTCTCCCCACCCTCACTCCCTTATCTACTTTATTACAATTTCTGCATTGTACGAACTAATTTCTTCCTTGTTTTTTATTTCTTTGTCTTTATGTTTCATTCAATACTGCATTTACTGCTTTCAACATGCAATAATATTTGGCAACATGTTGTTTTTATCTTTGCATAAATCATGCTCCACATTATATTCCACTCGTGCATAATTAATACCACAAAGGCACTTGATGATTGTCTGCTCTCTTTAAATTTGGAAAGGCTTATTTGCGGTAAAATTAGTCGATCAGCGGTGCAGTCAACGGTTCTATGCCTTTACCTCTCAAGTTGTTTGCTTAAGGGTACCGGTCTAGACTCTTCTAGAAATTTCCACTCTAATATCAACTGTGCATGCATCATGTCCAATCCTTGTATGGGTTAGAATGGTGTCTATGTAATAACTCGCTAAAATAAGCCTTGTCCAAAGTCCGCTGGGATTTCCATAATTCCAACATGCACAATCACGATCTGTGCATTATTTGTAGAAAACATGCCAATATGTTCATCATTAACGTGTAAATAGCCAAATCTGGAGAGGGAATGGGCTAACTCTATTTGTTTTGCAGAAATGAGGCACGAAGTCCTCAGGTTCGGCATGGTTCGAAGTATCCCACTGTTGCTGTTGGATTGGTGGGAAAACTCGCACCAAGTGACAAAAACCATGTGAAAAGAGTCCTCGAGAATTTACCTTCTATGTTAGACATTCAGCCAAACAATGCATTAGTTGAAGTTGCCACCATGTTCTAGGATGAGAAGAGAGTCGTTTTCCGTTTTGGTGACATAGAAATGACTCCCCTTTTAGAAGAAATAGGAGGTTTCGCTGGGATCCCATGGGATAGCCCTGGTTTGTTGCTATCGGAAAAACTGCACTCCTCGAGGTTTCTTGAAAATGATGTGGTTTCAGAAAAAAATGATGAATTAGTCTGTCTGAAGAAGTCTTACATACCATTCGATTACCTTTATGAGCGTTATGGGCATATCAAATCATACTGCCTTTACCATGATGCGTTTGCCATCACTTCTTTGGGTTGGACTCACCACCATGTTTTCATATTCATTATCTATTTTTTAGGGATGCTAGTATATCCAATACGATGAGAAAGGATCTACACTCGCCTAGCTATGGTCACTAAGGCTTTAATGGAGGGGATTGAGGGGCAAACTTACACTATTGTCCCTATGATTCTGGCTGATATGTATCGGGCTTTGGACCGTTGCAAGAAGGGGTATAGTCACTTCGAGGGCTGTAATCTATTGTTGCAAGTATGGTTGTTGGAACACCTACAGAGGGGAGAATACCGTCAAGAATTTCCGCAACGACCATGGAATGACCACATAGCCTATCACCATCCGAAGAGAATAACCTTTATCCCAAACAGGTTTCTACAACCGGAGAACGCTGTGAGCTGGGCACATTTCTACAACAATCTGACTGATGACAAGGTACATTAGATTTTCGAATGGTTCCCTATCAGTGAATTCATCATTTGGTCGAGAGATACTCCTCATTTAGTGATAATCAGATTGATGAAGATATATCCTTATGCTCCTATTAGGGTTATGAGACAAGCTGGGAGAAAGCAGGTTATACCACGAGTTTCCAAAATGGTTCAGTACAAGGCAGACTTCCAGGGGAATGCCATTCCATTCAAGTTCGAGGCACAACACATGTGGCATCAAAAGGTCATTGTGGAGAAAGATACCAACGAGCTAGATCGGTATTATGTCGGCCATGTGCACTTCTATCCATCATGGTTGGTAGATAAAATATAGTGGGGGATGTCAAGCCAGGGATTAATCTAAAGAATAGTGTTGTAGACGATGTTGCCGAAGCACAAGTCAAATACAGGATGCTGTACAAAAGGGTTTTCGAGTCTGAAGCTAGGCATTTGGAACAACATAAAATGGACATGGAAGCAATCAGCGAGTGGAGATAAATCGCTACTAAGTCAACAGAGAAGTTGGAATATTTAGAGCAGGGATTGGTGGAGCTTGAAGGGAAGATGAGAAACAAGGTTGCAGGCTATCAAAACATGTATGGCAATGAAGGAGGGATCTTAGCAAGGGCATAACTACTGTTGGACATGCATGACCTGGGGAATCTGATCGATGGAGCAAAGAAGGCCAAGCATGGAGAAGGTCCATCTGGGACCAAATATATTAGGAATGATGTTTTACTTGCTTTCTAGATTCGTTTTAGACTTTGGTTGTAATAAGGCAAATTCCATTAGTGACTCTTTATAATTATTGTCGTTTTAGTAGAGATTTGGTTTATTTATCATATTAATGAAATGACATAGTTATTGACATCGATTTTCTCCAAATTTATATGTTGCTTAGGTCTACCTCGGGCATAATGAGGTCCCCAAATTAGGATACGAATTTATAATTCCACAATATGTATTTAAATACCGCAAACATCCTTTTAACACTCCTCACTGACTTGTTTACCTTTTTGTTTTATTCCTTTCTCTGTTTGTTTATTCTCATCCCCTAAGGTTGGTTCGTGCATACTGGCATCATCAGCATATCATACCAGATCTAGAGATCCTCCACCTCCTCCTCCTCCAACTGATCCTAAAAGCAAGGGAAAAGCCAGAATGGATGATGTGAGTGGTATCAGGAAAGACTATGCTACGCATGCAGAGAATGTCGAGACTTCGGATGGTCGAAGTACTCCGGCACAAAATGACTTGGTTTTATGGTTGGAACAAATGATATTAGATCTACAAGGGGAACTTGAGCAGGTCTGGAACATGGCAAACCTTTCCCTTACACTGAACGTCCCCGACGTCAACCAACAAAGCGCCCAAAACCTTGCACCTCCCCAGAACACACAAAACCAACAAAATCCTCCCGCACCTCATCAGTTTGCCACACCTCCTCAAAATTCTAATCCTCCACCAGTACCGACCCCTCCACAACATCATCACCATCCAACCCAGTATCCATAAACCATCACCTACCACACTCCCCAAAATGCGCCACAACCTACCCCTGATCCCCAAAACTCAACCAACGACCACCACTACGCCCAAATTCATGGAGTCCATCAAAGCAAACCCATATATGTGGAAACCTTACCCACACCCCACAACAAACCCTATACATATTTGAATCCGGCAAGAAGTACCTAGTCATTAAGAACATAGAGGAAGAACTCAAGAAACTTACTAGTCGAGTCCAAGGTGTTGAAGGTGGCAAAGGCATCGAAGGTTTGAATTATGAAGATTTGTGTATTCAGCTGGACGTAGAACTACCAGAGGGTTACAAACCTCCTAAGTTCGAAATGTTCGATGGAACAGGTGATCTGAAGGTACATTTGAGAACATATTGTGACAAGCTCGTAGGGGTTGGCAAAGACAAAAGAATCCGCATAAAGCTGTTCATGAGGAGCCACAACGGAGATGCCCTGTCCTAGTACATCAGTCAAAACCCGAAGAAATGGGTTAACTGGGTAAGTATGGCATCAGATTTTATGGACCGGTTCAGGTTCAATACAGAAAATACGCCAGACGTCTTCTATATTCAGAATCTTCAGAAGAAACCAACAGAAACATTTTGCGAGTATGCTACTTGATGGAGGTAACAAGGTGCAAAAATGAGGCCAGCGCTGGAAGAAGAACAAATGAATAAGTTCTTTTCCATGCCCAAGATCCACAATACTACGAAAGGTTGATGGTTATTGAAAACCATAAATTTCTGATATCATCAAATTGGGAGAAAGAATAAAGGAATGAATAAAAAGCGGAGTGGTGACAAATTTCAAGGAACTACAGGCTACAAACAAAGCCTTGCAGTCGGGAGGTCTCTCTAAAAAGAAAGAAGTAGGTGCGGTAATGGTAGCCCAAGGTCTGATGTCTTCCCTCACATACCAAATACCACCACCTACATATCAGCCTTCATCTCCCAGATACCAACAACCCGCCGCCACTTACCATACATATAACACCCAACCTGTATATTACCACTCACCACCATCAGCTCGCCAAAACTACCAAAAACCCAGACCAAATTTTGATCATAGACGATCCAGACAATACACTCCTAGTTTAACCCATCGATTAGTTGTATGAGAGATTGAAGGCTGCTAGTTATGTCACTCCTATTCCCGCCGTTGCCATGGAAAACTCCTCCTAGTAGGTTAATCCAAACAAGACATGTGCCTATCACTCAGTCATGAAAGGTCATACTATTGATGAATGCCGCACTTTGAAGGATAAGATCCAGACATTGGGGGGAAGGTTAGAGTATGTGTCAACTTTGGGATTAAACAAAGAAAATCTCAAAGATGATTTCCCATTACCCAATATACATATACTGATCGACAACTGTGCCGAGCATGAACTCCAATCCTTTGTGGATTGCTTTCCGGGATACCATCAGATCTGGATGGATGAAGAAGATGCCGACAAAACAGCCTTTATCACTCTATGGGGGATGTATTGTTAGAAAATGATGCCGTTTGGCCTGAAGAATGCTAGAGCCACTTGTATGAGAGCTAGGACGCCTATTTTCCATGACATGATTCATAAAGAAATAGAGGTGTATAAAGATGACATCATCATCAAATTTAGAAGGATCACAAATCATATAGCAGATTTAAGGAAATTCTTTAATCGGCATCAAAGGTACAATCTGAAACTGAATCCTTCTTCAGAACTGACACGATATTGGCCAGCCAGGTAAGGTATTCGACCACTCTAAGAACCTTAGCTTTGATCTTCTTGGTGACTTCCTCTTTGACTTTTAGACTAATATCCAGCTTGAACTTTCTGAGTTTCTTCTTTATAGAAGGACACATCGGATTGGTAGGTAGTTTATGAACAACTATAGATGTGCTCAAACTGGTCATATCATCATAAGAACACACAAAAATATCTTCATACTCGTTCAAGAAATGGGTGTAATCTTCTTTCTCTAATGGTAACAGGTGAATGCGTATGTGAGTTTCTTTGACTATTTCATAATCCCCTAGATTGACTATCTCGGTTTCGTCCAAATTTGACTTAGGCTTGTTCTCAAAATTTTCCACTTCTCTGACAATTTCCTCAGATATTATGTCTTCTTCCTCTGAATCACTATCCTTATGTTGCGTTGTCTCATTACATGTCACAGTCGTCGGTTCATCAGGATAAATAATAATAATGTTATGTAGAGAAAATATAAAGGATAATATTAAATACTAAAATAGCAATGCATTAGATAAATCTTGAAACATTAAAACAAGTACGACTCGATGACTCGGGCAATTATTTCAAAACATAATGCGTCTAAAACAAAATATTGAAAATGTCTTAAAGTGCTAAAAATTGCCTTTTAAAAAAAATCATGCTAATTGCCAGGCTACCCAGGAACTCGACGGGCCCGGGATGATGCAATAGTCCAGTTCTTGAGAACAACTCCCTTTCCCACGGTCTGAATTGTAAGGTCTTCCTCCTCCTCCTCAACTATTGCGTTGCAGTCCATGTCTTCATCGTCAAGAAATAGATTCCTTAGGCCAGCTAGAGCCTCATCTTCTTTAGATCCCTGTATCACGTCAGTCAGTTGAAATGACTGGTGTAGATGTGGTATTGGCTGCTCAAGTGGGTAATAAGGACCACGCCATGGTGGCAACCAATTTTGATACTCGTGCCAGGTGTATTCATACCCTAACCCAAAAGTTGTGCCATGTCACTTTAGCTGTATCGATTTGGTGATCCCTTGGAGATTCTTGCCGAGACCCTTTCCGGATTTGTACCCTATCCATAACAATATACTTTCAATCTTATTACTCCACCATTTGTCTTTCTCAATTGCATTGACACGCTCGATGCGATGGTACATTTCTCCACCCAACTTACTCTTATTATCGACAACCGGAACAATTTGATTGGTGTAAATAGGATTACTCACATCCCCGTGAATGATTACTTCCTGATGATTTCATTCAAATATTACAGCCTGGTGCAAAATGGAGGGTATGGCCCCAATAGCATGTATCCACGGTCGACCCAACAACAGATTGTATGTGGTGGATATGTCCAATACTTGAAATTCAACATCAAACAAAGTCGGGCCCATCTGTAAACATAGGTTGATTTCCCCAATCGTGGCCCTTTAGGACCCATCAAATGATTTCACATTCATAGTTACTGCTCGTATCTCATGAAAACCTTTACCCAACATCTTCAAAGTAGTCAACAGACAAATGTTGAGACTCGAACCCCCATCTATTAGGACTCTGGCAATAAATTTGTCTTCAAACTGTACTGTGATACGTAGTGCTCTGTTGTGACTCAGTCCTTCGGGTGGCAGTTCGCCTTTGTGAAAAGAGATCTTGTGGATTTCTAATACTTGCCCTACCATATTAGCCATTTCTCCACTAGTGATATTGTTGGGTACATAAGCTTCGTTCAACACTTTCATCAATGCATTCCTATGCGCCTCAGAATTCTGTAGTAGTGATAGAATGGATATTTGAGCAGGGGTTTTGTTCAGGTGATCAACCGCAGAATACTTTCTTGCTTGCACCTTTCTCCGAATATCATCCAGGCCAGTTTCAATTATAGGGTTCTTGGGAGCAGCTTCTTTACTTGTTCCTCCCAAATGCTCGGGCGTGTAAACCCTGCCGGTCCTGGTCATGCCTTGTGCGCCACCTGTTTCTTCTATTTTCCCTTTTCCTTTCCTTCTTGCCTCTGTAGTATAGTCTCTTTGTATAGTATTGGAATTAAAGGACGGTGTAGGTGCTACGTCACGGTGAAGGGTGTGGTCAATTCCACCTCAAACAGAGTTGGCGTGGCTGATGGCGTTGTTACTTCCACCTCAAACGGGGTTGGTGGCTACTTCAACCTCAATTGGTGACTGAATCTACACCACAATAGGTGTGACAAAGACTAGAGATATTTTAGGTTCATCCCCTTCACTAATGAGCCCGATTGATCCTTTCGGACCCCATTCTTCATCAGTTTCTATCACATTTACCCCTTCGCCTCTGTGATCCGTGAGGGGGTTGTTGCGGACATTTGGTGCGGCCACATCACCAGTCTTGGTCCCGTCAGAACCTGGTAGATCTCTGCTACTCTATCTGTCTATACAAGATGGAGCTTTCAGTTGTGTCTTGGGACAACATGACAAGATGAGAAGAAAGGAACATGCCATATATTATCTAAGTAAGAAGTTCACACCCTATGAAGCACGACATTCTTTGCTGGAACGCAGCTGCTGCGCCATGACGTGGATGATGCAGAAATTAAGGCATTAGTTCTGTGCCTACACTACATATATCATATCAAGGATGGATCCTCTAAAATACATTTTCTAGAAACCAATGCCTACAGGGAAACTAGCAAAATGTCATATATTGTCGAATGAATTTGATATTGTCTATGTGACTCAGAAGGCGGTCAAAGGACAGGCATTAGCGGATCATCTTGCGGAAAATCCTATAGGAAGAGAATACGAACCACTAAAAACGTATTTTCCCGATGAAGAAGTATCATTTGTAGGAGAAGATATCACCGAAACCTACGACGGTTGGAGAATGTTATTTGATGGTGCTAGAAATTTCAAAGGAGTAACTTTTGTGATACAACACCTGGACAAGAATTTCATCAACCCTATTCCAGTAAGGATCCATAATCAGCCAGCTTATTGCGCTCATGTTAAAGAAGAAACGGACGGGAATTTGTGGTTCCATGATATTAGGGAATACCCAGAGCATGCAAATCATCCTTAGAAATGCACACTCCAAAGATTATCCAGCCATTTCTTCCACAGCGAAGGAATTCTATACTGAAGGGCTCCAGACCTAGGATTATTGTGGTGCGTTGACGCCAAGGAATCTTCCAAACTACTCAAAGAGATACATCCCGGAACTTGCGGACCACACAAGAATGGTTTAGTTTTAGCCAAGAAGATATTGAGAGCAGGATATTTTTGGATGACAATAGAAACGGACTGCATCAAGTATGTCCTAAAGTGTCACCAGTGTCAAATACATATAGGTATGATACGATTACCACCAAATGAACTAAATGCAACAAGTGCACCTTGGCCTTTTGCTGCTTAGGGAATGGATGTCATTGGTCGGATCGAGCCCGCTGCTTCAAACGGGCACATGTTCATTTTAGTGGCCATAGACTACTTCACAAAATGGGTCGAGGCTGCATCTTACAAGGTTGTAACCAAGAAAGTCGTCGCAGATTTTGTCAGGGATAATATTGTTTGCCGATTCGGGGTACCAGAATCCATCATCACCTACAATGCCGCCTACCTCAACTGCGACTTAATGAAAGCTCTACGTGAAACCTTCAAGATCAAGCATAAGAATTCCACAACGTACATACCTCAAATGAATGGAGCCGTGGAAGCCGCCAACAAGAACATCAAGAAAATTCTAAGGAAAATGGTAGACAACCACAAACAATGGCACGAGAAATTACCATTTGCCTTATTTGGATATCGTACCACAGTTCGCGCATCAACCGGAGCAACTCTCTACTTGTTGATTTACAGTACTGAAGCTGTAATTCCCGCCGAAGTCGAAATTCCTTCTCTGAGAATTATACAAGAAGCAGAACTCAGTGATGCAGAATAGATAAAAAGTCGTTACGAACAATTAGCTCTTATTGATGGGAAAAGAATGAATATGGTATGCCATGGTCAACTTTATCAAAACAGAATGTCCAAAGCTTTCAACAAAAGGGTCAGACCCAGACAGTTCGCACTAGGCCAGTTGGTGCGAAAGCGGATCTTCCCGCATCAAGATTAAGCCAAAGGAAAATTTTCACCTAATTGGCAAGGGCCCTACATGGTTCACAGGGTACCAACAGGAGAAGCACTCATACTTGCAGAAATAGACGAATAAATTTGGCCAAAGCCTATCAATTCAGACGCATGTCAAAATATACTATGTTTAAGATGTTTGCATTTTTTCATCTGATGTAACTGAACTATGCTTGACCTGATTTCTGTTTAAGAGGGAATACGTAGGCAGCCATGTGGGTTTGGTCACATCTTAATAAAATCTTCATTTTCCCCATGGTCAGAAACTAGGGTAGAGCAAGTCCAGCTAACTTTGTCATATGCAGAAAGGTCAAAGAATTGCTTATTAAACTGGGGCAGTATTTTGAGGAGGACCCTTAAAATTCTAGTGCAAAGAAGTCGCAATATCTCTAAAGTGTCACAGTCATTGATTCATCTAATTTACTTGATAACTATATTTATCAAACTGCTTGCATATTCTTTCGGAAACTTTATTTCTATGGTAGCTAGATGTTACCTAGGGTAACTCGAACAGGATCTCTAGAGCAAAGCAAAGAAAATCAAACAGGCAATGGCATGAACCAACCTTCCCCGCACAACTCATGATTTTTCTATGGATGCAGGCATAATTATTATGATAGGAGTATTCACAAGTATACACGTATCAAAATCACTATCTTCATAACAACAAGGCTGCCAAACGCTAACATGTCTCCAGATAAGAAAATACCCTGCTATCACTCATTATCCTTTCCTTGCATGAGACTAAGCATTGTCTCATCTTCTTGCTCGAGGCTAAGCATTGCCTCCCTAAATTGCATAAGGCTAAGCACTGCCTTCCTTTGGATGAGACTAAGCACTGTCTTCATTTTGCATGAGGCTAAGCCGTGCCTCCTTAACTGAATAAGGCTAAGCACTGCCTTCCCTTGCATGAGACTAAGCATTGTCTCTATTTTGCATGAGGCTAAGCCCTGCCTCCTTAACTGCATAAGTCTAAGCACTGCCTTCTCGTGCATGAGACTAAGCATTGTCTCCATTTTGCATGAGGCTAAGTCCTGCCTCCTTAACTGCGTAAGGCTAAGCACTACCTTCCTTGCATGAGACTAAGCATTATCTCCATTTTGCATGAGGCTAAGCCCTGTCTCCTTAACTGTATAAGGCTAAGCACTGCCTTCCCCTGTATGAGACTAAGCATTGCCTCCATTTTGCATGAGGCTAAGCCCTACCCCCTTAATTGCATAAGTATAAGCACCACCTTCCATTGCATGAGACTAAGTCCTGTCTTCCCCTCTGCACAAGGCTAAGCCCTGCCTTCCTAATTGCATAAGGCTAAGCACTGCCTTACATTTCATGAGACTAAGCCGTGTCTCCTCTTCCTACACGAGGCTAAGCCTGCCTCTCTAATTGCATAAGGCTAAGCACTGCCTTCCATTTCATGAGACTAATCCCTGCCTCCTCTTCTTGCACGAGCTATGCCCTGCCTCCCTAATTGTATAAGGCTAAGCATTGCCTTCCATTTCATGAGACTAAGCCATGTCTCCTCTTTTTGCATGATGTTAAGCCTTGCCTCCTCAACTGCATGAGACTAAGCACTATCTCTTTTTCTTGCATGAGGCTAATCATTGCCTCCCCAATTGCATTACTCTAAGCTTTGCCTTTCCTTGACTAATGCCGAATGCTATGCTACTAGAAACCTAACACTATTTTGCCTCCCCGGGGCTAAGCTCTGTTTCAATATTATGCAAGACTAAGCTTTGTCTTGTTTCTCTCATATGTCCTAGAATCATGTCTTTGCATCTCATGGGCTAAAACATCGTCATCCTATCCAAAGGCGTCATAGTCCAAAGGCATCATCCTCATATCCTGAAGATACTATGTCATGGCCTAAGGATCTCTCAATAATTCACATCATTATTCAAAGGCGTCATGGTTCAGAGGCACTATTCTCATGACCTGAGAACATTATTTCATGGTCTGCGAATCCCTTATCTCATGCCGTGGACGTCATGGTCTAAGGACATCATCCTCACCATCCAAAGACAACTTTCATGGTCCAAAGAAAATCTGTATCATGTTTAAATTGTTGCAATAACCCATATATATTTACATGCATCGTGTTTTAAGTTTTGTAGGTAATCCAGGAAGTAACCGTTCTTCAAACAGGAACAATCTTCGCTCCGGTTTCTATTTATAACATTCACATTCTGTAAAATATTTTAAACGTAACCGACTATCATTAATTCCCGCTTCCTACTCTATGGCTGTTCAGATACTTGCTCTAAAACACATCCGTTACACATCAGTTCACATTTATAACTCCGCATATATCCATTCGATACTATCAATCCCAAAAGAACCTTTTTTGTAACACACGACCATTCCTATAACAACTCTATCGGTTTTGTTCATCGTTGGTTCCAGAACTACACTTGGCCTGATTCCTATAAAATCAGAGATATGTAGGCAACTCAGAAACCGGAGTTTGGCCTCTATTTTTAAAATCACCCTATTCAGTCGAAATCGGCCATTTTTTCTTTATGCGATAACTCTTTCAGCATTCCCGGGTAAAGAGGGGCAACTGTTGATACCCAATTTTTCCCTCATATTTTTAAATTATATATATATACTTTCAAAATAGTATATTTGCATCATTATTTAGTTTATAAACCTATAGAGGGACTTCGCATAATTTTTCATAATTTTTAGAGCTTTAAATTTATTTTTCTGCATTTAAATTACTTGAATAATTATTAATTATTCCTTAAAATTATTTTGTGATGACTTAATCATCCAAATTACTATATTTCATCCTCATATACGTTTAATAATATTTTTTTACTTTATTTTGTATAATTATGTTTGCATTTTAATGCTATTTACCTAATTTTGTAATAATAGCCTATATTCACATATAATTGCTTTTTTATCTATACTATTTGTGTCAAAATAGCCTTTTATATTTTTATAATGCTAAATTATTTGTTAATCATTTTATTGCATAAATAACATTTTATTTATTTATTATTTTTATAAATTATTTTTGTTGAATTTTAGGTATTTAAATAATAGCCCATTCTTAAAATTAAATTTGGACCCAAATTAGCCCAATTACCCCTGGACCAAGACCAATTAACCCAACCCCATACCCGGTCACGTCCCGTTTAACCACCCGACCCAAAACCCTTTTAAATCATGGGTGTTGATCTCTGAGATCAACGACCCACACCTTCCTTTTTAATTATACCCAAATCCCCAACCCTAAATCATTTCTCACCGCCCGCCGCCTTTGAATCCTCTCATCTCTCATCTCTCAAACCCTATCCGTCTTCCCCCCAAATTTGTCACAACCCCGGTTCGCCCTCCGTGAACCATCGTGACGGCACCTAGTCTCTACAACTAGGTAAGCCTAAATTGCGGAAGAAAAACCAAAATTTGCGGAAGTAAAACAAACTAAAACAGAAATAAAGTAATAATAGTATTTAAATATGCCGCTCGACAAACACCATGTTTAACTCTCAATACCAATAAATAAATCCAAGACCCAGAAACCCACGAATTACAAGCTAAGAAAGTACTATATAGCTCTAACTCCGGAAAATGTCTAACAAGAACAAAAAATACAGAAGGGCTAAGTACTAAAAAGCAGGAATAGAAAGAGGCTCCTCGGTCTGCGGACAAGGCAGATATACCTCGAAGTCGCTAGGGCAGTCGCCTCGCGTAAGGGGTGATAGGACTGGGTAGAAGTATCTGGATCTGCACATGAAAAACATGCGCAGAAATGGTATGAGTACACCACAGCGGTACTCAGTAAGTGCCAAGCCTAACCTCGGTCGGGTAGTGACGAGGAAGGTCAGGGCCCTACTGAGGTTAAACAAAAATAATAAGTTCAACAGTATAGAACATAACAGAATAAATAAGTGCAGCAGTGAAAATAACACAGAATATATAGAACAACAACAACTATACAGAAACAAGGTAAACACGGAAAGAAGTACATCTCAACACCAATAATACCGATCGAGGATCTCCTAGGATACCGTCCTGTAGTCCCAAAAACACATATCTAATAAGTCTCCCGGGATACCATCCCGTAGTCCAACTCATAGTGCGCGAGGATCTACCAGAATCCCGTTCTGTAGTCCCAAATTTAAAAATCCAATACTGGGGGAATATACCGAGTGCATTCCCGTAGTTCCATATAACTGTGTAGGGGGGATCTACCGGAATTTCACATCCGTAGTCCCAAAATAAACGGGAAAGGGGGAGCTACCAAAATCCCACATCCGTAGTCCCAATGTAAATACACAGCAACAACAAAAAAATATTCTGAAATGGAAATTTCATATTAAGGCAACAAGTAATTCTAGCCTAGCATGCTGTACAGAGTTCAGGTAAAACAGGTTGAACAAATAAGGCAATGAAGTCACTTAGACATGCTTTCCTAAACTAACAACATGTCTAATAATACAAGTAATGAAAACAGGAAAAGGAACATACTAGTAAGTACTTAATGAAAAACGGATTTTTCAACAATTTACACAAGTACGCACTCATCACCTCACGTACAAGGAATTTCAATTACCAAATATACCAATCCTAAGGGGAAGGTCCCCCACACACGGTTAGACAAGCCACTTACCTCGAACCGGCTCAAAATCATCCCAAGACCACGTTCTTGCCACGAATACTCGACTCCAAATGGCCCAAATCTATTCAATTCAATTTCATAATATAAATAACACTTCAAGTAACTTATTCTAAAATTAAATTCTAAGCTAATACGCAAAATTAGATAAAATGACCAAAATGCCCCTCGGGCCCACATCTCGGAATCGGGTAAAATTTATATTTTCAGAACCCTCACGCTCTCACGAGTCTAACCATATCAAAATTATTCCAATCCGATGCCAAATTCCCAATCAAAACTTAATTTCTTGGTCTAAGAACTTTTCCCCCAAATTTCCACCAAAATTTTGAAATTAAAGGATTGATTTAAGTGTAGATTCATGAAAATTAGTCTAAACCGAGTAGGAATCACTTACCCAAATCGCCCAGGTAAATATCCCTTCAAAAATTGCAATCTCCCGAGCTCCCAAGTCCAAAATATGAATTATGGTTCAAACCCTCGATTTTGGGTTTTAAAAATCTGCCCAGGTGTTTCCTTCTTCTCGAACGCGGTCAACACCTCGCGTTCGCGAAGCACAAAAATGACTTTGACCAAAATCCTCCTACGCGAACACGAAAAGACACTTGCGAACGCAATGATTCCTCAGACTTACCCTTCGCGAACGCACTCCCTCTCTCGCGAACGCGATGAACAAACTCGACCTCAGACCCAGCTGACCAATTACTCTACGCGAACGCACTGACCTTCTCGCGAACGTGATGCATGAACATCCAGCCCTTTGTGAATGCGGAACCTTCCTCGCGAACGCGAAGGCTAAAAATTCCACGATCTTCCACTGACTCTTCGCGAACGCGAGGGTCCACTCGCGCACGTGAAGTGTAAAAATCTGCAACAGCTGAACCTGTAATTTCTGCAACTCCAAACTTCATGAAATGGTCCAATTGATCACCCGAAACTCACCCGAGGCCCCCGGGACCTCAACCAAACATACAAATATATCCTAAAACCTCATTTGAACTTGTTCCAACCTTCGAAATACACAAAACAACATTAAAACACCTAATTCTCTTCAAATTCAAGCCTAAGAATTCCAAAACCTCAAAAAATATGCTTTCGATCAAAAAGCCTATCAAACCTCTTCCGAATGATGTGAATTTTTCACAGACGTCACATTCAACACTACAAAGCTACTCTAACTTTCGGAATTCCATTCCGACCCTCGGATCAAAATCTCTCTATCGAACCGGAAACTTCAAAAATTCAACTTTCGGCATTTCAAGCCTAAATTAGCTATGGACCTCCAAAACACAATCCGAACACGCCCCTAAGCCCGAAATCACCCAATGGAGCTAACGGAACCATCGAATTTCCATTCCGAGGCCATCTTCACACAGTTCCAACTACGGTCAACTTTCCAATACTTAAGCTCTCAATTAGGGACTAAGTGTCCCAAAACTATCCGAAATTTAAAACCGAACATCTCGGCAAATCAAAATAGCATAAAAAAACACAGGGAAAACAGTTAATAGGGGATCGGGCGTTAACTCTTAAGACAACTGGCCGGGTCGTCACATCCTCCTACACTTAAACATTCATTCATCCTCAAACGAGCATAGAGACATACCTGAAGTAGTAAAAAGATGAGTGTAATAGCTGCGCATATCCTGCTCGGTCTCCCAGGTCACCTCCTCGACTGGCTGGCCCCGCAACTGAACATTTACTGATGCAATGTTCTTTGACCTCAGCTTTCTAACCTACCTGTCCAATATTGCCACTGGCTCCTCAACATAGGATAGATACTTGTCCTACTGGACTGAATTGAAATCCGACACATGCGACAAATCACCCTGGTACCTCCAGAGCATCGAAACTTGAAATACTGGATGAACTCCTGCCAAGCTGGGAGGTAAGGCATGCTCATAAGCAACCTCCCCAACACGCCTCAATATCTCAAAAGGGCTAATAAACCTCAGACTCAACTTCCCTTTCTTCCCAAATCTCATAACGCCCTTCATAGGCGAAACCTGAAGCAGAACCCGCTCTCCAACCATATAGGAAACATCATGAACCTTTCGGTCTGCGTAACTCTTCTATCTGGACTGGGCTGTACGGAGTGTATCCTGAATCACCTTAACCTTCTCCAAAGCATCCTGAACCAAGTCTGTTCCCAATAGTCTAGCCTCACCCGACTCAAACCAACCCATCGTAGATATACACCGCCTACCATATAAAGCCTCATACAATGCCATCTGAATGCTGGACTGATAGTTGTTGTTGTAAGAAAACTCCGCCAGTGGCAAGAACTGATCCCAAGACCCTCCAAACTCAATCACACATGCACAGAGCATATCCTCGAGAATCTAAATGGTACGCTCGGACTGTCCGTCCGTTTGAGGGTGAAATGCTATACTCGACTCCACCCGAGTACCCAACTCATGCTGAACGGCCCTCCAGAACCGTGATGTGAACTGAGTACCTCTGTCTAAAATGATGGACACTGGAATACCATGCAGACGAACAATCTCCCGGATATAAATCTCCACCAACCGCTCCGAAGAATAAGTAGTACACACTGGAATGAAATGAGCGGACTTGGTCAGCCGATCCACAATCACCCAAATAGCATCAAACTTCCTCAAAGTCCGTGGGAGCCTAACTACAAAGTCCATGGTGATCCGCTCCCACTTCCACACTAGAATCTCTATCTGCTGAAGCAACCCACCTGGTCTCTGGTGCTCATACTTCACCTGCTGACAGTTGAGACACCGAGCTACGAATCCAACTATATCTTTCTTCATCCACCTCCACCAATTGTGTTGCCTCAAATCCTGATACATCTTCGTAACACCCGGATGGATGGAATACCACGAACTATGGGCCTCCTCTAGAATCAAGTCTCACAGCCCATCAACATTGGGTACACAAATTCGACCCTGCATCCTCAATACCCCATCATCGCCAATAGTCACATCTCTAGCATCACCGTGCTGAACCTTTTCCTTGAAGACAAGCAAATGGGGGTCATCCTACTGCCGCTCCCTCATACGATCAAATAAGTAAGACCGAGAAACCACGTAAGCTAGAACCCGACTGGGTTCTGAAAGGTCCAATCTCACAAACTGGCTGGCTAAGGTCTGAACATCCATCACCATAGGCTTTTCTAATACTGGTAAATATGCCAAACTCCCCAAACTCTCCGCCCGGTGACTCAAGGAATTGGCCACTCTATTGGCCTTGCCCGGGTGATACAAAATAGTGATGTCATAATCCTTCAGCAACTCTAACCATCTCATTTGGCGCAAATTTAGATCCTTTTGCTTGGGCGCAAATTTAGATCCTTTTGCTTGAATAAGTGCTGCAAGCTCCGATGGTTAGTATAAATCTCAAAGGGAACCCCATATAAATAATGGCGTCAAATCTTCAGGGCATCAACAATGGCAGCTAACTCAATGTCGTGAACATGGTAGTTTTTTTCATGTATCTTCTATTGCCTGGATGCGTAGGCAATCACCCTACCGTCCTGCATCAACACCGCTCCGAGGCTAATCCTCGAGGCATCACAATAAACCGTATAAGCCCCGAACCTGGAGATAATACCAAAACTGGGGCCGTAGTCAAAGTTGTCTTGAGCTTCTGAAAGCTCACCTCACACTCCTCCATCCACTAAAATGTAGAACCCTTCTGGGTCAACCTGGTCATAGGGGCTGCGATCGATGAAAACCCCTCCACAAAATGACAGTAGTAACCCACCAGGCCAAGGAAACTGCGGATCTCTGTAGCTGAGGATAGTTTGGGCCAACTCTGCCTCTATCTTCTTTGGATCCACCTGAATACCCTCAATCGACACTACGTGGCCTAAGAATGCCATTGAATCCAACCAAAATTCACATTTCGAGAACTTAACATATAACTTCTTCTCTTTCAGAGTCTGAAGTACAGTCCTCAGGTGCTGATCATGATCTTCCCGACTCCGAGAATACACCAAAATATCATCAATAAAGACAATGACAAACGAGTCAAGATACGACCGAAACACACTGTGCATCAAATGCATAAAGGCTATTGGGGCATTGGTTAGCCCAAATGACATAACAAGAAACTCGTAATGACTATACCAAGTCCTGAAAGCAGTCTTCGAGATATCTGGCTCCCGAATCTTCAACTGATGGTAACTTGAGCGCAAATCAATCTTAGAAAATACCCGTGCGCCCTGAAGATGGTCAAACAAATCATCAATACGAGGCAAAGGATAACGGTTCTTCACTGTAACCTTGTTTAGCTGGCGATAATGAATACACATGCACATAGAACCATCCTTTTTCTTCACAAAGAAGACAGGAGCACCCGAAGGTGATACACTGGGCCGAATAAAACTCTTATCAAGCAATTCCTGTAACTGATCCTTCAACTCCTTCAACTTAGGAGGAGCCATACGATACGGAGGGACAGAAATGAGCTCAGTGCTCAACAACAAATCAATGCCAAAATCAATGTCTCTATCAGGCGGCATGGTTGGAAGATCAGCTGGAAACACATCGGGAAAATCCCGTACTACTAGGACTGAATCAACTGAAGGGGTATCAACACTGACATCTCTCACATAAGCTAAATACGCGTCACACCCCTTCTCAACCATATGCTGAGCTTTAGGAAAAGAAATAACTCTACTGGGAGTGTGATCTAAGGTACCCTTCCACTCAACACGCGGTACACCTGGCATAGCCAGCATCACAGTTTTGGAGTGACAATCAAGAATAGCATAATAGGGCAACAACTAGTCCATGCCTAGGATAATATCAAAGTCAACCATGCTGGGTCACAATAAATCGGCTCTGGTCTCAAAACCACTAAGAGCAACCAAACATAACCGATAAATGCGGTCTACAATAAGAGAATCTCCCACATGAGTAGAAACATAAACGGGGGAACTTAAAGAATCTTGAGGTACACCCAAATGTGGAGCAAAATAAGAAGACACATAAGAGTAAGTGGAGCCTGGATCAAATAGAACCGATGCATCTCTGTGACAAACCAGTATAATACCTATGATGATAGAATCAAAGGCAACCACCTTGGTACGGACAGGAAGGGTATAGTATCTAGCCTGGCCTCCCCCTCGAGGACGACCTATACCTCCTCGATCTCCACCTCTAGCTGGCGAAGCAGGTGGGGTAGCAACTGGGGCTGTAACTATAGCCTGAGCACTCTGTGAGGCACGCTGTGGCTGAGAAGTCTATGGAGGTGAACCCCTCTCAAGTCTGGGGAAATCCCTCATCATATGGCATGTGCCATCACACTTAAAACAATCTCTAGAAGGACGTGGTGGCTGTGACTGGCTCAGGCCAGGTTTGTTGGACTGACCTCTGAAAGCACCCCGTGCAGGAGGCGCGCTAGAAACCGGAGGTGCATAATAAGGCTCCTAAGGCCTAAGAGGAGCTGGAGCACTACTGGCTGCTGGAAGAACTGAATGAATAGGGCGACCCATATAACCCCTACCATGACGACCTGCAGCTGGGGTACGGGCACCAGAATAATGGCCCGACTCTTGAGACATCTTGGCCTCCCTCTCCTCTCTCTCCCTAGCATGCATACCCTCAATCCTCCTAGCAATGCTCATCTCCTGCGATAAGAAATATCCATCTCCAACTCACGAGCCATGCTAGATCTGATGCTGGGAATAATACCCTCAATAAACCGGCGAACCCTCTCGCGGATAGTAGAAACCAAGGCTGGGGCATGTCTATCCAGCTAGTGTAACAGATAGCATACTTTGAGACATTCATAACACCCTGGCACAAATGCTTATACTCTGCGCACCATGCGTCCCTGAGGTTCTAAGGAATAAACTCTCTCAAGAACAGATCTGAAAACTGGGCCCAACTAAGTGAAGCAGTCTCGTCCGGACTATCTAACTCATAGGTGCGCCACCACTCATACGCGGCTCCTCGAAGCTGGAAAGCAGTGAAGGAAACCCCGCTCGATCCTGATATACCCATGGTACGGAGAATACGGTAGCATTCCTCCAAAAATCCCAGGGCATCATCCGATGCTAATCCACTAAATACCGGGGGATCATACTTCTTGAACCTCTCAAGTCTCCGCTGCTCATCCTCTAAAGCAGCTGCCCTGTCCTCGGGCTGAATTGGCACTGCAGGCGGTACAAGGATAATCTTTGGGACCTGATCAACATGCAATCGCTGCTCAGGAGTGCGGGCGACGGGAGTCTGTGCTCCTCCCCCGGCCTGGGAAGTAGCTGCAGCAAGGGGAAGCAACCTTGCCTGAGCCAAAGTGGTGTGCATGCTCATGAACTGTGCCAGAGTCTCCTGAAGAGCTGGAGTAGTAGTAGCAATAGGCATGTCAGGTGCCTAGAATCCTACTGGAATTGCTGGTGGTACCTCGGCGGCAGCTCGCACATGTGCTCTGGCTGCACCACGTGTGCGTCCTCGGCCTCTACCCCGGCCTCTGATGGTTGCAGTAGGGGGTGTGGGTGTCTGATTATCTCAAGTAGCATGTGTCCTCACCATCTGTGAGAGAATAGAAGACAGAAGTTTAGAATTGTAATGTCAAAATATCGCACGACAAGGAAATCAAATGAAGTGGAAATTTTTCCTAACAGTTACATAGCCTCTCGTAGATAAGTACAGACGTCTCCGTACCGATCAGAAGATTCTAATAAACCGGCTTGTGATCTGTGACTCCTATTAACCTAGAGCTCTGATACCAACTTGTCACGACCCTGGTTCACCCTCCATGAACCATCGTGATGGCACCTAATCTCTACGACTAGGTAAGCTTATATTGCGGAAGAAAAACCAAAATTTGCGGAAGTAAAACAAACTAAAACAAAAATAAAGTAATAATACTGTTTAAATGTGACACTCGACAAACACCATGTTTAACTCTCAATACCCATACATAAATCCAAGACCCGGAAACCCACGAATCACAAGCTAAGAAAGTACTATATAGCTCTAACTCCGAAAAATGTCTAACAAGAACAAAAAATACAGAAGGGCTAAGTACTAAAAAGTAGGAATAGAAAGAGACTCCTCGGTCTGCGGACGCGACAGATATACCTCGAAGTCTCTAGGGCAGTTGCCTCGCCTCAGGGGTGATAGGACTAGGTAGAAGTGTCTGGATCTGCACATGAAAAACATGCGCAAAAATGGCATGAGTACACCACAACGGTACTCAGTAAGTGCCAAGCCTAACCTCGGTCGGGTAGTGACGAGGAAGGTCAGGGCCCTACTGAGGTTAAACAAAAATAATAAGTTCAACAGTATACAACATAACAGAATGAATAAGTATACCAGTGAAAATAACACAGAATATATAGAACAACAACAACTATACAGAAACAAGGTAAACAAGGAAAAAAGTACAGCTCAGCACCAATAACACCGATCGGGGATCTCCTAGGATACCGTTCTGTAGTCCCAAAAACACATATCTGATAAGTCTCCTGGGATACCGTCCCGTAGTCCAACTCATAGTGCGCGAGGATCTACCGGAATCCCGTTCCGTAGTCCCAAATGTAAATACCCAGTATTGGGGGAATCTACTGAGTGCATTCCCGTAGTTCCATATAACTGTGCAAGGGGGATCTATCGAAATCCCACATCTGTAGACCCAAAATAAACAGGCAAGGGAGAGCTACCAGAATCCCACATCCGTAGTCCCAATGTAAATACATAGCAGCAACAAGAAAATATTTAGAAATAAAAATTTCAAATTAAGGCAACAAGTAATTCTAGCCTAGCATGCTGCACAAAGTTCAGGTAAAGTAGGTTGAACAAATAAGGCAATGAAGTCACTTAGACATGCTTTCCTAAACTAACAACAGGTCTAATAGTACAAGTAATGAAAACAGAAAAAGGAACATACTAGTAAATACTTAATGAAAATCGGATTTTTCAACAATTTGCACAAGTACGTACTCGTCACCTCACGTACAAGGCATTTCAATTACCAAATATACCAATCCTAAGGGGAAGGTCCCCCACACAAGGTTAGACAAGCCACTTAACTCGAACCGGCTCAAAATCAATCCGAGACCACGTTCTTGCCACGAGTACTCGACTCCAAATCGCCCAAATCTATTAAATTCAATTTTATAATGTAAATAACACTTCAAGTAACCGATTCTACAATTAAATTCTAAGCTAATACGCGAAATTAGGTAAAATGGCCAAAACGTCCCTCGGGCCTACATCTCAAAATCAGGTAAAATTTATATTTTTAAAATCCTCACGCTCTCACGAGTCTAACCATATCAAAATTATTCCAATCCGATGTCAAATTCCCAATCAAAACTCAATTTCTTGGTCTAAGAACCTTTCCCTCAATTTCCACCAAAATTTTGAAATTAAAGGATGAATTAAGTGTAGATTCATGGAAATTAGTCTAAAGTAGGAATAACTTACCCAAATCTCCCCGGTAAAAATCCCTTCAAAAATCGCAATCTCTCGAGCTCCCAAGTCCAAAATATGAATTATGGTTCAAACCCTCGATTTTGGGTTTTAAAAGTCTGCCTATGTGTTTCCTTCTTCGCGAACACAGTCAATGCCTCGCGTTCGCGAAGCACAAAAATGACTTTGACCAAAATCCTAATACGTGAACGCAACAAGTCACTCACGAACGCGATGATTCCTCAGACTTACCCTTCTTGAACGCACTCGCTCTCTCGCGAACGCGATGAATAAACTTGACCTCAGACCCAGCTGATCAATTACTCCACGCGAATGCGCTGACCTTCTCGCGAACGCGATGCACGAACATCCAGCCCTTAGCGAGCACGGAGACTTCCTCGCGAACGGGAAGGCTAAAAATTCCACCATCTTCCACTGACTCTTCGCGAACGCGAAGAGTAAAAATCTGCAACAGCTGAACCTGCAATTTCTGCAACTCCAAACTTCATGAAATTGTCCGATTGACCACCCGAAGCCCTCGGGACCTTAATCAAACATACCAACATATCCTAAAAACTCATTAGAACTTGTTCCAACCTTAGTAACACACAAAACAACATTAAAACACCTATTTCTCATCGGATTCAAGCCTAAGAATTCCAAGAACTCTAAAAATACGCTTTCGATCAAAAAGTCTATCAAACCTCGTCCGAATGACCTGAAATTTTGTAAACACATTACATTCAACACTAAGGAGCTACTCCAACTTCTGAAATTCCATTCCAACCCTCAGATCAAAATCTCTCTATCGAACTGGAAACTTCAAAAATTCAACTTTCGGCATTTCAAGCTTACATTAGCTACGGACATCCAAAACACAATCCGAACACGCCCCTGTCACACCACCTTTTTGCGCGCCCGCCCCGAAGGGTTGAATGCGCGAGAGAGTTTCTCCAATTTAAGTGACAATATTCGAAATGGGATTATTTATTTAATTCAGAGTCGCCACTTGGGAAAGGTTTGGCTTTTGGTGTCCCAAGTCACCGGTTTATCTTGAATCCCAAATCGAGGAAAATATTCGACTTTCCAAATGAAGTCTGCGAACCAGAAATTCTAAGTAAGGAATTCTGTTGACCCGAGGGAAGGTGTTAGGCACCCTCGAATACCGTGGTTCTAGCACGGTCGCTTAAATTGTTATAATGGCTAGATATCTGATTTATTACATGTTATTACTTATGTGCTTTCATTAAGTTTAAAACCGCTTTTATTATTATTTATTTTTTATGGAATTGCAACATTGTAAAAATGCATTTCGAACCATGTCACAATCAATGCGCCCATGGTTGTTAATACATTCCGACTCCGTTGAGATTTGGATTTGGGTCACATAAATGCGCACCCGAATTTAAGAAGGTAAGATTATTAAAATGCACGCCTGAAGCAATTATCGTATTATTATTTCTGGGTAAGGCCGTGGAATTTTGCTAAACGGCTCATGCCGAAGTCTAAGTAATTTTAATTAAACATTTATCGAGGGCCCCTCAATTTGTGCGTTTTATTTGGCGAGGCTCATCTCATTTATTTTTATCAGGATAATCCTAAAGTGCCTACATTTTCTATTAAAATTGTCTCTACAAAAATGAAAGAGAAAAGGTTTTAATTTATTTACATGCTTGAATTGTTATAGTTGAGTTTCGAATATGATTCGTAAATTCTGAAAAATGATACAAGCAAAGCAGTCCGTTGCCAATACGGGCACAGGCTCACGTATTACTACCTAATTATATTATACTAGGCATGTTCTCAGTTTGTCAAATTAAAAAAAAAAAAACTTGGCAATCTAATTTTAATCCTAAAACAATTACATGCTAGAATTAACCAATATTATTTAACTAAATAATTTTCTTACAAGTTCCGAAATGGTCTATTCGTTTGATTTTTAACTTAGACGGAGTTACTACATCATTTATTTATTTACTTGGCAATCTAATTTTAATCTAAAACAATTACATGCTGGAATTAACCAATATTATTTAACTAAACAATTTTCTTACAAGTTCCGAAATGGTCTATTCGTTTGATTTTTAACTTAGACGGAGTTACTACACCATTTATTTATTTTTAAACAATATATAGATAGTTCATCCGTTAAGCTATCGTTGGATATTCCACTATATATACATTAAATAGCTACATGATTCCGATTTTTTGTAAGCTAAATAATTTATATATACAAATAAAATTAAGAATATAATTCAAAATAAATTTAGAACTTCAATTCTTCATTTTTCGTATTCATGCTTCCTGTTTCAGTTTACAATAATCAGCGTGTCAGTTGTGTACCTGATATTGGAAGCAAAAGAAAAATGAAGATGAGAATCAGCAACAGTAATAACAATACAGCAACAACAACTGCCCAGCAATAGTAACAACCCAGTAACAGACCGGTGGAGTAGTAATCCCAAAAACAAAAGCTTCAAGCTTTCATGAAACAACAATTAATTCTGATTTCAAACAGTGAAAGAAAGAAGAATATTTTTTTTTAGTTTTTAATTTTATTTTTGAAAGCTTAAATATTTTTCGGAATTTTTTCTTTCTCTTAAATTTTTTCTCTCTCAATCTCTATCTGTCTCCTTTAAAATCTGATTTCAAGACTTCTACTTATATAACACATCCCATAAACCTTTTAATCAATTAAAATCAACCCATTTTCTCTACCAAACCCATTATCTTCCCACTCATCCCCATTATATTAAATAAACATATCACACCACCCCATTATATTTTGTCCCCCATGCTTTATTTAAAATAATGCAAGATTCCCCTTTAATTCAAATCTTGTCCCCCCTTTATATTAAATAATCATATCACAACCCACCCCATTTCATTTTGTCCCCCATGCTTCAAATAAACAATTTCAAAATGTACAATTTCTAAACTACCCCCTCCGACCTTACTGAAATTACCAAACTACCCCTGAACGTACTACAAATTTACCAAACTACCCATCAGCTATAACACATCAATTAATCAAACTTAACCAAAATATAGACAATATGATCAATTTCTAACAATGTTCAAACAACAATATGAACATGGATGAACATCATAACAACAATATCACATGAACACGATTTTAACAACATTTCAACAATAAATCACATGAACACGAATTGAACAACAAAGAACAACTAAAATTTGATTGAACAATATTTTAGCAACAAACAATCCTATTTTCGGATTCAACAACAACAACAAACAAAGTATGAAGATTTCTAAATTCAATCATATTGAACTTAAAATCAACTCTAACAACATTACAACAAACAATTCTTATATTAAACTTTAAATAAGATTATGAGAACAATTCAAGCAATAATCATAAATGGTAAACAAGAAATCAAACTATACAAAATTCGGATTCAAGATCATCCAAACAAAGTACGAACATGAATGAATCTATTTTAAGACAACAAGCATGACGGATTAAACGATTAAACCAACATATTTCTCTAGCACAACTAAATTCTTTAGACAAATAACAAGATCGACGAAGAAACAATTATGAACTTAAACTTGAACTTAACAATATTAACAATTTCTAACAATACATAAACACATGAAACAAATTGAAGAAATAGTTAATTAAATTTCAATTTGAATCTAACAAACATCAAACTAACAAATATTCACTTAAACAATAATAAACGTTCACTTAAACAACAATACAAACATGAAATAAACATGAAAAATAACTAATTAACTTCCATTTGAAATCTGAAAATTAATTCAACAAAAATACATGAACATGAACAAGACCAAAAATCAAATATCTAAACATAAACATGAACAAAACAAACATTTTCCGATTTTAGATTCGAAAATATCAAAACAAAATACGGACAAAAAATAAAACTCAAAAACTAACTAACCGGAAATGAAAAGACGAACAACGAACGACAAACTTGAACTATGTATGGACTATTTTGACGACCCAACTTTAAAATCAGCCCATGAATCTGTTTCCCGAGCTGGGCATGTCGCAACTTCGAACAAACCTGAAGGTTGGCCATGGCAGTCGCTAGCAGCAGCACGCAGCAGCATCGGAGCAGCAGCACGCAGCAGCGTCGGAGCAGCAACGGCGACCCAGCAGAGGTAGCAGCAGCAACAGAAACGCCGGCAGCAGCACGACGGAGGAAGCCGGCGCAGCTGCCACGACGAGGCAGCAACATGGGTTACGAGCAACAAGCATGGCGGGGGAGGATGTGCTCGTGTGAGTGTGTTGATGCGGCTGTGTGCGTGTGTGTCGATGAGGAGCTTGGAGGTGGGGAGGTGACGAAGACGAAGAAGAAGGTGAAGCAGCAGCTACAACGCTGCGTTGTGCGCGATGACGAGGATGAAGAAGACGATGGGTTCTTGAAAGATCTCAACACAAAGTTAGCATCTTTACAAGAAGGTGAAGTGGGTGGTCGTTGGAGCAGGAGGATGACGATGGTGGACTGCTGGTCGTAAGGTGGTGGTTTGGGTGTTGAGGATGGAGGGGCAGCCATTGATGCTAGGGAGGGGAGCTTGAGGAAGAAGAAGGAGAATAAGGGGGGGGGGGGGGCTGGTTTAGGTATTTTTTAGGGTTTTCATCTTTCTTTTTATTTGTTTTGTGTTGTTTGTAAGATAATAGGGGTGTTGGGTCATGGACTGGGTCGACCCAGTTCGAAATGGACTGGGTCGTAGGGAAGATTGGGCCATTTTCTTTTTGGCCTGTGGCTTGAAATCGAAGAAGAGGCCCAATTCCGACTTTCTTTATATTTTCGCTCTCTTTTCTTCTTTTATTTTTCTAAAAACTAAATTATAAAAATACTTAAATTATTAATAAGAATTAAATTAAGTTATAAAGGCGCAAATTAACTCCCAATAACAATTAACGCGCAATTAAGTAATAATTAAGCGTAAAATTGTATATTTGGACATTAAATGCTAAAAATGCAAAAGATGCCTATTTTTGTAATTTTTAATTTTTGTAAAACAAATTTAATTACTAACAATTGTAGAATTAAATCCTACACACAAAATGCGACATATTTTTGTATTTTTTATTAATTTAGCAAATAAACACGCACAGACAAATACAAATAATTATTCAAAATATCACAAAATATCACAAAATTGCACACCAAAGAAAAATCATTTTATTTTTGAATTTTTTGGGAGTAATTCTCATATAGGGCAAAAATCACGTGCTTACAGCTGCCCCTCTTTGCCCGGAGACACGAAGGGTTTTCGTGCAAAGATAAAGCGAGCGATTTTTGCCCATCCGAGTACTCCGTTGAAGCATTTTTTTGAAAAAGATTTGACTGAACCTTTGCTTCAAAGGTTTCCTACATATCCTGGGCTAAACAGGAATCAGGTCAATGTAGTTCGAGAAATTTTGGTAGCTGGGACTACCATGTGATTGTAATGCTTGCTGTTACTGCTGTTGCTGTTGACACTACTGCTTTACTGACCTCCTTATTACAACCAAAGGAAATTGAAACTGAACTAACTACTTATGCCTGTCAACCGTTAGTTACAAGATTCCTATCTATAATTCTTTTGCAACTTGATCTTGGGTCTCAGCTAATTCTGCTTGTAGACTTCGATCCGAATCTTGATGCTCGCAAGTTGTAGGCGTTTGTTTATTTCTGCAGTATTGAATGAAACGGGATTGGCGGAGCTCGGGAATTTGATCCAATTTTTGAGCGACCTACCCTTTGTTTGTTCCAATATGTGAGAACATCTTCTTTTTTTTCTTTTGTTCTTTTGTTCTTTTCTTTATTCTGGATTGAGACTCACCCCATAGGTCGTCTCAATCCATGCACCTCAGGGTCAGACCTGTTGAGACAACAAAACAAACAAACGAAATTTCTGCCCCAGTTTCACTAGGAAAATTTAGTGAGTTAATTGTCATGAAAATTTACAGCATTGATGAGGGGATTGGAAAAAACCCTAATCTACAAAGCGCAACTCAGGGATTGGAGCCCTAATGTTGGCTAACAGAAAAAATGTTTAGTTCAGGGTTGGAGCCCTAATGCTGGCTAAATGGAAACTTGCTCAACTTAGGGATCGGAGCCCTAAATTGGGAGGATTGCCAGGCTATGCTGGACACTGTTCGGGTTATGCCAAAAAAATTCGTCGGGTTTTGCCGGAAAAAAGGGAAAGAGTTCTCGGGTTATGCCGGTAGGTCATCGGGTTATGTCGGAAAGATTCATCGGGTTATGCCAGAATGATTCATCGGGTCATGCTGGAAAAATTCATCGGGTTATGCCGGAAAAGGTCCACGGGTTATGCCGGGGAAGTCATCGGGTTATGCCGGGAAGATTCATCGGGTCATGCAGGAAAGATCGGGTTATGCCGGGAAAAGGTAAGAGTCCTTGGGTTATGCCGGGGAATTCATCGGATCATGCCGGGAAGATTCATCGGGTCATGCCGGGAAGATTCATCGGGTTATGCCGGAAAAGGTCCACGGGTTATGCCGGGGAAGTCATCGGGTTATGCCGGGAAGATTCATTGGATTATGCTGGGAAAAGGTAAGAGTCCTCGGGTTATGCCGGGGAAGTCATCAAATCATGCCGGGAAGATTTATCGGGTTATGCCGGGAAGATTTATCGGGTTATGCCGGGATATTCATCGGGTTATACCGGGAAAAGGTAAGAGTCCTCGGGTTATGCCGGGGAAGTCATGAAATCATGCCGGGAAGATTCATCGGGTCATGCCGGAAAGATTCATCGGGTCATGCCGGAAAGATTCATCGGATCATGCCGGAAAGATTCATCGGATCATGCCGGGAAGATTTATCGGGTTATGCCGGGAAGATTTATCGGGTTATGCCGGGAGATTCATCGGGTTATGCCGGAAAGATTCATCGGGTTATGCCGGGAAAAGGTAAGAGTCCTCGGGTTATGCCGGGGATTTGGATAGAAAAAGCCCCTTGGGTGATGCCAGGGAGATCCGTAGTTTATACCGGGATAGTTGAGGAATGAAGTTTTATGTTACCCTGATTTGTTTTTCTTCTGGGGATTTTCATTTTTCTTTCTTGTCTTCTTTCTTTTCTTTTGTTTTCCTTTTTTTCTTTTGGGGATTTTCATTTTCCTTTCTTGTCTTTATTTTTTTTATTTTTTTTTATTTTTATTTTTATTTTTTTTTTTTAAAAAAATGCATGAAAGAATTCCGGGGAAACTTACTTTTGGTCGTTTTCCTGCTGCAAAGCTGTTTCGACGCTCGCGCGCTTCATTTCTTTTGGGCTAACCTGCTTCTTGCATGGTTGCTTTGGATTGCACCTGTCTCAATTTTCCTAAGCAAAGAAAAATTGTCAGTTTGAAAACGGTGGTTGATTCGGTGGCCTTGATCGTTCCAATTGCTTGGTCTTGGACTAATTCCTGTTGAAAAACTTTGCCATTGATTGGATTCACAGGCGATCCGTTTTAAACTGATCAGACTCGCATTTCCGGATTTGTGATGATTTGTTCGTGTAAGGCTTTGGTTCTTTCATCCCATTCTGCTTGGGGATTCTTTACGAGGCCCACTCAGTGGGGAGACTCTGTGGGGATTTGTACAAGGCAGACTTGTTGGGGATTTGCTGGGCAGACTCTTTGGGGAATTTTTACAAGGGAGACTGGGATTTTTACAAAGGGAGACCCTGTGGGGATTTGTCGATTTTGTGTCAGGGATTTTGATCCTCAAACCTAAACTGCAGTGGCTAACCGCGTGAGACTTAACCCTTCCAACTTTATTTTGCCTTTGTAGGCTTTTCTTTTCTTTCGAAGTCTTTACTTTGGAAGCAAATCAACTACCATGGTCAGTCGGGATGGGACTGACGCACCACTGAGGCCGCGCATTTTCTTTGACTCTTGCCAGGCGGGGCCCTGTGAAACCGGTTCTGCCACCTTTTCTTTGTAATTGTTACGGAATCAGAGTTAGATCGAAAGGGATTCAAAGAAAACTATGCAAAAGGAAATCATATGAGTTTAAAGAGAAGTGTCCCTTTCGGGGGAAAAGGACTTATCTAGAGTGCATGCTGGCTTCAAACTGACATGACATGCCTTTTGGACTGGATGTCCGATCCGTATCAAACTCCAGCTTCTCATGAACCTATTGATCTGGGTTTCTAAACCGGAGAACCTTTCCAGGACTTTCAGTGATGAAGTATCCTTTTTCCGGTCGACCACGCCCTTTGCGGGTTTTCTCTAAGCGACCTCTCTCATTTTTATTTCTCTACT
This sequence comes from Nicotiana tabacum, assembly GCF_000715075.1. Taxonomy (NCBI): domain Eukaryota; kingdom Viridiplantae; phylum Streptophyta; class Magnoliopsida; order Solanales; family Solanaceae; genus Nicotiana; species Nicotiana tabacum. Next base: position 47,324,204 of record NC_134099.1, on the reverse strand, counting down.
CTCATCGCCTCATGGTGCCCGAAGGTTTTCACCGATAAGACTTTCTCACTTTATTCTTCTCGATTTGATTTCTATCAGATTCCAACAATGATGTTTTCTACTTTCCTGTCTTTGCCGATTGATCAGAAGGACTTGGACAAGGTTTGGGGTGAAAAGAATCGGGATTGAACTACAACTTTGGAACCTTTTGGGCGGGATCATTGCCGAACCATTATAACTTCTGCCCCAATCTCACTTTTGGGGGACTTTTTGGATTTTTATTTTGGTGTGACTGAACCCCAGGGAGAGGTTGCCTACGTATCCTTTCGGTATCAAGTCAGACGTAGTTCAGGCCACTTTTTTTTTTTTTTTTGGAATTTCTTTTTTGCTTTTCTACTTTACTTCCTTTTCATTTCCTCATTTTCATTGTATCTTTTTTTTATATATGTATATTTTCTTCTTTTCTTTTTTTTTAATTCTTTCTTCTTCCCTTTTTTTTATTTGTCCTTTTCATCTCAATTTCTCTTTTTCTTTCATTTTATTTTTAATAATACTTTCAGGTTCCAAAGAGGGTAATCAAAGAAGAGTAACCGGCTCAAATGGGTTTGCAAAGGGTTGATAGTGTTTGGGTAGCGAGAATGAAAGCCTTCGTCATCTCAAACTGTGCGAAGACATCGCCGGAGCGATTTAGGCATAGTACTGCATCTGCTTTCACAGCGGGGTCGGCGTCATTTCTTTCGACGTCGCCTAGATACAAATGCTCTTCTTGGCAATATTTTCCAATGACGTATGGACCCTTCTTTGTCGGTACAATTGCTCGTGACAAACTGCAGTCATTAAGGTTAACATTCCGTACGGATCTAAACCCATTTACTGTCCTCAAACTCTGCTTTAGTGACGGTCATTTTCCAAACCATGAACCAATTTTCTTTAGTTGTCCCTATTTTCTCCAATTCGTTATATTTCAAATTTTGACTCATTATTTGAAGTCTGACGGAGTTCTCGGGATCTGGGCATGAAGTCCGCAAGCATGTCATGTTATTTAAAGTTGCATCATCAGAATTGAAGAAAACAAAAAAAAAATATAGCAGATCTCTTGAAAAAGAAAGCGAGCGATGAAACATGATTTCATTTCTTGGAATTTTGGGAAGATAAAAAAAAAGTTGACATTCAGGAAATTAAAAACAGGAATCTAAAGAAAACATCTGAGTCACACCCTGGGGTAGCTCGTGATGCAGAGAAAGTGGCAGGACAGGTCCATTAGGACTTCCGTTTGATCAGGAATGGCGTAGCCTTCCAGTTTTGAAGCTTGGCGCTTGGTCCCATGTACGATACCTCAGCGGTGCTAGTGCCCTCTCCTGGCTGGACCATGTGTGTTTCGCATAACTTATTCCTCATCGCCTCACATGTTCCCTCACTCTCTTCGAGCGTGAACCCCTTATCATCTTCCTCTATACTGTACTTTGGCTTCTGTGGTATGTATCCAATAACCACTGGCTCATTCAGCCGAGGTGGGTTGATCGTCCCCCATACCACATAGGCCTGCTTGGATACATCAATTTTCTTTTCTGGTTCAGTCTCGGTGACTTTACTCTTCTTTTCCCCTTTATCTTGCTTCGGGGTGGCCTTGGGCTTCCTTTCTATTTTAGCAATAGCAATTATGGCCTTAAGTGCCGGATCAACTTCCTTGTCCTCACAAATCATCCCAATTATCGGCCCGTTGTTGTGGGCGGGCAGCGGATTATTGGTCACATTTGGGACATCCTCGTCTTTCAACACAATTTTACCTAGCTCTAACAAATTCTCTACCGCTTGTTTCAATGTCCAACAGTTGTTTGTATCGTGCCCTTCTACCCCTGAATGGTATGCACACCTGACCCCGCTGATATGATGGTGATTCCGGGTTTTGCCCGTTTGGTGGTATGGGCTGCAACAAATTCATCTGGACAAGCTTAGGGAATAAGGTGGAGTAGGGTTCACCGATTGGTGTATAGTTGGGTCTCCTGGGTGGTTCCCGAGGACGGAAGTTATTTTGGGAAGGCCGAGGATTGTAGCGGTTTCGGTAAGGAGGCTGACTTCTAGGAGGTGGAGCTTGATTTCTGTTAGCCTGTGGTTGCGGTCGGCTGAAAGGTTGAGCGTTCATAACCGCATAAAGTGGTGGATCATAGACCATATCAGAATGAGGATAGTAGTGTTGAGGGGTTATTTCAGAGAACACAGGTCTAGGGGCCCGGTATCTTTTTCCCCATGATGCTGCCATGGTTGTTTCTTCTCTTGTCCTATTCTTTGCCATTCCTCCGGACCCGCCTTGGATGGCTTGGGAGGTTGCTCTAATGGATGCCTGACTTAGAATCCTACCTGTTTTCAAACCGTGTTCCACCATGTCACCAATTTTGATGGCCTCTGCAAAAGGTTTTCCCATGGCCGACATCATGTTCTGAAAGTAATCGGGCTCTTAGGCTTGCAAGAAGACAGTGACCATTTCTATCTCATCCATTGGAGGTTTCACTCTTGAAGCTTGTTCGCGCCACTTAACTGCATATTCTCTGAAATTTTCTGAGGGTTTCTTCTTTAGATTTGTCAGAGAGTTCCTATCTGGAGCAATATCGACGTTGTACTGGAATTGCCTGATGAAATCTCTAGCAAGATCATCCCAGATGTACCAGCGAGACATATCCTGGTCCATGTACCACTCACATGCGATGCCAACCAGACTTTCTCCGAAATAGGCCATGAGTAGTTCTTCCTTTCCACCGGCTCCCCGCAGCTGATTGCAATATCTTTTGAGATGAGCAATAGGATCACCATGCCCATCGTACTTCTCGAATTTTGGGGTTTTGAATCCCAATGGCAGGTGCACATGAGGGAACATGCATAAATCGGCATAGGATACACTTTTCTGTCCGCTCAAGCCTTGTATGCTTTTGAGACTCTGTTCCATACTCCTCATCTTTCTGGTCATTTCCTCTTGTTCAGGCGTTTTCTCGGCTTTCTCCTGTCCTGCGATAAACTCGTACCGAGACGGCTGAGGGTAAGCGTTGGTAGTGAACTGACTAGGTTCCAATGGAAGAGGTGGTGCTTGAAATGTGAAGGATGATGAATCGAAGTTAGGCCTGGGTAAAACAGGTTGTACCGTGGATGAACAAGGTGGAGAAGTGAATATGTTTGAAACCGCTCCGGCGGCTAACACCTGGGGGCGAGACTCAGAAGGTGTTCCAGTAAAGTAGGTTGAGATAGTAGGAAATCCTAGTGGGGTATTTGGATAACTTGTGGGGATGTTGGAGGTCCCACTTGCCCTAGGAAAAAGCTCAGGGAATCCAGGGATCGCACTTGGTGGCTCTTTTCCATTGGCCCAGGCGTCCCACATTTCCATCATTCGGAGACGCAAAATCCTATTTTCCTCGACAGTTGCTGACTCAGAAGTTGGGATGACTGAGATTGAACTTTCCTCCGAAATAGGAATCGTTGGCAGAGGAATTTCTGAAGACATTTCGATACTTCCCTTCGACCTTGTGAAATATGTATGAGCAATTCCTCTTGATTTAACGACGGGTGGCTGAACGTTTCCTTTTGATCTCGTGAAGTACGTATGAGAGGCCAGATTACCACAAAACCAAACCACTTTTCTAGGAACCTGAACTTATCAGCAAACATGACGGTTAGTTTAAAACAAATAACAGACAAGTAATCTCACATTGGGGTGTGATGCACCTATACAGTCAGGGGAGTTTCTACATGCTTGCAACAAAGACATGTGTCATTCTGGCTTCTCCTTAGGCTTTTTCTTTTATTTATCACCATTTTCTTTCTTTATTTTTTTTAATTTTATTATTTGCAGTTAAAAATGTGACCGGATCCGATGAGGATTGCCTACGTATCACGATGCCGCGTGAATCAGATCTTGCGTAGTTCGGAATCGAAAATGGAGTAACTAAACTAAACTCTTTTTTTTTTGAATTTTTGAAAGAAATGCTTTAAAATAAGAAAGAATTTTTTATTTTATTTTGATTTTTGTTTTATTTTTTAAAGAAAGACTTCTAAAAAATTTATTTGCTTTTGACTTGAACTTTGGATTTTTTTTTTAAAACAAAAAGGGAAATGTGTTTGGTTGATGATTTTTTTTTATTTGTTTCAACTTTTTCTATGGAAGAAAGAATATATATTTTTTTGATTTATGATGTTGCCTCTTAAATTTTTTGAAAGAGGGACTTTTAAGAAAATGATGTGGAATTTCTGAGCTTTTATTTATTTACAAAAGCACTTCTAAAGAAAAGCCCTAATATTTTTGGAATTCAATTTTTCAAATATTTTTTTTTATGGACATTTACAAAAGAAAGACTAAAAAGAAAAGAGTATTATTTTTTTGGATTTTTGTTGCTGATTTTAATTCTTATTTCATTTTTTCGTATGAAAGACTTCAGAAAGAAGGAAACTTTTTTTTTATTTGAGTTTTTTTAAAAAAAACTTCTATATTATTTTATTTCTTTTTTTTGTATTTTCTAAAGAAAGATTTATAAAGAATGAACTAAAGAAAAAAAATATTTTTTTGGATTTTTGGGAATTGGGGTCGGAACCGATGAGGTTTGCCTACGTATCTCACATCCGGTGAGAATCAAACCCGCGTAGTTCGGTCCGATCAGGCGTAGAGTAAATAAACTAAACCCCTTCTGACTACAATCTTTTAAAGAAAAGAAGAAAAAATATTTTTCTGGATTTTTATATATTTTTTTTATTTTTGAAAAAATACTAAGGAAATATTTATGAATTTTAAACTTCTTTTCACTTTTTTTTTTTTTTTTTGGGAAATTTTCGAAAATCTTTTAAAGAGATACTACAAATGAAACAATATTTTTTGAGTTTTGAATTTTCTCCCCTTTTTTTTTAATAAATATCCCCCTTTTTTTATTTTGAAAGTGATTAAAAGGAAAAAAAATTATATGTTTTTTTTAATAAATCAAACTAGAAGACAAATTTTGTTTTCATTTTTTCTTTTCTTTTTTTTTAAAGAAAATTCCGGCGAGGTTTTGATACTACTTGTACATTGGTTTTATTTTTCCGAAAAATAAAAATAAAATAAGTAATTATCTCCCTACACTGCTATTTTCTTTTTCCCCTTTTTTTTTTGATTTTTTTTTAGAAACCGGTCAGCATGCAGATCTGAAGCAAATAAATGCGCCAACAAACGGGATGCAGCAGGATGGTCTTTTCATTTCAGGTTGCCTGTCCTAGACGGACCCAACCCCTGTGTTGAGTCCCCTACGTCAAATGCGACATGATGCAAATAAGCGTTCCTACTAGGGATCCAGCATGAGGTTTCGTTATGCTAGGTTTATAACCTGGGTATATGTTTTAGACTGTGTACCCGAGCGGACAACTCGAGTCGAGGAGGGGGCTACGTACCGGGGACCCGCGAGATCGTCCGGCTTTGTAACTTGTCCGGCCTCTTTCTTATTTAAGGTATTGACACTAACAGAATGGGGAGTCTCGACCAGCGAGCTTCTCCCCGGAGGTAAGAAGGGAAGGGTTTCGGCACAGTTTATATACAGTTCAGATAATATCAAAGCGGTAAAAGACAACATTTAGCACGTTATGCCAAAAACATGTAATAAAGATCAGATAATAAAGCCAAATATAACAATTATTCTAAGCTCGAATTCTTGAACCCTGAACCAAAGGTTCTGGGTTTATTTCCCCAGCAGAGTCGCCAGAGCTGTCACACCACCTTTTTGCGCGCCCGCCCCGAAGGGTTGAATGCGCGAGGGAGTTTCTCCAATTTAAGTGACAATATTCGAAATGGGATTATTTATTTAATTCAGAGTCGCCACTTGGGAAAGGTTTGGCTTTTGGTGTCCCAAGTCACCGGTTTATCTTGAATCCCAAATCGAGGAAAATATTCGACTTTCCAAATGAAGTCTGCGAACCAGAAATTCTAAGTAAGGAATTCTGTTGACCCGAGGGAAGGTGTTAGGCACCCTCGAATCCCGTGGTTCTAGCACGGTCGCTTAAATTGTTATAATGGCTAGATATCTGATTTATTACATGTTATTACTTATGTGCTTTCATTAAGTTTAAAACCGCTTTTATTATTATTATTTATTTTTTATGGAATTGCAACATTGTAAAAATGCATTTCGAACCATGTCACAATCAATGCGCCCATGGTTGTTAATACATTCCGACTCCGTTGAGATTTGGATTTGGGTCACATAAATGCGCACCCGAATTTAAGAAGGTAAGATTATTAAAATGCACGCCTGAAGCAATTATCGTATTATTATTTCTGGGTAAGGCCGTGAAATTTTGCTAAACGGCTCATCCCGAAGTCTAAGTAATTTTAATTAAACATTTATCGAGGGCCCCTCAATTTGTGTGTTTTATTTGGCGAGGCTCATCTCATTTATTTTTATCAGGATAATCCTAAAGTGCCTACATTTTCTATTAAAATTGTCTCTACAAAAATGAAAGAGAAAAAGTTTTAATTTATTTACATGCTTGAATTGTTATAGTTGAGTTTCGAATATGATTCGTAAATTCTGAAAAATGATACAAGCAAAGCAGTCCGTTGCCAATACGGGCACAGGCTCACGTATTACTACCTAATTATATTATACTAGGCATGTTCTCAGTTTGTCAAATTAAAAAAAAAAACTTGGCAATCTAATTTTAATCCTAAAACAATTACATGCTAGAATTAACCAATATTATTTAACTAAACAATTTTCTTACAAGTTCCGAAATGGTCTATTCGTTTGATTTTTAACTTAGACGGAGTTACTACATCATTTATTTATTTACTTGGCAATCTAATTTTAATCTAAAACAATTACATGCTGGAATTAACCAATATTATTTAACTAAACAATTTTCTTACAAGTTCCGAAATGGTCTATTCGTTTGATTTTTAACTTAGACGGAGTTACTACACCATTTATTTATTTTTAAACAATATATAGATAGTTCATCCGTTAAGCTATCGTTGGATATTCCACTATATATACATTAAATAGCTACATGATTCCGATTTTTTGTAAGCTAAATAATTTATATATACAAATAAAATTAAGAATATAATTCAAAATAAATTTAGAACTTCAATTCTTCATTTTTCGTATTCATGCTTCCTGTTTCAGTTTACAATAATCAGCGTGTCAGTTGTGTACCTGATATTGGAAGCAAAAGAAAAATGAAGATGAGAATCAGCAACAGTAATAACAATACAACAACAACAACTGCCCAGCAATAGTAACAACCCAGTAACAGACCGGTGGAGTAGTAATCCCAAAAACAAAAGCTTCAAGCTTTCATGAAACAACAATTAATTCTGATTTCAAACAATGAAAGAAAGAAGAATATTTTTTTTTAGTTTTTAATTTTATTTTTGAAAGCTTAAATATTTTTCGGAATTTTTTCTTTCTCTTAAATTTTTTCTCTCTCTATCTCTATCTGTCTCCTTTAAAATCTGATTTCAAGACTTCTACTTATATCCCATAACCCATAAATCTTTTAATCAATTAAAATCAACCCATTTTCTCTACCAAACCCATTATCTTCCCACTCATCCCCATTATATTAAATAAACATATCACACCACCCCATTATATTTTGTCCCCCATGCTTTATTTAAAATAATGCAAGATTCCCCTTTAATTCAAATCTTGTCCCCCCTTTATATTAAATAATCATATCACAACCCACCCCATTTCATTTTGTCCCCCATGCTTCAAATAAACAATTTCAAAATGTACAATTTCTAAACTACCCCCTCCGACCTTACTGAAATTACCAAACTACCCCTGAACGTACTACAAATTTACCAAACTACCCATCAGCTATAACACATCAATTAATCAAACTTAACCAAAATATAGACAATATGATCAATTTCTAACAATGTTCAAACAACAATATGAACATGGATGAACATCATAACAACAATATCACATGAACACGATTTTAACAACATTTCAACAATAAATCACATGAACACGAATTGAACAACAAAGAACAACTAAAATTTGATTGAACAATATTTTAGCAACAAACAATCCTATTTTCGGATTCAACAACAACAACAAACAAAGTATGAAGATTTCTAAATTCAATCATATTGAACTTAAAATCAACTCTAACAACATTACAACAAACAATTCTTATATTAAACTTTAAACAAGATTATGAGAACAATTCAAGCAATAATCATAAATGGTAAACAAGAAATCAAACTATACAAAATTCGGATTCAAGATCATCCAAACAAAGTACGAACATGAATGAATCTATTTTAAGACAACAAGCATGACGGATTAAACGATTAAACCAACATATTTCTCTAGCACAACTAAATTCTTTAGACAAATAACAAGATCGACGAAGAAACAATTATGAACTTAAACTTGAACTTAACAATATTAACAATTTCTAACAATACATAAACACATGAAACAAATTGAAGAAATAGTTAATTAAATTTCAATTTGAATCTAACAAACATCAAACTAACAAATATTCACTTAAACAATAATAAACGTTCACTTAAACAACAATACAAACATGAAATAAACATGAAAAATAACTAATTAACTTCCATTTGAAATCTGAAAATTAATTCAACAAAAATACATGAACATGAACAAGACCAAAAATCAAATATCTAAACATAAACATGAACAAAACAAACATTTGCCGATTTTAGATTCGAAAATATCAAAACAAAATACGGACAAAAAATAAAACTCAAAAACTAACTAACCGGAAATGAAACGACGAACAACGAACGACAAACTTGAACTATGTATGGACTATTTTGACGACCCCAACTTTAAAATCAGCCCATGAATCTGTTTCCCGAGCTGGGCATGTCGCAACTTCGAACAAACCTGAAGGTTGGCCATGGCAGTCGCTAGCAGCAGCACGCAGCAGCATCGGAGCAGCAGCACGCAGCAGCGTCGGAGCAGCAACGGCGACCCAGCAGAGGTAGCAGCAGCAACAGAAACGCCGGCAGCAGCACGACGGAGGAAGCCGGCGCAGCTGCCACGACGAGGCAGCAACATGGGTTACGAGCAACAAGCATGGCGGGGGAGGATGTGCTCGTGTGAGTGTGTTGACGCGGCTGTGTGCGTGTGTGTCGATGAGGAGCTTGGAGGTGGGGAGGTGACGAAGACGAAGAAGAAGGTGAAGCAGCAGCTACAACGCTGCATTGTGCGCGATGACGAGGATGAAGAAGACGATGGGTTCTTGAAAGATCTCAACACAAAGTTAGCATCTTTACAAGAAGGTGAAGTGGGTGGTCGTTGGAGCAGGAGGATGACGATGGTGGACTGCTGGTCGTAAGGTGGTGGTTTGGGTGTTGAGGATGGAGGGGCAGCCATTGATGCTAGGGAGGGGAGCTTGAGGAAGAAGAAGGAGAATAAGGGGGGGGGGGGGGGGGGGGGCGGATGGTTTAGGTATTTTTTAGGGTTTTCATCTTTCTTTTTTTTTGTTTTGTGTTGTTTGTAAGATAATAGGGGTGTTGGGTTATGGACTGGGTCGACCCAGTTCGAAATGGACTGGGTCGTTTGGGAAGATTGGGCCATTTTTTGGGCCTGTGGCTTGAAATCGAAGAAGAGGCCCAATTCCGACTTTCTTTATATTTTCGTTCTCTTTTCTTCTTTTATTTTTCTAAAACTAAATTATAAAAATACTTAAATTATTAATAAGAATTAAATTAAGTTATAAAGGCGCAAATTAACTCCCAATAACAATTAACGCGCAATTAAGTAATAATTAAGCGTAAAATTGTATATTTGGACATTAAATGCTAAAAATGCAAAAGATGCCTATTTTTGTAATTTTTAATTTTTGTAAAACAAATTTAATTACTAACAATTGTAGAATTAAATCCTACACACAAAATGCGACATATTTTTGTATTTTTTATTAATTTAGCAAATAAATACGCACAGACAAATACAAATAATTATTCAAAATATCACAAAATATCACAAAATTGCACACCAAGGAAAAATCATTTTATTTTTTTAATTTTTTGGGAGTAATTCTCATATAGGGCAAAAATCACGTGCTTACAGCCCCTAAGCCCGAAATCAACCAACAAAGCTAATAGAACCATCAGATTTCATTCCGAGGCCGTCTTCACATAGTTTTGACTATGGTCAACTTTCCAACACTTAAGCTCTCATTTAGGGACTAAGTGTCCCAAAACTCTCTGAAACGTAAAACCGAACATCCCGACAAATCAAAATAGTAGAAATAAATACGGAGAAAGTAGTTAATAGGGATCGGGGCATTAATTCTTAAGACGATCGGCCAGGTCGTCAGAAAATCCCTATCCTAATCCCATCTAACATGGGATTCCATGGCCGTTTCTTGCCACATGTGACATCTCCCTGGTACTGGGTACTTCTCTATACTGCTTGCCTAAACATGGAAAGCATATCTTGTAAGAATTAAACCAAAATTGGTTCAAATCCTTGACTTTTCTGATTATTTTGTCTATGTTCATCATTTGCTCTTTGTAAGTGCGAATATTTCTGTATCTTTTGTTGATTCTCATTTACCCTTAATAAGGAATTTCAAATCTCTTTCAATCGAACCAAAATGGGTTTGATTCTTTGATTTTAAGTGATATTCAGTCTATATTCGTCCTAGTTTGTGTGATGTTTTATTTTTATTTTTAGATTCTGCCAATTTTACACTTTCCCTAAAATTGGGGACTTAGATTTTTTCTCTCTTCCTTATTGATTTTTGAATGCATGTGAAGATTCTTTTCTTTCTCATGTTTTATGTATGATTTTCCTTGTTTGGATGTTAATTTCTACTACTATATAAACCCCTCCCCATTCCCCTTTGAGACAGACTTGAATCGTTAAGAGATTTACTAAAACAATGAAGCTACTAATCTTTGTTCTCTCATACACTTATTCTATATTCTGGTTCTTGGTTGGCTGAAAGCCAAGGCAAGAAATTCTGGGTTCTCGCTACCATGGACTTTGTTTTTTCTTGTTTTATACTTAACTGGTGAGTTACTGAACCTTTGCAATTTTGTTCCTATGTATCTGCAAGTTTCACATGTTTTTCACTTCTGAAGTTCATAGCTTAATATGTTGCTGGGTTACTCTTGTGTGCAATTCTACTTGGTTTACCTCAGTTTTAGGTTTCTTTATCATTTGACTTCTTAATGTTGCTGGTTTGAAACATGCCTAAGCCTAATTCGAGTAATCAAGATTCTCTTAATTTCGTTTAGCCAATGTGTTATGAACTACTGCTGTATGTGACCTTTTACTTGTTAGCATCTCTTTGGTGTTCAATTCTGCTTAAGGTTGTCCATTCTATTATTTGAATATGCTCCATCTGCATAATTTGAACTTCCTTTAGTTAATTGGTCTATTAGGTCAAACTTGAATGCTTACACTTACCATATGACATGAGTTTATCTTCCCTTTCTGTTCCGAATCTCTATAATGACAATCTTGCATAGGTAGTATGTTTTAATTCTGTGTCAAGATCCTATTCTATCAGCCATGGCTAGTTCTCAGTTAATATACCCCTCAACATGCTTTGGCTCATTTGATTCACCAGTAGTTGTCATAATTTGTGCTTCCCTATTATGTCGAAATGATGTTCTGCTGTCTGATTGTGAAGTTAACATGGCAATCTTGTGACACTAGCACATATACTTAACATAATTTGAACCTTTTCTTTATTATGAGTCTGTGTATTCCAATCCTGCAAACCTGTTTGTTAATGTGTGACTACTTATGCACTAGGTGTTGATCATGTTCTTCTAAATATTTGCTAAGTCTGTTCTTTGAACATAAAGCCTGTTTGATTATTTGTTCTATGCTCCCAACTTTACTATATTTGTACCCTTCAGTTCTATACCTCAGCTATTGCCCACTCTTCCTCATGTTATTCTGAATTGCCTATTCTTAGCCGGCTGAAAGCCAAGGCTATCAAGGCTCTTGTTACGACCTCCCTAGTGTGAGCACTACTCGAGGTTTAATTGATACCCTTGTGAACTCTGACACACTAGGACTTGATCCTCAGTCATTTCCTGAATCTCCTCTATTAACCTCCCTAATGTGAGCACTTTCCTGGGTTCTTGAAGCCCTTGGAAACTCTTACGCACTAGGGTCCAAGGTTCCTTTCCATCTTTGTCCTAATTGCTTAGTTCTGACCCATTTCACTTGCTGAATAAGCTAATGGGCTTGTGCACATGGTTATTTTTTGAATCTTTGATGGCCACTGGATTCTAGCTATGACTTCTAGGCTGTTGTGAACTATATGGACTTGTAATTGAAGGTCTGGCGTGGCTAGGTGTACTTTGGGCCTGTCTTAGGCCCACTATAGTTATTTTGTAACTTTGTAATTTATTTCATTCATTTGGCCTATAATAATGATGTAATAATAATTGGGGTATTAGTAAAATTGGGAAACTGACTTATTTTAATATTGCATGAAATAGGTAGAAATCCTGCCTATAGGTGTTTAATTTGCTCGAACATGTTCTGCTACTGTGTGTGCTAGATAACCTACCTATAGGTGTTTAACTCGTTTAATGTTTTCTGCCCCCTACATATTTGATAGTTCCTATAGGTGTTCAATTCGTTTAACATATTCTGCTTCAACATGTTTGTTAGAAATCATTCCTATAGGAAATAAAATGATCAATACTTCAATTTCAGCCTGTTCACATAGACACCATGCCTATAGGATTACATTAATTCACAAATACCTGCTCTTTACAATATTCATGTAGATATCATGCCTATAGGAACATAATAAGATTAGATGCCATTTCTATTATTCTCATTATACTGTCACCCACCTAGAAAGCATGCCTATAAGGATAAAATTTATAAAATCAAGTATAATTGTAAATTGCTAGAAATCCTGCCTATAGGGTGTTCTATTAATGCTTCTAACCTTATGTCCTCAAATAAATTTACTGCATAATCACATAATGACTAGATATCTAATACGTCAAAATTACAGCGTTACCTTTATAATGCTGGAATCCAGAATCATTTAGCAATCATGTCTATATGATCAATAACTTATAACCTGTAGTCTCAATAATTAGCATGCAATATCAGATTCCCTAAACTCTGCACCTGTTCAGAAATTACGTCTATAAGATTACATCTTACATCTGAAACTGTTGCATGTTGAGTACCAAGGCCACATTGAAATCATATCTATAGAGCTTAATGGCACAATTCTGAAAACTCCTAATTTGCATATGTGTTTGCGTGCATTTGTTGTCTAACTGTGTAGGCTAACTTGAGCCCTTAACTGCTTTTATGTGATGTCTAACTTGTTTTGTATGTCGCTTAGTTTTTTCATTTTAAGCAACCTAAGTTAGGTCTAGAACCATCCAAATAGAGGTCCAAACGCCTCCTGAACCATAGGCATGGGACGGGTAGTGCACACATAAGGCACGATTTAGAATCAACTAGTACGCATTAGGTAATAACTTAAAGATAACAATCAGGTAGCAGGAGATGATAGTCTGTGCCCGCTGGATAATATGAGTAACACCCCCATATAGAGGGAGTTACGAAGTATTATTTATGTTGCATGGGGTGATCCTTTAAGGTAAAAAATTTAGGACCCCCCCCCCGCGCTTTCTTTCTTTTTCCTATAAAAATCAAAATAGTTGTACCCTTTGTTCCAAAATCTATTTATAATAAACTTCTTAAATTCTTGTGCTCTCTCTTCGTTTATTTGATCACATAGAATAATTCATATAATTGGAGTTTGGCCGGGATCCACAGCACATTCTCTTCGAGGTAATTTCGATCCCTTACCTGATCTTTGGTGACGCAAACTAGTCAAACAGAGTTATCTACAAAATAGGTGCCCTAACACACCTCAAACCCGTTAGGTGGAGACTCTCTCTTTTAACACCTTAAAAAGAGTTATCACATGTCGAATCCCAATTTTGCGAGAAAAAGGGGCACGATACTGACCATGTTTAGATGTCAGATACTCTTAGAGACTTTAAAAATATAGGTTCATTATGTATAGTATGTCAAAGGCCTTGATGACCCGTGTGTATCCATGTTTTAAGTATGATGGCTCACTAATACAGTGTATGCCCACTTACAGTTATACATTACGAGTTGTGGCCATGTTGTTCTATGATAGTTACAGAAAGAATGAGTTCAACCAAGTCAGTCTTTGTATGTTCTAGTTTTCATCGAATGACCATGAGTTACAGAGTGGTTCAAACCGGGTACTAGCCACGCCTTACCTAGGTTGGGGTATGACAAAGTGGCATTAAAGCATGTTGTGTCCTAGGGAGTCTATAAAGTCGTATCTAGTAGAGTCTCACTTATGGGTGTATTGCGCACCACACTTATAATTGAGAGGCTATAGGGCATTTAGGAAATGTTACTCTTTTCTCGTTTCCAGATTGTGCCATAGAGCTGAGTCATAAGAGGTTAGTATGAAGCTTCTGCTGGATTGTGTATGCACCAAAGGTACAAGTATTATAATGGAGCTTTAAGGCTTGGATGTAAATTCTTGATACATGGAAGGGAAATTAAGAAAGCGACATAAGATACGATGTAAGATTTAAAGGTAAGTAAGGTAAAAGTGAAGAAGGTACGAGATGCTCAAGTACAAAAGGTTGTGAATAGTCCAGACTTTATATAGAGGGCTAGAAGTGACGTGATTTGATATCTAGAAATGATAGTGGTGTCATCAGTAGCACATCTTCCAGCTTATGGTTTTCGGGTACCGAGAGGTCTAGTCATGAGAGAAAAAAGTAATTATAGGCAACGTGATGTCTCGCTTAAGGTTCTAGAATAACATAAGGAAACCTATGGTGCTATCAAGTTAAATGAAGTTTGAGAGTAGTATGAATAGATACGTGTAGGTTTCAAGTTAAAGCATGGTAGAGCCACAAGGTTTAAGGTAGACAAGAGTAAGGATAAGAAAAGATGAGAGAGAAAGTGACGAGAATAGGTAAGACCTCAGGATTAAGCATATCAAAATTAGAGAGCTTATGGTTCTTGTAAGTTATTGAAAGCTCAACATAGCTTGAATGAACTCGGAGGAGTTTAAGACTATGAGCATTTAGAAGAGATGGAATGCTGCCCTGGTAGTATAATAAGATTGTAAGTGTGATAAACGATAAAAGGATCACGTTTAGGAATATAGCCTTTGAATGAAGTAATGATTCAACGAGAAGGGATTTTATGAATTGCACGGGATTCAAATACCCCCTATAAGATGAACCACGCAGAGATCCTATGAGATACAGTTATCGAAGTATTGTATCTTCCCTAGGCGGATCAGGAAAATAACTTTAGATGTTCCCCGATGAGACGTGATACCTAGTGACATTGTTTTATATTAGAGGTTTTAAGTTATCAATGGTAGATTATAAATCAACATTAAGGTGAATCAACAATATATGGATAGAAGTTTCGAGGCTATGAAACACAATATAACAATAGTTTTAAGTTCGAAAAAGTACCAAAAGAAGAACTTCAGTACACCTATAGATTCCTAGAGGAAAAGTTTGTCTTAGTTCTAACTATGTTCGCAAAGTGAGGCCTAGAGATGGATAAAAGCTGGAGGAAAATGGAGAGAAGGGTTTCGTAGGTGCGCATACAAGGAAAATTTGTATAGGTTGCATGACAGAAGGTAGCAACAGTTATGATATTAGAAGAATTCCGACCACATGTCATGGTGTGAGAAAGAGGCCTAAGGGGGGAATGCCCTGGTCTTTGAATTTATTCATAGAACAGTTGCCTAGATGGCAAGGATAGTATTAAGGTATTCGTAAGAGCTGTAGGTGGTGAGACTGCTAAGAGCATCAACCAACATTCAAGGATGAATACTACAAAGGGGGGAATGATATTACATCCCATGTTTTCGTACGTAAAAGTACGTCATAAGTCAATTGATGTAAGCTCAGAAATGAGATCATCATAAAAGTATGTAAATTAAGTTAATCATGTTATCTTGGAGGTAAAAAATATTTAAGATCATGAATAACAAGTACCAAGAGGGTTGGAAGGGTTAGAAGCTAAACGAATTGAAGAAAAGAAGTTTCGTCTAAAGTCGACAAGTTGGGAATGTTATAATGTGTACTTTGGGGTGAGACTAGGGTCCTTAACATGATAATGAGCTTATGTTATGAGTTATTTTAGTCTCATGATGATTGTGTAATATGTTTTAATGTCAAGCGAGCTGTGGAACAAAATTGTCAAAGGTCATAACAAGTTACATTCATAAAGGTGCTGAAAACTAGGTCAAATGTAGCAAGGCTTTTCTCTCAACATAATAAAAATTATAGGGCGATACACCTATTAAATTGAAGGTCTAGGAGTGTAGCTTCAAATTCATTAAACTTCTTGTCGATACAATATCAAATTAGAGAGATATTCATGCTTTCGTAAAACTGCACAAACAGCTCCCAATGGAACCCACTTAGGCGGTAGTCGACCTACTTCACTTTAAAAACGATTTGGACGACCTTTCTTTCGCATTTCTTCGACCCAAATTCGTCCCTAAACTCCTACTAACCCTCCTAAACAACTACCATGAGGGTTTTAAGGGGAATCCAAGTTATTACATCATATTTCACCATCAGAAGTTAGTTCTAGTAGAGAATAACACCTCTTTGAGGTTGTGTTGTCATTGAGGATAATTGTGGGTTGTGCTTTTCTGAAATTTCAAGTTCTTGCTACTGGATAAGGTGATTATAACAACCTACTAATTTTGCTTAATCTTGCATGTATGTTCGTTAAGTTGTTAAGATTAGAAACTACAAGATAATACTTGGATTAGCTTGAGATGTTATTGTTCTTGATGGATTGTTTTGAACGTTGTTATGAACTTTAAGTGGCTGGAAATTATGGGAAATAAATTGGATATAATATTTTTAGTATGATTATGTTGGTTTACAGGTCAATCTTGTTGAGGAAATTGGTAACTAGACAAGGAAATGGCTATAAAGCACTTGGAAGTTGTCCATAATGATATTATATTGTGTTGGGCTATTTCGGGTAACTTTGAAATTGAGTAGAAGGTTGGAAATACTTTAAAAGATATTGGTTATTATACTTGATATACTATTAAGTTTAAGAATGAATTATGATGGGGTTGAAGGATGCTAAAGGGATAAAATCCGATCTTGCCACTCGTTGTGATCTGTTGATTACTTGTTAATGAAATATTTTGAACCGTATTGTTGATGTTGATATTTTTGTAATGCTCTGGTTATTGTTGTTGTAGGAGGCCCTTGATATAGGGGATATGTTGTCCGAATTTACGTAAACAAGCTACTAGCTTAAGTTACAGACTTAGCCTTACTCAATACTGATTTTTAAATCTCCTTATGCTATAGTGGATTGAGTTGAGTTGTTTGAAGAGTTGATTGAAAGGTATTAAGGACTTAATTGGGTTAAGGTATGTTAAGTCTAATCCTTCCTTCTTTTGTCATGATTCAAGGAACAAAACTTAAACGTAAAGTTATTCCATAAATGGTTCTACTCTTAGTAGTTAAGGATGTATATTTTTTTCATTCCTGTAAAATGTAATTCAAAGCAAGCCTAAGTATGCTCATAAGTCTTTATTGAGTCACATGATAAAGATGTTAATATTCATAATGTAATGTCATATGCATCTTTTAGGCAGTCATGCATTTACCACTGAGGTACAACCAGTTGGGCAGTGATGCATTTAAAATCGGACTACGCCTAGTTAGGCAGTTACAACCGGTTGGGCAGTAATGTTTCATTATTTGCTGCTAGTTGGGCAGTTATGCATTTACTACCGAGCTACGGTCGATCAAGAAGTTACCACTGATCAGCTAGGCGGTCATGTTACGATATGGATAATAGTCCTAAAGAGAGGATTTAATATATACGTATAATAAGTATGCATATCATGGCACAGTGGTGGAAATCAGTTCTGCCTTACATATTCGGTACATTATTTGTACTGACATCCTTTTTGTTGTGGACGCTGCATTCATGCCTGCAGGTATAGGTAATTAGTTGGACGAGCCCTCATAATAGATGAGGTTAGCATTTAGTGAAGGATTTGTTAGACTCAACTTCAATTGGAGTGAAGTCGAGTCTATAAGTCATCATGTCAGAGGTTTGCTATAGACTTATGGGTAGGTTGGGACCTTGTCTTGACCATATTTCGATGTCAAATACTCTTAGTGGCTTTGTAGACACAGGTTCATTATGTACAGTATGTCATAGGCCTTGATGGCATATGTGTATTCATGGTTTAAGTATGACGGCTCGCTGATATAGTGTTTGACCACTTACAGTTATACATTGCAAGTTATGTCCATGTTGTCCTATAATAGTTACATAAATAATGAGTTCAACCAAGTCAAACTATGTACGTTCTAGTTTTCGTCGAATGATCATGTGTTAGAGAGCGATTCGCTCGAGCCAGTACGATATCGGGTGCCAGCCACACCTCACCTAGGTTGGGGTATGACAAGATGGAAAATATTAACACTCATTACCTGGGTCAATACCAAACATGTTATATTCAGATATGAGAGAAGGTTTTCTAATATGCTAACAAGGTTCATCATGTGACTTCTTTATCACGAGGAACACATAGAGATCATTTCATCATTGTAGCATGAATAAACCGCCAACTATAATCAAGCAGATTCAATATGAGATTATGAACATTGGTGGGAATCATTTTGTTGAACTGAAACCATACATCATAATATCACAAACATAAGGATCAACTAGCACAGTTTAGTAGGTATGAGGTCTTAGTAGGATTCATACATGAGAATATAACATAATAAAAGTATTGTAACTAGATAAGTCATGAGAGATATAGTTCATTGACAACACAAGTTTGATAACAATACCAAAACATCATGACTTATTAAAGAATCACTAATTTAACAATAGAATGGCATGTGGAGGCAGAACATAACAAGCATAATCCTACATCACTATATATTATCACAAATAACGAGCGACTAACAGAGAAAACACCATGAAGACAAAATTGCACAAATAACTAAATGATAGAGAGAGAGGGTCAGCGTGCACTAACCTTCTGTAGAGCAGTAAATCAAGTAGGAATCGATTTTTAACCTTTTAGGGATCCAAAACCAACAACGATCAACTCACATATGGTTGAACTTGAACATAAATTAAAGATGAAAAAGAGAAATTAGAGAAGAGTTACTGGAACTTAAACTTAGTAGAAAATTCAAACTTTGAATGCTATATTTTCTGGTGATATTAGGTGTATGTTGGTGTTTATTGATGTTTGTTAGATGAAGACATTGAATGCCCTATTTATAGTGGCATTCAAGCCACTTAGGATTTTGGTTAAATTCTAAATGGTAGTGGAGAGTGATGATATATTGATGATGATAGCAAGGAGGGTGAAAATTAGAAGAAAAGAGGGGAAACGATAAAGATTCTTACCGGGGCACGAGGAGGTCCACCGTTGAAGCCATCAGACCATCGACAAAATCCTATTGTCCAGAGGTCATTGCGTTTAACCTCTGGACATCGAATAATTATGATTATGTTGAAGAAAATGGTCATGCATGCTCTGATTCAACGAAAAAGAGGAATGATTGATGGAATTTCAGATTACATAGTTTACGTCTAGGGTTTCAGATTCGGGGGTTTTGAATTGTAGCAATGACTGGGAAGGTTTCAGGTGGGATTCGTGGTTAGCAGGGACATAAAGGATGATTCAGGCTTGATTTGGGTGACCTTGCACAAATTTGTACGAGGTTTTGGATTAGTGAGGTTGATGGGGATGAGAGTAAAGAAAGAGAATGGGGAAAGACGGGTGGCCAATTGGGTGATAAAATGATTAGGGTTAGGGGTTCTTTTGGGTTTAAAGTGAGGGATGGGATCTGAGCCGTTGGATCTTTTTATCAACGGCTCCGATATATCAAAGAATAGAAATTAGTAAAAAGGTTTATTATGGAAAAAGATGGTCGTTGGATCTTTATGATCTAACCGTTGAGATAAGATCTTGTGAAGGTTTGGAAATAAAAGAAAAATAGGGATTAATTGTGGATTGTTGTTGAATTAGATCAATGGTCCAGATTATTTTATGCTTCTTGTGAGAGTGTTAAAGAGGGGTGATGTGGCACTTTGTTATAGGCTCATATGGGATGCCATGGATTGCCAACTTGGATGGATGGAGTGGGTTCCGCATAGGGTCAAGGTGTACTGGGTTTGTATTTTGGGCTAAATAAGTTGTAATAGAATTTAATCAATAGCCACATTTTATGTAAGACAACTCCAATTACAACCTTTTTGAGTTTTTAATTCCCTTTATAATTAAATTATTAGACTTGATTAATCTTAATTAAATGTGATAAAATATAATCATCAAATATATTATTTATTACTGTAATTAATTAGTTATTGAAATTAATTATAATACTTCATTTATTGAATTGTAAAAGATAATTTTGGCCAATTAAAGTAATAAAGGTAATAGAGTTATAAGTTTGAGACTAAATTATTAAATTAGTTGTAAAAATTGTTTATTAAGATATGAAAGCTATTTTAATTAGTCAAAAGAGTAGGACTAATATAATTTATAAATGTTTAATACTAAATCACTATTAATATAATATTGCTAGCTATTATTATCTCATTTATATTTTAAGAAAATAGGTATTGTGGATTTAAAAATATTTCACTACATTTATTACTGATTAATAAGTATACAACAACATACCTAGTATAGTCCCACAAGTGGGGCTTGGGGAGAATAGTGTGTATGCAAACTTTACCCCCTACTTAGAGAGGTAGAGAGGCTGTTTTCAATAGACCCTCGGCTCAAGAAAATGTGAAGAAGGAGAAGAAGAAGAAGAAAAGAAAGAATATGGACACAAAAGACCTTAAGGAAAAAGAGGAGCTAAAGAGAAGCCAAAAAAGAAAAAAAGTAGCATCAAATAGTAACAATCAGGGAAATACGATACACGAATAGAATGAACCAATAGGTGTAAATAATTTTATTTTAAAAGGGAGGGTCAAAATTGGTCGTCAATAAAACTATCAGACTATACGTCGTAATTGACTCACACGAGTCCAATGAGTCTAAACCTCTTGTACAACTGAGGATGTACATTGGAAGACCGCCTCCCTTTGATAGACATTAGTTTGATGAATGGAAGGTGTGCATGGAGCTGTTTTTTCAAGGAACTAATTATGACTTGTAGATAATTGTCAATCACAGGCCAATCATACCTAAACAAGTGGATAGCAATGAAAACAAGTGCATCAAAAGAGAGGAAGAATATAATGTTGAGAATCTCCATATCATCCAGAAAAATACTAAAGCAAATGACCTCATTTATAAGAGTCTGCCAAGGAATATTCTCAACAAGGTATCCTCTTACATCTCTGCCAATGACGTATGGAGGACCATGGAAGCTTATTACGAAAATGAAAACATTGAGTTAACACTAATGGCAATTGAAGAAAGCAAGTCAGATGAGGAAGTGATAAGGATTATGACCATGAGTTATTTAGAGGCTGAAGATGAACGAAATAAGAAAAGTATCTCTAATCTGAAAGACATCATTCATGTTATGTCTAAAAAAAGCTAATGGCCATAATAGTAACCATGATGAGTTAAATGGATAGGTTAAGTGCTGAAAATGATCAGTTAGTAAGCAATGTTCAAAATGCAGGCATATTGGAGGATTGGACCTTAACAAAGAAATCTAACTCAAAAAGGAGTAGTCTAGCTCAAAAAGGAAAGAAGGAGCAAAGCAAGCCAAAGTGCGATCCGCAGAAGTAATTTTGTAGTCGCAGAAGAAAGTGTGGTCCACAGAAATGCACGTGCGGCCATAGAATAGACACCTGAAGCTTTAGAGGATTTTAAAAAAGTGCGGTCCGCACACCAAAATTGTGCGGCCACAAATTTTGGTCGCACTGACAAGATTTTGAAAGTTCAGAGAAGGTGCAAAACGATCAAGTGTGAAGCCTTGCCAAAGTGCAGCCACAAATAAAAAAGTACAACCGCAGAACCAGAAGTGCGACCGCAGATGGAATTGTGCGGCTGCAGATTTCCTCCAAATGATGAAGAGAAGAAAAGTGCGGGTTGCACATGGAATTGTAAGGCCGCAGAACCCCCGAAGGGCATTTTTGTCAGTAAATTTCAGGCACTATAAATGGGCAAAAAACATTTTTTAGGGAAAGTTTCGAATATTAATCAGCTATAGTGGTTATCTTTTACTGTTTAGGAAAGTTGTGACTAATTTTGGCGAAGAATCATTAGTTTTATCATTTAATATTAGTTTATGTCCTTAATTGCATCTTCTTCTTTGTTTTCTTCACTTCCTAGCATGAGTAGCTAGATTTTATCTAGGGTTGTGTGAAACCTTATGGGTTATTAATTTCAATGCTTATTTATGATTGGATGTTCATTATTTAAGCAATCAGATTGGTATCTGGACAATGGTTGCTCAAGACATATGACTGGTGAAAAGAAGAATTTCTTCTCACTAACAGCCTCTCGAGGAGGGAATATGTCTATCACAACCCAAAATCCAACTAGTCGTGAAGGTACCTAATCCAACCCACTAGGTAAGACAATTAACAACTAACAAATTCCAATGAAATTTAATAAGACGATTAAGTAAAAGAAAATATCTTAATCATATATACATTTTTCAAGGACTGGTAGTACAAATCATGTGCTTATAAGATTGAAAGTTACAAAGCTGGTATGAAATAAATACATCATCTTTTTGAAAAGTACATAAATAGATTTTTATATTCTAAGGCTACCATGAACAAGAGGTAGCTATAACCAGAACGCAGGTATTCCTTCAATTCCTGCTTCAGTCGATCACAACAACATCAGCAGCCAACATCTGCACGCAAGCTGCAGAAGTATAGTATGAGTACAATAAACTCCATGTACTCAATAAGTAACAAACCTAATCTTAGGTTGAAAGTAGTGACGAGCTGGAACAAAGGTCGGGTCCAACACCAATAGCCAACAACAGTTCATAACAACGTAAAAATACATAGTTCCACTTTTCAAGTATATCAGTAAAAATACAAATCCTTTACCGAAATCGTCGAAAATACAAGTAAGTTTGAAAACTGAAATTTTTCCCAAAAATCCTTTCAACAATAAATAAGATGTTTCATTTTCCTTCCAGATAGCAAGTGTAAATACCTCTCTATGCCCATATGTCAATATGTGTGAGAAGTCATGAATGATGTGATACCGTACAACATGAGGAAAATGCATCTATATGCATGTATGTCATGTGTGCATGTCAATGCAATGTATCTCAGAGATAAACTGATGTACTCACACTCTCAGAGTACTCAATCTCACTGTCTCACACTTTTCACTCATCATGCTCAATCACACAGTATTGTATATAGCCAATCCAGCCCAGGGAAGATCTATCCCAGAATATATACATCAACTGACCATCAGTCACTCAGTACTGAGTATGGCCAATCCAACCCGTGAGGAAGATCCATCCCCATGTATAAATGATTCAGAAAAGACCCATATCCAGGGAAAATCAATCACTCAATATAATCAACCGCGCTTACTAAGGGTGTGTGCATACTCCGGAGGGGCTCCTTCACCCAAGCGCGATAATCCGCACGGAAAACTCACGTGTTGCACGGACAACTCACGTGCTATAGTATTAAGATCCTCACAATGTGATGACCCAAAAGGTCATCTCTTAATTTAGAAGTCACATCTGTGTTCCGAGGCCTTAAAACATCCTTTTATTTTACTTCGATTTGCGTGCATAGTCCGTGCGTGTTTCCAAAAAGATTTTATGTAAAATTTAAGAAAAATATGGAATTTAGCCTTTAAAATTGATTAAAGTTGACTTCGGTCAATATTTTTGGTAAACGGATCCGTACCCGTGATTTGATGGTCCCGTAGGGTCCGTAGTAAAATATGGGATTTTGGCGTATGCCCTGAATCGAATTCCGAGGTTCCTAGCCTGAGAAAAGAATTTTTAAAGAAAATTGCTGCTTGAAAATATAAGGACTTTTGGAAATGAAATGTTGTGTGATCTTGATGGTATCGGGCCCGCATTTTGGTTTCGGAGCCCGGTACAAGTTTTAATATAATAATTAAGTCGAATCTATGAAATTTGGTAAGAATCGGAGTTGATTTGGTATAAATCGGACCCATAGTTGAGAAAATGGAAATTTCAATGTTCTTAAGAATTTCATGAGTTTTAGTGTTAAATTTGTTGTTTAAGATGTTATTTAGGCGATTTGATCGCACGAGCAAGTCCGTATGCTATTTTTAGACTTGTCTGCATGTTTGGTTTAAAGCCCCGAGGGCTCGGGTGAGTTTGAATAGGCCATGGAGTGTTTTGAACTTTAAGGAAAAATTGCTGGTATTGCAGGTCTGCAGACTTCTCACAAATGCGAATGCGAAGTCTGGCTCACAAATGTGAGCACCGTAATTGCGAAGGACCATCGCATTGGGGATAATTGGGCTGGGCAGGGGAGCTTCGCATTTGCAAAGTTCATAGTCGCATATGCGACAAGAGCATATGCCGCAATTGCGAAAAATGGTTCGCATTTGCGATGGCAGCAAGTCAGGCCAATCTTCGCATTTGCGAAGCATTGGTCGCATTTGCGAGTTTGCAATTGCGAACTTGTGATCGCAAATGCGATACCTGCAACTGCTCAACTTCTAACTCATTTCTTTCAATCTACATCTTTTTACATGATTTCACTTCAAAATCTAGGGTTTTTTTTGTTTTTTGGGAAATTGGGTGTTTTGGGTAGAAATTAGGACTTTCAAAATTTGGGGATTTGAACCTCAATTTGAGGTCGGATTTCAAAACCAATTTCATATTTGGGTTCGTGGGTGAATGTGTAGTCAGGTTTTGGTTCGAACTTCGAGTTTTGACTAAGCGGGCCCGGGGTCGATTTTAGACTTTTTGGGGAAAACTTTGGGAAATTCATATTCATGCATTAGAAATGGTATATTTAGCATTTATTGATGTTATTAAGCAAATTATGTCTAGATACAAGCGAATTGGAAGTGGAACGGAGAGGTAAAGCAGTGATTAAGGCTTGCTTTTGTCCGTGGAATTGAGGTAAGTGTTTGGTCTAACCTTAGCTTGAGGGAATATGTGTTGTGGTCTTATTTGCTACGTGTTGGTGTTGAGTACGACGTATAGGTGTAGTGATGAGTATCTATACGTTGGTGTCTAGCATGCTCGTGAGTCTTATACTATGATTGTTGTGATTCTCATTATGTATTGTCCATGTTTAACTTGATGATTATCACTGTTGGACAAGACTTATGATAAGTTTTGTTTAATTGACAATTGTTTAGTATTGGCTCAAGTTGAGATTTATTTTGTGAAGTAACCGTTGAAACAGGATTGGTTATAGTTGATTCCCTTGTTGGGATATTATTGTTTATATTATTGATTCCCGGGATGTTATTGTTTATATTGTTTGGGTGAGGAAGAGTGTCTAGCACGAAGGGTGATGTCGTGCATGATGTTGTGAGTGAGTGTTTGCACGAAGGGTGATATTGTGTCGATATTGTGAGTGTTAATGCACAAAGGGTGATGTCGTGCCATGATTTGAGAGTTAAAGCACGAAGGGTGATGGCGTGCCGATATTGTGAGAGTTAATGCACGAAGGGTGATGTCGTGCCATGATTATGAGAGTTAATGCACGAAGGGTGATGCCGTGCCGATTTTGTTGTTTCTTATGGTGAGGACGAGAGTAAAAGCACAAAGGGTGATGTCGTGCACGTGTTATAGTTTCATTATTCCTGTTGATACAAATATAGTGTTCATTGTGTTTCTCTCTTGATTTACTGTTAGGAATTGATATTTCCCGTAGCATGTTTCAACTTCGCATCTTTATCTGTTATTTCCTGTTGTTATTGTTCTGCTCGTATATGATTTTACTGCACTGGTTTATATGGTTGTCGTGTTCTAGCCTCGTCACTACTTCGCCGAGGTTAGTCTCGACACTTACCAGTACATGGGTTCGGTTGTACTGACACTGCACTTTCTGTGCAGGTTTCGGTACCAGACCTGGTGAGGAGTATCTTGAGGATATTGCCTTCAGTCGAATAAGACCAAGGTAGATCTGCTAGCGTTCGCAGAGCCTGATGTCCCCTTTCCCCGCTTTAGTTTCTTTTGTCTCTTCTACTTCGAGAACAGTTGTACTTCTTTCAGACTTGTATTTGTAGTAAATCTTAGTCGTTCGTGAAT
This sequence comes from Nicotiana tabacum, assembly GCF_000715075.1. Classification (NCBI taxonomy): domain Eukaryota; kingdom Viridiplantae; phylum Streptophyta; class Magnoliopsida; order Solanales; family Solanaceae; genus Nicotiana; species Nicotiana tabacum. The sequence continues at coordinate 47,297,992 of NC_134099.1, read as the reverse complement.
TATGACACCAGATTCTATGGGGTAGTTATGTACTTGAGTTGTGGCACTGTTATATTACTTCTGTAGTTCTTAATTATATTTTTTAGCAAATATTTGATTCTGTTTGATTAATAAAAATGGTGGTAAAAACTGTAATTGTCGGTTTGACTAGCTTTCATGAGTAGGCTCCATCTCGACTCTCGAGGGTGCGAAATCCAGGTCGTGACAAGTTAGTATCAGAGCACTAGGTTGCCTAGGTCTCACAATTCATGAACAAGCTAGGTAGAGTCTGAGGGGTCGGTACAGAGACGTTTGTGCTTATCCCCTAGAGGCTACAAAGTTTAGGAAAAACTTTATATCTATTCTTTCCTGTTGTGCGACTGTATTTCTCAATGCTAATTGAACTTCCATTCTTTTCTTTCACTGATAGTGAGAACACGTACCGCTTCATCAGCTGACCAGCAGCACGAGTCCGTAGCTCCTACGAGGGGCAGAGGCCAGGATCGAACTAGAGGCCGAGGCAGAGGCAGGGCTCAGCCCAGAGCTCGAGCAGCAATAGCAGTGGCAGAGCCTCAGGTAGAGTTTGAGGATGAGGTTCCGGCCCAGACAGTTCCAGTAGGGCTAGCTCAGGTTCTAGAGGGGTTCATCGCCACCCCGGTACTCTAGGATGCTCTGGTCCGTCTAGTGAGCCTTATGGAGAGTGTCACTCAGGCAGGCATATTTCCTGTAGCACCAGCCGTCTCTCAGGATAGAGGATAAGCCCAGACTCCTGTTACTCGCATTCCCAATTTGAGACTCCAGCAGCTCAGACAGTTGGGGTAGTTCTATCGGGTATTGTGGCACAGACCGGTGATGGGCCAGCTATGTCCGATGATGCCTTGTGGAGGCTAGACAGGTTCACCAAGATTTTTACTAACACATATGGCGGTACATCTTCAGAGGATCCCCAGGATTATTTGGATAATTGTCATGAGGTTCTACGGAACATGGGGATAGTGGAGACCAATGAGGTTGACTTTGCTGCTTTTTGTCTGTCAGGTTCCGCCAGGACTTGGTAGAGGAATTATTGTTTGGCTAGACTAGCTGGGTCACCGTCTTTGACTTGGGATCAGTTCTCTCAGCTATTTCTGGAGAAGTTTCTTCCTATCCCTCAGAGGGAGGACTATCGGAGGCAGTTTGAGCATCTTCAGCAGGGTTCTATGACTGTCACTCGGTACAAGACTAGGTTTATCGACATGACCCATTATGCTCTTCTTATACTTCCCACCGAGAGAGAGAGGGTGAAGAGGTTTATTGAGGGACTAGCTCAGCCTATCAGATTGCAGATGGCTAAGGAGACAGGGAGCGAGATTTGTTTACAGGATACGGCCAATGTGTCCAGGAGGGTTGAGATAGTTCTAGCTCAGGGGAATGGTCAGGGGTCTGACTGGAGGCCTCATCATTCTGGCAAGTTCAGTGGTGCCTCGTTTGGGGGAAGGGATTCTTTTGGTAGAGGCCATACTTCTAGGGCATTTTATTAAGAACTTTAGACTTTTCATAGTGTTCCAGGTGGCCATGGTTCTCATATGCAGTATTCTTATCAGCTACCCTATAGTGGACCACCAACTCCTATCAGTGCACCTCTGCTCAAGAGTTTTCAGGGTGGTTACTCAGGCCGTCAGGGTCATAATCCCAGCTGCCGAGGGCTTGTTATACTTGTGGCGATACAAGGCATATTGCTAGATATTACCCTCGAGCACTTCTCAACACTAGAGTTCTCGTGCCATGGTTCATGTACCTGGTGTTACACCGCCCGCTCGTCTAGCTAGAGGTAGGGGTCAGGCAGCTAGAGGTGGAGGTAGAGGTATTAGAGGTGGAGTTCAGGTCGCTATAGGAGGAGGCCAGCTAGCAGGACGCCGTCCCAGGGACGTAGTTCAGAGTGGTGGGGCCCAGCTTCGATGTTATGCTTTCCCAGCCAGGACTGAGGACGAGGCATCCTATGCTGTTATCACATGTATAGTTTCAGTTTATAGTAGAGATGCTTCAGTTCTGTTTGATCCAAGGTCTACATACTCCTATGTATTTTGCTATGTATTTGGTTGTGCCTCGTGATTATTTGAGTGCTCCTGTATATATGTCCATATCGGTGGGTGATTCCATTATTGTAGATCGTGTCTATCGCTCGTGTGTGGTTATTATTGGGGGTCTTGAAACCCTTGTGGATCTCTTACCTCTGGATATGGTTGATTTTGATGTCATATTGGGGATGGATTGGTTGTCATCTTATCACACTATATTGGACTGTCACGCTAAGACCGTGACCTTAGCCTTGCCTGGTTTGCCTCGATTGGAGTGGAGAGGGACTCCTGGTCATTCTTCCAGTAGGGCATTTCTTATATGAACGATTGGTGTATGGTCGAGAATGGGTGTTTGGCTTACTTGGCATATGTTCGTGATTCTAGTGCTGAGGTACCTTCTATGGATTCCGTGCCAGTTGTTCGTGAGTTTCCAAAGGTTTTCCTGTAGACCTGTCGGTGATGCCACCCGATAGGGATATCAACTTTTGCATTAATTTGGCTCCGTACACTCAGCCCATTTCTATTCCAATTGGCCATGTCAGAGTTTAAAGAATTGAAAGAGCAGCTGCAAGACTTGCTTGATAAGAGCTTTATCAGACCTAGTGTCTCATCCTAGGGTGCGCCAATGTTGTTTGTTAAGAAGAAGGGTGGGTCGATGAGGATGTGTACTGATTATTGGCAGTTGAAAAAGGTCACCATCAAGAATAAGATCCATTTCCAAGGATTGATGACTTGTTTGATCAGCTTGAGGGTGGCTTGGTATTTTTGAAGATTGATGTGAGATCTGGCTACCATCAGTTGAGGATTAGGGCATCCGATGCCCCTAAGACATCTTTTCACACTCTGTACGGGCATTATGAGTTCTTAGTAATGTCATTTGGGTTGACAAATGCCCCAACAACTTTTATGGATTTGATGAACCGGGTGTTCAAGCCTTACCTGGATTTCTTTTTGATTGTCTTCATTGATGATATTTTGATCTACACCCACAGCCGAGAGGAGCATGAGCAGCTTCTTTGAGTTGTTCTTCAGACTTTGAGACATAGTCAATTGTATGCTAAGTTTTCGAAGTGTGAGTTTTGGTTGATTTTAGTTGCCTTCTTGGGTGACGTTGTATCAACAGAGGGTATTCAGGTGGATCCGAAGAAGAAAGAGGCAGTCAAGGGTTGTCCTAGACCCACATCAGCTACAGAGATCTGGAGTTTCTTGGGTTTGGCGGGTTATTACCGTCGGTTTGTGGAGGGTTTTTCATCTATAGCAGCCCCGATGACCAGTTTGACCCAGAAGGGTGCCAAGTTCAGGTGGTCGGACAACTGCGAGGCAAGCTTTCAAAATCTCAAGACAGCTTTGACTACGGCACCGGTGTTGGTTTTTCCCACTGGTTCAAGGCCATATACATTTTATTGTGACGTATCTCGTATTAGAGTTGGTGTGGTGTTGATGCAGAATGGCAAGGTTATTGCATATGCTTCGAGACAGTTGAAGATTCACGAGAAGAATTATCTAGGTCATGATTTCGATCTAGCAGCCATTCTTCACGCGTTGAAGATTTGGAGGCATTATATATATGGCATGTCATGTAAGGTGTTCACAGATCATAAGAGTTTGCAGTATTTGTTCAAGCAAAAGGAGCTCAGTTTGAGGTAGAGAAGGTGGTTGCAGCTATTGAAAGACTATGATATCACCATCTTGTATCATCCGGGGAAGGCCAATATATAGTGGCCGATGCTTTGAGTAGGAAGTTAGCTAGTATGGGCAGTCTTGCATATATTTCGGTTGGTGAGAGACCGCTTGCTTTGGATGTTCATGCTTTAGCCAATCAGTTCGTGAGGTTGGATGTTTTTGAGCCTATCTATGTTTTAGCTTGTACAGTTGCTCCTTCTTCATTATTTGAGCGTATTAGGGATCGACAGTATGATGACCCTCATTTGCTTGTCCTTAGGGACACAGTGCGGCACGGTGCTTCCACGCAGGTTACAGTTGGAGATGACGGAGTTTTGAGGATATAGGGTCGAGTTTGTGTGCCTAATGTGGATAGACATCATGCGTTGATTCTAGAGGAGCCCCATATTTCCCAGTATTCTATTCATCCAGGTGTCGCTAAGATGTATCAGGACTTGCGGAAGCATTATTGGTGGATGAGGATGAACAAAGATATTGTTGCATATGTAGCTCGGTGTTTGAATTGTCAGCAGGTAAAGTACGAGCATCAGAGACTGTCTCTGGTGGTTTGCTTTAGAAGATTGAGATTCCTGAGTGGAAGTTGGAGCGTATCAGTATGGACTTTGTTGTTGGACTCCCACAGACTCAGAGCAAGTTCGATGTGGTATGGGTTATTGTTGATAGGCTGACCAAGTCAGCACATTTCATTCATGTGGCAGTCTTCTATTCTTCCGAGAGGTTAGCTGAGATCTATATTCGGGAGATTGTTCGTCTTCATGGTGTGCCCGTGTCTATTATTTTTGACCGAGGTACGCAGTTTACCTCACATTTCTGGAGGGCAGTTCAGCGTGAGTTGGGTACATGGGTCGAGTTGAGCACAACATTTCATCCTATGAGGGACGAAAATTCCGAGTGTACTATTCAGATTTTGGATGATATGCTCCGAGCATGTGTTATTGACTTTGGAGGTTCGTGGGATCAGTTCTTTCCATTAGCGGAGTTTGCCTACATGAACAACTGCCAGTCGAGCATCCAGATGGCTCCTTATGAGGCATTACGTGGTAGACAGTGTCGATTGCCGGATTTGGTACAGGATGCCTTGGAAAAGGATAAGATCATTCAGGATAGGCTTCGTACAGCTCAGTCCAGGCAAAAGAGTTATGCCAACCGAAAGGTTCGTGATGTGGCATTCATGGTCGGAGAGCGAGTGTTGCTTCGGGTATCGCTAATAAATGGCGTGATGATATTTGAAAAGAAGGGCAAGCTAAGCCCTAGGTTAATCGGACCTTTTGAGATTCTTGATCGAGTGGGAGAGGTGGCTTACAGACTTGTGTTGCCGCCGAGTTTATAAGTAGTGCATCCTGTATTTCATGTGTCCATGCTTCGGAAGTATCACGACGATCCATCCAACGTGTTAGACTTCAGCACTGTCCAGTTGGGCGAGGACTTGACCTATAAGGAAGAGCCTGTAGCTATTCTAGATCGACAGGTTCGTCAGTTGCGATAGAAGATTTTCCCTTCAGTTCGCGTGCAATGGAGAGGTCAGCCTTTTGAGGCAGTGACTTGGGAGTTCGAGTCAGATATGCAGAGCTGATATCCCCATTTTTCACCAACTCATGTACTTTTCTATGTCCGTTCGAGGACAAACAATTGTTTTAGAAGTGGAGAATGTAATGACCCAAAAGGTCATCTCTTATTTTAGAAGTCAAATCTATGTTCTGAGGCCTTTTTCACCTCGATTTACGTGCGGATCCTGGGCACGATTCCGGAAAGTTTTTATGTGAAATTTAAGAAAAATATGGAATTTACCCTTTAAAATTGATTAAAGTTGACTTCGGTCAATATTTTGGTAAACAGACCCGGACCCGTGATTTGACGGTCCCGTAGAGTTCGTAGTAAAATATGGGACTTGAGCATATACCCGGAATCGAATTCCAAGGTCCCTAGCCCGAGAAAAGATTTTTTTAAAAAAATTGATTGCTGGAAAATATAAGGAATTTTAGAAATGAAATGGTGTGTGATATTGATGGTATCGGGCCCGTATTTTGGTTACGGAGCTCGGTATAGTTTTAAAATATTAATTAAGTCGAATCTGTGAAATTTGGTAAGAATCGGTGTTGATTTGGTATAAATCAGATCCATAATTGAGAAAATAGAAATTTCAATGTTCTTAAGAATTTTATGAGTTTTGGTGTTAAATTCATTGTTTAAGATGTTATTTGTGTGATTTAATCGCACGAGCAAGTCTGTATGATGTTTTTAGACTTGTGTGCATGTTTGGTTTGGAGCCCTGACGGCTTGGGTGAGTTTTGAATAGGCCATGGGTGTTTTGAACCTTAAGGAAAAATTGCTGGTATTGCAGGTCTGCAGACTTCGCAGGCTCACAAATGTGAATGCGAAGTCTGGCTCACAAATGTGAGCACCGTAATTGCAAAGGACCATCACATTTGGGATGATTGGGCTGGACAGGGGACCTTCGTATTTGCGAAGTTCATAGTCACAAATGCGACAAGAGTAGAGGCCGCAATTGCGAACATTGGTTTGCATTTGCAAAAGCATCATGTCAGGCCAATCTTTACATATGCGAAGCATTGGTCGCATTTGCGAGTTCGTAATTACAAACCTGTGATCGTAAATACAATACTTGCAACTGCTCAAAAATAGATTTTGACGGGATTTCAGCTCATCCTTTCAAATTTTTAAACCCTGAGCTCCCATAGGTGATTTTACAAAGAAAGGTTCTTCCCTAAATCATAGGTAAACAATTTCTAACTCATTTCTTTCAATCTACTTCATCTTTTTACATGATTTCACTTAAAAATATAGGGGTTTTCATGGGAAATTGAGTGTTTTTGGGTAGAAATTAGGATCCTCAAATTTTGGGGATTTTGACCTCAATTTGAGGTCGGATTTCAAAACCAATTGCATATTTGAGTTCGTGGGTGAATGGGTAGTCTGGTTTTGGTTCGAACTTCAGGTTTTGACTAAGCGAGCCTAGGATCGATTTTTGACTTTTTTGGGAAAACACTGGGAAATTCATATTCATGCATTAGAAATGGTATATTTAGCATTTATTGATGTTATTAAGTAAATTATGACTAGATACAAGCGAAATGGAAGTGGAACCGAGAGGTAAAGCTGTAATTGAGGCTTGATTTTGTCCGTGGAATTGAGGTAAATGTTTTGTCTAACCTTAGCTTGAGGGAATAGATGTTTTGGTCTTATTTGCTACGTGTTGGTGTTGAGTACGACGTATAGGTGTGGTGACGAGTATCTATGCATTGGTGTCTAGCATGCCTGTGAGCCTTATACTCTGATTGTTGTGACTCTCATTATGTACTGTTCATGCTTAAATTGATGATTATCACTGTTGGACAAAACTTATGATAATTTCTTGGTAATTGATCATTGATGAGTATTGGCTCAAGTTGAGATTTATTTTGTGAAGTAACTGTTGAAACGAGATTGGTTATAGCTGATTCCCTTGCCGGAATGTTATTGTTTATATTATTGATTCCCTTGCCGGAATGTTATTGTTTATATTTTTTGGGTGAGGAAGAGTGTAAAGCATGACGGTTGATGCCGTACGTCATATTGTGAGTGAGTGTTAATGCACGAAGGGTGATGTCGTGCCGATATTGTGAGTGTTAATGCACGAAGGGTGATGCCGTGCCATGATTATGAAAGTTAGTGCACAAAGGGTGACGCTGTGCCGATTTTGTAGTTTCTTATGGTGAGGACAAGAGTAAAAACACGAAGGGTGATGTCATGCACGTGTTACAGTTTCATTATTCTTGTTGATACAAATATGGTGTTCATTGTGTTTCTCTACTGATTTACTGTTAGGAATTGATATTTCCCGCAGTATGTTTCCCCTTCCCATCTTTATCTGTTCTTTCCTATTGTTATTGTTCTGCTCGTACATGATTTAACTGCACTGATTTATATGGTTGTCGTGTTCTAGCCTCGTCACTACTTCTCCGAGGTTAGGATCGACACTTACCAGTACATGGGGTCGGTTGTACTGATACTGCACTCTGCACTTTCTATGTAGATTTCGGTACCGGACCTGGTGAGTAGCTTAAGGATGCTGCCTTCAGTCCAATGAGACCAAGGTAGATCTGCTGGCGTTCGTAGAGCCTTAAGTCCCCTTTACCTGCTTTAGTTTCTTCTGTCTCTTCTACTTCGAGAACAGTTGTACTTCTGTCAGACTTGTATTTGTAGTAAATCTTAGTCGTTCGTGGATTGTGACACCATATTCTATGGGGTAGTTATGTACTTGAGTTGTGGCACTATTATATTACTTCCCATGTTCTTAATTATTTTGTTTAGCTAATATTTGATTCTATTTGATTAATAAAAATGGTGGTAAAAACTGTAATTGTCGGCTTGCCTAGCTTTCATGAGTAGGCGCCATCTCGACTCTTGAGGGTGGGAAATCTGGGTCGTGACACACAATCAGGCCCCCGGCCTCACTCAATCATCAATCTCTCTACTCTCTCTCTCTCTTGGGCTCACAATGTCATGAAACTAGCCCGAAAATGATGATATGATGTATCAATAAATAACAACAGAGACTAAGATATGATATGCATATGAATACGTATGACTAAGTATATAAAACAATGAAAGCATATAACTCAATAACAGAAATGACCTCAGTAGGTTCCTACATGATAAGCATGTAGCCTAAAAATGGTTTCTAACATTGGTCACAGCTCAATAGCTAAAGTACGTAGAAATTTCAGGGTTATAGGTAAGATAAGGTAGCTACATAGTACCACAGAAATAACGGAGTCACATTTCACACGGTGCACGCCCATACACCCTCACCTAGCATGTGCGTCACCTCAACACCATTCACATAGCATGTAATTCGGGGTTTCATACCCTCAGCACCAAGTTTAGATGTGTTACTTACCTTGAACAAGCCAAATCCAATATCCATCAAGCCAAACAACGCTCCAAAAATGCTATCCCACGAATACCAACCTTCGAACGACTCAAAACTAGACAAAATCAACTCAACTACATTAATTAATGCCAAAGGAAACAAACTCAATCGACAAAAAGTTGAATCTTTAATCAAAATTCCAAAATTGACCAAAAAGTCAAACTCGGGCCCGCACCTCAAAACCCTACAAAACTCATAATATCCGACAACCAATTCAATTATGAGTCCAACCATACTAGTTACACTCAAATTCGACTCCGAATCGATGTTCAAAACTCAAAAATTCAATTTATAAAGTTTTAGACAAAACCCCCCAAATTTCACTTTGAAATCATCAATCAAATGCCAAAATGAAGATAGATTCATGAAATACAACTAAAATCGAGTATAGAACACTTACCCCAATCCATATGGTGAAAATTGCCTCCAAAAATTGTCAAAATCCGAGCTTCCCAACTCAAAATATGACTAAATGAACAAACCTTCGAAATTAAGTATTTTGCCCCAGTTGTTCTGCCTCGTTTTGCGTGTCAAATGATCATGAAACTTGTGTTTGCGGTAAAACCGGGGGTCCGATTTCCCCGTCATTAGGTCGCCTCATGGGCATGCTTCTCGAGGCTCGAAGCCAAGGTCGATACCTACCCTCGGGAGTCATCGAGTACTGGCCCCAAGGAGCATTGCGTACTAATGGTTATAGTACGGGAGATGGGAGTTCCCAAGATAAACAGATAGCACTGGCAGAGCCAGGTATCGCGTCTGGCCATCCCATCCCCATACCTTTATAATTAATGTACTCTTGTACCATGTTGGATATCCCCTCCTATATAAGGGGGATCCTTGGTACTTTGTAAATCCCGTTGCTCAGACTATTCTCCACGAAATATACAAGAACTCTCTCTTTTCTCTCTAACTTACTCGCTCGAGACTACTACTTTCATTTATTGCTTTCATACTTGTTCTTCGTTTATTGCTTGATATTGGTCATAAAGAGCCTCCTTTAATTATATTCTAACTTTAGGCCCTTCCTGATTACCCTCGATTGCTCGAGCACCAAGCCCAGGCATCGACCTCGAGGCCCATTATCGGTTAGTCCGAGGCCCGGACAGCAAGCCCCTCGGTTTAAGTATAACCCTGCTTTAGCTTGCATTTCGCCTTTTATCTTCACATATCTAGCATCAACTGCTCTAATAACTAGCATAAAAATAGATCACGTATTTTTAGAATCTCATCAACAAATTTAATTGTTATTACCATTTTCACGGTAAACAGTTTGGCGCCCACCATGGGGTAAACATAATAGTGATTATTTTCTTGCTTGTTTCATTACACAACACAAGTTGCCTTTCAAACTTTTTCTTCTCCAAGATCTTCGATTTCAGGACAAATGTCTGGCTCGGTGAATAGAGTGGGGAACAAGAACCTCGAAAACAGCAAAGAGAAGGACATGGCTACTCCAGATGTCGGTACACCACTGAACTCAACCCGGGAAGAAGGGGAGGCTCTCTGACATGATGTCTACATGATTATTGGAGGAACAGACGGTCCCCAAGGACCCATGTTCAAACAAACGAGAACGTCCACCACAGAAGAGGGACCGACTCGAAAATGCTTGCCCGAGGACACACTCACATTCAGCGAGAAGGACCTCGAGGCCATGATAGATCCGCACAATGACGCACTAGTAATATTGTTTCTTTTAAATAATACTAGGATAAAGTACGTGCTCGTGGATCCAGGCAGCTCATCCAACATAATTAGATCAGAAGTAGTAGAACAACTGGGGTTGCTCAATCGATTCGCCCCCATCCCTCGAGTCCTCCATGGTTTCAACGTGACCGGTGAAGTAACAAAAGGAGAGATCACCCTCCCGATCGACACGTTCGGCGCGATTCAGAACAAGGAGTTCCAAGTCATCGACGGCGACATGAGGTACAATGCATTACTCGGCAGGCCTTGGATACACAACATGAGGGAAGTACCGTCAACCTTACACCAGGTGATAAAATTTCCCACAAAGACGACATCATGACCATACATGGAGAACAGTGGGAAGCGAAAGAAATATTCACAGTCCACCATAAGGCGTCGATCCCCACGTGCCCGATCTCGGACGAGGTTAGGAACACACAGACCCCCGAGGACGACGAAGAATATTTCTTTGATCCTCGATCCTTCGTCTCCCCCGAATAATCGGACGCGACTAAATCGATAGGCGAAGAGTTGCACAGACCATTTTAATCTAGCACCTCCCGGATCGTAAGTTATACCTGGGAACGGGGTTAACCCTTGAACTCAGGACATGGTTCATTCAATTTCTTAGTAACAATATCGACTGTTTCGCTTGGTCCCACTTAGATATGATAAGAATTCCGCCAGAAATAACCTCCCACAGGCCGAGTGTCTATCCCAAATTTAAACCCGTAAAGCAGAAGAGAAGAGCAAGGTCCGAGGTAAAACATGTCTTCATCAAAGAAGAGGTAACAAAACTTCTTAAAATCAGATCCATTAGAGAGGTAAAGTACATTGAATGGCTGGCCAATGTAGTAGTAGTGCCTAAAAAGGGAAACAAGCTAAGAATGTGCGTAGACTATAAAGACTTGAATAAGGCGTGCCCCAAAGATTCTTTTCCATTGCCTAATATCGATCGTCTGATCGATGCTACATCCGGCCACGAGACCCTCACCTTTCTCGATGCCTACTCGAGGTATAACCAAATCCAGATGAACCATGAGGACAGGGAAAAACCTCGTTCATCACAAAGTATGGTACCTACTACTACAACGTAATGCCCTTCGGGCTAAAAAATGCAGGGGCAACGTACCAGCACCTAGTTAATAAAATGTTCGAGCATCAAGTAGGTAAATCAATGGAGGTATATATTGATGATATTCTAGTTATGTCCCTGCACGCAGAGGACCATTTGACCCATTTGCAGGAAACTTTCGACATCCTCAGAAGTTGCAACATGAAACTCAACCCCGAGAAGTGTGCCTTCGGAGTGGGTTCGAGCAAATTCCTGGGCTTCATGGTTTCAAACAGGGGAATCGAGATCAATCTCGACAAAATAAAGGCCATCAAAGAAATCACGGTTGTAAACAATGTAAAGGTCGTCCAACGGCTAACAGGGTAGATAGCGGCCCTGGGTAGATTCATATCAAGGTCATCAGACAAAAGCCATCATTTCTTCTCTTTACTCAAAATAAAGAGCAACTTGGAATGGACTCTAGAATGCCAGCACGCCCTAGAAGAAATAAAATGATACTTGACTAGCCTACCTTTCCGGCACACACAAAAGGAGGATAAAGCACTATACCTGTACCTGGCCTTGTCTGAAATAGCGGTAAGCGGCGTGCTGGTTCGAGAGGAGCAAGGTACACGATTTCCTGTTTATTATGTAAGCCGAACCCTAGGGGTTGCCTAAACCCGGTATCCCCATCTAGAAAAATTGGCTCTCGAGCTGATAAGCGCCTCACGTAAGTTGAAGCCCACTTTTCAATGTCACCGTATCTTTGGAGCATACTGCATAAACCCGAGCTATCAGGCCGATGGGCCAAATGGGCCATCGAACTCGGAGGGTATGATGTCAAGTATCAACATCGAACCGCCATCAAGTCCAAAATTCTGGCGGACTTTGCGGCCTATTTCTTGCCATCCCTCGTACCCGAGGTAGAGAGGGAACTTTTATTAAAATCAGACACGTCTTCCGGGGTATGGACCCTGTTCACTGATGGCGCCACAAACATAAGAGGATCCGGGTTTGGTATAGTCCTAGAGCTACCCGTTGGCGGCGTAATTCGACAATCCATAAAAACCACAAAATTGACTAACAATGAAGCCGAGTACGAGGCTATGATTGCAGGTTTAGAAATGGCCAAAATCTTGGGAGCTGAGCCCGTCGAGGCGAAATGCGATTCGCTCCTCATAGTAAGCCAGGTGAATGAGAGCTACGAAGCTCAAGAGGATGGGATACAGAGGTACTTGGAAAAACTCCAAATCGCATTATGTCGCTTCAAAGAATGGACCTTAGTCCATGTACCTCGAGAGTAGAACAGTGAGGCCGATGCCCTTGCAAATCTGGGATCTTCTATTGAAGAAGAGGACCTACTCCCCGAAACTGTTGTCCAATTGTTTAAATCAGTGGTCATGGTAGGTCATGCGGAGATTAACTTCACCAGTCTAACATGGGATTGGAGAAATAAGTATATTCATTATTTAAAAGACGGGAAGCTGCACGCAGATCCAAAAGAATCGAGGGCCCTGCGAACCAAAGCAGCCCGGTTCTCGCTCGATGAAAATGAGACTCTGTACAATAGAACTTTCGATGGCCCCCTGGCAAAATGCTTAGGGCCAGGTGACACAGATTATATACTCCGAGAGATCCACGAGGGTACTTGTGGAAATTATTTCGGCGCCGACTCCTTAGTCTGGAAGGTGATCAGAGCAGGCTACTATTGGGACGACATGGAAAAAGACACCAGAGAATTCGTCCGAAAGTGTGACAAATGCCAGAGATTCGTTCCCATGATCCACCAACTCGGCAAGCAACTACATTCCGTTTTATCACCATGGTCATTCATGAAATGGGGAATGGACATCGTTGGCCCTTTGCTGACGACACCAGGTAAGGCTAGATTCATTTTATTTATGACTGACTACTTTTCAAAATGGGTGGAAGCATAGGCCTTCAAAAAATAAGAGAAAAGGAAGTCATCAATTTCATATGGGATAACACCATATGCCGATTCAGAATCCCATCCGAAATAATGTGCGACAATGGGAGGCAGTTCATCGGGAGCAAGGTAACACAGTTCCTTGAAGATAATAAAATCAAGAGAATCCTGTCGACGTCTTACCATCCATGTGCAAACGGCCAGGCCGAATCCACGAATAAAACCATCATTCAGAAGTTAAAGAAGAAACTGGAGAGCGCCAAGGGAAAATGGAGAGAAACACTGCCCAAGGTGCTATGGGCATATTGAACAACTTCAAAATCAAGCACCGGGGAAACACTTTTCTCTCTAGTATACGGCGCCGAGGCTTTAATACCAGTGGCGGTCGGGGAACCGAGCGCCAGATTCCAGGACACTAATGAGGGCTCGAACAACGAGGCCATGACAACGACCCTCGAACTACTCGATAAAAAGCAAGAAGCCTCACTGATCCGGATGGCCTCCCAAAAGAAGAGAATCGAAAGATACTATAACAGGAGAACAAATCTCCGGTATTTCGAGACCGGGGACTTAGTCCTAAGGAAGGTTACTCTCAACACTCGAAACCCTAATGAAGGGAAGCTGGGCCAAAACTGGGAAGGACCGTATCGTGTCCTTGGAATAGTCAGCAAGGGATCCTATAAGCTTGGCATCATGGAGGGCGAATAGCTTCCGAGCAACTAGAATATATCGATGCTAAAACGGTATTACTTCTAGGGCACCCGATTGAAAAATTCTGCAAAAATCCTCGAGCAAACGTTGCACTCTTTTCCTTCGATCGAGCTTTTGTCCCAAAGAGGATTCCACCAGCAAGGTTTTTACGAGGCAACGTCCACGCGCTACTTAAGGAGGACCCAACAAACTTACAAGGCTTCTTTTGCAATAAACCCCGAACATTGGAGGGCACCCTATTTAGAGGCCATCCACTCGGAGGAACCAGGGAATGACTAACTAAGTTCCAATAGGAAACAATGTACAGGGCCAAACGGTCAAAAGATCCGTGTCTGCACAAGCCAGGCACACGGCAACAAAACAACATGTACTTATGCCAAACAATCAAAGAATATCTTTCGCCAAAGCATCTCGTACTCCAAAGAAAATTCAGCATTTTCACTGTAAGGATTCCTCCGCCGAGAACGCTCCGAAATATTGGGAGACTAGCGTCAATAAATCGGCACCCGCATGGCCTCAGGGTCAGAACTCCATACTCATAAGCCCTCAATGAGGCAACTCCGAGCTCACAAGTAACGGCCTCTGAGCCTAAGCAAACTCGATGACTCGGAGACTGTCACCGATCGCCATTCGTTAAAAAACCCGAGGTAGTAAGACCCCAAGCGGGCAGACTCGGTCTCAAATAAAAACTCGCACTGAGTATCAACAACTACACCTGTAAGACCTCAACGACATGGAAAAACTGTAAGACCTCAACAGACATGAAAATACTGTAAGACCACATAGGCATGAAACAATCTGTAAGACCTCAAAGGCATGAAAAAATCTGTAAGACCTCAATGGCATGACAAAACTGTAAGACCTCAAGCAAGGCATGAATCAAAGTCGTACTGAATATTGACAGCATGAACTATAAGACCTCAAGCAAGGCATGAAAAAATCTGTAAGACCTCAACGTCATGACAAAACTATAAGACCTCAAGCAAGGCATGAATCACACTCGTACCGAGTATCGACAGCATGAACTGTAAGACCTCAAGAAAGGCATGAATCATACTTGTACCAAGTATCAACAAAACTATAAGACCTCAAAAGGCATGAAAATTTTGTAAGACCTTACTACAGGCATAAACTCAATCCCAAAGTTTAGGCTATATGTCGCATTTGTAAGACTGCCGAAAGGGCATACACTCGATGTAGACGCCTAAAATACTACACTCGGGATCAAAAATGGCTCCGGCCAAACACAAATGACTACGGTCATATGGTTGTACCAGCCAAATTAATGCGACTCGGGGATTCCTGACCATCGCTATAAAATCACAGGCCATTACGTCGAATCTACTTCGAAAAGAATCGGTTAAACATGCTACCCTCGATAGGCAAAAGAGCTTCGACCATGTCAGCTCCAAATCACAAGGTTTCGAGCTACTCAACCTACGAGTTAAACCTTCCGAGGTGCTCGAACATCTCCACAAACGACTTGAAATTGAGGTTCTTCTCGAACCGACGACGGGTCAGACACAATAATTTCAAAAAGTCCTTAACGAGAGAAAAACAAAGCCTTCTAATGCCTAAGGGCAAAGAGTAAGAGCCATTGTCTCTAGCCTAATGAGCCTCATGGCCACACACACTAAAAGGCCGCAATGACCAAAAGCGTAAAAGCCACTATCACCAGCTTAAAAATTTGAAAACATAAAGGTCAAAGTGAGCTCGAGTCGTAACCCGATTCGGAGATCGGACCCAAAATAGTTAACTATACATGACCAAGGGCAAAGCGTAAGAGTCGTCATCGCCAGCCCATGCAAATACAAACTTGAGGTCAATTGTGCTCGAGTCGAAACCTAACTCAGAGACAGAACCCAAAATAGTTAAAACACAAATGCTCAAGGGCAAAGTGCAAGAGCCATTGTCGCTCGCCCATGCAAACACAGAAGCTTGAGGGTTGAATGAGCTCGAGTCGAAGCCCGACTCGATAATAAACCCCAAACAGTTGAGAGAAGCATAAGAGCTCTAATGCCAGCTTACATTAAAGGTCGCATTGGCTGTAAGCACGTGATTTTTGCCCTATATGAGAATTACTCCCAAAAAATTCAAAAATAAAATAATTTTTCTTGGTGTGCCATTTTTGTGATATTTTGTGACATTTTGAATAATTATTTGTATTTGTTTGTGCATGTTTATTTGCTAAATTAATAAAAAATACAAAAATATATCGCCTTTCGCATGTAGGATTTAATTCTACAATTGTTAGTAATTAAATTTGTTTTACAAAAAAATAAAAATTACAAAAATAGGCATCGTTTGCATTTTTAGCATTTAATGTCCAAATATACAATTTTATGCTTAATTATTACTTAATTGTGCGTTAATTGTTATTGGGAGTTAATTTGCGCTTTTATAACTTAATTTAGTTCTTAATAATAGTTCAAGTATTTTTATAATTTAGTTTTAGAAAAATAAAAGAAGAAAAGAGAGCGAAAATATAAAGAAAGTCGGAATTAGGCCTCTTCTTCAACTTCAAGCCGTAGGCCCAAAAAATGGCTCAATCTTCCCTACGACCCAGTCCATTTCGAACTGGGTCGACCCAGTCCATAACCCAAAATACCCAAACCCTTTTTGTCTTACATTTTACAAAACAAAAAACAAAACAAAAAAAGAAAGAAAGAAGGGAAAACCCTAAAAATACTAAACCAATCCGCCACCCCTCCTATCCTCTTCTTCTTCCTCAAGATAACCATGGCTGCCTCCCATGGCGTCGTCTAGTCCTTCGACCAAACAGTCCCCTCCCTCGTCTTCGTTGTCCGTCGTCAACACCACCCTAAGCAAACGACCATGGACGCCTGAACCGCCGGACCCCCCCGTCGCTGCCCTCGTCGTCCAGCCCATTCCGCCATGGATGAGCGTCGACCAGCTGCTTCCGTCGAGCAGCTTGAGGCCAAAACAAGCCTCAGCTGCTGCTGTTCTTCTTCGTCTTCTTCAGCTTGAGCTTCGCCATGGAATCCATCTCCGAGCTGCTGCTTTTGCTTCACGTCAATGGCGTCCAAACGTCGACCAGCGGCTTCCCTTTCCACCTTCTTCTTCACTTCCAGCTGCCTCCGTTCATCACTGTCCATCGCCTTCTGTCGCGTCGACCAGCTGCTTCCATGGCCAGGTTCATCGTCCAGTTCGAAGCCCCCCAGCTGCCATGTCTTTGTTGTTCGTCGACCTTCCATATGGGTCTGTTTTGAAACCTCGTTTGTTGTTGTTGTTTCAGTTACTTCGTAGGTTCATGTTCGTCGTCGTCTGCTCGTGTTAGTCATCGTTGGTTCGAGCTTTTGTCGAGGCTCATCAAGATTCGTTGTTTGTTTGGTCGTTATTTGTCGTTTCAATCCGGTTAGTAGTTTTTAAATTTTATTTCGTCCGTTTATTTTGTTTGATATTTTCCGGATCCAAAATCGTTAAAGAATATTTGATTCTTGTTTTGTTCGTTGTTTATTGTTGAAATCATTTTTTCTAGTTTGTTCATGTTCATGTGCTTTGTTAAAATTAATTTTCAGATTTCAAAATAGAAGTTTAATTAGTTGTTTTCATATTCATTTCATGTGTATTATTGTTTAAGTGAATATTTGTTAGTTTGTTGTTTGTTAGATTCAAATTGAAATTTAATTAACTATTTCTTCAATTTGTTTCATGTGTTTATGTATTGTTAGAAATTGTTAGTATTGTTAAGTTCAAGTTTAAGTTCATAATTGTTTCTTCGTAGATCTTGTTATTTGTTTAAAGAATTTAGTTGTGTTAAAGGAATATATTGATTTAATCGTTTAATCCGTCATGTTTGTTGTGTTAAATAGATTCATTCATGTTCATACTTTGTTTGGATGATCTTGAATCCGAATTTTGTATAGTTTGATTTCTTGTTTATCATTTGTGATTGTTTCTTGAATTGGTCTCATAATCTTGTTTAAAGTTTAATATAAGAATTGTTTGTTGTAATGTTGTTAGAGTTGATTTTAAGTTCAATATTATTGAATTTAAGAATCTAAATATACTTGTTTGATTATTGTTGTTGTTTAAATCCGAAAAATAGGGTTTGCTGTTGCTAAAAATATTGTTCAATCAAATTTTAGTTGTTCTTGGTTGTTCAATTTGTGTTCAAGTGATTTGTTGTTGAAATGTTGTTAAAATCATGTTCATGTGATATTGTTGTTATGATGTTCATCCGTGTTCATATTGTTGTTTGAACATTGTTAGAAATTGATCATATTGTCTATATTTTGATTAAGTTTGATTAGTTGATGTGTTATAGCTGATGAGTAGTTTGGTAAATTTGTAATACGTTCAGGGGTAGTTTGGTAATTTCAGTAAGGTCGGAAGGGGTAGTTTAGGAATTGTACATTTTGAAATTGTTTATTTGAAGCATGGGGGACAAAATGAAATGGGGTGGGTTGTGATATGATTATTTAATATAAAGGGGGGACAAGATTTAAATTAAAGAGGAATCTTGCATTATTTTAAATAAAGCATGGGGGACAAAATATAATGGGGTGGTGTGCTATGTTTATTTAATGTAATGGGGATGAGTGGGAAGATAATGGGTTTGGTAGAGAAAAGGATTGATTTTAATTGAGTAAAGGGTGGGGATTATATATAGAGGTCTGAAAAATGATAGAAGGGGAGAAATACAGACAGAAAAAAAGAGAGATTGAAAAAAAGCTGAACATTTATTCCGAAAAAAAAACATTGAAACTCTCAAGAAAAGAAAAACATACAAAGAAAAAAAAATTGAAAATTAGAAGAGAAATTAGTACACACCTGATAAATATTCTGGTATACAGGTGTAGAAATTAAGGGTTGAAGATTAACTAGCCTTTCAAAAATCTGAAAATTTCCCTTGGTTTCTGTCCATTATTTTCGGCATTCCTGGATTTTATTTTGAATTTTTCAAAGCTGTCACTAGGATTTTCGTTGACTGGTTATTGCTGGTTATTGTTGCTGTTGCTGTGTTACGTATTACGTTGCTGACTTTCTTCTTCTTATATTGACAATATCAGGTACACAACTGTAATTTTGGCATTTTGTAAGCTGAAATGAAGAATGGAGTGTTAAATTTTTAATTTAGTTTAATTTAATTTTTGTATTGTATTTAGGTTATTCATGTATTATTATTCTGTAAATCACTGTCATCGGCATAACTAGGCATATTATAGCGACATATTAAATAACGCCTTTACCAGATTATTAGGAAATATATTTAAGCCTGATTATTAATTAAAACTGTTTAATAAAAAAATAGAAGAAATAACGTAAAAATGGCGTTATTGAATCAGTTTGGCAAAAATTAACTAAGTTCCTTATTCATAAGGTTTTTTCGTCAACGATAAGTTAATCCGAATCATGTAGTCAATTTCAGTTATAACATGAATTAGTCTGCGAACAAGTATTAGGACATGATGAATTAAAACAAAGTTAGTTAATGTTAAATTGTTTAAATTTTTAGAAATATGATTTAGTACTCAAGTTTTTATTTTTATTTCTTTCAATTTTCAGTATTTGTAAATAATTAGTTTCAATAAGCTTAAGTCTTACTAACAATTTGAATTTTAATCCAACTATGGAATAATTAATTTTTTTTATTTTTATTTTTTTACTTTTCGATAATTCCATGTTGTATTTATGATTATAATTTTATTACTTTCTGTTAATATTTGTTTTTCTCTTCTATTTAATATGTCATTTTCAAAAATGTAGATATTGATTTTATATTTATAAAAAAAACTTAGTAATAATAAAAAGGTAGTCATTAAAGGATATTCTTAAAGGATTTCGCTAAAAATAAATAGATAGTCTTACTAACAAATTTATAGGATTCTTCAATCTCATTTATTTATTTATTTAATTATTTAAAAAAATTACTTAGAATTTGGGATGGATTGTTTAGTGAATTTCACTTCCTTCCCCAAAGATAATGACGCGTTAGACTCTTTAGGCGCGATTTAATTAATTTTACCTTCTTAAACTCGGATGCGCATTTCATGCGACCCAAATCTAAATCCTAAAACATCAAATAAAATATGTTTCGTATTGTGGGTGCATTTCATGTGACACAATCCAAAGATATGTTTTAAGCGATGTTCACATTCCTAAAAAATAATAATTATAATAATAAAGCGGTAAAAGATAAAATTTGCACATGGTTCATAATTGTATTAAAAATCAGATAAATAAGCCGAATATAACAGTTGAGCGACCGTGCTAGAACCACGGAACTCGGGAATGCCTAACACCTTCTCCCGGGTTAACAGAATTCCTTATCCGGATTTCTGGTACGCAGACTGTAATATAGAGTCATTCTTTTCCTCGATTCGGGATTAAAATTGGTGACTTGGGACACCCTAAATCTCCCAAGTGGCGACTCTGAAATAATTAAACCAATCTCGTTTCGACTGTCCTTTAATTGGAAAAAACTCCCTACGCACCTCGCGGTGCCGGAAAAAGGAGGTGTGACAGCTCTGGCGACTCTGCTGGGGATAAATACACAGAATCTCTGGTTCAGGGTTAGAAATTCGAGCTCATATAAATTGTTATATTTGGTTTTATCTGATTTTTACATGTTTGAGCCTAATGTGCTAAATGCTGCTTTTACTGCTTTGATATTACATGAACTGTGTATAAACTGTGCCGAAACCCATCTCCTCTCTGAGTCTTCTAAATCATGAAGAAGGGTGTACTTCGTACGACTTCTTTTCTGTATAGTGTAAAATCCCAATTTAGAACGAGGTTCGGACAAGTTGCTAAGCCGGTGAAGCTTCTGTATTCCCGGTACGCTACCCCCCTCGGCTCGAGCTGTCCGCTCGGGTAAGCCAGGTCTAGAACAAACACCCAGGTTCTGAACCTAGTATAGCAAAACCACATGTCGGATCCCTAGTAGGAACGTTTGTTTGCATCACGTGCATCTGACTTTGGAGGCTCAACACAGGGGTTGGGTCTGTCTAGGACAGGTGCACCAAAAATGAAAATGACCATCCTGATGCATCTTATTTGTTTTATGTGCATTTATTTGCTCGGTCTTGCATGTTGACCGGCTTCTGAGTCTCGGGAGTGTAAAAAATAAAATAAAATAAAAATAGCAAGTGGAAAGTTATTTGATTAATTTAGAAAAAATCAGTGTCCAAGTACTGTCGAAATGCTGCCGAATTTTTTTTTTTTTAAAAAAAACATATATATTTTTACTTTTAGAATTGTTTGTTTGCCTAGAAAGCATAAAGTGTGTAGGAATAAGTCTTTTATTTTAATTTGCTTTATCTTTTTTTTTTAAAAAAAAAAATATGAAAAAGGAAAATAGTTTTTTTTGCTATAAAAGAAAAAGGAAAAATTTGTTTGTTTTCAAAAAAAAAATTAGTTAGTTTATAGCCTGAACTACGCGGGTATGATTCTCACCAGATGTGAGATCAGAGGCAAACCTCTTTGGTTTCGGCTCACCATATTCAAAAAAAAATCCAAAAATATTTAACATTACTCACTTCTTTAGAAAGTTTTTCTTTTAGACCTCAAATTTTTTTTTAAAAAAAAAATATATATATTTCCTTTTAATCTCAAAATCCCAATTATTTGTTTAAAAGATATTCAAAATAAAATTCAAAAATATTTTTTCTGTAGTATTTCTTTCATAAATTCAGAATATTGGTTCAAAAATATTTCCTTTCTCCTTAAAAGTTTTTTTTCAAAAAAAAAAAATTAAAATCCAAAAAATATTTCTTTAGAATATAGATAGTTTTTAAGTCAAATAAAAGTTTTTCCTTCTTTAATCACTATAATAAATGTGCAGGATGAGCACAAGTCAAAATAAACCATTCTCAGTGTGTAGCGAGGTCCCTTCGCAACTCCACATGTGGTGGAATGATATGGGAAAGGATAGTATAAAGATAGTGGAAA
Organism: Nicotiana tabacum; assembly: GCF_000715075.1. NCBI lineage: Eukaryota > Viridiplantae > Streptophyta > Magnoliopsida > Solanales > Solanaceae > Nicotiana > Nicotiana tabacum. Next base: position 47,276,045 of record NC_134099.1, on the reverse strand, counting down.
GAGTTTTGGGAGGTTTTGTCGATCTGTTGAATATCAAGCCAAGGACAGATATCATCGAGGCTCTAATACCGTTCTGGGACCCAACACGCAACGTGTTTCGTTTTGCTGACTTTGAACTTTCACCTACACTAGAGGAAGTCGCCGGATATGCGGGGTTGAATGGGAAACTAAGAGGGCAGTATTTACTTTCACCAAGACCAGTATCTCCGCACGCGTTCTTAGATTTGCTAAGCATTAGTCGGAAGGTACAGAATGATGATTTGTCGAAGGGATGTTGTACTCTCCAATTCTTGTATCAACGGTACGGAATTCCTCAGGGTTTGGAAGAACCAAACCTCGGATTAATTCACACTGGGAACAGAATCAAGTGGGAAGCAAGACGTACTTTGGCATTTATCACAGCATTTCTGGGAGTTGTGGTCTGTCCCTGCAAAGATAAAAAAATAGAGATAGGCCTTGTAGGGATGGCCGATGTTGCAATCAAAAGAACCGACAGTACTGTGGTTCCTTTGATTTTGTCCGAAATCTACCGAGCTTTAACTATATGCCGAGAAGGAGGCAAGTTCTTTCAGGGATGCAATCTGTTACTCCAACTGTGGATGCAAGAACACCTCCATCACCGAGTGGGATACATGAACCACGGGTTGACTGAGAGAAACTGCATTAGCGGCTTTGAGAAACGAATGACAGGCGTCATATTTCCCGAAGGCGTCGAAGCATGGCTTGCACAATTGAGGTCAACAACAGCCGACCAAGTTGAATGGGCATTTGGGTGGTTGAATGATACTGAGGTAATATACATGGCGGCCGAGGAATGTCATGTTCTTTTGATGGGACTTCGTAGCATCCAACCATATGCTCCTCATCGGGTACTGCGCCAACTAGGAAGATTTCAGGTAATTCCCACTGATGAGGATCTAAGCAAGCACGCCATTGAGTTGAGTCTAGGAGTCGTGTTCCCCGAAGGAAAAATTAGAAAGCTGTGGCACGAATGTAGATTCCTTGAACCCAAGACTATGGTTCGAGAGCTGGCTAAGGGTGAGGTAGACCCAAAATACGATGTTTGGTTCGGGAAAAGGTTCCAGATTCGTCAGAGGCCTGCCAAAAGAGCTCACGTCCAACAATTTACGGATGATTCGCAGGAACAGTGGGGCTGGTTAGTGAGAGAGGAAGGCTACCGGGTTGAAATCGGGAAGCTGAAGCGACAAATTGAAAGGCTTATGTTTGAAAACAACGTTCAAGTAGCCTCAGAGCAGGGTGAGAAGAACAAATTAGCCAAAGAAAACCAGGCACTGAAAGCCCGAATTCGCCAAGTCAGTAAGAGTGATAGCGACCGACAGAAACGTCGCTCCGATGAAAGGTTGATAGCGGAATTGAGAAATCAAGTCAGCCAAAGCCGAGAAGACTTGGAGAGATCCCAGGCTTGTATAACAAGAATGCGGGTCAGGTGGGCTACAGTTACAACATCACGGAGAGAGCACCTATGGCAAGTAAAAAGGGACTACGAAATGAGTGTTGCGACATTGAGAGAGATAAACTCCATTCTCAATAATCGGGTCCTCAAACAAGCCCAGGATGCTAGAACATATAGAGAACACTGCTATGAGTCGATAGCCCGGATGGAAGAACAAATGGAGAGGTTCCAAGAGCAGCTCATTGACAATACTCGAATATTGGGACTAAAGAATCAACAGATAGAACAGTTATGCATAGAGAGAGATAGAATCAGGGGTAGGATCAATGATATAGGGCGCTATATCACCACAAAGTGCCTAACATGTGAAGAGATGCCTCGTGATGTCCTATTTGCCTCAATCATGGGTTATGTCCATCAGATCATGGAGGAACTAAAAAGCTTGCAAAGAAGCCTGGCCCCCAAGCCCACGGAAAGGCCGAATGATGCCTCGCGGGCACCAAAATTCAAAGCTTTAATGTATCCCTAGTTCAATCTTGCACTTGTTTGTTTTTCGAGTCTGTTGTCTACCCATATGTTTTTTTTCTTCTTCAAACATTCTCAAAAATATATATATAAAGTCTGTATTTTTTGTGATGGCTTGTAATAGCATTATTTTGAGTAATAAAAAAATATTTGGTCTTATGGCACGAACTACGCTTGGTCTGATTCGTGCGGGGTCACGATACGTAGGCAATCTCTATAGGATTCGACCGTAATAAAAAAAAAAAAGAAAAAAAAAGGAAGAATATATATTTGTCAGAGCAAAAATAAGTCGGGATGATGCATGCGGTCAGAGCAAAAGCATGTTAGAAATGATTAACTGCCTAGGAGCATTGCATCCCCCTAACGTGCAATTACAATATCTGGTAAGACTCTAACACTGACAAGTTTGTTGTTTTTCCAATCAATATCAGTTAGTTGTTAGAGCGTACTGGCACCGTACCATTATCAGACAAGATCAAAAGGTCCTATACCAGAAAGCATGACTGGGTCAGACAACAGCGGTGAGTCAGAAAAAACGGCCAATCAGATGCTGAAGGAAGCCTTGGAGAAAATGGAAAAAATGAGGCTAGAAATGAATGAAATGCAGATAGCCTTAGCTAGAGCCCAGAAGGGGCAAGAACTACCCGTTACTCCTACCCTCCAACCAACACACACGCCGGAATACCCCTCTCCCGGTCCTTCAACAAGTTTCCCAAGCCATCACTATTATCAGGGAAGAGAGGCTTATGATTCCCAAGCTCCACCACCCACTCAAAACCCTCCTCCACCAAATGTTCCCGTCTTTGTGGCACCTCCCCCAGCCCCATTGCACAGATCATCTAGTGAGCCACTGTTTCAGGCTCACGATACACAATACTACCCCCTGAACTCACATTCAAAGCACCCGAGCCACATACCTATAATCCCCACTTTGAGGTCCCGGCGGAGATTGAAAAGCCGGCTAAGAGCCCAGAGCAGGACGAGGTGATGCGGAAATTTAAAAGCCTGGAGCAATCCTTCAGGAACATACACGAGTTAGGTAACCAAGTCAGCGTGGCTTACAAGGATCTATGCCCTTTCCCTGACGTTCAATTACCAGCAGGGTTCAAAATGCCCAAGTTCGATTTATACGAAGGGCATGGTGATCCTATGGCACATCTACGAGGTTTTTGTAGCAAAATGAGGGGAGCAGGGGGCAAAGATGAGCTATTAATAGCTTACTTTGGCCAGAGTTTGAGCGGGTCGGCGTTAGAGTGGTATACAAGACAAGATCCGAGCAGGTGGTACACCTGGGATGACTTGGCACAGGCTTTCGCAGGACATTTCCAATACAACCTTGAGATAGTCCCAGACCGTCTCACATTGCTAAAGCTCGAGAAGAAACCCGGAGAGAGCTTCCGGGAATTTGGGTTCCGATGGAGAGAACAGGCAGCCAGAGTTGATCCCCCAATGAGAGAAGGAGAAATGGTGGATTACTTCTTACAAACTCTCGAGCCAACTTACTTTGGTCACTTGGTGACGTCAGTTGGCAAATCATTTAATGAAGTTGTGAAAATGGGAGGTATGATAGAAGAGGGACTTAAGTCCAATAAGATCCTGAGTTATTCGGCAATTAAGGCAACAACTCAGGCCATTCAGAGCGGCACGGGAGGTGCGCTAGGGAAGAAAAGGAGAGAGGAGGTCACGACATTAGAGGCCGACAATTGGTCCAGATCTAGAGGTCCTTCCCCTCATTACCAACCCATACCCCATCGTCTAAACTACCCACACATTCCAAATTACCCTCCACAACCCTACTACCAACCACAAGAACAACATTTCACCGTCCATCAAGCCCAGACATACACCCAACCTCCGGTTCGCCCACAATGGCGCGCGCCGGTTACCCACAATACATACCCACCTCCACATAACACATACCCACCACCACAAAACACCTATCCACCACCAAGAGCCTACAGGAACCCTCCAGGGATGGGTTTCAGGGGAAATCCGGCCGCCAGAAATGAAAGATTGCAGAGGCAAAGAACTTTTACTGAGTTGGGGGAAACTTATATTGCCTTGTTCCACAAATTGAGGCAGTTGGGTTTATTAAATCCTGTTGAGCCTAGATTACCAAATCCCTTACCCCAAAATATGGATCACTCGGTAAGATGTGAATATTGTTCGAGAGCTCCCGGACATGATACCGAGAAATGTTGGAGGCTGAAACATGCAATACAAGATCTTATTGATACCAACAAGATCGAGGTACAGGCACCGGAGGCACCCAACATTAACCAGAACCCATTGCCAAAGCACCCTGAAGCCCACATGATCGAGCTTGTGCACGAAGGAGGGGAGCCGAAGAAACCCCCACAGACAGTGATGATGATCCGTGTCACTCCAAAAGAAAAATCGATCAATGAGGAAGCAGGGGTACAGTTGAAGGGGGAAGATGTCAAGCCAGTGGTGATATTGGGGAAGAATCCATCTGCCGCTACAAGGAAACCAGAACCAGCCAAGTTGGTAATAACGGGAGCATCATCTGCACCCGTGGTTGTTGTGAAAGGGGTCTGCAGGGAACCGGTCATCATAAAACCAGTAGTCCAAACACCAATAATTGATAGCAAGGCTGTGCCTTGGAAGTATGAGAAGGCAGTGGTGATGTACAAGGGACAACAAGTGGAGGAGAATAGTTGTGAGGCGCAAGGACTGACTCGATCAGGACGGTGTTTTGCTCCGGCGGAGTTGAGAAGACCCAATCCAGCTGCAATAAAGAAACCTGTGTCAGAAGAAGAAGCTGAGGATTTCTTAAAGAAGATGAAAGTGCAGGATTACTCCGTGGTCGAACAGTTGAAGAAAACACCGGCCCAAATCTCACTGCTATCATTATTAATCCATTCAGATGAACATCGTCGGGCCCTGATGAAGATACTAAATGAAGCTCATGTGCCCAATGAGATTTCTGTAAATCACCTGGAAACGATTGCCAACAAAATTTTTGAGGTGAACAGGGTAACATTTTCAGATGATGATCTTCTAGTGGAGGGCACGGAGCATAATAAAGCTCTCTACCTAACTGTCAAATGTGAAGATTCGGCAGTTACTCGGGCATTAGTGGATAACGGCTCAAGTGCCAATATTTGTCCATTATCCACCCTGAACCAATTGAAGATCGACCACGGAAGAATCCACAAGAATAGCATTTGCGTCCGAGGATTTGACGGAAATGGAACAGCCACCGTGGGGGATATTGTACTTGAGTTGACCATCGGTCCAGTCCAGTTTACCATGGAATTCCAGGTATTAGATGCTACGGTATCTTATAACTTTCTGTTGGGACGACCGTGGATCCATGCAGCCAAAGCAGTGCCATCCACCTTGCATCAGATGGTCAAGTTCGAGTGGGATAGACAAGAGGTCGTGTTGCACGGCGAGGACACTGCGTGCACCGTAAGAGGCGCCATTGTACCCTTCATAGAGACCAATGATGACAAAGGTCCCTGGGTCTACCAGATTTTTGATGCAGTGTCGGCAAACAAGACCCCCGAGGGTGAAATCATTCAGCATCCTAGGATAGCTTCCGCAACGGTTATGATGGTTTTAGAAATGCTGGGTAATGGGTTTATGCCAGGAAAAGGCTTGGGAGCTGAACTTCAGGGAATTGTTCAACCTGTTTCTTTGCCCAAGAATTTGGAGACCTTTGGGTTGGGGTTCAAACCGACTGCGGCAGATGTAAAACGAGCTCGGAAAATGAAGAAGAAAGTTTGGTTTCTTCCCAAACCTGTGCCACGTCTCTCAAGATCTTTTGTTAGAGCAAGCGCCAAGGGGTCACCAGTCCCGAAAGTTCTCGGGCCATTGATTGGGATTGACGGGGATCTGAATCAGAGCTTCGAAAGATTGTTCACTAATGTCAATATGGTAGAAGTCGGAGAGGGTTCCAGCGGAACAAACATACAGTTTATGGGGCCTGAGGCCAAAACCAACAATTGGATGGTTACTCCTCTTCCTACTCGGGGAGAGTCCTGGTAGTAGGCTTTGATTTTTGCTTTCTTATTTTTCGGATTATTCAGGGTGTAATCCAAATCTTATTTTATCTTGTAAAAGTGTGAACCCTGTTATCCCGCATTTTAATAAAATTCTTTTCTTGTCTCATTTTAATTTTGTTTTATTCTTTTCTCTTTCTGAACAGTTCTCTTTTTACTGGTTCTAATGACATGGCATGCACGACGGATCTTCGACCTAGTCTAATAAATCAATCTGACTCTGATTTAATGATACAAGAGATCGATTATGAGTCTGAATATGATGAGGATAAAGCCTTCGAAGAAATAAACCGAGAACTATGCCAATTTGAAGAGAAACCCAAGCCTAATCTGAATGACATCGAGGCTGTAAATCTAGGGGATGCAGATAATGTACGAGAAACCAAAATCAGCATCCACATTGAGCCTGGCATCATGGAAGAATTAATCAAAGCACTCATTGAGTTTAAAGATATTTTTGCATGGTCATATGACGACATGCCGGGTTTAAGCACCAAGCTAGTGGTTCACAAATTGCCCATTGACCCGGCATGTCTTCCCGTCAAGCAGAAACTGAGGAAGTTCAAGACAGATATGAGTGTGAAGATTAAAGAAGAAGTAACCAAGCAGCTGCAAGCAAAGGTTATTCGGGTCTCTCGATATCCTGATTGGTTGGCTAATGTAGTGCCAGTACCAAAGAAAGATGGGAAGATCAGGGTATGCGTCGACTACCGTAATCTGAACAGGGCAAGCCCAAAGGATAACTTTCCATTGCCCAATATCCATATCTTGATCGACAATTGCGCCGGGCGAGAAATCGGCTCCTTTGTGGATTGCTACGCTGGGTATCATCAGATTTTGATGGATGAAGAAGATGCAGAGAAAACAGCTTTCATTACGCCATGGGGGACTTATTGTTATCGGGTAATGCCATTCGGTTTGAAGAACGCTGGGGCAACGTACATGAGAGCAATGACTACTGTGTTCCATGATATGATACACAAAGAGATCGAAGTGTACGTAGATGATGTGATCATCAAATCCAAGCGTCAGGAAGACCACGTAGCAAACCTTAGGAAGTTTTTCCAAAGACTTCGGAGGTACGACATTAAGCTCAACCCAGCCAAATGTGCATTTGGTGTTCCATCTGGAAAGCTGTTAGGATTTATCGTCAGTCGGCGAGGCATTGAGTTGGATCCGTCAAAGATCAAATCCATCCAGGAATTGCCGCCACCAAGGAACAAAACAGAAGTAATGAGTCTGTTGGGAAGATTGAACTATATTAGCAGATTCATCGCTCAGCTCACAACAACTTGTGAACCCATCTTTCGATTGCTGAGGAAAGATGCCGCGATATAATGGACGGTAGAATGTCAGGAGGCATTTGACCAGATCAAAGGTTATTTATCCAATCCACCTGTATTGGTTCCACCTGAGTCGGGGAGGCCATTAATCCTTTATCTAACGGTTCTGGATCATTCGTTTGGTTGCGTGTTGGGTCAACACGACATCACAGGAAGAAAAGAGCAAGCCATCTATTATCTCAGCAAGAAGTTTACAGTCTATGAGAATAAGTACACTCAACTTGAGAAGACATGTTGTGCTCTAACTTGGGTAGCACAGAAGTTTAAGCATTATCTGTCGTCATATACTACATACCTTATTTCACGTCTGGATCCATTAAAGTATATTTTCCAGAAGCCTATGCCCACAGGAAGATTGGCAAAATGGCAGATATTACTCACAGAGTTCGACATTGTCTATGTGACGAGGACGGCCATGAAAGCCCAAGCATTGGCCGATCACTTGGCTGAGAATCCTATTGATGAAGAATATGAGCCTTTGAGGACGTATTTTCCAGATGAAGAAGTGATACATATAGAGGAGTTAGAACTGAATGAGGAACCAGGGTGGAAGCTTTTCTTTGACGGGGCTGCTAATGCAAAAGGAGTTGGAGTAGGAGCAGTACTTATTTCAGAAACAGGACATCACTATCCTGTTACAGCTCAGCTACGTTTCTATTGTACCAACAACATGGCTGAATATGAGGCATGTATTTTGGGCCTACGATTGGCTGCAGACATGGATGTTCAGGACGTCTTGGTCTTGGGAGACTCGGACCTCCTAGTACATCAGATCCAGGGTGAATGGGAAACACGGGATTTGAAGCTTATACCATATCGACAATGTTTGCACGATTTGAGCAAGCGATTTCGATCAGTGGAGTTCAGACACATCCCGAGAGTTCACAATGAGGTTGCCGATGCTTTGGCCACTTTAGCATCGATGTTGCACCATCCAGACAAAATCCATGTTGACCCATTGTATATTCAGGTTCGTAATCAGCATGCCTACTGCAACATAATAGAAGAAGAAATGGATGGCGAGCCATGGTTTTATGATATCAAGGAATACCTCAGGATGGGAATATACCCGGAGCAGGCAACCGGAGATCAAAAGAGAGCCATTCGACGACTGGCAAATGGATTTTTCCTCAGTGGAGGAATGTTGTACAAAAGAACCCCAGATCTGGGATTGCTGAGATGTATTGATGCAGGTCAAGCCACGATAGTGATGACAGAGGTACATGCTGGAGTCTGTGGGCCCCATATGAGCGGATATGTGTTGGCAAAGAAGATTCTGCGAGCGGGATATTATTGGCTCACTATGGAGCATGATTGTATCAGTTTCGTACGAAAATGCCATCAGTGTCAGATACATGGAGATCTGATTCATTCTCCACCAACGGAATTGCACACAATGTCCGCACCATGGCCATTTGTAGCATGGGGCATGGATGTCATTGGGCCTATCGAGCCGGCAGCTTCGAACGGTCACAGGTTCATTCTGGTAGCCATCGATTATTTCACTAAGTGGGTTGAAGCCAAAACTTTCAAGTCTGTAACCAAGAAGGCAGTGGTGGATTTCGTCCATTCCCATATCATTTGTAGATTTGGGATCCCAAAAATAATAATCACGGACAATGGTGCTAATCTTAACAGCAACTTGATGAGAGAAGTATGTGAACAGTTTAAGATTACACACCGTAATTCCACCCCGTATCGGCCCAAGGCGAATGGAGCAGTTGAGGCAGCCAACAAAAATATAAAGAAGGTATTGAGGAAAATGATTGAAGGATCCAGACAATGGCATGAAAAGCTACCATTTGCGTTGTTAGGATACCGCACTACTGTTCGTACTTCAATAGGTGCGACTCCTTATTTGTTGGTATACGGAACCGAAGCAGTAATACCAGTGGAAGTTGAAATTCCTTCCCTTCGAATTATCGCTGAGGCCGGGATTGACGATGATGAATGGGTCAAAACCCGACTAGAGCAGCTGAGTTTAATGGATGAAAAAAGATTGGCAGCAGTATGTCATGGCCAGTTGTATCAAAAGAGAATGGCAAGAGCATACAATAAGAAGGAGCGCCCCAGAAAATTTGAAGTAGGGCAACAAGTATTGAAACAGATCCTCCCACATCAGATTGAGGCAAAAGGCAAGTTCACCCCGAATTGGCAAGGGCCGTATATTGTGACCAGAGTATTATCCAATGGCGCTTTACGTCTGACGGATGTTGAAGGAAGATGCGTCGACATGGCTATCAATTCTGATGCAGTCAAAAGATATTATGTGTAATTTCTTTTGTTGTTTATTTGTTTGTTTGTACTTAGTGCTTATCGGATAATGAAATGATGGAGGCAATTCTTTCTTCTATCCAAACACTTTTAACCTTTGCTTTACCCCTTTGAGCCATACTTATATTTTTATACCCCTCTCTTGGAATCATTAATGAAAAATTTATGAAAAAAAAAAAAATTTTTTGAAGGTCGCAAGAAAACAAATGAGTTAGTGAACTACGTTCGACCTGATTCCTCAAAGAGGATACGTAGGCGCCTCACGGCTCGGTCATAAGGTAAAAAAAAAAAAGAAAAAAATAAATCAAAAGAAAAATCCCCAAGTAAGAAAACTGGGGCAGAAATTATGTTTCTAAATTTTGAAAAAAAAAGGAGTTTGATTCCAAGAGTTGTAATACTTTACCCATCAAAGTTATTTTGAATTTTATATCCTTTTCTTCTAAAACCTATATTGATATCCAAAAAAGACCTCCCGATCAGTATCCGAGAGGTGTTAAGATAGGCAAATGAAAACCAAGAATAAAACGTCGGTCCCTGACTAAATGAGGATCATGAATTGAAAGAATTTATAGCCAAAAGAATTCCCGGCAGAGATAAATCTTATCGGCAACACTCCAATCCCAAGCTAAAAAAATAAGATGAGAGAGTCTTATCGGCGAAAACCTTCACAGGCGCCATAAGGCGACGTAAGCTGAGAAATACAAAATGAGAGAGTCTTATCGGTGAAAACCTTCAAGGCACCATAAGGCGACGGGAGTTGTGAGAAATGAGAGAGCCTTGTTAGTGAAAACCCCGCGAAGGGCACTATGAGGCGACAAGATAGATTGACGGAAAAGATCCGCATTTTGCGAATAATTGGGCACCTATTTATCCCCAGCAAGTGAAGACATCAGAAAATTTGATCGACACAAATAGACTGGGTTGATTAATCCGGAATGCACAACATGATCGTTGGAATCGGTTATATCACCCAGATAAGTTCATTTTTTTCCCCATCATTTGTTCGTAAAGATTTTCTCATTTTTCTATCTTTTCATTTCTTTGTTTAAAAGAATTTTTCTAGAAATTTATGTTTTAAGGAAGGTCTTTCAGAGCTTACTACCAGTTGCCAAAATGGTACAACATAAAAAGTGAAAAGGGCAGGCAAGAGACAAGGCAATAAGGCAAAAGACGTTGGTTGCTAGGCCGAATAATACTGTCCTAAAATGGCAAGGAAAGTACGGGGAAGAGCCGGAAAAAAAACATGTTGAGGAAATTGTAAGCCAAGTTCCAAGACGATCCCCAGAGTACTCCGACCGAATATCGACCAAGCTACGAGGTGGTCGGACAACACAGAAGGGGAAGGGAAGAAAGGAAAATTCATCTTCGGCGAAATAACCTCCAGAAATTTTTGAGATACAAAATGGTGAAGGGATAAATGGAAAAACCATCCCCAGCAGAATGTTATCCCCAGCAAATAACATCATCCCCAACAAGTTTTGAGAACGCCGAACAAGAATAAGGGAAAGGGAACAATCATCCCCATTAGGAGTGACATGACCACTCGCCATATTTCAAAAAAAAAAAAAAAAAACTAACTAAAAAATTTCTTTGATTTGAACAGGAAAATAAAGTGTCGATGATGGCCTAAAGATACGCCATAAGAAAGATCGCCAGAATTGGGGCAGAAAATTTTCTGCCACAAGTGGAAATTTTCTCGGAGAATCGAGGAAACAAATTCAAATTATTCTTTACCAACTAGGTCACCCACCAGTAAAATGCGGGAATACATTTCAGTTCTAGGTCACCCACCAGTATAATGCATGTATGCATTTATGTTTTCATTTCATGCTCTAGGTCGCCCACCAGTATAATGCGGGTATGCATTTATGTTTTCATTTCATGCTCTAGGTCACCCACCAGTAAAATGCGGGAATACATTTAAGTTCTAGGTCGCCCACCAGTAAAATGCGGGAATACATTTAAGTTCTAGGTCGCCCACCAGTAAAATGCGGGAATACATTTAAGTTCTAGGTCGCCCACCAGTAAAATGCGGGAATACATTTAAGTTCTAGGTCGCCCACCAGTAAAATGCGGGAATACATTTAAGTTCTAGGTCGCCCACCAGTAAAATGCGGGAATACTTTTAAGTTCTAGGTCGCCCACCAGTATAATGCGGGAATACATTTAAGTTCTAGGTCGCCCACCAGTAAAATGCGGGAATACATTTAAGTTCTAGGTCGCCCACCAGTAAAATGCGGGAATACATTTAAGTTCTAGGTCGCCCACCAGTAAAATGCAGGAATACATTTAAGTTCTAGGTCGCCCACCAGTAAAATGCGGGAATACTTTTAAGTTCTAGGTCGCCCACCAGTATAATGCGGGAATACATTTCAGTTCTAGGTCGCCCACCAGTAAAATGCGGGAATACATTTCAGTTCTAGGTCGCCCACCAGTAAAATGCGGGAATACATTTCAGTTCTAGGTCGCCCACCAGTAAAATGCGGGAATACATTTCAGTTCTAGGTCGCCCACCAGTAAAATGCGGGAATACATTTCAGTTCTAGGTCGCCCACCAGTAAAATGCGGGAATACATTTCAGTTCTAGGTCGCCCACCAGTAGAATGCGGGAATACTTTTAAGTTCTAGGTCGCCCACCAGTATAATGCGGGAATACATTTCAGTTCTAGGTCGCCCACCAGTAAAATGAGGGAATACTTTCTGTTCTAGGTCGCCCACCAGTAAAATGCGGGAATACATTTCAGTTCTAGGTCGTCCACCAGTATAATGCGGGCATACATTTCATAATTTTGCATTGAAGCAACTTTTTAGTCTTGTATTACAGAGTTTGGAATCAGTAACCCCACCAGAAGGCGGAAGGTTACAACAGGAATCCCCAGCAGTAAACAATAAAATCCCCAGCACCGGGAAGCAGAAGGTTGCAACAAGAGGTCCCAGCATAAACTCAAGTCCATGTGTCAAAAGGAAGAAAAGCATCGGAAGAAAAGCACCGAAAGAAATGCAAGCAGACAAGGAAGCAAGGCAACAAAAACAAATTGTACTCTAGCCTAGCTTCTTGTTTTTTTAAGCACGGTGTAACAAGGAGATCGGTAAGCAATAATAATAGCATGCAACAACAGTAACATTGCAGTCCAACGGTAGTCCCAGCTACCAAAATTTCTCGAACTACATTGACCTGATTCCTGTTTAGCCCAGGATATGTAGGAAACCTTTGAAGCAAAGGTTCGGTCAAATCTTTTTCAAAAATGCTTCAACGGAGTACTCGGATGGGCAAAAATCGCTCGCTTTATCTTTGCACGAAAACCCTTCGTGTCTTCGGGCAAAGAGGGGCAGCTGTAAGCACGTGATTTTTGCCCTATATGAGAATTACTCCCAAAAAATTCAAAAATAAAATAATTTTTCTTGGTGTGCCATTTTTGTGATATTTTGTGACATTTTGAATAATTATTTGTATTTGTTTGTGCATGTTTATTTGCTAAATTAATAAAAAATACAAAAATATGTCGCCTTTCGCATGTAGGATTTAATTCTACAATTGTTAGTAATTAAATTTGTTTTACAAAAAAATAAAAATTACAAAAATAGGCATCGTTTGCATTTTTAGCATTTAATGTCCAAATATACAATTTTATGCTTAATTATTACTTAATTGTGCGTTAATTGTTATTGGGAGTTAATTTGCTCTTTTATAACTTAATTTAGTTCTTAATAATAGTTCAAGTATTTTTATAATTTAGTTTTAGAAAAATAAAAGAAGAAATGAGAGCGAAAATATAAAGAAAGTCAGAATTAGGCCTCTTCTTCAACTTCAAGCCATAGGCCCAAAAAATGGCCCAATCTTCCCTACGACCCAGTCCATTTCGAACTGGGTCGACCCAGTCCATAACCCAAAATACCCAAACCCTTTTTGTCTTACATTTTACAAAACAAAAAACAAAACAAAAAAAGAAAGAAAGAAGGGAAAACCCTAAAGAGCTAACCAACCCGCCCCCCCCCTTTCTATCTTTCTTCTTCTTCTTCCTCAAGAAAGACCCCTCCCATGGCATCATCCAGACCTTCGACCAAACAGTCCCCTCCCTCGTCGTCGTTGTCCGTCATCAACACCACCTTAAACAAACAACCATGGACGCCTGAACCGCCGGACCCCCCCCCCCCCCGTCGCTGCCCTCGTCGTCCAGCTCAGTCCGCCATGGATGAGCGTCGACCAGCTGCTTCCATCGAGCAGCTTGAGGCCAAAACAAGCCTCAGCTGCTGTTGTTCTTCTTCGTCTTCTTCAGCTTGAGCTTCGCCATGGAATCCATCTCCGAGCTGCTGCTTTTGCTTCACGTCAATGGCGTCCAAACGTCGACCAGCGGCTTCCCTTTCCACCTTCTTCTTCACTTCCAGCTGCCTCCGTTCATCACTGTCCATCGCCTTCTGTTGCGTCGACCAGCTGCTTCCATGGCCAGGTTTATCGTCCAGTTCGAAGCCCCCCAGCTGCCATGTCTTTGTTGTTCGTCGACCTTCCATATGGGTCTGTTTTGAAACCTCGTTTGTTGTTGTTGTTTCAGTTACTTCGTAGGTTCATGTTCGTCGTCGTCTGCTCGTGTTAGTCATCGTTGGTTCGAGCTTTGGTCGAGGCTCGTCAAGATTCGTTGTTTGTTTGGTCGTTGTTTGTCGTTTCAATCCGGTTAGTAGTTTTTAAATTTTATTTCGTCCGTTTATTTTGTTTGATATTTTCCGGATCCAAAATCGTTAAAGAATATTTGATTCTTGTTTTGTTCGTTGTTTATTGTTGAAATCATTTTTTCTAGTTTGTTCATGTTCATGTGCTTTGTTAAAATTAATTTTCAGATTTCAAAATAGAAGTTTAATTAGTTGTTTTCATATTCATTTCATGTGTATTATTGTTTAAGTGAATATTTGTTAGTTTGTTGTTTGTTAGATTCAAATTGAAATTTAATTAACTATTTCTTCAATTTGTTTCATGTGTTTATGTATTGTTAGAAATTGTTAGTATTGTTAAGTTCAAGTTTAAGTTCATAATTGTTTCTTCGTAGATCTTGTTATTTGTTTAAAGAATTTAGTTGTGTTAAAGGAATATATTGATTTAATCGTTTAATCCGTCATGTTTGTTGTGTTAAATAGATTCATTCATGTTCATACTTTGTTTGGATGATCTTGAATCCGAATTTTGTATAGTTTGATTTCTTGTTTATCATTTGTGATTGTTTCTTGAATTGGTCTCATAATCTTGTTTAAAGTTTAATATAAGAATTGTTTGTTGTAATGTTGTTAGAGTTGATTTTAAGTTCAATATTATTGAATTTAAGAATCTAAATATACTTGTTTGATTATTGTTGTTGTTTAAATCCGAAAAATAGGTTTGTTGTTGCTAAAAATATTGTTCAATCAAATTTTAGTTGTTCTTGGTTGTTCAATTTGTGTTCAAGTGATTTGTTGTTGAAATGTTGTTAAAATCATGTTCATGTGATATTGTTGTTATGATGTTCATCCGTGTTCATATTGTTGTTTGAACATTGTTAGAAATTGATCATATTGTCTATATTTTGGTTAAGTTTGATTAGTTGATGTGTTATAGCTGATGGGTAGTTTGGTAAATTTGTAATACGTTCAGGGGTAGTTTGGTAATTTCAGTAAGGTCGGAAGGGGTAGTTTAGGAATTGTACATTTTGAAATTGTTTATTTGAAGCATGGGGGACAAAATGAAATGGGGTGGGTTGTGATATGATTATTTAATATAAAGGGGGGACAAGATTTAAATTAAAGGGGAATCTTGCATTATTTTAAATAAAGCATGGGGGACAAAATATAATGGGGTGGTGTGATATGTTTATTTAATGTAATGGGGATGAGTGGGAAGATAATGGGTTTGGTAGAGAAAGAGATTGATTTTAATTGATTAAAGGGTGTGGATTATATATAGAGGTCTGAAAAATGATAGAAGGGGAGAAATACAGACAGAAAAAAAAAGAGATTGAAAAAAAGCTGAACATTTATTCCGAAAAAAAAAAATTGAAACTCTCAAGAAAAGAAAAACATACAAAGAAAAAAAATTGAAAATTAGAAGAGAAAGTAGTACACACCTGATAAATATTCTGGTATACAGGTGTAGAAATTAAGGGTTGAAGATTAACTAGCCTTTCAAAAATCTGAAAATTTTCCTTGGTTTCTGTCCATTATTTTCGGCATTCCTGGATTTTATTTTGAATTTTTCAAAGCTGTCACTAGGATTTTCGTTGACTGGTTATTGCTGGTTATTGTTTTTGTTGCTGTGTTACGTATTACGTTGCTGACTTTCTTCTTCTTATATTGACAATATCAGGTACACAACTGTAATTTTGGCATTTTATAAGCTGAAATGAAGAATGGAGTGTTAAATTTTTAATTTAGTTTAATTTAATTTTTGTATTGTATTTAGGTTATTCATGTATTATTATTCTGTAAATCACTGTCATCGGCATAACTAGGCATAGTATAGCGACATATTAAATAACGCCTTTACCAGATTATTAGGAAATATATTTAAGCCTGATTATTAATTAAAACTGTTTAATAAAAAAATAGAAGAAATAACGTAAAAATGGCGTTATTGAATCAGTTTGGCAAAAATTAACTAAGTTCCTTATTCATAAGGTTTTTTCGTCAACGATAAGTTAATCCGAATCATGTAGTCAATTTCAGTTATAACATGAATTAGTCTGCGAACAAGTATTAGGACATGATGAATTAAAACAAAGTTAGTTAATGTTAAATTGTTTAAATTTTTAGAAATATGATTTAGTACTCAAGTTTTTATTTTTATTTCTTTCAATTTTCAGTATTTGTAAATAATTAGTTTCAATAAGCTTAAGTCTTACTAACAATTTGAATTTTAATCCAACTATGGAATAATTAATTATTTTTATTTTTATTTTTTTTACTTTTCGATAATTCCATGTTGTATTTACGATTATAATTTTATTACTTTCTGTTAATATTTGTTTTTCTCTTCTATTTAATATGTCATTTTCAAAAATGTAGATATTGATTTTATATTTATAAAAAAAAATTTAGTAATAATAAAAAGGTAGTCATTAAAGGATATTCTTAAAAGGATTTCGCTAAAAATAAATAGATGTAAATAATACAAATTTACAGGATTCTCCAATCTCATTTATTCATTTATTATTTAAAAAAAATTACTTAGAATTTGGGATGGATTGTTTAGTGAATTTCACTTCCTTCCCCAAAGATAATGACGCGTTAGACTCTTTAGGCGCGATTTAATTAATTTTACCTTCTTAAAATCGGATGCGCATTTCATGCGACCCTAATCTAAATCCTAAAACATCAAATAAAATATGTTTCGTATTGTGGATGCATTTCATGTGACACAATCCAAAGATATGTTTTAAGCGATGTTCACATTCCTATAAAATAATAATTATAATAATAAAGCGGTAAAAGATAAAATTTGCACATGGTTCATAATTGTATTAAAAATCAGATAAATAAGCCGAATATAACAGTTGAGCGATCGTGCTAGAACCACGGAACTCGGGAATGCCTAACACCTTCTCCAGGGTTAACAGAATTCCTTATCCGGATTTCTGGTACGCAAACTGTAATATAGAGTCATTCTTTTCCTCGATTCGGGATTAAAATTGGTGACTTGGGACACCCTAAATCTCCCAAGTGGCGACTCTGAAATAATTAAACCAATCCCGTTTCGACTGTCCTTTAATTGGAAAAAACTCCCTACGCACCTCGCGGTGCCGGAAAAAGGAGGTGTGACATCGTCCAGGCGCGTAAAAGCCCCCGAGCCTGCCTTACAAGACCCAGGGCCGTGTCACAAATCTAAAGATTCTTGCCAACTCTAAAAACAGAAGCACCCGGCCGAATTCTGGACAAAAAAAGGGAGTAGAAGAAACAAAGCCACATGGTTTACTTTATACATATGCTAGTACGAAAGTACTATATACAAACAGGAAAATCAATAGGATCCTAATCTATTATCAAGCCTATATTCTCAATAGCTCCCCAAGGGTTGCACCTTTATTAGTACGAGTCCCCCGAAGGGCCCTTCTCAATGGCATCTTCTCTCTCCGGGAATCCACCCTCATTTTCAGCACCACTCGAGCTTCTATCCGACATACCTCTAACAGTCTGCTTTTGGGAAACCGGCCAGGCACGATCTGCAGCTCAAGGTAAATTCGGGCTAGCCCCCTCAGATGCCTTCTCAACGCAAGCATTTACGACAATAGCTTCCTCCCCGTGCGAGGATATAAGCGCCTCAACTTCGGCTTTGATCCGAGATAGTGCAACCACCAGTTCGGAATGGAGACCTATGTATTTGTCATTATCCCCCTTCGCATCCCGGAGCTAACACTCGACTAAGGTTACCTTCCGCTGGAGGGTGTCCCTCTCGGAAGTCATTTCATTTATATACCGACTGAGCTCGGAAATTTCAGCATTTCTCGCCGAAGCTCCCCTCCCAACTGGGCGTTTTCCTCCTCAAACTGCACAAATCAGGTTCGAGATGTCAAAAGTAATAGAATCTCACAAAGATTAAAATAATAGTAAACGAGGATGAGTTACCTGCTCGGTAAGATAGGCTTTCTCATGCTCGTGATGGTTCACCTCATCCTAGTACTGGGTGAGAGCCTGGCTGTAAAACACTTTAGCCTGAAGCCACATAAAAAGGACAAGTTAGAAAAACAAAGATCGGAGCAGCCCAGGGCGGCGGACGAGGTTAGCAAAAATTACCCGCTCGCAAAGTCTGCCCATCTCATCAAAAACAAATGAAGCATCAACCTGGGACCTCCCTCGAGAACGCTCGGCGACCTCTCGAGAACGCTCGGCGACCTCTCGAGAACGTCTCTGCCTTTGACTAGTGCCCTTGCTTCAGAAGGCTCTTCACATGGGGCATCTTGCACTCCATGCATCAGTAGGATCACTCCTTGAGGGGAATCAACAATGATCACAAGGGTAACAAGATCAGTCAAAGCCTCCACCCCTTGTTCACCCTGGACCCCAAAGTCGGGCCCTTCCGAACTGCCCGCCAAGGGCGCCTCAACTCGGGGAGAATTCTTGCCACCAGACAACTCAGGGGTAGTGCTCCATACTCCATCCGTTGCCTCCCCATAGCAAAAATGGGCCACAACAACATCAGGCTCCTCGGAAGCCTCCATCCCCACAGCCTTAGGATCGGCCGAGTCTATATGCTCCTCGGGGCCGTTAGGAAGCTGCTTTCCCCCTCACCTTTAGCTCGAGGGTTTCCTGCCGTCTCCGAGGTCAGAGCTGCTAGGTCAACCTTGGAATCTTTCGCCTTAACCCACTTGAACTCTGGAGGCCCGACCGGCAGACCGCCGACTTCTCTTCTTCTCGCCAGGCACTAGAGCGTCCCCTTCAACGGGTGGTGCCTTCTTCATCAAAGGTACTTCCCCTAGACCTACACAAATGCAGAAGTTAAACAAAAATAATGAAGAATGCTACTAATAGCGATTTGGGTCAAAGTATGCGGATGCAACAAGGTTCGAAGCTTACCATGATCTTTGCCTTCCTACCGAGCTCGGGATAAATCTCACCACGCTCGTTCGACATATAGGCAAATCGAGTATAAGCGGCCGACCCAGTCCTGGAGGTCCAAAACCGCACCAGGGTAGGTTGTTACGGCTAAAAAAGCAAGAAAAATAGAGTTAGATGCTTGAAGAAATAAAAAAGCGAACGAAGACCCTATCGTGCCTCCTTTTTCTAGAGCGAAATGGGGTTTATGACATTTGGAGGGACAATCCATTCCTTTTGGGAATTGGGTTTGCGTTTGAAGAGTCGCCACCTAATGATTAGGGTGCATTAGGACACCAAAAAAGTTTGATTTTGAATAACCAGAGATTAGGCTAAGGGCTTGAAATTATTCCAAGGGGAAGGTGTTAGGCACCCCTCAGAATCCACTAGTGTGGTTCCAGGCCAGACAATTATTGTGAATTTGGGGTGCAATTAACATATAGACAAATATGGCACAAATAAGAGGGGGTTTCATATAATGGTTTGCAAATAAACAAAGTCTGGAAGAGCAAAGAAAGTTGATTCTTAACGAAGGAGATGAAATGATAAAAGGAATAAAGAAATAAGGGAAAGGGGTCCTAGGTTTATTATTAATATAGATCACCCCACACAATGTCGGGTAATAACTCCTTAATGAGGGGCTATACGTGACATTATCGCGTGGTCATCATATCCATATCTACCCTTCCTACCCCGTTAAGGTATTTACAATGCGGATTGGTCTCGTTTACTTATTGCATGCTATTACCCGTCCCAATCCTATCAGTCCCGGAGGCATTTAGGACTACCTATCCTAAAAGGGAGGGATATTAGGCTTATTTGTAGTTTCAAAGGAAAAAACTCTAAGGCGACATACAAAACACGTATTGAAAATTGGGGAAAGCATATAACAAGCAGAGGCTCAGATATACCTCCTTGATCAAAGAAACACGTAATTAGCATGACTTACACATACTGTTTAGGTCTGATTTAAAAGGTATTAAAGACGAGTGAGAGGAAATTGTTGAGACAGTTTCAGCTTATCACATAACTAAGATAAGAAGTCTGAATCAGGTCTGCCTGCTGGTTGTAATTATTCACAGAAGTAGATTCAATTTATATTTATTACCCTAGGGCTTGCCTAAGTATTTCGACGGGGTCCTATAGGCATGATATCTATTGAACTCTGAAGGTGTTGAGCTAGTAAAACTTGGAATGAGTTATTTAAAGTCCTATATGCATACCTGTTAAACTAGATAAGTGAGGGACTCAGATTATTAAAGACAGACAGAATTTAAACGAATTGATTACAAGTTCTGCAAATGATGATATCCATTATTACTGATTTTAGATCTAACACTGAGTGAGGCGAATCCGATTTTTTTATTAGAATCTCCTATAGGAATGCTTTCTAGACGTTACTGATCTTAAACCTTTATAGACGGGGTACCTAAGTGCAGAACTGTTTGAAACCTATAGACATGGTATCTAAATTCAGAAGCGGTTTAAAACCTATAGACATGAGATCTAAATGCAGAAGCTGTTTAAAACCTATAGACATGTTATCTAAATGTAGAAGCTATTTAAAACCTATAGACATGGTATAGGCATGGCTTCTATATATGATCGAATATGCAGAATTAGAACAACCTATAGGCATGGTTTCTATATGTAATTGAATATGCAGAATTAGAACAACCTATATGCAATGGTTTCTATATGTAATTGAATATGAAGAATTCAGAATAACCATATAGGCATGATTTCTACCCTTTGCATGCAGAGTTACCCACCCCTTTTCACTATCCAGCCCCAAGTGTTTAATACAACTTACAAACCGGAATAGTAAATTACAACAGAAAATACAAATAAGAGTACAACTAAAGGCATCCTAATTTTGACTTCCTCACTGAGTTATGAGATGAGCCAACTCAAAGACCATTGATCCAAAGCCTTTCTCAACTTGAGTGTGTCAGTGTTCCCTAACACTACAACATTATGCATTTATAGCTACGAATTCTCAGCTACGAATATAAAATTTGTGGCTATTACGTAGTAATAGCCATAAAAATTAGAGTTTCGTGGCTATTCACAAATTGCTAAAATTTCTTAGCTACAAAAAATTAAATTGGCAAAGCTAATACCTCATTTTTGCTATAATTAATTTATGTCGTGGCAATAACAGCCTAAATAGCTACAAATTTATTGCTACACTAAAATTTTGTAGCTAATTATTAGTTTTTGCCACATATTTGAACTACTGTAGCAATAATAATCTTTTAGCCATGACAAATTATGTCAAATAAAATATTGAATATTTTTGCTTGAAGTTATAAAAAGCATGGCAATAGTGGGGTCAATAGCTACGATGGAATATCATGGCAAAATAATATAGCCACGAATTTATATAGCTACAATAAGTATTGTAGCTAATTCTAATTTTTTTCTATGCATTTGACATCACAGTAGCTATTGTAATATTCTAGCCACAATATATTTGTTTGCACATAGCTAAAAGAATAGTCTTGCTTCAATTTTCAAATCTCGCAGCAATTGTTGGGACATAATAGCTACATTTATTTGTCATAGTAGCTACATGTATTACAGATTCGTGTTGAAACCGTGATGTGCTAAATTTATATACAACATGGAATCTACATGGTCCAAAGATGCTGAAAACAATTCATACATAATTACAAAGGTGGCTTACTGTGGGAGTAAAACAATGCCACCATTGAAGAATTAACATCAATATATATAGTTGCTCATGCGTGCTATACATATTTTAATCTTAAACTAGTAATCTTTTAGTTGTGTTTCTACCAAAAAATCTGGTGTGTCGTGTTGCTCTTTTCCTTGGAAGAAATCTTAAAAAACCATGTCTTGGGTGCTCAAACTTGCGATGCGACACTCTTCTTATCTTACCTGTAATAGCTGGAAAAGAAAAGGCTAAGTGGCCTCAACCTTAAAGGAGTATCATAAGCCAACCACCTAAAGAGTACTCCCTTTAGCTTAGTGTGAGAAAAACATTATTTCAAGTAAGACAGAAAATTAGTTTTTACTTTTTCACAACATACAACTGGAATCTCCACACAAAATAATGTCCTTATAGTAGTTTGATAAATGCCAATAACCTACTACAAAAACTGTGTTTACATTAGGAATATAATAACACACATATTAGTAATCTTAAACTAATAATACACTACTCTAAAATCTGGAAAGTAAAAATGTCTGCTCTGGGTTTAAATTGGTGATTTTGGAATTCTGATTGAAACCACCCCAGAAAAGGAACTAGAGTTAACAGAAGCAATCCCATCACAATCTCATAACATACATCCCATATATTGCCTTTTTAGTCTCTTTATAAGGCAGAACATGAATTGAAAATTCGTACTAAATTTCAGTTGTCCATGCCTGGATTCTCATTAAACAAAGAAGCATAAAATTTAATATACTATAATTGGGACGACAAGCAACAAGCTCAGACCATTAACGACATTGCCATGAGCACGGCTAAAGCTCAAGTATTGAAATTCACAGCTGATCAAATAAGAAAAAGTATCAACATTAATTGAGTGTAACCAAATATGCATCTAAAACTTCTAAATATTTATAGTAACAAATCTTCATCATCGGTTTCAGGGTCTGATTCGATGTCTTCAATAATATTATCAGCTAAGGTAACATCAGTACTGATAACATCGAGATCATTTCTTCTCCAATTTATAAAGTCTTCATCTTCCTCAAATGTACATGAGAAATTTTGAGCATCTTGTTGAAAAGTTTCTTCACTGACAGCACCACCCGTAAAATAAGTAGAATGACCATTCAAGACAATGGACCAATTCGGATGAAGATTATCCTTGACATAAAAAACTTGTTCTACTTGAGATGCAAGTACAAATGGTTCATTTGTTGCTAGCTTTCGGTTAGTATTAACACTAACAACGCCATGTTTATCTATCTTCACTCCTTTCCCAATGTGATCAACATCCATCCAATCACATTTAAATAAAACAATTCGTTTGCCTTCGAGGTATTGAAGTTCTACTATTTCAGTCAGAACACCATAATAATCTATATTTTGACCATTCATTATTCCTCGTACTAAAACACCACTATTTTGTTTTACTCTATTTCCTTCCAATTGTTTAGTATGAAACCTAAAACCATTTATTTTCAAGGTCTTAAAACATATAAATGATCATTTAATTTAAAGATGACATTTTGGGTCATCACAATATGTTTCCTTTCATATAATTCAGATTTATCTTTTTGAATATTTAACCTCCTATAGAATTTATTCTTGAGTCCCAGCTTGGTTAATATCTTTCCACTCGTGTGATTTATATTTTTTTCGTCTTTGCTTGGTTTCTTTTACGTTATTGCAGAATAGCTGATGGATGTTTACTCTAGCCATCTTTTATTTTATTTTTTACTTTATCATCCTTTAAACAATAAAAATATTTAGAGAGTTTTGTTAGTATAATGGACGAGTAAAAGTGAACGAAGGAAGTATTAAATCTTTTTCTTATTAAACTAGCTAGGTAAGAAGTCCAAATATTTAGATATTTGAAATTGATTAATATTTTAACTTATGTGAATTGAACTAATTGAGAAATAAATCCGTTTTACAATACTTATAAAATCAATATGAGAAAGATTTTATAGGGTGCCTACAATTGATTTCTTATTGACTCGAAATATGGGACATACAATCACATATTAAGTTAAATCTAAATTAAAATAATTTCAACACAATAATTAAATATGCATTCTAATTTTATTATTCTAATCATACAAAAGAATTAACCCACGTTAAATTTAGCACCAAAATAATTTGATAGCCTCCAAAGTAAAAATGAAAGATTCCCTCCACATTTTTATCCATGTTAAATTTAGCACCAAAATAAATTGATAGCCTCCAAAGTAAAAACGAAAGATTCCCTCCACATTTTTCCCTCTAAATATTTTGTCCTAAATCAAAGCCTACTTTTCTATTAAAGAGATTAGGGAGAATAAGCTAAAATCACGTCACTTTTCTATTAGGGAGATTAGAGAGAAAAAAACCCTAAAGCACTAAACTCACAAAAGAAAACCAAGAACGGAGGGTTAGGATTTTTTTTTATTACTTATCTTGTCATCCCTAGAAGCAAAGGTTCTATTTTCTTTCTCTGTCTCAGTCCCACTTTCAACCTTTAAATTTCTATTATTTTGTCTGATTTTGTAGATTTTGACTACTTTTATTGTTCTTAAATTATCGGCATATATTACCTTTTGTTACTTTTTGGTTCAATTTTATTAAGAATTGAATTCCCGGTGATTGCTTTTTGTGAGACCTTAAAAATAAGAAACTTACATCTTTTTTTGTGTTACTTTCAAACTCATTGAAAAAGATGTGGTTATATGATGGGTACAGATATTTTTAAAAGTTCTAAACTTTGTTGCTACATATTATATTTTTTAATTGATTTATTTGATTTTTTAGTGTTATGATTTATCGGCATTCGTAGTTGACTTGCTTTGGTCAAATTTATTTTCTTTATAACTTTATCTAATTTGATAAAATTTACATTTCGAGGATTTATTCAATTGTTAAAGTTGGTACTTAGTACTTATAACAAAGATGATGATGATGATGTATTTTAGTGTCTTACAAATTCTTGTTTGTAATCAGACATGGGTAGGAATGATCTTTGGAAAAGAACTAATCGCATAACTGATAATCATGAGCCGGAAACTGTTATGAGTTCTAAGAAAGGATCTATTACTCAAAACTTGCTCACGCAACATGCAGAAGAACTTGTTTATCCAGGTAATTCCAATATGACTATTATGCAATATTGAATTTATTATTAAATCCTTTTTTAATTCGACAAATTTGTATCTTTGTTTAATCTTATCTAGCTAACTCATGTATCTTCAATAATTTTTTAGGAAGCATGGACATGATAAGGGAGAAAGAAATTAGCTATCATTATGGTGGCCATTTTATATTTTCCTCTACTAGAAAATATGTAGGTGGACATTTAAAGAAAACAAATATTGATGTTGATTTCATATCTTTCTTTGATTTGTTGGACGAGTTAAAAGAGCATTGTAATTTCAATATTTGTGAGGGAGACAAGTTCTTTTATTTAAGAGGTGATAAAATTATTAGTGATTATGATGGGCTAGTTGAATGTCATAACGATCAAGATATTAAGAACATGCTTGTCAGTTATAAAATGCATAAAGAAAGGCCCATTGAGATTTATACACTGCTGAAAAATGATATTTTTATGAGTACTTCTCTTGGAGAAAATAGTTCTAGGGGTAATGAGTCTGAAAAGGTGATGGAAGCAGAAGAACATGAATCAACAAATTCAACAGGTAATCATTATTTTTATTGATCTTAATCACATATATCGATATTTTTACTTGACGCTTATTTATTTAATCTTCTAGGTTCCAACGCTGTGAAAAGAAAAACTAGAGGTCCTACACGGTGTGTAGAAATAATTAATTTACAGGAGGGACAAAAACTATCAGTAGAATTTGATGAGGATCATCAAGCAATTGGTAAGAATGCAAGCAAATTAATTTGGTTTTTGGGCCAAACAGTTAGAAGCCGAACTTGTTGCCCTTTAAAGATAAATAGTTGGAAAGAGATTGAGCAAGATAAGATCAACCATATGTGGGACATCGTTTTGGTACGAAAAACTAACAAGCTAATAACTCTATAATATTTTATAATTTCTTATGGATTAACATTTACTAGAATATATGATCATAAACTATGATGGTATTTATTTCTTACAGGAGAAGTTTAATTTTGATGTGTCTGAGGGAAGAAAAAGCGCAATTCTTGGTAAAATGAGTGACCTCTATAGAGACTATAGGTACAAGTTGAAGAAGAAGTATTTTGATTCAAAAGCAGGTTACCAACTTCGCCTACGCAACAAGCCTAAACTTGTTGCCGCAGATGAATGGAAATATTTGGTCAATCTTTGGAGTGATGCCGACTTTCAGGTATTTAAATTGTAAATTAAATTTTTTATGCTTTTATTATTATTATTATTATTATTATAGTTTCATAGTTTGATGATCTCAAATAATTTATATAATTCTTCAGTTCGTCTCAAATTTTCTTTTTTATTCACTTTCGGACGAATATCATTTGGATATCCATTTTGAAAATACGAGAACTTCTTCTTCTTTTTTCAGATTGAAGGGCATATTAAGCTCTCTTTCCTCAATAACTAATTATTTTAATTTTTATTCAGAAGAAGAGTACGCAGAACAAGACAAATAGATCGAAACGTTCCTTGCAACCATCTATTGGGACCAAAAGTTATGCAAGACTAAGATACGAAATGGTATGAACACTATAATAATATTTTTAGAACGAATTTAGAAGAATTATATTCATATATTTTATTCTATTATTGATACCGATTATTTTTTTGCAGGAGCAAAAAAATGGAAAACCTCCTTCCCGTGTTGAAGTTTTTATGGAATCTCGCAAGAGAAAAAAAGGAAAACAAGTTGATGCTTTTCAACAAGATGTTATTGTAATGTTGATATATTCTCTTTTCTTTTTATCTCCTTTTTAAAGTATACATTGGTACACATATGTAATTGATTTGCATTATCTGATTGTAGGTTCAATTCGACCAATTTAAAAAGCAGCAAAAAGAAGGAGAAATTTCTTTAAATGATGATGATATCTTCAAAAAAGTTCTTGGGGCTGAAAAAAATGGATATCTTCGTGCATATGGACCCGGAAAAAATATCAGTGAATATTTTGGTGGTAGACCAACAAAAGTACAGCTTATAAAGCAACTAGAATTGACCAGAAAAGAAGCAAATGAGCGTGTGGAAGAAGTTAAAAGGGAAGCTAAGGAACAAATTAAAGAAATCAAGAAAGATATGAATGAACAACTAGCACAGATGAGTACACAATGGGAAGAAAAATTACGAATGATATTTGCAGCACAAGGTCTACAACAAAATGATGCAATCTAATGGTATGTAACTTAGACTTTTATTAATATCTTTTTATATTAATAAATTAGTATATATGCGATTCTTTAAGGTAGTATTCATATTAAAAATAAAATTTAATTGTTTTATATAAAAATGCTTCATTGTATCATTTAGTTATTTACTTTTTTTCTATTGTTATTGCAGCTTGTGGAGGACTTATAAAAGCATCAAGGTCACCAGGCACATGAATAATTAATGTTTTTCCTCTTGTCAAAGCTTATTGATATGTTTCAAACGGTGTTTTAATATTTGAATTGATATTGTTGAACCTTTGTTAAATCTTTTTACTAATAAATTGTATTTATTACGTAATTGAAGAAGATTTATGCTACATTTGCCTATATGTTTCATTGCCAAAATTTGATTGTATTCCTAAATAGGCTTTATATGAAATATTGTGGCTAATAATGGTTGTGGAAATTTTTTTAATTAGTTGCAATGAAATTTTTAAATTTGTAGCTACACACACATATATTTCCATATAATAAGAATATGGCTATACATTTTTTCATAGCAAATGAAGAAAATTTATTGCTACAATTTTATGCTTCATGGCAAAAGAAAATGGAATCTTAGCTATGGAATTTTGAATTCGTAGCTAAACATATACTCCTACAATTGCCACGCATCAAAAACATGACTATTTATTTTTACTTTCCGTAGCAAATGAATAAAATCTTTTGCTATAGTTCTATATATTTCATGGCTAAAAGTATGGAATTTTAGCTACAATATGAAAAGGTTTATGGCAAATGCTTCAATTCATAGCTAGGAATTTTTAAGTTGTAGCTAAAGATGAGTACTATTGCCACAAGACTAGGCTATAGAAATAGCCACAAAATTTGAGTTTGCATAGCAAATAAATTTAGTCTTTTTGCTACGATACAAAATTTCGTAGCCACAATATGAAGATTGCTACAAATTTTCTTTGTCGTGGCAAAGGAATAAAATCATTTGCTATAAGTATATTTTTCGTAGCAAAAAGCTTCTACAATCATAGCTACAACACACAAAATTTCTGTAGCAATAAGTATTATTCCTTAGCCACAGACCATGTAAAGTCTGTAGCTAACTTTTAGCTACGCTACATTTTGCTACGAATGCTACGGAAAAAAATATTGTGGCTAAAGTGTTTTGCCACGAAAATTTTCATATTTAGCTACAATATTTTTCATAGCTATAGATGTGTAATGTTGTAGTGTAAGAGCCTCCATGAGACTCCGGGCAGTGCTCACACCCAAATTGTATTATCATAATGGGGATAAATACAGTGTGGAAGGGCCAGCCCTCAAGTGTCCAAGTTCAGAAGGAGCTCAAGGGGTCCCAAAGAAAGGCTCACAAGAAGGGACATAACTTAAAGTCTAAGAGAGAGTGCAAGTGCATAAACAGAACTTTAAGAACTAGGGAAGTAAAGAAAAGGGAAAAGGGTACTGGAAATAGCTACAAAATTGATAACTTTGCACAAAAGGGGTCGGGGATTGGGAACTGATTGCAGAGAGCCCATGCTTGGCAAAGGTAAGCTTTGGTCATGCACAGCAATAGAGATGTCGGCATGCCTATAAGCGTACCAGAACATACAACATCAAAGAATCATAGGGGTTAGGATCCCAGGGAGATCAAGCTTGAGTCATGGATAGTAATATTCAATACTGTCATGCCTCAAGCAAATCATTGTATCAAACACATTGGGGCAGGGGTTGGGGTTCATAACAGGACATGCAGAAGGAAATTACAGCATGCTAAAGTAAGTTTTGAACCATACATAAGCAGTAGACAGACAAGAAGGTAAAAGTATTAAGTAAACACATTGTTGTGATTGCTGAAAATCTTAATCAGAACATACCAGTTTCAAAGAGGCAAAGTACAATAAAAGCAAGTAGCAGGACTTGAAAGCAGGCCACAATACAAGTAATAAGAGAGAATGCTTTATGAAGGTAAGTGTGAGTTCAAAAAACTAAGAGTGTCTGTGTTAATGAGAAAGCCAGGTATTTATAGTTTGAAAATAGGCAGAAAACAAGGTAAGAAAATAATTATAGAACCGTGTGCCAATTAAAATCAATTAGTATAAGCCTTCCTTTAAATAAAGAGTTAAAATCAAATGGTAACATGCAAGTGCTAAATAAGGAAAGAAATCACATAGGGCTGAATATGACCAATAAGGAAGTATTTCCAGCATAGTACAAGCACACAGTAGGTAATAGAGGCTAGATTCATCAGAGTCTAATCAAGGAAAGGTTTGTAAGAATCTAATATCAATGTAATCAAGGTAAGGGGATTAATCAAATTGAGTAGAAAAGGTAGGGGTCGAAAGTTCAAAGGAAAGTATTCAAGTAGGTCCAAGAAACAGGGAAATCAGTACAACAAGGAAAGAATCAATTACAATAATGCAATCAGAACTACACAAAGGGGTTTGAAATCAGTCCACAATTAAGGGTTATTTTGAGAGGAAAATTTAGCACATAAAAGAGTGCATAACATTAGGCATGCGAGGTTGAACTCTTGACAAAGAGAATAATCACATGACAGTCACATAGGTTAACAGAGAAATGGGAGAGTATCAGAAACATGCAAAACGGTCCAGTATAAAGACCTTTCTAAAAATACAGTCGAGTTTCAATGATAGCAGGAGATTAAAATCACATAAAGCAACAGAAGTTGAAACAAAGATTTCAAAACTCAGTCGAGCAGTAGATGAAACAACTTTAGAAACTCGAATAGGTCCAAAGAGATTAGGGTTTTGAAACCAAACAAGTTCAGAGACGAGGAACAAGCAAATCACATAGCAAATAGTCTCAAAACTTGAACGAACCCCCAAATTTTGGGGTTTTCACCATCAATCGAGTATAGAGATGAAAGACAAGAGAATCAGGCAAAAAAATATCAACAAAGAAAATAAAATCAGAAACCTTAAGAAAGAACCAAGACTTTTAACATAAAGAAACACAGTAGAAGAACACCATAAGAAACACAGTAGAAGAATCAGCATAAGAAACACAGTAGAAGAACACCATAAGAAATACGGTAGAAGAATCAGCATAAGAAACACAATAAAAGAACAACATAAGAAACACGATATAAGAATCAACATAAGAAACACAGTAGAAGGTCAACATAAGAAACACAGTAGAACACGTTAAAAATCAGAAAAGCTTTGAAATGACTTAACAAAAACCTAAATCGGAAAAGGTAAAGGTTTTGAAGATAAAGTTTTGAAAGAACTTTGAGAAAACGTTTAAAAGCTCAGAGAAAAAATAGATCTACAATGGATCTAAAAGAATTAGAGGAACCTCGAAGGTTAGGATTTCGGAAGAACGCAGATGGTGAGAAAGGCTTGGAAAGTCATTGATCTAAGCAGGAGAAGGCAAGATCAGGCTTGAATAGTCATGGCTAGCCGGAGCAAGGTCGAAGACAGCCATAGAACTCAAATGAAACAAAGTCTGGGCCAAGCTTCTTCAAGGTCTGACCTTGAAACCATAGGAATCAGGCATGTAGGAGTCATAAGAGGCCGGTACAGGCCTTTAATGGCTTTGGAAGCCATGGATTCAGGCGATTTTAGGGTGGAAACGGAGGGAGGCAACTATGATTTAAGAGGAGCTTGAGAGAGAACTGGGAGAAAAAGGAAATTCAAGGGCGGCTACAGATGGGAAATGATTAGGGTTAGGGGGTAATTGGGAATTAAAATGGAAAGAGTTAAACGATGGCCGTTGATCATTTTGATCAACGACCTGGATTGAAGGGGAATCCAGGCAGGTTATTTTAAAGGGTCGTGGTTCGGGTAGATTAGGATATGGGCTAGGTAATTGGGTTCTAGAATTGGGTCTAATTAGAGGTTCAAATCCAGCTAAAATTGAAATGCAAATGGGCTATCATTTAAATAGCCATTTTCCCTCATTTATTTTATAAAAATAGTAAAATAATTTTTGGAAATAAATTAAAGGTACTAAATGATTAATAATATATAATTATTAAATTAAAAATATTGGAGTCAATTTTATAACTATAAATACAATTAAATCTTAAAAGATGTTAATATTGCAATTTATGCAATTTAGCTTTAAAAATACCAAATAAATTTATAAAAATATGAAAAATTTATGCTAGCTATATTTTAATATAAATATAAGAATCCAATAAATGAATCACCCAAAATGATAGTTTTGGGGATAATTACTGGGTTTTGCTTGATAAAATAGGGTAGTAAATTGATTTAAAAATCTTTAAAAATTAAAAGAAAAATAATAAAACCTTCGGACATGCTTATATATTCATACATATATTATTTTGAGAGTATTTTTCATATTAAAAATATATAGGAAAAAATTGGGTATCAACAACTGCCCCTCTTTACCCGGGAAGGATGAAAGAGTTGTCGGGTAAAGATATGATGGCCAATTTTGACCGAGCGAAATGGTTCGAGGAGACTTAGGTCATAATATTGTTTCTGATCTGCATACATCTCCCTTGTTTCACAAGAATCAGGCCGTATGTAGTTCGGGATCCGTTGGTGGAATATGTCGATGGAGACTTTTCAAGAACGAACGTAATATTCAGATTGGGGTAAATGGTTTGAAACCTGACAGGGTTGCGGGAACTAGAGCGGGATCGCTCCTGACGAGATGATCATTGCTCGCTGGTTTACCTGCAAGTAAGCGATACAAGCATATATTGTGCGTAAATTTAAACATGATGTAAATTCTCGTTGGACCATGAAAGTTGTCTTTGGACGGTTAGGATGACGTCCTTAGACCATGACGTCCTGGGCCATGATGCGTATAATAAAGCATTCTTAGGCCATGAAATTATGCTCTCAGGCTATGAAAATGATGCCTCCAAACTATGATGCCTTTGAATAATGATATGCAAAAGATAAAAAGGGGTCTTCAGGCCATGAAATGGTGTTCTCGGGCTATGAGAATGGTGCCTCCGAACAATGATGCCTTCGGATAATTTGGCAATGTATCAGCCTATGAGATGCAGTTTCTGGGGATCTTTCAGCCTATGCAATGCAGTAGGTGGCGATCTTTCAGCCCATGCAAATGTAAATAAGGTGGCGATCTTTCAGCAGTGCACATGTAAATAAGGTGGCGATCTTTCAGCCGTGCAAGTGTAAATAAGGTGGCGGTCTTTCAACCATGCAAATATAAATAAGGGGGTGAACTTTCAGCCATGCAGATGTAAATAAGGTGGCGATCTTTCAGGCGACGCGAATGTAAATAAGGTGGCGATCTTTCAGTTGTGCAAGTGTAAATAAGGTAGCGGTCTTTCAGCCATGCAAATATAAATAAGGGGGCGAACTTTCAGCCATGCAGATGTAAATAAGGTGGTGATCTTTCAGCCGACGTGAATGTAAATAAGGTGGCGATCTTTCAGCCAATGCAAATGTAAATAAGGTGGCGATCTTTCAGTCGATGCGAATGTAAAAATGGTGGCGATCTTTCAGCCAATGTGAATGTAAATAAGGTGGCGATCTTTCAGCCAATGCAAATGGAGGTAGAGCTTAACCTCAGAAGGTAGAATGGTAGCCTTATGCAATGCAGAAAAGCAGATGGAGGTAGAGCTTAACCTCGGAAGGCAGAATGGTAGCCTTATACAATGCAAGAATGCAGATGGAGACAGAGCTTAGTCTCGGAAGGCAGAACATAGTAGCCTTATGCAATGTAAGAATGCTGATGGAGATAGAGCTTAGTCTCGGAAGGCAGAATGGTAGCCTTATTCAATGCAAGAAATGTGGATGGAGGTAGAGCTTAACCTCAGAAGGCAGAATAGTAGACTTATTCAAGAAGTAAAAGGGCAAATGATAATAGAATTTTCTTTCTTTCCACTATTTTCTTACTATCATTTCCCAAATCATTCCACCATATGTGGAGCTAGTGGCTGTGAGTAAGTGCAATGGTTCTGATAGTTGTATTTTTGAGCACTGTGAGTCTCGTGAGGGTATAGTATATTTGACAATTTGCAACTCAAGTGCCTGCATCTTAAGAAAAATCGTGAGTTTTATAAAGGGGGGAGGCTAGTTCGTATCCCCGCTGGCTCTGCTTGACCTGCTCGGCTTTGATCTGGTGATACTGTACGTGTCATTGGGATAGCATTGCTAAACAAGGCAATTTTGGCAATAAACATGCATGATTTAGTAAAGGCATACATAAATACATAATTAAGAATAATTCTCTTTAGATGAACCAATGACTGCGACGTGGTTCAAGACATTGCAACCCTTCTTGTTACGGAATTTTGAGGGTCCTCCTCAAAATTCTGCCCCAGTTTAATGGATTGATGCTTTCAACTGCTGCTAGCGATGATTGGCTAAAATTAACTTCTGAATTTTGAGGGTCCTCCTCAAAATTCTGCCCTAGTTTCCAATTGCGGGGGGGGGGGGGGGGGGGGGGGGGAAATAAAAGTTTTATTGAATTGTGACCGAACCCATAGGGCTTCCTACGTATCCCCTCTTAAATGGGAATCAAGTCAGGCGTAGTTCAAATTATATAATATGAGGAAACCATAAAGATTACACATAGTAATGCTTGACTACATCTGAATTGATCAGCTTCGGCCAGACTTCTCCATCCATTTCTGTGAGTATGAGGGCTCTCCTGTCAAAACCCAGTGAACCATGTATGGACCCTACCAGTTGGGATGGTTCATCTTGATGCGGAAAAATTTTCTTTAATACTAGTTGCCTCGGTGTAAACTGTCTCGGCTTGATCCTTTTGTTGAAGGCTTTGGACATTCTGTTATGATGAAGTTGACCATGGCAAACTGCATTCATTCTCTTTCCATCGATAAGAGCCAGTTTCTCATAACGACTCTTCACCCACTCTGCATCGTCGATCTCAGCTTCCTATATGATCCTTAGGGAGGGAATTTCCACTTCGGCGGGACTTACTGCCTTTGTACCATAAACCAACATATAGGGGGTTGCCCCGGTTGATGTGCGGACTGTGGTGAGATATCCTAGTAAAGCAAACAATAACTTCTCGTGCCACTGTTTATGCTTCTCTATCATTTTCCTCAATATCTTCTTGATATTCTAATTTATGGCTTTTACTGCTCCGTTCATCTGAGGTTTGTAGGCTGTAGAAGTCTTATGTCTGATCTTGAAGGTTTCGCACATGGCTTTCATCAAGCCACTATTGAGGTTGGCACCATTATCAGTGATGATTGACTCTTGAATCCCGAATCGACAAACGATGAAGTCGCGAACAAAGTATGCCATGACTTTCTTAGTTACTGCTCTATAAGATGCTGCTTCGACCCATTTGGTGAAATAGTCGATTGCTACTAGGATAAACCTGTGCCCATTGGAAGCGGTAGGCTCGATTGGTCCAATAACATCCATTCCCCAGGCGACGAACGACCATGGTGAGCTTGTCGCATTAAGCTCATTCGGAGGTACCTTTATCATGTTTGCATGTATCTGGCAGCGGTGGCATCTCCGGAAATACTGGATGCAGTCAGTCTCCATAGTCATCCAAAAGTAACCAGCTTGGAGTATCTTCTTTACTAAGACAAAGCCATTCATATGTGGACCGCATGTCCCAGTGTGAATTTCCTCTAGTAGCCTGGATGCTTCCTTTGCGTCGACACACCTTAGTAACCCTAAATCAGGAGTCCTCCTATACAGGATCCCTCCGCTGTGAAATAAATTGTTAGACAACCTCCGAAGGGTGCGTTTCTGAGTAGAATTTGCAAGTTCTGGGTATTCTCCTTTCGTCAAATATTCCTTGATATCATGAAACCAAGGTTTTTTGTCTACTTCTTCCTCAACATAAGCACAATAAGCGGTTGATCATGGATCTTTACCGAATGGGGAAAATGAAGTTCTTGTTTGGATATTGTATCATGGATGATAGGGTAGACAATGCATCGGCGAATTCATTCTGGACCTTAGGAACATGTTGGAATTCTGTCTTTATAAACCTCTTTCTCAATTCCTGTACATAATGCAGATATGGGAGTATCTTGGAGTTCTTGGTTGCCCATTCTTCTCGAACCTGATGTATAAGTAGGTTCGAATCTCCGATCACTAGCAACTCTTGAATGTTCATGTCAATAGCCATTTTGAGCCCTAAGGTGCAGGCTTCGTACTCGGCCATATTGTTGGTGCACGAGAACCTGAGTTTGGCAGACACTGGATAATGCTAACCAGTTTCTGATACCAAGACTGCTCTTATGCCAACTACTTTGAAATTTGCTGCTCCATCAAAAAAAATAATCTCTAACCATCATAGGATTCCGCAATGTCTTCTCCTATGAATGACACCTCTTCGTCAAGAAAATATGTTTTCAGGGGTTCGTATTCTCCATCTACAGGATTTTCAGCAAGGTGATCTGCCAATGCCTGGCCCTTGATTGCTTTCTGAGTCACGTAGACAATGTCAAACTTACTCAACAGGATTTGCCACTTGGCTAGCTTGTCAGCGGGCATGAGCTTCTGGAAGATGTACTTTAAAGGATTCATCCTTGATATGAGATATGTAGTATAGGCACAGAAGTAATGTCTCAACTTCTGAGCTACCCAAGTCAAAGCATAGCAGGTGCGCTCTAACAGAGAATACCGGTCTTCATACGGGGTGAACTTCTTACTGAGGTAATAAGTGGCCTGCTCCTTCCTCCCTGTTTCATCATGCTGCCCCAAAACACAACCGAATGCTCCATCCAATACTGCAAGGTAGAGTAATAAGAGTCTACCTAGCTCAGGCGGAGCTAAGACTGGTGGTGTTGACAGGTATTCCTTGATTCTGTCGAAAGATTTTTGGCAATCATCAGTCCATTTGGTAGCGGCGACCTTCTTCAATATCTTAAAGATCGGCTCACAGATAACAATAGATTGTGCTATGAACCGGCTGATGTAGTTAAGTCTCCCCAAGAAACTCATCACGTCCTTCTTGTTCTTTGGCGATGACAATTCTTGAATAGCTTTGACCTTAGATGGATCCAGTTCTATTTCTTGGTGACTCACAATAAACCCAAGTAGTTTTCCAGCAGGAACCCCAAATGCACACTTCGCGGGATTCAGTTTCAGGTTGTACCTCTGTAATCTATTGAAGAACTTCCTCAAATCTTCCATGTGGTAAGTGGCTTTCTTGGACTTGATAATAACATCATCTATGTACACCTCTATCTCCTTGTGTATCATATCATGGAAGATGGTAATACTGGGTTGTTGTTGTTGAAGATGGTAGTCATGGCCCTCATGTAGGTGGCCCCTGCATTTTTCAGGCTGAACGACATCATCTTGTAATAGTACATTCCCCATGGCATAATGAAAGCCATTATCTCGGCATCTTCTTCATCCATCCAGATCTGATGATACCCAGCAAAACAATCCACAAGTGACTGCAATTTATGATTGGCGTAATTGTCGATCAAGATGTGTATGTTTGGCAAAAGGGAAGTCGTCTTTCGGACAGGACCAGTTGAGATCCCGGTAGTCGACACAGACTCTGACATTTTCGTCCTTCTTTGGTACTAGCACAATGTTGGCTAACCATGTTGGGTATTCTACTACCTTGAGAACCTTGTCTTTGACTTGCTTTAGTGACTTCTTCCTTGATTTTTAGACTCATATCAGGCTAGAACTTTCTGAGCTTTTTCCTTATTGGCGGACATGTTGGATCGGTTGGCAGTTTGTGAGACACAATAGACGTACTCAGGCCAGCCATATCATCATACGACCAGTCGAATATGTCCTCATATTCTCTTAGAAAATTAGTGTATTCCTTCTTTTCTGGTGGCGATAAGTGGACACTGATTCTCGTTTCTTTGACGTTCTTTGCATCTTCCCGGTTAACAATCTCGGTCTCGTCCAGGTTGGACTTAATTCTGTTCTCAAAATTCTCAACTTCTTGAACAATCTTTTCTGGTATGTCATCTTCCTCTGAATCTATGTCCGTTTGTTGCGTTGTCTCGTTACATGTCACAGTCATTGGTTCATCAAGATAAGTAATAGTTATGTTGTACAAGGAAAGTAATAAGAGAAAACAATAGTAATAAGTGTCGATTTATAAGAAAAGTCAAAATGCTTTGATAAATTGCTTAATAATTGTTTTGAACATTGAAAATCTTATTGCAGGAATTGAAAACATGCGAAAAATAAAAATCTTTTAGTAAATCAAAATAGTGCTTGTTTTAGCCTTGCTACCCCGAGGCTCGTCAGGCCCTGGTTGTCCTGATGGTCCAGATATTGTGGTGTGCTCCTCTTCTTACGGTCTGTATGGAAGGGCCTTCCTCCCCCTCCTCCTCGAGAACAATACAACAATCCATGTCATTGTCCTCTAAGAACAAGTTTTTCTCAGCTGCCAATTCTTCCTCTTCTTTTGGCCCATAGATAACATCGGCCGGTTGGAAAGTTTGCTCCAAATGTGGTATTGGCTGCTCCAGCGGATAGTAGGGACCACGCCATGGTAGCGACCAGTTGCTGAATTCTTCCCAGGTCTACTCGTATCTCAGACCAAAAGTGGTGCCGTGTTTCTTGAGTTTTATGGGTTTAGTGATACCTTGTAGGTTCTTGCCGATCCCCTTGCCAAGTTCGTACCCACTCCAATTCAGTATACTCTCGATCTTGTTGTCCCACCATTTGTATTTGTCAACAGCATTCACTCGTTCAATGTGATGGTAAGTCTTCCATTCAAACTTTACTACCTGATGCAGTGTTGATGCAACAGCCCCAGCGGCATGGATCCATGGCCGTCCTAACAGTAGATTGTAAGATGCCAGCATGTCTATCACCTGGAAATCGACATCGAACCGAGTTATCCCCATTTGCAAACACAGACTAATTTCCCCAATAATGGACCTCTAGGAACCGTCGAATGCTTTCACGTTGATGGCTTCATCCTTTATCTCGTGCAGTCCCTTACCTAACTTTTTGAGAGTTACCAGCAGACAAATGTTGAGGCTGTAACCCCCATCAATCAGGATCCTAGTTATAAAGTAATCCTCGCATTGCACAGTGATGTGCAGTGCTTTGTTGTGCCCCAACCCTTCAAGCGGTAGCTCATCCTCATGAAAAGTAATTTTGTGACTCTCTAATACCTGTCCGACCATGTTAGTCATTTCTCCGTTAGTAATGTTGTTGGGTACGTAGGCTTTACTCATCACCTTCAACAGAGCATTCTTGTGTGCCTCTGAGTTTTGTAGCAAAGCAAGTATGGAGATTTGCACTGGTGTTTTGTTCAACTGGTCGGTGACCGAGTATTCCTTAGCTTGTATCTTTCTCCAAAGATCATCTGGACCTGTTTCAATGATGGGCGGCCGATTGGAGGCCTGCTTGCTTGACTTGGCTAGATGTTCAGGGGTATAAACTCTACTAGTTCTTGTCATACCTTATGCATCAATAGTTTCCTTGGTTCTACGACCCTTGCCTTTTCTTCTTGCCTCGGCTGTATAGTCCCATGGTATAGCCTTGGTATGGAATGGTGTCATGGTGGACATCGCCACTGGGATCGGCGTAGACAACTTCACTCTGAACAGAGCATGTGTTTTGGGAGGTAAAACTGCAACTTCAAATGGTGGAGGTGCATTTTTTGGAGTCACGAATTCGACCTCAATTGGTGTTGGTGTCTTTGCAGTTGCTTCGAACTCAAGTGGCACAGACATGTTTACCTCAGCGTCCCCAGACGGCTGTATCTGGACTATAATTAGATTGAGAGTAACTATTGGTTTGTTTGGATCATCACCTTCTGTGATCAGCCTAATCGACCCCTCGGGATCTCAATCATCTTCTATTTTGATCATGTGAACGCCTACACCCTTATGGTCTGGCAGAGGGTTATTGCAGACATTTGGAGTAGGTTCCTTTGCCACAATAATTTTGTTGTCAATCAGAGCCTGGATCTTGTCTTTTAGAGAACATCATTCGTTAATGGCGTGTCCCTTTATGCCAGAATGTTATGCACAAGATTTGTTTGGATTAACCCATTGAGAAGGGTTCTCAGGGGTTATGGCAGGGATAGGGGTGACATAACCAGTGGCTTTGAGTCTCTTGTATCACTGGTTATTGGGTTCGGCAATGGTTGTATACTGTTTAGGAGGTCTGCGATCAAAATTTGTTCGAGGTCTAGGGAAGTTTTGGCGTGTAGGGGGTGATTTATAGTAGAATGGTTGAGCATTGTAGGCTTGGTTAACAGGTATGGGTTGGGAGTATCTGGGTGAAGTAGGCTGATATGTGGGAGCTGGAGGTGATTGATAAGTGGGCTGTGGAGTTTGGTAAGAGGGTGAGAGTGCTTGGTAATTTGGTGTAGGCTGATATGTAAGAAGAGACATCGGATAGGTTTGGTATTTGATGGGAGATTTGGTTCTCTGTGCAACCATTATGGTCCCTATATCCCTTTTCTTGGACGCACCACCAAACTATAAGGCCTTGTTTGTAGCTTGCAAGGCCTCAAAGTTCGTGACCATACCGCTTTTGATGCCCTCTTTGATCCTCTCACCCAACTTGATGATGTCAGAAAATTTATGGCTTTCAATCAAACATTAGTCGCTCGTAATACTGCGGGTCCTATGCCCGGATGAAGAATTTATGGGCTTCTTCTTTAGGTTCTGAATGTAGAACACATCTAGCGCATTTTCTGTGTTGAACCTAAACCTGTCCATGAAATCGGACGCCATACTCATCTAGTTTGACCATTTCTTTGGGTCTTGGCTAATGTACCAAGATAGAGCATCTCCTTTCAGACTCCTCATGAAAAGCTTCATGCGGATCCTTTCGTTTTTCCCTACTCCCACTAGCTTGTCACAGTATGTTCTCAAATGGACCCTCGGATCACCTGTACCGTCAAACATCTCAAACTTTGGAGGTTTGTACCCCTCCGGCAGCTCAACATCTGGTTGTATGTAGAGATCTTCATAGTTTAAACCCTCAATTCCCTTGCTTCCTTCGACACCTTGAATTCGGCTAGTCAGTTTCTTAAGTTCTTCAGCCAGGTTTCTGATGAGCGAGTCTTTATCATCAGACTCGTGTGTGCTTGAGATGGGTTGGGTGGAGTGTGGCATGGTCTCCACATTGATGGGGGTATTGGGATGGGTGTAAAAGTGGTAATTTGTGGAGTTCAAGGGTTCTGGGATGAGCAGCGGAGTATTGTTGGAAGTATGGCAGGTGTTGCAGTGGTGGTGAGGAACGAGATGGTTTTGTGGCTTTGGGATATTTTGTGAAGGTGTGGGGTTCTGAGCATTTGGGAAATTGACATCGGGAGTGGTGAGGAAAAATGAAAGATTCGCCAGATTCCGAACCTGATCAAGTTCTTTTTGGAATTTCAGCAACTTTTGTTCGAGCTGGGATGCACTTCCCTTAGGAACCAGAGTACCATGACCATGAGCGACCTCTACCCGTTCAGCTGAGTTTTCCTTTCTGGAGTTGTTCTCATCTTCCATCTTTCATTTGTTCTTTTTTTTAACAGGACTAAGAGGAGGAGTGAGTGGATAGCCCCTGGATCTCGTGGAATAAGATGATGTTGCCAGAGTGCATGAACTAACCTTTGGAGAGGGTAATAAATAAACAAAAAGGTAAAACGTTAGTGAGGATTACAAGAACATATTGTGATATTTAAAGACATAGTGCAAGAATGTAAATCGTGTCCTATTTTGGGGACCTCTTTGTGCCCGAGGTAGGCCTAGCGACAAATTGATTTGGAGAACTTAGAATGCTAAATGCCTCATTTTATTGATAAAATGTAGACGAATCCCAAATCGACACTAAATAATAGGAAATAAAATATCAGTAGTGGCCATTGGCCTTATTACATTCATAAAACGAAAAAGTAAATTCCTATCTACTTGATCCCAGAAGGACCTTCCCCAGACGCGGCATCTTTGGCTCCGTCGAACAGCTTTCCCAACTCGTGAAGTCCCAGCAATAGGTAGGCTCTGGCTAGATGTCCGCCCTCATTTCCCTCAGCATTCTGGAAATCCTCGATTCTTTTGAGAAATTTCCTTTCCAGCTCTACTATGCCCCGCTCCAAGTACCACAGTCGC
Source organism: Nicotiana tabacum (assembly GCF_000715075.1). Classification (NCBI taxonomy): domain Eukaryota; kingdom Viridiplantae; phylum Streptophyta; class Magnoliopsida; order Solanales; family Solanaceae; genus Nicotiana; species Nicotiana tabacum. Next base: position 47,234,934 of record NC_134099.1, on the reverse strand, counting down.
TTGTTGGCACTAACAGCCATGTCTTTCCACTCCTCGATCAGCTTTTGGTTGGCTTCTTGTATCTCACGGTGCTCTCTTTCACATTCCTGGATCCTTTTGTGTAGTTGATTGTATTTGACCTGTGGCTCGACCCTCTTATCTATGATCTTGTGGCCCCTAGCAAGTCCTGGCTGACCCAGACCATCATGATTAGATTCTAACCAGACTGAATAGTAGGGAGCACAACCAGCGTGGTATTTGTTTGGCTCGATAGTATCTCTTCCCATGATGATCTTGCAATGACACATATGCTGATCTTGGCACTTATAAGGACTGTCATCAGCTTGGAAGTCATCCCGGAAGTGACTCATCTTGTCGACCCTTGGTATAACCTGCTTCCTACTAGCCTATCTCATAAATTGGAGATGGACATAAGGGTAGGTTCCTCTCATACTGATTAATATTAGAAATGGCGCATCCCTGGATCGGGCGATGAACTCCTCAGTAGGGAACCATTCGAACATCCATTGTACCCGGTCCTCGGTAAGGTTATCAAATAACTTTACCCATCCTCTAGCATCTTCTGGCTGGGCGAACATGTTGGGCATATAGTTCATTCGCTTTGGATGATGGAAAGCGATATGATCGTCCCAATCTCTTCGCTGAATTTCCAATCAGTATTCACCCCTTTGGAGATACTCCATGAGCCAGAGCTGAAGTAGCAAATTGCAGCCCTCGAAGTGTTTGGCTCCTCGTTGACACTTCTCCAAGGCTCGGTATATCTCCGCAATAATCATGGGCATAATGTTGAAAGGTTGGCCACCAATGCCCTCCATTAGAGTTTTAGTTACCATAGCCAGCCTATTATGGATCCTTGCTTTCTTCATTGGAAACACTATCAACCCCAGGAAACAAAACATAAATATAAAGACCCTTCGGTGAATATGCCTAATGATGTGATGGCAAATTTTCAGGATAGGTACGGTAGGACTTACTGTGACCGTACCTCTCATACAAATAGTCGAAGGGGAAATAACATTCCTTCAGACATGTCAGTTCTGGATTCTTCTTCAGACTCATTATTTTGAGAAAACCCCTGCCCTTGTAGTTCTCAAACATTAACAATCCTGGTGTTTCCCATGGTATACCTGCCAATGCTCATATTTCTTCTAGCAAGGGTGTCATTTCAATGTCCTTGAAGCGAAACACGGACCTGTCACAATCCCAGTATAAAGTGGCAGCTTCTATGATCTTGTTGTCAGGTTGGATTTCCAGGAGAGAAGGTAGGTTGCCCAGATATTTACGGACAAGGGTTTGATCACTAGAGTGAAGATCCTCCCACCAGCTTAGAAATTTTGGGTGGATGTTGGTGACTATGCCGAATCTGGGGACTTTGTGCCTCATATTTCTGCAAGACAAAAGGGTTAGGCCCTTACCCCCACCAGACTTGACTATTTAATATCAACAATTAGCCTAAACACATCTAGTTCTCCAAATAAATGCACAGAACGTGATGATGTCCGTTTGGGTTTTAGGGAAACCCAGCGGACATTGGACAAGGATATCTTAAAGAGTTATTATGCGGACAACATAACTGACTCAGCTAGGTTTTATCATGATGCATGCACAGTTAAACAGAGTAAGGTTTCTATGGGGTTTTAGACCAGTACCCTTGAGCGGACAACTCAAGGGGGAAAGGCACGGAACCATCGACTACACCGTTGATCGACTGGTTTTACTGCAAATACTCCCTTTCCGAATTTAGGGGTGGTAATATCAGAAGAGCGCAACCACTCATTATAAGTGTTGCTATGGCATTTTGTTTGGCACGAGCGGAATATGATGTTGAGCATGATTATGCAACAATTAAAGCAGGTTGTCACATATTTGCATGTTAGGAAAGAACTAAATACAACAGTTTTTCAAAATTTAAAGTGGTAGTAAAGGAAAGCAGTAAAGGAAAATAATAAAGGAGAGAAACAAAAAGACAAGTCAGTTTTGCAATCGAAAAGAAAATTGAATGCTTGAAAGAAATAAACAGATAATTGTGCATAAAGAAGCATAAATTCACAATAATTTTCTGAAATGGTAATAGCCTAAAAATCCCCAGCAGAGTCGCCATGTTGTCGCGCCCCCTTTTTTAGAGCAAAATGGGGTTTATGACATTTGGAGGGACAACTCATTCCTTTTGGGAATTGGGTTTGTGTTTGAAGAGTCGCCACCTAATGATTAGGGTGCATTAGGACACTAAAAGAGTTTGATTTTGAATAACCAGAGATTAGGGTAAGGGCTTGAAATTATTCCAAGGGGAAGGTGTTAGGCACCCCTCAGAATCCACTAGTGTGGTTCCCGTCCAGACAATTATTGTGAATTTGGAGTGCAATTAACAAATAGAAAAATAGGGCTCAAATAAGAGGGGGTTTCATATAATGGTTTGCAAATAAACAACGTTTGGAAGAGCAAAAAACACTGATTTTTAACGAAGGAGTTGAAATGATAAAAGGAATAAAGAAATAAGGGAAAAGGGTCCTAGGTTTATTAACAATATGGATCACCCCACACAATGCCCGGTAATCAATCCTCAACGAGGGGCTACACGTGACATTATCGCGTGATCATCATATCCATATCTACCCTTCCCACCCCGTTAAGGTATTTACAGCGTGAATTGGTCTCGTTTACTTATTGCATGCTATTACCTGTCCCAATGCTATCAGTCTCGAAGGCATTTAGGACTACTAATCCTAAAAGGGAGAAAAATTAGGCTTATTTGTAGTTTCAAAGGAAAAAAACTCTAAGGCAACATACAAAACACGTATTGCAAATTGGGGAAAGCATATAACAAGCAGAGGCTCAGATATACCTCCTTAAACAAAGAAACACGTAATTGGCATGACTTACACATACTATTTAGGTCTGATTTAAAAGGTATTAAAGACGAGTGAGAGGGAATTGTTGAGACAGTTTCAGCTTATCACATAACTCAAATAAGAAGTCTAAATTAGGTCTACCTGCTGGTTATAACTATTCAATAGAAGCAGATTCAGTTTATATTTATTACCTAGGGCTTGCCTAAGTGTTTCGACGGGGTCCTATAGGTATCATATCTATTGAACTCTAAAGGTGATGAGCCAGTAAAACTTGGAATGAATTATTTAAAGTCCTATATGCATACTTGTTAAACTAGTTAAGTGAGGGACTCAGATTATTAAAGAGAGACAGAATTTAAATGAATTGATTACAAGTTCTGCAAATGATGATATCCATTATTACTGATTTTAGATCTAACACTTAGAGAGGCGAAAAAGATTTTTTTATTAGAAACTCCCTTAGGCATGCTTTCTAGACGTTACTGATTTAAAACCTTTATAGACAGGGTACCTAAGTGCAGAACTGTTTGAAACCTATAGACATGGTATCTAAATTCAGAAGCGGTTTAAAACCTATAGACATGGTATCTAAATGCAGAAGCTATTTAAAACCTATAGACATGGTATCTAAATGCAGAAGTTGTTTAAAACCTATAGACATGGTATCCAATGCAGTTGAATATGCAGAATTCAAAACGATCCTATAGGAATGGTTTCTATATGTGATCGAATATGCAGAATTAGAACAACCTATAGGCATGGTTTCTATATGTAATTGAATATGCAGAATTAGAACAACCTATAGGTATGGTTTTTATATGTAATTGAATATGAAGAATTCAGAATAACCCTATAGGCATGATTTCTACCCTTTGCATGCATAGTTACCCACCCCTTTTCACTAGCCAGCCCCAAGTTTTATTACAACTCATTACAAATTGGAATAGTAAATTACATCAGAAAATACAAATAAGAGTGCAACTAGAGGTAGCCTGATTCTGACTTCCTCACTGAGTTATGAGATAAGCCAACTCAAAGACCATTGATCCAAAGCCTTTCTCAATTTGAGTGTGTCAGAGTTCCCTAATAGCCTCCATGGGACTCCGGGCAGTGCTCACACCCAAATTGTATTATCAGAATAGGGATAAGTGCAGCATGGAAGGGCCAACCCTCAAGTGTCCATGTTCAGAGGGAGCTCAAGGGGTCCCAAGGCAAGGCTCACAAGAGGGGGGGGGGCAGAACTTAAATTCTAAGAGAGAGTGCAAGTGCATAAACAGAACTTTAAGAACTAGGGAAGTAAAGAAAAAGGAAAAGGGTACTGGAAATAGCTACAGAATTGATAACTTTGCACAAAAGGGGTCGGGGATTGGGAACTGATTGTAGAGAGCCCATTCTTGGCAAATGTAAGCTTTGGGCATGCACAGCAATGGAGATGCTGGCATGCCTATAAGCCTACCAGAACATACAACATCAAAGAATCATAGGGGTTAGAATCCCAGGGAGATCATGCTTGAGTCATGGATAGTAATATTCAGTACTGTCATGCCTCAAGCAAATCATAGTATCAAACATATTGGGGCAGGAGTTGGGGTTCATAACAGGACAGGCAGAAGGAAATTACAGCATGCTAAAGTAAGTATTGAACCATACATATGCAGTAGACAGACAAGAAGGTAAAAGTATTAAGTAAACACATTATTGTGATTGCTGAAAATCTTAATCAGAACATACCAGTTTCAAAGAGGCAAAGTACAATAAAAGTAAGTAGCAGGACTTGAAAGCAGGCGACAATACAAGTAACAAGAGATAATGCTTTTTGAAGGTGAGTGTGAGTTCAGAAAACTAAGAGTGTTTCTGTTAATGAGAAAGCTAGGTATTTATAGTTTGAAAATAGGCAGAAAACAAGGCAAGAAAATAATTATGGAACCGTGTGCCAATTAAAATAAATCAGTATAAGACTTCATTTAATTAAGGAGATAAAATCAAATTGTAACATGCAAGTGCTAAATAAGGGAAAAAATTACATAGGGTTGAATATGACCAATAAGGAAGTATTTCCAGCATAGTACAAGTACACAGTAGGTAATAGAGGCTAGGTTCAACAGACTCTAATCAAGGAAAGGTCTGTAAGAATCCAATACCAATGTAATCAAGGTAAGGGGATTAATCAAATTGAGTAGAAAAGGTAGGAGTCGAAAGTTCAAAGGAAAGTATTCAAACAGGTCCAAGAAACAGGGAAATCAGTATAACAAGGAAAGAATCAATTACAAGATTGCAATCAGGATTACACAACGAGGTTTGAAATCAGTTCACAATTATGGGTTATTTTGAGAGGGAAATTTTGCATATAAAAGAGTGCATAACATTAGGTATGCGAGGCTGAACTCATAACAAAGAGAATAATCACATGACAGTCACATAAGTTAATAGAGAAAAGAGAGAGTATTAGAAACATGCAAAAGGGTCCAGTAGAAAGACCTTTCTAAAAATACAGTCGAGTTTCAATAATAGCAGGAGATCAAAATCACATGGAGCAACAGAAGTTGAAACAAAGACTTCGAAACTCAGTCGAGCAGTAGATGAAACAACTTCAGAAACTCGAATAGGTCCAAAGAGATTAGGGTTTTGAAACTAAACAAGTTCAGAGATGAGGAACAAGCAAATCACCTAGCAAATACTCTCAAAACTCAAAATTTTAGGGTTTTCACCATCAATCGAGTATAGAGATGAAAGACAAGAATCAGGCAAAAAAAAATCAACAAAGAAAATAAAATCAGAAACCTTAAGAAAGAACCAAGACTTTTAACATAAAGAAACACAGTAGAAGAATAACATAAGAAACACAGTAGAAAAATCAACATAAGAAACAAAGTAGAAGAACAACATAAGAAACATGGTAGAAGAATCAACATAAGAAACACAATAGAAGGTCAACATAATAAACACAGTAGAACACGTTAAAAATCAGAAAAACTTTGAAATGACTTAACAGAACCCTAAATCGGATAAGGTAAAGGTTTTGAAGGTAAAGTTTTGAAAGAAACTTTGAGCAAATGTTTAAAAGCTCAGGGAAAACACAGATCTACAACGGATCTAAAAGAATCAAAGGAACCTCGAAGGTTAGGGTTTCAGAAAAACCTAGATGGTGAGAAAGGCTTGGAAAGTCATTGATCTAAGCAGGAGAAGTCAAGATCAGGCTTGAATAGCCATGGCTGGCCGGAGCAAGGTCGGAGACAGCCATAGAACTCGAATGAAACAAAGTCTGGGCTAAGCTTCTTCGAGGTATGACCTTGAAACCATAGTAATCAGGCGTGTAGGAGTCATAGGAGGTCGGTACAAGCCTTTATAGCTTTGGAAGCCATGGATTCAGGCGATTTTAGGGTGCAAAACGGAGGGAGGCGGCTAGGGTTTGAGAGGAACTTGAGAGAGAACTGGGAGAAGGGGGAATTCAAGGGCAGCTACAGACGGGAAATGATTAGGGTCAGTGGGTAATTGGAAATTAAAAAGGAAAGAGTTAACGGTGGTCGTTGATCATTTTGATCAACGACCTGGATTGAAGGGGAATCCGGGCAGGTTATTTTAAAGGGCGTGGGTCGGGTAGATTAGGATTTGGGATGGTTAATTGGGTTCTGGAATTGGGTCTAATTAGAGGTTCAAATCCGGCTAAAATTGAAATGCAAATGGGCTATCATTTAAATAGCCATTTTTCCCTCATTTATTTTATAAAAATAGTAAAATAATTTCTGAAAATAAATTAAAGGTACTAAATGATTAATAATACATAATTACTAAATTAAAAATATTGGAGTCAATTTTATAACTATAAATACAATTAAATCTTAAAAGAGGTCAATATTGCAATTATATGCAATTTAGCTTTAAAAATACCAAATAAATTTATACAAAATATGCAAAAATTATGCTATCTATATTTTAATATAAATATGAGAATCCAATAAATGAATCACCCAAAATGATAATTTTGAGGATAATTACTGGTTTTTTCTTGATAAAATTGGGCAATAAATTGATTTAAAAATTAAGAGAAAAATAATAAAAACTTGGGACATACTTATATATGAACATACATGCTTTTGAGAGTATTTTGCATATTAAAAATATACAGGTAAAAATTGGGTATCAACAAACCCGACAACACGTCTACTTACGCCCAGCATTCCACTTCTTAGGGAACGACATCTTTTCCATCGGAATCAGGTTAGAAGTCCTCACTCAGACCAATCGGCTTACCCATCCCTCATCCCCTAGCTCCTCGGCGCAGGCAGAAAGGGACATCAGGGCTCGACCGTGAAGCTTGATTAAGCCCCCACGAAGGAGACGAGGACTATACATCCGGATCAGGTGGTTGAGGGTGAAGGGCATCTCCTCTATCGTGTTTGAGTAATGCATGATCATATAAACAACACTCCAGAATGAAGGATGAATTCGGCCCAGAGTTACCTGATAATGACGACAGAAGTCGAGAATCACGAGGTCGATCGGGGGAGAGGATGGCCCCACCGGCCCCAAGGTGAATGGATAGGTGTACACACTCAGAAAGCTGCTTTAAGAGCCGTAATATCTTCCTCCCAAGCAGGAATCTCCACAAGCATGGTATCCCCCCAACGACAATCAGCCCTAACTCTCCCGATGTCCGTTACCGAGCTGATATACCGAGTCACAGGCTCGCGACGCTCTGGCTTCGAGAAAGGTCTCTCAACCTTGAAATTGGAGGTCATCGCAAAAGATCTTGGGACACATTCCTTAGCATGAGGAGGTGTAGCCACTTCGCCTTGAGAAAGAAACGAAGAGGATGAGCCCGCAACCTCCTGGAAAGCAAATGTGGAAGTTTTTTCCATCCTTAGAAGATTCTGATGGATGAAAACGAGTTGCATTCCTGAGAGAGAATGAGAGCAAAGGAAGAGAGAACCTTATCAGGGGTTTGAGCACGCAATGGGTTATAAAAAGGAATAAGAGGAGTAGTTATAAAAGCACCGTATGAGCATTGAAGGAGGCCAAGAGGCAGCCAACTGCTATAGTCAATGCGGAAACTTGCAGGAGCAGTGTGCGTGTTGCATCCTGGCACATCGTAGCTATTTCCGATTGCAAGAACATCGAAGGAGGAAGAAATTCAAGGTCGTTTCTTATCATTTCTTACCGCTTTCACTCTAAGAAATGCGGAGACTATCTCTCTGTGGTAAAATGAGGGGCCCGATTTCCCCGTCATTAGGTTGCCTCGCAGGCATGCTTCTCGAGGCTCGAAGCCAAGGTCGAGACCCACCCTTGGGAGTCGTCGGCTACCGGCCCTGGGGGGCATTGTGTACTAACGGGTATAGTACGGGAGATGGGAGTTCCCAAGATGAACAATAGCACTAGCAGAGCCTGGTATCGCGTCTGGCTATCCCATCCCCATACCTTTATAATTAATGCACTCTTGTACAATGTTGGATATCCCCTCCTATATAAGGAGGATCCTTGGTACTTTGTAAATCTCGTTGCTTCAACTATTCTACACGAAATATACAAGAACTCTCTCTTTTCTCTCTAAATTACTCGCTCGAGACTACTACTTTCATTTATTGCTTGATATTGGACATAAAGAGCCTCCTTTAATTATATTCTAACTGTTAGCCCCTTCCTGATTACCCCCGATAGCTCGAGCCCGGGCCTAGGCATCGACCTCGAGGCCCCTTATCGGTTAGTCTAAGGCCCGGACAGCAAGCCCCTCGGTTTGATTATAACCCTACTTTAGCTCGTATTTCGCCTTTTATATTCACATATCTAGCATCAACTACTCTAATAACTAGCATAAAAAAAGATCAGTATTTTTAGAGTTCCATCAACAAATTTAATTGCTATTACCATTTCCACGGTAAACAACTTGCCTTTGATGCCTCCAATGGATTTCTTCTGAAATTACAGTCAAGTTACGCTTTGAATCATTCCATTTGACCTTATAATGAAGGAAATATGTTGGTTTCAGTATATGGAAATAGTGTAGATTTTTAAATACGAATTCAGTGGCAATTTCGTAATTAATTTAAAAATCTAGTCAGCTTAATTCTTAGTAAAATGACCATAAAATCCTCATACGATATTCAAATTCGACGATTCTTTTTTTTGTATAGCTCCGTAATTACGATACAGATCTAATGCTTCAATCAAAATAGAAATCGGAGCTCATTTGTTCAATGTGGTACCATTTATGCTTGTAGAAACGATGTCGAAACATAAGAAAAACGAGCGCAACACAACCCAAACCTATTTGAAACTCACCTAAGCCTCCGGGACCACATATGAACATACCAACAAGTCCCATAACATAACACGGGCTTACTCGAGGCCTCAAATCATGCATAACAACATCAAAACGATGAAACGCACCTTAAATCAAACTTAATGAACTTTCGACTTCCAAAAATTTGCACCAAAACATATCAAATCAACTTGGAATAAACTCAAATTTTGCACACAAGTACTAATACATCATACAGATCTACTCATGCCCCCAAACTACCGAGCAAAGTATAAATACTCAAAACTATTGGTCGGATCATTACAGTGTCCTTTGAAAATGGGAAGAAAGGACAAATAACTGGAATTGGTAAAGTTGGTAAATCACACTCTCATGTTATAGAAGATGTATACTATGTTGTTGGATTCAAGTGTAATCTACTTAGTATCTCCCAAATGTATGATAAAGCTGATGAGGTAAAGTTCAATTCAACAATTTGTGTTGTGAGTTACTTCGAGGAAGAAAGCCCAACATCACCCAACTAGGAGATTTTGATTATAAATGCTTTATGCACAACAATGGCAAAGTCGCTCTAGGTAAATTTGATGATAGAAGTGATTAAGGATTATTCTTGGAATATTCACCACATAGTAAAATATATAAAGTGTTTAATAAAAGAAGTATGTGTGGAGGAAAATATTTATGTAATTTTTGATGAATCTAATAATATGGCTAAGAAAGGTTTGTAGGATGAACACTATGATAAAGGGCTCACAGAGGAAAGGATTTCTAAACCTAAAATAGAATCTGAAAAACAATCTAAAGGAGTATCAGGCAATCAAGAAGGTGATTAAAGTGATCAGAAAGTATAGGAGGAAGGGGGAATCTAACAGATACTTAGACAGGCAAAGTTGTACCCAATGTCACTGGTCCTTTAGGTGACTCCTCTTATGAACCATCTTAAGGTCTACAACTTAGGGCATGGAAATACCAAAGCCCTCATCCCCTTGAAAATATCATCACTTATCCAAATGCATGAGTACAAAAAAGATCATCCTTGAGAAACTTGTGCGCACTCATTGCCTTTCTGTCTCAGATAGAGCCAAAGAACATAAAGGAAGCCTTAAAGGATACATATTGGATAATTTACATATAGGAGGAACTAAAGCAATTTGAGAGGAGCAAGGTTTGGCATCTGGTACAATGACACAAAATGGAACTGTTATAGGAACCAGATAGGTGTTCGAGAACAAGCTGGACGAGCAACAAAATATCACAAGGAACAAGGCCAGACTGGTAGTTGATGGATATAATCAAGAACAAGGAATTGACTATGATGAAACATTTGCTCCAGCAGCCAGAATGGAAGCCATCAGAACGTTGATAGTCCTTCCTCCATATATGGAGTTCACACTATATCATATGGATGTAAAGAATGCATTTCTAAATGGCTATTTGAAATAGGAAGTGTCTGTTAAATAGACTCCTAGCTTTGAAATTGAAGAATTTCCTGATCGTGTATTCAAATTGGACAAGGCTTTATATGGACTAAAACGGGCCCCAAGTGCTTGGTATGCAAGACTCTCAAAATTCCTCTTAGACAATGACTTTCTAAGGGGAAAGGTATATAATACATTGTTTCTCAAAAATAAAGGAAAGAACCTTCTGATTGTACAGGTGTATGTTGATGATATCATTTTTTCGGCCACTAATGAAACATTGTGCAAAGAATTTGATGAAATGATGGGGAATAAATTTGAAATGAGCATGATGGGTGAGTTGAACTTCTTTCTTGGGCTACAGAACAAGCAAACACCCAGTGGAACTATGATTCATCAAAAAAAGTACATCAAATATCTCTTGAATATATTCTACATGGATTCCTCAAAGTCAATTCATACTCATATTTCCATTGCAACAAATCTTGATCTAGATGAAGAAGAGAAAAATGTGGAACAAAAACTATACAAAGGAATTATTGGATCACTTCTGTATCTCATTGCAAGCAGGTCAGGCATTTTGTTTAGTGTGGGTCTATACAAGGTTTTAAGCAAATCCCAAGGAGTCTTACTTAAAGGTAGTTAAAATAATATTTAGATACTTAAAGGAACTCCATATTAATGCATGTGGTATGCAAGAGGATACAATTTTGACTTAGTTGGTTACATTGATACTGACTATGCAAGTTTTCGTAATGACAGAAAGATACTTCTGGAACAGCTCACATTCTAGGTTCTTGTCTTGTGTCTTGGGGAACAAATAAGTAGAACTCATGGCCATATCTACAATTGAAGCAGAATATGTGGAAGCAGCATCATGTTGTGCACAATTGCTATGGATAAGGCAACAACTTAGGAATTATGGTATTTTTATTGATTGTGTTCCTATCTCTTGTGATAACACCAGTGCCATAAATATTACTAAGAATCATCTCAGCATAATAAAACTAAACGCATTGACATCAGACACCACTTTCTCAAAGATAATACGGAAAAAGGAAATATCTCAATAAACTTCTGTAAAACTAAAGATCAAATTGCTGACATTTTCACTAAAGCACTGAGTATGGATTATTTTGAAAAACCCTGCTAGAACTAGGATTGATTAAGTCCTTTCACTAAGTTAAACCTCAATGATTGGCTAGAAAAAAGGGAATAGTTGTGTAATGACCCGACCGGTCCTTTTAAAAATTAACACCCCGATCCCCTATTAACTACTTTCCCGTGTTGTTTTCTGCTATTGTGAGTTGCCGGGAGGATTTGTTTTGAGTTTCGGAGTGTTTTGGGACACTTAGTCCCTAAATGAGAGCTTGTTCTTTAGATTTTGGACCATAGTCGGAGTAGTGTGAAGACAGACTCGGAATGGAGTTCCGTTGATTTTGTTAGATCCGTTGGGTGATTTTTGGATTAGGGGCGTGTTCGGATTGTGTTTTGCAGGAATGTAGCTTAATTAGGCTTGAAATGCCGAAAGTTGAATTTTGGAAGTTTCCGGATCAATAGTGAGATTTGGATATCAGGGTCCGAATCCAATTTCAACAGTTGGAATAGCTACGTAGTGTTGAATGTGACTTTTGTGCAAAATTTTGGGTCAATCGGACTGGGTTTGGTTGGTTTCGGCATCGGTTGCAGGGTTCTTGAAATTTCAAGTTCTTTAGGCTTGGATTGGAGGGTGATTTCTTGTTTTAGCGTTGTTTGATGTGATTTGAGGGTTGGACTAAGTTCATATAGTGTTTTAGGACTTGTTGGCATGTTTGGTTGAGGTCCCGGAGGCCTGGGGTTGATTTCGGGTGGTTAACGGACCTTTAGACTTAAGAAGAAGATTGTAGAAATTGCAGAAGTCTCCAGCTCTGGCTTCCTTCTTCACGTTCGCGAGTTGGGTCACGAGTTCGCAAAATGCAGCTGGGGCAGGTGGAAATTAAATGCTTCGCATTCACAATGTTGGTCCCGCATTCGTAGGAGTGAGAGAGTGGCTATCGAATTCGCGACAGGTCATCGCGTTCGCGATGAAGGAATTCTGGGCCAAGTCAAGTTCTGCTTCGCGAACGCGAGGGGCCTTCCGTGTTCGCAAAGAAGGATTTACCTGTGCAAATTATAAAGTTTCAAAATTGAGGGTTAGCCATTTTTTATCAAAACTAGAGTTTGGGAGCTCGGATTTGGATGAGGTTTCCAGGGATTTTTCACAGATATCAATTGGTAATAATTCTACACTTGATTTTAGTTATATCCCACTAATCTATCATTAATTTTATCATTTAATTTTGGACTTGGGGTGAAAAATTGGGGAAAATGGAATAGAGTTCTTCAACTAAGATTTCGAGTTTTGATTGGGATTTTGACATCGAATTTGGATAATTTTGGTACGAGTGAACTCGTGAGTGAATGGGGGTTCATAATCCGTAACTTTTACCCGATTTCGAGACGTGGACCCAGGGAGGATTTTTGGGCATTTTTCTATTTTCTTGTCTTAGCTTTGATTTCATTAGCTAAATTAGTTGTTTGTAGTTGTATTTATGTTATGGTATTAATTAGATTTGGGCCACCCGGAGGTGGAAACTCGTGGCATGAGCGTGATTTCGAACTGATTTGAGCTGGTTCGAGGTAAGTGGCTTGCCTAACCTTGTGTGAGGGAACTCCTCATAGGATTTTGGTTCTGTTGTTATATGAGTGTCGTGTACGTGAGGTGACGAGTGAGTACACGTGATAATTGTTTAAAAAGTCCCGTTTTCATTAAGTAAATATCTGCGCTTCCTTTTTGTTGAACACTACTTGTGTTTAAAGCCTAATGTTTAGCTTAGGAAAGCATGCTTAAGTGACTTAAATGTACTATCTGCTTAAACTGTCTACTGGAATTCTTTGTAGTATTTTTAGAATAGAAATCCTTGCTTTTCTTGGTATGAACTTGAATAGAACTATAGATTCTTTCTTGGGACTGTTGCATGTTTACTTTGGGACTACGGATCGGTATTCCGGTAGATCCCCTGCATGTTTACTTTAGGACTACGGATCGGTATTCTGGTAGATCCCTCCCCCCACACACATATTATATTTGGGACTACGGGACATCACCTGGTAGATTCCCCGCTGGATATTTACTTTGGGACTATGGATTGGTATTTCGGGAGTTTCCCCTGCATATTTATGATTTGGACTACGGGACAATATCCCGGGAGATCCTCTGCACATTTATGTTTGGAACTACGGGACGATATCCTGGGAGATCCCCTTTTGCTATCTCTGTGTACTGAGCATATTTTGTCTGTGATTATACTCTTTATCAGCTTTTAGTGTCTTTAATTATACTGTCTCGCTTTATATTGTGTTACCTCGTTTTTATATGTATATAACCAGTAGGGACCTGACCTTCCTTGTTACTACTTGATCGAGGTTAGGCTTGACACTTACTAGGTACCACTGTGGTGTACTCATGCCCTTTCCTGCACATGTTTTTTGTATGCAGATCCAGGTTCTTCGACTCAGCCATACTATCTGTGAGGCGAGGCGATTCTTTGAGACTTCGAGCTATATTTTCCGCATTCGCAGACCGAGGAGTCCCTCTCTATTCTATCTTTTAGCTATAGACCTTCTGTAATTATTTTGTTTAGACTTCCGGATTTACACATTATGTATTTCCTCTAGATTGTGATTCATGAAATTCCAGGTTTTGGGAGTGTTTATATTGATTGAGAGTGATGTTATTGTATATGCCGAGCGGCATCTTCAACTTTTCTATTATATTACCCATAAATTGCTAGTTTTATATCTTTATTTTTTTTTCCGCAAATTGTTAGGCTTACCTAGTCGTTGAGACTAGGTGTCGTCACGACAGTTTACGGAGGGAGAACTTGGGCCGTGACAAGTTAGTATCAGAGCTCTAGGTTCATAGGAGTCATGAATCACAAGCCGATTTATTAGAGTCTCGCGGATTGGTACAGAGATGTCTGTACTTTTCTACGAGAGGCTATGTAGCTGTTAAGAAAATTCCACTTCATTTGATTTCCTTGTCATGCGAGATTTTTGATATCAAAATTCTAAACTTCTATCTTCTATTCTCTCTTAGATGGTGAGGACACGCTTGCTATCGGAGATGACCAGGCTCCCGCACCCCCTGCTAGAGCCGTCTTAGGTTGAGGCCAGGGTAGGGCCGAGGACGTGCATATGGTGTATCCAGACCACCCGCGTGAGCTGCCATCGAGGAGCCACCAGCAGCTTCAGCTGGAGTCCAGGAACCTGATACGCCTACTGCTACTACTACTTCAGTTCTTCAGGAGAACCTTGCACAGTTCATGACCATGTACACTAATCTAGCTCAGACAGGGTTGATCCCTCTTGCTGCAGCCACATACCATGCCGGGGAAGGAGCACAGACTCGCACCACCCACACTCCTAAGCAGCGGGTCCAAGTTGATCAGCTCCCAAAGGTTATACCGGTACCGCTGTAGCCCCAGTTCAGCCCGAGGATAGGGCAGTGGCTTCAGAGGATGAGCAATGGAGGCTTGAGAGGTTCAAGAAGTACAAGCCTCCTGTATTTAGTGGTTTAGCATCGGATGCTGCTTTGGGATTTCTGGATGAGTGCTACTGTATCCTCCGCACTATGGGTATATCAGGATCGAGTGGGGTTTCTTTCACAGCCTTCCAACTTCCAAGAGCTGCCTATCAGTGGTGGCATACTTTTGAGTTGGACAGTCCAGTTGAGGCAGCTTCCCTTACTTGGACTCAATTTTCAGATATGTTCTTGAGAGTGTTTGTTCTTCAGAGACTTAGGGGCGCATGGCGCACAGAGTTTGAGCATTTGCACTGGGGTACTATGACTATTTTGGAGTATGCTGTCCATTTTACTGACTTGGCTAGGCATGCACCAGCCCTGGTTTCTACAGTTTGCGAGAGAGTTCGCCGGTTTATTGAAGGGCTCATTCCTAGTATCAGGTTTAGCATGGCTCGGAAGTTGGAGGTGGATATTTCTTATCAGCAGGTGGTGAACATTGTTAGAAGAGTAAAGGGTATGCATGCTCGGGATAGAGAGGAGAGGGAGGCCGAGAGGACTCGAGAGTCGGACCATTATTCCGGTGCCCGTGCTCCAACTGCAGTTCGTCATAGTAGGGGTTATATAAGTCGCCCCGTTCATTCAGCTCTTCCAGCAACCAGTGGTATTCCAGCTCATCTTAGACCTAGGAGCCTTATTATGCACCTCCAGTATCTAGTGCGCCTCCTGCACGAGGTGCTTTCAGTGGTCAATCCAGCAGACCTGGCTCGAGCCAGTCACAACGGCCACATCCTCCCAGAGCTTGTTTTGAGTGTGGTGACACATGTCATATGGTGAGGGATTGCCCCAGATTTAGGAGGGGTGAACCTTTACAAACTTCTCAGCCACAGCGTGCTCCATAGAGTTCCCAAGTTATGATTACAGAACCAGGTGCTACCCCACCTACCCAGCCAGCTAGAGTGGAGGTCGGGGGGTAGAGGTTGCCCTAGAGAGGGAGGCCAGGTTAGATACTATGCTCTTCCTACCCATACCGAGGTTGTCGCCTCTGATTCTATCATTACAGGTACTGTCCTGGTTTGTCATTGAGATGCATCGGTTTTATTCGATCCAGGCTCCACTTATTCTTATGTGTCCTCTTATTTTTCTCTCTATTTGGGTATATCTCGGGATTCTTTGAGTTCCTCTATTTATGTTTCTACTCCTGTAGGAGATTCTCTTATTGTGGACCGCATTTATCGGTCGTGTTTGATTGCTCTTAGTGGTTTTGAGACTAGAGACAATTTATTATTGTTTAGCATGATAGATTTTGATGTTATCTTGGGCATGGACTGGTTGTCGCCCCATTATACTATTCTTGATTGTCACGCCAAAACCGTGACATTGTCTATGCTAGGTGTACCATGAGTAGAGTGGAGGGGTACCTTAGATCACACTCCTAATAGAGTTATTTCATTCCTTAAGGCTCAACGAATGGTTGAAAAGGGGTGTGGCACGTGTCTAGCTTATGTGAGAGATGTCAGTATTGATACCCCTACAGTCGATTCAGTCCTAGTAGTACGGGATTTCTCTGATGTGTTTCTAGCTGATCTTCAGAGTATGCCACCCAACAAATTTATTGATTTCGGCATCGATTTGTTTCCGGGCACTCAGCCCATTTCTATTGCTCCATATCGTATGGCCTCTCCTGAGTTAAAGGAGTTGAAGGATCAGTTACAAGAGTTTCTTGATAAGGGTTTTGTTCGACCCAGTGTATCACCTTGGGGTGCTCTTGTCTTGTTTGTGAATAAAAAGGATGGTTCTATGCGTATGTGCATTGATTATCGCCTGTTGAACAAAGTTATAGTGAAGAATTGGTATCATTTGCCTCGTATAGATGATTTTTTTGACCAGCTACAGAGTGCACGAGTCTTTTCTAAGATTGACTTGCGTTCAGGTTACCATCAGTTGAAGATTCGGGAGCCAGATATCTCGAAGACTGTCTTCTGGAATAGGTATAGTCATTACGAGTTCCTTGTTATGTCATTTGGGTTGGCCAATGCCCCGCAGCCTTTATGCATTTGATGCATAGTGTGTTCCGGCCATATATTGACTCATTCGTCATTGTCTATATTGATGATATTCTAGTATCCTGGAGTCGGGAAGATCATGAGCAACACCTAAGGACAATGCTTCAAACTTTGAGAGAAGAAATTATATGCAAAGTTCTCAAAATGTGAGTTTTGGTTGGGTTTCGTGGCATTCTTGGGTCATGTGGTATCGAGTGAAGGGATCAAGGTAGATCCAAAGAAAGTGGAAGCAGTGCAGAGTTGGCCCAGACCATCCTCAGCTATAGAGATTTGTAGTTTTCTTGGCTTGGCGGGTTATTACCGTCGATTTATTGAGGGATGCTCGTCTATTGCAGCACCTATGACCAGGCTGACCCAGAAGGGTGCTCCATTCCAGTGGACAGAACAGTGTGAGGAAAGCTTCTAGAAGCTCAAGATAGCTTTGACTACAACCCCAATATTGATATTGCCTATAGGTTCGGGGTCTTATACTGTCTATTGTGATGCCTCGAGGATTGGCCTTGGAGCGGTATTGATGTAGGACTGTAGGGTGATTGCCTATGCTTCCATACAATTGAAGGTACATGAGAAAAACTATCCTATCCATGATCTCGAGTTAGCTGCTATTGTTCATGCCTTGAAGATCTAGCGTCATTATTGTACGGTGTTCCTTGTGATATCTTGTTATATCCCGCATTTTCATACGTTAAAGTTTCGTCCTCAGTTAATTGACGTAGACTTGGGGATGAGATTATCTCGTGGTTAGCATATTTATGCTATTTATACCAAGCATTAAGTAAGTTCCATGAAAGAAAGGGTACATGAATTAAAGAAAATGAGTTTCGTTAAAGGTTGTCGAATTTGGATAAAATACGGTCTGAGCTATAATACCCAACACTTATGGACTAGTACCATGCAAGGTACCATATGACTACGGTAATATTATGTATAAAGTATATTAAAAATAAGTAGAATTTTAAGTAATTTGAGATAATTTTTAATTATGCAGGTAAATAGTTAATTACCGGGTAACAGGACATTACCTAATTAACTAATAAATGAATAAAGCTCAATAATTCCCACACCCTAAAATGTGGAAGCAAGCCCTTATTACGAAAATGACTCTTAGTCATTTTATGTTAGGTGGCATCTTAATGCCTTAGTTACAAGACACCTCCACCTTTAAAGCTTTCAAAATAAACCTTGCAAATTTCATTTCAATGTTTCAATACCAAGGAATAACGTGAGCAATCTGATAGTTCATTCTCAAAAACACTTAAGATCAGATGTTATACCTTAATGCAATGTAATCTCTACAATTTCAAAAATTCCAACAAGAATTTTTAGAGTTTTAGCAACGGACAAATTTTGCGGTTCTAAAGAAGTACCGTGTAACTTTTTCTAAGAATATTGTACGGATTTTTCCCTACTCCAGGTATGTTAAGGCTAAGCTCTTCCTTTATTTTGCATGATCTCGTAATTACAAAAGTTTGATAATGAGTCATAAAGAAAAATTCATATCCCGAAAATTAAGTATATTTTGCTAGTCTCGCAAGTTACGTATATTTTCCTAGTTTTGTAAGTTATGATATTCTCATTATCGGGACTTTATATTTAATTGCATATTTCCTTCTTCCAGTCAAGAGAGCAGAGAATTTATATAGACAATATTAAAGTATTTTCATTACCATCGAGCTATAATCTATGGGCAGGCCTCTATTGGGCAACCTTTGATCAGATGGTAAGTTAATACCGATCCTACTGTGGTCGAGCGCCTATGAGCGAGCCCAGTTGGTCGATATATAGAGCCTAGTATGGCCGAGCGCTTATGAGCGAGCCTATTTTGGCAGAGTAATTATATATATATACCGAATAGGGCCGGATAGCTATTTTACTTACTATATTGAGAGAGTTGAGTCAGTATCAGTAGGTAAGAATATCTTAAGATTATCTTTAACTTCCAGCTACTTGCAGTTATTATATTATCAGTTCAGTTTCAGCTTTCAGTATATTGCCTTACATACTCGGTACATTATTTCGTACTGACGTCCCCTTTCTGGGGGTGCTGCATTTCATGCGTGCAGGTTCAAACAGACAGACGGGTAGGCCTCCTAATTAAGTGTTGCCCGAGTTCAGCTTGATTGGTAAGCTCCATGCCTTTCAGAGTTTCTGGGTCTAGAGCCTTATGTACATCATATATATATATATATATATATATATATATATATATATATATATATATATGTATGTATGTATGTATGTATGTATGTATGTATGTATGTATGTATGTATGTATATATGTATGTATTTCGGAGTTTTCGGGTCTAAAGCCTTATGTACATCTTGTATATATGTTATGAGTAGGTCGGGGAGTTGTTCCGATCACAGTATATCCATCAGTAGAGGCTTGTAGATATATCCTGTTAGTTAGTGCAATATGTTGGGCTTGCAGGCCTTGTATGTATATTTGGTTGGTTTGTCAGTTGTAATAATTATGATGGCCTTGTCAGCCCAGTTTTATATTGACATTTAGTCATCATTCGCAGTTGTTTTGCAATGTGGCCCATGACTAAAGTATGACATCATATGTTCAGTGTCCCTTATATGCAAGTTGGTACGCAAGGATAGGTGAGGCACCAGGTGCCGGTGTCACCCCTAGATTCGGGGCATGACAAAAGTGGTATCAGAGTAGTTCTGTCTTAGTGAGTCTACAAGTCGTGTCTAGTAGAGTCTTGTTTATGGGTGTGTCTTGCACCACACTTATAAGCAGAAGGCTACAAGGCATTTAGGATTGCACTCTTTCTTCTTACTCTAGATCGTGTGGTAGAGCTTAATTGTAAGAACTAAATTTGCTAAACTCTATCTTATTCGTAATACGACGATACCTACATTTAGAAAGATGGTTGATAAGGGATTGAATGTTGTTGCGAAAGAGTTGAGTCAGAAGAACTCGGTAAGCTTCTGGAAAATGAGCCTTAAGGCAAGAATATCTATCCACCTTTATGGTGAAAGACAATGAGAGATTCAGAAGATAAATACAAGTTTTAACAAGTAAAGGAAGCAAGATGAAATAGGGTACAAGGTACCCAGCTAATGAAGATTATCCTTATTTACCATTCAGGAAGAGAGATATAAGCATTTTGAGTTACCTTCAACAGTAACAGAGGTATATACAATTGGCCACACCGATCTAAGTTATGCTCTATTGGAGCTAACAAATATGGTTTAAGAGAAGGACATAATATCACGATCCGGCTGGGGTTAGAGTGACCCAAAATGGTGGATGAATTGTTTGTGTTAGTTGACATTGCCGAAGGATATTGAAAATTTGCTAATAGATCTCCCTGTGAGACACCCAGATGGTGCACTCTAAAATAGTACAGCTAGATATGAGTACTACAAAGATAGGCACTAAAATACTGGAAGGGATAAATATTACCTTAGTGTGACTCTCGTCCTTAGTAGAGCGAGGACATTGAGAAACCCGAAGAACCAATGAATGAAGCAAAGGGGGCTAAAAGCAAAAGAATGTCTTGTTGAAGTTTTCACAAGAAAGGGATAGGCAGAAATATTAGTAGAGTAATGAGAAGAGAGATAAGGAAGAATTATGAGTAAGATGTGATACATGGATGACAATGATGGAAAAATAAAATGAAATGATAGTATTACATAGTCAATAATCGAGGAATGCAAAAATGAGAGGTGCCAGGCGTGGAGACAACAAAAGAGTATAGGCCATACAGTCACATCCTCATTTTGAGAAATAAGTTCGCGACTCTAACGGGATTAACAGAAGGAAAAGTTAGACCCTAGAGTAATAGAAATCAGTATGGACTGGTGAACAAGATAAACTAAACATGAATTAGGAACTGAGTGATTTGATAATAGTCAGCATCGTGAGAATTTCAGATTACATTCTGACAATAATAGAATGAACTCAAAGGAGTCTAAGACTAGTGGCATTTAGAAGATATGGAATGTTGCCCTAGTAGCAGAATGAGGATGTAATTGTAATAAATAAAGAATGACGTTTGGGCCTTCTCTTGAGTAATGATTCGAAGAAGAAGAAAAGGGGGGAAGAGGAGTTCATGAATTGTAAGGGGCTAAATTACCCATATAAGTTGAGTCACAGTGGGATGCTATAAAGTACGGTAATGGAAGTATAACATCTCCCCTAGGTGGATCAATCTAATTACTCCAGATGTCCCCGATGAGATGGGAGCCCTAGCGGGATGATGAATCAACATTAAGGTGGATCAATAACATATGGATAAAAGTTCAACAGTATGAGATGAGATTAGACCATCAGTCTTAAGGATAAGCAACGAGAAGTAACCTGGAGTTGGTTGCAGACCATAGTAACGATAAATTGAAGTAAAAATTATGGTATAGTATGGCCTATGTAGATGCAGTAAAGTCATACGAATTGATAACCAGATCTTTGAAATAAGATATAGTCATATTCACAAGTTCTACAAAGTACCGAGCGAAGAACTTCAGTACACCTATATATGCCCAGAGAGGTATCCTATTAAGCCTTGTATATGTTTACAAAGTAAGGCCTGGAGATTGGCTAAAAGTTAGAGGAAAAAGGAGAGAAGGATCGCATAGGCACACTTACAAGGTTAGTATACAAGGTTAGTATCTTACAGGCTATATGATAGAAGGTAACAACAGTTAAAAGATTGGAAGGATTCCGACCATAAGTCGTGGTGTGAGAAGAAGGCCTAAAGAGGGGGAATGCACTAGCGTTCGGACTTATTTACAGAACAGTTGCCTAGATGGAAAGAGGAGAACTAAAGTATTCATAAGAGCTATGGGTTATGAGAATGATAAGTGCATCAGTCGACATTCGAGGACAAATGTTCCAAAGGGGGAATGATGTTACATCCCGCATTTTCATACGTTAATGTTTCATCCTCAGTTAATTAACGTAGATTCAGGGATGAGATTATCTTGAGGTTAGCATATTTATGCTATTTATACCAAGAATTAAGTAAGTGCCATGAAAGAAAGGGTACACGAATTAAAGAAAATGAGTTTCGTTAAAGGTTGTCGAATTTGGATAAAATACGGTCTGAGCTATAATACCCAACACATATGGACTAGTACCATGAAAAATATCATATGACCACGGTAGTATTATGTATAAAGTATATTAAAAATAAGTAGAATTTTATATAATTTGAGATAATTTTTAATTATGCGGGTAATTGGTTAATTACCGGGTAACGGGACATTACCTAATTAACTAATAAATGGATAAACATCAATAATTTCCACCCCCAAAATGTGGCAGCAAGCCCTTATTAAGAAAATGACTCTTAGTCATTTTATATTACGTGGCATCTCAATGCCTTAGTTACAAGACACCTCCACCTTTAAAGCTTTAAAAATAAACCTTGCAAATTTCATTTCAATGTTTTAATACCAAGGAATAACGTGAGTATTCTGATAGTTCATTCTCAAAAACACTTAAGATCAGATGTTATACCTTAATGCAACGTAATTTCTACAACTTCAACAATTCCAACGAGAATTTTTAGAGTTTTAGCAACGGACAAATTTTGCGGTTCTAAAGAAGTACCGTGTAACTTTTTTTCCAAGAATATCATATGGATTTTTTCCTACTATGGGTATGTTAAGGCTAAGCTCTTCCTTCATTTTGCATGATCTCATAATTCCAAAAGTTTGATAATGAGTATAAAGAAAAATTCATATCCCGGAATTTACGTATATTTTGCTTGTCTAGCAAGTTACGTATATTTTCCTAGTTTTGTAAGTTACAATATTCTCCATATAGGGACTTCATATTCAATTAGGTATTTCCTTCTTCCAGTCAAGAGTAGCAGAGAATTTATATATACAGTATTAAAGTATTTTCATTACCATCGAGCTATAATCGATGGGCAGGCCCCTATCGGGCAACCTCTGATCAGATGGTAAGTTATATTCGGATCCTACTATGGTCGAGAGCCTATGAGCGAGCCCTATTGGTCGAGATATAGAGACTAATATGGCCGAACGCCTATGAGCAAGACTACTACGGCAGAGCAGTTATATATATATACCGAATAGGCCCGGACAACTATGTTACTTACTATATTGAGAGAGTTAAGTCAGTATCAGAAGGTAAGCATATCTTAAGATTATCTTTGACTTCCAGCTACTTGCAGTTATTATATTATTAGTTTAGTTTCAGCTTTTAGTATATTTCCTTACATACTAGGTACATTATTTTGTACTGACGTCCCTTTTCTGGGGACGTTGCATTTCATGCGTGTAGGTTCATATAGACAAACGGGTAGGCCTCCTAATTAAGTGTTGCCCGAGTTCAGCTTGATTGGTAAGCTCCAGGCCTTTCAGGGTTGCTGGGTCTAGAGCCTTATGTACATCATATAATTATATATATATATGTATATATGTTATGGGTAGGTCGAGGCTTTGTTCCAATCACAGTATATCCATCAGTAGAGGCTTGTAGACATATCCTGTCAGTTAGTATACTATGTTGGGCTTGCAGGCCTTGTATGTATATTTGGTTGGTTTGTCAACTGTAATAATTATGACGGCCTTGTCAGTCCAGTTTTATATTGCAATTTAGTCAGCATTAACAGTTGTCTTGCAATGTGGCCCATGACCAAAGTATGACATCATATGTTCAGAGTCCCTTACATGCAAGTTGGTACATAAGGATAGGTGAGGCACCAAGTGCAGGTCTCGCCCCCAGGTTCGGGGCGTGATAGATCTATACTGATCACCGTAGTTTGCAACATCTGTTCAAGCAGAAGGATATTAATTTGCGCCAGAGGAGGTGGTTAGAGCTGCTGAAGGACTATGATATCGCTATCTTGTATCACCTGGGCAAGGCCAATGTGGTGGTCGATGCTTTGAGTCGCCAGGCGAAGAGTTTGGGGAGTTTCGCTTATTTACCAGCAGCGGAGAGGCCCATGGCGATGGATGTCCAGGCCTTAGCTAGCCAGTTTGTAATATTGGATCTTTCGGAGCCCAGTCGGATTCTAGCTTGTGTGATTTCTCGGTCTTCCTTATTTGATCGTATCAGAGACCGTTAGTATGATGATCCTCATTTGCTCTTCCTCAAGGATAAGGTTCAGCATGGTGATGCCAGAGATGTGACTATTGGTGATGATGGGGTATTGAGGATGTAGGGTCGGATTTGTGTACCCAATGTTGATGGGCTGCATGAGTTGATTCTAGAGGAGGCCCATAGTTCGCGGTATTCCATCCATCCGGGTGCTGCGAAGATGTACCAGGACTTGAGGCAGCACTATTGGTGGAGGCGAATGAAGAAAGATATATATATATATATATATATATATATATATATATATATATATATATATATATATATATATATATATATATATATATATATATATATATATATATATATATATATATATATATATATATATATACAATCACAGTATATCCATCAGTAGAGGCTTGTAGACATATCCTATCAGTTAGTGTACTATGTTGGGCTTGCAGGCCTTGTATGTATATTTGGTTGGTTTGTCAACTGTAATAATTACGAAGGTCTGGCCAGCCCAGTTTTATATTGACATTTAGTCAGCATTCGTAGTTGTCTTGCAATATGGCCCATGACCAAAGTATGACATCATATGTTCAGATTCCCTTACATACAAGTTGGTAAGCAAGGATAGGTGAGGCACCAGGTGCCAATCGCACCCCTAGTTTTGGGGCGTGATAGATTTATACTGATCAGCGGAGTTTGCAGCATCTGTTCAAGCAGAAGGATATTAGTTTGCGTTAGAGGAGGTGGTTAGAGCTGCTGAAGGACTATGATATCACTATCTTGTATCACCTGGGCAAGTCCAATGTGGTGGTCGATGCTTTGAGTCGCCAGGCGAAGAGTTTGGGGAGGTTGGCTTATTTACTAGCAGCGGAGAGGCCCATGGTGATGGATGTCCAAGCCTTAGGTATCCAGTTTGTGATATTGGATATTTTGGAGCCCAGTCGGATTCTAGCTTGTGTGATTTCTTGCTCTTACTTATTTGATCGTATCAGAGACCGTTAGTATGATGACCCTCATTTGCTCGTCCTCAAGGACAAGGTTCTGCATGGTAATGCCAGAGATGTGACTATTGGTGATGACGGGGTATTGAGAATGCAGGGTCGGATATGTGTACCTAATATTGATGGGCTTCGGGAGTTGATTCTAGAGGATGCCCATAGTTCGTGGTATTTCATCTATCCGGGTGTCACGAAGATGTACCAGGACTTGAGAAAGCACTATTGGTGGAGGCAGATGAAGAAGGATATAGTTGGATTTGTAGCTTGGTGCCTCAATTGTCAGCAGGTAAAGTGTGAGCACTAGAGACAGGTGAGTTGCTTTAGTAGATAGAGATTCCGGAGTGGAAGTAGGAGCGGATCACCATGGACTTTGTAGTTGGACCCTCACAGACTTTGAGAAAGTTCGATGTCATTTGGGTGATCGTGGATCGGCTGAACAAGTCCACACATTTCATTCCTGTGCATACTACCTATCCTTCGGAGCGGTTGGCGGAGATTATATCCGAGAGTTTTTTCGTCTGCATGGTGTTCTAGTTTCCAACATTTCAAATAGAGGTACCCAGTTCACATTACAGTTCTGCAGGGCCGTACAGTAGGAGCTGGGTACTCGGGTGGAGTTGAGCACAACATTTAACCACCAGATGGGCGGACAGTCCGAGCCCACTATTCATATTCTTGAGGATATGCTTCGTGCGTGTGTGATGGAGTTTGGAGGTTCTTGGGATCACTTCTTGCCACTGGCGGAGTTTGCCTACAACAACAGTTATCAGTCCAGCATTCAGATGGCACCGTATGAGGCTTTGTATGGTAGGTGGTATAGATCCCCCGTGGGTTGGCTTAGGACGCATTGGAGAAGGTTAAGGTGATTTAGGATAGACTTTGCACAGCCCAGTCTAGACAAAAGAGTTATGCGGACTCGAAAGTTCGTGATGTTTCCTATATGGTTAAAGTGTGGGTCTTGCTTCAGGTTTCCCCTATGAAGGGCGTTATGAGAATTAGGAAGAAAGGGAAATTGAGTCCGAGGTTTATTGGTCCTTTTGAGATATCGCGGCGTGTTGGGGAGGTTGCTTATGATCTTGCCTTACCTCCCAACTTGGTAGGATTTCATCCGGTATTTCATGTTTTGATGCTCCGGAAGTATCACGATGATTTGTCGCACGTGTTGGATTTCAGTTCAGTCCAGTTGAACAATGATTTATCTTATGTTGAGGAGCCAGTGGCGATATTGAGCAGACAGGTTCGAAAGTTGAGGTCAAAGGACATTTCATTAGTGAAAGTTCAGTGGCAGGGTCAGCCGGTCGAGGAGGCGACTTGGGAGACCTAGCAAGATATGCACAGTCATTACCCTCATCTTTTCACTACTTCAGGTATGTATCTATGCTCGTTTGAGGACGAACGAATGTTTTAAGAGGGGGAGGATGTAGCGACCCGGCCAATCGTTTTAAGAATTAACGCCCTGATCCTCTATTAACTATTTTCCCGTATTTGTTTCTGTTATTGTGAGTTGCTGGGAGGATTCGTTTTGAGTTTCGGAGTGTTTTGGGACACTTAGTCCCTAAATGAGAGCTTGTTCTTTAGAATTTGGACCGTAGTCGGAGCACGGCCTCGGAATGGCTCTATTGATTCCGTTAGCTATGTTGGGTGATTTCAGGCTTAGGGGCGTGTTCAGATTGTGCTTTGGAGGTCCGCGGCTTATTTAGGCTTCAAATGTTGATAGTTAAATTTTTGAAGTTTTCAGATCGATAGTGAGATTTTGATATTGGGGTCAGAAACCGATTCTGAAAGTTGGAACAACTCCGTAGTGTTGAATGTTACTTGTGTGCAAAATTTGGGGTCAATCGGACTTGGTTTGGTTGGTTTCAGTATCGTTTGTAGGGTTTTTGAAATTTCAAGTTCTTTAGGCTTGGATTGGAGGGTGATTCGTGGTTTTAGCGTTGTTTGATGTAATTTGAGGGTTGGATTAAGTTCATATGGTATTTTAAGACTTATTGGTATGTTTGGTTGAGGTCTCGAGGGCCTCGGTTTGATTTTGGGTGGTTAACGGACCTTTAGACTTAAGAAGAAGATTGCAGAAATTGCAGAAGTTTACAGCTCTGGTTTCATTCTTCGCGTTCACGAGTGGGGTCACGCGTTTGCAAAGAGGAGCTAGGGCAACTGGAAATTTAACGCTTTGCGTTTTCTATGTTGGTCCCGCGTTCGCAAAGCTGAAAGGTCATATGCCTACGCGTTCGCGAAGAGTGTCCCGCATTCGCATAGGAGTGAGAGAGTGGCTATCGCGTTCGCGACATGGTCATCGCATCCGCGATAAAGGAATTCTACGCCAAGTCAAGTTGTGCTTCGCGAATGTGAGGGGCCTTCCGCGTTCGCGAAGAAGGATTTACCTAGGTAGACTATAAAGTTTCAAAATCGAGGGTTAGCCATTTTTATCAAAACTAGAGTTTGGGAGTTCGGATTTGGACGAGATTTCGAGAGATTTTCCGAGATATCAATTGGGTTATGATTCTATACTTGATTTTGGTTATATCCCACTAATCTATCATTAATTTTATCATTTAATTTTGGATTTGGGGTAAATATTGGGAAAAATGGAATAGAGTTCTTCAATTAAGATTTCGAGTTTGGATTGGAACTTTGACATCGAATTTGAATAATTTTGGTACGAGTGAACTCGTGAGTGAATGGGGGTTCATAATCCGTAACTTTTACCCGATTTCAAGACGTGGACCCAGGGAGGATTTTTGGGCATTTTTCTATTTTCTTGTCTTAGCTTTGATTTCATTAGCTAAATTTGTTGTTTGTACTTATATTTACGTTATGTTATTAATGTGATTAGATTTGGGCACCCAGAGGTGGAAACTCGTGGCATGAGCATGATTTCGAACTGATTTGAGCAGGTTCGAAGTAAGTGGCTTGTCTAACCTTGTGTGGGGAACTCCCCTTAGGATTTTGGTTCTGTTATTATATGAGTGTCGTGTACGTGAGGTGACGAGTGCGTACACATGTTAATTGTTGAAAACCCCCGTTTTTGTTAACTAAATATATGCGCTTCCTTTTTGTTGAACACTACTTGTATTTAAAGCCTACTGTTTAGCTTAGGAAAGCATGCTTAAGTGACTTAATTGTACTATCTGCTTACACTGTCTACTTGAATTCTGTGTTGCATGTTTAGAATAGAAATCTCTGCTTTTCTTGGTATGAACTTGAATAGAACTGTAGATTCTTTCTTGAGACTGTTGTGTGTTTACTTTGGGACTACGGGACGATATCCCAGTAGATCCCCCTGCATGTTTACTTTGGGACTACGGATCGATATTCCGGTAGATCCCCCTGAACATTTATATTTAGGACTACGGGATGGCACCTAGTAGATTCCCCGTACTGGATATTTATTTTGGGACTACAGATTGGTTTTCTGAGAGTTCCCCCTGCATATTTATGATTTGGACTGCGGGACGATATTCCGGGAGATCCTCTACACATTTACGTTTGGGACTACGGGATGATATCTTGGGAGATCTCCTTTTGCTATCTCTGTGTACTGAGCATATTCTATCACTAATTATACTCTTTATCAGATGTTAGTGTCTTTAATTATACTGTCGCACTTCATATTGTGTTACCTCATTTTTATACGTATATAACCAGTAGGACCCTGACCTTCCTCGTTACTACTCGATCAAGGTTAGGCTTGGCAATTACTAGGTACCGCTGTAGTGTACTCATGCCTTTTCCTGCACATGTTTTTCGCGTACAGATCCAGGTTCTTCGGCTCAGCCATACTATCTATTAGGCGAGGCGATTCTTATAGATTTTGAGGTATATCTACTGTGTCCGCATACCAAGAATTCCCTCTCTATTCTCTCTTTTATCTATAGACCTTCTGTAATTTTTTTTTTAGACTTTCAGAGTTAGACATTATGTATTTCCTCTAATTTGTGATTCATGAGATTTCGGGTCTTGGGAGCGTTAATATTGATCGAGAGTGCTGTTATTGTATATGCCGAGCGGCATCTTAAACTTTTCTAATATACTGCCCGTAAATTGCAAGTTTCGTATCTTTGTTTCCGTTTCCGCAAATTGTTAGTCTTACCTAGTCGTAGAGACTAGGTGTCATCACAACAGTTCACGGAGGGAGAAATTGGGTCGTGACAAGTTGTAGATGTCTGAGTAACAAATACTTGATTCATTCTCATACTTATTTTAAGTGTACACACTTGCCTTGAAAATCTAATTTATGCTGGTATCTTATGATATTAACTTATTATGTTTAAAGTTTTACTGTGGAAAGGATCATCTCGGGTATGTGCCATCTTTTCAAAAGTAAATAAAATTAAATAAATTGGAATTACTATTGTAATCAGACTTCCTAAACCAAGTAGGCATCAATTCTATCCATTATCAAAGTCAAAGATCAAGGGGGAACTTTGTTCAGTTAAGAATCATATCTATATATTAATATAAAGCAGAGCCTAACATAGGTGATGTGCTATCTCTTACAAACTAGAAAATATACTTATCTTTTTTCTCACTTTTTTTGATTTTTTATCCTACTTTTTTCGTTTATCTCATCATAGAAACCCCTTAAAGAACCTATGTAATCTTATTGAAAAAACAAAATGGTTACGAAAAAGAAACAACAAGCGTAAGATTTCTTGAAGAAAAATAAAAAGGAAACCCAAAGCTTTCTTACATTCAAACCATTTCACTTATTACTTGAAAATGGTTAAGTAGCAAAAACCCAAAAGTTTGCAACATTCACTCATCTTAAACTTTTTCATCTATGTTTTCACATAGTATTCAATATTGGGGGAAATTTAAGCATATACTGGAACCAAGATATCTTTGTATATATTGCTTTTCCCATCGTTCACACTTCAGACACTAGATTCTCTCTTCCTATTTTTCATTTTGCCATCACGTCAACGTCTATTATTACTTCTTTAGGAAACCTATGATTCAAAGAATTAAATAGAGAAACTGAATTTTCTGGCCATTGTAATCGGCCAAAGATATATTAGCTCGAGGATTACTATTGTTCTTCCATATCTTATATGTATTGGAAGGCGCAATTGTCCCAACAAAGGAAATAATAAAACTATCAAAATAGAAACCTATCTCCATATATAAAATAACACATTCTGACATTTAACGAAGAAGAGCAACAAGGCGGTGAAGGCCATACCACCATTTGGACCATTACCAAGTCTAAACAAACTGTTGGAACAATGCTTTTTAGGTTCATATGTAATGCCTTTAGGATCTCTTCCTTATGTTTCTTCTTTTACGATGTATGATTTTGGTAGGGCGAATAGCAACGTAGATGGAAAGATTTCAAGAGATAAAGTTCAAGAGGTAAGACTATCATAATATTAATATTTATCTGTGAAGAACATTTAAATATTAAAATAAAAGTGAGAAGATTTCACATAATTATTATTAACTTTGATTGAGAGGGCTATTCCTCGATATCAACGGTATTATAAAAAAAATATGCAATGCTTTTATTTATTTGAATTTGCTTTTCTATTCTACTTTTTCATATTTTTTTACTTATATATTTGATTTGTAAATTTTTCCTTATAACGTCTCTATTTGTTAAGATATTTTTTCTACAGACCTCTCTAACATGCTTACTCGTATCTTTATGCTGATTTTCAGATAATTATTTAAATCACACAAGATATATGTATAATATCACGAGGAATTTGGCATTTGTCATAAAAGGGGAAAGTTTTTGGTAAGATCACTAACAATAAAGAGGAAGAAAGCTGAGAAGAAGAAGGTAATGGAGAAGTCGAACGTATATAAAATGAATGTGGGAATTTATATGAAATAGTATAGTGTTTCCAGAATTTTGTATAAAGGTAAGTTAGGAGGAGAAAAAAAGAGAGTTTATCTTAGTAATAGAGGAAGTAACAACTTAGGGGGAGAGAGAAGGAAAGAAAAGAGAAATATTTCTCCTTTTTCACCTAAACTATCACAAAAAAATTGATTTTCTGTCTTTTTTTTTTCTAATTCTTAAAATTTTCATATTTTATCTTTAATTTTTGAATATCAAGGATCAACAATTGTGACTAATTGAGGGGAATAGATAACTGATAAAACTCTTTTTTCCTTTACCTAAAGTAGATTTAAAGTTGTCTATGAAGGGCTGGTGAATTTGCAAATGCCCTTTGATATACACAATAAAAACTCCTTAGAACTTTTCACTAATAATGAGACAATAATTCTTATACTAAGGGAAGTATTCATTTTCTACGAAGATGGCTTAATATATATATTCCTTTGGAGAAATGAAATATTTTAGTTGAGATTACAGGACAACTAATTTAGAAGATTTATTATTATGGTATGATGAAGTGGAAAGAAATAAAGAAAGAGGAAAAGAGGAAAATAAATTTTAAAATTGATTATTTGAAGAGTGTTGAAGCTCTTCAAAAGAAAAATACTGCTTTATAAAATTATAATAGATTTTTCCAAGAATTCACTAGTGAAGAGCGGCAAACTAACTAGTTGATTCTAAATGTCTGTTTGTCGAATATATACATTGTTAGAGTCCTGTTAGAACTCAAATCAATACCCTCTTTCATCTAGTCAAATCAGGAATACTCCCCTTCAAAGTCATCTCCTCGCACCTCCCTCAAATTCAATATTTCTGTTCAAACCCTAAGTAAGAAACAAAGCAAATTCTCTCGTCTCTTCTTCATCGTGACAAAGACCATCCAGACTCCCTCAAAAAGTAAATCATCCTCAAAACCTAGATCTAAATCCAAAGACAAGTGTGAAATTGATGGTTAGCTCTGCACCATTACCTGTTTCTTCTCAAACCTCATCCTCTAATATAATTGAACCACCAACTGTCATTCTTCCACCCCCATCCTTTGTTATCTCTACACCTCTATCTCCAAAAATAACCACCAAAGCCACTATGACTACGCCATAAATCACCTCCAAACCCATAAAGGTCAAGGCTACTTCAAGAAAGTCAGTAAAAAGTGGAAAACAAGTTGACAATGATGTTGTTAAGGGGGAACCAACAATTAAGGATCTCATTGCTCAAGGGGAACTTATTGTTGACAAGGTTGCTCAAGTAAAACCTTCTCCGTCAAAACTTGATGTTCTGTCATTGATCACGCTCAACTCTACTCCTAAAAATGATAAGTGGCCACTGTAAATATAAGTTGATCTAAAAGTACGGAGTCGAATCCCACAAAGAACTAAGGTTTCATTTTACAATTCAAAATCACTCAGAAGACAAGCTCAAACAATTTCTAAGTTCTAAATATTAAGATTCTTATGCCTAACTAATTAACTAACAAATGATAGAAGTAAATTAAAACCAGGGATTCTAAGGGTTTGAGACAAAATTAGAAAAGCCTAGAGTCATGATTTTCCCAATTGTCGGAATCCTTCCCGCTACGTCTCCTACAATTTCGCCTAAGTATTCTCCACTGATCATGAGCATTCAACTTATCATAATTCTCTCTTGAGACACTACAATAATTTACTAGACATATTCTCTCAAATTATGCTAGCTCGCACTTTTTCACCGCTCACTATGATCATGTTAAAGCTTCATTATCTCTAATCCCGCTTTTAAACCCGCTGTATTGATCTCTCATATACCTTTGGAGTGACGTTGTTCAACAAAAACCTAAATATTCACTCTTTATCAAGCAATACATAATAAATAGGTACAATCAACTGCTAGCCATTCAATCAACAACAATATACGCGTACTTGAACAAGTAGGGAATTCAAAGGCAAAATTATATTAAAATGTAACAACAATTCAACGTCAAATAGGCTCCATCAAAACCTAGATGAGAAATTTTAGCTACTCATAGCCATACTAACAATCATGATATAATTAAAATTATTAAAATACATATTAAGGAAGAACGGAAGAGAAAACTCTTGTGATTTGTTGCTTCCAAGTGTTCTTGTAGCCTTTTGCCTCTCCACTAATGTCTCTCCATTCAAAAACTAACTTTAAGAGGTATTTATCAGGTTGGGTCCAAAGTTTACGCGTCCAAAAATAGTGAGATATTATAATTGTCTCGAATAGCATCGTCGGTGCGACGCACAGTCAGAGGCACCAACATTTCTGCATGAGGCACTGTCAGGGGTGCCAATATTTCTGCACAAGGCATTGTCAGGGGTGCCAATGACACTGCCTTGAACAATGTCTTGCACTGTCTATGGCCATGACTATTTATTGCCTTGCACGTCTTCTTTTATTGCTCCATTTTGTAGCTCTAAGGTACCATTTCGTGCAACGTTTCTCCAATTCATGTTCAAGCATTCCTACATGTGAAATAAGCTCTATTAAGCTCAATTTGCGCACAAATTAGCAACCAAACAACAAACAATTAGGGTAAATAACGTCAAAATATATAGAATTATAGCATGACATCAACACCCCACACTTAGATATTGCTCGCCCTCAAGTAAACCAACTAAGTACTTTCTTGTGACGACCCAGCCGGTCGTCTTAAGAATTAACGCCCCAATACCCTATTAACTGCTTTCCCCAAGTTTATTTCTGCTATTTTGATTTGCCGGAATGTTTGTTTTTAAGTTTCGGAGAGTTTTGGGGAACTTAGTCCCTAAATGGGAGCTTAAGTGTTGGAAAGTTGGTCATAGTTAGAATAGTATGAAGACGGCCTCGGAAAAGAAATCTGATGGTTCCGTTAGCTCTATTGGGTGATTTTGGGGTTAGGAGCGTGTTCGGATTGTGTTTTAGAGGTGCGTAGCTAATTTAGGATTGAAATGCCGAAAGTTGAATTTTTGAAGTTTCCGATTCGATAGTGAGATTTTGATCCGAGGGTCAGAATGGAATTCCGGAAGTTGGAGTAGCTCCGTAGTGTTTAATGTGACGTGTGTGCAAAATTTCAGGTCATTCGGACGAGGTTTGATAGACTTTTTGATCGAAAGCATATTTTGAGGATTTTGGAGTTCTTAGGCTTAAATCCATGGTTAATTCGAGGTTTTGATGTTGTTTGAAGTGTTTTGAAGATTGGTACAAGTTTGAATAAGGTTTTAAGATATGTTTCTACCTTTGGTTGAGGTCCCGGGGGCCTCAGGGTAATTTCGGATGGTTGATGGGGAGTTTGAGACTTTGTTGCAGCTGCTAAAATTTGCTGCTTCTTGTATTTTCGCACCTGCGGATTGGGGACCGCAGGTGCGGTACCACATAAGCGGAAGAGTGGCTGCAGAAGCAGAATATTGAGGAGTGTTAGGAACCGCAGATGCGGTTATGGAAGCGCACCTACGAAGTCGCAGGTGCGGAAGATCGATTGCTGAAGTGATGTAGCCGTTAAGTGGGGAACCGCAAAATCGGATAGTTGGCTGCATGCAAAACCGCAGAAGCAGTTATTGGACTGCAGATGCGAAATGTCTGAGCACAGAGTATAAATAGTTGCCTTCGCGAATTTGAGCTATTCTTTCACCATTTTTATCCGGGTTTGAAACTCTTGAGAGAGATTTTTTAGGAAAACAAAGGGAAATCACTTGGAGGTAACATCTTTGACTTTATAACTCGTTTTTATGTGATTAAAGACCTAATTAGTGGTAAAACCTTTGGGAAAAATGGGTAATTATTGCTTGAGTTTAAGAGACCTTTAAATGAGGATTTGAAGGGTCATTTGGACTCCGATTTCAGTGTTCTTATTATGTATAAACTCGTGAGAGTACGAGATTTCTGAAAATGTAAGTTTCACCCAATTCCGAGACGTGGGCCTGAGGGATGTTTTGGTCATTTTACATAATTTCGCATATTAGCTTAGAATTTAATTGTAGGATCAGTTACTTGAAGTGTTTTTTTTATTATGCAATTGAATTTAATAGATTTGGGGCATTTGGAGTCGAGTACTCGTGGCAAAGACGTAGTGTCGGGTTGATTTTGAGCTGGTTCGAGGTAAGTGGCTTGTCTAACCTTGTGTGGGGGACCTTCTCCTTAGGATATGATATATTTGATAATTGAAATTCCTTGTATGTGAGGTGACGAGTGCGTACTTGAGCTAATTGTTGAAAACCCGGTTTTTACTTTAAGTAATTTAATTGAGTTCCTTATTTCCTGTTTTTATTCTCCTTGCAAATTTAGCCTGTTGTTAGTTTAGAAAAGTATGTTTAGTTGACTTAATTGCCTATTCGCTTAAACTGCCTTAATTGCATTACGTGAAGCATGTTAGGCTAGAATTAACTGTTTACTTGATACGTATTTAGCATTTCATTGAGTATCCTTGTGTTACATCTGTGTGTTTTAAATTGGGACTACGGGACGGCATATCGAGATATCCTATGTACGTATTTATGATTTGGACTGATGTGCGGGATACCAAGAAATCCCTGGCACGTACATTGAGGATACCAAGAGATCCTCGGGATACCAAGAGATCCCTACCATACATTGAGGATACCAAGAGATCCTCGGGATACCAAGAGATCCCTATTATATATTGAGGATACCGAGAGATCCTCGGGATACCAAGAGACCTCTATCATATATTGAGGATACCGAGAGATCCACGGGATACCAAGTGATCCCCAGCATATATTGAGAATACCGAGAGATTATCGGGATACCAAGAGATCCCTAGCATATATTGAGGATGCCGAGAGATCCTCGGGATACCAAGAGTTCCCTGGAATATATTAAAGATACAGAGAGATCTTCGGGATACCAAGAGATCCCTGACATATATTAAGGGTACTAAGAGATCCTTGGGATACTGAGAGATCCCCAGTTATTTCCTTGTGATTGTTTGCCTCTGTTTCAGTTTTTGAATTCCTTATTTTCCTGTATTAAATTCTTATCGTTAGTTTTCAATTGTACTGCTTATCTTATACTATCATGTCCTATATTCTTTATTTTATCTCAATAGGGCCTTGACCTTCCTCGTTACTACCCAACCGAGGTTAGGTTTGGCACTTACTGAGTACCGTTGTGGTGTACTCATGCCCCTTCTGCGCATGTTTTTCATGTGCACATCCAGGTACTTTCACTTTGTCTTATCATCCTTGAGGTGAGGTGCTTCTGTAGAGACTTCGAGGTATATCTGCCACGTCCGTAGACCGATGAGTCCTTTTCTATCTTTCTATAGCATTATAGACCTTCAGTACTCCCCTTGTGGTTAGACATTTCCGGAGTTAGAGCTTCTTATGTATCTCTTAGCTTGTGATTCATGAGTTTCCGAGTTTTGGGAGTATACTTTGGTTTTGAGAAGTTAAGTATTTATGTATGCCGAGCGGCACCATTTAACCGCTATTTTTATTTCTCTAATTCTGTCTTAATTAATTTTTATTTCCGCAAATAATTTGTTTTGTCTTTCCGCAAGTTAGGCTTACCTACTTGTAGCGACTAGGTGTCGTCACGATGGTTCATGGAGGGAAAATCGGGGTCGTGACAAGTTGGTATCAGAGCTCTAGGTTCATAGAAGTCATGGATCACAAGCCGGTTTATTAGGGTCTCGTTGATCGGTACGGAGACGTCTGTACTTATCTACGAGAGGCTATGTAACCGTTAGGAAAATTTCACTTCATTTGAATTCCATGTCGTGCGAGATTTTTGATTTCACAATTATAAACTTCTATCTTCTATTCTCTCACCGATGGTGAGGACACGTGCTACCAGAGATGATCAGGAACCCGCGCCCATGCAAGAGTCGCCAAAAGTCGAGGCCGAGGTAGAGGCTGACTACGCGCACGCGGTGCAGCCAGATCACCCGCGCGAGCTGCCACCGAGGAGCCACCAGCAGTTCCAGCTAGAGCCCAGGCACTGGATACACCTACTGTTACTACTACTCCAGCACTTCAGGAGAACTTAACATAGTAAATGAGCATGTTTGGTACATTGGTTCAGGAAGGGTTGATTCAAGTTGTACCAACTACTTCATAGATCGGGGAAGGGACCAAGACTTCCACCACCCCACTCCAGAGCAGTGAGTTCTCATTGGTCAGGTTCCAGGTGTCATGGCAACACAGCCTGTGATCCCAGTTCAGCGGGTGGTGAGGACCTCTCGCCGAGTAGAGGACAGGTGGGTCCAGGAGAGAGAGGATAGACGAGGTCGGGAGAGAGAGTATAGGGAAGTGAGGAGACCTGGTAGACTGGAGAGACCCACTGGTCCTTATTTTGGAGGAAGAGTACGGCATGGTAGATATTTTGTGGGTCAGCCAGCTCAATTTACATCTCAAATTTCACGCAGTGTTTTAGGTGTTCAGGGGTCTTGGAGTACACATACCTCACAATTGCCACTGCCACATCCTCCCAGATCTTGTTTTGAGTGTGGTGACACACGCCATATGGTGAGCGATCGCCCCAAACTTGGGAGGGGTGCACCTTCACCGACTTCCCAGCCACAACGTGCCCTGCAAAGTTCTCAGGCTATGGTTACAGCTCCAGTTGCTACCCCACCTGCTCAGCCAGATAGAGGTGGAGGTCGGGGAGGTAAAGGTCTCCCTAGAGGGGGGCAGGCCATATACTATGCCTTTCTTGCCCGTACAGAGACTGTTGCCTCCGATTCTGTCATCACAGGTATTATACTGGTTTGTCACAGAGATGCATCGGTTCTATTCGATTCAGGATCCACTTACTCTTATGTGTCTTCTTATTTTGCCCCACATTTGGGTGTACCCCGAGATTCTTTGAGTTCCCCTATTTATGTTTCTACTCATATGGGAGATTCTCTTGTTGTGAACCGCGTTTATTGGTCGTGTTTGGTTACTCTTAGTGGTTTTGAGACCAGGGCCGATCTATTATTACTCTGCATGGTTGATTTTGACATTATCTTGGGCATGGACTGGTTGTCACTCCATTATGCTATTCTTGATTGTCACGCCAAGAGAGTGACACAGGCTATGCTAGGTGTACCGCGTGTTGAGTGGATGGGTACTTTAAATAACACTCCCAGTAGAGTTATTTCTTTTCTTAAAGCTCAGCGTATGGTTGAGAAAGGGTATGATGCATATTTAGCATATGTGAGAGATGTCAGTATTGATACCTCTTTTGTTGATTTAGTTCCAGTAGTACAGGATTATCCCGATGTGTTTCCAGCTGATCTTCCAGGCATGCCTCCTAATAGAGATATTGATTTTGGTATTGATCTGTTTCCGGGAACTCAGCACATTTCTATTCCTTTGTATCGTATGGCTCCTCCTAAGTTGAAGGAGTTGAAGGATTAGTTACAGAAATTGCTTGATAAGGGTTTTATTCGGCCCAGTGTATCATCTTGGGGTGCTCTTGTCTTGTTTGTGAAGAAAAAGGATGGTTCTATGCATATGTGTATTGATTATCTCCAGCTGAACAAAGTGACAGTTAAGAACCATTATCCTTTGCCTCGTATTGATGATCTGTTTGACCAGCTTCAGGGCGCATGGGTGTTTTCTAAGATTGATTTTTGCTCAAGTTATCATCAGTTGAAGATTCGGGAGCTATATATCCCGAAGACTGCTTTTACGACTCGGTAAGGTCATTACGAGTTCCTTGTCATGTCATTTGGGCTGACCAATTCCCCAGCAGCCTTTATGCATTTGATGCACAGTGTGTTCCGACTATATCTTGACTCATTCGTCATTATCTTTATTGATGATATTCTGGTGTATTTCCGGAGTCAGGAAGATCATGAGCAGTACCCAAGGACTGTGCTTCAGACTTTGAGGGAGAAGAAGTTATATGCTAAGTTCTCGAAATGTGAGTTTTAGTTGGATTCAATGGCATTCTTAGGTCACGTGGTATCGAGTGAGGGCATTCAGGTGGATCCGAAGAAGATAGAGGTCGTGCAGAGTTCGCCCAGACAATCCTCAGCTATAGAGATCCGCAGTTTCCTTGGTTTGGCAGGTTACTACCGTCATTTTATGGAGGGGTTTTCATCGATTGCAGCCCCTATGACCAGATTGACCCAGAAGAGTGCTCCATTTCAGTAGACGGAGGAGTGTGAGGCGAGCTTTCAGAAGCTCAAAATGGCTTTGACCACAGCCCCAATTTTGGTATTGCCTACAGGTTTGGGGTCTTATACGGTGTATTGTGATACCTCGAGGATTGGCCTCGAAGCGGTGTTGGTGCAGGACGGTAGGGTGATTGCCTATGCGTCCAGACAACTGAAGATATATGAGAAGAACTACCCTGTTCACAACTTTGAGTTAGCTACCATTGTTCACGCCCTGAAGATTTGGCGCCATTATTTATATGGGGTTCCCTGTGAGATTTATACTGACCATCAGAGCTTGCAGCATTTGTTCAAGCAAAAGGATATGAATTTGTGCTGGAGGAGGTGGTTGGAGTTGTTGAAGAATTATGACATCACTATTTTGTATCACCCGGGTAAGGCCAATGTAGTGGCTGATGCATTGAGTCGTCAGGTAGAGAGTTGGGGAGTTTGGTATATTTACCAGCATCAGAGAGGCCTATGGCGATGGATGTTCAGGCCTTAGCCATCCAGTTTGTGAGATTGGATCTTTCGGAGCCTAGTCAGGTTCTAGCTTGCGTGGTTTCTTAGTCTTCCTTGTTCGATTGTATCAGGGAGAGGCAGTATGGTGACCCTCATTTGCTTGTCCTCAAGGGAAAGGTTCAGCACAGTGATGCTAGAGATATGACTATTGGTGACGATGGGGTATTGAGAATGCGGGGTCGGATATGTGTACCCAATGTTGATGGGCTTCGAGAGTTGATTCTGTATGAGGCCAATAGTTTGCGGTATTCCATCCATCCGGGTGCCGCAAAGATGTATCAAGATCTGAGGCAGCACTATTGGTGGAGGCGGATGAAGAAAGATATAGTTGGATTTGTAGCTCGGTGCCTCTACTATCAACAGGTAAAGTATGAGCACTAGAGGCCGGGTGGGTTGCTTCAGTAGATAGAGATTCCGGAGTGGAAGTGGGAGCGGATCACCATGGACTTTGTAGTTGGACTCCCATGGACTTTGAAGAAGTTTGATGCTAATTGGGTGATTGTGGATCGGCTGACCAAGTCCGCTCATTTCATTCCTATGTGTACTACTTATTCATCAGAGCGGTTGGCGGAGATTTATATTTGGAAGATTGTTCGTCTGCATGGTATTCCAGTTTCCATCATTTCAGATAGAGTTATTCAGTTCACATCACGGTTTTGGAGGGCCGTTCAGCATGAGTTGGGTACTCGAGTGGAGTTGAGTACAGTATTTCACCCTCAGACGGATGGACAGTCTGAGCGCACTATTCAGATTCTTGAGGATATGCTCTGTGCATGTGTGATTGAGTTTGGAAGGTCTTGGGATCCGTTCTTGCCATTGGCGAAGTTTGCTTACAACAACAGTTATCAGTCCAGCATTCAGATGGCACTGTATGAGGCTTAATATGGTAGGCAGTGTAGATCTCTGGTGGGTTGGTTTGAGCCAGGTGAGGCTAGACTATTGGGCACAAATTTGGTTCAGGATGCTTTGGAGAAAGTTAAGGTGATTCAGGATAGACTCCATACAGCCCAGTCCAGACAGAAGAGTTACGCGGACCGGAAGGTTCGTGATGTTTCCTATATGGTTGGGGAGCGGGTTCCGCTTCGTGTTTCACCTATAAAGGGCGTCATGAGATTTGGGAAGAAAGGGAAGTTGAGTCTGAGGTTTATTGGCCCTTTTGAGATATTGAGGTGTGTTGGGGAGGTTACCTATGAGTTTGCCTTACCTACCAGCTTGGCAGGGGTTCATCTAGTATTTCATGTTTCGATTATTCGAAGGCATCATGGTGATCCGTTGCACTTTTTGGATTTTAGTTCAGTCCAGTTGGACAAGGATCTATCCTATGTTGAGGAGCCAATGGTGATATTAGACAGGCAGGTCAGAAAGTTGAGGTCACAGAACATCGCATCAGTGAAGGTTCAGTGGCGGGGTCAGCCGTTACCCTCATCTTTTCACTACTTCAGGTATGTTCCTATGCTCATTCGAGGATGAACGAATGTTTAAGTGTAGGAGGATGTGATGACCCATCCGGTCGTCTTAAGAATTAATGCCCTGATCCCCTATTAACTGCTTTTCCCAAGTTTATTTCTGCTATTTTGATTTGTCGGGATGTTCGGTTTTGAGTTTCGAAGAGTTTTGGGACACTTAGTCCCTAAATGGGAGATTAAGTGTTGGAAAATTGGCCGTAGTCGGAACAGTGTGAAGACAGCCTCGGAATGGAAATACATGGTTCTGTTAGCTCTGTTGGGTGATTTCGGGGTTAGGAGCATGTTCGGATTGTGTTTTGGAGGTGCGTAGCTAATTTAGGCTTGAATTGTCGAAAGTTGAATTTATGAAGTTTCCGGTTCGATAGTGAGATTTTGATCTGAGGGTCAGAATGGAATTTCGGAAGTTGGAGTAGCTCTGTAGTGTTTAATGTGACGTGTGTGCAAAATTTCAGGTCATTCGAACGAGGTTTGATGGACCTTTTGATCGAAAGTGTATTTTGAGGATGTTGGAGTTCTTAGGCTTAAATTCATGGTTAATTCGAGGTTTTGATGTTGTTTGAAGTGTTTTGAAGATTGGTACAAGTTTGAATAAGGTTTTAGGATGTGTTTATACCTTTGGTTGAGGTCCCGGGGGCCTCGGGGTGATTTCGGATGGTTGACGGGGAGTTTGAGACTTTGTTGTAGCTGCAAAAATTTGATGCTTCTGGTATTTTTGCACTTGTGGATTGGGGACTGCAGGTGCGGCGCCACATAAGCGAAAGAGTGGACGCAGAAGCGGAATATTGAGGAGTGTCAGGAACTGCAGATGCAGTTGTGGGACCGCACCTGCGAAGCCGCAGGTGCAGAAGATCGATCGCAAAAGCAGTTTAGCCATTAAGTGAGGAACTGTAGAAGCGGATAGTTGGTCGCATATGCGGAACCGCAGAAGCGGTTATTGGACCGCAGATGTGAAATGTCTGGGCAGAGAGTATAAATAGTTGCCTTTGCGAGTTTGAGTTATTCTTTCACCATTTTCTTCTGGGTTTGAAGCTCTTGAGAGAGATTTTTGAGGAAAACAAAGGGGAATCACTTGGAGGTAACATCCTTGACTTTATAACTCGGTTTTATGTGATTAAAGACCTAATTAGTGATGAAAAATTTGGGAAAAATGGGTAATTAGGGCTTGAGTTTAAGAGACCTTCAAATGAGGATTTGAGGGGCCATTTGAACTCCGATTTCAGTGTTCTTGTTATGTATAGACTCGTGAGAGTACGAGGTTTCTGAAAATATAAATTTTACCCGATTCCCATATGTGGTACCGAGGGAATTTTGGTCATTTTACATAATTTCGCGTAGTAGCTTAGAATTTAATTGTAGAATCGGTTACTTGAAGTGTTATTTACATTATGCAATTAAATTGAATAGATTTGGGCCATTTGGAGTTGAGTACTCGTGGAAAAGACGTAGTGTCGGGTTGATTTTGAGCTGGTTCGAGGTAAGTGGCTTGTCTAACCTTGTGTGGGGGACCTTCCCCTTAGGATATGATATATTTTATAATTGAAATGCCTGTACGTGAGGTGACGAGTGCGTATTTGAGCTAATTGTTGAAAACTCAGCTTTTACTTTAAGTAATTTAATTGAGTTCCTTTATCCGGTTTTTATTCTACTTGCGAATTTAGCATGTTGTTAGTTTAGAAAAGCATGTTTAGTTGACTTAATTGCCTATTTGCTTAAACTGCCTTAATAGCATTACGTGAAGCATGTTAGGCTAGAATTAACTGTTTACTTGATACGTATTTAGCATTTAATTGAGTATCCTTGTGCTGCTTCTGTGTGTTTTAATTTGGGACTACGAGACGGCATTCCGGGAGATCCTCTGTACGTATTTATGATTTGGACTGAGTTGCGGGATACCAAGAGATCCCTGGCACGTATATTGAGGATACCAAGAGATCCTCGGGATACCAAGAGATCACTATCATACATTGAGGATACCAAGAGATCCTCGGGAAACCAAGAGATCCCTATTATACATTGAGGATACCAAGAGATCCTCAGGATACCAAGAGATCTCTACCATACATTGAGGATACTAAGAGATCCTTGGTATACCAAGAGATCCCTATCATATATTGAGGATACCGAGAGATCCTCGGGATATATTGAGGATACTGAGAGATCCTCAGGATACCAAGAGATCCCAAACATATATTGAGGATGCCGAGAAATCCTCGGGATACCAACAGATCTCTGGCATATATTGAGGATACCAAGAGATCATCGGGATACTAAGAGATCCCTGGCATATATTGAGGGTACTAATAGATCCTCGGGATACTGAGAGATACCCGGTTATTTCCTTGTGACTGTTTGCCTCTGTATCAGTTATTGAATTCTTTGTTTTCATGTACTTACTGAGTACCGTTGTGGTGTACTCATACCCCTTCTGTGCATGTTTTTCATGTGTTGATCCAGGTACTTTCACTCTGTCTTATCATCCTTGAGGTGAGGCGCTTCTGCAGAAAGTTCGAGGTATATCTACCGCATCTGCAGACCGAGGAGTCCCTTTCTATCTTTCTGTAATAGTACAGCCCTTCAGTACTCCCCTTGTGGTTAGACATTTCCGGAGTTATAGCTTCTTATGTATCTCTTAGCTTGTGATTCATGGGTTTTCGGGTTTTGAGAGTATACTTTGGTTTTGAGAAGTTAAGTATTTATGTATGCCGAGCAGCATCATTTAATCATTGTTTTTATTTCTCTAATTCTGTCTCAATTAATTTTTTTCCGCAAACATATTGGTTTATCTTTCCGCAAGTTAAGCTTACCTAGTTGTAACGACTAGGTGCCGTCACAATGGTTCATGGAGGGCGAACCGAGGTCATGAAATCCTCTTCAAGGAGCCCAAAAACCACACATTCACATGTCCAATTTCAACATGTCCAACACAAACTAACTCAATGTTATAGTGCACCTGAGGCTTGAATACTTAATCTAATAGAAAAGTATAATAATATTACCTATCCTTTGTGAAACCATAGGCCCTCACAACAAAAACAAAAGAGTAAGCAGTCCCATATACCAATCACATGATTGAATATATTTTTAGGACTCACATATATGAAGAAAATCACTCACTCTCTCAAAGAAGTCACATGCACGCAAAAGGTACCATAGGCTTGCCCATTTTGTAAACCACTACTAATGTAGCACCGCTCAGTCCGAAATCAACTAGGACTTTATTATAGTTTTAATGTGGGCTAAGAAACAGATAGGCTATATT
The DNA here is from genome assembly GCF_000715075.1 of Nicotiana tabacum. Taxonomy (NCBI): domain Eukaryota; kingdom Viridiplantae; phylum Streptophyta; class Magnoliopsida; order Solanales; family Solanaceae; genus Nicotiana; species Nicotiana tabacum. Next base: position 47,190,596 of record NC_134099.1, on the reverse strand, counting down.
TAGGACATAGTGACTAATCCTCCTAAGCACTTTAACACATCACGTATTCAACTTTAAGCGCAAATTTCTTCAATAAACTTCAATCATCACAAGATAGCTTACCCCAGAATATTTTTACTTCTTCAGATAACATCCACTAGCAAAAAATAAGAAACCTTTATTTATTTATTTATTTATTTATTTATTTATTTATTTTTATTATTTTCTTTTTGTATTCATGTCTTGCAGCTAGTGGATTTTTGCCTTGCATCTAGTGGAGTTTTATTAAAATACAAGTGCACATTCCTTCCTTCTATTGGTTCCTCTCAAAAGTTACCCTAAGTTCCCTCATTACTTCGTTCTAGCGCTCTCTTTATAATTTGAGTGCTTTAGGAGGTATAAGGATCAAAATGATTCAATTATGAACAAAAAGGGGATAGGCATGTAATTCGGGTGCCAAAAGAAAGGCTTAGAGGCTCAAAAGGGTAAACTAGGGATGATTTTATTTGTGATAAGCAATAAAACCCAAAAAGATCAAAGAAAGCCTAACATCACTTTACAAACCAAGCAACACCTAGGATTTCGCTTTAGTTCACATTCAGGGCAAGTTCTAGACTCATATGCAATAAGATGGACTATACAAGGAAATCACTTCACACATGGCACATGACTTACTAAGGATGATCTCATTCTGACTGTCAATCAAACAAGTATTCATAAAGCCAAGAGATATATTAAGCATAAAGCACAAAGTGTACACAAGTCAAGTAACCGAGACATATGCGTTATAGCACATGCTATTTATTTTTACCAAGGCATCATCATATATTTAAAGCTAAGAAAAAGTGAAACACATGCCCGAACCTATGTATACAACCATCAAACAAGTCAAAATGTGCAAATCATATAATTTCTTCTCCTTTATTTCCTACATACCACTCTAAAAAAACTACTATCTGATTCAAGTTACATCACATGGAAAAGAACCAAGGCACAAAGAAAACCACGGGGGATTATTACTAACTAAGAAAAATAAAAAGATATGTTTTTGTATTTTCCTATTTTCTAATTTATTTTGTTTAGACTTTAATCCCTCGAGAAAACTGTCGAGGAGATCCCTCGTCGGTAAAAGTCCAAATTTGTTTTTCTAAAAAAATCATCAATTAACTACCACAACTGAAATAGCATAAAAGTTACCCAGTCGATCTCCTCACCCTACACTTAAAATTGTCATTGTCCCCAATGCACAACATAAATAATAAGAGGGTAAAAGAAACTCTCTAGTAGGCTAAAGGCCGAACACTAGCAGCTCATGGGATACTTAGACTTCTCCCCAGATATTTTCCTTTGTGCGAGCACCCCACACTTAGTACTAACCATCTCGCTTGTTGTTGCATCCTTCCGATAGCTTTCTTTCCTATGCTCATGCACCTACAAAAATTAAAAAATAAAACAAAATTACACTATAAAAATAATACATAAAAAAGGTAAACAAATAAAATAAGTAAATAAAAGAAAGCAGTAAAGTTGGGTTGCCTCCCAATAAGCGCCTGATTTAACATCGCGGCACGATGTGAACCACTTTCTGTCCCCATCTTGAGCTTATGAATTGAACCCCAAGTTTTGATTCAAGCTTTCAGTTATGCTTTAAGGGTGGTGGAACAAATCGAACTAGCCCCAGTAAATAAAGCAGTATTTTGCACTTTTTGGCCTTTATATGAGGTGTGTAATCCACACTTTGATGCAAGAAAAATTCCAGAATGTAGGCACCTTGTTCCTCATTTCTTAACTCCTCAATTGGCTCAGATGACTCTATTTCCATATCATTATCCAAATACAATTTGGAAAAATGTTTGGAGTGAGGACCAATGCGCTCAAACACTTGAAGTTTGGGACTTTCAACATCCTCAACATCAATGATACTAGAGTCAACAAAATTTACATCCTCAATATTATTGGCTGGCTTTATTCTCACGTCTTCAATATTAACATCATCAAATTCTAGTTGGTTAGAGCGTTGGTGTTCTACTCTGGACCCCTCCATTAGTACCTCAATTTATGTCTCTAATGCACACTATACTGGTTACTATCCATAATATTAACTTGTTGAGCATTAAAATCTTTAACTAGTTGACTCACTTGAGCCTCCAGTTGTGAATAGTTGCCTCTTACCTTTGTATCTGAAGTTGTATCTCATTATTATTTCCCACAAGGTACCTCAGCATATCCTTGATCTCTTTTAGGTCATCATCCCGGGTTCTTTGTTCCTATTAACTTCACAAGTAGAACCATCATAATAAGAAGTGGGAGGGGGATAAGAAATATAAGTACAACCATGAAAGTGACCATCTTGACCACCACACATTCCACACATAAGATTGAGTTGGTGCACATAACTCGCTCTCGGGAATATTTTGATAGTTTTTGCCAAGGGTGGTTTCCTTCACAATATATATGAGGATCAACAGTAGAATTACCAACTCCTAAACTCCCATAATTTGAAGATATCTTGTTTCTCAAATCAACAAGTAGAATAAAATAAAATTAAAAAATAAACAAAATAAAATAAAATTTCAAACTTGAAATTTAGCAATATATACCGCTACAACTACACCGTTAGCTCCCCGGTAATAGTGCCAAAATTTTATCAAGCCCAACTCTAGTCCTAAAAAGGATAAGTGGTCGCTGCAAATATAATTCGATCTAAAAGTCCGGAGTCGAATCCCACAGAGAACTAAGATTTAACTATAGTTCAATATCACTTAGAAGACAAGCTCGAACAATTCCTAAGTTGTAAATATTAAGATTCTTATATCTAACTAATTAACTAACAAACTAAGGAAGTAAATTAAAAACTACGGATACCACGGGTTGGAGACAACATTGGAAAAGCCTAGAGTTATGATTTTTTCAATTGGCGGAATCCTTCCCGGTACATCTCCTACAATTTCGCCTAAGTATTCTCTACAGATCACGAGCACTCGACTTATTGTAAGTCTCTCTCGAGCAACTACAGTAATTTACTAGTCATATTCTCTCAAATTATGCTAGCTCGCACTTTTCCACCGCTCACTATGATCACTTCAAAGCTTTGTTATCTCTAATCGCGCTTTTAAACCTGCTGTATTGATCTCTCATATATCTTGGGAGTGATGTTGTTTGTCAAAATCCTAAATATGCACTCTTTCTCAAGTAATACATAATAAATCGGCACAGTCAATTGATGGTCGTTCAATCAACAACTATAACGACCCGATCGGTCGTTTTGATCTCTTGCACTTTGCTCGCCAGTTCTTGGGCATGACTAACCCTGTGTGATGTATTATGACTTATGTAAATCGTCGGTTTTGGTTTTCAAGATGATCGAAATGAATTTGGAAGAACAGTTCTCAATTTGAAGCTTAAAATTTAAAAGATTTCACCAAGTTTTGACTTGTTGGTATATGATCTCGGATTGGAATTTTTATGATTTGGTTAGCTCCTTTAGGTGATTTGGAACTTACGAGCATGATCGGAATGTGTTTTGGAGGCCCGAAGAATATTTAGTCTTGAATTGGCGAAATGGAAATTTTGGTGTTTTCCGGTTGATAGGTGAGATTTTGATATAGGGGTCGGAATGGAATTCTGGAAGTTGGAGTAGGTCTGTTGTGTCATCTATGGCGTGTGTGCAAAATTTCAGGTCATTCGGATGAGGTTTGATAGACTTTTAATCAATAGCGGAATTCAGAAGTTTTGGAACTTTAGGCTTGAATCCGATGTCATTTGGTTGATTTGATGTTGTTTTAGGTGTTTCGGAGATTGGTATAAGTGTGGATAGTGGTATATGACTTGTTCGTTCTCTTCATTGGGGTCCCGGGGGCCTCGGGGTGATTTCGGATGGTTGACGAAAAGTTGGAGTTGAGGAGTTGCAGCTGAAGCTGCTAAAGTCTGTCATAACCGCACCTGCGGCTTGAGGACCACAGGTGCGGGCCCGCAAAAGTTCAATTAGGGTCACAGAAGCGAAAATAGGCAAGAGGCACTGGAACCGCAGATGCGAAAGATTGAGTGCACCGGCGATAGCGCAGGTGCAGGAGTTTGATCGCAGGTGCGGTCTGGGGCGCTTAAGTGATTCATGCAAAAGCGCACCTAACCGTAGGTGCGGGTCCGCAGGTGCGAGATTTTGTACCGCATAAGTGGTTTAGCTGGGCCAGAATCTATATATTTGGTTCTTCACGATTTTGTGTAGTTTTTTCACCATATTTCATTCGGGAGAAGGCTTTGGAGAGCAAATTGAAGAGGGAATTCAAGAGGATTTCGTGGAACTAAGATTTTTGGACCCTAAACTTGTTTCTATGATGAATTTTAACATTGTAAACTTGAAATCTATGGAAAATCAGTAGCAAAATTGGGGGTTTAGGGCTTGAAAATTGGAGACCTTAATCTAGGGATTTGAGAGGCCATTTGTGGTTGGATTTTGGTATTCTTGATAAGTATGAACTCGTGAGAGGATGAGGATTCTATTGATGTGATTTTTATCGGATTCCGAGGCGTGGGCCCGGGGGTCGGGTTTGGCCAATTTCGGATTTTTGATGTAAATTGGTTATTTTTGAGTGGGCTTTGTTCCCTTAGCATATTTTGATGGCATAAATCTGTATTTGGTTAGATTTGGAGCATTTGGAGACCGAGTCGAGAGGCAAAGGCATCGCGGGCTACAGTTTGGACCGGATTAAGGTAAGTAATGATTGTAAATGTTTGTCCTGAGGGTATGAAACCCCGGATTTCACATCGTTGTGCTACTTTGAGGTGATGCACACACTAGATGACGAGCGTGGGGTCGTGCACCATGGGGGATTGTGACGTAGTCCGTCCCACTGTTAAGTCACGTATTTGATTGAAACTGTTTGATATCATTGTGTTTTTAAAATTATTACCATGTTTTAGGCTAAATGTCATATTTGGGATTCGTGCCAACTGTTTTAGACCCTTAGGGGATTTTTACTACTACTCCTCACTGTTTTGACTTCCTGTTTGTACTCAGTCTTGTTGTATTATACTATTTTCATAACTCAGCCATATTTACTTCGTTTTAACATTTTAAATGATATTTTGGGCTGAGCATCATATTTTTACTGTTGCCCAAGTGGCTTGAGAGATTTCTGACTGAGTGAGGCTGTCGGCCTATGTTGTGAGGATATTATGGGATTGGGCTACGCGCCGCAGCAGTGTGGTACCGGTTTATGATTATGAGGCTGAGGGCCTGATTTGTTATGCCACGAGGTGGCATGATATGAGGCCGAGAGGCTGTTTGATTGTGCCACGAGATGGCTTATTATTGCGCTTGGGCCACAAGGGGCCCCTCCCGGAGTCTTTACACCCCTAGTTAGCATGGGTACCCAGTGTGAGTGATGTGATGTAGCCCGAGGGGCTGTGGTTGATTCTTATTATTGCCTGAGGGGCTGTCTTTGATCCATGTTTTTCCCGAGGGGCGGTTCTTGATTCATGTTATGCCTGAGGGGCCGATTACGAGTGATTATGAGGTAGTCGAGGGGCGGTTTATGATACCTATTTTTCCCGAGGGTCTGTTTACATTTTTTATTATTTATACTTACTGTTTTATCACTCGTTTGAAACTATTGAAAAAAAAATTTAAAAGATTTTAACTGAAACTGAGCTTGATTTACGAAGTAAATGATTTGTGTATAGCTTTGTAAATGTTCTACATTTGTTGTAGTGTTATGATGTGACTTACGTGTTTTCTTACTGCTCGGCTTTCATTTACTTTTATTACTTACTGATTTGGCATACTCACATTACTCCCTGCACATTGTGTGCAGATTCAGGTAGTTCTGAAACCGGTAGCGGGTGTTGATTGCTCAGTGGTAGAGTTATTGGAGTTAGCAAGGTAGCTGCTCAACGTTCACATCACTGCTTTTCTCCCTATTGTCTACCTTCGATTGTATTTAGTACATTGTTAGACTCTCTATTGTATTCAAACCTTAGTAGATGCTCGTGACTTGTAACACCCCGAATGTCGGGCTTGTGTACTTATTCCGCACTATTCATTTAGACTTACATTATGAAATATCTGATTAATTAAAGGCTTAAAATTATGATTATTGATTAAATGGTTAATTCGGGAGTTGTGCCGGCTAGCCTAGTTTCACGATAGGCATCGTCACGACCGGGTCGATTTTAGGGTCATGACAAGTTGGTATCAGAGTCTAGGTTACATAGGTCTCACGAGTCGTAAGTAAGTTTGGTAGAGTCTCGCGGATCGGTACGGAGATGCCTATACTTATCCTCGGGAGGCTGCAGAATCTTTAGGAAAAACTTCACATTCTTGAATTCTTATCGTGCATCCATTTTTTCAGCTTGAAATGTAACTCTTTTCCTTCCATGCATTCGTATGTGCACACGAGCGCTCAGTATCATATGTGCATTGATGGCTTGTGATTCCCTGATCAAGGGGCAAGGTGTGATCTCTGTGTGCTGTTGTTGGGCCAGTCTGGAGGACCTGAGGCCGGTTTTTTTCTGTAGCTTGAGCCTTGAGATGTTGATTGCGCGAGCGCGTGTTCCTGGATTTATATGTTCGATAGTGTCCCGATTAAGGAAAGTAATGACCGGTTAGCTATGTGATGAGTATGTTTTGACTGCGAGCTGTGTCCATATGATTTGAATGAGACAAGAAGGGTCTACTTGGGGGTAGTAAGAACTATCCGGTGCTTGGTTTCCATCGTGATTTGATGTATAGCCCGAGTCGTGGGCGTATTGAAGGATCTTTTCATGTTGCCTAGTTGGGAACTGAAGTAGATTTCTCGTTGTGATATGATTTCAGACTCAAGAAGATTAAGTGACTGCGTAATGTTTATAATAGTGAAAGGGTATAAAGAGACGTTATTTTGAGGTGAAGCAGGTGGGTTATCTCATGCAGAGTGTTCTGAAATTTGCGTGATCCTTTATGTCATTTATTGGAAGATCTCTGTTACTAGTGAAATATATGTGTTGCAATTTGAATTTGGGTCGCCTAAAAGAGTGGGCTTGACTATTACGAGGGTGAGTGTGAGATTTGCAGAAGATTTAAAGTACTAGATGGTCTGTGTTTAGAGCATGTGTAGCATGAGTTATTGTGTGTTTTGATCTATGGACTTGAGCCAAGTGGGGGAGTCTGCTATTGATTAGTTGATTGCACGGTTATATGTTATGTTGGTTCCAGTTTGAGGCGTACTAGTGAATCAGTTATGGCATACGGAGGTTGAGACTGAAGATGGATCGAGCAAAGGAAATTTCAATAAAGGCTATGTTATGCTTTATGGGTGTATGAGAATCATGGAATGACTTGAGTTGTTATTGGTAAAGTATGTACGATGTATAGAACATGGCGTTTTTTCTTGCATTAGGGTGAGGTTACATTCTACGGTGTCGGAGTGCTAATGGAACACAGGTCATCCGGTTCGTTTGATTGGTCTAATTGCGGTTTGAGTAGAGTGGATGACTCTCGAGAATGGTTCAAGTGGGTTCAAGATTTTACATGTAATATTTGGAGATTTTCAAGTTGTATAGTTAGCTAGAAACTGAGGTTTGCATGGGAGTGTGTCAAGACTTGTGGTATTTCTATATCATTATGGGATTCTATATATCAGTATTAGGAAGGTGGAGGAAATGGCTTTGGGTTCGTAGGGAGTCCCTTCAGGGTAGGTATTTTGAATATGGTGCGTTTGAGAATATTTAATAGAGTATCCAGTGGCTTATGAGCCTTAGACGGTATGATATTATGCTTGGGTCTCATATGGTGAGTCTGGTGTGAGGATTGCGGTGTTATAGCGAGGAAAAGTATCAAGTTGAAGGTAAATTAGAAGGAACTGGGATAGATGGGATAGTTTGGTAGTAGACCGGATTGGCATGGTATGGATATGACTAGTTCTTTGGGTGCTTACGAGGTAATGAGTTTCTACAAGTGTTTCGCGGCAATGCTCTTAGGTTTTAGTGGCCTACGTAGTTTGGTTGTGTTGGAAGGATTCAGTCCTGACGGTTTGGTTTTGTACAAATGGAATTCGGAGGGCTCTTGATGGTTTCAACCACGGCTAGATATGTATATTTTCTACGAGCGTGATGAGCATGGGATGTATAGCGATTTTCTCCTAGATGGAATCAATGGAAAGTTCTTGGCTAGTTGAGTACGTGGTTGCTTGTGGCTCGAAAGGGATATGAAGTTCTCATATTTATCCTAGGATGGTATGTTATATGTGGTATGTTATGTAGGATTGAGATTTACATGTGTAAGGCCACGGTCCAATTCCGAAAGGGAGCTCATAAATATTTTTAGGAAGAACGGGCAGCTTCAGATGATTAAGGAAATGATATTACAAATTGGTATGACTTGATGAGGGTATACATTTCAGAAAAGGGCAATGTGATTGAGTTGATGATACTTCATTAGTATTGCGGCACTCTCTTATTGGATCGACTGCTGATATTTGAGTTTGCTTGGTAGCACAAAAGAATTATAGGAGTACCTCTCGTGGAATGATTGGGTGTTAGAGGTGTGTCGTATATTTGGACGGTGGAGTGGGGATCAGATATGGATTCACGTGCTGTATGGATTTGGAGACCAGGAGTACTCATAAACAAGTTAGGTCGTGGTTGTGTACCGCGTATATCGGTCTTGTGTGGTAACAATTGGAGGTTTGGAGACCGAGTGGATCCTTTGTTGCTTGGTATGTTAGATTTTGGATGTGATAATGGGTATAGACCGGTTGTCTCAGTGTTGTGTTATTCTGGGCTGTTGCGCTAGGACGGCAACGTTGGCTATGCCAGGAATACCACGGAGTGAGTGGCGAGGTTCGACGGATTATGTTCCTAGTAGGGTGGTTTTATTTTTGAAGACCCAGCGAATGGCTGGGAATGGTTGTCCTTCTTATTTGGCCTTCGTGGTGGATGGCAGTGTAGAGACTCCTACCATTGATTCAGTTCCAGTGGTGAGGGATTTCCATATATGTTTCCTGCTGCTGGGCATGTCGCTGGATAGGGTTGTTGATTTCGGTATTGATTTGGTGCCGGGAACCGTATCGTATGGCACCGGCGGAGTTATTGGAGTTGAAGGAGCAGCTTCAGGAACTCCTTAATAAGGGGTTCATTGGTAGGCCAATATGGATGTGTGCTCTAACTTGAGTTGGCTTGGTTGACTCCGAGTCGTATTGTTGAGGAATGTGTTGATTCGATTGTTATTTAGTTTATTAGTGATTTGGGGAGATCTATGAGTTTCCTTTTTGTATTGTGAGACGTTGGGATTTGTTGGTTATAGGAACATGTGGTACGGTTTTATTGGGGTCTCTCAGTGGAATTCGAGCGGGAAGAGTAATGGGTATTACTCGGCGGATGGCGTATCGGTTGTGTCCTTCTGGGTTTGTTTAATGTTATTTCAATTGCTTTGTCGTGGTTATGATGATTTTCTTGGGTACTAGACATCAAATTGCGCGTAGTTGTCGATTTTGAGCATAGTGACTAGAGGTGTTTCATGTAGACCAGTATTTGTATAGGGTCGCGCACTGCAGCAAAGTTATGTGGAGGTATGATCCTTCGAGTTGGATTCATGTGTTCTATTTCTACGACGTGTATGGGTTCTCAGCATTCTGTTGTGGTGGTACTAGTGAGCTTGCAGTACAGCTCTTTCACTTGAGTCATTTTTCATGATTTGAGTACGTTCGGATTGTTTCTTATTGGTGTGCGGATTGCACGAGCTATGGCTTTAGATGGTATTGATGTGTCATGTCACCAGAGTAGCTGTGTTGGATTAGATGAGATCATGGGGATCTAGAATGAATACGAACGGATTCGTTTTCTGCATGTTGGAAGGATAATATCGAGGTTCGCGTTAGAAATTTGCAATGGTCCTTCCCAAAGGAGGTGTGGCTTCACGAATGGTTGATCTGAGAAATGGTTATGACTACGTGTTTCATTTATCATTGGCAGTATACGGAAGTGTTGGAATGAGGCTTTATTTGATAAGAGGCTTATTATCGATATTCGATTGTTTTGAGCAACTGCTGTGATTAGAAGTAATCGCTACGAGTTTTTGAGTTATGTGGTGTATCATGTAATTGCATCTGAGGTTGTAGATATGGTTTGTTACAGCTTGTTCGGGCTTATTCAGAGTATAGGTGCGAGATTCTGATCTTGTGGATATTTCAGAAGTGGAAATATGGTTCTAACGTTTATGGGCTAGGTTGGATGGTGAAATTACAGTTACATTATGTTATATGAGATAGGGTTACGTGGGATCATCCCCGGGTATGTGCATGGTAAGGTTATACAGCGATTTGATGGTTTTCGGAACAACTCTGGGCACGTTCGAGGACGAACGTATGTTTAAGTGGGAGAAGATGTAACGACCCGACCGGTCGTTCTGAATTTTTCCACTTCGCTTGCCAGTTCTTGGGCATGACTAGCCCAGTGTGATGTATTATGACTTATGTAAATCGTCGGTTCTGGTTTTAAGGATGATCGGAATGAATTTAAAAGAACAGTTCTCAGTTTGAAGCTTAAAATTTAAAAGATTTGACCAAGTTTTGATTTGTTGGTAAATTATCTCGAATTGAAATTTTTATTATTTGGTTAGGTCCGTTAGGTGATTTGGGACTTAGGAACGTGATTGGAATGTGTTTCAAGGTTCGGAGTAGATTTACGCTTGAATTGGCGAAATGGGAATTTTGGCATTTTCTTGTTGATAGGTGAGATTTTGATATAGGGGTCGGAATGGAATTCTGGAAGTTTGAGTAGGTCCGTTGTGTCATCTGTGGCATGTGTACAAAATTGACGGTCATTTGGACGAGGTTTGATAGGCTTTTGATCAAAAGCGGAATTCAGAAGTTTTTGGAACCTTAGGCTTGAATCTGATGTCATTTGGTTGATTCGATGTTGTTTTAGGTGTTTTGGAGATTGGTATAAATGTGGATAGTGGTATATGACTTGTTCGTGCTCTTGGTTGTGGTCCCGGGGGCCTCGGGTGATTTCGAATGGTTGACGGAAAGTTGGAGTAGAGGAGTTGCAGCTGAAGCTGCTGAAGTCTGTCATAACCACACCTGCGGCTTGGGGATCGCAGGTGCAGGCCCGCAGAAGAGCAATTAGGGTCGTAGATGTGGAAATGGGCAAGAGGCACTAGAACCGCAGATGCGGAAGATTGAGCGCACCGGTGATAGCGTAGGTGCGGGAGTTTGATCGCAGGTGCGGTCTGGGCGCTTAAGTGATTCACGCAGAAGCGCACCTGGGACCTCAGGTGCAGGTCCGGTGCTAGATTTTGTACCGCAGAAGCAGTTTAGCTGGAGCAGGATCTATATATTTGGTTCTTCGCGATTTTGTGTCATTTTTTCACCATATTTCATTCGGTAGAAGGCTTTGGAGAGAAAATTAAAGATGGAATTCAAGAGGATTTCGTGGAGGTAAGATTTTGGACCCTAAACTTGTTTCTATGATGAATTTTAATATTGTAAGCTTGAAATCTATGGAAAATCAGTAACAAAATTGGGGGTTTCGGGCTTGGAAATTGGAGACCTTAATCTAGGGATTTGAGGGGTCATTTGTGGTCAGATTTTGGTATTCCTGTTATGTATAAACTCATGAGAGGATGAGGATTCTATTGATGTGATTTTTATCGGATTCTGAGGTGTGGGCCCAGGGGTCGGGTTTGGCCAATATCGGGATTTTTGATGTAAATTGATTATTTCTTAGTGGGCTTTGTTCCCTTAGAATATTTTGATGGTATAAATCTGTATTTGGTTAGATTTGGAGCATTCGGAGACTGAGTCGAGAGGCAAGGGCATCGCGGGCTAGAGTTTGGACCGGATTGAGGTATGTAATGATTGTAAATGTTTGTCGTGAGGTTATGAAACCCTGAATTTTACATCATTGTGCTACTTTGAGGTGATGCACACGCTAGATGACGAGCGTGGTAACTTAGTCCGTTCCGTATGACTGTTAAGTCGCGTATATGATTGAAAACTATTTGATATCATTGTGTTTTGGAAATTATTACCATGTTTTGGGCTGAATGCCATATTTGGGCTTCGTGCCAACTGTTTTGGACCCTTAGGGGATTTTTACTAGTACTCCTCACTGTGTTGACTTCATATTTGTAATCAGTCATATTGTATTATACTATTTTCTTCACTCAGCCATATTTACTCCGTTTTGATGTTTTAAATGATATTTTGGGTTGAGCATCATGTTTTTAGTGTTGCCCGAGTAACTTGAGAGATTTTTGACTGAGTGAGGCTGAGGGCATGTGTTGTGAGGATATTATGGGATCGGGCTGCGCACCGCAGCAGTGTGATAGCGATTATGATTATGAGATCGAGGGCCTGATTTGTTACGCCACGAGGTGGCATGATATGAGGCCGAGAGCCTATTTGATTATGCCACGAGATGGCTTATTATTGCACTTGGGTTGTAAAGGGCGCCTCCCGGAGTTTGTACACCCTCAGTAAGCGCGGGTACCCAGTGTGAGTGATGTGATGTAGCTCGAGGGGTTGTGGTTGATTCTTTTTGTTGCCCGAGGGGCTGTCCTTGATTTATGTTTTGCTCGAGGGGCCGATTACGAGTGATTGCGAGGTAGCTCGAGGGGATGGTTCTGTTGATATTATGCCCGATGGGCGATTTATGATACCTGTTTTGCTTGAGGGGCTGTTTACGTTTTCTATCATTTATACTCATTGTTTTGTCAATCGTTTGAAAATATTGAAAGTTGTTTTAAAAGATTTTTACTGAAACTGAGCTTGATTTACGAAGTAAATGATTTGTGTACAGCTTTGGAAATGATCTACATTTGTTGTAGTGTTATGACGTGACTTACGTGTTTTCTTACTGCTCAGCTTTCATTTATTTTTATTACTTGCTGAGTTGGCCTACTCACATTACTCCCTGCACCTTGTGTGCAGATTCAGGTAGTTCTGAACCCGGTAGCAAGGTAGCTTCCCGACATTCGTAGCACTGCTTTTCTCCCTCTTGTCTACTTTAGACTGTATTCAGTACATTTTTAGACTCTTTGTTGTATTCAGACCTTAGTAGATGCTCGTGACTTGTGACATCCCGATGTCGGGCTTGTGTACTTATTCTGCACTGTTCATTTAGACTTACATTATGAGATATCTGATTAATTAAAGGCTTAAAAATGATGGTTATTGATTAAATGGTTAATTCGGGAGTTGTGTCGGTTGGCCTAGTTTCACGATAGGTGCCATCACGACCGGGTCGGTTTTAGGGTCATGACAACCACAATATACACGTAATTGAACAAGTAGGGATATTCAAAGGCAAAATTATATTAAAACATTACAAGAATTCATCATCCAATAGGTTCCATCTAACTTGAGATAAGAAAGTTAAGCCACTCATAACCATACTAACAATCATGATAATAATTGAAAGCATTAAATAACATATTAAGGAAGAACGAAAGAGAAAACTCTTGTGATTCATTGCTTCCAAGTGTTCTCGTAGCCTTTTGCCTCTCCAATAATGTCTTTCCCTTCAAAAACTAACTTTAAGAGGTATTTATAGGGTTGGGGCCGAAGTTTAAATGTCCAGAAATAGTGAGGAATTAAAATTGGCTCGGATAATATTGTCGGCGCGAGGCACTGTTAGAGGCACCAACTTTTCTGCGCGAGGCACTGTCAGGGGCACCAATGTTTCTGCGTAAGGCACTATCAGGGGAACAATTAACAATACCCTGGACAATGCCATTCACTATCTATTGCCATGACTTTTCATTGCCTTGAACTTCTTTTTTTATTGCTCCATTTTGTAGCTCTAAGGTACATTTCGTGTAACTTTTACCCAATTTATATCCAAGCATTCCTACATGTGAAATAAGCTCTATTAAACTTAACTGTCAAAAAATTAACATCCAAATATCAAACAAGTAGGGTAAACAACATCAAAATATATGGAATTATAGCACGAATTCGGCCATCTGTCATAGATGTATCCACTCTAGATATAGTTGAAACCCTGAGAGACACAACATGTAGAAACATCTATGGTAGAAAAGGTGACTGTAGCATAGCATGTGAATGTAGAAGTAGTTTCATAACAGTATGTGGTCAAGAAGGAAGGTTGGAAAGAAATAGGGAACAATGAAGGTTCTGATTAGAGTACTTATAGTTGACTGATGAGGGGGAGGGATGAGGAAACAAATAAAGAGGGAGAAGTGGAAGAAGAGAAGGATCACAATTTAGAAGTGAAGAAAAGTGAGGATAAGGGTGAATCAAGAAAAGTTGAATGAGGGTGAATCAGAAAAACAAAAAGATGAGAAAGTGGGAGATTTAGAAGATGAAAAGGGAATTGGGGGAGAAGGATGTGAACTATCGTGATGGAACCTAGTCTCTACGACTAGGTAAGCCTAACAAATTGCGGAAAAAGGAAATGAAATACGAAACTAGCAAGTTGCGGGTAAAACATAATAAAAGAGTTTAAAATGTCGCTCGGCATATACAATGCACACTCTCAAATCTGAATTCAAAACTCCCAAAACCCGGAATCTCATGAAATCACAAGCGATAGAAAACTACACAATGTTCTAACTCCAGAATTTCTAATCCAAAAGTAAATACAGGAAATCTAAAGCTAAAGAAGAGAATAGAGAGGGACTTCTAGGTCTGCAGATGCGGTAAATATACCTCAAAGTCTCTTATATCACCCGCCTTACTAATAGAACGGCTGAGCAGAAGAACCTGGATCTTCACACAAAAACAATGTGCAGGAAAGGGCATGAGTACACCACAGCGGTACCCAGTAAATTCCAAGCCTAACCTCGGTCGAGTAGTGATGAGGAAGGTTAAGGCCCTACTAGTTATATACATATAACAAGGTAAAACAATATGAAATGCGACAATATAATTAAAATACTAACAGTCGATAAAAAATAAAATCACAAAATAAATATAACTCAATACACAGAAATAGCAACAGGGGATCTCTTAGGATATCGTCCCGTAGTCCCAAACGTAACTGTGCAGAGGATCTCCTGGGAAATCGTCCAGTAGTCTGAATCATAAATATGCAGGGGAATCTCCCGGAATGCCACTCCGTAGTCCCGAAGTAAATATCCAATACAAGGGAATCTCCTGGGATGTCGTCCTATAGTCCCAAATATAAATGTGCAGGGGGATCTCCCGGAATACCGATCCATAGATCCAAAGTAAACATGCAGGGGATCTCCCGGGATATCGTCCCGTAGTCCCAAAATAAAGACACGACAGTCTCAAGAATGAATATACAGTTTTATTCAAGTTCTTACTAAGAAAGCAGAGATTTCTATTCTAACATGCTGCACAGAATTCAGGTGAAACGTTTAAGCAGATAGAACAGATAAGTCACCTAAGCATGTTTTCCTAAGCTAAACAGTAGGTTTTAAAATACAAGTAGTGTTCAACAAAAGGAAACACATATTATTTACTTAATGAAAATGGGGTTTTCCAACAATTAGCACGTGTACGCACTCGTCACCTCACGTACACGGCATTCATATAATAATAATATCAATCCTAAGGGGAGTTCTCCCACACAAGGTTAGGTAAGCAACTTACCTCGAACCAGCTCAAATCAATCTAAAATCATGCTCTTGCCACGAGTATCTAACTCCGAGTGGCCCAAATCTAATCAAATAAATTTCATAATGTAAATATTACTACAAACAATGAATTTAGCTAAAGGAATTGAAGTTAAGGTAAGAAAATAGAAAAACGCCCAAAAATCCTCCCCCGGCCCACGTCTCGGAATAGGGTAAAAATTACGGATTATGAATACACATTCACTCATGAGTCTAACCATACCAAAATCACTCAAATTCGATACCAAAACCTCGATCAAAATCCCAAAACTCGGCCTAAAAACTTTTCCTCAATTCTCCCAATGTTTCACCCCAAATTCGAAATTAATTGAGATGAATTTAAGTTTAGATTAATGGGATACAATCAAAAAGGGATTAGGAATCATTACCCAATGGTCTTCTCTTCAAAATCCCCACAGAATCGCCTTCCCCTGAGCTCCAATTTGATTTTCCAAGTTATGAACTCAAATCATCAATTTTTCATATTTCTGCCCAGTGATTTCCGCATCTGCGAGGGTCCTACCGCACATGTGGTCCCGCTTCTATGGTCAATACACTGCACCTGCAAAATTTCATTAATTCTCCAGATACCGCACCTGCGGTCCTTTACACACAGATGTGGTTCTGCTTCTGCGCTACATGGGCCGCATCTGCGACCACTCCCTCTATGCCTTAGACCGCACTTGTGGTATCCTAACCGCTTTTGCGATGTCGCACCTGCAGTCCAAGCTCCACAGGTGCGAAACAAATATGTTCAGCAAAGTTCAGAAATTCCTAAGTCCAATTCAACTTCCGTTAAGCATCTGAAACCCACCCGAGGCCCCCGGGACCTCAACCAAACATGCTAATCAATCTTAAAACATCATACGGACCCAGTCCAACTCTCAAATCACATCAAACAACGCTAAAACAATGAATCACCCTCCAATCCAAGCCTAATGAACTTGAAATCTCAAGAATTCTACAACTGATGCTGAAACTAACCAAACCATGTCCGATTGATCCCAAATTTTGCACACAAGTCACATTCAACACTACTGAACTATTCCAACTTTCATAATCAGATTCGACCCCGATATCAAAATCTCGCTATCGATCCGGAAACTTTAAAATTCAACTTTCGGCATTTCAAGCCTAAATAAGCTACGAACCTCCAAAACACAATCCAAATATGCCCCTAAGCCCGAAATCACTCAATGGAGCTAATGGAATCGACGGAATTCCATTCTGAGGCCGTCTTCATACTATTCTAACTGCAGTCCAAATTTTAAAGCTTAAGCTCTCATTTAGGGACTAAGTGTCCCAAAACACTCCGAAACTCCAAACGACTCCTCCCGGCAACTCACAGTTGCAAAAAATGAACACAGAAAAAGTAGTTAATAGGGAATCGGGGCGTTAATTCTCAAAATGATACATCGGGTCGTTACAAATGATCATGATGGAGTAGGAGATGACGCAAAAGAAAGTGAGATTGAGGACTCTGAATCTGAGAGTGAGGAGGAAAATGAGACTGAAGAATTGAAGGATGTATGTCTATTGGAAATACAATCATGGCCCTTTTGGAAGGTGTCAACAAAGAGGAAGGTTCGGAGGAACCAAGGCCTTCCTTAACTCCTTTCTTGGGAGATGAGGATGACCTGCCATTATCTAAGGTGGGAAAGAAGAAGAAGAAGAGGCCCCAGAAAAACCTACAAAAATAGCTTTACAAGGAAAGAAAAAGGTGGATCCTCCTACCAGAACCCCTCTCACCATGAGTAAGAGAAAGGTTGTTGATGAGCAATGGAAGCTAGGAGTACCAAAAGAACAAGGAAAGCAGTTGCAGTTGTTGAAGTTGTTGTTGAGTTGCATGAGGATGATGAACCTGGTTCTTCCCTTAAGGGAAAGAAACCATTAGTGAAGAGGACTACTGTCAAACTCATCAAGGCAACTGCCTCTAATTCTTAGAAGAAGATCAGAGGGAAGAAGAAAAATATTGAGTCAGAGGTAGTTGACAGGATGACATAGTTCAAAAGTAGAAAGGTCTTGAATGGGAAGATCTTGGCCAACACTAAAGAAAAGGGAATGGCATAGTTGGTAGAGAAGCTTGACATGTTATTGAAACTTAATTTTGCCCTCATATTTTCATAAATGTCATGTATACTTTCAAAATATTATTTTTGCATTATTACCTAATTTACAGGGGTCATATAAGTATTTTCTATAATTTTCCATAATTTTTAAAGTTTTAAAATCGATTTTCTTGCATTTAAATTACTTGAATATGTATTAATTACCCCTTTAAATTATTTTGTGATGACTTAACTGTCCAAATTTATTATTTTCATCTACATATTTATTTTTACTTCATTTCATATAATTATATTTATATTTTAAGCTATTTACATAATTTTGCAATAATAGCCTGTATGTTATGCATAATTATATTTTTTTACATTATTTGTGCCCAAATAGAATTTTTATGTTTTTATAATGTTAAGATATTATTTTCAAACACTTTACTACATAAATAATATTTAATTATTTGTTAATTACTTTTTATGAATTATTTTTGATAAAAATTCGTCTATTTTAATTATGGCCCAATTTTAAAGTGAATTTCGGAATAAAAAACAAGCCCAAGGTACTTGGCCCATTCATCTCACTCTTCAGAAGCCCAAACCAAACAACCCATCCATCTAACCCCGTTTTTAGACCAGCCCCGCCTTTTTTTTAATCTTAGTCATTGATCTCAAATGATCAACGGCCCATAATAAATTCCTCATTCTCTTTAAATCCCCATAACCCAAACCCTAGACAATATTTTCTCGTCTCTGCCGCCTCTACTCTCTCTGCCGCCTCTACTCTCTCTACTTCTCTCTTTTTCTTTACAAACCCTAGCCGTCGTATCTCTAAGTCCTCTCTGAATTCAGCCCCCATAAGGAATCCTTTCGTGATTCTCTTGCCTAATTCTGCTACTACTCACGCGTTCATGGTGTTGCTTAGTAATTACCTGACTTTGGTAAATGATACCTTTCAAGATGGGCCTGATTTGGCTCTAATTTTGTGAAGATTTGGCCAATGTTTTATCTATATATACTCTACAATGAACGATTCTTGCATTTCCGACTAGATTCATGGCCATTGGACTCAACTAATGTTTGATATTTCGATTTCCCCTTTACCGGTTCTATTATTGATTGCATGTGATATTTTCTTTCCTTATTCGTGTTTGATTGATTGTTTTTCATGTTTACTTATTCAATTTCTACCACTATATAACCCCTCCCCAATTTTCCCTTTGGACAGACCGGATTACAGCTATTACTCTCACTATTCTCCTCTTTCACTCACTTACTTAATCTGTTACACTCGACTATTTTCTGAAACTGTTAAATTCTTGGCCGGCTGAAAGCCAAGGCCATAATACTATTAAACGAACCCCTCTAATGCAAGCACTACTCGAAGCCCTTCTCGAGGTTCTTGTGAACTCTGAAGCACTAGGGATTTAAGGTCTTACTATCTTCCTTCAACTACTGCTGCTGAATCACTATTGATATTCTAGGTTCCTCACTCTTTTTCTAATTTATTTTGCAACTGGTTAATGTTTTTGTAATGACCCGACTGGTCATTTTGCTTTCTAGAACCCCGTTCCCCTAAATAAGACTTCCAATACTTACCATTATTGATTTAAGCTTGCTGGGATGGTTGGTTCGGGATTTGGAAGTGTTTGGGTTGAAATCGGAACATTTGGTTCCTTAAGGTTGGCTTAAAAGGCTAAGTTTGACTTTGGTCAATGTTTTGAGTAAACGACCTCGGAATCAGGATTTGAAGGTTCCAACATATTCGTATGATGATTTTGGACTTGGGTGAATGTTCGGATTGGGTTTTGGATGACCCGGGAGCGTTTTGGCGCCAAATAGTAAAAGTTGATTCCTTAAGGATTTTGAAGTTCATAAATAATTGGTTTGGAGAGGATTATTGTGTTATTGAGGTCCGAACGAAATTCTAAGACTGAGAATAGTTTTGAATTGTCATTTAATACTTGCACGCAAAATTTGGTATCAATCCGAGTAGTATAAGTGTGTTTCGGCACATTGTAGGTAGATTAAAGAACTTGAAGTTCATAAGTTTGATTCAATTGGTTTTAGGGGTTGATTCCTAGATTTAGCGTTGTTTCTAGCATTCTAAGGGTTCGAGCGAGTCCGTTTTATGATTTCAAACTTGTGGTATGTTCGAGCGGGGCCTCGAGGGCCCTGAGTGTCAATCGGACTAGGCTCGAGTGACATTAGAAACTTTTAGAAGGAGCTGAAGCTCCAGTTCTGTCATAACTGCACTTGCGGTTGGCCAGCCGCAGGTGCGAGACTACAGAAGCGCTCACCAATCGCAGATGCGGCCCAAGGGGAGGAGCCCAATTTTCACATATGCGGCTCCTCTTCCGTAGAAGCAGAAACGCAGAAGCGGCCCCCAGACCACAGATGCAGTCCCCTAACCACATGTGCGGAAGTCGCTGAAGGCAGTGCCTTCATTTAATACGGGAAATGTGTCATTTTTTACACATTTCATTCACTTCTTGGGCGATTTGGGAGCTTCCAAAGGGGGGTATTTCAGCCTAGCATTGTGAGATAAGTTATTTTCACTTAATGTGAGTTTAATACATAGTTTAGGGGTAGATTACACCATGTAAATTAGTGAAAATTATGGATTTAGAGTAAAACTTAGGATTTTGATAAAAAAACAAGATTTAACCATGAATTTCGTTATGAAATGAAGTAAAAATAGATCCATAGGTTATGGGTAACAACCTTTTCCAAAAGTTTCCGGAATCCGGACACGGGGGCCCGGGGATGAATTTTGGGAACCTTGCATTTAGGGTTGGGAAATTACTTTAATAGTTAGAATATGAACTCTTGAGCATATATTGACTAGTTGTTACCCCTTTTCAATAGTTTTGGATCGTTCAGCTCCGAATTGAGAGTTTGAGTGCATTCTTGAAATTTGGAAGTAAGTATTTGGAGCAAGGTGAGTCTCCTTTCGAACCTCGTAAGAGAAAATAACCCCATAGGTGAATTAAATAAATGTATGTGACTATCTATGGGGGCTACGTACGTACGTGGTGACGAGAGTCCGTACGTAGCTACTATTATGCTAATTTTTCGGGTAGTTTAGGACCCGTATCATGCCATACTTGAAAATGCTTACGTCCTTGATTGATACTAAGATCACTTAGGCCATGCTAGAAATTTGTAAATAAATATAGACGGACATGCTCACTTAGTTGAGAATTTGTATGAATTTATTTGACTATAAATGAGAAATGTACGCTTACTTGATAATAAATTGCCATTTGTGTATCGGGTCGATTGCCTAGGTAGAAATAGATGCATTTATGGTTCGCGCCATTCGACCCTCTGGCAGTGCACAGTTTATTATTATGTCGGACCGGGCCGTACGACCTTGTCATAATGTGCGCATGATATTTATGTGGAACTCTTCCGTGATATACTCTGCTTAAATGGTTTGAAATGTGCTTATTACATGACATGACTAAAATTGATATATTGTTAAGAAAGAATATCTTATTTCTCCTTGTTTTGGAACTGTCATCATATTTATGCTATTCATGTGTATCATAACACTTGAATATTATTGATATTGACCTTAGTAAGTGACAAGTTGACCCCTCGTCACTACTTCTTCGAGGTTAAACTGGATACTTGTTGGATACATGTTGTTTATGTACTCATATTGTGCTTCTATACTTAACTGAACAGGATCTGAGGCAGGTGCATCTAGCTACCCGTCCGACGTGCGTTCCTGATTCTTGATCGATATCTCATGGTGAGTTGCCCCTTCTGAGCCGTTCAGTAGCATGCCGGAGTCTCTTCTTTTGTTTATTGTTATTTATTGTCTAATCTATTTCAGGTAGTAGGTTAGTGGTATTCTTGTACATTCTACTAGTTGCCCTAGTACTTGTAACACTAGTTCCTGGGACGCACTTTGTAGACTATTATTTTGGGATGTATTTCTATTATTATGAACTCGTTAATTTTCAACTGTCTAAAAGTTTAAGATTTAGAAAAATGTTGGGATTGTTTTGGTAAAATAAGTGAGAATTCACTAGTTGATTAGGGTTGGCTTGCCTAACAATGGTCTTGGGCGCCATCACGACCTATAATGGAACTTAGGTCGTGACAACATGGTATCAGAGCACTAGGTTCACGTAGGTCTCATAATTCATGGGCAAACCTAATAGAGTCTTGCGGATCGCTATGGAGACTTTTGTACTTATCTTCTAGAGGCTATGGGTGTTAGGAAACTACTCTTTATTCATCTTCTATCGTGCAGTTGATGATATACTAAATTTCCTTCTTCTATTCTCTCACGGATGGTGAGGACGCGCACGACAGATGTTCCAAACTCGGGTGGAGCTTCTCCCCTATCGCTAGAGGCCGAGGCAGAGGCCGAGGGAGGGAACCGACCCGAGGTAGGGGACGAGGGCGTCCCAGAAATGCCCCAGTTGCACCACCGGTGAATCCTATGGGGGATCCTATCATTGAGGAGTAGGGCGAGGTGCCCTCAGCTAGGCCTACTGCGGCAGACTTTATGACAGCATCGGGTTTCTAGGAGGTCATGGGGCGTATGTTGCGGTTCATGGATTCCATGACTTAGGCTGGTTTATTTCCAGCAGAACCAGCCACATCTCAAGTGGGAGGGGGAGCACAGACCCATACTGCTCAGGCTTCTAGTCATGCAGCTACAGTGTATCAGACTCCGGGTGCACTACCCACGAATGGGGCTCAGCCAGTTGTGGCAGTGATACCCGAGCCTAGACCGGCTACAGACAGCGATCCACAGAAGTTATTAGATAGATAGACTAGGCTCCACCCTCCTATCTTCGGAGGCGACCGCCAAGAGGATGCCAAAGATTTCATTGATAGGTGCAGGGACAAACTGAACAACAAGAGGATATTGTAGTCTCATGGGGTTGACTTTACTACATTCCAGCTGGAAGGCAGGGCCCATAGATGGTGGCAGTCTTATGTTCTTGGCAGGTCAGTAGGTTCTCCTCCCATTACTTGGAGTCAGTTCACACAGCTTTTTCTAGATAGGTATATTCCACCCTTTGAGAGGGAAGAGCTGCGATATCAGTTTGAGCAGCTTGAGCAGGGTCAGATATTGGTGACCGACAATAAGGAGAGGTTTTCTGAGTTGTCCCGCCATGCACTGATGATACTTTCTACTAACGCAGAGAGGGTGAGGAGGTTTGTTGTAGGGTTGCATTTTGGTATTAGGGCCAACATGGCCCGAGAGGTTGAGATGGAGACTTCTTATCAGCTGGTAGTGGAGATTGCTTGGAGGATTGAGGGCTACCGTCTGAGAGGTAGAGAGCAAATGCATCAGAACAAGAGGGCTCGATTCTCTGGAGAGTTTAGAGGTGCCCCGGCTAGGGGCAGAGGTCAGTTTGGGAGGGGTCAGCCCAGCAGGCCCCTATATTAAGCACCACCTCCTCCTTGGGGTGCTCCAGCACGCCCTTACTTCACCACCATACAAGAGAGTTCTTACAGCCCGCCAGCTATCCAAGGTTCTTCCAGTGGGTATTCAGGTCCCCAGGGTTCTTCCAGCTCCTACTTCAGTGCCATACCGAAGAGTTCATGTTGCCTACCGGCTATTCAGGCTTCTTCCAATGGATCTACAGGCCATCAGGGTCATACATCAGGGCAGTAGATCACCGCACTGAGAGGTTGTTTCGAGTGTGGATATCTTAGTCATATATGGAGATACTTCCCTAGACTTTAGGGCAAGGCAGTGCAGCAGGGTCAGCAGCCCATGATTACAGCACCGTCTATCCAGCCGCCCGGAGGTGGAGGACAGATTGGCAGGGGCCATCCTAGAGGTGGAGGCCAGGCAAGGAGAGGTCATCCAGCTACTGCTCAGTCAGGTGAAGGCCAGCCAACCGGTGCTCCAGCTAGATTCTATGTTTTTCTGGCCAGACCAGATGCATTGGCCTTAGATGCCGTTATCACAGTTATTATTTCCATCTGCAGTAGGGATGTTTCAGTGCTATTCGATCCATGTTCTACTTATTCATATGTATCATCTCTATTTTCTCATTTTCTAGATATTCTTCGTGAGTCCTTGGGTACTCTGGTTCATGTGTCCACTCCTATGGGCGATTCTGCTGTTGTGGATCGGATCTACCAGTCTTGTGTGGTCACATTCTATGGTTTTGAGACTAGATCTAACCTCCTATTGCTTGATATAAAACTGACTTTGAGGTCATAAGGTTGTAGTGGAAGGGTTCCTCAGTTAGTACATCTAGTCGGGTTATATCTTTTTTAAAGGCTCGACATATGGTCAAGAAGGGTTGTTTAGATTATCTAGCTTATGTTCGGGACACCACCGCAGAGTCTTCGACGATTGATTCGGTTCCAATGGTCTGGAAATTCATCGATGTGTTCCCTTCTGACCTTTCAAGCATGCCACCAGATCATGATATTGATTTCTGTATTTATTTGGCTCCAGGTACCCAGCCTATATCTATCCCATCATACTGTATGGTTCTGAAAGAGTTGAAAGAGTTGAAGGGTTTGTGAGACCGAGTGTGTCACCTTGGGGTGCACTAGTGTTGTTTGTAAAGAAGAAGGATGGGACTATGCGGATGTGCATTGGCTACCGCCAGTTGAACAAGGCTACCATCAAGAACAAGTACCCATTGTCGCGAATTGATGATTTGTTCGACCAGTGGCAGGGTGCTCTTGAGATCAGGGTATCATCAGCTGAAGAATAAGGACTCAGATTTCCCGAAGACTGCTTTCCGTACTAGATATGGCCATTATGAGTTTCTGGTGATGTCTTTTGGCTTGACTAATACCCCAGCGGCGTTTATGGACTTGATGAATAGGGTGTTCAGGCCTTATGTTGATTCCTTTATTATCGTCTTCATTGATGACATATTGATATACTCACATAGCCTGGGGGAGCACGAGCAGCATTTGAGAGTAGTGCTTCAGACTTAGTGAGAGTAGAAACTGTATGCTAAGTTCTCCAAGTGTGAGTTTTGGCTAGAGTCAGTAGCATTCTTGGGGCATATTGTATCAGGAGAGGGTATTAAGGTGGATCCCAAGAAGATTGAGGTAGTTTAGAGTTGGCCACGTCCTACTTCAGTGATTGAGATCAGGAGTTTCTTGGGGTTAGACGATTATTACCGCCGATTTGTGCAGGGCTTTTCATCCATTACATCACCTTTGACTAGATTGACCCAGAAAGGTGCTCCCTTCCGTTGGTCCGATGATTGTTAGGTGAGCTTTCAAAAGCTTAAGATGGACATGACTACAGCACTAGTTCTAGTGTTGCCTTTCGGTGTAGGGATGTATACGGTATATTGGCGACTCTTCGCGCGTTGGCTTGGGATATGTATTGATGTAGGAAGGGCGAGTTATTACATATGCTTCTCGTCAGCTGAAGATTCATGAGACGAATTACCCTGTGAATGACCTAGAATTAGCATCGATTGTTCATGATCTTAAGATATGGAGGCATTATCTGTATGGGGTGTCATGTGAGGTTTATACTGATCATCGCAGCTTACAGCATTTGTTCAAGCAGAGGGATCTCAATTTGAGGCACCGTAGGTGGCTTGAGTTACTAAAGGATTATGACATAACCATTCTTTATCATCCGGGAAAGGCTAATGTGGTTGGGATGCCTTGAGCAGGAAAGCATAGAGTATGGGTAGCTTGGCATTCATTTCAGCGGGGGAGAGGCCACTAGCTTTAGACATTCAGTCCTTGGCTAACAAACTTGTGAGGCTGGACATTTCAGAGCACAGCTGAGTCTTTGCATGTGTTGTTGCTCAGTCTTTATTATTAGGACAGATCAAGGCTCGGCAGTTCGATGATCCGCATTTGGCAGTTCTTAGAGAGACGGTGCTACAGGGTAGTGCTAAGGAGGTTTCTATTGGAGAGGATGGTGTTCTACGACTCTAGGGTCGCCTATGTGTTCCTAATGTCGATGCCTTGAAAGAGAGGATTCTAGATAAGGCACACAGTTCACGGTATTCCATTCATCCAAGTGCTACGAAGATGTATCGTGACCTGAGGCAGCATTATTAGTAGTGGCGGATGAAGAAATACATAGTTGAGTATGTGGCTAGGTGTTTGAATTGCCAGCAGGTTAAGTATGGGCACCAGAGGGTAGGTGGCCTACTTCAGCAGATGCCTGTACTTGAGTGGAAGTGGGAGCGCATTACTATGGACTTCATAGTTGGGTTGCCGCGAACATTGCGGAAGTTTGATGCAGTTTGGGTAATTGTCGATAGGTTGTCCAAGTCGGCACACTTCATTCCGGTTGCGACTACTTATACTTCAGAGAGGTTGGCTCAGATCTACATTTAGGAGATAGTTCGGTTACACGGTGTGCCAATTTCTATCATATCAGATAGAGGTCCTCAGTTCACTTCCCATTTCTAGAGGGACGTACAGAGTGAGTTGGGGATCCGCATAGAGCTCAGCACAGCATTTCACCCGCAGACTGATGGGCAGTTGGAGCGGACAGTTCAGATTCTGGAGGACATGCGTAGAGAATATGTGATTGACTTTGGAGGGTAGTGGGATCAGTTCTTGCCTTTGGCCAAGTTTGCTTACAACAACAGTATCAGTCTAGCATCGAGATGGCTCCATTTGAGGCTTTATATGGTCGGCAGTGTTGTTCTTCTATTGGGTGGTTTGAGCCTGGTGAGGCTAAGTTGTATGGTATAGATTTGGTGAAAGATGCCCTGGAAAAAGGTAAGGTTGATTCAGGAAAGACGTCGCACAGCTCAGTCCAGACAGAAGAGTTATGCAGATCAGAAGGCGCGAGATGTATCATTCATGGCCGGTGAGAAGGTTCTCTTGAAAGTCTTGCAATGAAGGGTATTATGAGATTCGGAAAGATGGGCAAGTTGAGCCCCAGGTTTATAGGCCCATTTGAGGTGTTGAGGCGAGTTAGGGAGGTTGCTTATGAGCTTGCATTGCCTCCCAGCCTATCGGGAGTTCATCCGATTTTTCACGTATCTATGCTCCGGAGGTATCACGCCGACTTGTCGCATGTGTTAGACTTCAGTACTATTCAGCTAGATGAGAGCTTGGGTTGCAAGGATAAACCAGTTGTCATTGTTGATAGACAGGATCGCTAGTTGAGATCCAATAGGATTTTTGCAGTTAAGGTCTAGTGGAGGGGCCAATCAGTCGAGGAGGCGACCTGGGAGTCCGAGGAGGACATGCGGAGCAGATATCCACGCTTATTTAGCACTTCAGGTATTAATCTAAACCCGTTCGAGGAAAAACGTTTATTTAAGAGGTAGAGAATGTAACGACCCAACTGGTCATTTTGCTTTCTAGAACCCCGTTCCCCTAAATAAGACTTCCCGTACTTACTTTTATTGATTTATGACTTAAGGGGATGGTTGGTTCGAGATTTGGAAGAGTTTAGTTGAAATCGGAACTTGGTTCCTTAAGGTTGTCTTAAAAGGCGAAGTTTGACTTCGGTCAACGTTTTGAGTAAACGATCTCGGAATCAGGATTTGAAGGTTCCAACAGGTTTGTATGATGATTTTAGACTTGGGCGTATGTTCGGATCAGGTTTTGGTTGACCTAGGAGCGTTTTGGCGCCAAATAGTGAAAATTGATTCCTTAAGGATTTTGAAATTCTTAAATAATTGGTTCGGAGCAGATTTTTGTGTTATCGAGGTCCAAATGGAATTCCGAGACGGGGAATAGTTTTATATTATCTGTTTACCTTGAAAATGGTAATTACAATTAGAATTGATTTTGTGGTTCTAAAAATACGTAATTTATTTTAATGATAGTTGTTAGGCAATATATGCTAAGTATGAACTAGGGAGGTAGAGTGAGAGTAAAAGGCAGTGTTGTTATCCAAACCAAATGGCTGGGATCAGGGTCTCGGACTGGCCTAAACTAGGCCTTAAGGTCAGCTAAAATACCTGACTGGGGATGGCCAATGAAGAACTAACAGTCCTAGGGGCCTTGATGATGGATCTTTATGATCAATGAAGAGTAATAAATGAAGAACAATCAATGAAATACAATAAATGTAAGCAACAAAATCAAAGAAAAAGACAATGGAGAATGTTTAAGTTAGAGAGCAAAGAATGTTCTTGTTCTTGTATTGAATATAATGTATCTTTACAAAATGACAAGGGTCCCCTTTATATAGGAGGGGGAATCCCAACATAATACATATGCATTTATTACAAAGATATACAGCTGGTACAACTATTTAATGTCACGGTATAGACTTGTACTATTCTTGTAGACCTGGTCAGCTTTAGCTACGTGCTTTTTGGAAGTTTCTCGCTTGTCTAAGATAGTCACCGACTTGTACTGCCCCAAGGCCGAGCATTGGGAACCCTCGGGGTCAAACCTCGAGGTGTGCTTCGAGACTTTTAAAGACGGGCTGTGAAATGCCATAATGATCACAAAATCAGACTCTCCTATTTTAGCCGTATACAGATAGTCCCCACGTTTCTTAGAGTGAAATGATAAGAAATGATCTTGAATACTTGCCTCTTCGATATTCCCGTCATGACGTCAGCCCATCAGAGCATTAAATTCCATGACTCAAAGGCAGTGCAGAGGTCAATGGCAGCACGATTATCGAGAAGCCCACGAACTGTTATTGGTTCGACTCTTCTGCTTCTCAAACATTGCCCAAACGGCTTCTATAAATACCTCACATGTTTGTCATTCATACTTTTACAATATCTGCAAGTCTTACTAGATAAGTTCTCCAACTTTTGCATTTATCTCTTCTCTGTGCTTTCCTCTCCATCTTCTTTCTTAGAAACTTTGTTGTAGGTCAAGAAATTGTATGACCAAGCCTCACGCTGTGAGGAGGAGCTTGATAAGCTTATCTCGGAGCTAAATGAGTCGAAGGCTTCCTCTACCCCAAAGGAAGAGGAATTGAGTGAGCTTCGGGCGAGTCTAGAGGGAGTGCACCAGGAACCGACTAGCTTTGCTGAGCAGGTAATACGGCATTCATGAGTTCATCTTTTTATTCTTATAACTTGATGCTCACTATCTTGATTCGCTTTTGTAGATAAGTCAAAAGGATGCCCTGGTAGAACAACTTCAGGAAGAGGTTGGAGCCAAAGATACGGAGATCCTCGAGCTGAAGAGGAAGAACGAGGCCGTGACCTCGGAGAAAGACCTTTTACGGGGAGAATTGGACTCGACCCAGGATCTTCTTCAAAGTGCTCTGAAGGAGGCTACTGAATTATCTGTGGCCAAGTTTGAGGCTGATTAAATTGCATCCTCGTACGAGAGAGATGCCACCACCGAAAACGATCGAGCCAAAGAGATATTTGAGAAGACCGAGCAGAAGATGGCTCGAGACGTTGCCCATACTCGTTTGCAATCTAGGAGGCAAGCCTTCGAGGAAGCAAGCACCAAAGGTGCAGATCTCTCTGCTGATATCGAGAAAGCTAGAGTCTTGGAGGAAGAATCAGCACTTTCAACTACTTTAAATGAGGGTTCCGGAAGTGATTCAGACAGTGGTGAGGGCGAAGAATAGACTCGCGTTGTCATTTCTGCTTCTCCTTTTCTCTCTTTTTGTATATGGATTCCTCGGGGGGAGGCTTTGTAATGATACCCTTTGTAAATGTATTTTTGGAAATGCAAAACATTCCTTTGCTTCAAGTCTTCAAATTTTACTTTTCAGTGCTTATGCAAAGTTAATTTTTGAATTTGATGTCGACTCCTTTGAGCCCATACTTGTAGTAACCGAGATCCTCGAGATCGGGAACCATCTCGAGGCTAGATTGATAGCTCTTCCAGAACCCACTCTTCTTGATAGAGGTCCTCGAGATTGGGTACCATCTCGAGGCTAGATTTGATAGCTCTTTTAGAGCCCATACTTGTAGTAATCGAGATCCTCAAGATCGGGCCATCTCAAGGCTAGATCAATGTAGGGATCTCAATAGCTATCGGGCGCTGTATGACAGTGTCATTCATATGACATGACCGTGAAATGACCGGGGTGGTCCCACCGTACGCTTTCCCAAAAGTGTTAATGGCATGGTCAAAATTAATTGGCCTTCAGGATAGGCGAACAGTCGCTGCTTGCGTTATATATGTATTTGCTTTCCTCTCATTTGAGAACTTTGCTATTTTGATCAGCTATCCTTCCTGTAGAGCTTTTCTTCCTTGCATTAGTTCTTTCACCACTTTAATTCAAAGCTTTCGCCTAAGTTTTCATTACCATTCTCTTGTTTCACCATAGTTATGGTTGCTATGCCTAAATCCATTCACCAAGAAGAGGAGAGTTCCTCCTCTGCTTCTCGCTCAGTCGGTGGTACACCACCGACGTCGAGTGAGCTAACCTCGAGGTGCTTTGTCTCGAAGTGGGACTTTACGTTAGAGAGACCTCCCAATGTTTAGGGCTATTGGGAGCATGCATCGAGATTTATCTCATCAATTGGAGAGGAACACCTTAGGCAGTTAGGAGAGACTGCGGATGGGGAGAAAGGGCGATACTGCAGGTACCTTCCCCGGAAGAGAGTATCAGGGCTCATGTAGAGGGGGTTTTGAACGTATACACATATCTTTTTACATTGGGCCCTCTTGATAGAGTTGTGCTCGAATTTTGTAGAATATATCAGGTTACCCTAGCACAGGTTCACCCGTCGTTTTGGAGGATAGTGTTGATGATAAGGTTATTTGCAGATATGGCCGGGCTCGAGTTCACTCTCAGCCATCTTATTAGATTGTACCGGCTCTTGCATTACCGAGGCATGATTACTCTACAACATCGATCCACCCGGCCCTTTGTTGCCAGTAATTAAGAAGACGGGGACCGAGGGTGGATGAGTAGATTTGTGTGAGTGCGTGTTGTTTACATTATCCCCGCAGAGTTACTGCCATTTCCTAAGAAATGGAATTTCACACATAAGCGGTACACTTGTGTTTTTATCATTTTTGTTCATAGTAAAGGCGGACTCCGTAAAGATGTTTTCCTTTTCCTTTGTACAGAAATCCCTTATATGCCATACGAGGTCCTCGACCTGGCGGATTGGACTTGAAATCTGGCAGCTCGCTCGACTTACGACGAGCGTAAGTGGCAAGATCTGTCCTAGGGTATGGGAGGCAAAACACCATGGTACGTGCTGTGTGATTTATTTTCTTTGAAAGGTACTTTCTTTTATGCGTATTAACTCTATCACCGCAGGCATTGGAGAATTTTCTGAGATGAGACTGTGCCCCTCGGAGAGGAGGAAGGATCGTCGGCTTTGGGCCGAGGAATGATAACAAACGGAAGGAATCTTTGAAGTACGAAGTTGCTCATAGCGAGGCAAGCTCTGCTCGGAGGCTCAAAGAAGAATTATCAGCTGGGTCTGCAGCACCCGAGGATTCTAGCCTCGGAAAAAGTGGTTCCTCCTTCGTCGCTATCTTCTTTTCTCGTCAAAGGTGCTTCAAGGGATAAAGATTTTCTGCAGCCATCTTCTTCTCCTGTCGAAGGTACTTCGAGGGATACAGGTTTTCTGCCCCTGTCTTCATCTCCTGTCAAAGGTACTTCGAGGGATGTCTGAGGCCAGGGGCCGCCTAAATCAAGCGAGGCCTCGAGCAACCATGTCCCCACCTAGATCGGTTCAACTGGGCCGGTGAGACCAGGCCAGTAGATATACGCTCAACTTTTGAGGAGGCTCAGCGGTTCTGTTCTGTGGTGCGTTTTGGTTGACTTTGTTGGTTTTTTGGTTTTGCATTTTCATTTTCTTACTAAGCTTATTTTTATAGGCCTTTGACAAGCTCAAGTTCGAGTTGCTCCATCATGAAGCCAGGTTACGGAAAGCCTTGGATGGGGAGAAATCCCTCAAGCTTTTTTGTGATAAAAGGGCAAAGGAGATGAGACACCTTCGGTACGAGATGAATCGAAGCCTAAACTACGAAGGCCGCCTCGAGAGACAAGTAACCTTTGTTTCGAGGGGATGCATGTTTCTTCTTCTATTCCTTGGAGATTAATATTAAGATACTTCAGTTGTAGAGTAAGTCGGAGGACCTAGAACGCCTTTGGGGCAAAGTTGGTCAGATCAAGTATGAGTGTAATGAGCTAAGGGCTCAGATAGATGCCCAAGTTACGGCCAAGAAGAATGCTTTGGCTAAGGTTTCTGCCCTCGAGGTGCAACTTCGGAATACTTGTAAAAACAGCTCGGTCCAGACAAGCAGAATTGTAAGGCTCGAGTCTGACCTTTTGAAGATGAAGGTCGTGGTCGTGGACGCTCGGGCTGAAGCTGAAGAGATTCGAGCTAAGGTTAATAAGAAAGTGGTCGTCTATTTAAAAGACGCTGCCAACGCTCGAGTTGAGTTGAGAGGGGCTTCCGGTCGGGAGAGCATAAGTAATGAATATGCCTGGTGCAAATATCAGAGGGAACCCCTTGAGGATATCCACTCTAGGGGCTTCGATCTCTCGGAGAGATAGAGCAGGCCAAGGCGGATGAATACGACGCCAAGTTCCTCGCATCTGATGTCGAAGATGAAGAGGCCGATCGGGCCGCAGTCCCCGAGAGGAACGTAGACTAGGCCTTTTCTTTCTGATTCTGCATATAATGCTCTTAGAGAACATTGTAAATGAAGCCTTGTATTATTTCACATAGACATATAAAAAGAAGTTTTTCGGCTTTCTCCTTTCATGAATTTCTCTTTGTTCGTGTATGTCTTTCTTTGTCTTGAATTTTGAAAATGATTAGCTAGGCGAATTGGCCTTCAAGGTAAAACCCTTAGGTTTACAAATCAGCCCCAAGGCTTGTTAGGCTGGCCCGTAGGCTCTTACGTTTTTGCCCTTAGGTGCTTTTTAGTGAACCTTTTTGGGCTTAGTTTTCTAGTCGGGATTCGACTCAAACTTATTGACCCTTAAGTTTTTGAATTTTAAGTTGGCTCTTACGTATTGGGTTGGTGGTGTGACCTCTAATCGTTCCTGGAGCTCTTTTCAGCTGGCCCTTAAGCTCTTACGCATTGGGTCGGTACGACCTATAGCATAGGCTAGCTCTTAGGCTCTTACGCGCTGGTTTGGTACGACCTGTAGTAAAGGCTGGTGCTTAGGCTCTTATGTGTTGGGTCGGTACAACCTCTAGTATAGGCTGATGCTTAGGCTCTTACGCGTTGGGTCGGTACGACCTCTAATATAGGCTTTATTTTTCCCTCGTCAAAGACTTTTTGAAGTTTTTGTGTTCGTCCGACTCTTCGATGGTTCGATAAGAACCTCGATCATAAGTTGTTATGTGACGATAAATGAGCACCTTGGGAGGTTTCGCTCGATGGCTGAATTGTTTCGAATCCTTTTCATTATTTGGAGCTGACATGATCGAAGCTTTTTTGCGTATGCAGAGGGTAGCCTGATTAACCGGTTCTTTTGGAAGTATTTTCAAAGTAATTGAAGGCCTATGATTTTATGGCGACGGTCGGGCATCCCCGAGTCGTGTTAGTTTGGCCGGAGCCTTATGAATGTAGTCATTTTATTTGGCCGTAGTCTTTTAGTCCCCGAGTGAAGTAGCCTCGGCGTCTATATTGAGGGTATGCCTTTTTAGGGGTCTTAGAAGTTCGAATATATAGTCTTGACTTTAAGATCGGGATTATGCCTTTTGTAAGGTCTTATAAATTTGAGCATGCCTTACTTGAGGTCTTACAGATAGGTTTCTTGGCACAAGTATAATTCATGCCTTGCTCGAGGTCTTACAGATTTGGTATTGCCTCGTGGAGGCCTTATGAGCTTGGGATTGCCTCAGGTCTTATACTGTCGACAATGCCTCATAGAGGTCTTTTGGGCTCGAGGTTGCCCGCTTGGGGTCTTATGGCCTTGAGTTTCTGATAGCTCGATGGGGTGATAGTCGGCGACAATTCCCGAGACATCAAAAGTTTTTGGCTCTGGAGTCGTTCCTTGTGAACTTGATGTTGCCTCATTGAGGGCTTATGAGCTCGAAGTTTCTGGCCCAGAGGTCTTATGGCTTCAAGTTATTGATGTTAGTTCCCGAGTGTTCGGGAAATTTCTGGCCCTGAAGCAGTTTCTTGTGAAAATAGCAAATTTCTTTGAAGCGCAAAGTGTTTTAATGGTAAAAAATCAAAAAATATTCCTTGATTACTTGGTACAAGTATACATAGTTTTCTCCGTCGAAGGTCCGACTATTCTATGCGGACACGGTTCTTTCAACCATTTGAACCGATATATCATTTTTTTTTGAGAACCTCTTTGGTTCAACTTGATTTCTCCAGGGAGATGATCTCCCGGAGGGATGCCCCTTAGTATTCGAGGTTGATTGAAGAGAAGCTTTGAATACTTGTTACGTTCTCCTTAGGTAGCATATATATCTTGCCTCTTTTAAAACCTTGTCGGTAAAACCCTTCTTGGGATAAAATCTGATCGAAGGAAAAGAGTGCAATGCATGCTTTAAAACCTAAGGTCTTCAAGCTGGACGGTGCTTCGATTTTTCTCACCGGACACCTGCACACAGGTAAGTGTAAGACGTAAATAAAAAGGGAGGCAGTTATACCTTAGTTGTGATGGCACTCGTGCCTCGATATTCTTCAACCGCTCGCTCTGGGGACGATGTACGGTCCTTCACTTATTTACTCGGGTGCAGCCGAGCATGTAGCTTGTAATTTCTACTTTTCTATTTGCTTATCCTTTGGCTCCTTCGATGTTGAAGGTGTCGATGCTGGTGCCACATCATACACCGCAAACATCTCTCTTGCTGCATGTGCTCCCCGTATACCGTTTTTATTCCATCCTTCGTTGGAAACTTCATCATTTGATGAAGAGTTGATGGTACTTCTCTCATGCAGTGTATCTATGGCCTTCCGAGCAAGGCATTGTATCTCATGTCTCCTTCGATGACATGAAACTTGACATTTTGGATTATGTCGGCCATGTTGACCGGGAGGGTGATTTCCCCTTTCATTGTCTCGCTCGCCATGTTGAATCTGTTGAGGACTCGAGAGGCAGGCACGATCTGGTCGAGTAGTCCAAGCTGCTCCACCACCCTCGACCTGATAATGTTGGTCGAGCTACCTGGATCCACAAGTACACGTTTAATTTGAAATGTATTCACAATAAAAGAAATTACCAATGCGTCGTTATGAGGCTGAGATAGGGTCTCCATGTCCTAGTCACTGAATGTGAGAACATCCTCGGGTATGCAACCTCGAGTTTTCTTTTCCCTGGTGATGGATATTTTTGTTCGTTTGACAATGGATTCTTGTGGGATGTCGATTCCTCCAACGATCATGTGGATGACATGTTGTGGCTCTTCTGTTTCATTTTTCTTGTTCGCTTCTCTTTCCCGAAATTGATTTTTTGCTCGGTCACTGAGGAACTCTCGGAGGTGCCCTTTGTTGATTAGTCGGGCTACTTCTTCCCGAAGCTATCTACAATCTTCGGTCCTATGACTATGTGTGCTGTGAAATTCGCATATCAGTTTAGGGTTCCTTTGCAACAGATCTGATAGTGTGGGTTTTGGCCACCAGTATTTGATTTATATATGGCCGATACGATGTCTGAAACATCAATATTGAAGTTGTACTCAAATAGTCGGTGTGCCTTCGTCGGTCTTGCATTTCTGTTGAATCCAGCTTTGCTCACAATTCCCCGAGGATTCTGACCTCGATCTGCCCTTCATCGTTTTGGGGTATGTTACACCTTGGAGCATTTCTTCGATCTTTAGTGTATGGTTGGTACTTTTCCTTGTTTGGTCTTGGTTCCTTTGCCAGGAGCCTGTTAGGATACACTGAGCCCGGTGGGCTCCTAGTTGGTCGTCCTCGACCCTAATCTTTGATTGAGATCGGTTGTGGATACCGCCCAAGTCACGGCGGGATAATCAACCAAGTTCTGCTTTAGCTGCTTTGAAGTTATCAAGCTTCGTTTGTTCAAACCTTTGGTGAAAGCTTGCACTGCCCAGTCATCGGAGACTGGTGGTAATTCTATTCGCTCCATTTGATAGTGAGATACAAACTCCCGCAGCATCTCGTTTTCTCTATGTTTGATTTTGAAGACGTCGATTTCCTTGTAGCAACTTTGATGGCACCGGCATGTGCTTTTATGAAAGAATCTGCCAGCATGGCAAATGCGTCTATCGAATTCTGGGATAGGTTGTGATACCACATTATGGCCCCTTTCGAAAGTGTTTCTCTGAATTTTTTTAATAGGACGGATTCAATCTCGTCATCCTTCAGGTCATTTCCCTTTATAGCATAAGTGTAAGCAGTGATGTGCTCATTGGGGTCCGATGTTCCATTGTACTTCGGGAGATCGGGCATTCTGAATTTATTTGGGATGGGCTTAGGAGCAGCACTCGATGGGAATGGCTTTTGTATGAATTTCTTTGAATCTACACCCTTTAGAATCGGGGGTGCGCCCGGGATCTGATCGACCCTTGAATTGTAGGTCTCCACCTTTTTGTCATTAGCTTCTATCATCTTTTCGCCTGATTCAATCCTCTTCGTAAGGTCCTCGAGCATCTTCACAATAGAAGGGTCGGTTGCTGACCCGTTGTTTCTTGATATTTTCGGTACCTGTTCGGCTCGAGGAGCTATTTTCAGTGCTGCTGTGCTTGGAGTTTTTTGGTGGCTTTGTAGTTGAGCAATCGCCAGCTGTTATGCCTGCAACATCTCAAAAATGATGTGAAGTCTAACCTCTCGTTCCACCCGAGCTGGGCTTCTCTGAGCTTCTTGCTGGTTTTCTTGGCGTGTACTCCCGTTAGTGTGGGAGCTCATATCAACGTGTTGGGCATTGCATGAGCCCACATCCATGGGGATTGGCTCTGGTGCATCCTCAGGGTTTCGCAGTGGTACACCAGCGCCTGGAATAGCTACACCATTCTCCCCATGGTCCTCAAGATTGTTGTTTTCATGTGCATTTACTGAGTTAGACATTTTGACCTGAAATCAAAGATTCTTGGACAAGAAAAAGTGTGAAGAATAACTTGTGTTTTCAATAAACCAGCACGAAAACAATCACTATTATTTTTAGCCCCATGGTGGGAGCCAAACTATTTACCTTGAAAATGGTAATTACAATTAGATTTGATTTTGTGGTTCTAAAAATAAGTAATTTATTATAATGCTGGTTGTTAGGAAATAGATGCTAAGTATGAACTAGGGAAGTAGAGTGAGAGTAAGAGTCACTGTTGTTATCCAAACCGAATGGCTGCGACTCGGGGTCTAGGACTGGCCTAAGCTGGGCCTCGAGGTTGAGCTAAAATACATGACTGGGGATGGGTGATGAAGAACTAACAGTCATAAGGGCCTTGATGATGGCTCTTTATGATCAATGATGAGTAATAAATGAAGAATAGTCAATGAAATACAATAAATGTAAGCAATAAATTAAAGAAAAGACAATGGCGAATGTTTAAGTTAGAGAGTAGAGAATGTTCTTGTTCTTGTATTGAATATCATGTATCTTTACAAAATGACAAGGGTCCCCTTTATATAGGAGGGGGAATCCCAGTATAGTACATATGCATTTATTACAAAGATATATAGCTGGTACAGCTATTTAATGTCACGGTACGGACTTGTATAATTCTTGTAGACCTGGTCAGCTTTAGCCACGTGCTTTTTGGGAGTTTCCCGCTTGTCTAAGATAGCCACTGACTTGTATTACCCCGAGGTCATGTATTGGGAATCCTCGGGGTCAAACCTCGAAGTGTGCTTTGAGGCTTCTAAAGAAGGGCTTTGAAATGCCACAACGATCACAAAATCGGACACTCTGATTTTAGCCATATATATTATCATTTAAGACTTGCACGCAAAATTTGGTGTCAATCTGAGTAGTATAAGTGCGTTTCGGCACATTGGAGGTATATTGAAGAACTTGAAGTTCATAAGTTTGATTCAGTTGTTTTAGGGGGTGATTCCTAGATTTAGCATTGTTTTATGCATTCTAAGAGTTCGAGCGAGTCCATTTTATGATTTCAAACTTGTCAGTATGTTCGTGCGGGGCCTCCGGGGCCCCGAGTGTCAATCAGATGAGGCTCGGGTTAAGTTAGAATTAGAAGGAGTTGAAACTCCAGTTCTACAATAACCGCACATGTGGTTGGCTAGAAGCAGGTGCGAGACCGCAGAAGTGGCCCAATGGGAGGAGCCCAAGTTCCTCAGATGCGGCTCCTCTTCCACAAAAACAGACCACAGAAGCGGCCCCCAGACTGCAGATACAGCCCCATCTAGCTCGGCCCAGATCTGCAAAAGTGGACGAATCCTAGCAGAAGAGAGACCGCAGATGCGGTCCCCTAACTGCAGGTGCGGAAGTCGCTGAAGGCAGTGCCTTCATTTAATGCGAAAAATGTGTCATTTTTGACACATTTGATTCACTTCTTGGGTGATTTGGGAGCCTCCAAAGGGGGGATTTTAGCCTAGCATTGTGAGGTAAGTTATTTCCACTTAATGTGAGTTTAATACATAATTTTGGGGTAGATTACACCATGTAAATTAGTGAAAATTATGGGTTTAAAGTAAAACCTAAGGTTTTGATACAAAACAAGATTTAACCACCAAATTCGTCATGAAATGAAGTAAACATCATATATTCTTGATTCTTAGGTTATAGATAACAACCTTCTTCAAATATTTCCAGAATCCGGACAAGTGGGCCCGAGGATGAATTTTAGGAACCTTGCATTTAGGATTGGGAAATTACTTTAATAGTTAGAATATGAACTCTTTTGCATGTATTAACTAGTTCTTACCCCCTTTGAATAGTTTTGGATCGTTCGGCTCTGAATTGAGGGTTTGAGTGCATTCTTGAAATTTGGAAGTAAGATTTGGAGCAAGGTGAGTCTCCTTTATAACCTCGTAAGAGGGAAATAACCACATAGGTGAATTAAATAAATGTATGTCACTATCTGTGGGGGCTACGTACGTACATGGTGACGAGAGTTCGTACGTAGCTACTATTATGCTAATTGTCTAGGGAGTTTAGGACTCGTATCATTCCATACATGTAAATGCTTACATTCTTGCTTGCTACTAAGATCACTTAGGCCATGCTAGAAATTTGTAAATAAATATAGACGCACATGCTCACTTATTTGAGAACTTGTATGAATTTATTTGACTATAAATCAATAATATATGCTTACTTGATAATAAATTGCTATTTGTGGATCGGGCCGATCGCCTCGGTAGAAATAGATGCATCTATGGTTCGCGTCATTCGACCCTCTGGCAGAACACAGTTTATTATTATGTCAGACCATGCTGCACGACCTCAGCATAATGTACGCATGTTATTTATGTGGAACTCTTCCGTGATATACACTACTTAAATGCTTTGAAATGTGCCTATTACATGACATGACTGAAATTGATATATTGTTAAGAAGTAATATCTTATTTCACTTTGTTTTGGGATTGTCATCATATTCATGCCATTCATGCTTAGAGTAATACTTAAATATTATTGATATTGACCTTAGTAAGTATCAAGTCGACCACTCGTCACTACTTTTTCAAGGTTAGACTAGATACTTGCTGGGTACATGTTATTTATGTACTCATACTACGCTTATGTACTTAACTGTACAGGATCTGAAGCAGGTGCATCTAGCTACCCTTCCGGTGCATGTTCTTGATTCTTGATCGAGATCTCACGGTGAGCTGCCCCTTTTGAGCCGTTCAGCAGCATGTCGGAGTCTCTTTTTTTGTTTATTGTTATTTACTGTCTAATCTATTTCAGGTAGTAGGATAATGGTATTTTTGTACATTCTAATAGTAGCCCTAGTACTTGTGACACTAGTTCCTGGCATGCACTTTGTAGACTATTATTTTGGGATGTATTTCTATTATTATGAACACGTTAATTTTCGATTGTCTAAAAGTTTAAGATATAAAAAAATGTTGGGATTGCTTTGGTAAAATAAATGAGAACTCACTAGTTGATTAATGTTGGCTTGCCTAACAATGGTGTTTGGCGCCATCACGACCTATAATGGAATTTGGTTCGTGACAGTTCTTCACCTTTACAATTCAAATTACTTCCCCCTATATAATGGTGCTTATGCGAATTGTGTGTGCTACCATTGTTTGGCTTAGTTTCTCCATTGTTTATGAATTTATAATGTTGTATGATTATCACATGGTCCACTGACTGTCTGTCTCGATGAGGTTTCTTCTACAATTCTATGTCTTCTGATATTACCAAAGTCCAAAGCTTTTAGATGGATAGCTTGTTCTTTTCTAGGTGCAATAAAATTTTGGCCCTCTTAAATGTTGCTTGAACTTCTGTTATCCTTATATTGTGCTACCTTTGTTTTCAATTTGCTTGCCTTAATGTCTCTCTATAGTTTTAATGCCCTAATTCTATTTAGGATCTACTCTTAAAATCATGAGTAATTAACTAAGGTAATTCCTGCTCTTTGTATGTTTGCCTGGTTTGAATATTAAAATGCCTGGTGTGAGTGAATATTCATACTATGCTTTGGATTCTTTTATCAAAACTTACTAGTAATTCATACTTGTCCAGAAATTGTTTCAAATGTATTCTTACCTTTTCATGCTAAGTCATTCATACATACCACTTTCAACTTGTTTACAGTCTTAAAATGATCATGTCAATTTGAATCCTGAATCTTCCAGACTGTATATTTCTATGCTACTTGCAAAAGCCTCAACATTGTACTATAGTGGAATGTCTTACTACCATTTTGATTGCCATTGTTCTATAGGCCATGCTTGCTAGTTTACTCGGTTTCATGCCTATTGTTATCTTTGGTATGTACAATGGAACTTTCTATAGACTTGCATTTTTAGAATTAGATACCTGCCTGCCAACTAGTTGTTGTGCAGAGTTTTCAATATTGTTGACCTTTAATTTCTTAATAGGTTTTCTTATAAATACTTTCTACTTGTCACAAACTGACTTACAAATCTAAGTTATGCTTTTCCCTGCGTGCTTATGTTAACATTTTCTTGTGAAGTTCACCATTGGTCCTTGTCTCTCGAGCATGTCATTGTTACTTGTTAACCTTCTGGAGATTAATTCATGACCCTGCTTGCTTTGAACTCTCATGTTTAACTCCTATGTTTGTGGATTCTCGTATGCTAGATTCTTGCAATCGAATCATGTGTATCCCAAGAAACCTATTACCTCGAACTTGTTGTTGATTTGAAAATCCCTATATATATCTAATCTATGTGTTCTATATATCCTCTACATTTTATATGTCTCTATTTGAAGTTCAATTGTATGCCTTGTCCTAGGGATGTTTAGAATTCTTGCTCTTTCTAGTTGTAGTATTAAGGGCCAAATGTGTGTATGCTCCTCCTTAGAATTTAAGTCATTCTAAATTATTTTGGTTTGCATGAATTACCATTCGTGTCTTCATTAGCTGTAGTTGGTAATAAATGGACAAGAGAATTGTTTTGTTATTGGGTTTGGGCTGCTGAATCTCATTCTAAGTACTTTGGTTTTGAGCACACTATCTGCGTTTGGGGTATGGGCTTGTCCAAGTTTTAAAGCCTACGTGAAGG
Organism: Nicotiana tabacum; assembly: GCF_000715075.1. Taxonomy (NCBI): domain Eukaryota; kingdom Viridiplantae; phylum Streptophyta; class Magnoliopsida; order Solanales; family Solanaceae; genus Nicotiana; species Nicotiana tabacum. The sequence goes on along the minus strand of NC_134099.1, from coordinate 47,149,550 downwards.
CCCAGAAAGCATCGCTGGATTATGTTGTACTTATGATGGACCCGTAATTCTTGTATTTGGGTATGTAGTTATCTTATTAAGTCTATAATTATTTTATTGTTCTATTTGGGCTTGTAATAATCTGTAATAATGAATAATGGAGAAGTATTGAAAGTGGGGGGCTGGGATACTTTAATTTTCATATAAAATGGTAGAGAACATGTATATAGGGTCTATGTGCTGTCTTTTGCTATTTTTGTTTAGCGCGTTTTGTTTCGGTGCACCGATAGAAATCATGCTTTCTAGAAATCACACGCACTTCACTCGACCTGTCTAATACTTGCGCATCATTCAAAGCATGTTAGCTTGAGTATTCCTATAATTGTTTCCATGTCTACTATTGTGTAAACCGAGACAACATGCCTATAGGATACAATAACAAATGTTTCACTAATCTGGATACCATGACTATATGGCTTCAACCAATCAATCAATCATTTGCTTCTATTGCTTTACCCTGCTCACCTAGATATCATGACTATACAATTTTAATTTATTTAAAAACTACTTCTTGTGTTACACTGCCACATACCTATAGGGAAAAAATATTATAAAATCAAGTTCAATTGTCAATCCTTGCCTATAGGATATTATCACTCGTCTAGAAAGCATGTCTATAAATCAAACATTGAACAGTCTTACTGCCTCGTACTTGAGCAATGTAGAGATCATGCCTATATGGGTTTTAACGCCTTCAATCTGCAAATTCATTAGTCAGAAACAACAACGTTGCTTGTACGATGCTGGAAATCAGAATCGCCTAGAAATTATGCCCATAGGATTTAACAACTCTAATGCCTCTTAACTCTAAAACTATATACTGCCTAATCTGCCCACGTGCATTTGTTGTTTATGTATGGAGGCTAACTTGGGCCCTTAATTGTTTTTATATGAAATTCTATGTGTTTTGGATGTCGCCTAGTTTTATCATTTTGAGCAACCTAAGTCGAGTCTAGAACCACCTAATAGTAGGTCCAAAGCCTCCTGGACCATAGGCATAGGACGGATAGTGCACGCATAGGATACGGTTTAGAACTAAATTAGAGCGCTTTTAAGTAATAACTTCAACGTAGTAATTGAGTAGCAAGAGATGATAGTATGTACCTGCTGAATAATATGAGCAACCCCTACCCTAAGAGAGTTGTGAAGTATTATTTATGTTGCACGGCGTGATCCTTTAGGCTAAAAAACTTAGGTCCCTTCTTTCCCTTTATATGCTTGTTGTTCACACTAGTCATATGATAGAGACCAACACAGTTGTACTCCTATAATCTTTAAGATTTGTACTGGTTTCTCATACAGTGTCATTTCTATGGGTCATGTTATGATAGAACCTTCAACTTCCATATCCTTCTTCACTTATATGATCACCTAGCTTAACTATCTAATCCACATAGTATAAAATTTGGTCGGAACCCACAATTGTGGATCTCGAAGAGCCCCTACACCTTCTCTTTGAGGTAATTTGAGCCCTTACCCAATCTTTAGTGACGTAGACTAATCAAACATAGTTATTTACAAATAGGTTTCCTAACGCACTTTAAAATCGTTAGGTGGCAACTTTTCTCTTTTAATACCTATTTTAAAGAGTTATCACATGTCAAAATCCTTTTTCATGAGAAAACGGAGCGCAACATATGAATGTATGGACACACATTTTGTGAAACCTTTTACCCATGTGTGTGCACATGGAGTGGTTGAGTTATGCTAGCTTTCAGTTTGGTGGCAAAGTAGTGAAGAGCTTTGTGAGAGACTTTGAGTTGGAATTTGATGCTGAAGAACTTGGGCTGTAGCTGAACATCCCCTCCCTTGAATTTGAAAATTATTTAGAAAAAAAATGGACAGCGGTTGACAATGATGTGGATAGAGGAATTGTGGTCACCAGAAAGTTTTCCCAGAAATTTGAACTAGATGCTCCTCAAAAGGTGTATAAGACTGAAATGACACATTTTCACAAGTTGTTGTTCCATTTTATGAATTCTTCCATTCTGTAAAGGTCTGAGAGGAAGCACAAGGCCACTCTGATTGACATGGCTATGATGAAACTATTGGACACTAGTAAGGCCATCAACTTTACTAGTTTGATGATCCAACACATGGCAAGGTTTGCAGACATTTCCAAGCCTAAGCATGTTATACCCTATGGTTTCATGTTGACTGAGCTGTTTGACAAGCTCAATATCACCATGTCTGAGCTAAATTTTGGCAATCACAATGATGTCTTAGATGCAGCCACACTCAGACAGTATGGTTATGGTGAGATCAAGGCTAGAGGTCCAACTGGAACTGCAATTCTATTTGGAACCAGCAGGGTTACTGATCTTTCTAAGAGGTTGGAGTTGGCCTTGGAGGAAATGCTAAACTTAAAGAAAATAATGATGAACTGAGAAAGGAAACCAAGCAGCTTAGGGAAGAGCTAAGGAAGGACAGAGAAGCTCATGCATAGCAAATTGCAGGCCTTGACCCCTTCTACCTCTCACCCCTAACCTTGGTCCTTATCCCCCTATTGTGTGTCTAATTCTAGTAGCCAGATGTGTCATATCCTTTTTTTTATGTCTTTTCTGATTAGTAAGATTGTCTGGTTTTTTTTGTAATGCCTTTTTATCAAGACCCTTGGCTTAATTTGGCACTATTTAATGTATTCTCTTATGTTGTTTTCCTGCTTCTCACATGGCTAATATCATCATCATCATTCCTTTTTCTTTGATTTCTCTTGTGCTTGTTGTGTAGCCCCATTGGCCATTAATCTTATATTATGAATGGTTTCATAGTTCATCTCACAACTATTTCATTTTTTTATGATGTCAAAAGGAGAAGATAGAGTGGGGGGTTCGTCTTCTAGTTCACATGTTCGTGATATTTGATTGTTTGATATTGTTTCGGTTATTGGTTCGATAGTTCTCACCCGGTTCATAAGCACAATGTTTTTCATCATAAAAAAGAAAAAATTTGTTGGGTTACGATTTTTGATGATTAACAAGTGTATGCAATCAACATGTGCTAAGAATCAGGTTCTCACAGTAGCTGCTGAAGGTCCTTACAGGGAAGTAACTTTTTACGCAAAAGTTACTACAGTCCGATAATTAGTGGGAGGGACTCTTGATGTGATAAAGTTGTTGCCTAAGGGTATTTGCGGATACTATTTACAAAGCTTAAGGAGTCCTTTTAATCTCAGTATTTGCAAGTAAACAAGAGTTTGACTGTGCTTAGGACTTCTAAATATGGACTGTTGAAGAATGATCTTTTTCACACCTTGACTGATGAAAAGAGCATAGCATTTTCCAGTTCAAAACGCACGTGAAGTTACTGATCGAGTTTGTTCTGAAAGTTAATTCCTTTTCTACTTGAGTCAGTTAATTAGTTCATGTGTTAATTAGTTCATGTGTATTAGGAAATCGAGTTGTAATCATGATTTCATTCAAATAATGTTAGTTGGAGTATTGACTAAGTTTTCATTAGAGTAACTTGTAATCTTCATACAATAAGTAGAAGTAGGTAAAGTGTGGAGGTGTATTAGGTTACAAGAGTTGTAATCGATACATTTGGCTCAGTTGTTCCAGTGAAATTGAAGTTAAATTCCTACATAGTAGGTCCGAGGTTTTGCACCTTTGGGTTGGGTGATTTTTCACATAAAATTATTGTCTTTTACTTTTCTGATTATTTTATTTACGAGTAAGAAGTAAGGTAAAAAACTACATCCATTATTAATTAGGAAGACACTCAAATTAACAAGGACTCAAAGACCTCATGAAATATGTTCTTTCTACAAAGTGTGTCTATTTCTTCTCTATTAGGGGCTATAAACCTTCTTGGTAATTGGTATTGCATGTTATATCGAGCAATTGCTTAAGTTTGTTGATGCAGAAGTCGGAATAATTATTCTCAGCTTGTTTGGTACGAGGGATAATGGATAATTAATTCTGGCGTTAAATTTGAGATGAGTTTATAATCTCATATTTGGTTGGGATAAAATTGTGGTATAACTACTCTAGGGATTGTAGTGTTTTTTTATTCTTATGGAATATGCAAGGGGTGAAATAACTAGTTTTTGAGTAATTAATCTCGGGATAACTTGTTTCCAACCAAACAAACCCTTAAAATGCCATATTTGTCTAGCTATAACTTCCCCAAGACAAATGGATTAGGATTTGATCACATTGTTTATCGGGAAAATTGGAGGAGCTGTTATGTTTTAAGGTCGATTCGACTATTGACTTGAGGCATCGGATTGGATCAGTCGAGGGGAGGCTTTTTGTGTTAGAGAGATCATTTTGCCCCCCCCCCCCCCAACCCCCCAACCCCACACCCAAAAAAAAAAAAAAGAACAAGAACATGTCTGAAGTTTGTTAACTTGAAGCATCAGATGTGATCAGTTTAGGCCATTTACTCGAGATGCAATCTCAACCAATCAAAGTCCAGGTCAACGGTTCTCCTTGAATTCTTCTATTCTCCACAACTACAGCATTCCCAAATGGATCCAGAGTATTTTTTAATTTACACTGACATGATGAAGAAATTTAAGAGTTTTGCTAACCTACTACATGGTTGTAGTAGGTTGGCATTGTATATATTTATAATTTCTCAAAAAAACTTTAGTTTTTAATGATAAACTCATTGATAAGAAGGAGCTTTTCGTTGTTTTGCCAAAAATAAATTTGATTTTTCGTCTTTTATCAGAGAATGAATTTTACAAATAATAATAATAATAATAATAGAAGAGAGACGGAGAAAGAGAGTCCAAACTCGAGAAGAGAATAGAGGAAATTGATCAGGAAAGAGAAAAGTTGAAGAGAGTTGATTTGTTTTCGGTAAAAAGACAAAAGGCCCAATCTTACCAAAGAATTTATCACTAAAACCTAAGAGCCTATTTATTAAGTTTTTGGGAGGTTAAAAGTACTTTTTTCTATAGAAAAGTACTTTTTAAAAAATCTAAAATATTTGGCCAAGACGGAAAAGTAGAAGCAGAAAATTAATTTATTCAAAATAAAATTATCCTCAGTCGAGATCTGTTTCATTAATTAGCTTTATACAACCTTCCGAAATTCAGGATTTTTACTTATTCTTGTAATTTGACATAGTAGATCAGAAGAAATGATAATAAGGGTCGTTGGTACATGGTATAAGGATAATAATTTTCTGCTTGGTTGGAATAGTGCTTATGCCGGTATAAGTTTAGCCAGGATAAGTTATGCTGGGATTAGTTATACTGGGATTGTTGTTTATTTACTGTTTGGTATGTTGTATTAAGAATGACAATTGTATAATTTCGAAGAAGAATGTATAAGTTATACCGGTGCTAATTATCACACCCTCTATAAGGTATAAGTTATTCCGATGTTAAAATTAACACCGGAATAACTTATATCTGGTTTGCTAACCAAACAGAGTATTAAGATGATATTAAATTTTTATACCACCTCTATACCTTCTTATACCTCATATCAAACGACCCTAGTATTCCTTCAATATATCATGTGCTATTTAGAAGAATAAGTTATTACTACTAATTACTCTGAACTTGTAACTTGTAAGGTCACAAACTCACAATGAGTAGTGGCACAGATCCTCGAAGGGAAATCAATTGTAATGTATGAATGTTCCTTACATTGCAATAGAGTAGAAGAATAGTACTTCCTCCGTCACAAAATTAGTTTTCATGTTTCGCTACTCATCAAAAGTTAAATTGAATTAAATCAACTCAATATTTTATAATTAAAAATTAAATATTCAAAAACTATAAGTAATGTATTATAAATTGTACTTTTTCTTATGTCAATATAATGAAAAGGCAAAGTTCATATAATTTAACTATTGAAAAGCGAAACATGACATTTAATTTGATAGGAAGAAGTAAGAAAATAGGAAGCCAGTGGGTCAACGTTTTCAGTCATAGTTTATTGCTTACTCTATTATCTCCACAGTCCATACGTATAGATTAAAATATCATAGTTTTCCTTTTCCTTCAAACAGTGTCTCATTCTTATGAACTTTCAAGCTTCTTGACAAAGGTGACCTTTTTCTTCATGATTTTAGTCTGCATTCAATAGGCAAATCAAAATTAAAGATTTTCCATATAAGTTTTTCTTTTTTCGTTATTGGCAGGACATTGGTGTTTACTTTTTGGGCGTACCAGGACTTCAAATTCAATCGTCATAAAATGTGCTTCAAGAAGGGTTTAGGTGTTATATTTCCATTATAATGAAAGGTAAGTTCTCACGGTGTATTTCTTTTACTATTTTTGTATTTCGTTCTTGTTTGTTGTTGTTCTTTTCTATTTTATTCTGATAATATTAAAGCCTAACACCCTCAAAGAAAACATCACAGTTTTTCCTTATTTTGCATGTTCTAGACTTTGCAGAAATTTAATTTGTTCATATGCAAGGTTGAAAGGAACATGTTGTCCTTAATTTCCTCAACTCAAAAGGGTCAGAAATGCCCCTCAAGTGCAAAATTCAGGGCTTTTGTCCTCTGTTGATACTTTAGCCCCTCCTGTTAATACTTTAGGCTAAAAATGCCCCTTCTGTTGCCCTCCCTCTCTAGCTTTTTGACTTCCTCGTCATGTTCAGCAATAGCTGAGAGGCATTTTCATTCTAGAGAGAGAAAGCTAGCTGATATTGTAAAAGTTAAATCTACATGTGATTAATTTTATATTATGCACATTATATACTACTAATAGAATTTTGTAATTTTTGAAAGACAAATTTATTTTTTACCTTACGGTTACTAGTATGAAAGAATCCCTTACGGAATCCCAAAGGAAGGAAATTACTGGGAATTTAATTTTATGCAATTCATGATTCTTGAGAGAGTTCATTCTTGGAACAATTACTTGTGTGTGATATTTGGCCCAAAGGAAGGCCCGGTAAAGTTCCATTTTTAGAGGGGAGAAGGGATTCCATGTTTGGATAAATTATTGGGAGTTTTATGGCTTTACCCACAAAAACTAAACTAATTACCTTTCCTACCCATTAATTTTTCTATTCACCAAACTAATTACCCTTCCTAGTTCCTACCCATTTTAGCTTTTGTGGGTAATTGTTTTTTTTTCTCATTTTCTTTTTTGTTTCTCTGATTTTTTTTTTCTTTTCTTTCTTTTCTCCTTTTCTTTTTTTCTCCTTTTTTTCTGTTCATATATTTTTTCCATAATCATATTATATTTTATTTTTTTTATTCCATAATCCAGTTTTATAGTTAATTTGGCTCGTTTCTTTTCATTTTTTGTTTATTTCTTTAATTTCGGGTTCCTTTTCTAATTTCATTGAACTTTTTTTAATTTCTTTTTTTATATTACTATTTCATGTCTTTCCACAACTACTTCTTTTACAATAAAAATTATTTTCATGGAACTTCATAAAAAAATCATTTAAGAAAGGACCTAATTGAAAAAATTTAAAAAAAATAAAAAATAATTTATTTATTACGGTATATTGTTATATTATATTGTATACTATAATAGTATAATGTTTCTATAACCGTACCTTTAACTTTGCACAATAGCACCTAGATGATTCAATAGTCGAAATATACTATTATGGTATATGATATACTATTACAGTATACTGTTACAGTATATTGTATACTATAATAGTATACTGTTGCATAGTATATTATATACTCTAGCGGTATACTGTTAGGTAATTGTGTTCTTCTTCGATTATTACAGTATACTGTTGCAATATATTATATACTATAATAATATACTGTTGCAGTATAGCTATATACTCCTACAATATATTGTATACCGTATCGGTATATCGTTGGGTAATTGTGTTCTTCGATTTTCAGCAGAAATTCGATCTCAATCACATCAAATCAGCTCCAAATGCAATCAAATTTTAGTATGAACTCCTAGAAGGTACTATAAGTAATATTTAATAACACTCACTTTGAATCAAACAAGAAATCTTCAAAATAAAAATTTTAAATTCAAGAGGTACAAGCCTAACAATGGTGGATATTCAAATACACATAATAATTAAGATTCGGGAAGGTTACTTGAAGGTACTATAAGTAATATTTTATAGCACTCGCATTGAATCAAATAATAAATCTTTAAAATAAATTTCAAATTTAGGACCTTCAAGCTCAACAATAGTGGGTCTTCATACACACACAAAAATCAGATCTAGAAAACTTAATATATAACCACAACAACATATGAGTTCAGAAATACAAATAAATACACAAAAAAGAATATACTAATATAGAAAGAGGATTTTGGAGTGAAGCTCATGTACAATAATATGAAAACTTGTCCTTTAAAATTTATATAGAAAATTCTAAAAAGAATGGGTAAATGTATGGGTTTGTACTGAACCTTCATCATCCACTAAAAAGACTAAGCTATGAGTGTTTTTTAAAAGGGGAAAAAAATGTTTGGGGTGTAAGACTCTGCTTGTTTAGAGAAACTAAAAGGAAAAAGGGATTGGGTAGGAGGGTAAATAGTTTAGATTGTATAGGTAGGAAAAGTAAATCCTTTGGGCTTAAATATTAAAGGGTAAATAGTTTGGGTTTAATGGGTATAAAGTGGGATTGACGTAAGTTTTTCCTTTGGCCAAATATGATATCTTAGTTTTACTGCTACAAATTTGTTATATTTTGGTTATCATTGTCTACTTATGAAATATTAATTTGAAGTCTAATAGTTAAATCTTACTAATTAATGATATAATTAATATCAATTAGTCCCTTAACTATGATCAGGACTTTTGCATTTATACCCAATTTTGGGGTCACAATTAAATTACACCCATTTTGTAAAAAAATATTTGCAAGCCTACCCACTTTTGCATACTTCAAAGAGTATTTTTGGCCCTTTTCTGTTTCCTCAATGTTCGATGGTTGTTTATTTGTATTATCGCACCACATTTATTGCTTTTGAAACTAAAATGACATTATCTAGGGGAACTTCTTAGCAAAAGATAATTCACTGAAATACATCGATCATATTTTTTTATGCCCCTTGTATTCCATGATTAAAAAAAATGGAGAAAAAGGAATTAATCAGATAACATGACTTGGAACTTTAACGATTGATCTGCCAAATAGTTAATAATTCCACCAAGATATTGTACTGTATTCATCTCCCGAAAAAGGAAAGGAAGGAAAACACATCAACGGCGACAATATTTCTAGAACAGAGCTCAAATTTTATGCTGGGATATAATATCCGACACAAAGAATATTCACGGTAAATAACAAGAGCAAGAGAGTAAAGAGGACACCAGTCTTTAGTGTGAAAACTATAATATTCTAAGCGAAACAATATAATATCACTATAGGAAAAAAATTAACACTTGATAGTCTTAAAAAATTAGTGCACACTCAAATGAAACAACACTCTTTATTCTACCTAACTCACTATAGTATACCTGCACTCTATTTTTTCTTCACAACCAACAAATTGGTTTGCATTTGGTTTCTGCAGCATGCACCATTGCTTTCAAATCCTCCAATCACATGTTTTTTTCTTTTTCTTTGTTTTAATATGTCTAATCCCGCAAGTTTTCCCCTTAATTATGATTTTTCCTTCTCATTCTAAGTCTTGATTTCAATCTCCGATAAACTTTTAACATGAGAAGCTTTGTAATGATATCTGCAAGTTGATCATGAATTTTCACATTTGTGATCTACCTCCTTCTTGGTAATATATTCTCTAATGAAGTGATACCTTGTGTCTATATACTTGTTTCAATCATGATACACCGGATTCTTGACAAGTGCTTGAGCAGATTTGTTGTCAATAAAAATCGATGTGGCTTCAATATGTGGCAAGCTGGGCTCCTTCGACAATCTCCTCAGTCAAATAGGATTTTGGTGTTACTTATTTGGCTTCACAAGTCAAGAGAGCAACAATGAATTATTTCTTTGAACTCTGGGAAATAGCACAATCATCCAAGAAAAATACAATATTAGTTGTGCATTTTCTATCATTATTATCTCCCGCATAATCATTATCACAAAATCTCACAAAGTTGAAGCTACTAAAAGAAAAAAAATAGCCCAAAGTCAATAGTATCTTTTTAGGTAACGAAGAATCCTTTTAGAAACCTTCAAGTGAGTAAAGGTAAGAGCTTACATGAAGCGACTTACTACTCCAACCGTAAAGAATATAGTTGGCCTTGTATAAAGTTAAGTACCTTAAGCTTCCCATAAATATTTTGAAAAGAGTAAAGTCCTCAACCTTTTCTTCATAATCAAACATTGACTATTTTGTTCCACTTTTTATTGGTGTGTTCACAGGGTTGCAATCGAGCATATCGAACTTCTTCCAGATCTTTTTGAGAGATGATGCCTCGGCCATTTGCTTCACTTCTACGTGCAAGTAGTATGATATGAGTCTTATGTTTGTCTTCGGATTAAAGGGACAGAGCTTTCTTGAAAGCTTCAAACAACTTGGGCTTTTAATTACCCATAAAATAAGATCATCAACATAAAAACAAACAAGCAAGTTATCAACTTTATGTCACGCCCCAAACCTGGGGAGGCGTGACTGGCGCTCGGTGTCATACTCGGCCTGAGCATACCACTCTGTAACAATGAACTCTAGAGGGGTAACTCTCGCCGACGAGGCCTACCTGCAAATTGACAATAACAATCAAGGTCGATGAGGCCATATTATGAATCATCTGAAAATAACATCCATCTCATTTGAGGGGTAAACGTACCCAAAAGCTCATGTATAAAAATGTGCAGGATGACGATACCGCAATGAATGTCTCCAACCAGCAATACCAAACTGAACATATACCCAGAGTTGGCATGGCCACAATACTGATATATAAAATACACAGGACTCGTCGACAATCCTCTAGAGATAACTGAACCGTATCATGGTCGGGACAGGGCCTCGACCTACCCATCAAGCCTGTATATATAAAATGGACTCCAATACTTCGATGAAGTGGAGCTTACCAACCAAGACGATGTCTGACTCACCTACTGAGGACGTCTACCCATTTGTCTATCTGAACCTGTAGGAATGAAATGCAACGTCTTCGGTGAAAGGGATGTCAGTACGAAATAATGTACCGAGTATGTAAGGCAATAGAATAATTGAAAGCTGAAACTGAACTGATAATATAATAACTGAAAGTAACTAAGAGTCAAAGATGATCTGAAGATATGCTTATCTGCTGATAGTCTGATACTGACTCAACTCTCTCAATATAGTAAGTAAAATAGTTGTCCGGCTCTATAAGGCTCGGTACGTGTAACTGCTCGGCCGTAGTAAGCTCGCTTATAGACACTCGTCCATACTAGGCTCGGTATCTCAGTCATTCTGGGCTCACTCATAGGCGCTCAGCCACAATAGGCTCGGTATATAACTTACCATCATATCAGAGGTTGCCCAATATGGGCGTACCCACTGATTATAGCTCGATGATGGTAAAAATACTGTAATATAGTATGTATGTATGTATATATATATATATACACACACACACACACACATGCACCTTTTGCTCTCTTGACTGGAAGAAAGCAATATTTAACTTAATATAAAGTTCTGATAAGGGAGAATAACTTGTGAGACTAGGATAATGTACATAAATTCAGTTGTACGAACTTCTCTTTATGTCCCGTTATCATATGCATGGAGTTACGAGATTATGCCAAAATGAAGGAAATGTTTATTGTACGAAATTATCATATATATATATATACACACACACATACATATATAGACCTTTTGCTCCCTTGACTGGAAGAAGACAATACCTAACTTAATATAAAGTCCTAATAAGAAACTGGAGGTGGGTTGTGTCTCCCATAGGCAGCACAATCACTTTATGTTCATTATCTCCAAAGTATGGAAAGAAACTGTATGTTTTTTCTTCTCAAATTCTACCAATTTCATGCCGCATCTTCATCAAATTCAATATCACGACTCACTACTATCTTGCTATTGCTTGGGTTGTATAACCTCTAGCCTTTTAAACTCGTTTCGTTGCCATTTAAAATATGGTTGACACTTCAAACATCAAGCTTAGCTTTCCCTTGCTATGGCACATGAGCATAGACTATGCTCCCAAAGATTCTTAAGTGTTTGACACTTGGCTTACTTTTTTTCTATGCTTCTTGAGGGGGCTTGATTTCTAACATTCATTATTGCAGACATGTTGCTCAAATAAACTACACAAGAAAGGTCTCAGCCCAAAATTTCTTGGACACATTTTTAGCTTTCAACATACATTTAACCATATTAAGAATTACTTTATTCTTTTTTCAATGCAACTCCATTTTGTTATGCTGAGTAAAGTACTGTTAGAGGGCGATAAATTTCATAAGACTGAAAAAAGTCATTAAATTCTTTTGAAGTCAATTCTCCTCCTCTATCGGACCTTAAAATTTTTATATCACAATCGCTTTTTCACAAGTGCTTTGGTATTTAAAAATGCAATAAAAGATTTTGATTTTTCCTTCAAGAAATAAACTCAAGTCTTTCTACTGAAGTCATCAATGAAGAGTAAGAAGTATTTATTTTTACTAAAGGAGGATGTATCGATTGGCCAACACACATCGATATGAACAAGTTGGAGTGGCGTGATTGCTCTTGACCGGCCTCCTTCTATAACACCTCCTTGCTTTCCAAGAAGATAAGTTTTACATACTTTATTGAGATGGTTGATTGAAGACATCTCATGTACCATATTGTTTCTCCTATTGATTTAAGTGCTTCAAAATTTAAATGCCCAAATCACATATGCAACCTTCAAATATTTTCCTTCAATTGTCTTAAGATTCAAATAGAACAACCTATATTTCGTCATATGCACTTTAGCAATTAAATTTTAATTTGGATCTCTAAGCAAAAAATGTATATTTCATATATGAATATCATTTTGTTTTTTGAGAAGTTAGCGCAAACCCAAAATATTATTTCCCAATTTTGGTACATAATAAATATCTTTAACCAAATTTGGCCACTTTCTTTGGATGAGATTAGAATCGTACATATCTCTTCAATTTTAAATCTTTGAGGTATCTCCAAATGACACATTTCCTCTCACTATTTTATTAACTCTACAAACTTGTATTTGCATCCATACATAGGATTATTGCTTGTTCCATTGTCTAAATACCATAAGCTATAATCATCTTTATCTTCTTCCTTTACTGCTAGCAACAATACTGGCTCATCTTCTTCTTTCTTGTCGTCAACAATGTTATCTTTCTCTTAATATTGCTACCACATTACCAAGAGTAATGACCAAAATTATGATAATTATAACACTCAATTTTAGATTTGTCATACCTTCTTCTATTTATGTCTTGATAGTAACCACGTCATCTTCATCCTTTTCATCCACGACCATGGCCTCCGAATGTTTGGTGGCATTTATCTTCATATTTAAAGTTGCTATAAGTACTTTGTCTTCATCCACGACTACCACGACCTCTTTCTCGTTCATTTCCTCTATGACTCTTTGATGTAAAAGAAGAATATATGTTAAATTTTATTAATTTTGGCCAAGATCATGTTTTAGAGCTCAAGTCCAAATATATGGACTTATTTTCAAGAAGTCCAAGAAGCTCAAGATTGATTTCAAGAAGCCAAGATTCTTTCCTTCTTAAAATAGGATTTATTTTATTCCTTTTAGAATAAGGATTTTCCTTTTAGTAGGATTCTAGTTTCTTTTCCTTGTAGAATAAGGATTTTACTTTCCTTGTCTTTAGCAATTTTATTTCCTTATTAGAATAGGAATTGTAGTCATTGAAGAAGAGACCTTAGGCCTATATAAAGGGTTCTCATGCCTTATAGAAGAGGAATTCACGTTTTTAAGGTTTGCCTAGTTTTACAATAGAGTATTTTTTTCTATTTTGTTTTTTTATCCTTGTTTTTGGTTCCAAGCAAGGTGATGATAGTCTTTATCTTGTTTTCAATTGCGTGCGTTATTTATTTATCACGTAAATTGATTCCAAATGGTGACTTTAGGAACTTGTTTAGTTTTTGATCTTTCAAGAACACGTTTCTTGATCTAAATTTGTTCATTGATATCATAGAATCATAACTTTCATTGAACTGGTGCAACATCAATATTTACTTGATTTGAACGAGTAAATAGTCTTTCTTATAGTTCGAATCATCATCTTTCACTTCATTTGTTGATCATCAGATTTCGAGTCCTAAAACTTGAGATACATTATTTCTTAAAATCGACCCACAAATCACATTTTCACTTCAAAATCTTGATCATGTTTGGTTGGTTATTTGTTAACTTGAAGAATCACATCACTCCTTTTTCCTCCATAATCCTTGAAGGATCCCTTGGTTTTAAGAAGTTGCTATAGCGACTCTTCTTGATCTTTTTTTAGTGTGCTTGTAAAGAATCCTCCAGTTGCTCCATTGTCAAATGATGACATCCAAATACACTCATCAGAGACTAAGTGTATACGGCCACATGAAATATAATTTACCCAAATATGAGTCAGAGTCGAATCCTCACAGGCAACAATATATAGGAGATCAGGCAAGTAAGATAATTATCGCTTGTTACGCTAAGCCAAACACTAACACGGTTTCTGAGAAAATATTATATCTAAATGCAAAATATAAACTAACCTAGAAAAAAAGTAAAATGATCAATAGCTACAAGCATAGATACGAGAGGAATTACACTCAAGTAACGATCCAATTTATTTCGCGATTTTATAAATTTGAGCGGGTTTATGTTAATTAGCTTCGGATAATAATTCTATATTAGCTTCTTCTGGGATTAACAAGACTTCCTAATTAAATTATACCTAAAATAATTAAGAGGATTAGGTACACCCGAATGTGGATACAAGTAGTTCAATCTTATCCCTAGGTAGAATCTAGAAAACGATGGTTAACACCTCAAGTTCTTGTTAATTAATCTTTTTCAACCCCAAGTTTGACTTTTCCAATACTAATTCAAAGTTAATGGTTGAATCCTAAGGTTAGCTAATCCGTTTGGAAACATTAAAAAACAAGAATAATTAAAGAAATATTCAACTCACTTCTTAATTAATAAAACTCATTCAATACGTAAGCATAACAAGAGACTTAATTCATACTTTCATAGAATATTTCCATAAACAAGATTCAAGTAATGAAATAAATTCTACACACTTAGCTATTCAATATAAATCAAGGAATTAAAGAAATGAGTAAAAGGGTAAGAAAATCTCATCCAAAATCTTCAAATCTTCAACTCCCAAGTGTGAGTGCAAGAACCCTAACTCCAAAGCTTGTATTTTCTATCCCAAAAATGACAAAGATCTCCCAAAGATTAGCTAGGTCGAGTATTTGTAGGTTTGGGATCAAGAAAATATGAAAAATCAAGTTTGTCCATAACTGAACCCCGTTAGCCGCACCTGCCGAAGAAGCCTTGCTGGTGCCGCTCCGCAGATGCGGAATTCTGCTCGTATATGTCAAATATGGTGGGAAATTGCTACTCCACAAAAACAGAAATTGCATCACAGGAGTGACTCCGCTGATGAAGACTTCCAACGCAGATGTGGTGCAATATTCGCAGATGCGATCTCAGCAGAACAACTGCCTTCCTGCAGATGCAGACACTTTCTCGCAGAAGCGAGTCCGCAAATGCGATCATTATTGTGCAGATGCAATTTTACTGGATGCATTTTCACTTCTTCAGCTCTTTTGGCTCAATTCCTCTTCAATTGATTTGAATTCTCTTCATGACTCATTGTACCTGAAATACTAGTAATACACACTATAACCTCATATACAATCAAAGGATACGAAAACTAAAGCAAAAGGGACTAGAATAAGTGATAAAATCACCACTTATTATATGAAGTCATTTATCATCCTAACCTAAAGTAAAAAAGAACTAGAATAAGTGGTAAAATTACCACTTATCATCATAGAGCCTTAATTTCTAGACTATTCATCAATAGCATACACCACATAATTAAATTTAGTTGTAAAAGAGCGAATGATCTTTTCTATCACACGGACATCATCTAGGTCTTTTCCGTATCTTCTTAATTAATAACAACCTTCATATTTGAAAAATAACCCAAAATGGATACAGTTTCATTCATTTTAAAAATTTCAAAATCAACCATTAGAGTTTGAGGTTTTATCTTTTGTACTTTATCAACTACTAGGAGAGAATTTATAAAATCTCCCAAGCCTCCTTTGAGGTGATTGCATCAGCTACCTTTTCGAACATGACATCATCCAAACATTAGTGGATGAGAATGATCGCTTGTTGATCCTTCTTATTTTTCTTGCCAAGACGTCTTTTTTATTTTGAAAACCCTTATTTTTGGATTTTGCATATATCTATCTATAATAATTTTCTACATATCCTGAGAACCAAAAATGACTTTTATTCGTAGATACCATTTCTATATTTCTGATTACTTTAACTCATATGTACCCGCTCCTCCTCTTTCCTTTGTTTTCTTGAAATCAATTGCTTAATTGAGTTTGCTGCATGTTAAATACAAGGCTCGTTATAAAGTTGCTCGTGACTACCTCTAAAATATGGTTTGGAAGAACTATTTTCTTTCTTTGATTTGTTTTCTTGGTCTAATCAACTGCATGCGTACATGAGATTGCCACATGTCAGACAGGATCTAATTAAGTAAGTACATGTGTCATGGCTAACCGCTTTATTGTAATCAGGCTAATGTGCAGAATTACAGGAACAAATGACCAACAAAATTTAATTAGACAATTGACTCTGGACGCTGAGGAGCTCATGGCTTCCTATCCCCTATAAACCATATTCTGTGAGTGGAATGTTGCAATATATGGCGCAGAATACCAAATGTGAGCATTTTAATTAACTGCTAATCTTCTTATGTTTAATTAAGACTTTTTCTCATATATTGAAGTGACCTTAAATATCTTTATTAGGAGTAGCAGCAGCATAGGTTCTTTAAACATTACGCACAATGATTGGATAACTCAATCGCGCACTGGGCTTAAGTATTCCACCAAATCAATCAAGTAAGTTATCGTACCATTGCATTTTCTTTTTTCTTTTCTTTTACTGATAAAGGGAAAGATAACTAGTTAATTCATCAAAACAAATTATGTCTCTGTTTATTTATTATATATTTAACAGCAAAGTTCCTAGTTGGAAAATCTTGTCTCTTTCTTAATTCCCTCCGACTTCAAAACTTTGTTGCAGAAGCTAGACAGGATAATATAGTACTCCATCCGTTTAATCGCTTCAATTTATGTGATTTATTTCTTATTTTCAATCTGTTTTGAAAAAGCTTATTTCTTTCTAAATTTGAGAATAACTTAATTTAATTTTTTTTTTACCCTTAACAATAAACTTTTATAACCACATAAATGTTATACTAATATATTAAAATAGAGCAGCTCCAAGCTATTGCGAACTAGCAAGCAGTTCACCACTACACATAGCAGCACCGACTTTAAATCTCACAACATCATCTCACTTAGTCAATCCGAGCTGCAAATGCAAATACATACATATATCAGCTTATGACTAAAACAGTCTAACCATATAAATTTATGTGCATGAATTTAAAACCCTTAGTTTTTTGGAATCAATTTCCCAATACACCAGTCCACTACAACAACAAAAACTGAAATGCATGGACAAATCGATACTTGCGCGTACAAGAACCACGACAATAAACAACGATTACTTATAAGGCCAACAAAAATCAAAGTTACTCTCCAAATCAACCAATTATACAAAGAAATTAGTTGATGAAATATGATTCCCGTCCTCAAATAATGAAAAAATCATCTATAATCGATGATTTCAATCACTTACGACCAGGGATTTGGGGAACAGGATTAGGCTAGACGAGTTTATGACCTTTAGAAAAAATGCACAGGACTCTTACTTTACGCATGGCCCATCTCGTTATTAATTTAGGATTAGGTTATCTGAGTTAGACCCATTTGACATAGATTAATAAAAAACAGGCGGCTACATTTAATTGGATGGTTAACACCTCAATACTTTATACACAGCATCTTTATATTTTCACACCGGGTGGACTTTTCATGATAACATGACACGTAAACAATGGGGTTGGAGTTCCAAATTGGAACATGACTGAGATGGAGTGCGAAAATGAAAATTGATGCCAAGTATGAGGGGATGTCTATGTATTCGGCCTTTAAACAATAACATATTTCTTGATTTTGTTTATCAAAACAACAAGAAAAAGAAATGGTGAAAACTCAATTTGGAAGCAAAAGATTACAAAAGTATAACTTTTTACAATATATGTATAGTTAAATTGAGAAGATGAATAGTTAGCATAGCTATCTTTTTACAATATTTGTATGATATATACAAGTAAACGAATAAAAGAAACTACTAATATGCTTACACGCTATTGGAACATATGCTTGATTTGACAATCGGCTGTCTTAAATTTTAATCTTGAATAATCATAACCTCACTTAAAATTACTCAAAAATATGAAAATTGTGAAAGAAATTATATGTTAGCTAGAAATTAAAGAAAATAATAAAAGAAAAATGGCAACCAGTGACCTAAATATAGAATAAATTATAAATAAAAACTTTAAGAACGACAAATTAAATTAAAAAATCAAAGAAAAAACTTTAGTAATTTTGAAATGAACGAAATTAGAAATGAAATAATATGATGGAAAAAAAAGTTGTTGTAGAAAATAACATTTATGATAATATCTGATGTGACAATACAACATCAGATTTCTAGTGCAAAACATATAAATTTGGACACGTTTTATTTTTGAGTTAATAGGGATTAGGTTGGATGGTTTTAAAATGAAAAGAATTAGGGTGTGTTTGGTATGAAGAAAATATTTTTCGGAAAATGTTCTCCAACTTTTTCATGTTTGGTTGGTTTAAATATTTTGGAAAACATATTCTTCGTGAATTCATTTTAC
Organism: Nicotiana tabacum; assembly: GCF_000715075.1. NCBI lineage: Eukaryota > Viridiplantae > Streptophyta > Magnoliopsida > Solanales > Solanaceae > Nicotiana > Nicotiana tabacum. The sequence continues at coordinate 47,130,638 of NC_134099.1, read as the reverse complement.
TCCAATTGGAGGAATATATTTTTCTTCACTTTTCAAAACTCTTTTTCAATCTTCCCCACCATATTCCTCATCCCGACCAACCCCCCACACCCCCACATCCACCCCCACCCCCACCCCAACCACTATTCCCCGCGGCCCAACTCCACCTTATCGCCCCCAACCAACCCGACCCCCCGCCTCCCACTCTAAATAGAAATATTATTATGAGTACTTTCTTTTCATGTTGTAGTAGAGTACTTTCTTTTTCATTTTAACAAAATAAATACTTTTCTTTTCATGATGTAAAAAATGTATTTTCTTTCATTTCAACAAAATGAGTAATTTCTTTTCACGTTGTTGAAAAAGTACTTTCTTATTCAACCAAAAAAAGAGTATTTTCTTTTTAGTAATGTAGCTCGAATTTCAACGTTGTTATTATGTGAAAAAGTAAAGCAACACACTTTGGATTTATGTGAATTTTTAAAAGACTAATTAAATTTTTAAAGAAAATAGAGTCCTGAAAATGTTGGTATTTGGGGAGAAATATTGGAATTTGGGGAAGGGAGGATGAGGAGAGTAGCATAAAAACTTATTTTCTACTATTTAACCAAACACTACACAATATTTTACGAGTCTAACCAAACACTAGACAAAAGTTAGAATAGTGACTTTTGTGTTATGAATATTCACTTGGATGATCACAGATGAAATTTTTGCCTAGAGCTAGAGCAGAAGAAATTAAGAATATGTTACCTAATGTTATCCTTCCATATGTGTAGATTTCTAGAATTTTCTCTTTTATTTATTTTTGGTTATTGTTTCCTTTGATATATAGAATCTCTTGTAATTAAGAAAAATTCAGTTTAAGGCACAAAGTGTCTCGCATTCAGACACCCTAGGAGTGTGATGTTACAAGAGATGCTATATCTATTTATTTATATAATTACAAGAGATATAACATCCCTTGTATTTAAATAAATAAATTGTACTCAGTGCATAAAACGACAAGTAATTCTCCGATATCTTATTTGTGTACATGGTATCAGAGTCAAACCCATCGATTCTTGTTATTGTGCATCTCAGTATTGAGCCCCATATTATGTTATCCATGCTCCAGTTGCCCATGTCGGGACGTGTGGGAAATGTTAAGTTCCATACATCAGTTTCCAGTGGAATTAGTCAAATGCATAGAAATATGTTTGTGTCAAACTGCTCTAAATTGAGAGGTTAATTTTGTTACTTGCAGGGACGGAAGTGGAAAGATGGGCAGGGAGCAGTGCTATCAAGCAATGACGACCATCAAAAAATGTATGGCGACGAGGCATTTAAATAGTTCGACGAAGGATCAACTGAGATATGCTTATAGTAAACTCGGTCGTTTATATTACTTTTTGGCAAGTAATAACCCTGAGAATTGGATATCTGCACAGCTTGGGCCCCTATTCGACGAAGCCTATGATGGCTTTTCTGAGGTCCTTTGTCTCTTGAGAGATCAAGATCTGGCTAGTGACACTGACACAATCAGAATCATTTCAGAGAAGCTGCAAATAGTTTACCCCGAGAGTACTGCTGATCGAATCTGTCCTTCAAAACAATCAAGATCAGTCATTAGCAGACAAGTCACTATGGAGATGGTGAATTACGTCGCAGGTGGCCTTTCTGCTGTTCATAAGCTGATACCGTGTATTACTAGATATCTTCCAGTTGCATTGCTCCTGGATAAGCTGAAATATCTAAGAACCCTCCTCAGCTTAACTGCAGAGCGGTGCATTGAGCATGAGAAAATGAAGGATCTCTTCATCTTCGCTGAGGATGTACTTTACACTGCCGCATACCAATCTATCTTATGTTGGAAGATGGATGAAGAGTCCCAGCCACGTGTCGTAGGCTCAAGTGTGAATCTTGAGCCTGACTTCACGCCCAACTTCTCTGAATTGCTGGAGAGGATGAATCTCATTGAGCCTGAATGGAGGCAGCTTTGTATCAGTGTCTTGAAACCGTCATATTCATCAGTATCTAAAGTGAAGGATCTAAGCTTTTCCACTCGGGTCACCTTGTTTGTTAACTTTCTCAAAAAGGATCTGGAAGAGCTTCTAAGTCTTGATGAAGTTGCCTTTCCTGATGGATTGCAATGGCTCCAACATGGACTTGATAACCTTTCTGAATTTCCGGGGAAATTAAACGAGGCTTATAAACAAGATGATCCTCTTTTAATATCATACCCGCAAGCTCTGGCCATTGAGGCTGCAATTACAATCTACTCCTTGTATGATGTGAATTTGACGAATAATACTGAAATAGACAATGCGCTTCTTCCTTTGCAAGCCAAGTTCAGTCATCTTGACGTAGAGATCATTCTGTTACAGAAACTAAGCTCAGAAAACAGCATGAAATACTATTTTCTGGAAGAGCTGATTTTCATGAGAACTTTTCTCATGGATACATTGGACCAGTGCAAAGAGCAGATTCAGATATCCAACGTCTTGCCCTTAGTTCTATCTGTGAACAGTGATGCAGGGTCACTCATTAATTCGCCTTCTCGTGATTCAAAGGAAGGAGAGTCGGCCAGGGGAATTAATCTCTTGCATTTTCAATTGCTTCTTAAATTCAAGTTTATTAAGGCAGCAATTCGACAGATCATTTCTGCACCAGAGCGTCCTATGATAAATCTGCTCAACTTTCTTCCTACTAAATTTGAGGCCATTGATTCTTATTTCACCATGCTGATATCGTCAAAGACATATGATAGCCCCAAGATGGATGAGGTTTTCATGAGGTTTCATGAATATATTCTTGAAAATCTGCTACTAGAGGATGAAGCCAATCTCAAACTTACTGATACAGACAAGTTTAAGAGGTTTCATCACGGGTTGCTTCTCTTGGTAACATTTCTTGTCGATCCCCCAATTCAATACATTGACTGCAAGAAGCAAAATTGTCTCCTGACAGAACTCGGAACTATAGCAATAGAGGCCGAAGCTGCTATCAGTTTATCTGATGAGGATGCTTTGGATAGGAGCAAAAATGGGAAAGTCAGTCTTTTGCTTCAGCTTGTGACTGTGGCTTTCAAGCTGTTCAAGTGGGAGGGAAAGTTAACGGATATACTAAAGCACAAAACCACTTTAGAGTCTCAATTTCTGGATCTGGTGGAAAATGCACATGAAGAACTTATTTTCCTTAGAGCCTTTCTCATGGATCTTCTCAGGCATCACAGAGAGCTTAACCAGTTTGAGGATTTCTTAATGAATGCTGAAGTGGCTGCCGACAAGGCAGCATTGATTAGCAGTTACAGTTATGAAAGCAGCTATGGCGAAATGAGTCTTTCAATATCTGATTTCCTCAAAGAGATCAAGTCTGTCAATTCAGAGACCAGAGAGCTATGCTTTCGGTTGCTGGATGAATCAGTCTCCTGCATTACTATCTCAGATCTGAAATGCCTTATGAACATGTTATTCGACATGCTGAACCACCTGAATTCTTTGTGTGAAATGAACTCTTTCGTGAGGAATCGAATCCCAGTAGTACAAGAGAAATTGAAGTGCCTTGATGATATTTTTCAGAAGCGCAATATGTATAGAGAAGTCAAAGACCTTATGGAATGTGTTCTAAACGTCGCCTATGAGGAAAAGTATGTCATTTTCTTCTCTGTCAGTGGTGATAGTCGTGCTTGGTTTCACATGTTATACCTCTCTGATGTCAGAAAAGTGCTTAATTTTGTTGAGGCAGAGGTTAAAACTGTTTGTTCTAAATTTCCAACTATGATACGCCTTTGCTTCCCGAACACCAGTGGATTAGGATTTCTCAATTGTTTCTTGGGAAAATTGGAGGAACTGTTACAGTCTAAGCTCGAGCTAGTTACCCATCTGAAGCCTCAGATTGTATCAGTCAAGGAGGAATTATTGTGTTTAAGTTTGTTTTTCAATCATTTGGCAGAAAACTATGATGAGCAGGATGAAGTTCATGATCATATAACTAATGCTACTGAAACGGCGTACAAGGCCGAGTATGTCATTGACTCTTGCTTGGCCGGTTCTTACCCACTGTGGTACAAAGTTCATTGGATAACTGAAGTTGTTGAGAATATTAAGCTTGTCAATAAAGATGTTAGTGAGAACTGTAAAAGAAAGAAGATTGACATGAACCAAGCTGCAAAAGGTTCCACCAATCCTGTCCCCCCATCAATATCAGCTATTACTGCCGGAGCAAATGAAGAAATGGTGGGTTTTCAAGATGTGATGGACAAATTAAAACTACAGCTACTCGGAGGATCGGATCAGCTAGATGTTATCTCGATATATGGTATGCCTGGAAATGGCAAAACCACTCTTGCAAAGAAGATTTACAATGATCCGGCAGTTGGCTCTCACTTTGATGTTCGTGCTATGTGTTACGTGACTCAAGTATATTCACGGAGAGAGTTGTTGCTTGATATTTTGAAGGATGTTCATGGACCTGCTGAATGCACTAAAAAAGAAGATGGAGAATTAGCTAATGAGCTGCGTCGATATCTGTTGACCAAGAGATTCTTAATTCTCATTGACGATGTGTGGGACACAGCAGCATGGGACGATTTGCACCTGTGCTTTCAAGGTTCTCAGAATAGGAGTAGAGTTATTCTGACAACCAGGCTGTATGAAGTTGCCGATTATGCTAAGTGTAAAAGCGATCCCCATCATCTGCGCTTATTCACAGATGATGAGAGTTGGATGTTATTAAAGGAAGAGGTGTTTCGAGGGGAGATCTGCCCACCCGAACTTGGAGAAGTGGGATTACGAATAGCAAAAAGTTGCGGAGGGCTGCCACTCTCTGTTGTCTTAGTAGCTGGTGTTCTCAAAGAGAAAAAGAAGAAAGCATATTCGTGGAAAAAAGTTGAAGAAAGTCTAGGTTCACACAGCTTTGGTAGCTCAGAAAAGGGCATGTCTATAATTGGTTTCAGTTACAAGAATTTACCACACCGTCTGAAAACTTGTTTCCTCTATTTTGGAGGATTTTTGAGGGGCAAGCATATTCCTGTCTCTAAATTGTCACGGGTGTGGTTAGCAGAAGGATTTCTAGAAGAAGACAGTAAGGAAAAAGGATCGGAAGAGGCTGCCCAAGATTACCTGCAAGATCTTACTAGAAGAAATTTGGTAACGGATATGAAGAAGAAATCCAATGGAAAACTGAAAACATGTCGCGTTCACGATCTGTTGCACCAGTTCTGTGTGGAAAAGGCCAAACAAGATAATTTCCTGCTCTGGATTCATAGGTACAAAAGAGTATATTTATTTTACAATTATAATGTTCATAGGAATTCTCAAATTTTACCAATATATATTACAAAAGAATTCTCATTTGCATGATTTTGATTTAACAGAGACCAATGTGCGGATTCTACTTTCTATCCTGAAATACCTAAGGAATACCGCTTGTCTGTATATTCTAAACGGGATGAGCTTGCTCAGTTGCTGACGTCTGGCTCAAGCACTCGTTCTTTACTATTCAATGCCAACAATAATGTTGATTCTTCCATCTTTAGCTACTTCAAGCTTGTTAAAGTGTTGGATATGGAATCCATTTACATTGGTAATACTTTTCCTAGTGAAATAATATCACTAATTCATTTGAGGTACTTTGCTGCTCGGACGGGTGCAGATTCAATTCCTTCGTCTGTAGCAAACCTTTGGAATCTTGAAACTTTCATTGTTAAAGGATTGCGCGGAGAGTTGAAGTTACCTCATTCACTTTTGAAGATGTTTAAATTGAGGCATATACATGTAAATAGCCGTGCGTCATTCAGCTTGGACGATGACATGTTTGAGTCACTTGATAACTCAGGGTTAGTTAATTTGGAAACCTTTTCCACTCCATGTCTCTCTTATGGTGAAGATGCAGAGAAGATATTGAGAAGCATGCCAAATTTGAGAAAACTGAGATGCATATTTCAGGGATCGTCAACGAAAATGACAGGAAACTGTGTTCTTTTTCCCAGATTAGACTTTTTACATCAGCTTGAATCTCTAAAGCTTCTTTCCAACAGTTATCCAGCTAAACAACCTCACGAATTCAATTTCCCCTCAAAACTAAGGGAATTGACTCTGTCAAATTTTCGTCTACCTTGGAACCAAATTTCAGCCGTTAGTGAACTGCCCAACTTGGAGATTCTAAAGTTACTTTTCAGAGCCTTTGATGGGAATCTATGGGAAGTCAAAGATTCGGACTTCCCTGAACTCAAATACTTAAAATTGGACAGCCTCAACATTGTACAGTGGTCCGTCTCTGATGAGGCTTTTCCTCAGCTTGAGCGTTTGGTTTTAACGAAATGTAAGAGGCTCGAGAAAATCCCTCCTCATTTTGAGGATGCTGTTTCCCTAAAAATCATTGAAGTAAGCTGGTGCAACCGGTCTGTGGACAATTCAGCCCAGGAAATTCAAGAAACCCAACATGACATGCAAAATCATGCCTTCACAGTTACAATACAGCTTTCAGATTGGGCCACAAGATATCCTCGATTCTTACCTGGTATGTTCTTCTCATGTTCATCTGAGTACATTCCCAAACACTATAACATATTGTTTAGTTAGTTTTATCCTTTGTTGCTCATAGTTTGGGGAAGAAGAACAAGCACAGACAGCGTGCCTGCTATTGGCTTTCTCTATGCATTTCTGCTTGTTTTATTGCTTATGCGATTGTGCCATTTAGCTAGCTAGTTGAATGCTCTAAAACCTTAACACCTTCCGGAGAAAAATGAAATAAAAGGAAAATCATCAAAAAAGACAAATTTCTAGCATATGTCGTATTCAAGTGAATTTAAATATTCTTGTTCTGATGATGATCAATTACATAATGAAATTTCCAGGTATTTTTGTTGAATTGCACTTTATGACGAGTTTTCACCTGATGTTTAAGTGGCTTCATTAGTTTAACCAACAGGAAGGAATGTTTATGTTTCATCCAGTCTTGCCAACTGAAGATGGAACATCCAAACCTCTCGTTTTGAGTATATTTAATGCATCCCAATTTATGTTTTGAGACTTTGTACAAGTTAATTTTACCATTTGGGACTTGGTGGGATAGTTCCAGTTGAGACCCAATGAACTCGGGTGTGTTTCCAACCTCTTGGAACCTGTTTAACCAAAAATCTGAGTCTTTGGTCAAAGCTAAAAAGAAATTCGGGTTACTGATAATCAGGAGACAAAAATAAAATACTTTTGAGAACGATGGTAAAAAAACAAATAGATGTGTATTTCAATAAATTCTCAATAGTATTCCGTGTCCTTACAAATGATGATACTTCTTCCTTTTATAGATAATTCTAGGTAAAGGAATGAAGCCTCAGCTTTAATGATATAATCATGAGTAATAAATGACATTAAATAAGCCGTTATACAATCATTCCTATTAAATACCAATTTTGTAACGTATCAAGTATTTAATAATGAATTTGGACTCCTTTCTGTCATCAGATCTTTGCCTTCAATGCCTTCTAATCCGTTGGCTGTAAATAATTTAAATTGGTACGAGACTCGTATCTATAAGTCGTCTCGTGCCTATTTAAATTCTTCTTTCCGTGGCTGTCTCCATCCGTGCCTCTTAGTCAATTGCTGCGCTTTGACCATTTAACTAATCCACGTGTCATGCCACATCATCTTTAATATAAATTCAGTTTTTTCCCAATACAGAACCCAACATCACATTGCAGATTTTACTGTCAGCTGGTGCACCACGATCACGGTCACCAGCACGCAATCGCGAAAGCAGCTCTAGCAAAGCAGCACAATCGCAAGCAACCTGAGCGTGATAGTGGTGAGTGACTAGTCTCTTCATTGCGATCGCGATCGCAAGCTAAGACCCAGGTAAGCCCAGCCCAGTGATTTACTCAGCGCGTCGTGCTCTCCATGCCGTGATCGTGAAGGCGAGAAAACTTAGCCTTCGCGATCGCACGTGGACCTTCATGTACAAGTTTTGGGTGCTCTAAGCTACGGATAATTACCTTGTTTGAAGAGGAATCATCAGTAACTTTTAAGATAGCATTCCTAAGACATTATTCGACTTATGACTACCCATGGATTTCTAAGATCAAAACTTGAGATTTCAAGTGCTCTATGGTGGGTTTAAAACCTATGTCCCCAAATGACTATTTTTGAGATTTGACTAAGATAGATCAAGATTCGATTTTGAACATAGAGTTGGATTCCTTAGCTTACGGGTAATCTATTTATGAGACTTGCTCCAGATATTGACCCCATTGACCAGTAGTTAAATTTTTGAGTCGACTTTGACCAAAGACTAGATTTTAGAGATGGGTCCAGACGTCCAGTAGATATAAATAATCCCGAGAATCATTTATTTCAATGGATTGGGAACGGTTGACGTATATGGAGCTAGGAAAAGCACTTGTGGACTTTGATCTCTAAATGTGGTTTTCCTAAGATAAGCATGTTTAAACAGAGTTAATGGACTACTTCAAGTTATAAGGGGTGACTATGTATACAAGGAGACGAGTGCATACATAGAGATTGGGTGTTTATTGGGGATATGGAAATTGCTAGTATCCTACGAATTGTGTGTTATATATCATATACATGCCTATGTTTTGAGCTCTTATGCATTCTCGTATGCTTCAATCAGATAAGTTGAGATTATATGATATGGTACTAGGCCAGACTTGCATATTTTACATGTATATGCTAGAGTACTCAAATCTAAATATTTTGATGCTTAATTGTCCATCTCAGAGTTGAAGAGTCAAATACATGTCGAGTCTATGACTCCCAGAGCAAAATAGATTAAATACAAAGTTATGTTTTGAGTCTATGACTGCCAGATACTGTGTGTGGATCGATCATCCCTCATAGTGACGTATCCGTGCTTCGTCTCAGATATTAGTGTACACGCCAGCTGCGCAAGAACTAGAGTAGTTTACTTGTTTTATTTACAGTTTAGTGTTTGAGTTACCATGCTTAATTGCTTTGCAGTTGTACATATTCTCTTATATGTCATATATCAGACTATTCATAAACTTGCTATTACAGCTTACTGTTTATGATCCAGCTATATATTCAGTTTTAAGCTTGCTATTCAGTATGTAAAGTCTCGTCTCACCATTTAGGGGACAATCGACGATGCATATTGAGTAACGCTGTACTCACGTCTCTTCTTTTGTGCTTAAATGCAGATATTCCCACTAGCAGTTCAGGAGGCCAGCGTAGCGGACCGTAGGGTTGACCCAATCAGACAGTGGTGAGCCGGCCATATTCGAGCTCCTATGGTGGTTTTCTTCTAGAGAGTCTTAATATGCGGGGCCTGTTCCGTAGTACTCTTTAGATATTTCCATGACATTATGATGCATCAGTTCAGACTAGCACCTTTGGGGTTTTCAGACATTTATGTTTTAGTTTATTGGGTACATTAGACTTACACTATTCAGATGTTTGAATAAATTTCCTAGACACTTATTATGCCTGTTTAAGCTAAGTAGATAATGGGTTCGCGGTAATTGGGGCCTTAGGATTTGGGCCGTGACAATGTAGGAGGACCTCAGCTGGGAAGATTTTCGGCTGAAATTCAAAAATAGCCAGATTTACAACTGGTTCTTCAAAAATAGCCCAGTTTCAAAAATAATCGAAATTTAGCCACTTTTTTTGTAAAAATAAATCTAAGCGGAAACACTGTTCAAAACCCGGAAAATACGCCAGTATATTATATTGGAGTTCCAACATAAGTATGCTTGAACTCCAGCATATTATACTGGAGTTCCAGGATAAGTCCAGCATAATACAGCATAATATGATGAAGTCCAGCATAAGTACACTAGAACTCCAGCATAATATACTGGAGTTCCAGCAAGTATAATTGTCCAGTATAATATACTGGAGTTTGGAGCACCGGTGCTCCAGTCTCCAGTATATTATACTGGAGTTAGCAAAGTATACCGGTCCAGTATAATTGTCCAGTAGAAGTTTATATTTGTTTTCTTTTTAATTAAAAATAAGTTAGTGCTACTAATCTTGAAGACATGTGAATATTCAGAGAAATGCTATTATTCGTTTCCAAAGAAAAGCTAATAAAGGGTCGTAAAGAAGCAAAATAACATTGTTCTTTACATTAGGAAACTTAAATAATAATAAATACCATGGTTTTGCAGAAACTTTTTCTGTTCTTTTGGGTTAATGTTTGGTTTAAATATGTTCAAATAATGCAAACTATGAAATGCTACTGTTTACCCTGAAATCCGAGTAACAATTAAATTTGTATTGAGGTCTTAAAGATATGTGATTTAATCCAATACCAACTGATAATCAAGGAATCAAACGTATGAATTAAAGAATAAAGTAAGTCAAACCAGTGTGCAAGCAATTCTCGACTTCGAGCTAAGGTGGCCTCGAGGTAGGTCAGTAAGAAAAATAAAGTTAAAAGACAATTTTGATTAGCAGTAAGCAAGAAAGTAAAGAATGTATAATCCTTTGCCAATGATTGATGATGTAACAAATGAATGGGCTCTCCTTTATATAATAAGGGAGTCCTAAATAAGGTACATTTCCATTTTTAGTAAGGAATGTTACTGGACAACTGTCTAACCGCCTAGTACAAATCTATACAAACCCGTTCCGAAATTTACGCCGTGAACATAGGGTTGCTGCGGGAATCTCGCTCTTTCTGTTATAAAATCATAACGACATTATCTCGAGGTTGGTCATACTCGGCCTCGGTGTTCGTCGAGCACTTCGATCTTCGAGTCCTTATAATCCGCCATCGGGCTCGAGCCTGGTCTGTTTTGAGCTTATCTTCGAAGCAACTCCTCAAGCCTACGAAATCGGGTATACCTGATTTCGATTATATACAGATAGTCCCCGCATTTTTTTTGAATGAAATAATAAGAAACGATTTGAGCCTCGATTATCCGGAGCTCTGATGATGACATCATTTTCGTGACGTAAGCGCTCGAGGTGACCGAAACCTCCCGTATGTTCGCTCCCACAAAACATTAAATGACTGTCAGTGGCAGTCGGCCATTAACGCCGCCGAACCGTCACCGCATTCCTATATATATAAGGCTTTTATTTGAATTAAGAACTTTGCTTCCATGTTCTAATTTCTCTGATTTCTCCTTCTCTTCATCTCTCTCTTTCGTTACTTGCTGCTCCGCCCGCTTTTAGTGTCAAAAAATATCAAACTCTATCTCTTTCTGCTTCCTCTAACCTGAATCAATGGCAAAAACTTCCAAAAACCGTTCCCCAAAAGGAGAAAACTTCCTCCTCTTCTTCCCAGCCGACCGGTTTATCGCCGGCCCTTCACGAGATTACTCCCGGCCCCTGTGTCATAAAGAAAGAATTCAAAGTTGAAAATCTCCCCGCGATTCCTCGTCGATGCAAGCATGTATCGAGGTATATTTGCTCGATAACAAAGAAACACATCGAGGCCATGAAGAAGGGTTGTGGCTGGGGGGATGAGGTCGTGGTACAGATCCCCACCCCCGAGGAGAGTATCACCACTCATGTGGAGGGGTTCCTAAGTGTTTACACTTGCCCCTTCATATTGGGTCCCATTGATCCAATTGTGATCGACTTCTGCAAGAGGTATCAGGTCACCCTCGGCCAGATCCACCCTTCTTTCTAGCGCATAGTGATCATGCTCTGCTACTTCTCCAACAAGGCCGAGAGGCTAGAGTTCACCCTCAATCATCTTATCCGATTGTACTGGCCTCAAATTTTCCGAGGGTTGATCAAGTTCCAACACTGATCGACCAAGGCCTTCTTTGCTAGCAATGTTGAAGTTAAGGATCGAGGCTGGACGAGCCGGTTCGTGCGAGTGAGGACCTGCGACATCATCCCCGAGGAGAAAATGCCATTCTCGGAGGAGTGGAACCCCGATCATAAGTGAAGTTTTCCCCAGTAGCCTTTTGTAGTCCGTTTTTGCATTGCGTGATGCTTTCATCTTTTTGCAAGGGTTGCTTGGATGCCCCATGCGGTCCCCGACGTCTAAGACTGGGTCAAGAAACTAGCCGCGACCTCCTCATATGACGTGTGTCGTTGGCGGGATTTGGCGAGGGGCAGATGGGAAGCCAAACACCACGGTAAGTTTTTCTTGTATGTTTTTGGTGCTTTCCTTTTTATTAGAGACGTTCCTTTACTCATACTTGATTTTCATTCATGCAGGCACTGGAGATGTCTCTGAGATGAAGCCGGCCCCGCCTGGGGAAGAGACCGAGTCCTCGATTTCGAAATCGTAGAAAGATAATAAAAGGAAAAGGGTCTCGAAGCCCGAAGACCCCCAAGATAAAAGGTCTCCTACTCGAAGACGCAGGAGGAACCTCATCCCCGTGCATATAGACTCAGTCCACTAGCTGTGTGATGAAGAAGAAAACGAGGGCGAAGACGCGACGCTGGTGTTGATACCCAATTTCCTCAGACTATTTTTAAATTTGCATATATACCTTAAAAATCACTTTTTATAATAATTGGTATTTTTTCATAATTTTCAATATTATCAATTTATTTTCTAATTTATTCAGTACGTTATATCCAATAATTATTCATAAATTATATTACAAGTAATTTTAAGGTATTTCTTAGCTCAATATATCATTTTTAATCCTATTAGGATTTAATTATTTCACAAATCAGCCAATTTGGCATTGTTTGGCTATAATTACAATAATTTTGCAATTATAGCCTAATTGTACATTGTATGCTATTTTAATCAATAGTCGGTCATTTTAATATTTTAAATATTAGTTAATTACCTTAATTTCACCTATTTAGCTTTAATTTTATTTTATCTAATTATTAGCTATTTTTATTAATTATTTATCTAATTTTGATTAGGTATTTAACAAATAGCCCTTTAATTATGTTTAAATTCGGACCCCAGCCCAATTCAAATAACCTCCAAGGAATCTCTAAACCCATAAAACTCAAGAAACATGGCACTACCTTCAGTTTGGGATACGAATACACCTGGGAATAATTCAATAACTGGTCGCCACTATGGCGCAGTCCTTACTACCCACTAGAGCACCCAATACTGCATCTAGAGCAGACCTTCCAATAGGATGACATTATTTATGGGTCAGATGAAGAAGAAGCACTTGCAGCAGTGAAGAACTTGTTTTTAGAGGACAGTGATATGAACTATTGCGTTATTCTCGAGGAGGAGGGGGAGGAAGGCCCTTCCATACAGGCTGTGAGCAGAGGGGCACATCTCAAGAATTAGACCATCAAGACAACCAAAGCCCGACGTGCCTCGGGGTAGCAAGGCTAAAATAAGCATTATTCACCATTTTTACTAAATGATTTTCTTTTCGCATTTTTCAATTCCCGCAATAAGATCTTCGATGTTCAAAACAATATTCAATTTATCAAAAGCATTTTTGATTTTTCTTATGAATTAATATTTATCACTATCGTTTTCTCTCCTTGCTTTACTAATACATCATTACTATTACTTGTCTTTATGAACCAATGACTGTGACATGCAATGAGACAACCCAACAAACGGACATGGATTCAGATGAAGATGACATACCTGACGAAATTGTCAAAGAAGTTGAGAACTTTGAGAACAGACCTAAGTACAACCTGGATGAGACCAAGATTGTCAACCTAGGAGATGTAGAAAATGTCAAGGAAACGCGAATCAGCATTCACCTATCACCATTAGAGAAGAAAGAATACACAAAATTTCTAAAGGAGTATAAGGACATATTCACCCGGTCGTATGATGACATGACTGGTATGAGTACGTCTATTGTGGCTCACAAACTGCCAACCGATCCAATGTGCCCACCAGTAAAGCAAAAGCTCAGAAAGTTCAAGCCTGATATGAGTTTGAAAATCAAGGAAGAAGTCACCAAGCAGATCAACGCTAAGGTACTCAGGGTAGTAGAATACCCTACATGGTTACCAATATTGTGCCAGTGCCAAAGAAGGATGGGAAGGTCAGAGTCTGTGTCGACTACTGGGATCTCAACTGGGCCAGTCCGAAAGACAACTTTCCTTTGCCAAATATACACATCCTGATTGACAATTGTGCCAAACATGAGCTACAATCATTCATAGATGGCTTCGCTGGTTATCATCAGATCTGGATGGATGAGGAAAATGTTGAGAAAACGACTTTCATTATGCCGTGAGGAGTGTACTGCTATAAGATAATGCCATTCGGACTGAAGAATGCAAGGGCCACCTACATGAGGGTCATGACTACCATCTTCCATAATATGATACACAAGGAGATAGAGGTATATGTGGATGATGTTATTATCAAATCCAAGAAGGCCACTGACCACATAGAAGATCTAAGGAAGTTCTTCAATAGACTGCGGAGATACAACCTGAAACTAAATTTCGTAAAGTGCGCATTTGGGGTTCTGCTGGGAAATTTCTTGGGTTTGTTGTGAGCCACCGAGGAATAGAACTGGATCCATCGAAAGTCAAAGCCATTCAAGAGCTACCACCGCCAAAAAAAAAGAAGGATGTGATGAGTTTCTTGGGAAGACTTAACTATATCAGCCGATTCATAGCACAGTCTACAGTTATTTGTGAGCCAATCTTTTAGATGTTAAAGAATGACGCCGCCACCAAATGGGCTGATGACTGCTAAAAGGCCTTCGACGAAATAAAGGAGTACTTGTCAAAATTATCAGTCTTAGTCCCGCCCGAGCCAGGTAGACCCTTATTACTCTACCTTGCAATGTTGGATGGAGCTTTCGGTTGTGTTCTGGGGCAGCACGATGAAACAGGGAGTAAGGAGAAAGCCATTTATCATCTCAGTAAGAAGTTCATCCCGTACGAGGCCTATTATTCTCTATTGGAACGCACCAGTTATGCTTTTACTTGGGTAGCTCAGAAGCTGAGACATTACTTCTACGCCTATACTACATATCTCATATCGAGAATGGATCCCTTGAAGTACATCTTTCAGAAGCCCATGCCCATCGGAAAGCTAGCCAAGTGGCAAATCCTGTTAAGTGAGTTCGACATTGTTTACGTAACTCAGAAAGTGGTCAAGGGATAGGCACTGGCAGACCACTTTGCTGAAAACCCCATGGATGGAGGATACGAACCCCTGAAAACGTATTTTCCTGATGAAGAGGTATCATTCATAGGAGAAGACATTGCAGAATCCTATGACGGTTGGAGAATGTTCTTCGATGGAGCAGTAAAATTCAAAGGAGTTGGCATAGGAGTAGTCCTAATAACAGAAACCGGTCAGCATTATTCGGTGTCTGCCAAACTCAGGTTACCCTGGACCAACAATATGGCCGAGCATGAAGCCTGCATCTTAGGACTCAAAATGGCCATTGACATGAACGTTCAAGAGCTGTTAGTGATTGGAGATTCAGACTTGCTTATACATTAGGTACGAGGAGAATGGACGACCAAGAACTCCAAGATACTCTCGTATCTGATTCATGTACAGGAATTGAGAAAGAGGTTCATGAAGACGGAATTCCAGTATGTTCCTACAATCCAGAATGAGTTCGCCGATGCATTGGCTACCCTATCATCTATGATACAACATCCCGACAAGAATTTCATCAATCCCATTCTAATGAAAATCTATAATCAGCCAGCTTGCTGTGCCCATGTTGAATTGGAAGCAGACGGAAAGCCTTGGTTTCATGATATCAAGGAATATTTGGCAAAAGGAGAGTACCCGGAGCTTGCGAATCCTACCCAAAAATGCACACTTCGGAGATTGTCCAACAACTTCTTTCATAGCAGAGGAATTCGGTATAAGAGGACTCCCGATTTAGGATTATTAAAATGTGTCGAGCTGTGAGCACGTGATTTTTTCCCAAAGCAAATTATTCCCAGAAATTCAAACAAAAAAAAAACAATTTCTTTAGCATTTTACAATTTTTGTGAATTTTGATGTCATTTTCTGTTAGTTGTTGCATTTTATCTGTGCATTTTAATTCATATGAAAAATACAAAATATGCATTTGCATTTAGGATCTAATTTCATATTTTAGTATTAATTAGGGGTTAATTTGTTTTAGAACAAAATATGAAGAAAATAACAAAAATAGTTCACTTTAATTGTTTAATTGTGAATTCATCTCGAAATAGTTTTTAAAATAATTTTAGAAATCAATTAATTTAATTTTGAAATATATTAGGACTATATTTTAATTGTTGCAATTTTATAAAATAAAAAAATATACAAAAATATATACAAGATAAAATACAAAAAATAGATAAAAGAAACAAATGAAAAGGAAAAAGAAAACAAAAAGAAATAGAGAAAGGGCTGCCCACGATTTGGGTCATGTCCAATTGATTCACCCAGGCCCAATATCTTTTTTCTTTCTTTTTCTTTCTCCGACCCAGGCCCAAACCCCACCCGGTCCAAACGACCCATTTCCAGAGACGCCCAAACGACGTCGTTTCACAGCAAATCAATCCCAGCCCTTCATTCTCTATAATCCAACGGCTGTGGTGCTTTCTTGTTAACTTGATAAATGTGTCCGAAATATTCCCAAACCCTAAAACATAACTCATCTTCCTCGTACCCCCTGTTACGTCGCCAGAACCCCACCGCCGGTGAACACCACTTATGCCATAGACCACCAAAATAACACCACGAGACCTCATCTTCTCGCTCATCATGAATCCACCACCCGTTTCCTTCAAATCCAGCCCTATCTCGTCGAATCCTCGATCAAAGATTCTCCGGCCAAAACCCAAAGTAACCCAATCACAACCAAATTAACACCATGTGACCGCCTGGGCCTCCTCTACCCAACCCCATAGCCCTGTCTCTCGAATCTACCTGGAACAGCTCGAATATCAAATCGAAGGTTTCCGACCAAAACCCTAATGCAAAATCTCCATGATTTCGGACCCTAACAACCCTAACCAGGTGTTTTCTTAAGGATGTTACGGGTCAGAAATTTCGGGGGATTTGGAGAAACAACCACTGGCCGGAGCTCTCTGTTGTCAGTGAATTATTGTTGGTATTTTATTTTATTTTCAATATCTTTTTTCTTTTCTAATTTTCTGCATGTGTGAATTCTATGGTTAATGTCTAGTTTAATTTGCGTTTTAATTTTTGTCAATATTATTCTAATCTTGTGTACTGATTTGTTGTTCCAATTCCTGATCTTAGTTTGATTTTTAGTTAAGCCGTTGATAATTTGTTAATTAGTTTTACTAAGTTTTGCTTAAATTAATTTCTGGTGTTCCTTTAGTTTAAGTTAATTACTAAGTAGTTCAAGTTTCAGTTTAATTATTCGTCGTTTGGTAGTTAGTTTGGTCATTAATTCTGAGTTCAATCGATAGATTCAATAAGAGTTTAAATTGGGGTATATTCAGAGCTTAAGAAACTGTCTTGGTTATAGCTGCAGTTGTAGCTTAAATTTAGGGGTACTTTAGACATTTAGGATTGGGCAGCACATGGTAGTTGAAGCTAGAATCTTCTAGGGCCTTCTAGAATGGTATTTTGGTGTAGATTTAAATAATTTTAGTGGGATTACTTGGATAACAAGTTAGAAAATAAGGGACTAATTGGATAAATAGGTAAGGGACTGACATTGAAAACTGAAAATCTGAGGGTTGCCCTCAGCTCTGCCTATAAAAGACATGCCTAAATGCCTTAATGAGGAGGTTGGAACCCCAAAAAATTTCCCCCAAAAAGTTCTCTCTAGTTTTCCAGATCTGAATTTGAAATTCAATATTCAAAAACCAAAAACAACAGAAAATCTAATAGAAAAACCAAAAAAAAAATTAGTTACTATTCCATTGGAATTTTCAGTTCAATTTCCAGTTTCCTAGTTCAAACAAAGTCTGATAAGCTGTGGTTTCAGAGAAATTTGAGATGGTTTCGCATGAGATTATGTCCAATTTAGCTAAGTTTGATTGAGCTTGGGTCTGGTTGAAAGTGTTGAGTTCATTCCGAGTGATTTCCAAGGTTATTTGGTTTGTTTTGAAGTTGATTCAAGTTGATCCATCACTTCGTTTGATTTTCAAACTTCTTTCTGGGCTATACTTCGATTTTCTGGGTTGTGTATTTGTTGCTGTTTGGTTATCTCAAAGTGTTGTTGCCTGTTATCCACTACTGCTGATCTTTTCTTCTTCTTTGGATCTTCATATCCAGGTACACGACTCGAGATCTCATGGCTGTAGCTTCACATGATTAGAACATGAAATAAATTGAGCTTGGTTCTATTGTTGTAAATTCACTACTCCAGTTAGCTTTGTTATATTTGAAATGTTCTCCGTTGTGTTTTTTGTAGTAATTCGTTGACTGTAATTGGACTTAGACAACAACTTAATTGTGAGGATAAAATTAGTTCGGGTAATCATTTGAACTAGATTCGAACGGAGTTTGTTGTATCTTTTGGACTGCAATGGGACTGTATGAACAAAAAGGACTTTTAAATTGAATTGGTTGTCTAAACTTGTTTTAAAATTCTGAAATTAGACAGTAGGCTGCAGTTTGAAATGGCACGATTCGTGATTAACTCAGTATGTTATCGATTGGGCTGAGTTATAATAGATATTTTCATTGGGCTGAGTTAATTCGATTCTGGTTCTGTGCAATGCAATTGGTAAGATCAAAAGGGAAGCTGACGTAAGAATCGGTTCTGAGTATTAATGCAGTGACATAGGCTAATCGTTCCCATATTGTTGCTTCAGCCCGTCAATTAGTAGACTGTTTAGAATTTTAGACAAGTAATCACTGCTGTGGTAGGGAACTGGACATTGATCGTAGCCGCTGAAGGTATATTTGTTTTGCTGGTACTCGATCCCAAGCTGGAAACACCACAGTTGTCTAAGTCATCATCCGCTCATGTTGGGCTTCAACCATTAGCTAACCTGGTATAATTCAATGTAATATTAAGTAGGTTTTTTTTTCCAGAGATAAATAAGAATAGACATCGTAGTCTCTTTTAGGTTGGCCTTTTAAATAAAATGAGATGAGCCTCGCCGAATAAAACCATAAATTGCGGGGCCCTCAATAGATATTGTATTAATTTTAGACTTCGGGATGGACCGTTTAGCGAATTTCATGGCCTCCCTCAGAATAATATTACGTTAGACTCTTTAAGCACGATTTTAAAAAAATTACCTTCTTAAACTTGGGTGCGCATCGATGCGACCCAAATCCAAATCTCAACGGAGTCAAAAATGTGTTAACAACCACGGGTGCATTGATTGCGACGTGTTTCGAGACGCATTTTCGCGACGTTGCAATTCTTTTAAAATAATGATAAAAGTGGTTTGTAAATAAAGGTCACATAAGCTAGAATGTATTAAAATCAGATACAACAATTAAGCGACCGTACTAGAACCACGGAACCCGGGAATGCCTAACACCTTCTCCCGAGTTAATAGAATTCCTTACTCGGATTTCGGGTTCGCGGACTGTTAATAGAGTCATAATTTTCCTCGGTTCGGGATTCAACCGGTGACTTGGGACACCATTAATCTCCCAAGTGGCAACTCTGAATAATTAATAACTAAATCCCGTTCCGATTGTCCTTTAATTGGAAAAACTCCTTTACGCCCTTACGGGGTGTAGGTGAAGAAGGAGGTGTGACAGCTCTGGAGACTCTGCTGGGGATCGAACCCAGAATCTCTGGTTCAGGGTCGTGCTTAGAATAATTGTTATGTTGGCTTTATCTGATTTCTTTACATGTTTCATGCTAAATGTGCTAAATGCTTTAATGCTTTGATATTATATGAACGATATATAAACTGTGCCGAAACCCTTCTCTTCTCACCTTCGGGGATGTGCTTACTGGTTGAGACTCCCTATTCTGTTAGTGTCATAACTTGAAATAAAAAAGAGGCTCGGATAAGTTGCAAAGCCGGACGATCTCGCGGGTCCCCGGTACGCTGCCCCCTCCTCGACTCGAGTTGTCCGCTCGGGTGCACTGTTTAGAACACATACCCAGGTTTTGAACCTAGAATAACTTGACTTCATGCCGGATCGCTAGTAGGAGCGCTTAATTGCATCATGCTGCATTTGACTTAGGGGACTCAACACAGGGGTTGGGTCCGTCTAGGGCTAGCAACCTGAAATGAAAAGACCATCCTGATGCATTCTATTTGTTCTGTACATATATTTGTTTCGAACCAGCATGCTGACCGGTTTTTGAATCTCGGGAATGTTGGAAAATTGAGAAAAAGAGGAAAAGAGAAAAGAGAGAAATAACAGTTAGGGGGTTAATTGATTATTTAAAAAAAAACCAATGACCAAATACTCTTGAAACTTTGCCGAAATTTTGAGAAAATGACAAAGAAAAATGTCTGTTTTACTAAAAGCAAAAGAAAAATAGAAAAAAGGAGTCTTTTATTTTTGGAATGTTGTTTGTTGAAGAAGAAAAGAAAGAGAGTCTTTGTTTCTTTACCATGGAAAATGAAAAGAAAGAGCCTTGTTTTAAAAAATATAGTTAGTTTCTTTACCTGAACTACGCAGGTTTGATTCTCATAGGGCGTGAGATACGTAGGCAACCCTCATCGGGTCCAACCTCCCCTTTGCAAAAAAATAGCCAAAAAAAAAATATATCAAATTTTTAATTTTCGTCGTAAATAAATTAGGTGATGCCGTTTTTGTCAAAAAATAGACGAATGTTCCCGAAAGGGACACCGGAAGGCTGACTTTGCAAAGACGGCCATTTTTTGGTCATTTTGATTTTTGATTGGTTGACTCTCACAACCTTAAAATCTTTGTTCTTGGGCGTGCTGAAAGGCCGTGTTTGAAAACCGAGTCTGTCATTAGGAGATAGTTAATTTTGTTTTGAGTCAAATAAAAGTTTTGTTTTTGCTTAAATCACCTTAAGAAATGTGCAGGATGAGCACGATGCAAAACGAACCTTTCTCAATAATGACTAAAATCCCTTTCGAGTTGCGGCTATGGTGGAACGATTTAGGAAAAAAAGGACAAGACGAAGTCAAGAAATATTTGAAAGGTCTTACGGGTTTGTTGGAAATCAAGCCTCGGGGTGATATTATAAGAACGTTGGTCACTTGCTGGGACCCGACGCACAATGTCTTCCACTTCTCAGATTTTGAGCTCACCCCAACTCTGGAGGAAATCGCAGGGTACATCGGAAATGCTGAGGTTCCGTTAAGGGGAAAATATCTGGTTGCTCCAAGAGCCATCATGGTGCATCGGTTTTTAGACTCATTAAAGATACATAGGACAGTCCATAATCCAGATTTGGCAAAAGGCTTCTGCACTCTGCGCTTCATATACGACAGGTACGACCACGTGGGAGGGTTTAACAAGACAGACATCAAGCTATGCAGTAAAAATAACCGTAAAAAATGGGATGAGCACAGACGGGTGGCTTTCATGATAACATTTTTGGGCCTCCTGGTTTTCCCAAGGAATGACGAGAATATTAATATAAAAGTAGCCGGGGTCGTCAGTACCTTGCTTACTCAAGATGAAAGCACTCTTGCGCCTATGATCGTGTCTGACATTTTCCGAGCTCTCACTGCCTGCAAATCCGGAGGCAACTTTTTTGAGGGGTGTAACTTGTTGCTACAAATGTGGATGACTGAGCATCTATGCCACCGTTCCCAGCTCTTGAGTTACGGTTCGTCTAATAAAACCTGTATAGGAGAGTTTTACACATGGATTGACGGGGTTAGTCTGCCTGAAGGAGTAACAGCGTGGATATCATACTTTCGTACTCTCAAGGACAGTCAGATACAGTGGACGTTGGGATGGTTGCCTGTTGAAGAAATCATATACATGCCAGTAGCTAGGTCGCATTTTCTTTTGATAGGACTTAAGAGCATCTAGCCTTATGCTCCATGTCGGGTTCTGAGACAACTCGGGAGATGCCAAACAGTGCCACGGGAGGAAGATCTTAGTGCTCAAATAATTGAGATTAGCCCTGACGGACAGTTTCCCGAAGCAAAAGTCCGCGAGATTTGGAATGAATGTCAATATCTACAAGCAGATACTTGTGTGCAGGATCGGGCCAAAGGAGAAATGTCGCCAGAATACCTCGCATGGTACAGAAGAAAATTGGAGCATCAGAGGCCAGCTAAAAGACCCCACATCCAGGATTTCACTGAATCATCACAAGAACAATAGGGTTGGCTAGCAAAAGAAGAAGGCTATCAGGCTGAAATCGGCAAGCTGAAACAACAGATTCGAGCTCTGAAATTTGAGAACAATGTGCAAGTTGCTGCTGATCAGGGAGAAAAGAACAGGTTGGCCCAAGAAAACGAGGCACTTAGGGCCCAAATCTAGCAAATGAGGATAGCATCCAATAACCAACAAAGGAACCGGTCGGATGAGCGGTTGATAAAGGGGCTGAAAAAGGAAATTAGTGAGTGCCGGGATGAGCTAAAAAAATCCGAAGGCACCATAGCTGGACTCCGGGTACAGTGGGTAAAAAGAACAGAAGAACGCACCCATTACATGCAACAATTAAAAAGGGATTATGAAAAGACCATTGCTAGTCTGAAAAGAAAAGTGGTCACCCTTGAGGATAAAGCCGCTAAGCAAGCTAAAGCTTTTAAGACCGAAAGTGGACACTGCTATGATTTACTGGCCCGAATGGAAGTAGAAATACAGCAGCCGCAAGATCAGCATATTCAGGATTCTCGTGTGTTGGAGGCTCGCAATAATCAAGTAAGGCGATTGCTTATAGAAAAGGGTCGAACAAGAGATAGGATTGAGACCATTGCCCACGCCATCCTTAGGAGTTGTCAGGCATGTGAAGACATGACCCGCACTATCTTTTTCTCGGTAGTGATGATTTATGTCAAGTGAACCATGTATGAGATGGACCAACTTGAAAGGGATTTGGCACCTAAGCCCTCGGCGAGGCCGAACGATGCCCCGCGGGCACCCACTTTTGAAGCACTAATGTATTCATAGATCGAGTCTGTATTTTCCATTTTAGAGTCTGTTGTTTGTCAGTCTGTTTTCTTTTTGTGTCCAAATATGCTAGTATGTTCGGAGTCTGTATTTGAGTTTAGTTGGAGTCTGTTATTTCCCATTTCAAAGTGTTTAGTTTGTAATAGAATATTGTGGTAATGGAAAAATTAAAAATTCCCAAAAAATGTTCCTTTTTGTTGGCACTTATTTTCGCGAACTATGCCTGGGACACGATACGTAGGCAATCTCCATAGGATTCGACCGTAACTAAATGAAGAGAGAAAGAAAGAAAGAAAACAAGAGAGGATGGAAAAATAAGAAAAGAAAAGGGCGGAAAAACAAGAAAGGGATAGAATGCGGAAAGAAAAGAAGAGAGAGAAGAAACAAAAAGAAAAGAGGGAGTTTACAGTCGGAACTAAGAAAATGCCAGGATGACGCATGCGGTCGAGCAAATGCATAATAGAAATGGTTAACTGTATAGGCGCATTCATGCCTAATGTGCGGTTATCCAATCTGATAAAGCCTAATCGCTAACGAAATTGTTGTCTAAATGTGTGAAACAGGCAGATGGTTAGTTGTTTGTCATTCTGGCAACCCATTCCTACAACACCCGATCAAAAAACAAGCTGAAAATGACTGGAAAGGAATCTGATATTGTGGATCGTTGAAAGAGGTTGAGGTGACAGATGTGAACGCTATGAAAGAGGAGATGCGTAAATTGAAACAACAAATGGCTGAAATGCATCGGGCCTGGTCTCAGGGGCATCCGGCGCCAGTATATCCCGCCAATCCATCGTATATCCCGCCTTTGGTTCAGGTTCAGGAGCCTCCCACTGCCAATTCATATCCAGCCTTCCCTTACTACACACAGGGATATGGCACTACTTCCTATGCTCCCCAACCTCCACCGCCCAAACAAAACCCTCCTCCACCAATTGCCCCTGTCTTTGTGGCACCTCCACCTGCCACACTGCAAAGATCATCCAGCAAACCTTTGTTTCAAACCCACGATGACCAATATTATTTCCCTAAACCCACTTTTAAAGCTCCTGAGCCATATACCTATACACCCCATTTTTAAGATCCCGGAAGAAGTTGAGAAACCGGCTAAGAATGCGGAACAGGAAGAAGTGATTCGCAAAGTCAAAAGCCTGGAGCAATCCTTCAGGAATATGCACGGTTTAGGCAGCCAGGTTAGCGTGGCCTACAATGACCTATGCCCATTTCCCGACGTTCAGTTGCCTGCGGGGTTTAAAATGCCGAAGTTTGACTTGTATGAGGGGAACGGTGACCCAGTAGCCAATCTGCGTGGCTTTTGTAGCAAATGAGAGGTGCTGGGGGAAAGAACGAATTGTTGATAACATATTTCGGTCAAAGCTTGAGCGGGTCCGCGCTGGAATGGTACACAAGACAAGATCCCGCCAGATGGTACACATGGGATGATCTTGCACAGGCATTCATTGGCCATTTTCTGTATAATCTTGAGATAGTCCCCGACCGTCTATCACTGTTAAAACTTGAGAAAAAGCCTGAAGAGAGCTTTAGAGAGTTTGGTTTCCGCTGGAGAGAGCAAGCTGCAAGGGTTGACCCCCCAATAAGGGAAAGTGAAATGGTAGATTACTTTCTTCAGGCTTTAGAGCCAACATACTTTGGGCACCTGGTAACGACAATCGGTAAGTCTTTTAACGAGGTGGTGAAGATGGGAGCCATGGTCGAGGAAGGTTTGAAATCCAATAAAATCATGAGCTATTCTGCGATTAAAGCAACCACTCAGGCTATCCAAAGTGGTACTGGTGGTGTGCTTGGAAAGAAGAAGAAGGAAGAAGTCACAATAGTTGAAGCTAGCACTTGGTCCAGATCCAGCAACCCTCCACCCTATTACAACCAGCCCAGACCCCACCACCCAAATTATCCGTATACCCCATATGGCCCACCACAACATTACTATCCACCACTAGAGCCACACTTTTCTGTCCATCACGCCCAGACATATACCCAGCCCCCGGCACACCCGCAATGGCGTGCACTGGTTCCCCAAAACACATATCCACCTCCACAAGACACATATCCACCCCCAGGGCTTACAAACCAGGAGCTGGCTTTCGCCCGAACCAAACTTTTAGAAATGAGAAAGTCTAGAACAAAAGAACCTTTACTCCATTGGGAGAATCTTATACCACTCTCTTCCATAGATTGAAACAACTGGGAATGTTGACACCTGTCGAGCCCAAAATGCAAAGTCCCCCTCCAAGAAACCTTGACCATTCGGTCAGCTGTGAGTATTGTTCAGGGATGTAGGGGCATGATATTGAGAAATGCTGGAGATTGAAGAACGCGGTGCAGGAACTTATTGATAATCGCCGTATTGAAATACAGGCACCGGAGGCGCCAAACATTAATCAAAACCCGTTGCCGGCACATCATGAGGCCAACATGATTGAACTACTATATAAGGGAGCAGAGCCTAAAAAGCCCTCACAGACGGTCATGATGATCCGTTCTACTGAAGCCAAGGAGAAAGAAAAGGCAGTTAGGGCAAAGCCAACAACTCAGCCAAAAGGGGTAGATGAGAAGCCAATGGTGGTAATCGGGAAAGGGTCATCCGTCGCCGCAAAGAAGCCAGAGCCAGCCAAGTTAGTGGTACCAGGGTCATCATCTGCGCCTATGATTGTTGTGAAAGAGACCTACATAGAACCAGTTGTCATAAAGCAGGTAGTCCAATTACCTGTGGTTGATAGCAAAGCCGTGCCGTGGAAATATGTAAAGGTAGTGGTGACATACAAAGGAAAGGAAATTGAGGAAGAGAGTTGTGAGGTGCAGGGATTACTGTGGTCGGGATGTTATTTTTCTACCGAAGAGTTGAGAAAGTCCAGGGCTACTAAAGACAATTCAGTACTAGTCAAGACGGCTGTGGCGGAGGAAGAAGCAGAAGAGTTTTTGAGAAAGATGAAAGTACATGATTATTCCATTGTTGAACAACTGAGAAAAACGCCGGCCCAGATCTCGTTGTTTTCATTACTGATCCATTCGGACGAGCATCGTCAAGCTTTGATGAAGATATTGAATGAAGCTCATGTGCCCGAAAAAATCTCAGTAAACCACCTGGAGACAATTGCCAGCAAAATCTTTAAGGTAAACAGAGTGACATTTTCTGATGATGAATTGCCCGTGGAGGGTATAAAACATAATAGAGCTCTTTATTTGACTGTGAAATGCGAAGATTCGGTAGTCACTCGAGTACTGATTGATAATGGGTCTAGTGCCCATATCTGTCCTTTGCCTACATTGAACAAGTTGAAGGTTGATGATGAAAGAATTCATTAGAATAGCATCTGCGTTTGGGGGTTTGATGGTGGTGGTATAGACACAGTGGGTGACATCATACTTGAATTGACAATTGGTCCGGTCGAGTTCACCATAGAGTTTCAGGTGTTAGATGTGGCAGTGTTTTATAATCTTCTGTTGGGATGACCATGGATCCACGCTGCCAAAGCGGTGCCTTCTACACTACATCAGATGGTCAAATTTGAGTGGGATAGACAAGAGATCGTAGTACATGGGGAAGACAACATGAGCATTGTAAGTGATGCCATCGTACCCTTCATAGAAACTGATGATGATAAGGGGCCCTGGGTTTACCAAGTTTTCAATACAGTCTCAGTAGAAAAGGTTCCTGAGGGGGAAAGCGTCCCGGTCCCCAGAATAACAGCTGCAACTATTATGGTAGCCTCTGAAATGTTGAAAAATGGGTTTGTACCAGGCAAAGGGTTGGGTGCTGATATGCAAGGTATTGTTCAGCCAGTTTATTTGCCCAAGAATCTGGATACCTTTGGGCTGGGTTTCAAGCCTATGGCGGCGGATGTAAGACTAGCCCGCAAGATGAAGAAAAGAGGCTGGGTTCTTCCCAAACCAATTCCACGTCTATCCAGGTCCTTCGTCAGTCCAAGTATCGAGAAGCAATTATTGGCAAAGGTGTTTGGTCCACTAATTGGTGCGGATGGGAACTTGGAGAAAGGGCTTGAGAAGGTATTTGCTGAGGTGAACATGGCTAAGGCCGGGGAAGGGTCGAGCAAAGAAGATATACAGTACATCGGGCCACATGCTAATGTCAACAACTGGGAAGCCACTCCTCTTCCATCTCAGAGGGAGTCGCGGTAGTGGGTTTTGTTTTCCTTTTGTTCACCTGGATTATTCCAGGGTTTGTAATTCAGTTGCTATGTTCCGTCCGTTTGGATGAGTTAAAACCCTATTATCTTTACATTCAATGAAATGCAATTCCTTTTCTTTCTTAATTCCTAATTTTGTTTCCATTTCTTTTTCTTTTCTTTTCTGTACAGTTCTCTTTATGCTGATATCAATGACATGACATGCATGAGGAATCTTCGGCCCAGTTTTAAAACACAATCTAACTAAAAAATAATAGTGCAAGAAATCGAGAGTGATAATGAGGTGGAATATGATGATGACGAGGCCTATGAGGAAGTTAGTAAAGAATTAAGTCACTTTGAAGAAAAACCCAAACCTAACCTAAATGACACAGAAGCAGTTAATCTAGGGGACCCAGACAATGTTCATGAAACTAAAATAAGTGTTCATCTGGAGCCATAGCTCAAGGAGGGGATAATCAAAGCATTGTTCGAGTACAAGGATGTTTTTGCATGGTCGTATGATGATAAGCCAGGTTTAAGTACCGATTTAGTGGTTCACAAATTACCTACTGACCCGACATTCCCTCATGTCAAGCAGAAGTTGAGAAAGTTCAAAATGGACATAAGTGTAAAGATCAAAGAAGAGATTACCAAGTAGTTCGATGCGAAGGTCATTCAGGTTACACAGTATCCCACTTGGTTAGCTAATATTGTGCCTGTGCCGAAGAAAGATGGCAAGACTAGAGTGTGTGTCGATTACCGGGATCATAACAAGGCAAGTCCAAAAGACAATTTTCCACTGCCAAACATCCACATATTGATTGATAATTGTGCCAAACATGAGATTGGTTCTTTTGTGGATTGTTACGCAGGTTATCATCAGATTTTAATGGACAAGGAAGATGCAGAAAAGACGGCATTCATCACGCCATGGGGAACATACTATTATCGGGTCATGCCGTTTGGTTTGAA
Source organism: Nicotiana tabacum (assembly GCF_000715075.1). Lineage (NCBI taxonomy): Eukaryota > Viridiplantae > Streptophyta > Magnoliopsida > Solanales > Solanaceae > Nicotiana > Nicotiana tabacum. The sequence goes on along the minus strand of NC_134099.1, from coordinate 47,102,706 downwards.
AAATGCCGGGGCAACTTATATGAGAGCAATGACAAAAATATTCCATGATATGATACACAAGCAAATCGAGCTGTATGTGGACGATGTGATTGTAAAGTCTAGATAGCAATCTGACCATGTCAGGGATCTGAGAAAGTTCTTCCAAAGGCTTCGCAGGTACAATCTCAAGCTTAATCCTGCAAAGTGCGCGTTCGGGGTGCCGTCTGGAAAGTTGTTGGGGTTCGTAGTCAGCCGCCGGGGTATTGAACTGGATCCATCGAAAATCAAGGCCATCCATGAATTGCCACCTCCGAGGAACAAGACCGAGGTGATGAGTTTGCTGGGGAGATTGAATTATATCAGCAGATTCATCGCCCAGCTCACGACAACTTGTGAGCCTATCTTTAAGCTGTTAACGAAAAACGCTGCGGTTAAGTGGACAAACGAATGGAAGGAGGCGTTTGATAAGATAAAGGGGTATTTGTCAAATCCACCCGTGTTGGTTCTGCCAGAACCAGGGCGACCTTTGATTCTATATTTAACGGTACTGGACAATTTGTTCGGCTGTGTATTGGGTCAACATGATATCACTGGAAGGAAGGAGCAGGCCATCTATTACCTCAGAAAGAAGTTCACACCGTACGAGGTTAAGTATACTCATCTTTAAAGGACATGTTGCGCCCTAACTTGGGTGGCACAAAAGCTGAAACACTATTTGTCATCTTATACTACTTACCTCATATCTCGTTTGGACCCGTTAAAGTATATCTTTCAGAAGCCTATGCCCACAGGGAGGCTTGCAAAGTGGCAGATCCTGCTCACAGAGTTTGTTATCGTCTACGTGACTCGGACTGCGATGAAAACACAGGCCTTGGCGGACCATCTGGACGAGAATCCGGTTGATGAAAATTATGAAGAGGTGATGCATGTTGAAGAATTGGAACAAGTTGAGAAGCCAGGATGGAAACTTTTCTTTGATGGGGCCGCAAACATGAAAGGCGTGGGAATAGGAGCAATGCTTATTTCTGAAACAGGGTAACATTACCCTGTTACAGCTCAGCTTCGTTTCTATTGTACGAACAACATGGTAGAATATGAGGCATGTATCTTGGGGTTGAGATTAGCTGTAGATATGGGTGTCCAGGAATTCTTGGTCATGGGTGACTCGGACCTACTAGTACACCAAATTCAAGGAAAATGGGAAACACGGGACTTAAAGCTTATACCGTACCGACAATGTTTGCATGAGCTTTGTCAGCGGTTTCAGTCAATAGAATTCAAGAACATTCCAAGGATTCATAATGAAGTGGCCGATGCGTTGGCTACTCTGGCATCGATGTTACACCATCCGGATAAGGCTTACGTGGACCCTTTGCAGATTTAGGTCCGCGATCAGTACACTTATTGTAATGTAGTGGAAGAGGAACTTGACGGTGAGCCGTGGTTTCATGACATCAAGGAATATATCAGGATGGGTGTGTATCCGGTACAGGCCACAGGTGATCAGAAAAGAACGATTTGACGGTTGGCAAGCGAGTTCTTCCTTTGTAGAGAAGTGTTATATAAAAGAACTCCAGACCTCGGATTGCTGAGGTGCATGGATGCGAGGCAGGCTACATCTATCATGACTGAGGTACATTCAGGAGTCTGTGGACCGCATATGAGAGGATATGTTTTGGCAAAGAAAATCTTAGGGGCAGGTTACTATTGGCTTACTTTGGAGCGAGATTGTATCAGTTTCGTACGTAAATGTCATCAGTGCCAAGTGTATGGAGACTTGATTCATTCTCCGCCATCGGAACTACATATGATGTCCGCACCATGGACTTTTGTTGCTTGGGGCATGGATGTCATTGGGCCAATTGAGCCAGCAGCATCAAACGGACATAGGTTTATTCTGGTGGCCATTGATTATTTCACCAATTGTTGAAGCGAAAATTTTCAAATCCGTGACCAACAAAGCAGTGGTTGATTTTGTGCATTCAAATATCATCTGTCGGTTTGGGATTCCGAAGGTAATCATCACGGACAATGGTACTAATCTCGATAGTCATCTGATGAAGGAGACATGTGAGCAGTTCAAGGTTACTCATTGTCATTCTACTCCATACCGCCCTAAGGTAAATGGTGCGGTTGAGGCAGCCAATAAGAATATAAAGAAAATACTCCGGAAAATGGTGGAAGGATCTAGATAGTGGCATGAAAAGCTGCCTTTTGCATTGTTGGGATACCGCACCACTATTCGTACTTCGGTAGGGGCAACTCCTTACTCTTTGGTGTATGGCACGGAAGCAGTGATACCCGCAGAAGTGGAAATCCCATCTCTTAAAATCATTGCGGAAGCCGAGATCAATGATGATGAATGGGTGAAAAGCCGCGTTGAGCAGTTGAGTTTGATTGACGAGAAGACGTTGGCATCCGTGTGTCATGGTCAGCTATACCAGCAAAGAATGGCAAGATCGTACAACAAGAAAGTGCGTCCGAGGAAGTTTGAAGTCAGACAGTTAGTGTTGAGACGTATTTTGCCTTATTGGGCAGAAGCAAAAGGAAAGTTTGCTCCAAATTGGCATGGACCATTTGTCGTAACCAGAGTGTTGTCTAATGTTGCACTATATTTGACAGACATAGAAGGAAAATGTGTAGAAATGACCATCAATTCCGATGCGGTCAAGAGATACTATGTATGATTTCTTTATTTTGATTGTACTTGTTTGTATTTGGCATACTTTAAAGATTGAAATGACGAAGGCGTTTTGTTCTTCTATCTAAACACTTTTACCCATTGTCATCCCTTTGAGCCTTACTTATTTTCTTTCATATCCCTCTTTCGGAACCAATGTCACCATTAAGAAATGCGAGTGCGGAAGAAAAGAAAATGAAAAGAAAAAAAAAAGAAAAGAAAGAAAATTGAAAAGAATGGAATAAAAGAAGGAGAAGAAAATAAGAAGAAAATTGAAAGTGAAAAGAAAAAAGAAAAGAAAAAAAAAAGAAAGTAAAAGAAGAGCGGAAAAAAACAACAACAACGTAGTCTCCATGACGTGAACTACGTTTGACTTGATCCCGAAAGGGTACGTAGGCAGCCTCTCTAAGGTTCAGTCATACCAAAATAAAACCCAAAAGTCCCCAAGCAAGAAACTGGGGCAAACGTTGTGACTGTTGCGAAATATTGGACTCCGAAAGTTGTAATTGTTAACCCATGTTGAATTGTTTTGAGCTTTTATACCCTTTCTTTCTAACCCAATCCAAAAGCCTACATTACGGTCCAAAGAAAGACCTTCTGATCAGTTTTTAAAAAATGCCAAGTTGAGCAGGTAGAAATAACTCATGACAGGGGCAACACTCTGGTTCAAGCAAGAAGAACAAAGTAAAAAAAATGAGAGAGTCTTATTGGTGAAAACCTTCGCAGGCACCATAAAGCGACGGGAGCTGAGAGAAAAATAAATGAGAGAGTCTTATTGGTGAAAACCCTCGCAGGCACCTTGAGGCAAAAGTGAGTTGAGAAGTGGTTAATTGGCAAAAGGTATGTAGGTGGAAAACTGTTTCGAGGCATTGCAGGTTAAACAAGGGTAAGGTATGGGCAAAGTGATCAAGTGATGGAAATTCTGGGGCAACAAAGTATGGCAATTGAAAGCTGGTTAGTTGGACAGATTGGGCCGATTAGTCCAAAATGCATGTTATGATCATTGGTGCCAGCTGTTCCGGTCAGATAAGTTTCTTTTCTTTTTCCTTTTAACAAATCATCTGGTTTTGGATTCTTCTTATCCTTAACTCATAAAATCATTGCATTTCATTTTCTTTTGGGGGTTTTTCTGTCTAAAATGTTCCAATGTCATTTTTGTTCAATGAAAAGGGAAAAGTATTTCTAAGCTCACTACCAGCTTCCTAAAATGATAAAGCATAATGTGGCTAGAGCATGTCAAAAACAGTATGATGAAAGGTGGAATACAGGGAATCACCGAAAATGTCATCAGTGGAATGATTGGGAAATGTCGGGGGAAGTGCAAAGGTTCAGAAAAAGGGTCAGAGGTGTGAAACAACAACATGGGTACAGAACACTCGGTTTGTCAGAGTCAGGGGTTCGAAGATCAGTCAGAAAGTCAAAGCGGTTCAGGGTCAGTTCAAGGAATTCAGTAAACACAAAGCAAGGCAGTGGAAGGATTTTTTTGCAAGAATGCCATCATATAACCACCATTTTAAACTAACAAAATTTGCTTTGATTGAAACAGGGGCAGAAAAGTTGTTTGTTCAAGAGGAATTCTCCATGAGGGAAAAGTAAGAAGTAATCAGGTTTGACTGCAAGTGAGGTATGGTTAAACACAAGATAATAAGGGGTAACATAGGAAAATGTAGGGTAGTCTCAGAGTTTGCATGTTTAGGACAAAATTTTAAGTTTTGAAGTGGGGAGCCCGCCCCTATAACAAGGGAATACATTTCAGTTTTTAAATTTTAAGGTTTGAAGTGGGGAGCCCGCCCCCATAACAAGGGAATACATTTCAGTTTTTAAATTTTTAGTTTTGAAGTGGGGAGCCCGCCCCTATAACAAGGGAATACATTTCAGTCTTGAAAATTTTGAGTTTTGAAGTGGGGAGCCCGCCCCTATAACAAGGGAATACATTTCAGTTTTTAAATTTTAAGTTTTGAAGTGGGGAGCCCGCCCCTATAACAAGGGAATACATTTCAGTTTTTAAATTTTAAGTTTTGAAGTGGGGAGCCCGCCCCTATAACAAGGGAATACATTTCAGTCTTGAAAATTTTGAGTTTTGAAGTGGGGAGCCCGCCCCTATAACAAGGGAATACATTTCAGTTTTTAAATTTTTAGTTTTGAAGTGGGGAGCCTGCCCCTATAACAAGGGAATACATTTCAGTTTTTAAATTTTAAGTTTTGAAGTGGGGAGCCCGTCCCTATAACAAGGGAATACATTTCAGTCTTGAAATTTTTTAGTTTTGAAGTTAGGAGCCCACCCCTATAACAAGGGAATACATTAAAGTTCAAGTTTTGAAGTCAGGAGCCCGCCTGGATAACAGAGGAATACATTCAAGTTCAAGTTCAGAAGTCAGGATCCCACTTGGATAACAGAGGAATACATACAGTTCATGTTTCAGTAATCGGGAGCCCACCCGTACAACAAGGGAATACATTCAAGTTCAGCAATTTGAAGAAAGGAGCAACACCTCAGTTTGTAGTTTGCAATGGCAACAAGGGATTTTACCAAGAAAACACAAGACAACAAGGCAACGAGGAAGTACAACAACAAGTTTGAAGAATTTAGATAGGATTTTGTAATTCATAGGTCATAGTTTAGTTTAGCTTCTTTTATTTTGCCATGGTGTAATAAGGAAGGTCAGCAAGCAGTAGTAACAGCAATCGCAGTGAAATCATAGCTCCTGGTAGTCCCAGCTACCAGACACTCCTAAACTACACTGACCTGATTCCTATTTAGCCCAGGATATGTAGGCAACCTCTGAAGCAGGGTGCGGTCAACTTTTGCAAAAAATGCTTCACACGGAATATGCGAACGGGCAAAAATCGCTCTTTTCCGCTCACTTATCTTTGCACGAAAACTCTTCGTGTTTCCGGGCAAAGAGGGGCAGCTGTGAGCACGTGATTTTTGCCCAAATAAAATTATTCCCAGAAATTCAAACAAAAACAAAAAACAATTTCTTTATTATTTTACAATTTTTGTGAATTTTGATGTCATTTTCTGTTAGTTGTTGCATTTTATCTGTGCATTTTAATTCATATGAAAAATACAAAATATGCATTTGCATTTAGGATCTAATTTCATATTTTAGTATTAATTAGGAGTAAATTTGTTTTAGAACAAAATATGAAGAAAATAACAAAAATAGTTCACTTTTGCATTTTTAATTGTTTAATTGTGAATTCGTCCCGAAATAGTTTTTAAAATAATTTTAGAAATCAATTAGTTTAATTTTGAAATATATTAGGACTATATTTTAATTTTTGTAATTTTATAAAATTAAAAAATATACAAAAAAATATACAAGATAAAAGAAACAAATGAAAAGGAAAAAGAAAACAAAAAGAAATAGAGAAAGTGCTATCCACGATTTGGGCCATGTCCAATTGATTCACCCAGGCCCAACATCTTTTTTTTTCTTTTTCTTTCCCTGACCTAGGCCCAAACCCCACCCGATCCAAATGACCCATCTCTAGAGACGCCCAAACGACGTCGTTTCACAGCAAATCAATCCTAGCCCTTCATTCTCCATAATCCAATGGCTGTGGTGTTTCTTGTTAACTTGATAAATATGTCCGAAATATTCCCTAACCCTAAAACATAACTCATCTTCCTCGTATCCCCTGTTACGTCGCCAGAACCCCACCGCTGGCGAACACCACTTATGCCATCGACCACCAAAATAACACCACGAGACCTCCTCTTATCCCTCGTCATGAATCCACCACCCGTTTCCTTCAAATCCAGCCCTAGCTCGTCGAATCGTCGATCAAAGATTCTCCGTCCAAAACCCAAAGTAACCCAATCACCACCAAATTAACACCATATGACCGCCCGGGCCTCCTCTACCCAACCCCCATAGCCCTGTCTCTCGAATCTACCTAGAACAGCTCGAATATCAAATCAAAGGTTTCCGACCAAAACCCTAATGCAAAATCTCCATGATTTCGGACCGTAACAACCCTAACCAGGTGTTTTCTTATGAAAACACGTGGTTAAGGATGTTACGGGTCAAATATTTCGGGGGATTTGGAGAAACAACCACTGGCCGGAGCTCTTTGTTGTCAGTGAATTCTTGTTGGTATTTTATTTTATTTTCAATTTATTTTTCCTTTTCTGATTTTCTGCATGTGTGAATTCTATGTTTAATGTCTAGTTTAGTTTGCGTTTTAATTTTTGTCAATATTGTTCTAATCTTGTGTCCTGATTTGTTGTTCCAATTCCTGATCTTAGTTTGATTTTTAGTTAAGCGGTTGATAATTTGTTAATTGGTTTTACTAAGTTTTGCTTAAATTAATTTCTGGTGTTCCTTTAGTTTAAGTTAATTACTAATTAGTTCAAGTTTCAGTTTAATTAGTCATCGTTTGGTAGTTAGTTTGGTCATTAATTCTGAGTACAATCGATAGATTCAACAAGAGTTTAAATTGGGGTATATTCAGAGCTTAAGAAACTGTCATGGTTATAGCTGTAGTTGTAGCTTAAATTCAGGGGTAGTTTAGACATTTAGGATTGGGCAGCACATGGTAGTTGAAGCTAGAATCTTCTAGGGCCTTCTAGAATGGTACTTTGGTGCAGATTTCAATAATTTTAGTGGGATTACTTGGATAACAAGTTAGAAAATAAGGGACTAATTGGATAAATAGGTAAGGGACTGACATTGAAAACTGAAAATCTGAGGGTTGCCCTCAGCTCTGCCTATAAAAGACATGCCTAAATGCCTTAATGAGGAGGTTGGAACCCCAAAAAATTCCCCCCAGAAAGTTCTCTCTAGTTTTCTAGATCTGAATTTGAAATTCAATATTCAAAAACCAAAAACAACAAAAAATCTAATAGAAAAACCAAAAAAAAATAGTTACTATTCCATTGGAATTTTCAGTTCAATTTCCAGTTTCCTAGTTCAAACAAAGTCTGATAAGCTGTGGTTTCAGAGAAATTTGAGATGGTTTCGCATGAGATTAGGTCCAATTAAGCTAAGTTTGATTGAGCTTGGGTCTGGTTGAAAGTGTTGAGTTCATTTTGAGTGATTTCCAAGGTTATTTGGTCTGTTTTGAAGTTGATTCAAGTTGATCCATCACTTCGTTTGATTTTCAAACTTCTTTCTGGGCTATACTTCGATTTTCTGGGCTGTGTATTTGTTGCTGTTCGGTTATCTCAAAGTGTTGTTACATGTTATCCACTACTGCTGCTCTTTTCTTCTTCTTTGGATCTTCATATCCAGGTACACGACTCGAGATCTCATGGCTGTAGCTTCACATGATTAGAACATGAAATAAATTGAGATTGGTTTTATTGTTGTAAATTCACTACCCCAGTTAGCTTTGTTATATTTGAAATGTTCTCCGTGGTGTTTTTTTGTAGTAATTCGTTGACTGTAATTGGACTTATACATCAGCTTAATTGTGAGGATAAAATTAGTTCGGGTAATCATTTGAACTAGATTCGAACGGAGTTTGTTGTATCTCTTGGACAGCAATGTGACTGTATGAACAAAAGGGACTTTTAAATTGAATTAGTTGTCTAAACTTGTTTTAAAATTCTGAAATTAGACAGTAGGCTGCAGTTTGAAATGGCACAATTCGTGATTAACTCAGTATGTTATCGATTGGGCTGAGTTATAATAGATATTTTCATTGGGCTGAGTTAATTCGATTCTGGTTCCGTGAAATGCAATTGGTAAGATCAAAAGGAAATCTGACGTAAGAATCGGTTCTGAGTATTAATGCAGTGACATAGGCTAATCGTTCCAGTATTATTGCTTCTGCCCATCAATTAGTAGACTGTTTAGAATTTTAGACAAGTAATCACTGCCGTGGTAGTGAACTTTTAGCTAACCTGGTATAATTCAATGGAATATTATGTAGTTTTTTTTCAGAGATAAATAAGAATAGAAATCGTAGTCTCTTTTAGGTTGGGCTTTTAAATAAAATGAGACGAGCCTCGCCGAATAAAACCACAAATTGAGGGGCCCTCAATAGATATTGTATTAATTTTAGACTTCGGGATGGACCATTTAGCGAATATCATGGCCTCCCTCAAAATAATATTACGTTAGACTCTTTAAGCACGATTTTAATAAAATTACCTTCTTAAACTCGGGTGCACATCGATGTGACCCAAATCCAAATCTCAACGGAGTCAAAAATGTGTTAACAACCACGAGTGCATTGATTGCGACGTGGTTCGAGACACATTTTCACGACGTTGCAATTCTTTTAAAATAATGATAAAAGCAGTTTGTAAATAAAGGGCACATAAGCTAGCATGTATTAAAATCAGATACAACAATTAAGCGACCGTGCTAGAACCACGGAACCCGGGAATGCCTAACACCTTCTTCCGGGTTAAAAGAATTCCTTACTCGGATTTGGGGTTCGCGGACTGTTAACAGAGTCATAATTTTCCTCGGTTCGGGATTCAACCGGTGACTTGGGACACCATTAATCTCCCAAGTGGCGACTCTGAATAATTAATAACTAAATCCCGTTCCGATTGTCCTTTAATTGGAAAAACTCCTTTACGCCCTTATGGGGTGTAGGTGAAGAAGGAGGTGTGACAGATCTGGCGACTCTGCTGGGGATCGAACCCAGAATCTCTGGTTTAGGGTCTAAGAATTCGAGCTTAGAATAATTGTTATGTTGGCTTTATCTGATTTCTTTACATGTTTCATGCTAAATGTGCTAAATGCTTTAATGCTTTGATATTATATGAACTGTATATAAACTGTGCTGAAACCCTTCTCTTCTCACCTCCGGGGATGTGCTTGCTGGTTGAGACTCCCTATTCTCTTAGTGTCATACCCTGAAATAAAAAAGAGGCTCGGATAAGTTTCAAAGCCGGACGATCTCACGGGTCCCCGGTACGTTGCCCCCTTCTCGAATCGAGTTGTCCGCTCCGGTGCACTGTTTAGAACACATACCCAGGTTTTGAACCTAGAATAACTTGACTTCATGTCGGATCCCTAGTAGGAGCGCTTAATTGCATCATGTTGCATTTGACTTAGGGGACTCAACACAGGGGTTGGGTCCGTTTAGGGCTAGCAACCTGAAATAAAAAGACTATCCTGATGCATTCTATTTGTTCTGTACATATATTTGTTTCGAACCAGCATGCTGACCGGCTATTGAATCTCGGGAATGTTGGAAAATTAAGAAAAAGAGGAAAAGAGAAAAGAGAGAAATAACAGTTAGGGGGTTAATTGATTATTTTAAAAAAACCAATGACCAAATACTGTCGAAACTCTGCCGAAATTTTGAGAAAATGACAAAGAAAAATATCTGTTTTACTAAAAGCAAAAGAGAAATAGAAAAAAAGAGTCTTTTATTTTTGGAATGTTGTTTGTTGAAGAAGAAAAGAAAGAGAGTCTTTGTTTCTTTACCATGGAAAATGAAAAGAAAGAGCCTTGTTTTCAAAAATATAGTTAGTTTCTTTGCCCGAACTACGCAGGTTTGATTCTCACAGGGCGTGAGATATGTAGGAAACCCTCATCGGGTCCAACCTCCCCTTTGCAAAAAAATAGCCAAAAACAAATATATCAAATTTTTAATTTTTGACGTAAATAAGTTAGGTGATGCCGTTTTTGTCAAAAAATAGCCGAATGTTCCCGAAAGGGACGCCGGAAGGCTGACTTTGCAAAGACGGCCATTTTTTGGTCATTTTGATTTTCGATTGGTTGACTCTCACAACCTTAAAATCTTTGTTCTTGGGAGTGCTGAAAGGCCGTGTTTGAAAACCGAGTCTGTCATTAGGAGATAGTTAATTTTGTTTTGAGTCAAATAAAAGTTCTGTTTCTGCTTAAATCACCTTAATAAATGTGCAGGTTGAGCACGATGCAAAACGAACCTTTCTCAATAATGACTAAAATCCCTTTCGAGTTGCAGCTATGGTGGAACGATTTAGGCAAAGAAGGACAAGACGAAGTCAAGAAATATTTGAAAGGTCTTACGGGTTTGTTGGAAATCAAGCCTCGGGGTGATATTATAAGAGAGTTGGTCATTTGCTGGGACCCGACGCATAATGTTTTCCACTTCTCAGATTTTGAGCTCACCCCAACTCTGGAGGAAATCGCAGGGTACATCGGAAATGCTGAGGTTCCGTTAAGGGGAAAATATCTGGTTGCTCCAAGAGCCATCACGATGCATCGGTTTTTAGACTCATTAAAGACACACAGGACAGTCCATAATCCATATTTGGCAAAAGGCTTTTGCACTCTGCGCTTCATATACGACAGGTATGACCAAGTGGGAGGGTTTAACAAGACGGACATCAAGCTATGCAGTAAATATAATCGTCAAAAATGGGATGAGCATAGACGGGTGGATTTCATGATAACCTTTTTGGGCCTCATGGTGTTCCCAAGGAAAGACGATAATATTGATATAAAGTAGTCAGGGTCGTCAGTACCTTGCTTACTCAAGATGAAAGCACTCTTGCTCCTATGATCGTGTCTGACATTTTCCGAGCTCTCACTGCCTGCAAATCCGGAGGCAACTTTTTTGAGGGGTGTAACTTGTTGCTACAAATGTGGATGACTAAGCATCTATGCCACCATTCCCAGCTCTTGAGTTATGGTTCGTCTAATAAAACCTGTATAGGAGAGTTTTACACAAGGATTGACGGGGTTAGTCTGCCTGAAGGAGTAACAGCGTGGATATCATACTTTCGTACTCTCAAGGACAGTCAAATATAGTGGACGTTGGGATGGTTGCCTGTTGAAGAAATCATATACATGCCAGCAGCTAGGTCGCATTTTCTTTTGATAGGACTTAAGAGCATCCAAACTTATGCTCCATGTCGGGTTCTGAGACAACTCGGGAGATGCCAAACAGTGCCATGGGAGAAAGATCTTAGTGCTCAAGTAATTGAGATTAGCCCTGACGGACAGTTTCCCGAAGCAAAAGTCCGCGAGATTTGGAATGAATGTCAATATCTATAAGCAGATACTTGTGTGCAGGATCGGGCCAAAGGAGAAATGTCGCCAGAATACCTCACATGGTACAGAAGAGAATTGGAGCATCAGAGGCCAGCTAAAAGACCCCACATCCAGGATTTCACTGAATCATCACAAGAACAATGGGGTTGGCTAGCAAAAGAAGAAGGCTATCAGGCTGAAATCGGCAAGCTGAAACAACAGATTCGAGCTCTGAAATTTGAGAACAATGTGCAAGTTGCTGCTGATCAGGGAGAAAAGAACAGGTTGGCCCAAGAAAACGAGGCACTTAGGTCCCAAATCTAGCAAATGAGGATAGCTTCCAATAACCAACAAAGGAGCCGGTCGGATGAGCGGTTGATAAAGGGGCTGAAAAAGGAAATTAGTGAGTGCCGGGATGAGCTGAAAAAATCCGAAGGCACCATAGCTGGACTCCGGGCACAGTGGGTAAAAAGAACAGAAGAACGCACCCATTACATGCAACAATTAAAAAAGGATTATGAAAAGACCATTGCTAGTCTGAAAAGAAAAGTGGTCACCCTTGAGGATAAAACCGCTAAGCAAGCTAAAGCTTTTAAGACCGAAAGTGGACACTGCTATGATTTACTGGCCCGAATGGAAGTAGAAATACAGCAGCTGCAGGATCAGCATATTCAGGATTCTCGTGTGTTGGAGGCTCGCAATAATCAAGTAAGGTGATTGCTTATAGAAAAGGGTTGAACAAGAGATAGGATTGAGACCATTGCCCACGCCATCTTAAGGAGATGTTGGGCATGTGAAGACATGACCCGCACTACCTTCTTCTCGGTAGTGATGATTTATGTCAAGCGAACCATGTATGAGCTGGAGCAACTTGAATGGGATTTGGAACCTTAGCCCGTGGCGAGGCCGAACGATGCCCTGCAGGCACCCACTTTTGAAGCACTAATGTATTCATAGATCGAGTCTGTATTTTCCATTTTAGAGTCTGTTGTTTGTCAGTCTGTTTTCTTTTTACGTCCAAATATGCTAGCATGTTTGGAGTCTGTATTTGAGTTTAGTTGGAGTCTATTATTTCCCATTTCAAAGTGTTTAGTTTGTAATAGAATGTTGTGGTAATGGAAAAATTGAAAATTCCCAAAAAATGTTCCTTTTTGCTGGCACTTATTTTTGCGAACTATGCCTGGTCTGATTTGTGCGAGGTCATGATACGTAGGCAATCTCCATAGGATTCGACCGTAACTAAATGAAGAGAGAAAGAAAGAAAGAAAACAAGAGAGGATGGAAAAATAAGAAAAGAAAAGGGCGGAAAAATAAGAAAGGGATAGAATGCAGAAAGAAAAGAAGAGAGAGAAGAAACAAAAAGAAAAGAGGGAGTTTACAGTCGGAACTAAGAAAATGCCGGGATGACGCATGCGGTCGAGTAAATGCATAATAGAAATGGTTAACTATATAGGCGCATTCATGCCCAATGTGTGGTTATCCAATCTGATAAAGCCTAATCGCTAACGAAATTGTTGTCTAAATGTGTGAAACAGGCAGATGGTTAGTTGTTTGTCATTCTGGCAACCCATTCCTACAACACCCGATCAAAAAACAAGCTGAAAATGACTGGAAAGGAATATAATATTGTGGACCGTTGAAAGAGGTTGAGGGGACAGATGTGAACGCTATGAAAGAGGAGATGCGTAAATTGAAACAACAAATGGCTGAAATGCATCAGGCCTGGTCTCAGGGGCATCCGACACCAGTATATCCCGCCAATCCATCGTATATCCCGCCTTTGGTTCAAGTTCAGGAGCCTCCCACTGCCAATTCATCTCCAGCCTTCCCTTACTACATACAGGGATATGGCACTACTTCCTATGCTCCCCAACCTCCACCGCCCAAACAAAACCCTCCACCACCAATTGCCCCTATCTTTGTGGCACCTCCACCTGCCACACTGCAAAGATCATCCAAGGAGCCTTTGTTTCAAACCCACGATGACCAATATTATCCCCCTAAACCCACTTTTAAAGCTCCTGAGCCATATACCTATACACCCCATTTTTCAGATCCCGAAAGAAGTTCAGAAACCGGCTAAGAATGCGGAACAGGAAGAAGTGATTCGCAAAGTCAAAAGCCTGGAGCAGTCCTTCAGGAATATGCACGGTTTAGGCAGCCAGGTTAGCGTGGCCAACAAAAACCTATGCCCATTTCCCGACGTTCAGTTGCCTGCGGGGTTTAAAATGCCGAAGTTTGACTTGTATGAGGGGCACGGTGACCCAATAGCCCATCTGCGTGGATTTTGTAGCAAATGAGAGGTGTTGGGGGAAAGAACGAATTGTTGATAACATATTTCGGTCAAAGCTTGAGCGGGTCCGCGCTGGAATGGTACACGAGACAGGATCCCACCAGATGGTACACATGGGATGATCTTGCACAGGCATTCATTGGCCATTTTCAGTATAATCTTGAGATAGTCCCCGACCGTCTATCACTGTTAAAACTTGAGAAAAAGCCTGGAGAGAGCTTTAGAGAGTTTGGTTTCCGCTGGAGAGAGCAAGCTGCAAGGGTTGACCCCCCAATGAGGGAAAGTGAAATGGTGGATTACTTTCTTCAGGCTTTAGAGCCAACATACTTTGGGCACCTGGTAACGACAATCGGTAAGTCTTTTAACGAGGTGGTGAAGATGGGAGCCATGGTCGAGGAAGGTTTGAAATCCAATAAAATCATGAGCTATTCTGCGATTAAAGCAACCACTCAGGCTATCCAAAGTGGTACTGGTGGTGTGCTTGGAAAGAAGAAGAAGGAAGAAGTCACAATAGTTGAAGCTAGCACTTGGTCCAGATCCAGCAACCCTCCACCCTATTACAACCAGCCCAGACCCCACCACCCAAATTATCCGTATACCCCATATGGCCCACCACAACATTACTATCCACCACCAGAGCCACACTTTTCTGTCCATCACGCCCAAACATATACCCAGCCCTCGGCACACCTGCAATGGCGTGCACCAGTTCCCCAAAACACATATCCACCTCCACAAGACACATATCCACCCCCAGGGCTTACAGACCAGGAGCTGGCTTTCGCCCGAACCAAACTTTTAGAAATGAGAAAGTCCAGAACAAAAGAACCTTTACTGCATTGGGAGAATCTTATACCACTCTCTTCCATAGATTGAAACAGCTAGGAATGTTGACACCTGTCGAGCCCAAAATGCCAAATCCCCCTCCAAGAAACCTGGACCATTCGGTCAGCTGTGAGTATTGTTCAGGGATGTCAGGGCATGATACTGAGAAATGCTGGAGATTGAAGAACGCGGTGCAGGAACTTATTGATAATCGCCGTATTGAAGTACAGGCTCCGGAGGCACCAAACATTAATCAAAACCCGTTCCCGGCACATCATGAGGCCAACATGATTGAGCTGCTATATAATGGAGCAGAGCCTAAAAAGCCCTCGCAAACGGTCATGATGATCCGTTCTACTGAAGCCAAGGAGAAATAAAAGGTAGTTAGGGCAAAGCCAACAACTCATCCAAAAGGGGTAGATGACAAGCCAGTAGTGGTAATAGGGAAAGGGTCATCTGTCTCCGCAAAGAAGCCAGAGCCAGCCAAGTTAGTGGTACCAGGGGCATCATCTGTGCCCGTGGTTGTTGTGAAAGGGACCTACATAGAACCAATTGTCATAAAGCAGGTAGTCCAATTACCTGTGGTTGATAGCAAAGTCGTGTCGTGGAAATATGAAAAGGTAGTGGTGACATACAAAGGAAAGGAAATTGAGGAAGAGAGTTGTGAGGCGCAGGGATTAACGCGGTCAGGACATTGTTTTGCTCCCGAAGAGTTGAGAAAGGCCAGGGCTACTAAAGACAATCCAGTACTAGTCAAGAAGGCTGTGACGAAGGAAAAAGCGGAAGAGTTTTTGAAAAAGATGAAAGTACAGGATTATTCCATTGTTGAACAACTGAGAAAAATGCCGGCCCAGATCTCGTTGTTGTCATTACTGATCCATTCGGATGAGCATCGTCGAGTTTTGATGAAGATATTGAATGAAGCTCATGTGCCCGAAAAAATCTCAGTAAACCACCTGGAGACAATTGCCAGCAAAATCTTTGAGGTAAACAGAGTGACATTTTCTGATGATGAATTGCCCGTGGAGGGTACAGAACATAATAGAGCTCTTTATTTGACCGTGAAATGTGAAGATTCGGTAGTAACTCAAGTACTGATTGATAATAGGTCCAGTGCCAATATCTGTCCTTTGTCTACATTGAACAAGTTGAAGGTTGATGATGAAAGAATTCATAAGAATAGCATCTGCGTTCGGGGGTTTGATGGTGGTGGTACAGAAACAGTGGGTGACATCATACTTGAATTGACAATTGGTCCGGTCGAGTTCACCATGGAGTTTCAGGTGTTAGACGTGGCGGTGTCTTATAATCTTCTGTTGGGGCGACCATGGATCCACGCTGCCAAAGTGGTGTCTTCTACACTACATCAGATGGTCAAATTCGAGTGGGATAGACAAGAGATCGTAGTACATGGGGAAGACAACATGAGCATTGTAAGTAATGCCATCGTACCCTTCATAGAAACTGATGATGATAAGGGGCCCTAAGTTTACTAGGTTTTCGATACAGTCTCAGTAGAAAAGGTTCCTGAGGGGAAAAACGTCCCGGTCCCCAGAATAACAGCTGCAACTGTCATGGTAGCCTCTGAAATGTTGAAAAACGGGTTTGTACCAGGCAAAGGGTTTGGTGCTAATTTGCAAGGTTTTGTTCAGCCAGTTTATTTGCCCAAGAATCTGGATACCTTTGGGCTGGGTTTCAAGCTTATGGCGGCGGATGTAAGACTAGCCCTCAAGATGAAGAAAAGAGGTTGGGTTCTTCCCAAACCAATTCCACGTCTATCCAAGTCCTTCGTCAGGCCAAGTATCGAGAAGCAATTATTGGCAAAATTGTTTGGTCCACTGATTGGTGCGAATGGGAACTTGGAGAAAGGGCTTGAGAAGGTATTTTCTGAGGTGAACATGGTTGAGGCCGGGGAAGGGTCGAGCAAAGCAGATATACAGTACATCGGGCCACATGCTAATGTCAACAACTGGGAAGCCACTCCTCTTCCATCTCGGAGGGAGTCGCGGTAGTGGTTTTTTTTCCTTTTGTTCACCTGGATTATTCCAGGGTTTGTAATTCAGTTACTATGTTCCGTCCGTTTGGATGAGTTAAAACCCTGTTATCTTTACATTCAATGAAATGCAATTCCTTTTCTTTCTTAATTCCTAATTTTGTTTCCATTTCTTTTTCTTTTTTTTATGTACAGTTCTCTTTATGCTGATATCGATGACATGACATGCATGAAGAATCTTCATCCCAGTTTTAAAAGCCAATCTAACTCAAAAATAATAGTGCAAGAAATCCAGTGTGATGATGAGGTGGAATATGATGATGACGAGGCCTATGAGGAAGTTAGTAAAGAATTAAGTCACTTTGAAGAAAAACCCAAACCTAACCTAAATGACACAGAAGCAGTTAATCTAGGGGACCCAGACAATGTTCGTGAAACTAAAATAAGTGTTCATCTGGAGCCACAGCTCAAGGAGGGGATAATCAAAGCATTGTTCGAGTACAAGGATGTTTTTGCATGGTCGTATGATGATATGCCGGGTCTAAGTACCAATTTAGTGGTTCACAAATTACCCACTGACCCGACATTCCCTTCTGTCAAGTAGAAGTTGAGAAAGTTCAAAACGGACATAAGTGTAAAGATCAAAGAAGAGATTACCAAGCAGTTCGATGCGAAGGTCATTCAGGTTACACGGTATCCTACTTGGTTAGCTAATGTTGTGCCTGTGCCGAAGAAAGATGGCAAGACCAGGGTGTGTGTTGATTACCGGGATCTTAACAAGGCAAGTCCAAAAGACAATTTTCCGCTACCGAACATCCACATATTGATTGATAATTGTGCCAAACATGAGATTGGTTCTTTTGTAAATTGTTATGCGGGTTATCATCAGATTTTAATGGACAAGGAATATGCAGAAAAGACGACATTCATCATGCCATGGGGAACATACTGTTATCGGGTCATGCCGTTTGATTTGAAAAATGCTAGGGCAACTTATATAAGAGCAATGACAACAATATTCCATGATAGATACACAAGGAAATCGAGGTGTATGTGGACGATGTGATTGTAAAGTCTAGACAGCAATCTGACCATGTCAGGGATCTGAGAAAGTTCTTCCAAAGGCTTCACAGGTACAATCTCAAGCTTAATCCTGCAAAATGCGCGTTCGGGGTGCCGTCTAGAAAATTGTTGGGGTTCGTAGTCAGCCGCCGGGGTATTGAACTGGATCCATCAAAAATCAAGGCCATCCATGAATTGCCACCTCCGAGGAACAAGACCGAGGTGATGAGTTTGCTGGGGAGATGAATTATATCAGCAGATTCATCACCCAGCTCACGACAACTTGTGAGCCTATCTTTAAGCTGTTAAAGAAAGACGCTGTAGTCAAGTGGACAAACGAATGTCAGGAGGCGTTTGATAAGATAAAGGGGTATTTATCAAATCCACCCGTGTTGGTTCCGCCAGAACCAGGGCAACCTTTGATTCTATATTTAACGGTACTAGACAATTCGTTCGGTTGTGTATTGGGTCAACATAATATCACTGGAAGGAAGGAGCATGCCATCTATTACCTCAGCAAGAAGTTCACACCCTACGAGGTTAAGTATACTCATCTTGAAAGGACATGTTGCACCCTAACTTGGGTGGTACAGAAGCTGAAACACTATTTGTCATCTTATACTACTTACCTCATATCTCGTTTGGACCCATTAAAGTATATCTTTCAGAAGCCTATGCCCACAGGGAGGCTTGCAAAGTGGCAGATCCTGCTCACAAAGTTTGACATCGTCTACGTGACTCGGACTGCGATGAAAACACAGGCCTTGGCGGACCATCTGGCCGAGAATCCAGTTGATGAAAATTATGAAGAGGTGATGCATGTTGAAGAATTGGAACAAGTTGAGAAGCCAGGATGGAAACTTTTCTTTGATGGGGCCGCAAACATGAAAGGCGTGGGAATAGGAGCGATGCTTATTTCTGAAACAGGGCAACATTACCCTATTACAGCTCAGCTTCGTTTTTATTGTACGAACAACATGGCAGAATATAAGGCATGTATATTGGGGTTGAGATTAGCTGTAGATATGGGTGTCCAGGAAGTCTTGGTCATGGGTGACTCGGACCTACTGGTACACCAAATTCAAGGAAAATGGGAAACACGGGACTTAAAGCTTATACCGTACCGACAATGTTTGCATGATCTTTGTCAGCGGTTTCAGTCAATAGAATTCAAACACATTTCAAGGATTCATAACGAAGTGGCCGATGCGTTGTCTACTCTGGAATCGATGTTACACCATCCGGATAAGGCTTACGTGGACCCTTTGTAGATTTAGGTCCGCGATCAGCACGCTTATTATAATGTAGTGGAAGAGGAACTTGATGGTGAGCCGTGGTTTCATGACATCAAGTAATATATCAGGATGGGTGTGTATCCATTACAGGCCACCGGTGATCATAAAAGAACGATTCGACGGTTGGCAAACGGGTTCTTCCTTAGTGGAGGAGTGTTATATTAAAGAACCCCAGACCTCGGGTTGCTGAGGTGCATGGATGCGAGGCAGGCTACATCTATCATGACTGAGGTACATTCGGGAGTTTGTGGACCGCATATGAGTGGATATGTTTTGTCAAAGAAGATCCTACGGGCAGGTTACTATTGGCTTACTATAGAGCGAGATTGTATCAGGTTTGTACGTAAATGTCATTAGTGCCAAGTGCATGGAGACTTGATTCATTCTCCGTCATCGGAACTACATACGATGTTCGCACCATGGCCTTTTGTTGCCTGGGGCATGGATGTCATTGGGCCAATTGAGCCAGCAGCATCAAACGGACACAGGTTTATTCTGGTGGCCATTGATTATTTCACCAAGTGGGTTGAAGCGAAAACTTTCAAATCCGTGACCAACAAAGCAGTGGTTGATTTTGTGCATTCAAATATCATCTGTCGGTTTGGTATTCCGAAGGTAATCATCACGGACAATGGCGCTAATCTCAATAGTCATCTGATGAAGGAGACATGTGAGCAGTTCAAGGTTACTTATCGTCATTCTACTCCATACCGCCCTAAGGCAAATGGTGCAGTTGAGGCAGCCAATAAGAATATAAAAAAATACTCCGGAAAATGGTGGAAGGATATAGACAGTGGCATGAAAAGCTGCCTTTTGCATTGTTGGGATACCGCACCACTGTTCGTACTTCGGTAGGGGAAACTCCTTACTCTTTGGTGTATTGCACGGAAGCAGTGATACCCGCAGAAGTGGAAATCCCATCTCTTAGAATCATTGCGGAAACCGAGATCGATGATGATGAATGGGTGAAAAGCCGCCTTGAGCAGTTGAGTTTGATTGACGAGAAAAGATTGGCATCCGTGTGTCATGGTCAGCTGTACCAGCAAAGAATGGCAAGAGCATACAACAAGAAAGTGCGTCCGAGGAAGTTTGATGTCGGACAATTAGTGTTGAGACGTATTTTGCCTCATTGGGCAGAAGCAAAAGGAAAGTTTGCTCCAAATTGGCATGGACCATTTGTCGTAACCAGAGTGTTGTCTAATGTTGCACTATATTTGTCAGACATAGAAGGAAAATGTGTAGAAATGGCCATCAATTCCGATGCGGTCAAGAGATACTATGTATGATTTCTTTATTTTGATTGTACTTGTTTGTATTTGGCATACTTTAAAGATTGAAATGACAAAGGCGTTTTGTTCTGCTATCTAAACACTTTTACCCCTTGTCATCCCTTTGAGCCTTACTTATTCTCTTTCATATCCCTCTTTCGGAACCAATGTCACCATTAAGAAACGCGAGTGAGGAAGAAAAGAAAATAAAAAGAAAAAAAGAAAAGAAAAGAAAGAAAAGTGAAAAGAAAGGAATAAAAGAAGGAGAAGAAAAGAAGAAGAAAATTGAAAGTGAAAAGAAAAAAGAAAAGAAAAAAAAAGAAAAGAAAAGAAAGGAAAAGAAGAGCGAAAAAACCAACAACAACGTAGTCTCCATGACGTGAACTACGTTTGACTTGATCCCGAAAGGGTAAGTTGGCAGCCTCTCTGAGGTTCAGTCATACCAAAATAAAACCCAAAAGTTCCCAAGCAAGAAACTGGGGCAAACGTTGTGACTGTTGCAAAATATTGGACTCAAAAAGTTGTAATTGTTAACCCATGTTGGATTGTTTTGAGCTTTTATACCCTTTCTTTCTAACCCAATCCAAAAGCCTACATTACAGTCCAAAGAAAGACCTTCTAATTAGTTTTTAAGAAATGCCAAGTTGAGAAGGTAGAAATAACGCATGACAGGCGCAACACTCTGGTTCAAGCAAGAAGAACAAAGTAAAAAAATGAGAGAGTCTTATTGGTGAAAACCTTCGCAGGCACCATAAGGCGACAGGAGCTGAGAGAAAAATAAATGAGAGAGTCTTATTGGTGAAAACCCTCGCGGGCACCTTGAGGTGAAAACGAGTTGAGAATTGGTTAATTGACAAAAGGTATGTAGGTGGAAAACTGTTTCGAGGCATTGCAGGTTAAACAAGGGTAAGGTTTGGGCAAAGTAATCAAGTGATGGAAATTCTGGGGCAACAAAGCATGGCAATTAAAAGTTGGTTAGTTGGACAGATTGGGGCGATTAGTTCAAAATGCATATTATGATCATTGGTGCCAGCTGTTCCGGTCAGATAAGTTTCTTTTCTTTTTCCTTTTAACAAGTCATCTGGTTTTGGATTCTTCTTATCCTTAACTCATAAAATCATTGCATTTCATTTTCTTTTGGGGGGTTTTTCTGTCTAAAATGTTCCAATGTCAGTTTTGTTCAATGAAAAGGGAAAAGGATTTCTAAGCTCACTACCAGCTTCCTAAAATGATAAAGCATAATGTGGCCAGAGCATGTCAAAAACAGTATGATGAAAGGTGGAATACAGGGAATCACCGAAAATGTCATCGGTGGAATGATTGGAAAATGTCGGGGGAAGTGCAAAGGTTCAGAAAAAGGGTCAGAGGTGTGAAACAACAACATTGGTACAAAACACTCGGTTTGTCAGAGTCAGGGGTTCGAAGATCAGTCAGAAAGTGAAAGCGGTTCAGGGTCATTTCAAGGAATTCGGTCAACACAAAGCAAGGCAGTGGAAGGATTTTTCAGCAAGAATGCCATCAACTAACCACCATTTTAAACTAACGAAATTTGCTTTGATTGAAACAGGGGCAGAAAAGTTGTTTGTTCAAGAGGAATTCTCCATGAGGGAAAAGCAAAAAGTAATCAGGTTTGACTGGAAGTGAGGTATGGTTAAACACAAGATAATGAGGGGTAATATAGGAAAATGTAGGGTAGTCTCAGAGTTTGCATGTTTAGGACAAAATTTTAAGTTTTGAAGTGGGGAGCCCGCCCTTATAACAAGGGAATACATTTCAGTCTTGAAAATTTTGAGTTTTGAAGTGGGGAGCCCGCCCCTATAACAAGGGAATACATTTTAGTTTTTAAATTTTAAGTTTTGAAGTGGAGAGCCCGCCCCTATAACAAGGGAATACATTTCAGTTTTTAAATTTTAAGTTTTGAAGTGGGGAGCCCGCCCCTATAACAAGGGAATACATTTCAGTTTTTAAATTTTAAGTTTTGAAGTGGGGAGCCCGCCCCTATAACAAGGGAATACATTTCAGTTTTTAAATTTTAAGTTTTGAAGTGGGGAGCCCGCCCCTATAACAAGGGAATACATTTCAGTTTTTAAATTTTAAGTTTTGAAGTGGGGAGCCCGCCCCTATAACAAGGGAATACATTTCAGTTTTTAAATTTTAAGTTTTGAAGTGGGGAGCCCGCCCCTATAACAAGGGAATACATTTCAGTCTTGAAAATTTTGAGTTTTGAAGTGGGGAGCCCGCCCCTATAACAAGGGAATACATTTCAATTTTTAAATTTTAAGTTTTGAAGTGGGGAGCCCGCCCCTATAACAAGGGAATACATTTCAATTTTTAAATTTTAAGTTTGAAGTCAGGAGCCCGCCTGGATAATAGAGGAATACATTCAAGTTCAAGTTTTGAAGTCAGGAGCCCGCCTAGACAACAGAGGAATACATTCAATTTCAAGATTCAGAAGTCAGGAGTCCGCCTGGAGAACAGAGACATACAGTTCAAGTTTCAGTAATCGGGAGCCCACCCGTACAACAAGGGAATACATTCAAGTTCAGCAATTTGAAGAAAGGAGCAACACCTCAGTTTGTAGTTTGCAATGGCAACAAGGGATTTTACCAAGAAAACACAAGACAACAAGGCAACGAGGAAGTACAACAACAAGTTTGAAGAATTTAGATAGGATTTTGTAATTCATAGGTCATAGTTTAGTTTAGCTTCTTATTTTTTGCCATGGTGTAATAAGGAAGGTCAGCAAGCAGTAGCAGTAGCAATCGCAGTGAAATCATAGCTCCTGGTGGTCCCAGCTACCAGACACTCCTAAACTACACTGACTTGATTCCTGTTTAGCCCAGGATATGTAGGCAATCTCTGAAGCAGGGTGCGGTCAACTTTTTCATAAAATGCTTCACACGGAATATGCGAACGGGCAAAAATCGTTTGTTTCCGCTCACTTATCTTTGCACGAAAACTCTTCGTATTTCCAGGTAAAGAGGGGCAGCTGTGAGCACGTGATTTTTGCCCAAAACAAATTATTCCCAGAAATTCAAACAAAAAAAAAATAATTTCTTTATTATTTTACAATTTTTGTGAATTTTGATGTCATTTTCTGTTAGTTGTTGCATTTTATCTATGCATTTAATTCATATGAAAAATAAAAAATATGCATTTGCATTTAGGATCTAATTTCATATTTTAGTATTAAATAGGGGTTAATTTATTTTAGAACAAAATATGAAGAAAATAACAAAAATTGTTCACTTTTGCATTTTTAATTGTTTAATTGTGAATTCGTCCCGAAATAGTTTTTAAAATAATTTTAGAAATCAATTCGTTTAATTTTGAAATATATTAGGACTATATTTTAATTTTTGAAATTTTATAAAATTTAAAAATATACAAAG
Organism: Nicotiana tabacum; assembly: GCF_000715075.1. Taxonomy (NCBI): domain Eukaryota; kingdom Viridiplantae; phylum Streptophyta; class Magnoliopsida; order Solanales; family Solanaceae; genus Nicotiana; species Nicotiana tabacum. The sequence goes on along the minus strand of NC_134099.1, from coordinate 47,078,989 downwards.
AAATATACAAGATACAAAAAACAAATGAAAAGGAAAAAGAAAACAAAAAGAAATAGAGAAAGGGCTGTCCACGATTTGGGCCATGTCCAATTGATTCATCCAGGACCAACATCTTTTTTTTTCTTTTTCTTTCCCCGACCCAGGCCCAAACCCCACCCGATCCAAACGACCCATCTCCAGAGACGCCCAAACGACGTCGTTTCACAGCAAATCAATCCCAGCTCTTCATTCTCCATAATCCAACGGCGGTGGTGCTTTCTTGTTAACTTGATAAATATGTCCGAAATATTCCCAAACCCTAAAACATAACCCATCTTCCTCGTACCCCCTGTTACGTCGCCAGAACCCCACCGCCGGCGAACACCACTTATGCCATCGACTACCAAAATAACACCACGAGACCTCCTCTTATCCCTCGTCATGAATCCACCACCCGTTTCCTTCAAATCCAGCCCTAGCTCGTCGAATCCTCGATCAAAGATTCTCCGGCCAAAACCCAAAGTAACCCAATCACCACCAAATTAACACCATGTGACTGCCTGGGCCTCCTCTACCCAACCCCCATAGCCCTGTCTCTCGAATCTACCTGGAACAGCTCGAATATCAAATCGAAGGTTTCCGACCAAAACCCTAATGCAAAATCTCCATGATTTCGGACCCTAACAACCCTAACCAGGTGTTTTCTTATGAAAACACGTGGTTAAGGATGTTACGGGTCAGATATTTCAGGGGATTTGGAGAAACAACCACTGGACGAAGCTCTTTGTTGTCGGTGAATTCTTGTTGGTATTTTATTTTATTTTCAATTTCTTTTTCCTTTTCTGATTTTCTGCATGTGTGAATTCTATGGTTAATGTCTAGTTTAATTTGCATTTTAATTTTTGTCAATATTGTTCTAATCTTGTGTCCTGATTTGTTGTTCCAATTCTTGATCTTAGTTTAATTTTTAGTTAAGCCGTTGATAATTTGTTAATTAGTTTCACTAAGTTTTGCTTAAATTAATTTCTGGTGTTTCTTTAGTTTAAGTTAATTACTAATTAGTTCAAGTTTCAGTTTAATTAGTCGTCGTTTGGTAGTTAGTTTGGTCATTAATTCTGAGTTCAATCGGTAGATTCAACAAGAGTTTAAATTGGGGTATATTCAGAGCTTAAGAAACTGTCTTGGTTATAACTGTAGTTATAGCTTAAATTCAGGGGTAGTTTAGACATTTAGGATTGGGCAACACATGATAGTTGAAGCTAGAATCTTCTAGGGCCTTCTAGAATGGTACTTTGGTGTAGATTTAAATAATTTTAGTGGGATTACTTGGATAACAAGTTAGAATATAAGGGACTAATTGGATAAATAGGTAAGGGACTGACATTGAAAACTGAAAATCTGAGGGTTGCCCTCAGATCTGCCTATAAAAGACATGCCTAAATGCCTTAATGAGGAGGTTGGAACCCCAAAAAATTTCCCCCAAAAAGTTCTCTCTAGTTTTCCAGATTTTAATTTGAAATTCAATATTCAAAAACCAAAAACAACATAAAATCTAATAGAAAAACCAAAAAAAAAATAGTTACTATTCCATTGGAATTTTCAGTTCAATTTCCAGTTTCCTAGTTCAAACAAAGTCTGATAAGCTGTGGTTTCAGAGAAATTTGAGATGGTTTCGCATGAGATTAGGTCCAATTAAGCTAAGTTTGATTGAGCTTGGGTCTGGTTGAAAGTGTTGAGTTCATTCTGAGTGATTTCCAAGGTTATTTGGTCTGTTTTGAAGTTGATTCAAGTTGATCCATCACTTCGTTTGATTTTCAAACTTCTTTCTGAGCTATACTTCGATTTTCTGGGCTGTGTATTTGTTGCTGTTTGGTTATCTGAAAGTGTTGTTGCCTGTTATCCACTACTGCTGATCTTTTCTTCTTCTTTGGATCTTCATATCCAGGTACACGACTCGAGATCTCATGGCTGTAGCTTCACATGATTAGAACATGAAATAAATTGAGATTGGTTCTATTGTTGTAAATTCACTACTCCAGTTAGCTTTGTTATATTTTAAATGTTCTCCGTTGTGTTTTTTTGTAGTAATTCGTTGACTGTAATTGGACTTAGACATCAGCTTAATTGTGAGGATAAAATTAGTTCGGGTAATCATTTGAACTAGATTCGAACGGAGTTTGTTGTATCTCTTGGACTGCAATGTGACTGTATGAACAAAATGGACTTTTAAATTGAATTGGTTGTCTAAACTTGTTTTAAAATTCTGAAATTAGACAGTAGGCTGCAGTTTGAAATGGCACGATTCGTGATTAACTCAGTATGTTATCGATTGGGCTGAGTTATAATAGATATTTTCATTGGGTTGAGTTAATTCGATTCTGGTTCCGTGAAATGCAATTGGTAAGATCAAAAGGAAAGCTGACGTAAGAATCGGTTCTGAGTATTAATGCAGTGACATAGGCTAATCGTTCCAGTATTATTGCTTCTGCCGTCAATTAGTAGATTGTTTAGAATTTTAGACAAGTAATCACTACTGTGGTAGGGAACTGAACATTGATCGTAGCCGCTGAAGGTATATTTGTTTTGCTGGGACTCGATCCCAAGCTGGAAACACCATAGTTGTCTAAGTCATCATCCGGTCATGTTGGGCTTCAACTTTTAGCTAACCTGGTAATAATTCAATGTAATATTAAGTAGTTTTTTTTTCTAGAGATAAATAAGAATAGAAATCGTAGTCTCTTTCAGGTTGGCTTTTTAAATAAAATGAGACGAGCCTCGCCGAATAAAACCACAAATTGCGGGGCCCTCAATAGATATTGTATTAATTTTAGACTTCGGGATGGACCGTTTAGCGAATTTCACGGCCTCTCTCAAAATAATATTACGTTAGACTCTTTAAGCACAATTTTAATAAAATTACCTTCTTAAACTCGGGTGCGCATCGATGCGACCCAAATCCAAATCTCAACGGAGTCAAAAATGTGTTAACATCCACGGGTGCATTGATTGCGACGTGGTTCGAGACGCATTTTCGCGACGTTGCAATTCTTTTAAAATAATGATAAAAGCGGTTTGTAAATAAAGGGCACATAAGCTAGCATGTATTAAAATCAGATACAACAATTAAGCGACCGTGCTAGAACCATGGAACCCAGGAATGCCTAACACCTTCTCCCGGGTTAACAGAATTCCTTACTCGGATTTCGGGTTCGCGTACTGTTAACAGAGTCATAATTTTCCTCGGTTCGGGATTCAACCGGTGACTTGGGACACCATTAATCTCCCAAGTGGCGACTCTGAATAATTAATAACTAAATCCCGTTCCGATTGTCCTTTAATTGGAAAAACTCCTTTACGCCCTTACGGGGTGTAGGTGAAGAAGGAGGTGTGACAAACGTAAAGGAAGCATCCAGGCTACTAGAGGAAATTCATGCTGGGACCTGCGGTCCGCATATGAATGGTTTTTTCTTAGCAAAGAAGATACTTTGGATTGGTTACTTTTGGATGACTATGGAAACGAACTACATCCAGTATGTCCGAAAATGCTACTGCTGTCAGATACATGCAGACATGATAATGGTACCTCAAGCGAGCTTAACACAACAAGCTCATCATGGCCGTTCGCTGCCTGGGGAATGGATGTTATTGACCAATCGAGACTGCTGCTTCCAACGGACACAGGTTTATCTTGGTAGCCATTGACTATTTCACCAAATGGGTTGAAGCAGCATCTTACAAAGTAGTGACTAAGAAAGTCGTGGCAGACTTCGTCCGCGACCACATTGTTTGTCGATTCGGAATTCCAAAGTCAATCATTACTGATAATGTCTCCAACCTCAACAACGGTTTGATGAAAGCTATGTGTGAAACTTTCAAGATCAGACACAAGAATTCCACAGCCTACAGGCCTCAGATGAATGGAGATATAGAAGCCGCCAACAAGAATATCAAGAAGATATTGAGGAAAATGATAAAGAATCACAGATAGTGGCACGAGAAGTTATCATTTGCTCTTCTGGGGTATCGTACCACAGTCCGCACATCAACTGGGGCAACCCCCTATATGCTAGTTTACGGTACAGAGGATGTCATTCCCGTTGAGGTGGAAATTCCTTCCCTAAGGATCATACAAGAAGTTGAGCTCAACGACGCAGAGTGGGTAAAAAGTCGTTATGAGCAACTAGCCCTTATAGACGGAAAGAGAATGAATGCAGTCTGCCATGGTCAACTCTATCAGAATAGAATGTCTAGAGCTTTCAACAAAAGAGTCAAGCCAAGACAGTTCATACCGGGGCAACTGGTGTTGAAGAAACTTTTTCCGCATCAAGATGAAGCCAAAGGGAAGTTCTCTCCCAACTGGCAAGGTCCATACATGGTTCACCGGATTTTAACAGGAGGAGCCCTCATGCTTGCAGAAATGGACGGAGAAGTCTGGCCAAAGTCGATCAATTCAGATGCAGTCAAACGTTGCTATGTGTAATATTTATGCTTTCCTTATATGATGTAAATTAAACTACGCCTGACCTGATTTCCTTTTAAAAGGGGATACGTAGACAGCCCTATGGGTTCGGTCACAATTCAATAAAATTTCATTCTCAAAATTCCGAAGTAATTTTAACCAATCGCTGCACGAGCAGCAGTCAGAAATGTCAACCCAACAAACTGGGGTAAAAATTTGAGGAGGATCCTCAAAATTCCGTAGCGGGAGAGGTTGCAATGTCCCGAGCTATGTCACAATCGTCAGTTCATCTAAAGGCTATTTTTAATTATATATTTATGGCATACTTTTATAAAATCATGCATGTTTATTGTTGAAACTGCTTTGTTTAGCAACACTACCCCAATAATACAGACGGTATCACCAGATCAAAACTGCACGAGTCAAGCAAGGCTAGTGGGGAAACGAACTAACCTTCCCCCCATACAAAACTCACAATTTTTCTTTGGATGCAGGCACTAGAATTACGAAATCATTAAACATACTGTACGCCCATGGGACAAACATTGTTCAAGAATACGATTATTAGAACCGTTGCACTTACAAATATTTGCTGTCAGCGCACACCAGTGATGTTCCATATGTCAGAATGCTCCCAGTAATCACAGCGCCACAATCTGCTCTCATCATTTGTCATCTTATTTTTTGCATAAGGCTACCATTCTGCCTTCCGAGACTAAACGCTGTCTCCATCTGCATTTGCATTGCATAAGGCTACCATTATGCCTTCCGAAACTAAACGCTGTCTCCACCTGCATCTGCATTGCATAAGGCTACTATTCTGCCTTCCAATTTGCATAAGGCTACCATTCTACCTTTCGAGACTAAACGATGTCTCCATCTGCATCTGCATTGCATAAGGCTACCATTCTGCCTTCAGAGACTAAACGCTGTCTCCATCTACATCTGCATTGCATAAGGCTATCATTCTACCTTCCGAGACTAAACGCAACCTCCATCTACATCTGCATTGCATAAGACTACTATTCTGCCTTCCAATTTGCATAAGGCTACCATTCTGCCTTCCAATTTGCATAAGGCTACCATTCTGCCTTCCGAGGTTAAGCTCTACCTCCACATGCATCTGCATTGCATAAGGCTACTATTCTACCTTGCAATCTGCATAAGACTACCATTCTGCCTTCCGAGGCTAAGCTCTGCCTCCAATTTTCTTCGAAACTAAGCGCTATCCCAAGCACTATTTATCTTGCTTCTCTTACGGGCTAAGCTCTGCCCTTCAATTCGCAAGACTAAGCTCTATCTTGTCCGCATCATACTACTTCATTCTGCATGGGCTGAAATATCGCCAACTCATACAAAGGTGTCATCGTTCGGAGGCACCATCTTCATAGCCCGAGAACACCATGTCATGGCCTGAAGATCTCTTTCAATCTTTTGCATATCTTTATTCAAAGGCGTCATGGTTCGGAAGCACCATCCTCATAGCCCGAGAATATCATTTCATGGCCTGCGAATCCTGCATCAAACAACCCATGGCCCAGGACATCATGGTCTGAGAACGCCATTCCTAACCGTCCAAAGACAACATTCATGGTCCGACGGGAATTTGCATCATGTTTAAATTTATGCACAATATACGCTTGTATTGCTTCTATTTGCAGGTAAGTCGGCGCGCAATGGCTATCCCAGCAGGAGTGATCCTGCTCCAGTTCCCTTAGCCATATCAAACCTAACCATTCCCGTAAACCGTCCACTCACCCAGCCCTATATGTTGCGTCCGTTCTTGAAATGGCTTCATCGGTATACTCCGCCGATGGATCCAGAAATACATACGGCCTGATTCCTGTGAAACCAGGGATATGTAGGAAGCTCAGAAGCTAGGGTACGACCTAATCTCTCGAACTATTTTGCTCAGTCAAAATTGGCCATCATATCTTTACCCGACAACTCTTTCATCCTTCTTGGGTAAAGATGGGCAGTTGTTGATACCCAATTTTTCCTCAGACTATTTTTAAATTTGCATATATACCTTCAAAATCACTTTTTATGATAATTGGTATTTTTTCATAATTTTCCATATTATTATAAATTTATTTTCTAATTTATTCAATACTTTATATCCAATAATTATTTATAAATTACATTACAAGTAATTTAAAGGAATTTCTTAGCTCAATATATTATTTTTAATCCTATTAGGATTTAATTATTTCACAAATTAGCCAATTTGGCATTGTTTGGCTATAATTACAATAATTTTGCAATTATAACCTAATTGTACACTTTATACTATTTTAATTCAATAATCGCTCATTTTCATATTTTAAATATTAGTTAATTACCTTAATTTCACCTATTTAGCTTTAATTTTATTTTATCTAATTATTAGCTATTTTTATTAATTATTTATTTAATTTTAATTGGGAATTTAACATATAGCCCTTTAATTATGTTTAAATTCGGATCCCAGCCCAATTCAAATTAAAACCCCGGCCCAATTTCCTATCTAACCCGCTCGACCCATAACCACTTCTAATCGTGGCAGTTGATCTCTGAGATCAACGGTCCACGTTATCCCTTTCCTTTTTTACTCAAACGACCCCCCAAAACCCTACCCCATTCTCTCATTTGCATCGCCTTTGAATCCTCTCCTCCTCTCTTCTCTCTCAGACACCCTCAAACCCTAGAGCGCCATCGCTCAAAAAATCCCACAAACCCCTTCAATTCTTGACCAGATATGGGGTCATCTGGTGATTTACGGCCTTATCTGGCCTCATACCTATATTGGTTGTTAGATTTTCCTGTTATTAGAAGAAATCTCGAGGAGATTCGACCTAGACTCTTCGTTTTCATAAACCTGCTTTGTGTTCATCTCTATGGTCGTGAGTAGTGTTATCTTTGTGCTTATGGTTCGAAACTCCGATTCTGGACTAGATTTTCATCCCCTCGTTCCATTTTTTAAGAACCCTAATCTCCTTCTACTTGGATTTGTTCAGATCCTTGTAGATCTGAAATGACTTTGAATTTATATGGTAGTTCTCTTTAAAAATCTTCTGTTTTCCTTACTATTAATCGATTTCAATATTTTCTAAAACAAGGGTTTCACTTTCTTTTTGTTTCTGGAAAACTTTTCTAAATTTTCGTGTGCTTGAATCCGTTTATCTTTACTAGTCCCTACTGATTCTTTCATGCCTATGTTCTAGTCCTTTGTTTGTTTAATTTTTCACTTCGATGTTTTCCCGTTACTCTTTGTTCGCCAATTAGCAGAGATTAATTGATGATTATGTGACTGTTTAGGGTTCAAAATTATTGTGTTTTGTTGTGATGGTTACTCCTTGTAATTTTTACCTACTTTCCTTATTTTGTGACTCCTAATTTATACTACTCGCTTTAATTAGTCTAATTGGCCTAATTTCTAGGCGTTGATTTAGTCTAATTGACTTATAAAAGGGCCTATGTTTTGTTCCTTACCTTATTTAGACCATAATTTGGTTGATATTTGATTTCTCCCTAATTTGAAGGGTCTCCCCTGGAATCCTACCTATTAATTGATCTTGTTAAGCCCTAATTGGCTGATTGATTGGTCTCTTTGCCTTATTTGTGAATTCTTGATTTCCTTTACCTCATATGCTTTACTCTACTCGATGCTATATAAACTCCACTCTGATTTTCTTTTTAAAACACAAACAATTAGTTCAAAACACACACACACACATAAAAATTCTCTCTTCTCTCTCTGCTACTTGTGTTAACTTCTTGTCTAGCCGGCTAAAAGCCAAGGCTAGACTATGGAACTCTACTTACTTTACTTCTTGCACTTTGCTTCCTTAACTGGTATGTTCCTAGTTCAATTCTGAAACACAACTCTATGTGCTCCATGTCTATTTATCGATGTCTCCTCCTGCATTAATTTAATGGCTTATGTATTTAATTGCCCTTCTTGTTTACTGCTTTATTCAGCATGCTTAAGTTTTGTCCTCTCTTGTTCAAGTGTGTAATCATCATGTCTGTGTATCACTTGTCTTGTTTGATACTTGGCCAGCATGTCTACTTGAGTTCTTGTTTATTTCCCTCAACTAGTATGCCATGTTAATATCATAGACTTCTAATGTACTTGATTAACACTAAGAGGCATGACTAATTATGTGCAATAGACCCCTTTCCTCAGCATGACTACTCCCATACCCTGTGTTTATGTCTTATTACTATTCTAATTTCGAGCATGATTCCCTTGTTAACATTTTAAGTAGTAGTTTTGTGTTCTGAAGGCCAATCAGTTGCTACTTGTTTTTTGTACTTGCTGGTCTATATGCTTCTCTTCTCATCCATGTTTACATGTTTCTGATTTGAGCTCTCTATGTCCCCAACCACCCTAATCCTTGTCTGTAAAGTTGTTTGTCTTTTTGTGATTGTGTATTTTCTCAGAATTGCTTCCAAAACTGCTTTCACTCTTAGCGTTTTTTTTATAAAAAAAACTGTGTCTATTCCTGAAAACCTTTTTCACTCCTGAAAGTTCTACTTCAACATTGTTTTACTAAGTTCTTTTCAACACTATGTCAAGCATTCTCACTCTACTCATAGACCACAAAGTTCTGCCCCTTTTGTGTGAGCCTTGCCTTGGGACTCTTTAGCTCTCTCTGAACTTGGACACATAAAAGCTGGCCTTTCCACACTGCACTTACTCTGTCTTGGCTATGAAATCTGGGTGTGAGCACTGCCCGATATCCCTTAAGGTCTTTAGGGAACTCTGACATACCCAGATATGAGGAAAAGCTATGAAACAACCTTGACACTTGAGTTGATTTATTACATAACTCAGAGAGGAAATCCTAATTAGCTGTTGGAAATCTGGGCCTGTTTTCAGGCTCTCTATAGTGTAACTTTTATTTTTTTTATGTAATTCATTTCAGTATTGGTCTGTAATAATCTGTTGTAAACAAGTATTGGGGCTGGCTAGTGAAAAGGGGAGGGTAGTTATATTCTATCAATATCAATGGGTAGAAACCATGTCTTAGGTTTACATTTCCTATATGTGCATTAGAATCCATGCGTAAGAGCAACCCATTCAAAGCATATCATGCATTAGGTACCATGTTCTTAGGTTTACTGTTTCAGCATCTCATTTGGCATCACTTTACCACTTAGAAATCATGCTTTAGACTATATAACAGCATCAACATGAAACTGTTGTTCCCGCACACCTTGAAATCATGTTGTAACTCTTTGAGCATTTAGAAACCATGCTCTAGGAACTCTGCATATTCTGCAATCATTCTGCATTTTCATATGTGCATGTTAGATACCTTGTTTTAGGATCTTGTTCACACTCGCTCAGTCACACATTGTTAAACTAATGATGCATGAAAAAGGACATAAACTAATAATGCATGAAAAAGGACATAAAATAGTCTCATGTTTGATTATCTTGTTTAAGTGAGACTGGTGACAAACCCTGCATGTATTTGGAACATTTAGAACAACATGCTTTAGGCAAAATAACTGTTTTATAATTCTAGTAACTGCTGCATATTATTTTATGCCTAGGCAAGCCTTAGGTAATATAGCTTAAATAAAAACCAGAACCATCTTTGTTTAACTGACAGCATGTTAAAATCAGTAGGCAAGCCTGATTAGGACTTCCTATTTGAGTGATGTTATAAATATGACTCTGCTGTTATCACTCAGATACCATGCTTAGGATCTGAATTCATACCTTAATTATGTATGAGTCATGCTGTTTATGTGTACTGTGTGTGGAGGTATATCTGAGCCTTCATTTGCCTTCTATGCTCTCCTTAATTGAGTCCTACTTGTTTATTATATGTCTTCTTAGTATTTTGCCTTTAAACTTGAGGGTCTGCCTAGAACCCCCTTCTTATAGGATAGTAGTCCTAAATTCCTCCGAGACTGATAGGAAGGGATGAGTAACAACATGCAATAGGGGTCGATACCAACTGTCCCTTTAATTACCTTTACGGGGCGGAAAAGAGTAGATATGGATATGATGACCGGTGCATTAATACCACGTGTGTGAGCACATGTTTTTTGTTTTACGCGACAATCACTCCAAAAGAAATAAAAATAATAACAAATGGTCTTGTTGTACAATTTTTTGATTTTACGTGGCATTTTATTAGTTTATCTGTGCTTTTGTCTGTGTTTATTTTATTCAAACAAAAAAAAAATATATGCCATGTGAACCGTAATCCGTTTATTAAAAAATAAAAAAAATATAATAATAAAAAATGTGCATCTTTCATTCTATTTTGTCATTAAATGATGTTAGTGTAATTAAATGTTAATTGTGTGTAAATTGTTGTTTAATGTTTTATATAGTATTATTTGGCAAATTAATTTAAAAAAATTAAAAAGAAAAAAAAAGAGAAGAAAGAGTTTTCGGACTTGGGCCAGTCCGATTTTAAAACAAACAGGCCCAAACAACCCAATCCAGAACCCCATGTTTACCCGGTCCAGTTGAGCTGGCCACACGACCGTCTAAACGACGTCGTTGAGCCGCTTTCAATCTGGACCGTTGATCTCAGGGTGATCAATGGTCCAGATCACTCACCCGTAAAACCAACCCCAACCCCAATGCTAAATCAAACGACACCGTTTGATTAACCTTTGAATCCAGGCCGTTAATCTCGTCCGATCTAACGGCCAATATCAAGCCTTTCGATCCATATATAAGCCTACCTCCTATACCCCGCCCCCTATCCAAATACCCCCTCCTTCGTCCTCATCCCCTTCACAGACCTAAACCCCGGAACCCTAGAGCCGCCCCCTTTCCCCTCACCAAAAACCCGGCGGCATGAACACCGATGACCCCCACCTTAACACCATAGGACCGCCTTACCCCCCTGAACATAGATCTGTTGTCCTTTGGTCTTGAATCCCCTCCCACCTTCTCGAATCTTCATTTGAAGATTCGAGTCGGACCTAGACTTACACCGATCTACTCCAGCTTCACACCAGACAGTCCCCAGACCTCCCTCGTGACCAAACCATGCTTGGTTTGGTCCGAATCTAACCGTGGAAACCCAAATCCCAAATCTGCCATCTAGGAACCCTAGAAACCCCGGGGCCTGGTCTGTGTCCGTTTGAGCCAAGTGATTAGGGTATAATGGACCTTAATCGAAGTGTTCTCAATTGAGAACACTTCGATTAAAGTCCGTTCAACCCTAAGAAAGATCAATTCAAGTCCGAGCTAGGGTTTGCTGATTTTTCAAGATTTCAGGTATTTTTGTTTTCTTTTCTATCAGTTCATAAGTTTTGTTGTAATTAAATGTTTGCTTATTGCCCCAAAATGTTAGTTGATTTTTATTTCTGAATTAATTAGTCGACTGTGTCCTGTCCACCTTGCCCGGACCTTTGCATTTGGTCAAGTCCTTCTTTATTCACTGATAATGTGTGTGTGTGTGTAAACTGTATAGTCAGTTGAATTTGAAATTGGTCGATTATTTAGTTCCCAAGGTCATTTTGTTTTGACAGTGCAATTTGAATCGCATGTTTGATACTGTTAGATCTCTGATCATGGTCTTTGATTGTATATGTTGTAATTAGTATAGTCGATTCGATACGTGTCGTCGAATAGTTTCAGCTGTTTGAATGATAACAATTTGATCTGTTCTTGCCGAAATTTGTTTGAATAAAAATTGAGAATCGAGTATAGCTACTTATAGTTGTTAATTTGAATCAGAAATCTAAGGTTTTGGTCTGTAACTGCAGTCTGAATTGGTGGCATGTGCACTTGTGCACAACATGTGCATAAAGGCCCTTGTTTAGATTAAAATAGTTTGACAGCATATGCTGTCAGATTATATTCTTGCTGCCCATGTTTGCTTTTAGTTTAATAAAATGATAAGGGGACTGTCAGGGAATGTTATGGGAAGAGTTTTATTTTATTTTTGTTGAGTTGGAAAGACAACAGATCACATGGGGGGGGGGGGGTTCTGATGTGTTTTAACAGGCTGTGAATAGCCTGATGTTAGGCTATAAAGGGAGAAGAACTTCCATTAGTTAAGAGGACTGATTTTTGAGCGACTCAGACAGACTTTTAGACTATGATTGGAGACTGGATTCTTAAAAATCATAGATACAGAGAAAGATAGACTGAGAAAAGAGAGAAAAAGGCATACAGATAGAGGAGGATTCAGACTGATTTTGAGAGAGCACATATACAGATTCATACACAAGAGAGAAAAACATACAAAAAAATCAGAAACTGTTTCTTCCTACTGTTGTTTGGGCTTCATTTGTTTTCAGCCTTTTTTCAATCAATTCTGATTCTTTGAAGTTCCAATTGAGTTTATTGGTTGAGTGTGTTCATTGGTTTATTACTGGTTTTGGTCTGCCTGGAGTTCTGATTCTACTCCATTGTGTGCTGCTGTCATTTGGCTACCTTTTCTATCGGCTATAGTTGCATTCTTGCACTCAAGCCTGTTCTGCTGTGTTGCTTTGTTTGCTGCTGTTACTTTGTCTCTTGCTGCAGCTGATTTTCCCTATCTCTTTCTTCCTCTCCTTTGCATTTTCAACATTCCAGGTACACATTTCGAGTCTCATATTGTTGTAACTGAAACAGTTTGAAAGCATGAAATGAAAGATGTTGAAGAAGTTTAAGTATTTGTTGTAATACTCATGATATATTGATGGGCTCGTATAATTGATAGTTTGTAATTTCATAACAGGAAAGGATAGTTAATTGATACTTAACTGAGTTTTAGTCTCTTGTGTTTTAGTTTATAGTTGTTTGTTGGTACGAGGTATGTAATTGTACAGTACGCAGAATGCACAGATAGTTGACATAGTGACTGACCAGATTCTTTTTTTTTCCAGCTATATGATATGCATAGGATAGAATACTTCAACTTTATACAACGCCGTTCTGTTTTATTTTAGTTCTGTTATCGAGTCCCGTTAGGCAGTATGTAGGATCACGTTCGAATCCCATTAGTAACAATGTCTAGTAGTTAATTCCCTTAATCTAGCCTAAATAAGTTTAGTTAAATTCAACTCAAGAAATGTTTGGAGTAAGTGTAGCGTTTCATCAATCTCGTATATAATTCTTCTATCAAATTAAAAGCATGTTCCATGAGGTATAACGCTTCTTCACTTTGTAAATAATTAATCAGATAATTAATAAAAATCCGGATTTAGCCAAAGCATATAATTGAATTAGCATGTATCTTTTTCTTCTATTTTTAGAGACAAACACATTAGAAATGTAGTCGCTTTAGGATATCCTTTCTAGAGTAATGAGACGAGCCTCGCTAAATTAAAAATGCACAAGGTCTGGGGCCCTCTAAATGTATATATTAAAATACTTAGAATTCGGGACAGGCCGTTTAGCGAATTTTACGGCCTTCCCAAAATAACAATACGCTAGTTGCTTTAGGCGCACCTTTAATAATTTAACCTTCTTAAACACGGGTGCACATTGATGTGACCCAAACCCAAATCTCAACGGAGTCAAAATGTGTCGACGACCACGGGTGCATTGATTGTGACGTGGTTCGAGATGCATTTTCATGACGTTGCAATTCTATAAAATAAATGATAATAATAAAAGCAGTTTAAACTTAATAAAAGCACGTAAGTCGTAACATGTATTTAAATCAGATATTTAGCCATTATAACAATTTAAGAGACCGCGCTAGAACCACGGGATTCGAGGGTGCCTAACACCTTCCCTCGGGTCAACAAAATTCCTTACTTAGAATTTCTGGTTCGCAGACTTCATTTGGAAAAGTCGAAAATTTCCTCGATTTGGGATTCAAGATAAAACGGTGACTTAGGACACCAAAAGCCAAACCTTTCCCAAGTGGCGACTCTGAAATAAATAAACCAATCCCGTTTCGATTGTCCTTTAATTGGAAAAAACTCCCTTGTACCCTCGCGGGTATGTAAAAAGGAGGTGTGACAGCTCTGGCGACTCTGCTGGGGATAACACCCAGAACCACTGGTTCAGGGTTAAGAATTCGAGCTTAGAATAATTGTTATTATTTGGCTTTATTTATTATCTGATTTTATTATATGTTTTAGCCTAAATGTGCTAAATGCTGCTTTTACCGCTTTGATATTACTTGGATTGTATATATAAACTGTGCCGAAACTATTTGGCCGGGAACCACATTAGTAGATCCTGAGGGGTGCCTAACACCTTTCCCTAAGAATAATTTCAAGCCCTTACCCTGTCTCTAGTTACCAAACGTAGTTATAAATGAACCCTATGGGTGTCCTAACACACCGTAAATCTTTAGGTGGTGACTCTTCAAAAATGCAAACCCCCCTTTCCCAAAAGGAAAGAGTTGTCCCAACCAAAATTTGATCAACCCGATTTCGCGAGAAAAAGGGGGCGTGACAATTGGTGGCCCGAGCCAGGAAACTGGCTGAAGTTGCCAAACCCTCCAAACTGGAGACCCTGCCTCATGGTGAGGAGGCTGCGAAGAAAGATACGGGCAAAGCCCCAGAATCTCCCAAGGTCGAGATTGTTCCTCGGCCGTCAACAAGCACACCGGAGGGGGTAGGTTCCAATAATACCTAGTACTGAGCAGAACGCCCCAGGCGATTTGCTCGGGGCCATGACATTAGGTCACTCTCCCTCTCTGCCGGCTTATTCTAAGGATGCCATAAGAGAGGCTCGGGATTTGCAGTTTCCTGACTTAGGCAGAGTCCCTAGTGAAGAGGATCCCTTTTGAGATTGCTTTATTGGGGTCGATGATACCGCTGATCTCAATGATGCATCTACCCTCTTCGAAGAGGCACAACACCTTTTATCTTGGGTAAGCCTTGATTCTTATGGTTGTAATTTTCCATTCCTTCTTCTTCCTTTAGTCTAACTTGTACTCTCTTTTCCATGTAGGCTTTCACTAGGTTCATGGCCGATCTGAGCCAAGGCGAGACCGAGCTCTAGAAGACATTGGACGAAAGGAACGCTTTGAAGCTCCTTTGCAGTCAAAAGGGGGAGAAGCTCAGGGACCTTCAAGCAGACTTGGCAAGGTTCGTAAGGATGAGGCCTAGCTAGACAAGCAGGTAACTGTTATTTTGAAAGAGTATTGTTTACTCGACCCAACTTCGGAGGCTAATACTTCAGTGTCTCATCTACAACAAAAATTAGAGAGGATCGAGCTGCTTCGAGGGGAGGTTGATAAGATCAAGGCCGACTGCAATCGGTGGAAGGAGAATATGGACCGCCTTGATGCGGAGAAGGAGGCCGCTTTGGCTACACTGGCATCATTTGAGTCCTAGCTCCGGGGCACTAAGGAGAAAAGTTGGGCCCAAGCCAAAAAGATCGACAAGCTCGAGGTCAACTTGCCGAGGCTAGGGCAGAGGTCGAGAAGACGAAGGTCACGACTGACAAAACCGTTGATGTGTACCTGAGGGATGCTAAGGCTGCTCAAACACAGCTTAGGGAGGCCTCTAATCGAGAGCGACAGAGTAATGACCTGGCCAAGTGCCAATCCTGGAGGGATACCCTCGAAGAAATCCATGTTTGAGGTTACGACCTTTTCGAAGAGATAGCTCAAGCAAAGGCACAACACGCTGATGCAAGATTTCTCATCTCCTCAGACGATGATGATGATAAAGGTAGGCGAGATAGGTTCGACAATGATGAGGGGACCAAAGAGGAAGCTTCTCCCGAGGGGGAAACCAGCCCCAGACATAGTTAGGGTTTTTCTTTTTCTTTTTGTATTTTTCTTTTTCTTTTTGCAAGACCTCTTGTCGGTCTCAAGTACATATCTCTTTTCCAATATATAAAAGAAAACTTTTCTTGAATGCCTTCTTAATTTTATGAACATGTTTCTTGCCTTGCAAAATTTTAGCATAGTTTAATGCTTTGAACAACGTGTTCGAGACTTTGTCTCGGATGGCTTCCTTGAAGTTTCCATAGTCAAGTTCTAATAAGGTTCGAACTTTGGGGCATAAACCCTTAAGGGCATGTGCCAGATAGTGGTGAGTCCCCGAGCCATAATTAAGTTATTGTTTATTTGGGCTCAGGATAATCGAACCCTTGGATTCGGATTGGGTGAGGGTAAGATCTCGAACCCTAAGTGTATCGTCCCTTAAGCTCTTTTAGATCGGGCCATTACGGCCTCTAAAAGATGGCTATTATTCCCTTTTTTGGCTTAAAATACTTAGTGAAATTTCTTTATGCCTCAGCATGTATTTTTTACCCATTGGGTGTTTTGAGTGTTCGATGTTGATTGAAACCCTTTTTCTTTTTGTGCCATAGCACGTTTGTGTTAAGATAATTTTGATACCTCTTAAGGTTTTTCGATGGCTGATTTTATCGAAGCCCTTTTATAATTTGCAAAGGGTAGCTATTTTAACCGGTTTTCAAAGTATTAGAAGGTATGTTGTTTATTGCAGAATTCGGACGTCTCCGAACTGCGTTATTTCGGCCGTAGCCTTCATTTCGGCCATAGCATTTGGGTATGCCTCTTGGACTTATTTCCGGATAACATTTTGAACTTGTTCGAAATGTCAGTCCCCGAGTATGATGCCCTTGGCCTTTACATCGAGGCGTGCCTGTTTGAGGTCTTGTGACTTCGAATTTAGATAATTCGAGCGTGCAGTCCCTGAGTGTTCGAGGTGTATTTGTGCTTGAACCTTTAACCATTCATCACAAAATCATAAGTATGGAGTATAGTAGCAAATTTTCTTTAAGACACAAAGTGTTTGATATAAAACGAATGCTTCTTTGAATAATCGATACATGCATACATGTTTTGCCATCGGGGATCGACTAATCTATATGGGCACAGTTCACTCGATCGTTTGGCCCATTACAAGGTTTCCCTATTAAGACCCTTTGGCATGCTATTTTTCTCGAAAATATAACCTTCGAGGATGATGCCTCCAGTATTCGAGGTTGATTGAAAAGAAGCCTTGGATACTGTTGAATTTTTCTCAGGTAGCACATAATTGTTGCCTTGTTAAAAGCCTCACTGGAAAAACCCATTTGGGATAAAAATCGGTCCAAGGGAAAAAGAGTACAACGCATGCTATAAAACCTAAGTTCTTCGTGTTAAAAAGTTTCCTCGATGCCTCGATCGAACACCTGCAATAAGTTAGTATCAAATATAAATGGAAAAGGGAAAGAGTCATACCTTAGTAGTAATATCGTTTGAGTTGTGACACGTTCCAATTATTTGGCAATTGTTTGCCTTCCATCGTGCCAAGTTTGTAAGATACCTTCCCGATAATACCGATGACTCGATACGGACCTTCCCAATTCGGGCCTAGTTTCCCTTTGTTTGTTTCTCGAGTATTGAGGGTGACTTTCCTTAAAATTAAGTCCCAGATTCCGAAGTGGCAAAGGTTGGCTCTTCTATTGTAATATCTCTCAATTATTTGCTTATGTACAGCCATCTGGACAAGCGCAACTTCTCATTTTTCATCCAATAGCTCGAGGCTGGTATTCATAGCTTCGTGATTTTATTCCTCCATTGCATGTTGAAATCTTGTGCTAGGTTCCCTGACCTCGATTGAGATTAAGGCCTCAAAGCCATATACTAAGGAGAATGGGGTTGACCCCGTGCTAGACTTTGATGTCGTTCGATATGCCCAAAGGACTTCGGGTAGAACTTCTCTCCATTTCCCCTTAGCGTCGCTCAACCTTTTCTTTAAGTTTTGGATAATAGTCTTGTTCATCAATTTGGCCCGTCCATTTGCGCTCGGGTTATACGACGTCGATAATATTCTCTTTATTTTGTGTTATTCGAGGAACTTTGTTACCTTGCTGTCGATGAACTATTTTCCATTATCGCATACAATTTCAGTAGGTATCCTGAATCAACACACGATGTGATCCCAGATGAACTCTATAACTTCTTTTTCTCTAAACTTCTCTAAGGCCTGTGCTTCCACCCATTTAGAAAAGTAGTTAGTCATAAACAAAATTAATTTAGCTTTACCTAGTGTTGTTGGCAGAGGGCTGACGATATCCATCCCCCATTTCATGAATGGCCATGAGGATAGGACTTAATGAAGTTGTTCTCCGAGCTGATTGATCATCGGTGCAAACTTTTGACATTTATCACATTTTTGAACAAACTCCTTAGTGTCTTTTTCCATGCTATCCCAGTAGTACCCTGCTCTAATGATTTTGTAAATCAAAGAATCAGTGCCAGAATGGTTCCCATAAGTGCCTTCGTGGACCTCTCGCAAAACATAATCGGTGTCCCCCGACCCTAAACATATCGCCAAAGGTCCATCCAAAGTCCTCCTGTATAGCGTTCTATCTTCATCTAATGTGAATCTGGCAGCTTTAGCTCGTAGGGCCCTCGGCTCTTTAGGGTCCGATGGGATCTTTCCGTTCTTTAGACATTCAATATATTTATTCCTCCAATCCTAGGTCAAGCTTGTAGAGTTTATCTCGGCATGATCCTCCTCGACCACATATCTCGATAATTGGACAATAGTCCCCGCGATAATATCGTCTTCTTCGACTGATATCCCAAATTTGCAAATGCATCGACCTTACTATTTTGTTCTCGAGGTACGTAATCTATAGTCCACTCCTTGAAGCGGTGCAATGTCTCATGTAGCTTGTCCAAATACCTTTACATTCTATCCTCTCGATCTTCGAAGCTCTTTTTCACTTGGTTCATCACCAATAAAGAGTCGCACTTGGTTTCAATTACTTCTTCCCCAAGCTTTTAGCAAGCTCGAGACCTGCAATCATGGCCTCTACTTGGCCTCATTGTTAGTCAAGATAGAAGTTTTGATAGACTACCTAATAATGCTACATGTGGGTGGCTTCAAAACGATGCCTAGCCCGGACCCCTTCACATTTGAAGCACCGTCTGTGAAAAGGGTCTATACCACCGATGTCGTGCCCGATTTTAACAAGAGTTCCTTTTCGACCTCGGGTATGAGGGTTGGCGTAAAATCGGCCATGAAGTCTACTAGCATCTGAGACTTGATGGTCATTCGGGGTTGATACTCAATATCGTACCCACTGAGTTCAACGGCCCATTTGGCCAATCATCCCGAAAGTTCGGGTTTGTGCAAAATATTACGAAGAGGATAAGTTGTCAACACACATATGGGGTGACATTGAAAGTATGGTTTTAACTTTCTAGAGGCACTTATTGAAAGTGTGGATACCTAGTTTCAGCCTCCCCTAAGGTCCCACTTACATAGTAAATGGGAAATTGTGTACCTTGGTCTTCTAGAACTAGGACACCACTTACCACAATTTCTGATACCGCCAAGTACAAGTAAAGCTTCTCATTTGTCTTCGGGGTGTGGAGCAATGGTGTGCTCGATAGGTATCGCTTTAATTCCTCTAATGTTTGTTGACATTGTGGGGTCCAGGTAAAATCGTTCTTTTTCTTAAGTAAAGAGAAAATCTATGGCTTCGATCTAATGACCTCGATATGAATCGACCTAATGCAGCTATCCGCCCAGTTAGCCTCTGCACAGCTTTTACGCTGTCCACGATGGTGATGTCTTTGATAGCTTTGATTTTATCGGGATTGATCTCTATTCCTCGATTTGGAAGCATGAAGCCTAGGAACTTGCCTGAGCCGACCCCGAAAGCATATTTCTTGGTGTTGAGTTTTATGTTGTATTTCCTCAAAATCTCGAACGTTGCCTGCAAATGAGCCAAATGGTCCTCTGCGCGTAGGGACTTAACTAACATGTCATCAATATAAACTTCCATTGACTTACCTATTTGTTCTTCGAACATCTTATTTACTAGGCGTTGGTAAGTAGCCCTTGTATTTTTAGCCCGAAAGGCATTATATTGTAACAATATGTCCCAGGTCTTTTCCTGGTCTTCCAGGTTCATCTGAATTTGATTGTACCCGGAATAGGCGTCGAGAAAAGTAAGGATCTCGTGGCCATCCGTGGCATCGATCATGCGATTGATGTTAGGTAGTGGAAAAGAGTCTTTAGGGCATGCCTTGTTTAGATCCTTGTAATCTACACACATTCTAAGTTTGTTCCCTTTTTTAGGGACTACAACTACATTGGCTAACCATTTGGGGTATTTTACCTCCCGAATAGACCCTATTTTGAGAAGTTTAGCTACCTCATCCTTTATGAATGCATGCTTTACCTCAGACCGGGCCTTCTCTTTTGTTTCACCGGTTTGAACCTGGGGTCGAGGCTTAGGCGATGTGTTGTTATCTCTGATGGAATCCCTATCATGTCTAAATGGGACTAAGCAAAACAATCTATGTTATTAATAAGAAATTAAATAAGCTTTTTCCTTAGTTCGAGAGTTAACCCCATTCCCAAGTATACCTTTTGCACGGGCAGATGCTCGATCAATATAACCTGTTCCAGCTCCTCGACATTTGATTTAGTAGTGTCAGAGTCTTCGGGGACAATAAAGATTCGAGGGGTTAGAAAATATTCCTCTTCTACTTCTTCCTCTTGCTTTCCCGATTCGGTCGAGGCTGGTGGCTGTGATTGCTATTTGGCTTCCTATTTTCCTTTGATGCTCGACCTCTTAGGAGTTGATAAAGTCGATACTAGTATTACCTCGTCAACTGCTAACATTTCCTTTGCTGCATGCTATTCCCCGAACACTATTTTCACACCGTCAGATGTCGAAAATTTCATCATTTAGTGGAGAATTGAAGGAACCACCCTCATATTGTGAATCCAGCATCTTTCAAGCATGGTATTGTATCTCATTTCGCCCTCGATCACGTGGAATTTGGTATCTTGAATGGTTCCAGCCACGTTCTCTGGTAGAATAATCTCCCATTTAGTTGTTTCACTGGCCATGTTGAAACCGTTTAAGACCCGAGATGCAGGCACAATTTGGTCTTGTAGGTCGAGCTTCTCCACGACCCTCAATCAAATGATGTGTGCCGAGATACCTGGATCTACTAAAACACGCTTAGCTTGAACTTTATTTAACAAGATAGAAATTACCTGAGCGTCATAGTATGGTTGAGAAATGCCTTCTGCTTCTTCGTCGTTGAATGATAAGGAACCCTCGGGAATATAATCCCGGGTCCATTTCCCCTGGTAATCGATACCTTAGTGCGTTTGAACATGGGCCCTTGTGGAATATCAACCCTCCCACGATCATATGAATGACATGCTATGTTCTTCCTGTTCATTTTTCATGTTGGTGTCTCTATCTTTGAAATGATTCTTGGCTCGATCGCTAAGGAACTCTCGAAGATGGCCCTCGTTGAATAGACAGACCACCTTGTCGCGCCCCCTTTTTCTCGCAAAATTGGGTTTATGACATTTGGGAGGACAACTCGTTCCCTTTTG
Organism: Nicotiana tabacum; assembly: GCF_000715075.1. Lineage (NCBI taxonomy): Eukaryota > Viridiplantae > Streptophyta > Magnoliopsida > Solanales > Solanaceae > Nicotiana > Nicotiana tabacum. The sequence continues at coordinate 47,057,304 of NC_134099.1, read as the reverse complement.
GGAATTGGATTTTTTGATTTGAAGAGTCGCCACCTAATGATTAAGTGCATTAGGACACTAGGAAGAATTTGTTTAGAAAAACCAGAGTTTGGGTAAGGGCTAGAAATTATCTCGAGGAGAAGGTGTTAGGCACCCCTCAAGATCCACTAGTGTGGTTCCCGTCCATGCTACAATTTTGACTTAAGTACAAACAATAAATAAGCAAATAAGGGTTTCAAATATGAGGGGTTGTCCCATTGTCATTGCAAATAAGTTGAAGTTTGAAGAAACAAGGAAACTGGAATTTGAGAAAAAGGAGTTTTGAAATTTTGAAAGTAATAAAATAAACAAGTAAATGGAAGGGGATCCTAGGTTTATAAATAATATGGATCACATCAATGCAATACCCGGTAATCACTCCTCAGAAGAGGGGTTCCACGTGGTATTAGCGCACCGGTCATCATATCCATATCTACCCTTTCCCACCCCATTGAGGTATTTAAACGCAGAATGGTTTCGTTACTTATTGCATGCTAGTACCCGCCCCAATCCTATCAGTCCCGGAGGCATTTGGGATTACTAGTCCTAAAGGGAAGGGAGATTTGGGCTTTATATGGTTTAAAAGGATAAAATTCTTAAGCGGCAAACAAAAACACATAAGGCAGATATGGGAAACACATAACAATTTAAAAGGCTCAGACATGCCTCCTCACTTAAAGACAAATTGTTTAGCATGTCTTGCAGATACTGGTTATGGTCTGAATTAAACTTAAACGTTAAGGAGGCAGATTGGTCTATTACACATTTTAGATAAGAAACCAGAATCAGACCTGCCTGCTGGTTGGAATTAACAGAGTCTAATTCAATTAGCTAATTTACCTTATAGCTTGCCTAGGTGAAACCTATAGGCATGACATCTAATAATGCAGAAGTGTACTGATTTCAGAAGCAGATTTATTAACAGCAGGAACATAAGTTTTGCAAGCGTTTAAGCAATGCTATTACTAATTTTAAACTTATAAGTAAGTTGAGGGATTCAGATTAGTTGCTTATTCCTATAGGCATACTTTCTAAGTGTGACTGATTTTAACCTTTACGAAAATGCAGAAATCCTATAGGCATGACATCTAAAACGCTAATTTTTATTATTTAAGCCTATATATTGTTTGCCTAGTGATGGATACGTATGCAATATTCAGAAACCCTATAGACATGCTTTCTATATGCTAGGCAAAATGCAGAATCCTATAGTCATGTTCTCTATATGAGATGCAGAAATGCAAAAGCTATTGATGTGATATATATGTAGAACTTATATGCAGGATTTCTAAGATGCAAAAGTGCAAAAGTTTATAGACAGGATTTCTATATGAGAATATGTAGGAAACCTCTGAAGCAAAGGTTCGGTCAAATCTTTTTCAAAAAAATGCTTCACACGGAGTACTCGGATGGGCAAAAATCGCTCACTTTATCTTTGCACGAAAACCCTTCGTGTCTTCGGGCAAAGAGGGGCAGCTGTAAGCACGTGATTTTTGCCCTATATGAGAATTACTCCCAAAAAATTCAAAATAAAATGATTTTCCTTGGTGTGCAATTTTGAGAATTTTTGTGACATTTTTGGATAATTATTTGTATTTGTCTGTGCATGTTTATTTGTTAAATTAATAAAAAAATACAAAAATATGTCGCGTTTTGCATGTAGGATTTAATTCTACAATTGTTAGTAATTAAGTTTGTTTTACAAAAAATGAAAATTACAAAAATAGGCATCTTTTGCATTTTTAGCATTTAATGTCCAAATATACAATTTTATGCTTAATTATTACTTAATTGTGCGTTAATTATTATTGGGAGTTAATTTGCACTTTTATAACTTAATTTAGTTCTTAATAATAATTTAAGTATTTTTATAATTTAGTTTTAGAAAAATAAAAGAAGAAAAGAGAGCAAAAAATAAAGAAAAATCGGATTGGGCCTCTATTCAATTTCAAAACACAAGCCCAAAAATTGCCCAACCTTCCCCATGACCCGGTCCATTTCAAACCGGGTCGACCCGGTCCATAACCCCAATACCCAACCCCTCTTCATTTTTCATTTTTTCCCAAAACAAAACAAAAAAAAAGACTCAAAAAAAACCTAAACTAAACTATCCGCCCCCACCCTTTCTTCTTCTTCTCCAAAATCTCAAAACCACCCAACTCCCATGTCTGCCCGTCACCCTTCCCCTCCAATGGCTGCCATAGCCAGCCATGGATGCCCCCTCACACCCCAGCCTCCATGTCCAGCCATAAAAATGAACCTTACTGCTGTGTCATCTTCACGTCGTTCGTCACCACCATGACTGCCTTTCTCGTCGTTGTCTCCTCCATGGCGATCTCAAGCTCGTCCATTGATGCTTCACCATCTCCAGTAGCTCCCCCGCCTCCAACGAGCCAGCCTGCTCCGTCGACACAGCCGGATGTACCAACGAACTCCATCTTCTCCAACGAAAACCAGCAGCTCCAACGAACTCCATCTTCTCCACACCCTTAGTTTCTTATCTTCTTAACCTAGGAGACGCACCAACAGACCCTCTGTTCTTCAAACTTCAAGCTCACCAGAAAAAGGGACGACAAATGTTAAACACGAACCAAAGAGAAGTCAGCCATCGTCGCACCCCACAAGAACTTACTGAAAACCAGTAGCGACAGCCACCTAGCCCGCCGGAAATCCATCCCTTCAACAATCATCGACCTTCTTCTTCCCGAGCAGTGACCAGCTGCTTTTGCTTTCTCCTTCCTCAACCTTACGTCCAAACACACCTTGCTTCTGCTGCGTTGTTGCTGCCACGACGAGCAGCTTATTTTGTTTCAACTATGCTGCTGCCACCATTTCGTTTATTCGAGTTTTAGTCGAGGTCGTCGATCGTTGTTTTTAGTTCGTCAAGTATAAAAAGGAAGGAGAGTTAGTCGTTGAGTTCAAGATCCGTTAGGTCGTTGGCAGTCTTGGTGCGATATTTGTTTCCGGGCAGATTCGTTTCCGTTCGAGTTCATCGCTGCTCATTTCCGGTTAGTTGTAAGTTTCGTTTCTGTCCGTTAATTTGTTTGATATTTTTCGGATTTGAAATCAAATATTTTTGATATTAATTTCATGTTCATCACTTTTTTTTATTTTTTCAGTTTGTTTTGTTTCATTTTTCTTGTTTATTTCTAGATAAAAATTGATTAGTTTAATTATAATGTTGTTAAGATTTAAGTTGAAGATTCAATTAAATATTTTTCAGTTTGTTTTATTAATTTAAAAGGATTTAATGTTAATATAAAAGAATGTTAGTTTAAATCGCTTGAGTTCGTTGTTTGTTGTAGATTAAATTCGTGTTCATTTTGTTTAAAGTTTAGTAATTTAATGTGAAGTTATGTTTTGTTTTTTTAATTTTAGTTTGAATCATGTATCTTTGTTATATTTTGTTGGATTTAATTTTAAAAAAAAATCAATTGATTATTTGAAGTTTAGTGATTTGAATATGTTTATTTGTTTTGTTTAAGCTTAATTCAAGTTTAATTCGAATTTGAATAAAACTTGCTTGTTATTGTTGTTGAATCATTTCATTTATGTCCATACTTTGTTTGATTGTTCTTGAATCCGAAATTAGTATATGTTTGATTTTCTTGTTTATTGTTTATCATTTATGATTATTTCTTGAGTTTGTCTCATAATCTTGTTTAAGTTTAATATAGGAATTGTTGGTTGTAATGTTGTTAGATTTGATTTTAAGTTCAAATGATTATTGAATTTAGAAATCTGAATATACTTGTTTGTTGTTGTTGTTGTTGTTGAATATGAAAGTAGGTTTGTTTGTTGTTGAAAATGTTGTTCAATCAAGATAATTTTAGTTGTTTCTTTGTTGTTCATCATTTAGTTTGAATTTGTTGTTGAACATTGTTAGAAGTTGGTCATATTGGCTATATTTTGGTTAAGTTTGATTAAGTGAATTGGTTATAGCTGATGGGGCAGTTTGGTAATTTGCAGCACGTTCAGGGGGTAAATTGGTAATTTTAGTAAGGTCGGAGGGGTAGTTTGGTAATTGAACATTTTGAATAATTCTTTATGTTAAGCATGGGGGACAAAATATAATGGGATGTGGGTGATATAATTGTTTAATATAAATGGGGGACAAGACATAATGTAGTGGAGGGGAATATGGTAATTGTTTATGTTAGGCATGGGGGACAAGATGTAATGGGGTGGGGTTGATATATTTGTTTAATGTAGTAGGGGATGAGTGGGAAGATAATGAGTTTGGTAGGAGAAAGTGGTTGATTTTAATTGATTAAAGGGTTTTTTTATGGGAAATAAATAAGAGGTTTTGAATCATAACGGACGGAGAGAATAAGAGAGAGAAAAAAAGAGCTGAATATTTAAGAGAGAAAGAAAAATTCCGAAAAATATTAAAACTTTCAAATAAAAAAAAAACAAAAAAAAATCTTCTGCTTTCTTTCATTGTTTGAAATCAACATTAATTGTTGTTGTTTCATCAAAGCTTGAAGCTTTTGTTTTGGGATTACTACTCCACCGGTTTGCAAACTCTGCTTCTGGGTTGTTACTGTTGCTGGATTGTTGTTGTTGTGCTGTATTGTTATTATTGCTGCTGATTCTCATCTTCATTTTCTTTTACTTCCAATATCAGGTACACAACTGACACGCTGGTTATTGTAAACCGAAATATGAAGCATGAATACGAAAATGGAGAGTTGAAATTCTAAAATTACTTTAATTATATTCTGAATTTTATTTGTATGTATAAATTATTTAGCTTGCAAAAATCAAAATCATGTAGCTATTTAATACATGTAGTGGAACATCCGACGATAGCTTAACGGATGAACTATCTATATATATTGCCTAAAAATAAATAAATGGTGTAGTAACTCCGTCGAGTCAAAACTCAAACGAATAGGCCATCTAGTAGGAACTTGGTAGGAATATGGTTTAGTTAAATAATATTGGTTAATTTCAGCATGTAAATGGTCTAGGATTAAAATTAGATTGCTAAGTTTTTTTTAATTTGACAAACTGAGAACATGCCTCGTATAATGTAACTAGGTAGTAACATGTGAATAAGACGGCCCAGGTCTAGTTTTATGTCATACACGTTAGGCCTGGGCCCGCAGTGGCAACGGACTGTCCGGTTTGCATCATTTTCAGATTTATGAATCATATTCGAAATCCATCTATAACAACTCAAACATGTAAATAAATTAAGATATTTTCTCTTTTATTTTGTAGAGACAAAATTAAATAAGAGAAAAATGTAGGCATTTTAGGTCTGTCCTTTAAAAATAAAATGAGATGAGCCTCGCCCAATAAAATTCACCAATTGCGGGGCCCTCAATAAATGTTTAATTAAGTATTTAGAATTCGGGATGGACTGTTTAGTGAATTCCACGGTCTTACCCAGAAATAATAATATGCTAATCGCTTTAGGTACGATTTTAATAATAATACATTCCTAAACACGGGTGCGCATTTATGCGATCCAAATCGAAATCCCAAAACATTGAATAAAAATACGTTCCGGATCGCGGGTGCATTTTATGTGACGCAATCCAAAGACATGTTTTTAAACAATGTTCACATTCTTTTTAAAAATATAATGATAAAAGCGGTAAAGAGTTAAAACTTGCATATGAGCGCATAATTGTATAAAATCAGATAAACAAGCCGAATATGACAGTTGAGCGACCGTGCTAGAACCACGGAACTCGGGAATGCCTAACACCTTCTCCCGGGTTAACAGAATTCCTTATCCGGATTTCTGGTTCGCGGACTGTAATACAGAGTCATTCTTTTCCTCGATTCTATATTAAAATAGGTGACTTGGGACACCCTAAATCTCCCAAGTGGCGACTCTGAAATAAACAAACAAATCCCGTTTCGATTGTCCTTTAATTGAGAAAAACTCCTTGTACCCTCGCGGGGGCGGAAAAACGAGGTGTGACAGCTCTGGCGACTCTGCTGGGGAATTTAGTCCTCTGACCCAGAACCACTAGTTCAGGGTTTAAGAATTCGAGCTTAAAATAACTGTTATAGTTGGCTTTATTTATTATCTGATGTTTACATGTTTATGCTTAATGTGCTAAATGTTGCTTTTTACCGCTTTAATATTATCTGAATTGTGCATATAAAACTGCTACGAAACCCTCCTTCCTTCTGAGTCTTCTGAATTTATGATGCACACGTGCGCGTGGACCACCTTTATGTTAGAAGTCATACCAAATAAGACGAAGTTGGGACAAGTAACTAGGCCGGGTAGACTTTCGTGCTCCCGGTACGTTGCCCCCACTTCGGCTCAAGCTGTCCACTTGGGTAAGCCAGGGCTAGAACAATATGCCTAAGGTTTTTCACTTAGAATAACTCAGCTTCATGCCGGATCCCTAGTAGGAACGTTTGTTTGCATCACGTGCATTTGACTTTGGAGGCTCAACACAGGGGTTGGGTCTGTCTAGGACAGGTGTACCAAAAATGAAAATGACCATCCTGATGCATCTTACTTACTGCTACTTGCGCATTTATTTGATTCGGACTTGTGTGTTGACTGACTTTTGAATATCAGGAATAATATTTTGAAATTAAAAAAAAAATAGCGGTTAGGGAATTGATTGTTTATTTTTGAAAAAAAACCAACGCCCGAATACCGTCAAAACTCTGCCGAAATTTTGAGAAAATGAAAAAATTGTCCTATTAGTTTGTTTTATTAAAAGCAAAAGCAAAATAGAAAAAAAAGTCGTTGTTCTGTCTTATTTTTCAAAAAAAAAAAAAGGAAAATAGTTTGTCTTCCCCTGAAAAATGACAATGAAAAAAGAGTCTTATTTTTAAAATAGTTTTTTTTATTTGTTTCTGAAAATGCCAAAATGAAAATGAAAGAGTCGTGCTTTGAAAGTGGTTTTGTTATTTGCTGCTGAAAAAAAATCATGTTTTAAAATAGTTCGGTTAATTTGTCCGAACTACGCAAGGTCTAATTCATGCGGGGTCATGATACGTAGACAATCTCCATAAGATTCGACCACAACAAAAAAAATGAAAAAAAAAATGAAAAAAGCGAAAAAAAAGAAGACAGAAAAATGAAAAAAAGAAGGAAAAAAGATGTTGTTAATAATGAGGACCGACTGAGTCCATTCTAACCTGTTCTGTTTTGAATCACAAAGAAATATAAGGTGGTTTGTTTGTGGTAAGCCGGAAATACAAGACCCAGAAGCACACTTTGCGGGGATCAGGCCTGATAACAGAAGCACTCGAATCCTATTGGGACTTGTTGACTAAGGTTGATGATATTGAAGTTGGCAATGGTCTGGGCGATACTGATACGAAACTCAGTGGCTGAGATGCCAGTTTTGATAAAGTGGGAGGACGCTCCGTTCCTTGGTTAGCAAGAGAGAAGCTTTTGGTGGCTTATTTTGTTGTCATTTCTGTTGTCCGGATTATTCTTAGGGTTGTAATCCGGATATTGTCTTGCGTCAAACTTTCTTATCTTTCAATTTTGTCATAGCAGTTTGTTTAAGTTTTGTACAGTTTGTTTTAGGATTTTATTCTGGTTTGTTTTGTTTGTCTTGTTATTCAAACCATTCCACCGGTAGTCTAAAGCAAATCCGGTCTTTTATTATTTCCAGTCATCTTTTTGTTTGATCCTTTTATCATTTCGTTCAGCGCTGATTCTAGTAACATGACATGTGCGCACAATTGGGCCTAATCTTAAAAGTTAATCATAAAACCCTGAAAAATAAGGACGGTTTGAGAATATTCGGAGCTCGAGTCATGTGGAACTAGGGCAAGTTAAACACAAAGAAAACCGTTAAAAGCAAGATTCGCCAAATTGGCATGAGGGTCGTTCATGATAATGAGAGTGTCGCCCAACGGTATTTTAAAAATGACAAACGAAAAGTAAATGTTGAATATAATTGTCAAAGTTCAGCACCATCGGAAGAGACTATAAATCTATGTTCAATTATGTTGTTTGCATTTGGCATGTTTTGAAGACTGGAATGACGAAGGCATTTTGTTCTACTACCTAAATATTTTATCCTTCGTTACCCCTTTTGAGCCTTGTTTATTTTCTTCTTTCATACCCCTCTTTCGGAATCAGTAGTAAAGAGTAGAAACACAAACATAAAAAGATAAGAAAAAAAAAACACAAAAAAAAAACAACAAAACGAAAAAAGAGAAAAGAAAAAAAGAGAAAAGAAAAGAAAAATGATAACAAAAAACAAAAGAAAGTCAGAAGAAAACAAAAGAATTGGGAACTACGTTCGACCTAATTCCTCAAAGAGGATACGTAGGCGCCTCACGGCTCGGTCATGGTGTAATAAAAATTAAATAAATAAATAAATAAATAATAAATAAAAAAAAATATATATATATAAATAAATAATCCCCAAGCAAGAAACTGGGGCAAGGGTTGCGCTTGTGGTGAGCAAATATGGTTCCGAAGGTTGTAATTTTGAACCTCAAATTGATTTGTTTTTGAGCCTTTGATACCCTTTCTTTCTAGCCCTATCCAAAAAACCCACATTACGGTCCAAAGAAAGACCTTCTGATCAGTCTTCAAAAGATGCCAAGTCAGACAAATGAGAGTCTTACCGGTGAACATAACACTGTGAGCACGTGATTTTTGTTTACACGATAATTACTCCAAAAGAAATCAAAAAATAATAACAAATGGCTTTGCTGTACAATTTTTGGAATTTATGTGGCATTTTGTTAGCTATTTGTGGTTTTGTCCGTGTTTATTCAGTCTTATCGAACAAAAATACAAAAATATATATGTCGTGTGTAAGTTTAGGATATCATTCTACTATTAGAAATTAATCAAACCATAATTCTGTTATTAAAAGGAAAATCACAAAAAATATACATCTTTTATTCCATTCTTGTCATTAAGTGATTTTATTTTTAATTAAATGTTAATATGTGGGGTAATTGTTGTTCAATGTTTGTATAGTTTTATTTTTACAATTTAGATGGGATTTTTATTAAAAGAAGAAAAGAAAGGGGGCTTTAAAGGAATTTGGATTTGGGTTTAAAATTGAGACTAAGAAGCAGGCCCAATATATTTTCATGACCCAGTCCAGTTCGGCCTCATCAAACGACGTCGTCCAAAGCCTAACAGATCTGGACTGTGGATCTGACATATCTAACGGTCGAATTTAACTCCCGTTTTAAAACAAAACGACGACGTATAAGAGTGTTCGATCAGAGTCCGTCCATCTCGTTCAATCCTACGGCCTCCCCTACTCCTTACTTAACCCGACCCATTTAACCCCAGAGACCGACCCAGTCTCACTTAAATCACACGACGCCATTTCACCCTAGTGAAGGATCTGGCCCGTTGATCATTCTTGATCCAACGGTCCAGATCAAATGTCCCACTAAACTATATAAACCCAATCCCTTCACCCCGCGCCCTAAGCCGTGGCCCCCCCTTGCCCTTAGGTCGCCTCCCTCACCCAAACCCCAAATCCCTTAGAACCCTAGCGTCGCCCCCTTTCCCCTCACCATTAAACCCGGCGGCAAGGACGCCGGTGACCACCACCTTAACACCCTAGGACCACCTCAACCCCCTGAACACAGATCCACTAACCGTGGGTCTCGAATCCTCCCCCACCTTCTCGAATCTTCATTTGAAGATTTGAGCCGGACCCCGACCTACACCAAACCACCCCAAATCCATGCCAGGCACTCCCCTGATCTCCCTCATGACCAAACCAGGTTTGGTTTTGTCCGAATCCAACCAGGACAACCTGAATCCCAAATCTTCCCTTAGGAACCCTAGAAATCCTGAGTCCGATCTGTGTCCGTTTGAACCATGAAGATAAGGTCTAATGGACCTTAATCGACACTTCGATTAAAGTCCGTTCAACCCCAAGAAAGGTCGATTCAAATCCAAGCTAGGGTTTTCTGATTTTTCAAGACTTTGAGGTATTTTTGCTTTCTTTCTTTATCAGTTCATTTTGTTTGTTGTAGTTAAATGTCTTTTCATATGGCCAAATGTTCTAGTTGATTTATTTTTGATTTTCTTGTCGGCTGTCCTGTCCACTTTGCCCAGACTTCTGTATTTGGTCAAGTTTTTCTTCATTTACTGATCGTGTGTATGTGTGTAAACTATGCAATCGAATGAAATTGAATTTGGTCGATTAATTAGTTTCCAGGGCAATTTTGTTTGGTCAGCACAATTTGAACCACATGTTAATACTGTTGGATTCTGATCATTGGCTTCGATTGTATGTGTTGTGATTCGCATAGTCGATTCGATATATGTCGTCAATTAGTTCAGCTTTGAATGGTAATAATTTGATTCATGTTATTGGTTTTTCTGCTGAAGTTTTGTTTATATCCAATTATGAACTGAGTATAGCTGCTTGTTAGTGTGTTCAATTTGAATCAGAAACATTTAAGGGTAGGGTTATAGTCGCAGTTCAGACTTTGGTTTAAATTGATAGCATGTTCACCTAGTTTAGGTTTTGGGCAGCATGTATTTTGTCAGCTGTTAAGGAATTAGAGTAAAATGGACAGCATGTGCTGTCAGAACAAACCCCTGCTGCCCATACTTGTTCAAACTAATAAAATGATAAACCATTTTAATAAGAGGAGAGGGTCTGTCAGGGGAATCTGATGGGCTATCTTTTCTTTTAAAATGGTGAGTGGAAAAACAGAAGAAGCCACATGGGAGGGGGTTCAGTTTGTCTAAAAGGCTGTTAAAGGGTCTGATAGGGGATAAATAGAGGGGTCTTTCCATTAGTTGAGACATATACAGACACACATATAGACACAGAAGGAGAAATAGAAAACACACAGACAAGAATTAGAAACTGTTTTTCCCATTGTTGTCTTGATTTCACCTCTTGACCTATTGATTAACAGTGGTATTTCCAAGTCCCAACTGAGTGTACTGGGTGCTTGTATCATTAGTTTGCTTCTGGGTTTGGTCCATCTGGAGTTCTAATTCTACTTTACTGATTGTTGCTGTCATTTTGCTATTGCTTCCCATCAGTTATAGTTGCATCTTGCACTGGAATCTGTTCTGTTGTTATTTGTTGTTGTCGTTGCTATCCTTTGCTACTGCTGCTGACTTCTCTATCCTTCCTCTTCTTCTTTGCATTTCAGCATCCAGGTACACATTTTGAATCTCACCTTGATGTAATAGTAACAATGAGTATGAAATGAAAGACGCGAAGAATTTTTCAGTCATTCGTTGCTATAACTATAGTCCCATAAGGTGTCAGTAGATTTGTGCAAATCTCTAGGTTGTAACTCAGTAGGAAATACAACAGGTTTTTTTTGTATTTCAGTGAGAACTTAGTTGGTTTAATTATTATGATTTACAATGGCTTGGTTTGTTTAGTTTGCACGTATGATGTAAATATTTAATTCGTGGAATGCACGAGTAATTGGTATATTGATAACTAGACTTCATTTTTAGTCATATTCTGCATGTATAAGATGGATTGCTACTAACTTGGACAGACGCAATATAGCTTTAAACCATTTAATTTAACTCCGTCACATCCGAATTCCATTAGGCAGTTTCGAATCCAACTAGTAGCATCTTCTAATAAGTAGCCGATTCCGTTAATCAAACCCAAATAAGTTGGTTTAAGTTCGAACTTGAAGAGCATTTAGCGTAAGTTTAGTATTTGTCATTAACCTTGCTTGCAATCTCCTTTAGCACATTAACAACATATTCACTCGTTGAAATAAGGCATGAGACAATTCCCACCTCATAAACAACTAATCAGATAATTAGACAAAGAATCCGGAATTGGCCAAGCATGCAATTTAATTAGAATGTATTTTTTTTCTCCATTCCTTAGAGACGAACATAATAAAGATGTAGTCATTGTAGTTTTACCTGTTTCACAAAAATGAGACGAGCCTCGCCAAATGAGAGGCACAAACTGCGGGGCCCTCATAAGTGTACATATATTAAAATATTTAGAATTTGGGATCGACTGTTTAGTGATTTTCACTGCCTTCCCTAAAGAAAATAACGCGTTAGACTCTTTAGGCGTGACTTATTTAAATTACATTCTTAAATTCGGGTGCGCATTTATGTGACCCAAATTCAAATCTCAACGGAGTCGAAATGCGTTAACAACTACGGGTGCATTGATTGTGACGTGGTTCGAGATGCATTTTCACGACGTTGCAATTCTATAAAAAATAAATGATAATAATAAAAGCGGTTTAAACTTAATAAAAGCACATAAGTCACAACATGTATTTAAATCAGATATTTAGCCATTATAACAATTTAAGCGATCGTGCTAGAACCACGGGATTCGAGGGTGCCTAACACCTTCCCTCGGGTCAATAGAATTCCTTACTTAGAATTTCTGGTTCACAGACTTCATTTGGAAAAGTCGAAAATTTCCTCGATTTGGGATTCAAAATAAACCGGTGACTTGGGACATCAAAAACCAAACCTTTCCCAAGTGGCGACTCTGAATTAAATAAATAATCCCATTTTGAATATTGTCACTTAAATTGGAAAAACTCCCTCGCGCTTTTACCCTTCGGGGCGGGCGCGCAAAAAGGAGGTGTGACAGCTCTGGCGACTCTGCTGGGGATTTTCAACCCAGAACATTTGGTTCAGGGTTCAATAATTAGAGCTTAGAATAATTGTTATATTTGGCTTTATTATCTGATCTTTATTACATGTTTTGGCATAACGTGCTAAAAGATATCTTTTACTGCTTTGATATTATCTGAACTGTATATAAACTGTGCCGAAACCCTTCTCTTCTTACCTCCGGGGAGAAGCTCGCTGGTCGAGACTCCCTATTCTGTTAGTGTCAATACCTGAAATAAGAAAGAGCCAGGACAAGTTACAAAGCCGGACGATCTCGCGGGTCCCCGGTACATAGCCCCCTCCTCGACTCGAGTTGTCCGCTCGGGTACACAGTCTAGAACATATACCCAGGTTATAAATCTAGTATAACAAAACCTCATGCCGGATCCCTAATAGGAACGCTTATTTGCATCATGTTGCATTTGACATAGGGGACTCAACACAGGGGTTGGGTCCGTCTAGGGCAGGCAACCTGAAATGAAAAGACCATCCTGCTGCATCCTGTTTGTTTTGCGCATTTATTTGCTTCAGTTCTACATGCCGACCGGTTTCTAAAAAAAAACTTAAAAAAAGAAGAAGAGAAAATAACAGCGTAGGGAGATAATTACTTATTTTTGGAAAAAATAAAACCAATGTCCAAGTAGTGTCAAAACCTCGCCGGAATTTTCTTAAAAAAAAAAAAGAAAAAATGAAAAATTTATTAAAAATAAAACGTATAAAATTTTCCTTTTAATCACTTTCAAAATCCAAAAAAGGTATTTATTTAAAAAAAAAAGGAAAAATTCAGAATTCAAAAAAAAATATTGTTGGTAGTATCTTTTGAAAAAAAAATAAAATAAAAATTCAAAATTCAAAATAAAGAAGAAGTTCAAACGCAAATATTTCATTAGTATTCAAAAAATAAAAAAAATCTATAAAATAGTTTTCCTCCTTTTCTTTAAAAGATTTCATTCAAAAGGGGTTTAGTTTGTTTCCCTTATTTCTGATCGGCCCGAACTACGCCGGTTTGATTCTCACAGGGTATGAGATACGTAGGCAACCCTCATAGGGTCCAACCTCCCCTTTTTTAGAAATGGCCAAAATGTCAAATTTTAATAAATAAGTCATGTGATGCTGTTTTGTCATAAATAGCCGAATGTTCCCGGAAGGGACGCCGGAAGGATGACTTTGCATAAACAACCATCTTTTGGGTCATGTCTAGGATATTTTGTCCAGTTGACCCGCACAGCCTTAAAATCTTCATCCCCGAAGTGCTGAAAGGTTGTGTTCGAAATCTGATCTTCTTTTTTTTTTAGAAAAATAGTCAAAATATTTTTATTTAAAAGTCGCCTTAATAAATGTGCAGGATGAACACGATGCAAAATGAACACTTTTCGATAATGACTAAAACCCCTGTCAAGTTACGGCTATGGTGGAATGATCTAGGTGCTGAGGGGCAAGATGAGGTCAAGAAATATCTGAAAGGTCTCACGGGTTTACTGGAAATCCAGCCTCGGGGAGATATCATAAGAGCTTTGGTCACCTACTGGGACCCAGCGCACAATGTTTTCCATTTTTCCGATTTTGAACTCACCCTGACTCTGGAGGAAATGGCTGGGTACATCGGAATTGCTGAATTTCCATTAAGGCAAAGATACCTGGTCGCCCCAAGGGCTGTCACGGTGCATCGGTTTCTAGACTCACTAAAGATACCTAGGACGGTCCACAACCCATATTTGGCCGCCGGTTTCTGTACTCCATGCTTCATATACAACAGGTACAGTCATATAGGAGGATTCAACAATCTGATTAATAAGCTGTGCAGCAAAGGTAGTCGTCAGAAGTGGGACAAGCACAGATGGGTGGCTTTCATGATAACGTTTTTGGGCCTTCTGGTATTTCCGAGGAAAGATGGAAATATTGATCTGAAGATATCCGGGGTCGTCAGTACTTTACTCACTCAAAATGACAGTACTCTCGCGCCTATGGTGGTATCCGATATCTTTCGAGCTCTCACATCTTGCAAAGTTGGGGGGAATTTCTTCGAAGGTTGTAATTTGCTGCTACAAATGTGGATGACTGAACATCTCTGTCATCGTTCCGAGCTTTTGAGCCATGGTTCCTCGGAGAAAACTTGCATAGAAGAATTTTACACGAGAACCAAAGAGATCAGTCTGCCCAAAGGAGTTATGGCATGGACTTCATTCCTTCAAGCTCTCATTGCCAGCCAAATATAATGGACACTAGGATGGTTGCCTGTAGATGAGGTCATGTATATGTCAGCAACTAGAACTCACTTTCTACTGATGGGACTTAAGAGCATTCAACCTTACGTGCCCTGCCGAGTTTTGAGACAATTCGGAAGATACCAGATAGTACCACATGAGGAAGATCTTAGTATTCAAACAATCGAAATAAGCCCTGACGGACAATTTCCTGAAGCAAAAATCCGCCAGATCTGGAATGAATGTCAATATTTGAAAGCAGATACTTGTGTGCAGGATCGGGCCAAAGTTGAGATGGCACCAGGTTACCTTGCATGGTACAGAAGAGAACTTGAACACGAAAGGCCGACTAAAAGACCTCACATCCAAAACTTCGCCGAGTCGTCGCAAAAGTAGTGGGATTGTTTGGAAAAAGAAAGAGGCTATCGTGCCGAAATCGGCAAATTGAAGCAACGGGTTGAAGGTCTGAAATATGAGCACAACGTGCAAGTTGCTACCGATCTGGGAGAACAAAACAGGTTGACTCAGGAAAAACGAGATGCTCAGGGCCCGGATCAAACAGATGAGGATAGATGCTGATAAACAACCAAGGAGTCGATCAGACGAGCAGTTGATAAAAAGGCTGAAAAGTGAAGTCATGGAATGGCGAGATGGTTTAGAAAAGTCTGAAGACGTCATGGGTACAGTGGGATACAAGAGCAGATAAGCATCGCCGATACCTGAATCAATTGAGAGGCGACCACGAGAAAACTGTTGCCAAAATAAAGAGAGAGATGGCTACACTTGAAGTTAAAGAAGTTAATCAGGCCGAGGATTTCCAAATTGAGAGCAGATACTGTTACGACTTGTTAGCCCAGATGAAGGTAGAAGTGCGACAACTGAAGAATCAGCATATGCAGGATTCTCAGGTTTTAAAGACGTGCAATGATCAGATAAAATGCCTGCTCATAGAGAAGAAGCAAACCAGAGATAAGATCAGGACCATTGCCCATTCCATCATCCGACGGTATCTACGGTGTGAGAACATGACCAGCACTACCGTTCTCTCGACAGTGATGGGTTATGTCAAGCAGACCATGCATGAGCTGGAACAACTTGAAAGGGATCTCACACCTAGGACCGCGGCGAGGCTGAACGATGCCCCGCGAGCACCAATTTTCAAAACCTTAATGTATTCATAGGTCGAGTCTGTATCTTAGCATCTTCTGTCCGTCTTTTCGCATCAGGGTGCATTAGTCTGTTTGAGTCTATGTTTATTTTCAAGGTTTGTTTTTCCTTTTTCAAAAATGTTGGTTGTAATAGATCGTTTCAGTAATAAGAGGTGTGCTTCTTTTACACTCATCTGTTTCGAACTACGTAATAATCTGATTCACGCGGCATCGTGATACGTAGGCAATCCTCATCGGATCCGGTCACATTTTCAACTGCAAATAATAGAAAAAAAAAATAAATAAAAAAAACAAAAAACAAAAACAATAAAGGGAAGCCTAAAAGAAGCCGGAATGACCCATGCCTTCGCCGCAAACATGTAGGAATTCATTTAACTGTATAGGTGCATCATGCCTCAACGTGAGATTACCTATCTGTTATTTGTTTCGAACTAACCGTTCGTTTGTCGTTGAGTCTTTCCAGGTTTTAGAAAGGCGGTTGGTTTGGTGAAGGTCTGGCCTCACATTCATACTTCACGAGGTCAAAAGGGAGTGTTCAGTTACCTGTTGTTAAGACAAGAGGAGTTACTCATACTTACTTCACCAGATCAAAAGGAAGTGTCGAAATGTCTTCAGAAGTTCTTCTGCCAACGATTCCTATTTCGGAGAAAAGTTCAATCTCAGCCATCCCAACTTCCGAGTCAGCAACGATCGAGGAAAATAGAATTCTACGTCTCCGCATGATGGAAATGTGGGATGCCTGGGCCAATGGAAAAGAGCCACCAAGCGCGATCCCTGGATTCTCTGAGCTTTTTCCTAGGGCAAGTGGGACCTCCAACACCCCCATAAGTTATCCAAATGCCCCTCTGGGATTTCCTACCATCTCAGCCTACTTTGCTGGAACACCGTCTGAATCTCGCCCCCAGTGTTAGCTTCTGGTGTGGCTTCAAACATGTTCACTGCTTCACCTTGTTCAGCCACGGCACAACCTGTTTTACCCAAGCCCAACTTCGATTCATCATCCTTCACATTTCAAGCACCACCCCTTCCGTTGGAACCTAGCCAGTTCACCACCAACGCTTACCCTCAGCCGTCTCGATACGAGTTTATCGCAGGGCAGGAGAAAGCTGAGAAAACACCTGAACAAGAGGAAATGACCAGGAAAATGAGAAGTATGGAGCAAACTCTCAAAAATATACAGGGTCTGAGCGGGAAAAAGAGCGTATCTTACGCTGACCTGTGCATGTTCCCACACGTACATTTGCCTTTGGGTTTCAAAACCCCAAAGTTTGAGAAATATGACGGGCATGGGACCCCATAGCCCATCTCAAAAGGTACTGCAACCAGTTGCGGGGAGCGGGCGGAAATGAAGAGCTTATTATGGCTTACTTTGGAGAAACTTTGATCGGCGTTGCTTCTGAATGGTATACGGATCAGGAAGTATCTCGTTGGCACATTTGGGACGACTTGGCTCGAGATTTTGTCAGACAGTTTCAATATAACATCGACATTGCCCCCGACAGGAATTCATTGTCGAATCTAAAGAAGAAGCCTTCGGAGAGCTTCCGAGAATATGCTGTCAAATGGCGCGAAAAAGCGGCCAAAGTCAAACCTCCGATGGATGAAACTGAAATTGTCAGTGTTTTCCTTCAAGCCCAAGAGGCTGATTATTATCAAAACATGATGTCTTCATTGGGAAAGCCGTTTGTTGAAGCCATCAAAATCGGTGAAATGGTGGAGAACGGGTTAAAAACAGGGCGAATCTTGAGTCAGTCTGCTATAAGGGCCACATCCCAAGCAATCCAAGGCGGGTCTGGAGGAGGAGAAAACCGAAAGAAGAAGGAAGAAGCAACCATGGCAACTTCGAGTGTAAGGAAACCCCTTCCGTCCAGATTTCATTTCTTTGAAAGAGCCCTGCAACACTACTACCCCCATCAAGATGCGGCCTATGCTATGAACCTTCAGCCCTGCACAGTAATGAATGCACACCCATATATTAGGCCACAACAACAATTCCACCAAAAACGAGCTCAATTTCCAAGAAATCAACCTCCTCACCAAGCTCAGTATAATCCCCGACCTCCACAAAATAATCTCCCCTACAACGCCCGCGCTCGAGAGCCGCTTAGGAAAATGGACTTCACACCTATTGGTGAGTCATATTCCAACCTTTTCCCTAAATTGGTCCAAATGGGTTTGTTACAACCTGTACCTCCAAATAGGCAAAACACAGAGTCACCCTCTTACCAACCTGGTGCCCGATGTGCCTAATCCTCTGGAGTGGAAGGGCATGACACTGAGAGTTGTTGGACTTTGAAAAGGGTTGTTGAAAACCTCATAGAACAAAAGTGGATAGTGTTAAAGGACGAAGACATTCCTAATATGACCCACAACCCGTTACCGGCTCACAACAATGGACCGATTATTGGGATGATCTGTGAAGATAAAGAGTTTGATCCTATCTTGAAAGCCATCATTGCAATCGCCGACATTGAGAAAAAGCCCAAAACATATGCAAAGCAAGAAAAGGGGGACAAGAAGAGTAAAACCCCCCTCAAAACACAGAAAAAGAAGTGGAAACCAAAACTGAGGTAGTGCCCTCAAAAGATGTCGTCCTTTATGTTCCCCGAGGTTCGAAGAAAGGACAAGTAACATTGAGCCCTCCAAGAAGGTTTGAACTGAACAAAGGATCTAAAATGTACGTGCCCAAAGGGACCTATGCGGAACGGGGGCCAATAATTTCACCGAGGCTGAATGAGCCCGTGATTATTGGATGCGAGCCGCAGAGGCCCATGACAGATCTTACTACTGTCCCATGGAATTATAACAAGGCGATAGTAACCTACAAAGGAAAAGAAATCCTGGTAGGAGTAAATGAAGCAAACCCAACTGAGAAATACCTCAACCTGGAGGAGTTGAGTGATTCTACAAAGAGGCATTTTCCACCCAAAAAACCCGTCAGTGCCAAGGAAGCGGAAGAGTTTTTCAGGAAAATGAAAACTGCAGACTACGAGATAATTTACCAACTCCGAAAGTCTCCTGCTCAAGTCTCGTTGTTGTCCCTACTGATGAATTCAACTGAGCATCAGAAAGTGTTGATCAAGACCCTCAACGAAGCTTATGTCCCAATTGAAACTACCGTGGAACAGCTAGAGAGGATGGCAGAAAGATTCTTCATGATCAATCAGATTTCCTTCAGCAAAAATGATATGCCCCCAGAAGGGGCCGCCCACAACAGAGCCATCCACCTAACGGTTAAATGTGAAGGGTACTATGTGAAGAGGGTCATGCTGGATGGCGGGTCCGGAGTAGATATCTATCCCCTTTCGACTCTACAAAGAATGGAGATCGAGACAGGAAGAATCAGGCCCAACACCGTATGTGTTCGTGCCTTTGACGACATCAAAAGGGACACCCTAGGCGAGATCGATTTGATTTTGACTATCGGACCTGTGGATTTTGAGGTGACCTTTCAGGTTTTGGATATGGATACTTCTTACAATTTCCTTCTAGGAAGGCCTTGGATTCACGCGGCGGAAGCCATACCTTCTACTCTCCACCAGATGGTAAAATTTGTATATGAAAATCAAGAGATTATAGTCCACGGAGAGGATGAGCATTCAATTTATCGAGACCCGTCGGTTCCATGCCTCGAAGCCAAGGAGGGTAGTGAACACAAAGTCTATCAAGTTTTCGAGGTCGTGGTCGCAGACTAATGCGAAGAAGGAAGCCCGTACCCTCAACCTTTTCTCTCAAGAGCATCAGTTATGGTTGCCAAGGAAATGATCAGGCATGGTTATAAACTAGGGAAGGGGCTCGGGGCATCCTTGCAAGGTATCACCGAACCCATCACCTTACTTGCTGCTAAAAAGTTCTTCGGTGTTGGTTTTTACGCCGAAGAAGCTGATATAATGTGGGCAAACCAACAGAAGAGCAATGTCTGGGTTTTATCTCAGCCAATTCCGCATCTTTACAGAACGTTCGTCAGACCCAAATACATTGAAGAAAGAGAGGATGAGACCTTCACGACCGAGGAAATTGAAGAAATTTGTGGGGTTATGAGGCAAATGCTGTATGAAACCCATATGGTTCAGCCGGGAGAAGGCTCGAGCACCACTGAGGTGCTTTACATGGGGCCTGGCGCCAAATTGCAAAACTGGAAGGCCACTCCATTTCCGATCAAGCGGGAATCCTGGTAGACCGGTCTTGCCACCTTTTCTGCATTACGAGTTATTTTAGGGTGTAACTTGAATGATTTCCGTTTAGTTTCCTGTCCTTAAATTCTGATGTAAACCCTATTATCTTCAAAATTCAATGAAACGAAGTTAATATTCCATCTTTCATCTTATTTATTCTCTCAGATTCTTTTTATTTTTGTTTTATTTCTTTCAGTTCTAATAATGCGGTTTTAAATAACATGACATGCTTGCGGACTTCATGCCCAGATCCAAACATGCAGTCTAGCTACGAAATAATGAACCAAGAAATGGAATACGATGAAGAAGAGGCTTTTAAGGAAATAAATCGAGAATTGGAACATTTCGAGAACAAACCTAAGCCGAATCTGAATGACACCGAACCGGTTAATTTGGGAACTCCTGAGGATATCCGAGAAACCAAAATAAGCATTCACACGGACGAGAGAACGCAAAACGCGATAATTCAACTCCTTTTTGAATTCAAATATGTGTTTGCTTGGTCATACGATGATATGCCAGGATTAGGCATTGATCTAGTGGTGCATAAATTGCCAATTCACCCTGATTGTCCTCCAGTGCAACAAAAGCAAAGAAAGTTCAAGACTGATGTCAGTGACAAGATTAAAGAAGAGATCACTAAGCAGCTGAAAACCGGAGTAATTCGGGTAGTCCAGTACACCACGTGGTTGGCAAATGTAGTTCCAGTGCCGAAAAAAGATGGGAAGACTCGAGTATGTGTGGATTATCGAGACTTGAATAGGGCGAGTCCCAAAGACAATTTCTCGCTGCCCAACATCCACATCCTTGTTGATAATTGCGCTAAACACGAGATACAGTGTTTCGTAGATTGCTACACTGGGTATCATCAGGTGTTGATGGATGAAGAAGACGCCGAGAAAACTACTTTCACTACACCTTGGGGCACTTACTGTTATCGGGTTATGCCATTTGGTCTGAAGAACACTGGGGCGACTTGCATGAGGGCCATGACTGCCATTTTTCATGACATGATGCATCAGGAAATAGAGGTGTATGTGGACGACGTGGTAATCAAGTCCAGGACGCAGGATAGTCACATCCAAGATTTGAGGAAATTCTTCGAGAGGCTGAGAAAGTACGACTTGAAGCTGAACCTGACCAAATGCGCATTCGGAGTCCCATCAGGCAAGCTTTTGGGTTTCATAGTAAGCAGGAAAGGTATAGAGTTAGATCCAACAAAGATAAAATCTATCAGAGATCTACCTCCCCCAAGAACAAAGAAAGACGTGATGAGTCTGTTGGGCAGGTTAAACTATATCAGTCGATTCATCGCCCAGCTGACTAGCACGTGTGAGCCCATATTTAAGCTGTTAAGGAAGGATGCAGCGATCAAATGGACGGCTGAGTGTCAAGAAGCTTTTGACAAGATCAAGGAATATCTTTTAAATCCCCCAGTTTTGGTCCCGCCAGAGCCAGAGAGACCACTGTTCTTGTATCTGACAGTCTTGGAAAATTCTTTTGGTTGCGTCCTCGGGCAACATGACATAACCGGAAAGAAGGAACAGACTATCTACTACTTGAGCAAGAAATTCACCGGCTACGAGGCCAAGTACACTCTGTTGGAAAGAACGTGTTGTGCTTTGACATGGGTTGCTCAAAAATTGAGACATTATCTCCAAGCTCACACTACTTACCTCATAAGCAGGTTGGATCCTTTGAAATACATATTTCAGAAACCGATGCCTACCGGAAGACTAGCCAAGTGGCAAATCTTGCTTACTGAATTTGACATAGTCTATGTTACCCGCACAGCAATGAAGGCCCAGGCATTAGCGGATCATTTGGCCGAAAACCCGGTTGATGAGGAATACCAACCGTTGAGTACTTATTTTTCGGATGAAGAAATAAACACCGTGGAAGTAGTCTCGGAAAGCGCTCATGTTTGGAAGATATTTTTAGATGGGGCCGTAAACGCCAAAGGTGTAGGAATCGGGGCAATTTTGATCTCGCCCTCCGGTCAGCACTATCCTGCTACAGCTAGGCTGCGTTTCTTTTGCACGAACAATACAGCTGAATATGAAGCCTGCATTATGGGCATGCATATGGCAATCGATCAGGATGTCGAAGATTTATTGATTATGGGAGATTCTGACCTGATTATCCGGCAAGCCCAAGGTGAATGGGAAACTCGGGATATCAAGCTTATTCCTTACCGACAACACGTGGAGGACCTCGGCAAGCGTTTTAAATCAATAGAGTTCAGGTATATCCCGCGGTGTCACAATGAACTAGCGGATGCGCTCGCTACTTTAGCTTCAATGTTACCATACCCAGGCAACGCCCACGTCGATCCCTTGGAAATCCAAATCAGGGAAAGGCACGGTTACTGTAACGTAATCGAGGCAGGAGCATGTACACAGCCATGGTACCATGATATCAAAAGGTTCTTGAAGACACAAGTATACCCCGAACATGCTACCGGAGATCAAAAGAGAACCATTAGGCAGCATGCAAGTGGTTTCTTTTTAAGCGGCGAGTTATTGTATACGAGGACCCCAGACCTCAATCTTCTAAGATGTGTTGATGCCAAGGATGCGGGAAGGATCATGCACGAAGTACACGCAGGAGTGTGTGGGACCCACATGAACGGGTATGTTTTGGCAAAGAAAATCCTTCGAGCGGGTTATTACTGGATGACCATGGAAAATGACTATTTTAGCTTCGTTCGAAAGTGTCATCAGTGTCAAGTGCACGGTAATTTGATTCATGCACCTCCCACAGAACTACATCCCATATCTGCACCTTGGCCATTTGTTGCCTGGGACATGGACGTCATTGGCCCTATCGAGCTGAAGGCCTCAAATGGACACAGATTTATATTGGTCGCTATCGACTTCTTCACAAAATGGGTCGAGGCTGTCACTCTCAAATAGGTCACTAAGAAAGCCGTGGTGGATTTTGTACATTCAAATCTTATCTGTCGTTTCGGTATTCCTGCAACTATAATCACAGATAATGCGGCAAACCTGAATAGTCATTTGATGGGGGATGTATGCGAACAGTTCAAAATAACGCATAGGAATTCCACTCCTTATCGGCCCAAGGCCAATGGCGCTGTTGAAGCAGCAAACAAGAACATCAAGAAGATTTTGAGGAAGACGATCCAGAGTTCCCGACAATGGCATGAACAGTTACCCTTTGCATTGCTTGGATATCGCACCACAGTGCGCACGTCAGTGGGAGCAACCCCTTATCTGTTGGTTTATGGGACCGAGGCTGTGATACCGGTAGAGGTAGAAATCCCTTCTCTCCAGATCGTTGTTGAAGCTGAAATTGAAGACAGTGAGTGGGTCAAAACCCGTTTGGAACAGTTAACACTGATCAACGAGAAACGAATGGTTGCGGTTTGTCATGGGCAGTTGTACCAACGAAGAATGGCCCGTGCTTACAACAAGAAAGTCCGACCCAGGAATTTCGAAGTGGGTCAACTGGTACTGAGGTGCATTCTGCCACATCACTAGGAAGCGAAGGGAAAATTTGCTCCAAATTGGAAAGGCCCGTATATCATCAGGAAGATATTGCCGAGAGGAGCGTTGTATCTAGGTGATATTAAAGGAAATGATCCCGAAATAGCAGTGAATGTGGATGAAGTCAAAAGGTACTATGTCTGATGTCATACTCCAGTGCTCCTGACACATTGAAATGATGACGGTTTTATTCCCACTACCCCAAACACTATCAACTCTCTCTAAAGGCCCTTTGAGCCGGTTACATTTCTTTGGCTACTTTCGAAAAGAAAAAAAAAAGAAAAAAGAAAAGAAAAAAAACAAAAAAAACAAAAACAAAACAAAACAAAACAAAACAAAACATTGATTGAGCCTGAACTACGTCTGACTTGATTCCGAAAGGATACGTAGGCAGCCTCTCTCTGAGGTTCAGTCACACCAACAATAAAATCCCATATACCCTGAAATTGAAACAGGGGCACACCAAATAGCTTAGAAGTTGTAGTTTCATCTACCATTCTCTACCAAGCACAAGTCCTTCGGATCAATTACCAAAGGTAGGGGGAGCCAAGAGATATCACGATTGGAGGCCGGTACATTCTAAATTGAGAGAAATAAAATGAGAGAGTCTTGTCGGTGAAAACCTTCGGGCACCGCGAGGCGACGGGAGTAGAGAAACCAAAATGAGAGAGCTTGTTTAAGTAAAAACTCGCAAAGAGTGCCATCAAGCAACAACAAGAAGAGAAATGAGAGAGGTCAACTAGCGAAAACCCGCAAAGGGCGCTGTTGGCCGAAAGGATGGCTCCACCTCAAGAAGTCTCGGCAAAGTTCCACCGGTTTGGAAACATAGATCCATTTTGGTTTATGAGGAAATGCAAGTTCATTGAAGGTCAGGCGTCCAGTCCAAAGAGCATGTCATGTCCATTTAAAGTCATCATGTTCCCTTCAGATAAGTCTTTTTGTCCCGAAAGGGACACTTCTCTTCTAAAATTTGTTTTCTCCTTTCATTGTTTTACTTTTCTTCGAATCCCTTTTATTTTGACTCTAAGTTCCAGATATACTGGAAAGAATAGGTGACAGGACCGGTTTCACGGAGTTCCGTTTAGTGGGAAATAAAATACCCCGCTTCAGTGGTACGTTAGTCCAAACCCGACCGATCATGTTGTTGATTTGCTTTCGAAGTAAAAAACTGGCAAATCCCCACAGAGTATCCCCTTGTAAAATCCCCACGGAGTCTCCCCTTGTAAAATCCCCACAAAGTCTCCCCTTGTAAAAATTCCCACAAAGTATCCCCTTGTACAACTCCCCAAAGAGTCTGCCCCAACAAATTCCCGACGAGTCTGCCCTGTACAAATCCCCACAGAGCCTCCCCAATAAAAATCCCCACTGAGCTGGCCTCGTAAAGAATCCCCAAGAAGAATGGGATGAAAGAACCAAAGCTTTACACGGGCAAACCATCACAAATTCCGTGAAATGCGAGTTTGATCAGTTTAAAAGGGATCACATGCGAATCCAATTAAGGGCAGAGTTTCTTAACAGGAATTAGGCCAAGACAAAGCAACTGGAACGATCAAGGCCACCAAACCAACCGCCGTTTTCAAACTGACAATTTTTCTTTGTTTAGGAAAATTGAGACAGGTGCGACCCAAAGCAACCATGCAAGAAGCAGGTGTAGCCCATAAGAAATGAAATGCGCGAGCGTTGAAATAGCTTTGCAGCAAGAAAACGACCAAAAGGAAGTTTCCCCAGAATTCTTTCATGAATTTTGATAAATAAAAGAAAAGGAAAACCAAAGAAAAGAAAGAAGACAAGAAATAAAAATGAACATCCCAAAAGAAAAAAAAACAAATCGTGGTAGCGTAGGACCTCATTCCTCGACTATCCCGGTACAAACCACGGATCTCCCTGGCATAACCCAAGGAGCCTTTTCTATCCAAATCCCCGGCATAACCCGATGACTCTTTCTCCCTGGCATAACCCAAGGAACCTTTTCTATCCAAATCCCCGGCATAACCCGAGGACTCTTTCCCCTTTCCGGCATAACCCGATGATATCCCCGGCATAACCCGCGGACTTTTTCCCCTTTTTGGCATAACCCGATGATTTCCCCGGCATAACCCGAGGACTCTTTCCCTTTTCCGGCATAACCCGATGATTTCCCGGCATAACCCGAGGACTCTTTCCCTTTTCCGGCATAACCCGATGACTTCCTCGGCATAACCCGAGGACTCTTTCCCTTTTCCGGCATAACCCGATAATTTCCCCGGCATAACCCGAGGACTTTTTCCCTCTTCCGGCATAACCCGATGATATCCCCGGCATAACCCGCGGACTCTTTCCCCTTTTCGGCACAATCCGATGATTTCCCCAGCATAACCCGATGACTTCCCCGGCATAACCCGAGGACTCTTTCCCTTTTCCGGCATAACCCGATGACTCTTTCCCTTTTCCGGCATAACCCGATGACTCTTTCCCTTTTCCGGCATAACCCGATGATTTCCCTGGCATAACCCGAGGACTCTTTACCTTTTCCGGCATAACCCAATGACTTCCCCGGCATAACTCGAGGACTCTTTCCCTTTTCCGGCATAACCCGATGATTTCCCCAGCATAACCCGAGGACTTTTTCCCTCTTCAGACATAACCCGATGATATCCTCGGCATAACCCGTGGACTCTTTCCCCTTTTCAGCATAACCCGATAACTTCCCCGGCATAACCCGAGGACTCTTTCCCTTTTCCGGCATAACCCGATAATTTCCCCGGCATAACCCGAGGACTCTTTCCCTTTTCCGGCATAACCCGATGATTTCCCCGGCATAACCCGAGGACTCTTTCCCTTTTCCGGCATAACCCGATGACTTCCCCGGCATAACCCGAGGACTCTTTCCCTTTTCCGGCATAACCCGATGATTTCCCCGGCATAACCCGAGGACTTTTTCCCTTTTGCGGCATAACCCGATGATTTCCCCGGCATAACCCGAGGACTCTTTCCCTTTTTCGGCATAACCCGATGACTTCTCCGGCATAACCCGAGGACTCTTTCCCTTTTTCGGCATAACCCGATGATTTCCCCGGCATAACCCGAGGACTTTTTTCCTCTTCCGGCATAACCCGATGACTTCCCCGGCATAACCTAAGGACTCTCTCCCTTTTCCGGCATAACCCGATGAATCTTTCCGACATAATCCCAGACAGTTTCCAGCATAACCTGGCAATCCTCCCAATTTGGGGCTCTAACCCCGAAATGAGCATTTTTTGTTAAGCCGACATTAGGGCTCCAATCCCTGAATTGTGCATTTTTACCTTTCGCGACATTAGGGCTCCAATCCCTGAGTTGCGCTTCGTAGACTAGAATTTTCAATCCCCGCATCAATTCTGTAAGTTGTTATGGCGATTAAATCACTAAATTTTTCCTAGTGAAACTGGGGCAGAAAAATTTCGTTCGTTTGTTTTGTTTGGTTTAGCAGGTCTGACCTCGAGGCGCATGGATCGAGATAACCTACGGATTGAGTCTCAATCCAGAATAAAGAAAAGAAGAAAAGGACAACAAGAAGATGTTCCGAGATATTGGAACAAATAAAGGGCGCATCACTCCAAAGTTTGATCAAGGTCCCGAACTCCGCCAATCCCGTCTCACTCAACATCGCGGAAATAAGCAGGCGCCTACAACTTGCAAGCATCAAGATTCGGATCAAAGTCTACAAGCAGAATCAGCTAAGACCCAAGATCAAGTTGCAAAAGAATTATAGATAGGAATCTTGTAACTAGCAGTTGACAGGCATAAATAGTTAGTTCAGTTTCAATTCCCTTTGGTTGTAATAAGGCGGTCGGTAAGAAGTAGAGGCAACAGCAACAGCAGTAACAGCAAGCATTGCAATCCCATGGTAGTCCCAGCTACCAAAGTTTCCCGAACTACATTGACTTGATTCCTGTTTAGCCCAGGATATGTAGGAAATCTTCGAAGCAAAGATTCGGTCAAATCTTTCAGAAATGCGCTTCACACGGAGTATTCCAATAGGCAAAAATCGCTCATATTCCGCTCACTTTATCTTTGCACGAAAACTCTTCGTGTTTTCGGACAAAGAGGGGCAGCTGTGAGCACGTGATTTTTGTTTACACGATAATTACTCCAAAAGAAATCAAAAAATAATAACAAATGGCATTGCTGTACAATTTTTGGAATTTATGTGGCATTTTGTTAGCTATTTGTGGTTTTGTCCGTGTTTATTCAATCTTATCGAACAAAAACACAAAAATATATATGTCGTGTGTAAGTTTAGGATATCATTCTACTATTAGAAATTAATCAAACCATAATTCGGTTATTAAAAGGAAAATCACAAAAAATATACATCTTTTATTCCATTCTTGTCATTAAGTGATTTTATTTTTAATTAAATGTTAATATGTGGGATAATTGTTGTTCAATGTTTGTATAGTTTTATTTTTACAATTTAGTTGGGATTTTTATTAAAAGAAGAAAAGAAAGGGGGCTATAAAATTAAAGGAATTCGGATTTGGGTTTAAAATTGAGACTAAGAAGCAGGCCCAATATATTTTCATGACCCAGTCTAGTTCGGCCTCATCAAACGACGTCGTCCGAAGCCTACCAGATCTGGACCGTGGATCTGACATATCTAACGGTCGAATTTAACTCCCGTTTTAAAACCAAACGACGTCATATAAGAGATTTCGATCAGAGTCGTCCATCTCGTTCAATCCTACGGCCTCCCCTACTCCTTACTTAACCCGACCCATTTAACCCCAGAAACCGACCCAGTCTCACTTAAATCACACGATGCCGTTTCACCCCAGTGAAGGATCTGGCCCGTTGATCATTCTTGATCCAACGGTCCAGATCAAATGTCCCACTAAACTATATAAACCCAATCCCTTCACCCCGCGCCCTAAGCCGTGGCCCCCCCTTGCCCCTTGCCCTTAGGTCGTCTCCCTCGCCAAACCCCAAATCCCTTAGAACCCTAGCGCCGCCCCCTTTCCCCTCACCATTAAACCCGGTGGCAAGGACGCCGGTGACCACCACATTAACACCCTAGGACCACCTCAACCCCCTGAACATAGATCCACTAACTGTGGGTCTCGAATCCTCCCCCACCTTCTCGAATCTTCATTTGAAGATTCGAGCCGGACCCCGACCTTTACCAAACCACCCCAAATCCATGCCAGGTACTCCCCTGACCTCCCTCATGACCAAACCAGGTTTGGTTTGGTCCGAATCCAACCAGGACAACCTGAATCCCAAATCTGCCCTTAGGAACCCTAGAAATCATGAGTCCGATCTGTGTCCGTTTGAACCATGAAGATTAGGGTCTAATGGACCTTAATCAAACACTTCGATTAAAGTCCGTTCAACCCCAAGAAAGGTCGATTCAAATCCAAGCTAGGGTTTTCTGATTTTTCAAGACTTTGAGGTATTTTTGCTTTCTTTCTTTATCAGTTCATTTTGTTTGTTGTAGTTAAATGTCTTTTCATATGGCCAAATGTTTTAGTTGATTTATTTTTGAATTTTTTGTCGACTTTCCTGTCCACTTTGCCCAGACTTCTGTATTTGGTCAAGTTTTTCTTCATTTACTGATCGTGTGTATGTGTGTAAACTATGCAATCGACTGAAATTAAATTTGGTCGATTAATTAGTTTCCAGGGCAATTTTGTTTGGTCAGCACAATTTGAACCACATGTTAATATTGATGGATTCTGATCATTGGCTTCGATTGTATGTGTTGTGATTCGCATAGTCGATTCGATATATGTCGTCAATTAGTTCAGCTTTGAATGGTAATAATTTGATTCATGTTATTGGTTTTTCTGCTGAAGTTTTGTTTATATCCAATTATGAACTGAGTATAGCTGCTTGTTAGTGTGTTCAATTTGAATCAGAAACATTTAAGGGTAGGGTTATAGTCGCAGTTCAGACTTTGGTTTAAATTGATAGCATGTTCACCTAGTTTAGGTTTTGGGCAGCATGTATTTTGTCAGCTGTTAAGGAATTAGAGTAAAATGGACAGCATGTGCTGTCAGAACAAACCCCTGCTGCCCATACTTGTTCAAACTAATAAAATGATAAACCATTTTAATAAGAGGAGAGGGGTCTGTCAGGGGAATCTGATGGGCTATCTTTTCTTTTAAAATGGTGAGTGGAAAAACAGAAGAAGCCACATGGGAGGGGGTTCAGTTTGTCTAAAAGGCTGTTAAAGGGTCTGATAGGGGATAAATAGAGGGGTCTTTCCATTAGTTGAGACATATACAGACACACATATAGACACAGAAGGAGAAATAGAAAACACACAGACAAGAATTAGAAACTGTTTTTCCCATTGTTGTCTTGATTTCACCTCTTGACCTATTGATTAACAGTGGTATTTCCAAGTCCCAACTGAGTGTACTGGGTGCTTGTATCATTAGTTTGCTTCTAGGTTTGGTCCATCTGGAGTTCTGATTCTACTTTACTGATTGTTGCTGTCATTTTGATATTGCTTCCCATCAGTTATAGTTGCATCTTGCACTGGAATCTGTTCTGCTGTTATTTGTTGTTGCCATTGCTATCCTTTGCTACTGCTGCTGACTTCTCTATCCTTCCTCTTCTTCTTTTCATTTCAGCATCTAGGTACACATTTTGAATCTCACCTTGATGTAACAGTAACAATGAGTATGAAATGAAAGACGCGAAGAATTTTTCAGTCATTCGTTGCTATAACTATAGTCCCATAAGGTGTCAGTAGATTTGTGCAAATCTCTAGGTTGTAACTCAGTAGGAAATACAGTAGGTTTTTTTTGTATTTAAGTGAGAACTTAGTTGGTTTAATTATTGTGATTTACAATGTCTTGGTTTGTTTAGTTTGCACGTATGATGTAATTATGTAATTCGTGGAATGCACGAGTAATTGGTATACTGATAACTAGACTTCATTTTTAGTCATATTCTGCATGTATAAGATGGATTGCTACTAACTTGGACAGACGCAATATAGCTTTAAACCATTTAATTTAACTCCGTCACGTCTGAATTCCATTAGGCAGTTTCGAATCCAACTAGTAGCATCTTCTAATAAGTAGCCGATTCCGTTAATCAAACCCAAATAAGTTGGTTTAAGTTCGAACTTGAAGAGCATTTAGCGTAAGTTTAGTATTTGTCATTAACCTTGCTTGCAATCTCCTTTAGCACATTAACAACATATTCACTCGTTGAAATAAGGCATGAGACAATTTCCACCTCATAAACAACTAATCAGATAATTAGACAAAGAATCCGGAATTGGCCAAGCATGCAATTTAATTAGAATGTATTTTTTTTCTCCATTCCTTAGAGACGAACATAATAAAGATGTAGTCATTGTAGTTTTACCTGTTTCACAAAAATGAGACGAGCCTCGCCAAATGAGAGGCACAAACTGCGGGGCCCTCATAAGTGTACATATATTAAAATATTTAGAATTTGGGATCGACTGTTTAGTGTTTTTCACTGCCTTCCCTAAAGATAATAACGCGTTAGACTCTTTAGGCGCGACTTAATTAAATTACATTCTTAAATTCGGGTGCGCATTTATGTGACCCAAATTCAAATCTCAACGGAGTCGAAATGCGTTAACAACTACGGGTGCATTGATTGTGACGTGGTTCGAGATGCATTTTCACGACGTTGCAATTCTACAAAAAATAAATGATAATAATAAAAGCGGTTTAAACTTAATAAAAGCACATAAGTCACAACATGTATTTAAATCAGATATTTAGCCATTATAACAATTTAAGCGATCGTACTAGAACCACGGGATTCGAGGGTGCCTAACACCTTTCCTCGGGTCAACAAAATTTCTTACTTAGAATTTCTAGTTCGCAGACTTCATTTGGAAAAGTCGAAAATTTCCTCGATTTGGGATTCAAGATAAACCGGTGACTTGGGACACCAAAAACCAAACCTTTCCCAAGTGGCGACTCTGAATTAAATAAATAATCCCATTTCGAATATTGTCACTTAAATAGGAAAAACTCCCTCGCGCTTTTACCCTTCGGGGCGGGCGCGCAAAAAGGAGGTGTGACAAACACTCTGTTCCACAATAGAAAGGACTCTAATCTTCAGCAGAGAGAGTCATACCGGCAGCACTCCAAATCCCCAGCGCGAAAGTGATACAAATGAGAGAGTCTTATTGGTGCAAAATCTTTACGGACACCATAAGGCGATGCGAGCTGAGAAAAAACCAAAATGAGAGAGGCTTGATAGTGAAAACCCTTCGGACACTACGAGTCGAATAAGATTGAGAATCAGATGGGGAATTGTCACGGGAAGGTCTAGAAAGACGATTGCCGGCGGAGGATAGGCCACATATGCATGTCATGACCATTAGAGTCAGTATTTGCGTTTGATAGGTTTTTATTTATAGTTTCTTTTGTTAAAGAGTCATCGTTTTCCTTTGTCTTTTATTCCGTTCCTTTTTATCTTTCTCCTTTCATAGAAAAATACCCCAGTAGAGTCTGTTTGGTCAGACAAGTGAGAATTGACTTCAAAATATGCCATCAGCTTTACAATTATGCAAGATGAGATCTGGCTAGTACATCCAAGTGGTATAGTCAGCAAGGAACAAGCGCGAGGCCAGTGTCAAGAAAGATATCCCCGACAAAAGGGAATTGACAAAAGGATTGACGAATGTCAAGAGGGATATCCTTGCCAAAACCAAAGGTTATAAACCTCAAGGCCAAGGCCCATGAACAAAGCAAGGAGAGCAGTGATCATGATTTGGGAAATTCATACTAGACTAAAAGGTCGGGGAAATGCCATTTTCCGAGCTATGCCACAAAAGAAGAGGGATATCCCCAGCAGAAACGGATTATCCCCAGCAAATAATATCATCCCCAACAAGTTGTGGAACGCAGATCAAGGAAGGAGAAAGGGAAATCCAACCCCAGCAGGAGTATCACAACCAACCACCGCATTTTAGACTAACAAATTTTGTTTGATTTGAAACAGGTAAAGGAAATGGCATTGATGACAGAAATGCATGCCATAAGGGAGACTGTCAAACTGGGGCAGAAAATTTTCCTTTCATTTAGAAAATTTTCTGGAAGTCAGGTACCCAGTCGAGGAAGAATAAAGATAACACCAGTCTCAAGGGAAGTGGTCTTTGAACCAGTGTTGCCCCCAACATAATAAGTTTCAATGGAGGAAGTTGTTCCCCAGCAGACAGAACAAAGGGATGACACTTGTGCTCAGAAAAGCAAAAGGCCAGTATCATCCCAACAGCCTTCCGAAGAGTGAAGCACTAGTTCTGAAGGAGTCAGAATCCCCCAGCAGTGTTATCCTCGACAGCGTTATCCCCAGCCGATAACATTTTATCCCCCAACAGGTAAGTAAATAATTCACCAACAGTGTTATCCCCAGCAGTTTCGAGGAGTCCAACACAAGTTTGGTGAAAATCGGTATCCTCTGCGGTTCCTTTCGGGGAAAGGCAAAACGAGTCTTAAGGGAGGTAGTCTTCGAAGGAAGAAGCTATGCAAAAATAAAACAAAAAAAAAAAGAAGAAAAAAAAAAGAAAAAAGAAAAAAAACAAAAGAAAAAGAAAAAAAGAACAAAAAAGAAAAAAAAAGAATTGCAAAGGTAAGTTTCTCAAACCTTTGATCATTACATTTTCCTCCTAGGATAAAAGTCCTAGTTTGATGAAATTTTCTACTGAGATATCAAATCTTAGTCCGATGAATCTTTCTCCAAAGCTCGAAAGGAGCTTGATTTATTTTTAAAAAAATATTAGAGCTGAAGCCAGGAGCCCGCCTGGAGAATGGAGGCGTTAAAATTTAAGAAATTGTTGAAATCAGGAGCCCGCCTGAAAAGAGGAAAGGCGTTTATTTTTCAAAGTTATTGTTGAAATCAGGAGCCCGCCTGTAGAACGGAGGTTGTTAAATTTTATGTTGAAGAAGTCAGGAGCCCGCCTGAAGAGAGGAAAGGCGTTTTATTTTTAAAAGTTTTTGAAATCTCGCCAGCCTAAAGAAAGGAATGACATTTTATTTTCAAAATTGATGTTGAAGTCAGGAGCCCGCCTGAAGAGAGGAAAGGCGTTTTATTTTTTTAAAAGTTGTTAAAATCTCGCCAGCCAAAGAGAGGAATGGCATTTTATTTTGAAAAATTGTTGAAATCAGGAGCCCTCCTGAAGAGAGGAAAGACGTTTTATTTTTAAAAGTTGTTGAAATCTCGCCAGCCTAAAGAAAGGAATGGCATTTTATTTTCAAAGTTGTTGTTGAAGTCAGGAGCCCGCCTGAAGAGAGGAATGGCATTTTATTTTCAAAGTTGTTGATGAAGTCAGGAGCCCGCCTGAAGAGAGGAATGGCGAATTTATTTTCGAAGTTATTGGTTGAAGTTAGGCGCCCACCTGGATAACAAGGGAATACATTTCTATTTTTCATTTGGTGTTCTAGGTTGCCCACCAGTATAATGCAAGCATACATTTCAGTTTTTCATTTCTAGGTCGCCCACCAGTATAATGCGGGTATACATTTCTGTTTTTCATTTCATTTCTAGGTCGCCCACCAGTATAATGCGGGTATGCATTTCTGTTTTCATTTCATGTCCTAGGAGCCCACCAGTATAATGCGGGAATACATTTCTGTTTTTTTATTTCATGTTCTAGGTCGCCCACCAGTATAATGCGGGTATACATTTCTGTTTTTCATTTCATGTCCTAGGTCGCCCACCAGTATAATGCGGGTATGCATTTCTGTTTTTCATTTCGTGTTCTAGGTCGCCCACCAGTATAATGCGGGCATACATTTCAGTTTTTCATTTCTAGGTCGCCCACCAGTATAATGCGGGTATGCATTTCTGTTTTCATTTCATTTCTAAGCCGCCCACCAGTATAATGCGGGTATATATTTCTGTTTTTCATTTCATGTCCTAGGCGCCCACCAGTATAATGCGGGAATACATTTCTGTCTTTTCGTTTCATGTCCTCGGTCGCCCACCAGTATAATGCGGGCATACCTTTCAGTTTTTCATTTCATGTCCTTGGCGCCCACCAGTATAATGCGGGAATACATTTCTATCTTTTCATTTCTGTTCTAGGTCTCCTACCAGTATAATGCGGGTATACATTTCTGTCTTTTCATTTCATGTTCTAGGTCGCCCACCAGTATAATGCGGGTATACAATTCTGTCTTTTCATTTCATGTTCTAGGTCGCCCACCAGTATAATGCGGGAATACATTTCTGTCTTTTCATTTCATGTTCTAGGTCGCCCACCAGTATAATGCGGGAATACATTTCTGTCTTTTTATTTCTGTTCTAGGTCGCCCACCAGTATAATGCGGGCATACATTTCATATTTTCGCATTCAGGCGCCCACCTGTATAACGAGAGGAATACTTTTGAGTCTTATACTTCAGATTTTGAAATCAGTAACCCCACCGGAAGGCAGAAGGTTACAACAGGAATCCCCAGCAGAAAACAATAAAAATCCCCAGCACCGGGAAGCAGAAGGTTGCAACAAGAGGTCCCAGCACAAACTCAAGTGCATGTGTCAAAAGGAAGAAAAGACGCATTTTGAAAGAAAGGGCATGTGAACATTAAATTATGCCCAGCATATCAAATCTGATGAAGAAAGCCGTATCCCAGAGGAACCGCCGAAAAGCTTAATAAAGAAAGCCATGTCCCCATCGGACCGAACAAAATGATGAAAACTGGTATTCAGAAAAGCAAAGGGCCAGAAGTCTCGGAAGAAAAGCGTCGGAAGAAAAGCACCGGAAGAAACGCAAGCAGACAAGAAAGCAAGGCAACAAGAACAAATTGCAGTCTAGCCTAGCTTCTTGTTTTCTTTTAAGCACGGTGTAACAAGGAGATCGGTAAGCAGTGGTAATAGCATGCAACAGCAGTAACATTACAGTCCCATGGTAGTCCCAGCTACCAAAACTTTCTGAACTACATTAACCTGATTCTTGGTTAGCCCAGGATATGTAGGAAACCTCTGAAGCAAAGGTTCGGTCAAATCTTTTTCAAAAAATGCTTCACACGGAGAACTCGGATGGGCAAAAATCGCTCACTTTATCTTTGCACGAAAACCCTTCATGTCTTCGGGCAAAGAGGGGCAGCTGTAAGCACGTGATTTTTGCCCTATATGAGAATTACTCCCAAAAAATTCAAAATAAAATGATTTTCTTTGGTGTGCAATTTTGAGAATTTTTGTGACATTTTTGGATAATTATTTGTATTTGTCTGTGCATGTTTATTTGTTAAATTAATAAAAAAAAATACAAAAATATGTCGCATTTTGCATGTAGGATTTAATTCTACAATTGTTAGTAATTAAGTTTGTTTTACAAAAAATAAAAATTACAAAAATATGCATCTTTTGCATTTTTAGCATTTAATGTCCAAATATACAATTTTATGCTTAATTATTACTTAATTGTGCGTTAATTGTTATTGGGAGTTAATTTACGCTTTTATGACTTAATTTAGTTCTTAATAATAGTTTAAGTATTTTTATAATTTAGTTTTAGAAAAATAAAAGAAGAAAAGAGAGCAAAAAATAAAGAAAAATCGGATTGGGCCTCTTCTTCAATTTCAAACCACAAGCCCAAAAATTGCCCAACCTTCCCCAGGACCCGATCCATTTCAAACCGGGTCGACCCGGTCCATAACCCCAATACCCAACCCCTCTTCATTTTTCATTTTTTCCCAAAACAAAACAAAAAAAAAAGATTCAAAAAAAACCTAAACTAAACTATCCGCCCACCACCCTTTCTTTTTCTTCTCCAAAATCTCAAAACCACCCAACTCCCATGTCTTCCCGTCACCCTTCCCCTCCAATGGCTTCCATAGCCAGCCATGGCTGCCCCTCTCACACCCCAGCCTCCATGTCCAGCCATAAAAACGAACCTTACTTCTGTGTCATCTTCACGTCGTTCGTCACCACCATGACCGCCTTTCTCGTCGTTATCTCCTCCATGGCGATCTCAAGCTCGTCCATGGATGCTTCACCATCTCCAGTAGCTCCCCCACCTCCAACGAGCCAGCCTGCTCCGTCGACATAGCCGGACGCACCAACGAACTCCATCTTCTCCAACGAAAACCAGCAGCTCCAACGAACTTCATCTTCTCCACACCCTTAGTTTCTTATCTTCTTAACCTAGGAGACGCACCAACAGACCCTCCATTCTTCAACCTTCGAGCTCACCAGAAAAAGGGACGACAACTGTTAAACACGAACCAAAGAGAAGTCAGCCATCGTCGCACCCCACCAGAACTTACTGAAAACCAGTAGCGACAGCCACCTAGCCCGCCGGAAATCCATCCCTTCAACAATCATCGACCTTCTTCTTCACGAGCAGTGACCAGCTGCTTTTGCTTTCTCCTTCCTCAACCTTACGTCCAAACACACCTTGCTTCTGTTGCGTTGTTGCTGCCACGACGAGCAGCTTATTTTGTTTCAGCTATGCTGCTGCCACCATTTCGTTTTTTCGAGTTTTAGTCGAGGTCGTCGATCGTCGTTTTTAGTTCGTTAAGTTTAAAAGGAAGGTGAGTTCGTCGTTGAGTTCAAGATCCGTTAGGTCGTTGGCAGTCTTGGTGAGATATTTGTTTTCGGGCAGATTCGTTTCCGTTCGAGTTCATCGTTGCTCATTTCCGGTTAGTTGTAAGTTTCGTTTCTGTTCGTTAATTTGTTTGATATTTTTCGGATTTGAAATCAAATATGTTTGATATTAATTTCATGTTCATCATTTTTTTTATTTTTTCAGTTTGTTTAGTTTCATTTTTCTTGTTTATTTCTAGATAAAAATTGATTAGTTTAATTATAATGTTGTTAAGATTTAAGTTGAAGATTCAATTAAATATTTTTAAGTTTGTTTTATTAATTTAAAAGGATTTAATGTTAATATAAAAGAATGTTAGTTTAAATCGCTTGAATCCGTTGTTTGTTGTAGATTAAATTCGTGTTCATTTTGTTTAATGTTTAGTAATTTAATGTGAAGTTATGTTTTATTTTTTTTTTAATTTTAGTTTGAATCATGTATCTTTGTTATATTTTGTTGGATTTAATTTTAAAAAAAAATCAATTGATTATTTGAAGTTTAGTGATTTGAATATGTTTATTTGTTTTGTTTAAGCTTAATTCAAGTTTAATTCGAATTTGAATAAAACTTGCTTGTTATTGTTGTTGAATCTTTTCATTTATGTCCATACTTTGTTTGATTGTTCTTGAATCCGAAATTAGTATAAGTTTGATTTTCTTGTTTATTGTTTATCATTTATGATTATTTCTTGAGTTTGTCTCATAATCTTGTTTAAGTTTAATATAGGAATTGTTGGTTGTAATGTTGTTAGATTTGATTTTAAGTTCAAATGATTATTGAATTTAGAAATCTGAATATACTTGTTTGTTGTTGTTGTTGTTGTTGAATCTGAAAGTAGGTTTGTTTGTTGTTGAAAATGTTGTTCAATCAAGATAATTTTAGTTGTTTCTTTGTTGTTCATCATTTAGTTTGAATTTGTTGTTGAACATTGTTAGAAGTTGGTCATATTGGCTATATTTTGGTTAAGTTTGATTAAGTGAATTGGTTATAGCTGATGGGGCAGTTTGGTAATTTGCAGCACGTTCAGGGGGTAAATTGGTAATTTTAGTAAGGTTGGAGGGGTAGTTTGGTAATTGAACATTTTGAATAATTCTTTATGTTAAGCATGGGAGACAAAATGTAATGGGATGTGGGTGATATAATTATTTAATATAAATGGGAGACAAGACATAATGTAGTGGAGGGGAATATGGTAATTGTTTATGTTAGGCATGGGGGACAAGATGTAATGGGGTGGGGTTGATATATTTGTTTAATGTAGTGGGGGATGAGTGAGAAGATAATGGGTTTGATAGGAGAAAATGGTTGATTTTAATTGATTAAAGGGTTTTGGGATGGAAAATAAATAAGAGGTTTTGAATCAGAACGGACGGAGAGAATAAGAGAGAGAAAAAAAGAGCTGAATATTTAAGAGAGAAAGAAAAATTTCGAAAAATATTAAAACTTTTAAATAAAAAAAAACTAAAAAAAAATCTTCTGCTTTCTTTCATTGTTTGAAATCAACATTAATTGTTGTTGTTTCATCAAAGCTTGAAGCTTTTGTTTTGGGATTACTACTCCACCGGTTTGCAAACTCTGTTTCTGGGTTGTTACTGTTGTTGGACTGTTGTTGCTGTGCTGTATTGTTATTACTGCTGCTGATTCTCATCTTCATTTTCTTTTACTTCCAATATCAGGTACACAACTGACACGCTGGTTATTGTAAACCGAAATATGAAGCATGAATACGAAAATGGAGAGTTGAAACTCTAAAATTACTTTAATTATATTCTAAATTTTATTTGTATGTATAAATTATTTAGCTTGCAAAAATCAGAATCATGTAGCTATTTAATACATATAGTGGAACATCCGACGATAGCTTAACGGATGAACTATCTATATATATTGCCTAAAAATAAATAAATGGTGTAGTAACTCCGTCGAGTCAAAAACCAAACGAATAGGCCATCTAGTAGGAACTTGGTAGGAATATGGTTTAGTTAAATAATATTGGTTAATTTCAGCATGTAAATGGTCTAGGATTAAAATTAGATTGCTAAGTTTTTTTTAATTTGACAAACTGAGAACATGCCTCGTATAATGTAACTAGGTAGTAACATGTGAATAAGACGGCCCAGGTCTAGTTTTATGTCATACACGTTAGGCCTGGGCCCGCAGTGGCAACGGACTGTCCGGTTTGCATCATTTTCAGATTTATGAATCATATTCGAAATCCATCTATAACAACTCAAACATGTAAATAAATTAAGATATTTTCTCTTTTATTTTGTAGAGACAAATTTAATAAGAGAAAAATGTAGGCATTTTAGGACTGTCCTTTAAAAATAAAATGAGATGAGCCTCGCCCAATAAAATGCACCAATTGCGGGGCCCTCAATAAATGTTTAATTAAGTATTTAGAATTCGGGATGGACTGTTTAGTGAATTCCACGGTCTTACCCAAAAATAATAATAAGCTAATCGCTTTAGGTAAGATTTTAATAATAATACATTCCTAAACACGGGTGCGCATTTATGCGATCCAAATCCAAATCCCAAAACATTGAATAAAAATACGTTCCGGATCGCGGGTGCATTTTATGTGACGCAATCCAAAGACATGTTTTTAAACGATGTTCACATTCTTTTTAAAAATATAATGATAAAAGAAGTAAAGAGTTAAAACTTGCATATGAGCGCATAATTCTATAAAATCAGATAAACAAGCCGAATATGACAGTTGAGCGACCGTGCTAGAACCACGGAACTCGGGAATGCCTAACACCTTCTCCCGGGTTAACAAAATTCCTTATCCGGATTTCTGGTTCACGGATTGTAATACAGAGTCATTATTTTCCTCGATTCGGGATTAAAATAGGTAACTTGGGACACCCTAAATCTCCCAAGTGGCGACTCTGAAATAAACAAACAAATCCCGTTTCGATTGTCCTTTAATTGGGAAAAACTCCTTGTACCCTCGCGGGGGCGGAAAAAGGAGGTGTGACAATTACAGCCCAAAATGAAGAAAAGAAAGTAAAAATTAGATCAGAAAGCTAAAATCCCAACCAAGGAGAGCCTGATTCAGACTTCTGTCTGAAGTATGAAGTATACCAACTCCAAATATCAAATTCCAAAGCCTTTCTATTATTTGGGATGTGTCAGAGTTCCCTAAGAGTCTCAAGTGGACTCTTTTTTTAGGCAATCTGCTAAGCAAGCGCATAGGGCTAGTTTTTTATATAACAAAATTAAAAAACAAAATACAATGTCATGATATCCTACAAAATCAAAATAAATAAAATTTGAACTTAACA
This sequence comes from Nicotiana tabacum, assembly GCF_000715075.1. Classification (NCBI taxonomy): domain Eukaryota; kingdom Viridiplantae; phylum Streptophyta; class Magnoliopsida; order Solanales; family Solanaceae; genus Nicotiana; species Nicotiana tabacum. The sequence continues at coordinate 47,016,827 of NC_134099.1, read as the reverse complement.
AGTATATTATTATCAAAATTGAGCATTGCACTCACAATTGATATCATATTAATTTAAACTACAAATCTAGGCCGAAGATGTCCTTTACTTCCTTGTATTTCCAGTCCATTGAAGCCTAATTAAAATGTGTACCATGCTGATTGTAAATGTAGCCATAATCTGCGTCAATTTGAATGCATCAACCCATCCCACGCGCATAATCTTTTCCTTTGATCCTCTTCCTGTTGCTGTGCTTAAAATGTGAGCACTGGCCATTGTTTAATCCCTGGCCATTCTTTAATTATAGCTATTGTCGAAAACAGAGCTGGAATTTTCGAAAATTCGAACAGCTGATGGAACACAGAGCTGGAATAGATCAGCTTGCGTTTTTCTGAGCTATTGTTAATTGTTTTATTCATGTTGCTTCCTTGTATTTCCTGTCACAGCTGATTGTTTAATCCACGCCTGCAGTTCACTAGCACGCTCCTACACTGACTTCAGTACCATGATGCCACCAGTTGAAAGCTGCTCCTAGGTTGAAGTATAGAGGTAGTGTAGGTATTTGCTGCAAAACAGTACGCAGTCCAGCAAAACAGTATCCATTCGAGTCCATACGTGATCTGCAGAAAACATGCACTGTCAACCTAGATATGCGTCCTGGTAAAGTGAAGGCGTGCGCTGACTCTTCTGTCTCCATTGCTTGGGGGTTGAAGCATGGTTTAAAAAGCTTCCATCGAAAATATCAATAAACAAATAAAAAATCCTGCTCTCCTTTTGATTCATCCCATTCTCGATTGCGCAGACCATTCCAATTATATTATCCATAGAGATAGGCTGGTATTGTAAAAACAAAAATCATGTGTCCTCCACTTACATCTGAAGCATAAGAATTGTATCCCAAAGTACTTTATTTCGAAATAATCGCATTTTTTTCTGTATCCAAGATAAATTTCCATGTGATACTTTTGGTCTACAGCATGTGGTGTCTTCCATGTGTTCCACAGTAAACCATCTGTGCACATGAAAGGATTTGTAGGAATCAGTATAGCCGACAATGCACAGTTCTTTTTAATAAAAAGACAAAAGACCCGTTCGTTTGTAGCATCCCAAACGTGAGCTTCCAGCTTTTGTCAAAAAGCTGATTTGTTTTTTATTTCCAACACGAATGCTCAATTCTATTTACACTCCTTTGACCAGATCCTATCGAGTGCCCTTCATGTTCCAGCAATAAACAATTAAACACCTGCATTTCCTAGAAATTCCCTAGCGTGTTGGTGCAAATTCCAAACGATTTGGCATATGTTATTGTCCAGAAAGTCACGTGCCCATAATGTTTGCCCATGTTATTTCAGTACTTCCCTTTGATGCGAATGACTGTCATGAAAAGAAAATTGTTAACGTGCCAAAGCCCATGTTTAATGTCCTCCCAATGGATTGAATGCACTGCACTAATACCACCACTTGAGATTCTACTATAAGATTAGGCTTTAGCATTGATGAAATACCTGCAAAAAAGATAAACAGAGTTAGCGTAAAAATTGCTATCCAACTCTCCTCAAGAATGGTTCTAGTTTGATAACAAAATGAGTCCTCTTTTCCTCCTAATTCCTTGCAACCTTCACTCTTATGTAAGGACATAGCTTCTTATCTTCGTTATTAATCCTCCTTCCTTTAGAGTCCATATCCCAAAAATCATGGCATTCGGTATTTCCTTCATCTAGAGCATAATAGGCAAGGTGGTCTGCTAATGTATTCCCTTCTCTGAATATGTGTGTGACATTGATGATACTTTGTTCCTTAAATCTTAAAATCTCCTCTACATGTTCAGTAATATACTAAGGAGGCTTTTATGATTCCTCTATAATGTTCTTTAGTAGCATAGAATTTGTCTGCAGCCATATCTAGAAATAATTAAATCTTTTGCACATCTTCAATGCCTCCGCAATAGCTACTGCTTCTGATACATTGTTGGTTCCTTCAGAAATCTCCCTTCCTTCTGCATATATCAAATCACCTACCTCATCCCTTATGCAGAAACCAATTGAACTCCTCCTTGGGTTCCCTCTACATGCTCCATCCGTATTCACTTTGATCCTCCCTCTTGAAGGAAATTCCCATAATACTTTATCATATTTCAATCGAGGTGTGTATTGCTCCATCATTGTCAGTAAGTCTAGCCACTTGTGAGGCACATGTAGTCCAGGCTTTTTCAGTTGGATCAGAGCTTGCATAGTAGATGACACATAGTAAATAACTCTGCTCACTGACACTGCTTCTCCATATTTCAAGCTATTTCTTCTCTTCCAAAGTTCCCATACAATGCATGCAGGTAAAGCTTGTAATACTGGCTTCAATCTAGGAACTACTGATGTTGTCCAACACTTTGTAATTGCTTGATGTAATGACAACCTATCTAATGCAATTCCTGCTCTCCTCAGGAAGTAGGTCCAAACACTTCTAGCTATATTGGATGTGAAGAACAAATGTAGTAATGACTTCTCCTTAGGATTAGCACATCACCAACATTTTGATGGCATGGAGTATCCTAGTTTACGCAAGAAATCATCAAGTGGCAGTTTGGCTTTCCACACCTTCCACATGAAGAAGGATATCTTGAAAGGTAAACCTTTTACCCATATCATCTTGTAAGCTAATCTTGGGTTGGCTCTTCTTCGCATGTAATCCCATGCAGACTTTACTGTAAAATGTCCTCTTGTTTCAAGCATACAGAAAGGAGTATCTAACTGTAAACTTTTAGTTGGTGGTCTGATATTCTGCATAATGTGGTTTGCCAAATCTTCAGGTAGGCTCTCAAATATTTTATCCACATTCCACATACCATTTTCAACCAGATCATTTACATATAAGGCTCCCAACTCTGCAGGCACTTGAAAATATAAGGCTCCCAACTTAGTCCAATTGTCGAACCAAAATTGAGTCGATCCCATTCTCAGTTTCCAGTAGATTTGATGCTCAATCAAGTCCCTACATTCTAGCATTTTCTCCACACGTGGGACCCATGCTTCCAAGGTACAATTACTGCATTTAGTTTTTTGCAGTACTTTTGACTAATAAATGCACTCCATAAAGTTGGCTTAGTCCTGAAATTCCACCACAATTTGCAGAACAGTGCCTTGGATACGTCATGTAGGGACCTGAACCCTATGCCTCCCTCCTCAAAAGGCATACAAAGGTTAGTCCAAGATGACCAATGTCTAGTGCTCCCTCCTACATTGTTGCTCCAGAAAATCTTGGCAAAACTGCTATGTAATTTGTTGATCACATAAATTGGAGGATTAACTGCTGACAACATATGAATTGGGATACTCTGCAGGACATTTGCAATTAAAATAGCTCTGCCTCCTACAGATAGGAGTTTTCCTTTCCATGACTGAAGTTTATCCATAACCTTGGTGATTAATCCCTGGTAATAGTTTCCCCTTCTTCTTGCATAAAAAATAGGACAGCCAAGATAGGTCATAGGGAAACATTGTCTTCGTATACATGTAATCCTTTCCACCTTGTTAATCACCTCATTTTCCGTTAAATGATGCAGGTATATGGTTGATTTGGATTTGTTCACCAGTTGACCAGATGATGATTCATAAGCTTGCAATACCTCCATGACAAGTCTCAACGAAGTTTCATCAGATGAGCAGAAATTGATTGTATCATCAGCGTATGATATATGATTTATTTTTGGGCTCCATTTTGGCATTCCAAAACCACAGAAATACAGGTTAGTGTGTAGTGAATTCAATCCCCGAGAAAGTGCTTCTGCTACCAGAATGAATAGAGTTGGTGACAAAGGGTCACCCTGTTTAACTCCCCTCGATGATTTGAAGAAACCATTAGGCTGACCATTTATAAGAACAGAGTACCAATTGTTTCCAATCAAATCAAAGATCAAGCCAATAAAAGCTTCAGGAAATCCCATTTTCCTTAGTATTTTGGTCAGGAATATCCATGATAGCCTATCGTAAGCTTTTGTCATATCAAGCTTAATCACAACGTTTGGACCTGCTTTTCTTCTCAACCCGATATCCGTAATGATTTCTTGAGTTAACAACATGTTCTCAACTATGCTTCTGCCCTTCATAAAACCTGCCTGTTCCTCCGAGATTATGTTTGGTAATAATTCAACCAACCTCTCATGAATAACCCTAGAGAAAATCTTGTTAACAAAGTTGCTAAGACTGATTGGTCTCATATCCGCAAAGGTCGTAACTTCTTTTTTCTTTGGTAATAAAACCAGGTTTGTGTGCGTCACACTCTTTGGAAACTATTGACTGCAAAAGAATGCCTTGACCATGCGTACTACATCTTCTTCAATAATTTCCCAGCATGTTTGATAAAAGGCTCCAGTGAAACCATCCGGTCCACCAGCCGAGTCTCCATTCAACCCCATAACTGCTCTCTTCACTTCTTCATTGGAAGGCAAGGCCATCAATCTTTCATGTTGATCATTATCTACCATTGAAGGTACATGATTTAGAATGTCAAAATCATTTGGAACTGCAGTCTCAGTAAATTGATCCTTGTAGAACTTTATTGCTTCTTCTGCTATTAAGTGATCTTCTTCGATCCAGTTACCAAGGCTATTCTAGATCCTTGATAATTTCAGTCTCTTCCTTCTCCCATTAACTTAAGCGTGGAAGAATTTAGTGTTTCTATCGCCATCTTTGAACCATGACATGCCATCTTTTTGTCTCCAGAATTCTTCTTCTAATGCAATATATTTAATCATTTCAGCTTGGACCTGTTTTAATCTTTGTCTGTTCATCTGTGTAGGATTGACTTCAAATTGTCTTTCATGAACCAGGACCACCTCCTCCAGGCTTGCAATCTTCTGGAATATATCCCCATATGTAGCTCTACTCCTGGTAGATAGTACTTGCTTAAGCTTCTTTAACTTGTAGTTAAAAATGCAGAAAGGTTTAGCACTAAAATCAGCATTCTAATTTTCCTTCACTACCTCTTTGAAGGTTTCATGTTTTGTCCAGAAGTTTAGAAATCTGAATGACTTCTTAATTGGAGGAGTTTCTATATCACATTTCAGCAGCATCGGGCAATGATCAGACCCAATTTTGGACAAGTGAGTTACCTCCAATCTAATAAAGGTCTGTTGCAATTCATTATTGCCAAAACATTTGTCCAATCTTTTAAAAATACAGTCCTCCTCTGATCTTCCATTCCACAATGTAAATATGCTTCCTTTAAATCCCAAATCTGTCAAGTTGCAGGTATTGATGTAGTGTCTAAAGTCATCTACTTCAAGGAGAGAAACTGGCAAGCCTCCATACTTCTCTTCCTCTTCCCATATCACATTAAAGTCGCCTCCAACTAGCCATGGTACTGTCATATCTGATGCCATTGCATACAAAGTATCCCATAGTTCAATTCTTTCAATGCGATCACATTTGGCATAAAATAGAGTAAGGATGAGCTCAACATGTGTTTCAGTGTGCATCAATCTCAAAGTCAGCTGTTGAGTCATATTATATAGAATAGTAACCTCAAAATTTTCATCAATAAAAGCCCAAATCTTGTTTGACACATTCACCACAGCCTGTGCCAAACCAATTCTTGCTCTATACCTCTCCATTTTGTGAGACAATTGCATAGGCTCAAGGATTCCTATGAACTCAAAGTGATGTTTTCTGTGCATTGTAATCAGCCTTTGAAATGCTTGCATTTTATTTACTGACCTCACATTCCATATAATGACATCCATTAAAGGTTTTTGGGTTTGGACAGTGTTCTCCTTGTTTGTACCCCTCCTGTTGGGATAGATGGTTCTTTGACTTGTTTGTTTTTTCTCTTTGTTGCAGATTTAACCTGCTAAATGTGCCTAGGTGATAAATCTCCTTGCTTGGCAACATTGAGAAAGTTTTGGGTTGTCGACTCCTCATCCAGGTCCCTGTTTGACTAATTACTTTGGCCTTCAATTTCCTTAGTGTTATCTGTAAACATTAGACCAGATTTTTCCTGTAGGATATTTATCTGTTTGTTACCAGAACTGCTGACATTCTGTTGATGTGCAGGTTTTAATGTAACAGTATCCTACTCTGCAGCTTGTGGATCTGGTTGTTGTTTTGTAGCATTTGCACTAACAATTGGCATCACATTACTACAACTTGGACCTTCTTGTCTTGCTTTGGTCTGCTTAATATCACCAAGTGTTCCTCCTGGATCATCTACATTGCACAACTCTACATTTTTTAGGTTTAGGTCTTGAGCAGCTGCATTCTGTTTTTTAGAAGTTTGCTCTACTTTGCTTTTCTCATTTACACTTGGATCATCTTCATTATTTGCATCCCCTCCTGTCTCATCATCACTTGCCATTCCATCTGGAATTTGACCCTCTCCTAGATCTTCTTCAGTCTGATTTAACCACAACTAGCTTCCTTTCCAATTAATTGTTTCACTTCTTTTAAACATTTCAAAATCTGTGTCTTCCACCTACTCATTGTCATTGCTTGTCTCCTCTTCTTGCCTTTTCACTGGATGCACAGTAGTTACCTTGACTGAATTTTTGGCCATTGTCTCATTTATCCTAGTGTCTTGAGTTGGTATGTCGTTATATGAGGTGTTGGTACCTACAACATTGTTAGCAAAAGCTGTTTGCACCCAAGCTGCTGTTGATTTCTCATTGTCTGCATTGATCTTTGTTATTGGATTCCCATTTGCAGTAGGAATAAATGCTGGAGCTTTGTGGTTCAGTTTATTAGCTTCAGTATTTGATGATTGTCTCATAGCTGAAATAAGAGAAGTTATCTTTTGTACTAGCTGCTTGGTCGATACATGAACTTCCTGCTCCTCTGAATCAATCGCCACAATTACTGTGGAATTATTGTGCTGTATATCATTGTGGCCTATTGTTTTTTGAACTTCCTCCACAACTGCCAGTTGGTTATCTTCATTTAACTCACCGTTTTCAATTTCTAACACTGCAAATTTGTTGGTTGATTGTATTTGTTTTTCTACAGCAGCATTGTTAACATGAACCATTTCTTTCCCTTGTGCAGTATTACCTTCAATTTGTTTGCCTTTGTTTAATCCCCTATTGTCGCGGACTTCCTTCCATTGAGGGCCTATATTACCAACTACCTTGCCACTAGTAAGGACCATCAAAGGAGCATCATGTTTTGCACGTTTTTTGTTTTCTTGTTGCACATTTTCAACATTTTCTTGCTGCTGGACAGTTTTGGTTTCCCTTAGCTCAGGATTAATTCTCCAACATTCCATCCTATCATGTCCTTGTAATTTGCATTCTTTGCAATACTTAGGTAGGTAGTCATAGTTAATGGTTACCATTCAGTTCTTACCTCTCCATTTATCTCACTGAGAATGTCCATTCGAACTTTCTTTGGGAGATCAGCTAGCACGTCCACCAGTACTTTCACACGAGCACAACTAGGTCTTGTTTTCTTTATAGTAGCCAAATCCAATTGAAGGGGTTTACCTACAGCTGAAGCTAAAGATAATAGGCATTCCTTGACAAAGTATGTTGGCAGCAGATTAGGGAATGATATCCAGGCCATAACCTTAGGTGTCTCTTCTCCAACTTTGAATTTTGCATCATAACTCAGTGTTCTCAATTGATATTCATCCCCATGCTTATCCTTAACATAGTACACACCTTTTGACGAGAAATCTACATAATCTTGCCATAGTGTAAATCGTATCAAAATGTGTCTATCACATAGATATCCTATGTTGCATTCAGCATTGATACCACATTGTAATGGTATGATTCGACGTATTTCATTGATGCCTGGCCATCCGTATGAAAATTTGCACACCACTGCCTGTTGCAATCCCTCAATGTAGTTCATACATTCTACTTCTGATTCCGTAAAACAGACTGTTGGTTGTCCTTGAAAGTATTGAGCTTGTCTAGGAGCTATTGGATCCACCTGTACTCTTTCCTGCATAGTTGAAGTACTGGCCATGGGTTTGACTGCCTTTGCGTAGTCCATTGGTTTTGGAGCGTTAGCAGACATCGTACATCGCTGTGTGATGTTGTGGGCTGGTTGGGGCTGTGGCCCATCGATTGAAGGTAGCTGGCCACTGGCCATTGTGGACATGGCAGCACTGCTTCAAATAGCAGTGGACTTCCTAGGAAAATCGTGTTTCTTCAAAGATCTTGAAGTAGCATTGATCCACCAATTTAGTACAAAGTATTTCTCTTGCACCAGTTACAATGTATAACTGTCTTTGACGATAAAAGCTGCAGATTATACTAATTCGATACTACAGCAGCTCTAAAAAATTTTGTAATACCTGTTGTTGATTTTGGCTTCAAATCTGTTAATCACGATTAAAACAAAGGGTCCAAAATTTGTTCTTCAACACTCTTCAGTTACCAGAAATAAGTTGAGTCTGGCAATTCGATGCTACAGTGTTTTTGAGAAGTGATTTAAAAACTGTTGATGATTTTAACCTCAAACCTGATAATTCCAGTTAAAAACAAAGCTTCCAAGTTGATCTTCAAAACTTCAACTTCACTTCAAAAGCATAAACATGAAGGCTTGCAATCGCGATGCTACAGTAACTCGCAAGATAAAATTAAAGATCTGATGCGATTGGTTAAAGTGTTTAGGAAGAAATCAAATGGGGATTGATCACAACGAGAAAGGTGTTCTTTTGGTACTAAGATTGTGATCTTAACTTGCCGGAAACCGAAATTATGGCCGATGAATAGTGACAGAATCACTATTCATGGTCTTCTTCCTCCCTTAGTTTTACTTACTTTAGTTGAGTTCTAGATTCCGTCTCAAGTGAACTCCGGGCAGTGCTTACACCCAAATATATTGCAGAATTGGATTATAGTGTAGTGTGGAAGGGCCAACCCTCAAATGTCCAAGTTCATAGAGAGCTCAAGGTCCCAAAGCAAGGCTCATAGGAAGGGGGCGGAACTTAGAATCTAAGAGAGAGTCCAAGTGCATAGAGGGGATTTTGGGGAAGGCCAAGACAGGCTGGTGGTCATAACAATCAATTAGGAGTGCTGTCACACCCCTAACCAGCCTGTTAGCCATATTGTTTGGGAGTTATGATCCATTAAAGGATCAGGTCTAGACATGAGCAGCAATTTTGATACTGCCATGCCTGAACCTTAACTCAAACACATAGAAGGGAATAAGGGTATGTGGAATTCACACAGCAACAGATGCAAAAAGGACATCATATTCAATACAAAACATAAATAGCAAAGTAGACAAGATTGTTGAAACTGCAAAGCAAACACATAGAGATGAAGCCGAAAGTTAAATTAGAACATACCAGTTTCAGGGAAATAAGAAGAGAAGAGAAGTAGTAAAGCCAAATTGCAAACACACAGCCAGAAGATTTCAGAAGAGAGTAGAGTGTTGATTGAGAGTGTAGGAATATCGAAATTGAAAGTGTTCAATGAGTGTTGTGTAAGTGTTGAACTCAAGGTCTTAAAGAGTATTGAATTGGAAGTCCCTAAAAGTGCAAAAGGGTCGTGCCCTTTATAGTGCAGAAAGCAAGTAAGAAAAGGTAAAAAAATAGTTTCGAAATCAATCGCATAAGGTCTCCCTTCAATTAAGGGATTCTGATTTCAAACGGGCAAGATAATTAAGGAAAGAGTTTGATCAAGATCTTTTCCAAAGTAGCACAAGAAGGGTAAATACACAGAAGTTATTTAAGGAAAGAGTTTGATAGAAACACGATTTGTGCAAATAAGGAAAGGCAATCAATCAACAGCCAGTAAACAAATCAGAAATTGAGTTTTGGTATGAATGAATCCAACCAGAAAAGTTGAAGAAAGGTTTAATTAAAGAAAATCAGTAACAATCAATCGATCCTTATTAAAAGGAATTCTAAATCAATCACAAGTTGACAAAACCTTTTGAAGGAAAAATTCCTCATAAATAAAGCATACAAACATATCAAACAAGAAAGAACTGTCATGCTAAAAAACCTAGTATAGAAGAGTTCCGGGTCAAAGAAATTCGAGTTCAGTACAAAGACTCAAAACGAGTTTGAGAAACCTAGAGTTCCAAAATAGAATTGTAGTCTCAAACACAAGATCAAAACTCGCCAAAAATCCCAAACCCTAGGGTTTTCAACTCTAGTCAGATACAGAGAAAAAAAGACAAATAACGGAAACAGGCTCAAAGGTCTTCTTTCAAGGATTCATGTGAAATCAAACAGATAAAATAGCAGGTTCAAGGCAAATAGAATGAAGAGCTGATTTGAAGCATAGAGAACACATTTTAAGAAAGGCTTGGGACCTAAACAAGTTCAAAAGAGAAAAGAGGTAGTACAAACTTAGGAAAACAGTAGAGGGAACGTGTGTAGAGAGAACTCAAACAAGGTTCAGTAAAAGCAAATAAAAACTTAAGGACTCAGTAGGAGATGCATGCAGTAGAAGAACATAAAATACTGGAAAACGATAGCAAAAGAACATATAGGAAAACACAGCGAGATGAACATGTGAGCATGGTGTAGAAACACAGTAGAACACAAAGCACGGAAGAATCATGTATAGTAGAAAGAAAGTAGAAGAAAAACACATGCGTGGTAGAAAAGAAACATACAGACATAGTATAGACGAATACACATAAAGAAAAGAAAAGGAATAATCATAAAGACATTTTGAAACTTTTTCAGAAACCCTAAATCGAAAAGAAGTAATTTTTGAAAGAAAATTAAGGAAAACGTTTAAGAACTCAAGTAGAACATAGACATAGCATAGAATTTTTAAAAAAAAATCAGAGAGAACCTCGAGTAGCTGGGGTTTCAGAGAAACCCTAGAATGAGAAAGTCTTGGAAAAGTCTGATCTTGAGTCGGAGAGGTTATAACCAGGCTCGAAATGCTTTGGATGTGCTGGAGCAAGGGCGGAAAGGTCTCAAAATCATGGATCTGAGAGGATCTGAACAGACACCATTGAGGTCAGACCTCAAAACTTCGAACCCCAAACATTTGAGAGTGGAGGGAGGTGAGTACAGGCCATCCATGGACTGAGAAGCCATGGATTCTAGTGAGGTTATAGTCGGAGAGGATGAGAGAGGCTAGGGTTCCAAGGAACCTTCGAGAGAGTTTGAGAGAGGAGAGTATTCAAAGGCGGCTGAGAGATGGAAATGAGGGGATTAGGGTAGGGTCGATGGATTAAAAATGGTAAGGGGTGATCGTGGTCGTTGATCAAAACGATCAACGACCTGGATTAAAAGGAAGACCGGGCTGGTTAGATAAATGGGTTAAGGGGTTGGGTTGAAATTGAAATTGGGCTGGTCCAATTGGGGGTTAAGATTGGGTCAATTGGGGGCTAAAATTGAAATGTAATGGGGCTACAATTGAAACGAAATGAGGCTAAAATTTACATAGCCAGTTTTTCCCTTTTATTTTACAAAAATAGTAAAAATAATTTTGAAAACAAATTAAAAGTACTGAATCAGTAAATAATATATAAATATTAATTTAAAAATACTGGAACCAATTTTATGATTATACAAATGCTATTAAATCTTAAAGTAGGCTAGAATTGCAATTATATGCAATTTAGCTTTAAAAATACCAAATAAATTTTTAAAAATATATAAAAATTACCTTAACTATATTTTGGTATAAATATGGGAATCAAATAAATTATTCACCAAAATTGATGATTTTGGGAGTAATTATTGATTTTGTACTACTAAAATGGACAATAAATTTGTTTTAGAAATCTTTTAAAAATTGGGAAAAATACTAAAATACTTGGGCATGATTATATATGCGTACATATGTTATTTTGAAAGTATTTTGTATATATGAAAAATATACAGGGAAAAATTGGGTATCAACACATATCAAGTAGCTTCTTTACCAGCCCATGCATTACTTGGTGTGCTTTTCTAGCTTTAGCTATTGTGATTGGCCAGATGGTAAATATAGATCCTTTATTGCAATTTCGTCGAGCATGCTCGAATTAGCCTTGACGCGTCAATGATGAAGTTATATTCTGATACCGAGGTGCCTCCACGGGATCGGCATGCTTATCAAAACCACTTTTGTTGATAAGTCCCCGAGAATTTTGTCCTTGATCGTTTCTCCGATCATTCCAAGATGGATTGCATCCCGAGCCATTGTTCCTTCTATCTGCGGTATATGGTTTATACCATTCCTTGTTCGACCTCTATTCCCTGTCAGTATCCCTCGAGGCTTTAACTGCCAACCTGTTTGGATGAACTGAACCTGAAGGGTCTCCTAACTGGCCTTCCTCGACCGTCATCTTCGATTGATATCGATTGTGCACATCTGCCCTAGTCATAACTAGATGCTCAATCAGATTTTGCTTCAACTATCGTGATACTATCGAACTCCGCTCATTCAACCCCTGAGTGAAAGCTTGAACGACCCAATCATCTATGACTGGTGGTAACTCCATAGGTTCCATTTGAAACTAGGACATGAACTCCCTCAATATTTTGTTATCCTTTTGTCTTATCTTGAAAATGTCCAATTTTCTCGTTACGACCTTTATGGCCCTGACGTGCGCCTTCGCAAAAGAATCTGCTAACATGGAAAATAAATTGATGGAATTTGGTGGTAAGTTGTGATACCAAATCATTGCCCCCTTTGATAGAGTTTCCCCAAAGTTTTTCAACAAAACGGACTCGATCTCATCGTCTTCTAAGTCATTTCCCTTTATCACGCATGTGTATGTAGTGATATGTTTATTAGGATCAGTGGTCCCGTTGTATTTTGATATATCCGGCATACAGAACTTCTTTGGAATGGGCTTTAGAGCCGCACTCTGAGGTAAAGGTTTCTGCACGAACTTTTTTGAATCCAAACCTTTTAAGATCGGGGGTGCCCCTGGTATCTTATCAACTCTGGAGTTGTATGTCTCCACTTTTTTATCATTATCTTCGATTTTCTTTTCTCCTGAATCAATTATTTTGGTGAGTTCCTTGAGCATTTTCACAATTGTAGGATCAGTCCCTGATCCGCTATCATTCATCCTTTCCAGCACTGGCTCGGTACAGTGAGTGATTTCCGGCTTGACCACACTCGGAGTTCTATGTTGACTCTGAAGTTGAGCAATAGCAGCCTGTTGAGCCTACAACATCTAGAATATTACATGGAGACTAACTCCCCCATCTCTTATGCCCTATGTTCCTTGGCCTCCAGTTCGGCCTTCCTTGCGCACACTCTCTCCGGGGTCCACGCCTATGTCTGTGTTCAAAGCAATGTCCAAACTGACATCGATTGGGTCAATAGTAGGCACTTCCCCAGGGTTAATCGGTGGCACCTCTGACTCTTGGAGCGATGATTTTATCATTTTCCCCGTGAAATTCAATACCATTATCTCCATACACAGGTGCATTTTGCGAGTTTAACATGTTTTAGCCTCAGAACAAAAAATTCTTGACAAGAACAAGTGTGAAAATAATGCGTGTTATCAAAATTAGTACTAAAACAATCACTGCTAGCCTTATCCCCACGGTGGGCTCCAAACTGTTTACCTTGAAATTCGAGTAACAATTAAATTTGTATTGAGGTCTTAAAGATTTGTGATTTAGTCCAATAACAATTCATAATCAAGGAATCAAACGTATAAATTAAAGAATAAAGTAAGTCAAACCAGTGTGCAAGCAAGTCTCGACCTCGAGCTAAGGTGGCTCGATGTAGGTTAGTAAGAACAATAAAGTTAAAAGACAATTCTGATTAGCAGTAAGCAAGAAAGTAAGGAATGGATATTCCTTTGCTAATGATTGATGATGTTACAAATGAATGGGCTCCCTTTTATATAATAGGGAATCCTAAATAAGGTACATTTCCATTTTTAGTAGGGAATCTTATGGGACAACTATCTAACTGCCTAGTACAAATCTCTACAAATCCATTCCAGAATTTACGCTGTGAACTTAGGGCTGCTTTAGGAATCCCTCTCTTTCTGTTATAAAATTATAACAACATTATCTCGAGGTTGGTCATACTCGGCCTCGATGTTCATCGAGCACTTTGATCTTCGAGTCCTTATATTTTGCCATTGGGCTTGAGCCTGGTCTGTTTTGAGTTTATCTTCGAAGGAACTCCTCGAGCCTACGAAATCGGGCATACCTGATTTCGATCGTATACAGTTACACTGTAATTTTTTTGAGGAATAGGTTTGGTTGAACTCCTTTCCTCCACTTAAATCCGCCACTAGTCCAAGGTTCATTTTTCAAACATGGTACTATTAGATTCAGACCACCTCTGATGTTGATGTCACCATGTTATGTCACGTTGTATTTCAAATTCATAAAGGTATGTGCTATAGTTCCTAATTAGGATTCTAACTTTGACCAATTGGTGCTCTACCGATGAGGAACGACAAGAGATATGATCCATAAATTAAGTCTCACAGCTTCCTAACTTTTGCAGTTTAGTTGGCCTTAGGTTTATTTTACGACATTATCCACACCCATCTTTAAGCTGCAAGAATATGTCAAGAGAAAATAAAACAAATAAATTCTTTTTATAAATAATTAAGCCATATATATCAATGAGTTGACCCCACCAGCACTGACTAAGTCGATCTAACTCATCAGAATGTGACTCACACGCCTCAAAAAGCGGTCCACAAAGAGTTGGATGAAGGAAAATACGAACATGCTCCAATTTATGGAGCCGCCAGACGGCACAACTAGCATAATTCAAGAGAATATGTCTAGTATATTGTTGTAATTACTCAGGAGAGAGTTACAACAGTCACACTGCTCATGATCAATAGAGAAGACTTAGGCAAATTTATATAAAACATAGAGGAAAGAATTCCAACAATAGGGGAAATTATAATCCTAGATCATTCAAATTCTTGTTTACAAAGCGTTTCGTAGTTAGTTATTCTTTATTGCATTTTTGTTACGTATTATTTAATTAGTAAACATCCACTTTATTACTTAAATTTTTTTGAAGATTGATTACGAGAATTTGTGTGAGTCCAATACCTGTGTTTAATAGGTTAATTCCCTGTGGAATTCGACTCCAGACTTATAAATCGGAATATATTTGCAACGACACTTTGTCCTTTTTATAAGGCATAGTTGGGAGTGATCATTATCCATGCTTAGGCTAGCTATTTGTTGAATTAATCGTTCTCATCGTGTTTATGGGTTTTGTATAATTGAGTATTGACTCCAAGTTAAGATTGGTATTGTGGAAACGTTGTTGAAGTAAGGCTTGTGCTTGTTAATCATATCTCCCTGTTGTTAATTGTTCCTTGTTATGTAGAAAGGGAGAGTGTTAATGCATGAAGGGCGATGTCGTGTCGTATGTGAGTGTTAATGTACGAAGGGTGACGCCGTGCCATCTTGTGAGTATTAATGCACGAATAGTGAAGTCGTGCCATGTTATGAGAGTTAATGCACGAAGGGTGATGTCGTGTCGTGGTCAAAATTAGTAGGTGGATTGAATATAAGTAACGTATATACCTCAAATAAAGCAGAAATACTTAAATATCTTGGATCTTAAACAAAAATAATGACAGATTACAGATATATTGGAACACATATACTATATGAAAGGGAGAGAAGTGTGGAATGTAACCGCCAAACAAGTTTCATGGGTGATTTATAAGAGTATAAAGGCCTCAAAATACTTAACTAAAGATAACATAAGAATTGAGGAAGCCCTGAATGCAAAAAGCTACTCAATCAGAGGCATGTACAACAAGCTAAGAGGACAGGTCCTAATGACAACCTTATGACGATATGATAGGTCGTTTTGAGTACTAGGTCCTTTTTTCGTATTCCGAGACATCTCTTATCTTAATTTGGTGATTTTATGACTTGCATGCGTAGTCCGTGCCAATTTCCGGGTAGGTTATGTGTGAAAATTCAAGAAAAATGTGATTTTTGACTTAAAATGAGGTTTGAGTTGACCACGGTCAATGTTTTTAGTAAACGACCTCGGATCGTTATCTTGACTATTTCAGTAGGTTCATATGATATTTTTTAACTTGTACACATATTTGGTTGGGGTATTGAGTGACTCGAGGGCGTTTCAACGCATTATGTGAAAAATAAGAAAATTTGGCTTCAAAATTATAATCCTTGAGTTTTGATGATTGATTCTTGATGTTGTTTACCATGAAAATGGTAATAACAATTAAATGTGTTGATGGAACTCTAGAAATATGTGATCTATTTTTATGCTAGTTTGTAAAGCAGTCGATGTTAGATATGTGAGAATTAGAGAAGAAATAAGAGTAAAGGAACGAAGAGATAACCAAACCGACGGGCTAATTATCGAGGCCTCGAGCTTGTCGATCCAGGGCTTTGGGGTCTATTCCGGAGCTTGACTGGGCAATATCAAAAGGTAATCGAGATACGACTAACGATTATACTAAAATCAATATATGCTCTTTATGGCCAATGATAAGCAATAAATGATGAACAAATATGAAGATAATAAATGAATAATATGTTAGAGAGCGAGAGAATGTTCTTCTATATTTCTTGTAGAGCAATTGGAGCAACGGAGAGCTTACAAAATGGCATGTACCCTCTTTATATAGGAGGAGAATCCTAACACAGTACAAAATACATTTCTTACAAAGGTAAAGGGATGGTACATCTATATGACACCCTGATTTGGGTCTTAGAGTACCTTTCTAGGCTTTGTCAGTCCTAGCCACGTGCCTTGGGAACTTCCCATTTACACCGTGGTCGTGGTTGGCATTATCCCAAGACCGAGTGCCAACGTACCTCGAGGGAGGAGACTCGATAATAACCTTGTAGCCTCGAGACTTCGAGACAGTCTTCTGAGGTTCTTTGATAATGAGAAATTGGACCCTCCAATTTCACCGTATACAGATAGTCCCTACGTTTCTTAGAGATGAGTGATAAGAAACAATTTTGACATCCAACTCTTTGAACTTCCTGCATTGATGTCATGCTGATGATATCATACTTATGATGTAATCCTTCAAGGTAACCGGTGCATCCCATGGACTTGTCTTTTCAAGTCATTCAATGTGCTACCGATTCCCGTTCTTCAAGGCGACCATATCGCCATCGGTCCAGTTTGCAATGGCTCATTGAGTGCGCCTGTCGGTCCATCTTTCAAAGGCATTGATGGCATTGTTGGCCACATTATCATCCACTATAAATGGGGACTTTCCATACTATCTTTTTATTCAAGTATTTTTCAACATCTTTCCATCCCTTTCTTCTCATTCTCATTATCCTTCCCCACTACTACCCGCCATGTTTGGGGTCTCTGGCATTGATTACATTGTCTTGTTGTTGTTGTTGTTGTTGTTGTTGTTATTGTTATGGATATCACTGCTGTCGTCGTTGGATCGAGGTGATGAGATAAAAGGGGTCGGCCTGTTTTGACGTAGGAGGACATTTGGACCCTACACTGCTGCTCGGGAGAGTGTTCAGACTATACACCGCTGCTCACTCTCCTACCCTGGCCTGGTGTAGTGCCTCACCTCTCGGGTTTTCTCCCAAGGGATAAAATGGCGCATTTGGCCAATAAGCTCGCACGACACGATGTCCAGGAAGGTGGATTTGGAGCGGTCGTACGAGTAGGGTTGAGGCCTGCCGAATCTTCAACCTTTGGCTTCGGCGGGCTATGTCTCTTTTTTTGCCTCTTTTGCATTACTTTCCTCTTCTTTGCCTT
The DNA here is from genome assembly GCF_000715075.1 of Nicotiana tabacum. NCBI lineage: Eukaryota > Viridiplantae > Streptophyta > Magnoliopsida > Solanales > Solanaceae > Nicotiana > Nicotiana tabacum. The sequence continues at coordinate 46,999,225 of NC_134099.1, read as the reverse complement.
CCCACTTTCCTCTTCTTCATCTTCGCTCTCAGAGGTATTGCCCCATGGGATTGAGATGGGAACCTAGAGGAGGTGGCGGTCGAAGGTATCACCATCGAGGGTGCATGTTCGAGGATGTGTTGCTCGGAGATGCTACTACCGGAGATGAACCTTCGAGAGTAGACTAGATTTTAGGCTTTTACTACATGTGTACCCTTTCGCTTTTTTGTTTATGTGTAAGGACCCCTCATGGGCTTTTGTAATTGTATGTAATGACCCCTTGTGGGCTTCTGTAATCAAACTTTTATGAATATGAAGATGTTTCCTCAGTTTTGTCTTCGATGCTTGCTATATTTCCCTTCATCTGCACTTATAGAGACTCTGAATGTGTGATTTTATCAGCTGCTGCCAACATCGAGACCAGAAGCAAGTGTTTTTTCTATCCTTTGGTTGATGAAAATGGCTTCCCGTGGAATCTTTTGTCGTTCCTTGGATCGAGCCTAGACCGGGCCGATAAACTCGGGTCGTCGGGACCTTTACTTCGAATAAAACGAAAGTAACACTTTGGGATTTGAAACCATGATTTGTCACTTAGGCTCCTTTGGCAATATTTGAGAGGAAATTTGCTTAGAGGTCCGTGGATAGGGGCTGCCTTTGACCTTTTGAGGATAGTCCCTGAGTGGGGATTTGTTCAAATCTGGATCATATGGAAACTTGCTTTGATCTTAGCATAGATAGTTGGAGGGAGCTATAGATAGATCCCGAAAGAGGGTTTGCCCGACTTCAAATGGCATCTTGGGACAAAGCCCATGTGGGAGGAGCTCGAATGCTTATTTCCCTGGAGCCTAACTCCTTTTTCACGAAAGTCCCCGAGGTCGGGTGCCACCTCGGGTCTTGTAAAGGTGACATTGGTTTCCTGGAGCCTAATCTTTTTCTGATGGAGGTCCTCGAGGTTGGGTACCACCTCGGTACTAGAGATGATGTTGTTGGCCTTTCAGGGCCTAACTTTCTTTTGATGGGGGTCCTCGAGGTCGGGTACCACCTCGGGACTGGTGAAGGTGTTACTGGCTTCCTAGAGCCTAACCTTTTTCTAATGGAGATCCTCGAGGTCGGGTACCACTTCGGGACTAGCGAAGATATTGTTGGCTTCTTAGAGCCTAACTTCTTTTTGATGGGGGTCCTTGGTGTCCGATACCACCTCGGGACTAGCGAAGGTGTTACTAGCTTCCTAGAGCCTAACCTTTTTCTGATGGAGATCCTCGAAGTTGGGTACCACTTCGGGACTGGCGAAGATGTTGTTGGCTTGAGTCTAACTTCTTTTTGATGGGGGTCCTTGAGGTCGGGTACCACCTCCGGACTGGCGAAGGTGTTACTGGCTTCCTGGAGCCTAATCTTTTTGAAAGAAGGTCCTCGAGGTCAGGTACCACCTCGGGACTGGCGAAAGTGTTATTGGCTTCTTAAAGCCTAACTCCTTTCTTTGATGAAGGTCCTCGAGGTTGGATACCACCTCGGGACTGGCGATGGCGCTTTTAATCGGCTTGGATGTATGCGGATTGTCGCCGTTTTTTCCATATATATACAAGGACGTTTTTGATTTTTTGGAGATCCCACCATTTTAAGCAGTTGCCCTTCTCTTTTCGCGTCAACCCTTTCATTATTTCAATACTAATGTACTTGCACAAATTCCACTTTAGTTCTCCAATTTTGCTGTAACCATGACTGTTGTATTGGGGTCTACACAGTAGAGAGGGGAGACCTTCGCCTCCGGCATTCAGGACCAACGAGAGTATACCTCGAAGGTTGCTTCTTCGATAGGAGAATAACATCTTGGGTTAGTGAGAAAAGACTGTGGATGGGAGGAGAAAGTGGTGTTATAGGCATTTCCCCGGGGTGAGGGCATCACGGATCATGACGATGGATTTTTGAATGTGTACACCTATCCTTTGACACTAGGCTTCCTTGATAAGATTGTGCTTGATTTTTATTTGAAGTGTAGGGTCACCTTGGCGCAAATCCACCCGTTGTTTTGGCGAACGGTATTGATGGTGAGCTTTTTCGCGGAGAAGGCGAGGCTTAAATTTATGCTCAGTCATCTTATTAGGCTGTACCGACCCTTTCACCATCGGGGTATGCTAACCTTGTGATGCCGATCGACCACACCCTTCATTGTTGATAATAAGGAAGATGGAGATTGGGGGTGGATGAGTCGCTTTGTCCGAGTGCGGACTGCTGACATTATCCCTGTGGAGCTTATGCCATTCCCTGAGGAATGGAACTATACGCGTAAGTGGCGTATTTTGCACCTTCTCAGTATTATCTATGGCGAAAGCTGGTTTCGTAACCGTGCCTTCTTTTCTTTTCCTGTAGCAGTTTCATGGACACCGGACGACATTCCTGATCTGCCGGATTGGGTTCGGAAGTTGGTGACCCACTCGACCTGTGATGAGCGCAAGTGGCGAGCTTTCTCCTGGGGCAGATGGGAAGCAAAATATTATGGTGCGTGTTGTGCTATTTTCTTTTTTCCCTTCTTTCATATGGAGACGCATTTTCCCTTTGTGCATATTAATATTTTTGTTGTAGGCATTAAAGAGCCTTTCGAGGCGAGGCCGCGCTCCTCTAGAGAGGGGGAAGGGTTGTCAACTCCTGGGCTGAAGAACGATAATAATAAGCAAGGGATGCTTTTATAGGGCGATGGTGCTCAAAGTAAGGCAGGACGGGACCGGGGCGTCGGAGCGGAAGCATCCTCCGAACCTGCCGTGTCCGTAGTTCCTGGTTCTGGAAAGAGGGTTTCTCCGCTGGTGTCACCTTTTTTTCCGTCAAAAGTACTTCGGGAGATACTAGAAACCCAAGGTCACATACACCGAGCGACCGTGATTCGACAGGAGTCGACTCTTTCAGGGGCAAAGGAACTGGATTGGCGAGTGTGTGCTCGGCCTTCGAGGAAGCCCAGCGGCTTCACCTTGCAGTGAGTTTTGACATACATCTTTCGAGCTTCGCGCATTTCCTTCCTTATTGGATTTTCTTTTGCAGGAATTCGACAAGCTTAAGTCTGGGCTGCTTCGTTGTGAAGCCAGGCTACAGAAAGCTCTGGATGAAGAGAGGTCCCTTAGGCTCCTTTGTGACGAAAAGGAAGTCGAGTTGGTACACTTGCAGTATGAGGTGGGTCGGAGCTTGAATTATGAGAGCTACTTGAAGAAGCAGGTAACTTTCCATTCTGGGTGAGTGTGCATTCCACCTTCTGGTTTTCGAGGCTAAAGCTTCATTTTATTTCAGTTGCAGAAAAATACGAAGGCCCTGGAGCGCCTTCAGGATGAAGTGGGCCGGTCCAGGCATGAGCATGATGAGGTAAAAACTTGGGCGGAGGCTCAGGCTTTAGAGGGGAAGGATGCTCAGGCTAAAGTTCTCGCCTTAGAGGCTCAACTTTGCTTAGTTCGTGACAACGCTTCGGTGCAAGTAGATATGATTGCGAAGCTTGAGTCCGAGCTTTCAAAGGTCAGTGCTGAGATCATTAATGCACGGGTAGAAGCTGTAATGAGTCGAAGTAAGGCTGACCATGAGATGGCGATCTATTCTAAGGGTGCTGCCAATGCTCAAGTTGAGTTGAGAAGGGTCCTCGATCGTGAAGTGAGGATTGGAGAATACGCTCGCTGCAAATCTCAAAGAAAGACCCTCAAGGAGGTCCGTGCTAGGGGTTTTTCCCTCTCGAAAGAATTGGCGCTTGCAAGGGCGGACGAGCATGATGCTTGATTGCTTTTGCCGGATGTCGAAGAAAGCGAAGATGAGTTTGACAGACTATAGCCCCCGAGGGGGGGGCATAGATTTTTTCATATGTATGTAGAACTTTTGTAGCATGTTTGTAGATGGAGATTGCACTTTTTTGCATATGTGTATGAGGGAGAACCTTGCAGCTTTATTTCTATTGTATCTCTTTCTATCTTGAATTTGGCAAGGTGAACTGGTCTTTGAGTTGGTAGAAATCCTTTGAGTCGCGATATGGCCCTAAGGCTCATTAGGCTGGTCCGTAGGCTCTTACGCGCCTTTCCTCTTAGGCATGTTAGGCCAACTATTTTGGGCTTAGTCCTCGATTCGGGCATCGACACGAGTTTATTAGACCCTCAAGTTGTTGATTTTTAGGCTGGCAACATCGGCTCTTATGCCTTGGGTCGAAGCAACCTTTTATGTGTGTGATACTGAGGCTCATTAAGCTGGCGACAATGACTCTTATGCTTTGGGTCGATGCGACCTTTTATGTGGGTGGCCCTGAGGCTCGTTAAGCTGGCGATAAGGGCTCTTACGCTTTGGGTCGATGCGACCTTTTATATGGGTAGCCCTGAGGCTTGTTAAGCTGGCGGCAAGGGCTCTTACGCTTTGGGTCGATGCGACTTTTTATATGGGCTGGCGACAATGGCTCTTACGCCTTGCCCTTAGGCATATTTAATTAACTATTTTGGGTTCTGTCTCCGAATCGAGTTACGACTTGAGTTCGTTTGATCCTCAAGTTTTTGAATTTATGGGGGATGGAAACAATGGCTCTTACGCCTTGGACTGATGTGGCCTTTCATATGTATGTCTCTGGGGCTCATTAGGCTGGCGACAATGGCTCTTACGCGTTTGGTCGATGTGACTATTTATGTGGGCTTTATTTTTCCCTCGATAAGGATAGTGTTTGCCCGATTCTTCTACGGCTTAGTAAAAAACCTCGATTGCAAATCGTTATATGGCGATGATCGAGCACCTCATAAGGTTTGGCTTGGATGCTGAGTATCTCGAAGCCGATTTTTAGGAGTTGACGTGGTCAAAGCTCATTTGCCTGTATCGAGGGTAGCCTGTTTAACCGGTTCTTTTCGAAGTAGATTCGAAGTAATTGAAGGCCTGTGTGGGCTGGCAACAATGCCTGTTATGCCTTGTAGCGACGGTTGGGCGTCCCCGAGTCACTTTAGTTTGGCTGGTACAACCTAGTGACCGGAGTCATTTGTGTTTGGCCGGAGCCTTTGAGTCCCGAGTGAGGTAGTTTCAACATCTATATCGAGGGTGTGCCTTTTTAGGGGTCTTACAAGTTCGAATATATAGCCTTTGCTTAAAGATCGGGATTATGCCTTTAGTAAGGTCTTACATTTTTTTCATGCCTTTGAGGTCTTACAGTTTGGATACTTGGTACAAGTATGGTTCATGCCTTGCTTGAGGTCTTACAGTTTGGATACTGGGTACAAGTATGGTTCATGCCTTGTTTGAGGTCTTACAGATATTGATGTTGCCTTTTATAGGTCTTATAAGACCGAGGCTTCCCGCATGTGGCCTTATGACCTCGGGTTTTGATAAGTTGATGGAGATATCACTTGACGGCAGTCCTCGAGTCGTCGAGGGTTTCTTGACTCGGGAGCCAATACTTGTAAACTTTGTATTGCCTCATTGAGGGCTTACAATTTTGGATATCCCGACCCTGAGGTCGTGCGCTTTTGTGATTTTGGTGCCAGCCCCCGAGTATTCGAGGAGATGTTTCACGATTTTCATTTTGACGCCAGTCCCCGAGTGTTCGGGGCACTTTCGGCCTTGGAGATATTTTGTGATTTTTATGCTGCCTTCTTGAGGGCTTTTAAGTTCGGTGCCCAAGTCCCCGACTCGGAGGTCGTCCAGATGTTGAATTGTTGATGCTAGTCCCCGAGTGTATGGGATTATTTCAGCGGAGGAGTCATTTTTGCCAGGGTGACGAGCTTCTTTTGAAGTGAGAGATTCTTTGATAAAGGATATTCTTCAATTATTTGGTACGAGCGTACATGTTTTCGCCATCGGGGGACTCGGCTATACGGACACGGTTTGTTCGACCGCTTGTCCCCGTACATAATTTCCTATTGGACCCCATTTGGCATTTCTTAGCTTTTTTTAGTGGATGGCCTCTCGAGGGGGATGCCCCCCAGTGTTCAAGGTCGATTGCAAAAGAAAACTCGAATGTTTGTCGAGTTGTCCTTAGGTAGCATGTGAAGGTTGCCTCATTAAAAAGCTTGCCGGTAAAACTCTTTTCGGGACAAAACCTCAGTCGAAGGAAAAAGTGCAATGGATGCTTTAAAATCTTAAGGTCTTCGGGTTGAGCTAGCGCTTTGACTGGCTTCGATCGGGCGCCTGCATAAGGGTTAGTGTGAAATATAAAATAGAAAAAGGAGAGGGTTATACCTTGGTGTGGGGGTGTGCCTGTGATACTTCGAGGTCTGAGATGTCTCAGTCGCTTGTTCTGGGGACTCAGTACGGTCCTTTGTATTATCAAGTCGGGTGTGGCCTATAATGTATCTTGTGGCTTATTTGTTTCGTTCTTCTTGGCTTCCTCTCTTTCTCAGAACTGATTTTTGGCTCTGTCGCTGAGGAATTCTCGAAGATGACCTTTGTTAAGTAGCCAAGCTACCTCTTCTCGGAGCTGGTGGTAATCCTCGGTCCGGTGGCCGTGCGTGTTGTGGAACTCACAAAATAAGTTTTGATTCCTTTGTAAAGGATCCGATTGTACAGGCCTGGGCCGTCTAGCTTCTCTGATTTTGCTGATGGCGAACACGTTGTCTGCCACATCGATGTTGAAGTTGTATTCTGATAAGTGAGGTGCCTCCGTTGGCCCTGTGTTTCTATCGAATCCAACTCTATTGATGAGCCCCCGAGGATTCTATCCTCGGTCTGTCCTTCGATCGTTGTGAGGTGGGTTACGCCTCGGGGCGTTCCTTCTATCTTTAATGTATGGGTGATATCTTTCTTTGTTTGGTTTTGGATCCTTCACCAAAAGCCTGCTTGGGTATACTGAGCTCGATGGGGCCCTTAGCTGGTCGTCTTCGACCCTGATCTTCGACTGTTATCGGTAATGGACATTCGACTAGGTCACGGCGGGATACTTGACCAGATTCTGCTTCAGCTGCTTCCAAGCCACCGAGCTTCATTCATTCAAACCCTGAGTGAAGGACTGTACTGCCCAGTCGTCAGAGACCGGTGGTAGTTCCACTCGTTCTGTTTGAAATCGAGAAACTAACTCTCGCAGCATTTTGCTCTCCCTCTGCTTGATCTGGAAAAAGTCAGACTTCCTTGTTGCCACTTTGATGACACCAGCATGTGACCTTATAAAAGAGTCTGCCAGCATGGCGAACGAGTCCTTGGACTTAGGAGCTAGGTTGTGATACCATATCGTGGCCCCCTTCGAGAGTGTTTCCCCGAACGTCTTCAGCAAGACAGACTCTATCTCGTCGACCTTTATGTCGTTGCCCTTTTATGCATAGGTGTAGGCGATGACATGCTCATTAGGATCTGAGGTTCCGTTGTATTTTGGGAGTTCTGGCACTCTGAACTTCTATGGAATGGGTTTCGAGGTCGCTTCCTCCGGGAATGGTCTTTGTATGAACTTCTTCGAATCCACACCTTTCAGAATCGGGGGTGCGCCCGCAATTTGGTCAACCCTGGAGTTGCAGGTCTCGACCTTCTTTTCATTGGTTTCTATCATATTCTCGCCCGATTTGATCCTTCTGGTGAGGTCCTCGAGCATTTTTACGACGATGGGATCGGTCATCGATCCGTTGTTGCTCGATCTCTCCGGTACCTATTCGGCTGGGGGAGCTATCCCCGGTGCTACTATGCTAGGAGTTTTCTGGTGACTTTGCAGCTGAGCAATAGGTAGCTGTTGTGCCTGCAACATTTTGAAAATAACGTTAAGGCTAACCTCCTGTTCTTCCCTAGCCAGGGTTTCCTAAGTTTCTTGTTGGTCCCCTTGGTGCACGCTCTTGTTAGTGTGGGAGCAAACATCGATGTGTTGAGCATCACGTGAGACCGCGTCCACAGGGACCGATTCTGGCGCTCCCAGGGTTTCGCGGTGGCACACCAGTACCTGGGGCAGCCACACCATTTTATTTGTGGTCCTCAAGATTGTTGTTTATCGAGTCAGACATTTTTACCTAAAATCAAGGGATCTTGGACAAGAAAAAGCGTGAAAGATAACATGTGTTATGTAGTAAAACCAACAAGAAAATAATCACTATTATTTTTAGCTCCACGGTGGGCGCCAAACTGCTTACCGTGAAAATGGTAATAACAATTAAATTTGTTGATGGAACTCTAAAAATACGTGATCTATTTTTATGCTAGTTTGTTAAGAAGTCGATGTTAGGTATGTGAGATTTAGCGACGAAATAAGAGTAAAGGAACGAAGAGATAACCAAACCGATGGGCTAATTATCGAGGCCTCGGGCTTGTCGATCCAGGTCCTCGGGGTCGATTCCGGAGCTCGACTGGGCGATATCGAAGGTAATCAAGATACGGCTAACGATTATACTAAAATCAATATATGCTCTTTATGGCCAATGATAAGCAATAAACGATGAACAAATATGAAGATAATAAATAAAGAGTATGTTAGAGAGCGAGAGAATGTTCTTCTATATTTCTTGTAGAGAAATTGGAGCAACAGAGAGCTTACAAAATGGCATGGACCCGTTTTATATAGGAGGGGAATTCTAACATAGTACAAAATACATTTATTACAAAGGTAAAGGGATGGGACAGCTAAATGACACCCTAATTTGGGTCTTAGAGTAGCTCTCTAGCCTCTGTCAGTCCTAGCCACGTGCCTTGGGAACTCCCCATTTACACCGTGGCCGTGGTCAACATTATCCCAAGACCAAGTGTTGACGGACCTCGAGGGAGGAGACTCGATCATAACCTTGTAGCCTCGAGATTTCGAGACGGTCTCCTGAGGTGCTTTGATAATGAAAAATTGGACCCTCTGATTTCACCGTATATAGATGTTTGATGTTATTTTGATGATTTGAGGTAGCGAGCGAGTTTATATTATGTTACTACACTTGTGTGAATGTTCGGATTGGAGCTCGAGGGGCTCGGATGAGCTTCAGATGTGTATTGGTTGAGTTTGGAGATGCTGAAGCTAAGTAGTTGCTGGTGTGAGGTTGCAGGTCTCGCATTTGTGAGAACCTGATCGCAATTGCGAGCCTCGCATTTGAGATATCAGTCTCGCAAATGCGAAAGGGGGCTGGGACTGAAGACTTCGCAAATGCTACGAAGTGATCGCATTTGCGAACTAGTGGGAGGTTGCATTTGAATTGTTTGAGTCGCAATTGCGGTAACTGGTCTGGGCAGGAAGTTTCACAAATGCGATGATTTGGCTGTATTTGCGATGAAAGGGTCCTTTGCAAATGCGAAGGAAATGTCATATTTGCGATATTTGCGCACTATGGCATTGATCACATTTGCTATCAATGATTCGCAAGTGCGATACCTACAACTGGGTAAAAGTTGAAAAAATTGGGAGTTAGCTCATTTTACACCATTTTCAATCCTAAACTCTCTAGAGGAGATTTTTGAAGAGGATTTTCCTCCTAAATCCATTGGTAAGCAACTTTAACTAGTTTTTAATAACTTTTCATAAATTTCTTCATTAAATCTATGAATTTCAAAGTAGAAATTAGGGGTTTTGGGTATAATTTAGGAACTTTATAAAATTGAGATTTAGACCTCGAATTGAGGTCGGATTTTAAAACAAATCACATAATCGGGCTTGGGAGTGATTTGGTAATTGGAATTTGGTCCAATTCTCGATTTTCGATCACGTGGGCCCGGGTTTAACTTTTGTTGATGTTTTCAATTTAGTTAAAGATCGAATCTTTTTCATTCGTAGGAAGTTTCTAAAGCTTATTTTGGATTATTTGATTGATAATTGGCTAGATTCGGTTGATTTGGAGGCTTCTTCCAAGGAAAAAGTCGTGGTTGACTGTTGATTTGGTTCCGAAAAGGGGTAAGTGTCGTGGTTAACCTTGACACGAGGGAAATAGAACTTGATTGGCCTTTGTGATACGTGATTTATGTGTGGGGATGATATATATGCAAGGTGACAAGTGTATATGCGCTATCATGGTTTTAAGCATGCAGGGTGTGCTATTAATTATGTAGTTCAATTATATCATGCCTTATTTTATTCTGTGTCACTATTTGTGTCATGCCTTAACCGTTACATGTCCTTACTTGGTAAATACATGTATTCGTTAATACATGCCTCTATTTGCTACATGTTCCTTGTATCCATGTTTTAATTTGTTGTCCACTTTTGCTTGTTCGGTGCTCCACATGTTGCAGGAGTTGCTACTTGTTTTATGCCTTTAATTGTGTATTTTCCTTCTCTTGCTTCCTATTTCACTTCAAATTGTTATATGGTTAGCCTTAGAGTATAGTAAATGGGAAATTGCGTACCTTGGTCTCTACTCGGACCTTAGCGCCTCTAGAAAGTTAAAACCACACTTTCAATGTCACCACATATGTGTGCTGACCACTTATTCACTTCATAATATTTTGCACAAGTACGGACTTTTGGGATGATTGGCCAAATGGGCCGTCGAACTCAGTGGGTACGATATCGAGTATCAACCCCAAATGGCCATCAAGTCTTAGATTCTAGTGGACTTCGTGGCTGATTTCACGCCAACCCTCATACCCGAGGTTGAAAGGGAACTCTTGCAAAAATCGGGAACGACATTTGGGGTATGGACCCTTTTCACAGAAGGTGCTTCTAATATGAAGGGGTCCGGGCTAGGCATCGTTTTGAAGCCAGCCACATGTAGAATTATCAGGCAGTCTATTAAAACTTCTAGATTGACTAACAATGAGGCCGAGTACGAGGCCATGATTGCAGGTCTCGAGTTAGCTAAAAGCTTGGGGAAGAATTCATTGAAGCCAAGTATGACTCTTTATTAGTGGTGAACCAAGTAAAGAAGAGCTTCGAAGTTCGAGAGGATAGAATGCAAACATATTTTTACGGATTTTTACGGATATGTACTAGGCGGTTAGACAGTTGTCCCAATAAGATTCCCTACTAAAAATGAAAATGTGCCTTGTTAAGGACTTCCCTATTATATAAAGGGGAGTTCATCCATTTGTAACATCATCAATCATTGGCAAAGGATTATACATTCTTCACTTTCTTTCTTACCACGCATCGTAACTCTTTTAACTTTATTGTTCTTACTGACCTACCTCGAGGCAACCTTAGCTCGAGGTCGAGACTTACTTACACACTGGTTTGACTTGCTTTATTCTTTAATTTATACGTTTGATTCCTTGATTATCAGTTAGTATTGGACTAAATCACATATCTTTGAGATCTCAATACAAATTTAATTGTTACTTGGATTTTAGGGTAAACAAAAGTATATTTCCAATCACTCACAACAACACTCAATCCAAACAAATAACAATTTTGCACAATTTAATTTTTAAATTCAAAAGTTTCGAAGCTTTTCAATGGCTGACAATGTCTTCAATTTCGTTGGCCCTTAAACTAAACTGGCATCCAAACTAGCAGAATCTAGTAGTCTAACTTTTAGCTTTAGATAATAGTTATCATATTGCATTCATCATTCAAATTTGAATAGGAATTGGTGTTGTTTGCAAGCATATTAATGGAACCAAAACCATAATAAGTTAATAACCACGACTTTTGTTTCAGGTAATCTCAGTTCTGTATGATTGGTTTAATGATTTTTATGCTAGGTCTTCTTTTCTTTCTGAATGAACATTTGCCAATCAACGCTAATTATAGATTAACAATGTCAGTTATGACTCTAGACATGATCTGGTTATCTTTTAGAAGTAGACTAAAGGAAGATTGGGGTCTAATACATTATTTTGTATATAAATAATAAAGTGTATATCAACATCTAATTAAGTTAAAACTTTAATAGTACAAATAAATAAATTTTAAAAATATTATAAATATGTAAAAATCTCTTTCCAGTTTCACCTGTAGAAGCCAATATTATTTGCAACTAAATCTTTTACCTTTTCTTTTTTAAGTCTTTTTCAATTTATTTTCTAATTTGTTAGGAAAGGTACACTTGGGGTAAATGACAGGGGAAAGAAGGGAATGATGAGATTGAACCTTACCCCAACTAATTATAGCAAGAAATAAGGTATTTACATGTTTAGAAGCAAAAAAGTACAGTTGAATTTGTATACGTGATTTACAAATATATGGATTAAGTTGATCTGATTAGTAAATAACGAAGAATAGAGGAATAAAACAAAGATAATTTAGGAATGAACAAGCCTAAAATTTAGATCGATTCCACCGAAATCAAGGATAATTGAAAAACATTAACATTAGCCTTGTATAAAACATAAGAAAATGAAAGAAAGAGAGATAACTTTTGTGATTCTAATATTTTGTGTCCTACCAATGAGTACTAATATTGCTATATTGTCACGACCCGGAATTCCCACCTTCGGGATCGTGATGGTGTCTAACATTTTACATGCTAGGCAAGCCAATGTTAGAGTAATTCTTTACCAATTTTAACCACTTCGAACAATTTAACCAATTAAAAAGAAATGCAGTCCAAAATAAAATACGAAATAGCTTAATAATCCAATATCTAGTACAACCCGGATATGGAGTCACAAGTACATGAGCTTCTAAAGTTTCTACAAACAGGGTTTGAAATAAGTACAACTGTCTCGAGTGAAAGGAACAGTAAATAGTAAACGAGGAAAGGGACTTCAAGGTCTACAGACACAAGCAGATCTACCTCGAGTCTCCAAAAGCTAATACGAGCTGATGCAACTCACGTACAGCTGGGACCAGTACCAAAATCTGCACAAGAAGTGCACAATGTAGTATGAGAACAACCGGCCCAATGTACTCCATAAGTGTCAAGCCTAACCTCGACGGAGTAGTGACAAGGCTATGATAGGACACCCACGTAATTAAACTTGTATAGACAAAACATACGTACAACATAACAACAAATAAAGAATTAACATGTACTGTTGGGAGGGGACATACGAAAGGGTCACAAGATACGGTAACTACAGCAGGGAATGATAACAAGAAACAGACAATAAACCTTCAACCAATAAAATGAATAAACATAATGAATAAAACTACAAGGCATCACTCTTTGTGATTTTACTCTCGTCCTCACCATATAATAAAAATAATTGCACGGCATCACCCTTCGTATTTTTACTCTCAATCTCTCCATAAAATGATAAATACGGCACGACATCATCCTTCGTGCTTTTACTCTCAATTTCATCATGAAATAATAAATACAACACAACACCACCCTTCATTCTTTAACTCAAATACGGCACAACATCACCATTCGTGCTTTAACACTCTTCCTTACCATGTAACAATGAATATATAACAATAGGGAGATAGAATAAGCAAGAACAAACCTTACATCAATAATGGTTCCACAATACCAACCTCAACTTCAGAAACAATACTCAATTATCATAGATAGCCCATAAATACGGAAAGAACTATCAAATTAGTAATTAACTAGTCTAAGCATGGATATCATGATCAAAGAAAGAAATAAATTACAAAAAACAAGTCCCACCCGCATGTTTTGACTCAACAACAATGCATAGGTACTTGTTACCTCACATATACATTGTACCCAATATTTAGACATGTAGCAAATGGGCAAACAAGTCCTAATCCCTCAGGTCAAAGTTAACTACGACACTTATCTCGCTCCAAAAATTAACTCAAAGCTCAACCACGACTTTACTTTTCGAAAAAGATTCCGAACTAACTAAATCTAGCAAATTATCAACCTAATGATTTAAAATAAGCTTTAGGAACTATCCACAAATGCAAAAGATTCATTTTCGGTCATTATTTAAAAAGTCAACATAAGTCAACTCCCGGGCCCGCTTGGTCCAAACCCGAAATTTGGATAAAAACCTAATTACCCATTTACCCCCGTCCTGGTTATGTAATTTGTTTCGAAATCCAACCTCAATTTGAGATCTAAATTCCAATTTTACAAAAATCCCTAATTATATCCAAACCCCCAATTTCTACCATGAAAATCCTAGATTTTAGGTTGAAATCTTATAAAATGCATTGGGTAATTGAAAGAAAATAGGTTAGAATAACTTACTAACGAATTGGGCAAAATGAGCTCTTAGAAAAATCGCCTCTAAGGTTTCTAGGTTTGAAAATTTGAAAGAATGAAAGAAATCCCGTCTAACTCAGCTTAAGTCCAGGCGCAAATGTCACAATTGCGACCTGGGGTTCGCAATTGCGAACCCCGTAAATGCAAAAAACCATTCGCAAATGCGAAGGTCTCACACTTCTGCTGCCATCACAATTGCGATGGTTTGTTTGCATTTGTAAACTTCAACTCCTCACAATTGCGATCATTTTGATAGAAAATGTGAATACTGCTTCCCCCACCCCACTTCGCAATTGCGAAGAAATTGGTCACAATTACGAATCATTGGTGTCCAGCTAGTTTTCACAAATTTGATGAAATAGCACGCAAATACGAACCTGACAGGAAGCCTACCCTACCGCAAATGCGAAGTCAGACCTCGCAATTGCAAGGTCAAGGTCTGCACCAGAAACAGTAGAACACCAGTTATGATTATAAGTCCAAATTTCTTTCGTAGCCTATCCGAAACTCATCCGAGCCTTCGGAGCTCCAAACCAAACATGCACACAAGTCCAAAAATATCATACGAACTTTCTCGCGCAATCAAAATACCAATACCTAGAACTATGAATCAGACACCAAATCAAATGAAACCTTCAATGAGACTTAAGAACTTTTATTTCAATAACCGGACATCCGAATCACATCAAACCAACTCTATTTCTCACCAAATTTGGCAAACAATTCATAAATATAGTAATGGAACCATACCAAGTTTTGGAACAAAAATACGAACAAGGTATTAATAAAGTCAAACATTGGTCAAATATTTAATCTCTTTAAACTTTTAAACTTCAAATTACGACAAAAAGCGATAACTCGAGCTAGTGACCTCTGAATTCGCTTTCGGGCATAAGCCCAAGTTCCAAATTACGATTTGGATCCATCGGGACCTTCAAAACACAAATCTGGGTCTGTTTGCTCAAAACATTAACCTAAGGAAACTCAAATAGATTTTTAAGGCATAATTTTATATTTTATCAATTTTAACATAAAATCCTCCCGAAAAAAAGACATGGGCTACACACGCATGTCGAGGAAGGCTAAAATGAGATATTTGAGGGTTTGAAATACATAATTAAGGTTTAAAACTATAGATGACCTATCGGGTCAGCAAATATTTATAGTTAAATCGAATGAGACAAGGTCTCAAAATCACGTCCTGGTAAAGATGAATAAAACCCCTCTTGATAGCTGCATAACATTGGGAATAAATAATGTGATTTTATGTAACGGCTACTCCTTTAATGCTGTTCTTTCTAATCGGTACCTTACTTCAAATTCTCTTCCCCAATCCTCGCGTTCTCGGAATCTACATGATACTAGTCACATGATTGTATCCGATATTAATTATATGTTGACTTATTTCCACCCATGTCATCACTGCTATATGTCTGCTCCAAAGACGTCCACAAGTAAATTACAAATTTTACCCAATATGCTACACCAAACTTAAAAATTTAGGTAAGGAGATTTTAAAAAGTGTTAGAATGTCATATGAGAGATTTGAATTTCTGATCTAAAAGAAATTTTTGAGTCCCCTTTACTACTATACTAAAATTTTTGCTTATATCAAAATGATTTATGAATGCAAATTCCACCCGCAGTGTATACAATATTAAATCCACATATATCAATTCCAACTTAATTGATAATATGACGTAGCTGATCAAGATTCAAAGAAGTACATTATGATCTAGCATTATTTGCTGAGAGAATTTCTGGATCTTAAAATTTTCAATATGCTCTCACTCATCAAGAAGTCCCAGTTGATTTCTATAAGTACATTTAGAATAAAGGAAGTGGCCTTACAGAATAGAACCATAAATCTAGGGAACATATTCTCTAGCCTAGTGGAGAAACAATCAGTGGAAGAGAGGAATAAATAATCAGGAGAACCAAACTCTTCTTTCTATGAAGGAGTGCAAGGTAAAGAGGAGCCAGGACTTGGCAAGGGTGGGGGACCTCCCCCATTCTAATGTACTTCTGAAGCACCAGAGGACTAAATAAACCTACCAAACAGAAAGAGATAAAGTTGTTCATGCATAATGCTAGGGTAGGGGTTTTTGGTCTTTTGAAAACAAAGGTGAATAGAGAAAAAGCCCTACAAGTCTCTATTCACCTCTATCAAGGCTGGTCATTTAGCACAAACCTATCCCAACATCCAAGTGGAAGGATATGGATCCTGTGGAATACTATGCTATATGGAGTCAATATAATCAAACTAACAGCACAACTAATTCACTGTGAGTTACATCATGGATGGACTGGCAAAATGTTACATGTGACTATGATATATGCATTCAATGATGTTGCACTTAGAAGAGATCTTTGGTAGGAAATTAAAGATATTCATGTTTAGATAAAAGGTCGTTGGGAGATAATGGAGGACTTTAATTATGTTTTACATAAAAAATATAGAATGGAAAGCCTTGTCACAATGGCATAGATAAGGGACTTTAAGAAATTTGTTGAGGACTGTACATTGTTGGACCTTAAGTCTATTGGAGCTTTTTTCACATGGACAAACAAGCAAAGTGGAGGGGATAGAGTACTCACTAGAGTTGATTAAGTAATGGTGAATGCTTAGTGGGTACTAAACCAACCTGCATCAGTAGTACATTATAGGAATGAAGGGTTGTTTGATCATAGTCTAGCCATTATCAATTGGGACAAAGGCAGCCAACCAAAGAATAAAATGTTCAGATATTTTAATATGTGGAGTTTGGCCCCAGACTTCAAGGAAAAAATTAAAGCAGGGTGGTGAACTGATACGAAAGCACTAAGATATATGAATTAGTGGGGAAACTAAAAAAAATCAAACGTACATTGCAAGAGCTAAAGAAGGACATGTTTAGTGAGTTTGAAAGGAAGGTAGAGGAGGCAATGCAAAAGCTTCAAAAGTACCTGGAAAGTTTGCAATTGGATCCATGCAACATCCAATTGATAGCTGAAGAAACTAACCTGTCCTAGGAATGCAAAACTTGGAATACTGCTAGATAGAAGGTCTTGAGGCAAAAATGCAAAATACATTGGCTGAAAATTCTTCCATAGTATGATGAAAGTAAGAAGGAACTTCAATAGAATATTCTCTATTGAAAATGCAGAAAGACAACACAATGATCTAGAGGGGATAACTAAGGAATTTATAACCTTCTATGAAGGGATGTTGGGAACTAATAAAAGAGATAGGGAGCATGTATGTAGCAGCTTGGTAAGACAGAGTCCTATTATTTCTGCTAGGCAAAGAACATAACTAGAAGAGCAATTCATTGAGAATGAAGTAAAGGAAGCACTATGGGCTTTTGCTGGAGACAAGGCACCAAGTCCAGATGGCTTTGGTAGTCAGTTCTTTAAAGATGGATGGGAAGCTGTAGGGAAGGATGTGGTTGAAGTTGTGCTAGAATTTTTTAGAAATGGGAAAATGCTTAAAGCATAGAATAACACAGTAATTACACTGATACCAAAGAGTGCATATGCATCCAGTATAGTAGATTATAGGCCAATAGCATGTTGCAATACAATCTACAATATTGTATTGAAGATGCTTTGTAATAGGCTCAAACTAGTCCTCCCTGATCTAATATCAGATAGTCAAAGTGCATTTGTAGCTGGGAGAATTATTGTGCAGAATATTCTCATTTGTCAAAATTTAATAAGACTTTATAATAGGAAAGCCACCACCAAGAGTTACTTGATTAAAATTGATCTCAAGAAAGCATACGATTCAGTAGAATGGGGTTTGTGGAGGAAATGTTATATTCTATGAACTTCATTGTGAAATTCATTAAATGGGTGATGAATTGTATATCTACAATACAGTACAATATTGCTTATTGGGGGCTTGTATGGAAATATTCAGGGTAAACGTGGACTGAGGCAGGGGGACCCAATCTCCTCATTTATTTTTTGTCATTTGCATGGAATACTTCTCCAGAATAATGAAGAGGGTAGCAAGTATGACAGGCTTTAAGTATCATACAAAATATAAAGGGTTGAAGCTGAATCACTTATGCTTTGCTGACGATGTCCTTTTATTTTGCAAAGGGACTTACTGGTCAGTCTTGCTGATGCTAAGAGGCCTTCGGTCATTCTCAAGGGCTTCAGGATTATGCACCAATGCAGGGAAGTCTAGTATTTTTTGTGCCATCATGGATCAACAATGTATGATGGATTTATGTGACATAACAGGATATCACAAGGGGTCTTTACCATTCAAATACTTGGATGTTCCAATTTTTACAATAAAGCTCACTGGTATAGAATGTGAGATATTGGTAGACATGATGACAACAATAATTAGAGCATAGGGATCAAGGCACTTATTATATGCAGGTCGAGTGTAGCTTATTAATCCAGTGTTGATGCATGTTCACACATATTGGGCTCCCATATTCCTCATATCTAAAGCAATGATGAAAAAACTTACAGCAATCTGCAGAAACTTTCTATGGGATGGGAAGGATGTGAGTGACAAAGCACCACTAATAGCATGGGACTTGGTATTTAGACCAAAGGAAATGAGAAGACTGGGGATCACAACTAGATGGTATGGAATGAGGCTGCAATAGCCAAGTATGTATGAAATATTGCAAGCAATACAAATGATATATGGGTAAAATGCATAGATCACATATGTTTAAAGGGCAGCTCTTGGCGGCAATACAAACCTCCTAATGACTGTTTCTTGTATTGGAGGAAAATCTGCTCGATCAAGGACAAGTTTATATGTTGAAAAAAGGTGGTTAGCAAAGAACGGCGGGTATACCATTAAAGTGGTTACCTGTGGAGAATAGAAAACCTAGAGAGTTGGCCTTGGAGTATCTGGGTATGGAACAAAGGAAATGTGCCTAAACACAGCTTTATTGGTTGGCTGGATGGGTAAAAGAGACTACTAACAAGAGTGAGAATGCAAAAAATGGGGATAATCCAATACACAAACTGTACAATATGTGACAATGCGCCTGAGACGATAAGACACTTGTTCTTTGAATACCAGTTCTCAAAAGCTTGTATAACGGCAATGCTAAAATGGTTGAATATTAGGATACAAAATGTTACACCCCATGTTTTCGTACATGAAAGTATGCCATAAGTGAATTGATGAAAGCTCGGGAATGAGATATTACATCCCGCATTTTCGGACATTAAGGTTTTGTCGTAAAGTTGATCGACGCAAGCTCGAGAATAAGATTATTTTGAGGTTATAAGTATTATGCTATTTCAAACAAGGGATAAGTAAATTCGTGAAGATGAGAGGGTAAGCAAATCGAAGAAAATGAGTTCCGTCGAAGCTTGGCAGTTTGGGATAAAATACGTTTCGAGCGTTAATACCCGATATTTATGGTCTAGTACCATACAAGGTACCATATGACCACGATAGTAGGATGTATAAAGTGTATTAAAAATAAGTAGAATTTTAAGTAATTTGAGACAATTCTTAATTATGCGGGTAATTAATTAATAACGGATAGCGGGACATTACCTGGTTAATTAATTAATTATTGGATAAGATTAAAAAACCCTCCCCACCCCATGTGGTAGCAAGCCACCATCTAAACCAAATGACTCATGAGTAATGTTGGTTAGGTGGCAACTAGTTAGGATTATAATTCAAGAAAGGATTCATAATTTTAGGAAATAAAAAGGATTCATTTACCAAACATTTGAGAATATAGAACAATTCTCTCCAAGAGACTACCTAGAGCCCAAAAAAAACGCAGGAATATTTTGCATTAGATCCAACAGATCGAACAGAGAAGGTGTAAATCTTTACGCCTATGTACGGATCTTTAAAAGATTGAACAGAATTTTTTTAGTTTTAAGGGAGTATGGTGTAAACCTTCTCAAGAATATCACACCGATTTTTCCCTATTCCAGGTATGTTAAGGCTATCTCTTTTTTCTTTTTGGCATAACCAATACGACACAAACGAAACAAGCAAATGCACAACTTCCATAAACGACTCTATTCATAGAAATACTAGAGATGCTTATGTTCTTGATTCCCCATGTGTCATATTATTCTATCATCTGTTCATGGGTCTCAAAAATACGTCAGTTGGTAAAATTTATTTTATGATATTAATCAGAGGCATAATGGTCTTATGATGTATCGAGAGATTTTATTAACGTATTTCATATGCATTTCATGCACTCATACATGCACATTGACCCATGACCAGCTGGCGTTATATATATATGTATGTATGTATGTATATGGGATATGGGATATGGGAAAGGTTATAGCATTATATACGCACCACCACCTGATCAGCTGGTATACGTTGATGATTTTACCCATAGTGGCCGAGATGATATGATGGGATGTCCTTAGAGGCCTGATGATGTTATAAAACAAGTACCTATGCACGACATGACATTCATACGCATATGCATGACACTATAATTATTTTATGAATTACAGAGTTATCCAGACTTACAAGTTTGAGTCATTTACTCTATAGTTCTTCCATGTATGTTATGTACTTATTTATGTGCCTTACATACTCGGTACATTATTTGTACTGACGTCCCTTTTGCCTGGGGACACTGTGTTTCATGCCCGCAGGTCCCGATAGACAGGTCAAGAGCCCTCCAAGTAAGTTATCAGCTCAACGGAAGATGTTGGTGCGCTCTATTTGCTTCAGAGTTGCTTGTTTGGTTAGTATGATTTAGACGTGTACTGTTTGGCATGGCGGGACTCTGTCCCAACATTTATGCAAATTATGTATTCTTAGAGGCTTGTAGATAGATGTCATGTACGTAGAAGATTGTAAGGCCTTGTCGGCCTATATTCAGTATACGAGTGGTTATTTTGGTCTTATAGGTCCGTATGGCTCATGCATAAGTTGGTATCACATGTTGTATTCTAATTATCTCACGGCTGCCTTCCGTCTCAGTTATTTATGATAGTATGACATGGAAAGATATGTTATATTGGTACTCGATTGAGTAAGGTACCGGGTGCCCGTTGCGGCCCATCAGTTTAGGTCGTGACAAAAGTGGTATCAGAGCAGTTCTGTCCTAGGGAGTCTACAAGCTGTGTCTAGTAGAGTCTTGTTTATGGGTGTATCGTGCACCACACTTATAAGCATGAGCCTACAGGTCATTTAGAAATGTCACTCTTTCTTTTTACTCTAGATCATGTTGTAGAGCTCAGTTGTAAGAACTAAGTTTTCTAAAATCTATCTTATTCGTAATACAGCGATGCGTACATCCAGAAAGACGATTGGTAATAGATATAGTTGTGGAAGAGTTGAGTTAGAGGAACTCAAGTTTGTATCATTCCTATGATGGATAAATGTGAGTTCTTCAGCAGAACATGTGTGTACCTTACATGTAAGCTTCTTGATAAGGAGTCTTGAGGCAAGAATACATATCCAACTTAATGGTGAAAGACAGTGAGAGATTCAGAAGATAAATACAAGTTTCAACAAGTAAAAGAAGTAAGTTGAAGAAGAGTACGAAGTGCCCAGTTAATGAAGGTTAACGGTGTTTATAATTCAGGCAGAGGAATATAAGCTTTTTGAGTTATATTCAACAGTAATAGAGGTATGTATAATTGGTCGTACCCATCTCAGTTATTCCCTATGGGGGCTAACAGTTGTAGTTTAAGAAAAAGATGGAACATCAGGATCTAGCTGAGGTTAGAGTAACCCAAAATGGTGAATGGATTAGTTGTATTAGTTGACATTTCCAGAGGATATTACAAAAATGCTAATAGATCTACTTGTGAGACCTCCAGATAGTGCACTCTAGAATATCACAAGTAGATGTGAATACTAGCATGATCAAAAAAATTCAGAAGATAGGCACTAAAAACCTGGAAGGTGTCACGACCCAAACTGATGGGTCGCGATGGGCACCCAGTACCGTACTCAACTGAGTACTAACATAACGTATCTTTTCGTATCATACTATCATAGATAACTGGACTGGAGAGGCTGCCATAAAGTAGATAGATACAACATGTAATACCAACTTATACATAAGACATATGGGCCTCTAAGATCAAAATAACCACTCGTATACTGAACATAGGCTGACAAGGCCTTACAGGAATTCGTATACATAACATCTGTCTACAAGCCTCTAAGAATACATAATTTGCATAAAGGTCGGGACAGAGTGCCGCCATACCAAACAATACACGTCTAAATCATACTAACCAAACAAGCAACTCTGAAGCAAATGGAGCGCACCAACATCTTCCGCTGAGCAGATAGCCTACTTGGAGGGATCTCGACCTGTCTATCGGGACCTGTGGCATGAAATGCAGCATCCCCAGGCAAAAGGGACGTTAGACTCCTGGAGGGGCTCCTAACGATCCAAGCGCAATATCAAGTCATCTCGTGGCATAATCACTAGGCTCTCGGCCTCATATCAACAAGCCACATCGTGGCGTACAACTCTTGGGCCCTCGGCCTCATAATCATAATCAAGTATTTCCTCACAATATAGGCCCTCGGCCTTACTCAGTCAGAATCTCACAAGCCACTCGGGCAACAGTAAAACATGATGCTCACCCAAAATATCATTTGATATATCATTTTAAGTGTTAAAGTAGAGTAAACATGGCTGAGTTATGTAGACAGTAGAATTTAGCATGACTGAGTTCAAGTATAAACTCAAAATAGTGAGGAATATCAATAAAAATCCTCTAAGGGTTCAAATAGTTGGCACAAGGCCCAAATATGGCATTCGGCCCAAAACATGATGATAGCAAATAGTTTTCAATCAAATACTCAGTAAAACAGCCATTCGGGATGGACTAAGTCACAATACCCAATGGTGCACGATCCCACACACGTCATCTAACATGTAAGTCACCTCAATATAGCACAACGATGTGCAATTCGGGGTTTCATACCCTTAGGACAACATTTAAAATAATTACTCACCTCGATCCGGTCCAAACTCTAGCCCGCTATGCCTTTGCTCCTCAAATCATCCTCAACTTGCATCGAATCTATCCAAATAAGAATCACAATGTCAAAATATGCTAAGGGAACGAAGCCCATGCGAATATTATCAATTTACAACATCGATCCCGATATTAACCAAAATCCGACCCTAGGGCCCACGTCTCGAAATTTGACAAACATCCGAAATCACCTCGAGGCCTGCGGGACCTCAACCAAAAGCACAAATACATCATATACCACTACTCAAACTTGTACTAATCTTCAAAACATCTCAAATAACATCGAATCAACCAAATGACATCAAATCAAGCCTAAGATTCCAAAATGTTCCGAATTTCGCTTTTGATCAAAAAGTCTACCAAACCACGTCTGAATGACCTGAAATTTTGCACACACATCCCAAATGACACAACGTACCTACTACAACTTTTGGAATTCCATTCCGACCAATATATCAGAATCTCACCTATCAACCGAAAAATGCCAAAATCTTAATTTCGCCAATTCAAGCCTAAACCTTCTGTGGACCTCCAAAACACATTCCGATCACGCTCCTAAGCCCCAAATCACCTAACGGATCTAACCAAATCATAAAAATTCTGATCTGAGATCATATACCAACAAGTAAAATCTTGGTCAAACCTTTCAAATTTTTAAGCTTTAAACTGAGGACTGTTTGTTCAAAATTCATTCCGGTTATCCTGAAATCCAAAACCGACGATTTACATAAGTCATAATATATCACACGGGCTAGTCATGCCTGAGAATTGATGAGCAAAGTGCAAAATCTCAAAACAACTAGTCGAGTTGTTACAAAACTTTTTCAACTTACGTATTTTTCTGAGACCCATGAACAGATGATAGAATAATATGACACATGGGGAATCAAGAACATAAGTATCTCTAATATTTCTATGAATAGAGTCATGTATGAAAATTGTGCATTTGCACGTTTCGTTTATGTCGTATGGACCATGCCAAAAAGAAAGAAGGGATAGCCTTAACATACCTGGAGTAGGGGAAAATCCGTGTGATATTATTGAGAAGGATTGCTCCATATTACCTTAGAATCACAATAATTCATGTTTTTTTTTTGAAAATCAAATAATGGCTAGCGAAAGGCCTTGTATTTTGGCAATTCATCACTATTGTGTTTGGCTACTTATGAGAATGTTAAAGTGTTATATGATTTGGGTTTAGCTTCTGATTTTGAAGTGCCTTTCAATTTGAAAGGAAAGTATGTGGTTTCTATACATAAGACTTATATCTTATGACTAAGAGACTAGGTAGAATGTATGGTTTAAATTACATAAGATATGACTAAGAGACTAGTATGTCTTACATGTAAAGTCTTGTAGCCACCTAAGCTAATGTGACACTTAGTCACTTCTTCAATATGTGGTTAGCTGCCACGTTTTGGAGTAGAAATTATTAATCTTTATCTACTTATTAGTTAATTAGGTAATGTCCCATTACCCGATAATTAATCAATTACCCGTATAATTAAAAATTATCTCAACTTACTTAAAATTCTTCTTATTTTTAATATACTTTATGAATCATACGATTGTGGTCATATGGTAGCTTGCATGTTACTCGTCCATAATTATCGGATATTTAACGCTCGGCCCATATTTTATCCCAACATGCCAAACTTGGATGAAAATTCATTTTTTTGACTTGCTTCCCCTCCACCTTCACGAATTTACTCATTACTTGTTTGAAATAGAACAATGCTTATAATATCCAAATAATCTTTTGCTTGGACTGATGTCAATTACCTTACGACAAATTCAACGTACAATACTACAGGGTGCAACATCATCGTAATTTAATACTGCGAAGCGTAACAACATCAAATGTAATACTGCAAGGTGTAACATCATCGTATTATAATACTGTAGGACATAACATCATCGTAATATAATACTGTGGGACGTAATATCGAAGTAATATTGCGGGGCGTAACATCATTCCCCCTTTGGAATATTCGTCCTCTAATGTTTACTGATGCTCTTAACATTTTCATAACTTATAGCTCTTGTGAATACCTTATATTCTTTTTGCCATTTAGGCAATTGTTCTGTGAATAAATCCAAAGACTAGAGTATTCCCCCTTTTAGGCCTCTTTTTCATGCCACCACTTGTGGCCGGAATCCTTCCAATCTCATAATTATTGCTACCTTATTTTATGCAGCATGTACGATTCTGACCTTGTAAGTGCGCCTATGCGATTCTTCTCTCCTTTTTCTCTAGCTTTTTCCAATCTCTAGGCCTTACTTTGTGAACAAATACAAAGCCTGACAAGATGTGCCTCTGGGCATCTATAGGTATACTGAAGTTCTTCGCTCGGTACTTTGTTGAACTTACGAATATTGCTAACCTTATTCCATAGATATGTTTATCCATCCGTATGACTTTATTGTATCAATATAGGTCATACTATACCGTAACTCTTACTTGGATTTATCGTTACTAAGGTATGCTACCAAATTCCAGCTTACTCTCGTTGCTTATCCTATATGTATAAGTCTAAGTCCTTTAATGCTTCCTCATTACTGTTCATCTTATGATGACGACCTAACATCACTTCATACTTTGTAACTTTTATCCATCCATTATTGATTTACCTCAATGTTGATTCATCATCTACCACTGATAACTTGATCTTTTATGTGACACCGCCGCTAGGCTCGTGCCTCGTCAGGGACATCTGGAGCAATTATATTGATCCACCTATGGGTGATACTATACTTCCATAATAGTAATTTGTAGCATCCCAATATGACTCACCTTACATGGGTATTTTAATCCTGTACAATTCAAGAAATCCACTTCAAGTAATTACTCAATCGAAAGCCCAAACGTCATCCTTTATGTACCACAATTACACCCTTATTATACTATTAGGGCAGCATTCCATCTCTTCTACATGTTATTAGTCTTAGACTCCTTTGAGTTCATTTAGGGTATAGTGAGCTTTGTATAACTTAGAGAAACCATATGCTCTTCTTGTTTTCATGGGCTTAATCTTTAGGACTTAACCATTTTGTTACTTTCTCACTCGCCTGTTCTTATCCTTACTCCTGTCTTCTACAACCTTGTCGCTTCACCATACAATAGCTTGTGACCTACACATCTCTATTTATATTACTTGCAATCTTTCAACTTTCTTGCATCATAGATTTCCTTATATCATTTTGGAACGTAAGCGAGACATCACATCGTCTCTAACTCTTACTTACTCTCTTGGTCAGGATTTTCGATACCTAGACCATAGGCAGGAAGATATGCCACTGACAATGCTGCTATCATTCCTGGATTTTGAATCCCTGCGCTTCTAGCCTTCTATCCAAAGTATGGACTATTCACGACCTTCTGCATTTGAGTATCTAGTACGTTGTTCACCTTTACCATACTTACTTTAAAGTCTTGCATCATACCTTCTATCTCCTTCATGACCTCCTTTCCCACATAGGTATAATTCATATAATACTTGCATCTCTAGTGTATGCACAATCCAGTGAGAGCTTCATACTAACTTCTTATAAGGCTGGTACTTTTTTCTAATTAGCTTCCTTGTAGAGCCGTAGTAGAATATGGCTACTGTACTATCTCTCTTATACCTCTGCTATTTACGAGTGATCCTGAGGTCTATAATTCTCTTGGTCCACTTCTGTTTTACTTAGTTGATGTAACACTATTTCATCTTCTTTCTTATCAGCCTTTATGTAGGCTTAAACTATCATCCAACTTGAGGCTCCTAGTATTAGTTATTACTTTAGCCTTTCATAGGCGTTGAGGGATACTCATGATAAAATCCTTTAACAATTCAATCGTTCGTCTATGACCTGGGCTCAATTATTTCTTTTAACGTATACCATAATCTTCTACTAATGTATATGTTATAGGTATAAAACTCCAAACTCTTAAGTGAGTTCATAATGTCACCAACTCGGGATCATTGATTGAATAATTCCTTTCGTTCCTTCTTATATTTCTTTAACGCAAGCTATTACCTTTCCTGGTCTTTCTGCCCCATGTTGCGGGCATACTTAGCTTATCTTACTTCCTATGCATGCCATAGTTTTCATGCAACTCATATGATCTTGAACATTATTTTTAATTCTAGTTCCCGTTCATTATCCATGATAGGTGTAACTTTCTTTTGGAATGCATACAATTTTGTAGTTAGACTGTTATTACACCACCCTTTCCTCTTTAGGTCATTGTGCTTTGGTTGAAGCCTTCTTCCTTATCTCCTTAACTAGTCTTTCATTATGGTACTTAGGCAGAACCTTTGACTCTTGTAAAGCTATGAGATTATTACATTGTATACTCGACAGACCTTCTGATGTCCTTCCTTGCCTATACTTATCCATAGTTACTTACCTCCATGCCCTTTTGCTTGTAGGGTTGCTTTTGAAGAGATATTCTGACTGTCTTCCCAGTGGCACTCCCTTTTATTTTCGTATTACTCATACGGTATCTTTAACTACCCCGACTTTTATTTGAATATATCTTCAGTATTATATTGACATTACTGCGAGGCTGAATTCTCCATGTTGGGTTTCCTATATTTTTCTTGCATGATTTGATGATTTGTCTGTAGCCTCTTTTCTAGTCATGACTAGGCTCTTCCTGAATCAACTACTAACTACTCGTTGGCCCAATCTCATATCCATATTCTGTGTAATCTTTCTTAGGTTATTTCTTTTGTCTTAATTTACCTCTCGCACTAGTTCCTTATTTATCAAAAACATCCCGGGCAGGAACCCTTACTTCATTTTCTTGGCATCATGCTTCCATAATGTTCTGGAATCACAGCATATCTGTGACATTTGAATAAGTGCAATCTCATCCCTTTCTCGTTTTTATCGCATTCTTCCTTTACCATTCTATAGTTACTAGATCCAATAGATTCTGACTTAATGCCATATCACTCCATATTCCCCCTTTTAGGGAAGCATTAATACTTAGCACTATGAAGATCTACCTATAGATGTTTTACCTCTTCATCATTGGCATCTCCTCACACTATCGATGACCCTTACTCGCCTTGCGAAAATCTTTCTGTACCATGGATAAGGAAATTCCTTACTCACGAGGGTGACATTTAGTATAACTGGCACATACAGTCCCTTATGCTGAACTTTCGGACCGCATAGTCGTCGCATATTTCCCTTGGGATTTTGTAAGGGGCAGTTCTGCGGTGCATTATGCGACCGCAGAATGGGTATGCGGACCGCATTTCTGCCACATACCCAGACAATGTATTCAGGTTTTAGGGAGCATTTTTGCAGCCCATTATGCGGGCTACATGTCAGCTTTGCGATCACAAATGAGCAGATCTGAGTCGGGGCTCTAGTTTTCTAAATTTTAAACCTGACCCCCTGTCGTTATATCCTTTGCAATAGCTCATTTTGAGCCCATTTCCTGACATTTTTTGAGATAGAGTCTAAGAGAGGGGAAATGCTTCCCAACAAAATTACTCCATGAATCCTTGGTAAATCATTGAAGATAATCAAGTGAGGGACCTAAACCCTTATCCCAAGAGGTAAGGCTTTATCACCCCAGCTCACATTTTTACACATAGCTACAAAGTGTCATTAGTGAGGTAATTCATGGGGGTAAGGGGGTTTGTTATTTTACATAAATTGATGTTGTAACCTTATATGTGTGAAAGATGTGTCACAATATGATCAACGTGCTATCTTGGAACTTGAAAGGGGCAAAAGATATGAATTATGTAGTGAAATGCTCAGACCTTAAATTTAGATCGAAGTTGCATTGTTGTGCCATCTACGTGAAGTCTTATCTATGCTTACAATTTAAATTGTTCTTGTGTGCACCTACTGTCCCAAATGGCAAAGCTAATATTGAAATTGGGAATGATGTAAAATGCAGCCTAGTGCCACGAATGATATGATAAGTTGTGGCCCCAAGTTCCTATGAGATGGTATATGTGAAACAAACCGATTAATGAGAAGGGAACAATACCTTAGTAAGATGGCCTAGACGATCGGGCCAAGATCGGACTCCGCTCAAGATAGTGGTGGTATTGTGAATGAATTTCAGAAAATAAGGAAAATAAGATTGTGATTGAAGTATATGTCTTAAATGATAAGACCTAGCCGATCGGGTCGAGATCGAACTCCGCTCAATATAGCGGTGGTATTGGAAACATATGATGAATAGTATGGAATGCCCCAAACTAAAAAGCTATGGAAAAATGATGTGGAAGTTGTACGATTATTTTGATTGATAATGTGGTGATCGTTTGAAGTTTTGAGTTATATTTCTGAATTCATGTTCTTGTACAGTCCTTTCTAACTAGATGGTGTTTAGTTATGCATACTAGTACTATTCCATGGTACTAACATCCCTTTTTGCCAGAGGCGCAACATTTTTAAATGAATGTAAGTGGCTCCATAGCGGATAGTGTCGATCGTGTGTAGTGGAGCACCCTCTTCTCAAAATCTTGGTGAGCCCCTTCCTCCTTCAAGGGGTTTTGTGATATGCCTTTTGTTATAGACGTCTATTTTGAGGTCTAGCCGGAGCCTTATCGCTGGCATTGTTATCACTATCTTGGGTATCCTTAGAGGCTCCATAGACATATGTGTGGGTTATGTACGGGCGTTGGATGGGTCCATGAACCATGATGTAATTCTAATACTCGCTTTTCTAAAAGTGTACTTGTATGTAATCTTGGAAACTTAACTACGGATTAATGTTGTGATTTAAAATGAACTAACCTTGTAGGATGCACTATCTTTCCTAGTCTAAATAAATGAATGAAAGCATGGTTTCACTATTCGTATCGAGTTGGGTGGGAAGTGTTTGATAAGGCTTGCTCAGTTGGGTTTTCGTGATTAAGTGCCGGTCGCGCCTCCCGAGGTTGGGGCGTGACAAAATTGGTATCATAGCCTAAGGTTTTAAAGTGTCTTAGGATGTCTCGGAGCCGTGTCTGGTAGAGTCCTTCTTATCGGTGTGTAGTCGACCACATCTATAAGTTGGAGGCTACTTGGGGCATTTAGGAATAACACCCTTCTTTGATATTCTGGATCGTGCGGTGAAACTGTTTCCCTCTCTAATTAAGTGCGTTGTTTTATCTTTCAGTAAATGGCACCTAAGAAGAAAGCGAGAATTGGCCAGGAAGCCAATACTAATGCCACTTCAGGAGTGGTTAATGATTCACTGCTTGATACTGCGGGTGAGGGTAGTCGCCCTGCTATCACTCTGCTTGATTCTTCTATTCCAGAGCAGACTACGCCAGTTCCTACACCTACAGAGGGTACCACTATCCCTCCCGTTAATACTCATACCCCGCCTCCAGCCCCAGCTTCCGATTCTTGTATTTCTGATGGGGATCTTAGGGGAGCCATTCAGATGTTGAACCAGCTAGTGGCTTCTTAGGCTAAGAGGTCAAATGTTGCGCCCAGCTCATCCAGATAGCAAGGGGATTCTACTAGTTCCAGGGTGAACAGGTTTCTTCAATTAGACCCTCCAATGTTTATGGGTGCCAATCCAGAAGAAGACCCTCGGGATTTTATTGATGAGATGCACAAGACCCTCAGGGTTATGCGTGCGACTGAGATAGAGGGGGTAGAGTTGGTTGCCTACCGTCTGAAAGCGGTGGCCTATTCATGGTTTGAGTTGTGGGAGGATTACCGAGAGGAGGGGCGCCCTCCGGCAAGGTGGAGCGAGTTTGATGATGCCTTCATTGATCATTTCTTGCCCGCTGAGAAAAGGGCAGCCCGTGCAGCAGAGTTTGAAAATTTGAGGCTAGGTAACAGAAGTGTGTGGGATTACCACATGAAGTTTGCTCGCTTGACCAAGTATGCCATTCATATGTTGCCCATAATGGAGGCCAGGGTGCGCTGATTTGTTAGAGGCCTTAATTCTTTGACCATTAAAGAGGCTTCTATGGCTGTATTGAATTCTGACATGCATTACGCGAAGATGGTAGCATTTGCCCAGGCTATAGAGAACCGTAAATTAAAGAACAAAATTGAGAGAGAGGGTAACAGCAAGGCCCGGTCTTTGGGCAACATGGGAGAGTCACTAAGTGGGGGAAGATCATCTTTCAGGGGAGGATCATCAGGGCCTTGCCAGTCTATTGCACAATCTTCATCCAGTGCACCGCCATCAGGGCCCAGCCAGCAGCAGTGGAGTCATTTCAGGCCCGGTCAAGGCAACAAGGGATCCCATCAGCGGGGTCGGTCAGGAGAGAGGTTCCAACAGCAGTAGAGGTCCCCGTGCCCCAGGTGCGGGAAGATGCACTCGGGGATTTGCTACATGGAGTTGCCCGTATGTTATGGATGTGGGATGAGGGGTCATATTCAGATGCATTGTCGTGCGTCCCGCCAAGAAGCAGGTAAGGGCACCGCATAGCCAACCAGCCCAGCAATTACTATATCTTCAACCCCCTCTCCAGCACGAGGCACCCCAGCACCCGCAGGGTGTGGTGCAGCTAGGGGTGGTGCGCAGAGTTCAGGAGGACCCAGCCGGTTCTATGCTATGAGTGGACGCCACACTGTAGAGGCTTCCCCAGATGTTGTTACAGGTATTCTGACTGTTCAATCTCATGATGTGTATGCACTTATTGACCCCGATTCCACCTTGTCCTATGTTACCCCTTTTGTTGCTATGGAATTTCGGGAAGGAACCAGAATAGCTTCATGAACCATTGTCGGTGTCTACTCTGGTTGGTGAGTCAATTTTGGCTACTCGAATTTATAGAAGTTGTGTTGTCACGGTGTGCGGTAGGGATACTAGGGCCGATCTTATGGAATTAGGAATGGTAGATTTTGATGTAGTAATGGGAATGGATTGGCTTTATTCATGTTTTGTCAAGCTTGATTGTCAGACTAGAACTATGAGGCTTGAATTTCCTAATGAGCCCGCTATTATATGGGAGGGAGATAATGTAGTGCTTAGAGGTTGGTTTATTTCCTACCTTAAGGCTACGAAGATGATCAAGAAGGGGTGTATCTATCATTTAGTTTGAGTTACGGACACCGATGACGAGGCACTTAGCCTTGAGTCTGTACCAGTTGTGAATGAATTTCCAGATGTCTTTCCAGATGAGCTCCATGGGATTCCTCCGCACAGGGAGATTAATTTTGGGATCGATGTGATGCCAGACACGCAGCCTATATCAATTCCACCTTACAGAATGGCACCGGAAGAACTAAAAAAGCAAAAGGAACAATTGAAGGATTTGCTAGAAAAGGGTTTCATCCGGCAGAGTGTGTCTCCATGGGGCGCACCGGTCTTGTTTGTAAGAAAGAAATATGGGTCGTTGCGGATGTGTATTGACTACCATTAACTCAACAAAGCCACAATAAAAAACAAATACCCTTTGCCAAGAATATATTACTTGTTTGATCAATTGCAAGGTGCTAAGTGTTTCTCAAAGATTAACTTGCGGTCCGGGTATCATCAATTATAGATAAGGGAGCAGGATATTCCAAAGACGTCTTTCAGAACCCGGTATGGGCACTTTGAATTTATGGTAATGTCTTTTGGACTAACAAATGCCATGACAGCTTTCATAGATCTTATGAATCGAGTCTCCAAGCCTTTTCTAGACTCCTTTGTGATAGTATTCATTGACGATATTCTCGTGTATTCCCGAAGTCTGGAGGACCACGCTGGCCATCTTAGGGCAGTTTTGCAGACTCTTCAGCAACATCAATTGTATGCGAAATTTTCAATATGTGAATTTTGGCTTGAATCTGTCGATGTTCTTGGGTCATGTTGTTTCCAGGGAAGGAATTATGGTTGATCCCCAAATGATTGCAGTAGTGAAGAATTGGCCTAGACCTACCACTCCAACGGAGATTCGCAGTTTCTTGGGTTTGGCTGGGTACTACAGGAGGTTTGTGGAGGGGTTTTCTACTCTTGCCTCTCCATTGACTAAATTGACGCAGAAAGCAGTTAATTTCCAATGGTCTGATGCTTGTGAAAAGAGTTTCCAAGAATTGAAATCAAGGTTGACAATAGCACCGGTGATAGCCCTGCCAGAGGGTACAAAGGGATTTGTAGTGTATTGCGATGCTTCCAGGATCGGGCTCGGGTGCGTGTTAATGCAGCATGACAAGTTAATAGCCTATGCTTCTAGAAAACTCAAGAATCATGAAAAGAACTATCCAACTCATGACTTAGAGCTTGCGGCAATGGTGTTTGCGCTAAAGATTTGGCGACATTATCTATATGGGGTCCATGTGGATATATTCACGGACCACAAGAGCCTTCACTATATTTTCAAGAAAAAGGAGTTGAATCTGAGGTAAAGAAGATGGCTAGAGTTACTCAAGGACTATGCCATTGATATTCTCTACCACCCAGGAAAGGCTAATGTTGTGGCAGATGCTCTTAGTCAAAAATCTATAGGATGTTTGGCTCATTTGGAGGCATATCAGAGGCCGTTAGCCAGGGAGGTTTACCAGTTGGCTTGTTTGGGAGTTTGCCTTGCAGACCCTAATGAAGGAGGGGTAATTGTGCAAAATAGGGCTGAATCATCGCTGGTGGTGGAGGTGAAAGAAAAGAAATACAATGATCCATTGATAGCACAACTGAAAGAGGGGATTCACAAACACAAGATCACAGCTTTTTCCCTTGGCAAGGATGATGGTACCCTACGGTACCAAGACTGCCTATGTGTTCCTGATATTGACGATCTTCGGGAAAGGATCACGGTAGAAGCTCACACTTCCAAGTATTGCGTGTACCCAGGTTCTATGAAAATGTATCATGATCTCAAGAAAATTTATTGGTGGAACAACATGAAGAAGGATGTGGCAGACTTTGTGGCAAAATGTCCGAATTGTTAGCAAGTGAAGGCCGAACATCAAAGGCCCGGTGGATTGGCTCAAAGCATAGAAATTAAAATATGGAAATGGGAGATGATTAACATGGATTTCGTGGTAGGGTTGCCATGCACTCCGTGTAAGTTTGACACAATTTGGATAATCGTGGATCGACTCACGAAATCAGCGCACTTCTTGCCAGTTAAAGCTACCAACACAGCGGAAGAGTATACCCAGTTATATATCAAGGAAATAGTCAAGTTGCATGGTACTCCAGTCTCAATCATTTCCGATCGAGGGGCTCAGTTCACAGCCAAATTTTGGAAGAAATTTCAGCAAAATTTGGGCACGCAGATAAATCTTAGCACAACTTTTCACCCCCAAACCGATGGGCAAGCAGAGCGGACTATTCAGATTCTTAAGGATATGTTGCGTGCTTGTACTCTCGATTTCAAAGGTAGCTGGTATGATCATTTTCCTCTCATAGAGTTTGCTTACAACAACAACTTCCATGCTAGTATCTAGATGGCACCATTTGAAGCATTGTATGGTAGGAGATGTAGGTCTCCCATTGGGTGGTTCGAGGTTGGAGAAGCGGAATTGATATGGCCGGACCTCGTGCATTAGGCCTTGGAGAAACTCAATATTATCAAGGAGAGGTTGAAAACTGCTCAAAGTCGCCAAAAGTCTTACTCGGATGTCCATCATAGAGATTTAGAGTTCAAAGAAGATGATTGGGTATTTTTGAAAGTTTCCCCTATGAAGGGTATCATGCAGTTTGGAAATAAGGGAAAATTGAGTCCGATGTATGTCGGACCATGCCGAATCATTCAGAGGATTGGTCTGGTGGCATACAAGCTCGAACTTCCACCCGAGATGTCACTAGTACACCCAGTCTTTCATGTGTCCATGTTGAGAAAGGTAGTGGGAGATCCGTCCACTATTGTGCCAGTTAAAACCATTGAGGTTAATGAAGAGTTGTCGTATGAAGAAGTTCCAGTTGCCATTCTTGTTAGGCAAGTTCGGAAATTGAGAAATAAGGAAATTACATCCGTGAAAGTGTTATGTTGGAACCAGTAAGTTGAGGAAGCCACTTGGGAAGCCGAGATTGAAATGAAAAAGAAGTACCCACATTTGTTTGAATAGTCATGTGATAGCTTTTGTGTATTTAGCCCCTATGAACTATCATCTTCTGATTTGATCTATGTAAAGTTGTCCACTTTTTGGTAATATGTTGCCTATACGGCCATGGTTGATGTTGTACAAGTTATATTATTTCTATGGAATATGTTTATGTTGTTAGGATATGTTTCTGAGACTCTCTGACAGGATAAGGCCTAGGTACAAAGGAAACTCTATCAAATTTTTCGAAAATTCAGGGAGTTGGCCAAATTTGGAGACTAATAGTATGTAAGCAGAAGGTTGAATAGAGATTGCTAATGAGCGAACCTAGATCCTCATTTGAGGACGAATGATCTTAAGCGGGGGAGGATGTGAGGCCCCATGAATAATTTCCACTCTACACCGGAAAGCTCGTAATAGCAATTAGGATCATGTGTTAGAGATGCGTAAAATTCTGCGGTCGAGAAATAATGTTTTCCAGAAAAGTGCGATTCTGCGGTCGAGAATGCTGTCGCATATCACGCATGCGGACCGCATAGTCGCCGCAAAATGAATCAGTGTGTTGGTCAAATTTGAGGTCGACTGTGAGGTCAAGTATGCGATCACATAACCAACATGCGAACCACATAGTCGTCGCATATTTCCCTTGGGATTTTGTAAGGGGTTGTTCTGCGGTGCATTATGCGACCGCAGAATGGGTATGCGGACCGCATTTCTGCCGCATACCCAGACAGTGTGTTCAGGTTTTGGGGAGCATTTTTGTGGACCATTATGGGGAGCATTTTTTGCGGTCCTTCTACATTTGAGTATCTTGTACGTTGTTCATCTTTACCTTACTTACTTTAAAGTCTTGCATCACATCTTCTATCTCCTTCATGGCCTCCTTTCCCACATAGATATAATTCATATATACTTGCATCTCTG
Source organism: Nicotiana tabacum (assembly GCF_000715075.1). Lineage (NCBI taxonomy): Eukaryota > Viridiplantae > Streptophyta > Magnoliopsida > Solanales > Solanaceae > Nicotiana > Nicotiana tabacum. Next base: position 46,963,487 of record NC_134099.1, on the reverse strand, counting down.
GTGTATGCACAATCGGGTGAGAGCTTCATACTAACTTCTTATAAGGCTGGTACTTCTTCTAATTAGCTTCCTTGTAGAGCCGTAGTAGAATATGGCAACTGTACTATCTCTCTTATACCTCTGCTATTTACGAGTGATCCTGAGGTCTATAATTCTCTTGGTCCACTCTTGTTTTACTTATTTGATGTAACTCTTTAGTTTCCTCTTCTTTCTTATCAGCATTTATGTGGTCTTAAGCTATCATCCAACCTGAGGCTCCTATTATTAGTCATTACTTTTGCCTTTCATAGGCGCTAAGGGATACTCATGATAAAATCCTTTAACAATTCAATCATTCGTCTATGACCTGGGCTCAATTCTTTCTTTTAACATATACCAGAATCTTCTATGGTTGTATATGTTGCAGGAGTAAAACTCCAAACTCTTAAGTTCGTTCATAATGTCACCAACTCGGGATCATTTATTGAATAATTCCTTTCGTTCCTTCTTATATTTCTTTAACGTAAGCTATTACTTTTCCTGGTCTTTCTGCCCTCTATTGCGGGCATACTTAGCTTATCTTACTTCCTATGTATGCCAGAGTTTTCATGCAACTCATATGATCTCGAACATTACTTTTAATTCTACTTCTTGTTCATTAGCCATGCTAGGTATAACTTTCTTTTGGAATGCATACAATTTTGTAGTTAAACTGTTATTACACCACCCTTTCCTCTTTAGCTCATTGTGCTTTGGCTGAAGCCTTCTTCTTTATCTTCTTAACTAGTCTTTCATTATGGTACTTAGGGAGAACCTTTGACTCTTGTAAAGCTTTGAGATTATTACATTGCATACTCGACGGACCTTCTGATGTTCTTCCTTGCCTATAATTATCCATAGTTACTTACCTCCACGCCCTTGTGCTTGTAGTGTTGCTTTTGAAGTGATATTTTGATTGTCTTCCTAGTTGCACTCTCTTTTATTTCCGTACTACTCATACGATACCTTTAACTTCCCCGACTCTAATTTGAATATATCTTCAGTAATATAATGATATTACTGCGAGGCTGAATTCTCCATGTTGGGTTTCATATATTTATCTTGCATGATTTGATGATTTGTCTGTAGCCTCTTGTCTATTCATAACTAGGCTCTTCCTGAATCAACTACTAACTACTCGTTGGCCCATTCTCAAATCCATATTCCGCGTAATCTTTCTTAGGTTATTTCTTTTGTCTTAATTTACCCCTCGCACTACTTCCTTATTTATCAAAAATATCCCGGGCAGGAACCCTTACTTCTTTTTTTTGGCATCATGCTTCCATAATGTTCTGGAATCATAGCATATCTGTGACATTTGAATAAGTGCAATCTCATCCCTTTCTCATTTTTATCGCATTCTTCCTTTACCATTCTATAGTTACTAGATCCAATAGATTCTGACTTAATGCCATATCACTCCATATTCCCCCTTTTAGGGAAGCATTAATATTTAGCACTATGAAGATCTACCTATAGATGTTTTACCTCTTCATCATTAGCATCTCCTCACACTATCGATGACCCTTACTCGCCTTGCGAAAATCTTTCTGTACCATGGATAAGGAAATTCCTTACTCACGAGGGTGACACTTAGTATAACTGGCACATACAGTCCCTTAAGGTGAACCTTGCTTACATTGCTTTTTTTAGGGTAGCGTCTTCCTGAATGACCATTCACTCAATTTCTCATGGATCTTCTTCTGTTGTCCATTCTATTATCGCCGGAACGAAATCTGAAACTCCCATGATGCCTAGTATTATTCAATCACTCAATCCCTAACTCACGTTTAGTTTAACTTGTTCACCAGCGCATACTGATTTCTATTATTCGAGGGTCTAACTTTTCCTTCTGGTAGTTGCATTGGAGTCACAAACCTATTTCTTGAAGTGAGGATAGGACTTTATGGCCTATACCCTATTGTTATCTCAAGGCCTGTCACCTCGCATCTTTTACTTCAATTGAGGATAGACTCGGTAATACTGTCATCTTTTTGATCTACTATTGTCATCCTCGTATCATATCTTACTCATAATGCTTCATTAACTCTTTTCTTATTTCTCGCTAACATTTATGTCAATCACTTTATTCTGAAATATTGAACAATACATTCCTTTGCTTTTAGCTCCCTTGCTCCATCCGCTGGCTCTTTGGATTGCTTAATGTTCTCGCTCTACTAGGGACGGGAGCCACACAAAGGTAATATTTATCCCTCCAAGGCTTCCAGTTCCTATCTTTGTAGTACTTATATCTAGCCTTACTATTTTAAAGTGCACCATCTGGATGTCTCACAAGGAGATTTATTAGTACTTTTGCAATATCCTTCAGAAACATCAACTAATTCAAGTAATCCATCTACCATCTTTGGTTACTCTAACCCCAGCCGGATTTTGATATACTGTGCTTCTCTTAAACTATATATATTAGCTCCTATAGGGCATAACAGAGATTGGTGTGGCTAATTGCACATATGATATGTGCAATTGAAAGTAACTCAAAATGCTTATATATCTTTGCCCGAATTGTAGATAATAATCTTCACTAATTGAGTACCTCGTTCCCTTCTTCACCTTGCTTCTTTTACTTGTTGAAACTTGTATCTACCTTCCGATTCTCTTATTGCTTTTTTACCATAAGAATGGATAGACATTCTTGCCTTATGGATCCTCATCAAGAAGCTTACACATCTCATGATCTGCTAAAAACCTCACATTTATTCATCATAAGCATGATGCAAAAATCGAGTTCTATTGACTCAACTCTTCCACAACTATGTCTCTTACCAACCCTCTTTCTAGGTGTAGGCATCGTCTTATTACGAATAAGATAGAGTTTAGGAAATTCAGTTCTTATAACTGAGATTTAGCACATGATCTAGAGTAAGAAGAAAGAGTGACAGTCTTAAATGCCCTGTAGCCTCCTGCTTATAAGTGTGGTGCACGACACACCCATAAACAAGACTCTACTAGACATGGCTTGTAGACTCCCTAAGACAGAACTGCTCTGATACCATTTTTGTCACGACCCAACTGATGGGTCGCGACGGGCACCCGGTACCGTACTCAACCGAGTACTAACAAAACGTATCTTTTCGTATCATACTATCATAAATAACTGGACTGGAGAGGCTGCCGTAAAGTAGGTAGATACAACATGTAATACAAACTTATACATAATCCATATGGGCCTCTAAGATCAAAATAACCACTTGTATACTGAACATAGGCCGACAAGGTCTTATAGGAATTCGTATACATGACATCTGTCTATAAGCCTCTAAGAATAATTAATTTGCATAAAGTTCAGGACAGAGTCCCGCCATACCAAATAATACACGTCTAAATCATACTAACCAAATAAGAAACTCCGAAGCAAATGGAGCACACTAACATCTTCCGCTGAGCTGATAGCCTACTTGGAGGGCTCTCGACCTGTCTATCGGGACCTGCAGCATGAAACGCAGTGTCCCCAGGCAAAAGGGACATCAGTACAAATAATGTATCGAGTATGTAAGGCACATAAATAAGTACATAATAGACATAGAAGAAATATAGAGTAACTAACTCAACTTGTAAGTCTGGATAACTCTGTAAATCATGAAATAATTATAGTGTCATGCATATGTGTATGAATGTCATGTCATGCATAGGTACACGTTTCATAATATCACCAGGCCTCTGAGGGCATCCCATCTGTGAGGCCCCGTGAAAAATTTCCACTCTACACCCGAAAGCTCGTAGTAGCAATTAGGATCATGTGTTAGAGATGCGTAAAATTCTATGCGGCGAGCTTGCAAGTTGTGGGACAGACCTTTTTGGACTGATCTATGCTCTAAAAAGTCAAGAAATAATATTTTCCAGAAAAGTGCAATTCTGCGGTCGAGAATGCTGTCACATATCAGGTATGCAAACCGTATAGTCGCCGCAAAATGAGTTAGTGTGTTGGTCAAATTTGAGGTCGACTATGCGGTCAAGTATGCGATTGCATAACCAATATGCGGATCACATAGTCGTCGCATATTTCCCTTGGGATTTTGTAAGGGGCAGTTCTGCGGTGCATTATGCGACCGTAGAACGGGTATGCGGACTGCATTTCTGCCGCATACCCAGACAGTGAGTTTAGGTTTTGGAGAGCATTTTTGCGGTCCGTTATGGGGAGCATTTTTTGCAGTCCTTCTGCATTTGAGTATCTCGTACGTTGTTCACCTTTACATTACTTACATTAAAGTCTTGCATCACATCTTCTATCTCCTTCATGGCCTCCTTTCCCACATAGATATAATTCATATAATACTTGCATCTCTGGTGTATGCACAATCCTATGAGAGCTTCATACTAACTTCATATAAGGCTAGTACTTATTCTAATTAGCTTCCTTGTAGAGCTGTAGTAGAATATGGCTACTATACTATCTCTCTTATACCTCTGCTATTTACGAGTGATCCTGAGGTCTATAATTCTCTTGGTCCACTCCTGTTTTACTTAGTTGATGTAACTCTTTAGTTTCCTCTTCTTTCTTATCAGCCTTTATGTAGTCTTAAGCTATCATCCATCCTGAGGCTCTTGGTATTTGTTATTACTTTAGCCTTTCATAGTCGCTGAGGGATACTCATGATAAAATCCTTTAACAATTCAATCGTTCTTCTATGACCTGGGCTCAATTCTTTCTTTTAACGTATACTAGAATCTTCTACGGTTGTATATGCTGCAGGTATAAAACTCTAAACCCTTAAGTGCGTTCATAATGTCACCAACTCGGGATCATTGATCGAATAATTCCTTTCATTCCTTCTTATATTTCTTTAACGTAAGCTATTACTTTTCTTGGTCTTTCTGCCGCCTTGTTGCGGGCATACTTAGCTTATCTTACTTCCTATGCATGATAGAGTTTTCATGCAACTCATATGATATCGAACATTACTTTTAATTCTACTTCTCGTTCATTAGACATGATAGGTGTAACTTTCTTTTGGAATGCATACAATTTTGTAGTTAGACTGTTATTACACCACCCTTTCCTCTTTAGGTCATTGTGCTTTGGTTGAAGCCTTCTTCCTTATCTTCTTAACTAGTCTTTCATTACGGTACTTAGGGAGAACCTATGACTCTTGTAAATCTATGAGATTATTACATTGAATACTCTACGGACCTTCTGATGTCCTTCCTTGCCTATTCTTATCCATAGTTACTTACCTCCACGCCCTTGTGCTTGTAGGGTTGCTTTTGAAGTGATATTTTGACTGTCTTCCCAGTGGCACTCTCTTTTATTTCCGTGATACTCATATGGTACCATTAACTACCCCGACTCTTATTTGAATATATCTTCATTATTATAATGACATTATTGCGAGGCGGAATTCTCCATGTTAGGTTTCCTATATTTATCTTGCATGATTTGATGATTTGTTTGTTGCCTCTTGTCTAGTCATGACTAGGCTCTTCCTGAATCAACTACTAACTACTCGTTGGCCCAATCTCATATCCATATTCTGCGTAATCTTTCTTAGGTTATTTCTTTTGTCTTAATTTACCTCTCGCACTAGTTCCTTATTTATCAAAAACATCCCGGGCAGGAACCCTTACTTCATTTTCTTGGCATCATGCTTCCATAATGTTCTGGAATCATAGCATATCTGTGACATTTGAATAAGTGCAATCTTATCCCTTTCTCGTTTTTATCGCATTCTTCCTTTACCATTCTATAGTTACTAGATCCAATAGATTCTGACTTAATGCCATATCACTCCATATTCCCCCTTTTAGGGAAGCATTAATACTTAGCACTATGAAGATCTACCTATAGATGTTTTACCTCTTCATCATTGGCATCTCCTCACACTATCGATGACCCTTACTCGCCTTGCGAAAATCTTTCTGTACCACGGATAAGGAAATTCCTTACTCATGAGGGTGACACTTAGTATAACTAGCACATACAGTCCCTTAAGCTGAACCTTGCTTACATTGCTTTCTTTAGGGAAGCGTCTTCCTGAATGACCATTCACTCAATTTCTCATGGATCTTCTTCTGTTGTCCATTCTATTATTGCCGGAACGAAATCTGAAACTCCCATGATGCCGAGTATTATTCAATCACTCAATCCCTAACTCACGTTTAGTTTAACTTGTTCACCAGCCCATACTGATTTCTTTTATTCTGGGGTCTAACTTTTCCTTCTGGTAGTTGCGTTGGAGTCACGAACTTATTTCTTGAAGTGAGGATAGGACTTTATGGCATATACCCTTTTGTTATCTCATGGCCTGTCACCTCGCATCTTTTCCTTCAATTAAGTATAGACTTTGTAATACTGTCATCTTTTTGATCTACCGTTGTCATCCCTGTATCATATCTTACTCATAATGCTTCATTAACTCTTTTCTTATTTCCCGCTAACATGTATGTCTATCACTTTATTCTGAAAAATTGAACAAGACATTCCTTTGCTTTTAACTCCCCTTGGTCCATCCGCTGGCTCTTTGGATTGCTTAACGTTCTCGCTCTACTAGGGATGGGAGCCATACTTAGGTAATATTTATCCCTCCAAGGCTTCCAGTGCCTATCTTTGTAGTACTTATATCTAGTCGTACTATTGTAAAGTGCACCATCTGGATGTCTCACAAGGAGATTTATTAGTACTTTTGCAATATCCTTCAGAAACGTCGACTAATACAAGTTATCCATCTACCATCTTGGGTTACTCTAACCCCAGCCAGATTCCGATATACTGTGCTTCTATTAAACCATATATATTAGCTCCTACAGGGCATAACAGAGATTGTTGTGGCTAATTGCACATATCCTTGTTATAATTGAAAGTAACTCAAAATGCTTATATCTCTTTGCCCGAATTGTAGATAATAATCTTCACTAACTGAGTACCTCGTTCCCTTCTTCACCTTGCTTCTTTTACTTATTGAAACTTGTATCTACCTTTCAATTCTCTTATTGCTTTTTACCATAAGAATAGATAGACATTCTTGCCTTATGGATCCTCATCAAGAAGCTTACACATCTCATGATCTGCTAAAAACCTCACATTTATTCATCATAAGCATGATGCAAAAATCGAGTTCTATTGACTCAACTCTTCCACAACTATGTCTCTTACCAACCCTCTTTCTAGGTGTAGGCATCGTCTTATTACGAATAAGCTAGAGTTTAGGAAATTCAGTTCTTATAACTGAGATTTAGCACACGATCTAGAGTAAGAAGAAAGAGTGGCAGTCCTAAATGCTCTGTGGCCTCCTACTTATAAGTGGGGTGCACGAAATACCCATAAACAAGACTCTACGAGACATGGCTTGTAGACACCCTAGGACAGAACTGCTCTGATACCATTTTTGTCACGACCCAAACTGACGGGTCGAGACGGGCACCCGGTACTGTACTCAACCGAGTACTAACATAACTTATCTTTTCGTATCATACTATCATTGATAACTGGACTGGAGAGGTTGTCGTAAAGTAGGTAGATACAATAAGTAATACCAACTTATACATAAGACATATGGGCCTCTAAGATCAAAATAACCACTCGTATATTGAACATAGGCCGACAAGGCCTTACAGGAATTCATATACATGACATCTGTCTACAAGCCTCTAAGAATATATAATTTTCATAAAGGTCGGGACAGATTCCCGCCATACCAAACAATACACGTCTAAATCATATTAACCAAACAAGCAACTCTGAAGCAAATGGAGTGCACTAACATCTTCCGCTGAGTTGATAGCCTACTTGGATGGCTCTCGACCTGTCTGTCGGGACTTACAGCATGAAACACAACGTCCCCAGGCAAAAGGGATGTTAGTACGAATAATGTGCTGAGTATGTAAGGCACATAAAATAAGTACATAACAGACATGGAAGAAATATAGAGTAACTGACTCAACTTGTAAGTCTGGATAACTCTGTAAATCATGAAATAATTATAGTGTCATGCATATGCATATGAATGTCATGTCGTGCATAGGTACACGTTTCATAACATTAACAGCCTCTGAGGGCATCCCATCATATCATCTCCCGTGAAAAATTTCCACTCTACACCCGAAAGCTCGTAGTAGCAATTAGGATAATGTGTTAGAGATGCGTAAAATTCTTCACAGTGAACTTGCAAGTTGCGGTTCGGACCTTTTTGGACTGATCTATGCTCTAAAAAGTCAAGAAATAATATTTTCCTGAAAAGTGCGAATCTGGGTCGAGAATGCAGTCGCATATCAGGTATACGGATCGCATAGTCGCTGCAAAATGAGTTTGTGTGTTGGTCAAATTTGAGGTCGACTATGCGGTCAAGTATGCGATTACATAACCAATATGCAGACTGCATAATCGTCTCATATTTCCCTTGGAATTTTGTAAGGGGCAGTTCTGCGGTGCATTATGCGACCGCAGAACGGGTATGCGGACTGCATTTGTGCCGCATACCCAAATAGTATGTTCAGGTTTTGGGGATCATTTTTGTTGTCCAGTATGCGGGCCGCATGTCAACTTTGCGATCGCAGATCCGAGTCGGGGCTCCAGTTTTCTAAATTTTAAACCTGACCCCCTGTCGTTATATCCTGTGCAATAACTCATTTTGAGCACATTTCCTGACATTTTTAGAGATAGAGAGAGGGATCTAAGAGAGGGGAAGTGCTTTCCATAAAAATTACTCCATGAATCCTTGGTAAGTCATTGAACATAATCAAGTGAGGGACCTAAACCCTCATCCCAAGAGGTAAGGCTTTATCACCTCAGCTCTCATTTTTACACATAGTTACAAAGGGTCATTAGTGAGGTAATTCATGGGGGTAAAGGGGTTTGCATTGCATGCATGTGTTCTTGAAGAGTATGGGGAATTATAAAAGAGGATGCATGGGTAATGGGCTAGTGTAATCTTGCATAAAAGAACCATAAGGCCTTAATGAACACTAATTGGCCGGTAATATGCTCAAAAGAGCTTAGATTATGATCTTTTCTTTATTATGAGTTAAATTATGCTATATCGCTTAAATAGATTGAAGTGCAAACATTCCGGAATGTTATAGGATTAAGGAAAGCTCGGTTGAGGTATGTATGGATAAAACCCCGTCTTTTAAAAAATGAGCTTCATCGGTGTTTATGTGAATATGGTAAGGTTAAAGTTGAATTGTTGCATTGAGTGTTATTTTACATAAATTGGTGTTGTAACCTTATATGTGTGAAAGATGTGTCTCAACATGATCAACGTGCTATCTTGGTAATTTGAAAGGAGCAAAAGATATGAATTATGTAGTGAAATGCTCAGACCTTAAATTTAGATCGAAATTGCATTGTTGTGCCATCTACGTGAAGTCTTATCTATGCTTACAATTTAAATTGTTCTTGTGTGCACCTACTTTCCCAAGTGGAAAAGCTAATATTAAAATTGGGAACGATGTAAAATGCAGCCTATTGCCAAGAATTATATGATAAGTTGTGGCCCCAAGTGCCTATGAGATGATATACGTGAAACGAATCGATTAATGAGAAGGGAACAATGCCTTGGTAAGGCGTCCTAGCCCATCGGGCCGAGATCGGACTCCGCTCAAGATAGCGGTGGTATTGTGAATGAATTCCAGAAAAGAAGGAAAATGAGATTGTGATTCAAGTATATGTCTCGAATGAGGCGACCTAGCCGATCGGGTCAAGATCAGACTTCGCTCAAGATAGCGGTGGTATTGGAAACATATGATGAATAGTATGGAATGCCCCAAACTAAAAAGCTATGGAAAAACGATGTGGAAGTTGTATGATTCTTTTGATTGATAATGTGGTGATCGTTTGAAGTTTTGAGTTATATTTGTGAATTCCTGTTCTTGTATAGTTCTTTCTAACTAGATGGTGTTTCATTATTCATACTAGTACTATTCCATGGTACTAACGTCCCTTTTGCCGAGGGCGCTACATTTTTAAATGAATGTAGGTGGATCCATAGCGGATAGTGCCGATCATGTGTAGCGGAGCATCCTCTTCTCAAAATCTTGGTGAGCCCCTTCCACCTTCAAGGGGTTTTGTGATATGCCTTTTGTTATAGACGTTTATTTTAAGGTATAGCCGGGGCCTTGTCGCCGGCGTTGTTATCACTATCTTGGGTATCCTTAGAGGCTCCATGGACATATGTGTGGGTTATGTACGGGCATTGGATGGGTCCACGAACTATGATGTACTTCTAATTCTCGCTTTTCTAAAAGTGTACTTGTATGTAATCTTGCAAACTTAACTACGGATTAATGTTGTGATTTAAAATGAACTAACCTTGTAGGATGCACTATCTTTCCTTGTCTAAATAAATGAATGAAAGCATGGTTTCACTATTCGTATCGAGTTTGGTGGGAAGTGTTTGATAAGGCTTACTTAGTTGGGTTTTCTTGATTGAGCACCGGTCGCGCCTCAAGAGTTTGGGGCGTGACACCATTATATCATCTCGGCCACTGTGGGCAAAATTATCAACGTATACCAGCTGATCAGGTGGTGGTGCGTATATTACACTGTAATCTTTTCCCATATCACATATACATATAGATATATACATGTATACACATATATAACACCATCTGTTTATGGGTCAATGTACATGAATATGAAAGGTACATCAATAACATCTCTTGGAGTGTCAGAAGACCATTATACCTTCGAATAATATCATGAAGTAAACTTTTTCAACTTACGTATTTTTCTATGACCCATGAACATATGATAGAATAATATGACACATGGGGAATCAAGAACATAAGCATCTGTAAAATTTCTATGAATAGAGTCATGTATGGAAATTGTGCATTTACACGTTTTGTTTGTGTCGTATGGACCATGCCAAAAAGAAAGAGGGATAGCCTTAACATACCTGGAATAGGGAAAAATTCGTAAGATATTATTGAGAAGGATTGCTCCGTACTCCCTTAGAATCGCAATAATTCATGGTTTTTTGTTTGAAAATCAATGAATGTCTAGTGAAAGGCCTTGTATTTTGGCAATCCTCACTCTTGTGTTTGGCTACTTATCAGAATGTTAAAGTGTTATATGATTTGAGTTTAGCTTCTGTTTTTGAAGTGCCTTTCAATTTGAAAGGAAAGTATGTGGTTTCTATACATAAAACTTATGTCTTATGACTAAGAGACTAGGTAGACTGTAAATGGTTTATATTATATAAGATATGATTAAGAGACTAGTATGTCTTACACGTAAAGTCTTGTAGCCACCTAAGCTAATGTCACCCTTAGTCACTTCTTTATCATATGGCTAGCTGCCACGTTTTGGGGTGGAAATTATTAATCTTTATCCATGTATTAGTTAATTAGGTAATGTCCTGTTACCCGATAATTAACCAATTACCCCCATAATTAAAAATTTTCTCAACTTACTTAAAATTCTACTTATTTTTAATATACTTTATACATCATACTACTATGGTCATATGGTACTCGTCCATAATTATCGGTATTTAACGCCCGACCCATATTTTATCCCAACATGACAAACTTGGATGAAAATTTATTTTTTTACTTGCTTCCCCTCCACCTTCACGAATTTACTCATTACTTGTTTGAAATAGCACAATGCTTATAATCTCCAAATAATCTATTCCTTGGACTGATGTTCATTACCTTACGACAAATTCAACGTACAATACTACACGGTGCAACATCGTCATAATTTAATATTGTGAAGCGTAACATCATCGTAGTGTAATACTGCAAGGCGTAACATCATCGTAATATAATACTGTAGGACGTAACATCGTCGTAACATAATACTAGGGGACGTAATATCGAAGTAATATTGAAGGGCATAACATCATTCCCCCCCTTTGGAACATTCGTCCTCGAATGTTGACTGATGCTCTTATCATTTTCATAACTTATATCTCGTGTGAATATCTTAATACTCTCCTACAATTTAGGCAATTGTTCTGTGAATAAATCCAAAGGCTATGGTATTCCCCCTTTTAGGCCTCTTTTTCATGCCACGACTTGTGGTTGGAATCCTTCCAATCTCGTAACTGTTGCTACCTTCTTTTATGTAGCATGTACGATTCTGACCTTGTAAGTGCTCCTATGTGATTCTTCTCTCCTTTTTTCTCCAGCATTTAGCCAATCTCTAGGCCTTACTTTGTGAACATATACAAAGCTTGACAAGATGTCCCTCTAGGCATCTATAAGTGTACTGAACTTCGTCGCTCAGTACTTTGTTGAACTTACGAATATGGCTATACCTTATTCCATGGATCCGTTTATCCATCCGTATGACTTTACTACATCAAGATAGGTCATACTATACCGTAACTCTTACTTGGATTTATCGTTACTGAGGTCTGCTACCAAATTCCAGCTTACTCTCGTTGCTTATCCTATATGTATAAGTCTAAGTCCTTAAATGCTTCCTTATTATTGTTCATCTTATAAGTGACGACCTAACCTCACTTCATACTTTGTAACTTTTATCTATCCATTATTGATTTACCTCAATGTTGATTCATCATCTACCGCTGATAACTTGATCTTTTATGTGACAGCGCCGCTAGGGCTCGCGCCTCGTCGGGGACATCTGGAGCAATTATATTGATCCACCTAGGGGCAATACTATACTTCCATAACAGTATTGTGTAGCATTCCAATATGACTCACCTTACATGGGTATTTTAATCCTGTACAATTCATGCAATCCTCTTCAAGTAATTACTCAATCGAAGGCCCAAACGTCATCCTTTATGTACCACAATTACACCCTTATTCTACTATTAGGGCAACATTCAATCGCTTTTACATGTTATTAGTCTTAGACTCCTTTGAGTTCATTTAGGGTATAGTGAGCTTTGTATAACTTAGAGAAACCATATGCTCTTCTTGTTTTCATGTGCGTAATCTTGAGGACTTATCCATTTTGTTACTTTCTCACTCGCATATTCTTATCCTTACTCATGTCTTCTTGAACCTTGTCGCTTCACCATACAATATCTTGCGACCTACATATCTCTATTTATATTACTTACAACCTTTCAACTTGCTTGCATCATAGATTTCCTTATGTCATTTTGGAACGTCAAGCGAGACATCACATCGTCTTTAACTCTTCTTTACTCTCTTGGTCAAGATTTTCGATACCTAGACCATAGGCTGGAAGATATGCCACTGACGATGCCACTATCATTCCTGGATATTGAATCCCTGCTCTTCTAGCCTTCTATCCGAAGTATGGACTATTCACACCTTCTACATTTGAGTATCTCGTACGTTGTTCACATTTACCTTACTTACTTTAAAGTCTCGCATCATATCTTCTATCTCCTTCATGACCTCCTTTCCCACATAGGTATAATTCATATAATACTTGCATCTCTGGTGTATGCACAATCCGGTAAGAGCTTCATACTAACTTCATATAAGGCTGGTGCTTCTTCTAATTAGCTTCCTTGTGGACTCGTTGTAGAATATGGCTACAATACTATCTCTCTTATACCTCTCCTATTTACGAGTGATCCCGAGGTCTATAATTCTCTTGGTCCACTCATATTTTACTTAGTTGACGTACCTCTTTCGTTTTCTCTTCTTTCTGATCAGCCTTTATGTAGGCTTAAGCTATCTTCCGACCTGAGGCTCCTGGTATTAGTTATTACTTTAGCCTTTTATAGGTGCCGAGGGATACTCATGATAAATTCCTTTAACAATTCAATCATTCGTCTATGACCTAGTCTTCATTATCTCTTTTAACGTATACCAGAATCTTCTACGACTGTATATGCTGCAGGTATAAAACTCCAAACTCTTAACTGCGTTCATAATATCACCAACTCGGGATCATTGATTGAATAATTCCTTTCGTTCCTTCTTATATTTCTTTAACGTAAGTGTAGACATGTCATTTTTTACCCTCCCTAAGATTTTTCATATTTTAACACGTAAATATTTAATTTAGAGACAATAGCGTTATTTCAACTAATTTTGATTCTTCTACTTTATTTTATTACAAGAAATTGAAAATTATAATAAATAGTTTCATTAATATTTTGTAGTCATTTTTAATCTTGAAAAATACCAAAAATAGTTTTGTTTTAATCGTCAGTCTTATTTTAATTGTTATTTACTTAAGTAGGATTAATTAATAAATAAGATCGTATTTCTAGTCTTGTTTGCGGAGAAAGAATAACATTTGTGCTCAAGCGACCCATTTTTGGCCTAGTTTTGGACCTAGCCCATAATTCCTAGGCTCATTCCCCTTAACCTAAATATAACCCTAAAATCCTAAACCTATAAAAGGAAGCTAGAGGAGACTCCCCCCTGAACCTTAGGATCGTCTTCTTTGTGAAGACTCTTAGAAGCAGCCATTTTAAAACATAAAAAAAAACACCCTAATCATGTCGTGAACAGATAAACACCCTAGCAGAATTTGCTAAAAAGGGTGTTTACAATGAGGTTTTTAACAGGCTCAAATAATCCGAAAGCGTTGAGGCTCAATAGCCTGCCTTTGACGACGATCTTTGGGCTCACTTCAATCGCCTTCCTACTCGACCAGAAAAGGTTGTACGACGGGGGTTTTTCGTTGGTCGTCGGTGAAGTTTCTATTAACGGTTCCGGGTCCGTTTGAGATTTCCGGCGAGATTTTTTGGCTTGGATCTTGTTCGCCGTCCTGTTCGTTCCGTCGATTAGCATTTTTAGATTGTAAGTTTATTAAATTTCATATTAAAAGAGGTTTATCTTTTCTTCTCCCTCTGTTTCATGTGTTATTCTTATGTCATTGATTCCGTAAAGAATTGAATTTCATGGTCGTTTACTTTGTGTCCGTCTTTATCGCTGCTTACGCTTTGTTCAGTGCTACTTTCGATTATGTCCTTAATGTAATTTGGTTGTCTAAACACTGAGGAAATTTTGGTATAACTTTAGCTAGGTGTTAGTGGAGGGTTCCAGTTTGATAATTTGGTATTCTGTTGATTTTGAACAAGTGAAATCTTTTGTCTATGGTTAATCTGATATGTTCCTTCTAGTCGATGATTTATGTTTGTTTACTAATTAATTGCAGTATTATTGTTGGATGCCTGCCGTATCACAATTACGAGTACGGTTCACGTGGCGTAGTTGTGACACCTAATTAGTTTAAATATGAGTATCCGTAGTTTACTTAGTTGAATGCTTTTCCTTTAATAAAATTGAGGTGTGCGATCAAATCATCTAGTATATGGCCCTCACATCGATATCTTGATTAATGTAGAAAGAAACAATCACGAACATTGTAGTTTGCTCTAGGCGTGTTTAATTAAATATTTTGACATAGCTATGGGTACGGTTCCCGTGACGTGGCTATGACACTTAATTTCTAAAACCCGGGGGTACATTTCATGTCGCCCGGTTCTAATTTCCAACAAGGTTAAATAGAACGTGTCATGAACCACGGGTGCATTTCACGTAGCAGGGCTTGCGATATATTTTAAATAACCTTGAATTTTTCTTAATTAAATAAAAGCAGTTTAAAAGTTAAAATGCACCTAGGTCTCAAAGATGTTTTAAAGTCAAATAAATAGGCCAATAATAACAGTTGAGCGATCGTGCCAAAACCGCAGAACCCGGGAATGCCTAACACCTTCTCCCGGGTTAGCAGAATTCCTTACCGGGATTTCTGTGTTTGCGGACTATAAAACAGAGTCAATATTTTCCTCGATTCGGGATTTAAAATCGGTGACTTGGGACACCTTAAAATTATCCCAAGTGGCGACTCTGAATTTAAAATAAATAATCATTTTTCGATTGTCACTTAAATTGGAAAAAACTCCCTTATACCCTTGCGGGGGTGCGAAAAAGGATGTGTGATAGCTCTGGCGACTCTGCTGGAGATCGAACCCAGAATCCCTGGTTCAGGTTTCAAGAATTCAATCTTAGAATAATTGTTATATTTGGCTTTATTTATTATCTTGTTTTATTTACATGCCTGGGCCTAATGTGCTAAATGTTTCTTTTACCGCTTTGATATTGCTGAATTGTATATAAATTGTTGCGAAACCCTCCTCTCTCTGAGTCTAATAAATCATCTGGGAAGTGTGCACTTCATGTGACTTCTCTTATGTTAGAGTCATATTACAATTTTTGAACGAGGTTCGGATAAGTTGCAAAGCCGGTGAAGCTTCTGCATTCCCGGAGCTGCCCCCCTCGACTCGAGTTGTCCGCTCGGAACAAATAAACTCAGGTTTTAAACCTAGTATAACATAGCTTCATGTCAGGTCCCTAGTAGGAGCTCTTGTTTGCATCATGTGCATTTTGACTTTGGGGACTCCACACAGGGGTTGGGTCCGTCTAGGACAGGTGCACCTGAAATCAAAAGACCATCCTGATACATTTTGCTTGCTACTTGCGCATTTATTTGATTCGGAATGCATGTTGACCGGCTTCTAAAATAAAGGAAAAATTGAGGAACACCAAATTGATGTGAGAGAGAGCAAATTACCCGCCTATGGAAAAACCTGGTGTCCAAAATACCCCGAAGCTCTGCCGAAATTTTTTGAAAAAAGTGTTTCGTCAAAATTGGCCGAACTACGCAAGTTTGATATCCACCGGATGTGGGATACGTAGGCAACCCTCATCGGGTCCAACTACTTTTGAAAAAATAACCCAAAAAATGTGAAGTGTTGTTGTTTTGTCATAAATAAATTAGGTGGCGACATTCTTGTCCAAAATAACCAAAAATGCGCCAAAAAGGCGTCAGAAGGCTGTTTTTGCAAGAATAACCACTTAGGGTCCTTTTTCAAAATTTTGGATGATTAACAAAAGCAGCCCTAAAATTGTTTTTTATTATTATTTTGAGGTGTTGGATGGATATATTTTGCAAGAATGTTTTGTTTTAAATTTTGTGAAAAAAGGTGTTTTTTCTCTTGAGTCAAAGTAAATCACGGTCTTTAATCAATCACCTTAAATAAATGTGCAGGATGAGCACAATTGAAAATGAACCTTTCACCGTCCGCGAGGAAATCCCGTTAGAGCTACATATCTGGTGGCATGATTTGGGAGAAGTCAGCAGAAAAATTGTAATAAATGTTTGGGTGGTCTTGTTGGGCTTTTGGAGATTAAGCCGAGGAAGGATATAATTGAGGCCTCGATACGCTTCCGGGACCCAGCACATAATGTGTTCCATTTTGCTGATTTTGAGCTAAATCCTACGCTTGAGAAAATAGAAGGCTATGCTGGCTTCAGTGAGAATCTCAGAAATAAAACCTGGTGGCACCTAGAATAGTGACTCCTCTTAAGTTTTTGAACCTGTTAAGCATCAGTCGGGAAGTTCAAGACAGAAATTTGGCAGAAGGATTCTGTACATTCTATTTCTTGTACTGACGTTACGGGAATCCTCTCGGTTTTGATATGCCAGATACCGGTCTTACTCACCCGGGGAACAAAGATAGGTGGGAAACTCAGCGAGGATTGGCTTTTATAGTGGCATTCCTGGGTGTTTTGATTTGTCCCAGAAAATATGGAAACATAGAGTTGGGGCTTGTGGGGATAGCCGACTTCATGACTAAAAAGGAAAATGGCACCACTGTACCGATGATCTTGGCGGAGATTTACCGAGCTCTAGCCGTCTGCCGAGAAGGGGAAAGTTTTTTGAAGGATGCATTATGCTTTTACAACTCTGGATGGAGGAACATCTTTGCCACCGCCTGGGGTACATGAACTGTGGCATGACCGGTTAACTGTTTAGGTGCATTGCATCCCCAATGTGCGGTTGCCTATCTATTATGCTTTGATCGCTAACACGTTTGTTGTTCAAATCAATTAGGTAGGTGGTTAGTTTGTTTGGCATTCTGGTAACTCACCCGTACAACACCAGGTCCAAAAACAAGTTGATCATGGTAACTAAGAACTAGAAGAAAGTGTTATTGATCCATCAAAAGAGGGGGAAGAGTCTGATGTTAATCTGAAAGAGGAGTTGTATAAGCTGAAATAATAGATGTCAGAGATGTACCAGGCATGGGTGAAAGGGCATCCACCACCATCGTACCCCGCCAACCCTGCTTTCATCCTGCCGTCGGCTCAATCCCAGGAACCTCCCACTGCTGATTCATCTCCAGGATTTCCCATTTACCACCACTACTAAGGAACCACTTCCCAAACACCACCAGCTCCACCACCCAAACCAGTTCCATACCCTCTTCCACCAGCCACCCCTGTTTTCGTGGTACCCCCACCTGCTACACTCCACTGATCCTCTAGTGAGCCTTTATTCCAAACCCAAGATAACCAATACTATCCCCCGGAGCCTACTTTCAAGGCCCCGAAATCTTACTCCTATACTCCTCGTTTTGACCTCCATGTTGAGACTGAGAAACCACCTAAAAATCCAGAATAGGAAGAGATGTTTAGGAAGGTTAAAAGCCTGGAACAGTCATTCAGAAACATGCAGGGATTGGGAGACCAGGTGAGCGTGGCCTACAAAGATTTGTGTCTATTTCCCGATGTTCAACTACCAGTGGGATTCAAGATGCCCAAATTCGATCTATATGATGGGCAAGGAGACCTGGTGGCCCATTCGAAGGGATTCTGCAGTAAAATGAGAGGAGCCAGAGGGAAAGAGGAGCTGTTGATGGCATACTTTAGCCTGAGTCTGAGCGGCTCGCCGTTGGAGTGGTATACTCGTCACGATCACAGCAGATAGTATACATAGGATGATTTGGCCCAAGCATTCGCTTGTCATTTCCAATACAACCTCGAGATTGTTCCAGGTCATTTATCTCTGACTAAGATTGAGAAGTAGCCTAGTGAAAGTTTCAGGGAGTATGGTTTTCGTTGGAGAGAACAAGCGGCAAAGGTTGACCCTCCGATGAAAGAGAGCGAAATGGTGGATTACTTTCTGCAGGTCCAAGAGCCCACTTACTACGGCCATCTGGTATCGGCCATAGGCAAGACCTTAAACGAGGTAGTGAAGATGGGTGGCATGGTAGAAGAAGGGCTTAAGTCAAATAAAATCCTGAATTACTCGGCTATTAAGGCAACTACTCAAGCCATTCAAAATGGTACTAGGGGAGTAATTGGAAAGAATAAGAAAGAAGATGTGGCAACAATTGATTCAGGATCATGGTTTGGACCCAGGGGCCCGCCATACCATTATACTCAGCCTCGACCCTACCACCAAACCTACACCCAAACCCCGTATAATCCACCCCAACACTACTTCCCATCACCAGACCCTCATATTTTTGTCCACCACGCCCAAACATACACTCAACCTCCCGCCTACGCACAATGGCATGCGCCATCCCCATAAAACACCCATCCAGCTCCACAAAATGCTTACCCACCCCCATGAGCCTACTGAAACCCTGCCGGCCCAAGTTTCCGGCCCAATAAAGCATTTAAAAATGAGAGGTTGTAGCGGAAGAAAACCTTCACTCTGTTGGGGGAATTCTATACTAGTTTGTTCCACAGACTGAGGCAATCGGATATGCTGAGGCCAATTGAGTCAAAATTTTCAAACCCTCCTCCAAAGAATCTTGATTACTCTATAAGCTGTGAATATTATTCTGGTACTCCGGGGCATGAAACTGATAAATGCTGGCACTTGAAAAATGTCATCCAAGAGCTCATTAATAAAAATCGGATTGAAGTCCAAACTTCGGAAGCACCCAACATCAACCAAAACCCATTGCCAACCCACCGGGAAACAAACATGATCAAGATAGTACATAAGGGAGGGGAGCCCAAGAAGCCCTCATAGACCTTCATGATGATTCGGTCCAGTTAGGTCAAGCCAGTCAAAAAACCCATTATTGAAAGATCAGTGGACAAGGTGAGCGGGACAAATGGTGAACCATTTGCGGTAGTTAAGAAAGGATCCCCAAGTGATGTTGCAACAAAACAAGAAAAGTCAAAAGTGGTTGTGCCAGGAGTGGAAAACAAGCCTATTATAATTGTAGAGGGTGCTCGTACGGATCCTGTCATCATCAAGCCTATGACCCAGTTGCCGATAGTCAACTGCAAGGCTATCCTTTGGAACTATTGAACGGGTGATAGTGACTTACAAGGGAAAGAAAGTGAAAGAAGAAGTTAATGAGGCACATGGATTAACTCGTTCGGGGAGATGCTTTGCTCCTGAAGAGTTAAGGAAAGCTAAAACTTCCAGAGATAACCTAGTTCTAGTGAAAAAGGCAGTGACTGAAGAAGGGATGGAGGAGTTTCTGAGAAAAATGAAGGTACAAGACTATTCCATCGTGGAGCAGCTGAGAAAGACGCCTGCTCAGATTTCATTGTTGTCATTGTTAATCCACTCAGATGAGCATCGCCGGGCCTTGATGAAAATTCTGAACAGGCTCATGTTCTCAACAAAATTTCAGTAAACCATCTGGAAAAGATTGCCAACAAAATATTTGAGGTGAACAAGGTCACTTTCTCTGATGATGAGTTGTCTGTGGAAGGTACTGAACACAACAGAGCTCTCTATCTTACGGTAAAATGTGAAGATTTTGTGGTTACCAGGGTATTAGTTGACAATGGTTCCAGTGCAAACATCTGCCCTCTCTCTACTCTGAATAAGTTGAAAGTGGATGACGAGAAGATTCACAAGAACAGCATCTGCGTTCAGGGATTTGACGGTGGAGGGAAAGATTTAGTTGATGATATAGTGCTTGTGCTGACAATAGGACCGGTGGAATTCACCATGAAGTTCCTGGTGCTGGACGTTGCCGTCTTTTACAATTTGCTGTTAGGTCGACCTTGGATTCATGCCGCCAAAGCAGTCCCGTCCACTCTGCACTAGATGGTCAAGTTCGAATGGGATATACAGGAGATGGTCGTGCATAGTGAAGATAATTTGTGTGCTCACAGTGATGCCTTTGTCCCGTTCATTGAAGTTGAAGATGACAAAGGGCCCTGGTTCTATCAGGTGTTTGAAACAGTGCCGGTCAAGAAAGTTCAAGAGGGGAAATGTATTCAAACCCCAAAGAAAACCTCCACATCAGTCATGGTGGCCTTTGAAATGCTGAAAAATGGCTTTGTGTCCGGTAAAGGTCTGGGTGCATCTCTGCAGGGTATCATACAGCCAGTGTCCCTCCCTGAAAACTTGGGTACGTTCGGCCTTGGATTCAAACATACAGTGGCAGATGTGAAAAGGGCTAGAAAGTTTAAACAGAGGGCGTGGGCACTTCCAAAGCCTATCCCGCGTCTCTCTAGGTCTTTTGTCAAGCTCGGTGCCAGGAAACGCCCAGTGACAACAGTTCCAAGTTCTGTGGTTGACATTGATGAAGAGTTAATTGAAAGGTTCTAGAGGTGGTTCGATGATGTGAATATGGTGGAAGTGGGAGAAGGTTCTAGCAAAGCTGATGTGCAGTTTGTCGGGCCGGATGCAAAGCTTAACAATTGGGAGGCTACTCCTCTCCCTACTCGGAAGGAGTTTTGGTAGTTTGCTTTGATTTTCTTTCAATTTATCTGGATTATTCCAAGGTTGTAATTCAGATTCTATGTTCCGTCCGTTTGGATGTATAAACCCTGTTATCTTTTAATTTCAATGAAATGCAATTTCTCTTTTTCATCATTCCCGATAGTTTTATTTTTGTTTTTCTTTTCTTCCTTGTACAGTTCTTTTTATGCTGGTTTCAATGACATGACATGCATGAGGAATCATCGGCCCAGTCTTAAAAGTCAATCTAATTCTGAAATAATAATTCAAGAAATAGAGTGTGATGATGAATTGGAATATGATGAGGAAGAGGCCTTTGAAGAGATTAGTAAGGAATTAAATCATTTTGAAGAAAAACCCAAGCCTAACGTGAATGATACGGAAGCAATCAATTTAGGGGACCTAGATAATGTCAGAGAAACTAAGACAAGTGTCCATCTTGAACTGCAAATCAGGAAAGAGATAATTAAAGCATTGTTTGAATACAACGATGTTTTTGCATAGTCATATGACAACACGTCGGGTCTAAGCACTGACTTGCTGGTTCACAAATTGCCCATTGACCCAGCATTTCCTCCCGTTAAGCAAAAGTTGAAAAAGTTCAAAACCGACATGAGTGTGAAAATTAAAGAAGAGGTCACAAAGCAGTTTGATGCAAAGGTCATTCGAGTCACGCGTTATCCCACTTAGTTAGCCAATGTTGTGTCTGTGCCAACGAAGGATGGTAAAACCAGAGTGTGTATTGATTACCGTGATCTCAACAAGGCAAGTCCAAAGGACAACTTCCCACTGCCAAATATCCATATTTTGATTGATAATTGTGTCAAGCATGAGATTGGGTCTTTTGTGGATTGCTATGTGGTTATCATCAGACCTTAATGGATGAGGAAGATGAAGAAAAGACGGCATTCATCACACCATGGGGAACATATTGCTATCGGGTCATGCCTTTTGATTTGAAAAATGTTGGGGCAACTTACATGAGGGCAATGACAACCATATTCCATGACATAATATACAAGGAGATCGAGGTACACGTGGATGATGTGATCATAAAGTCCAGGAAGGAGTCTGACCACGTCAAAGATTTGAGAAAGTTCTTCCAAAGGCTCCGTAGGTACAATCTTAAGCTAAATCCGGTGAAGTGCGCATTTGGTGTCCCATCGGGGAAACTGTTGGGGTTCATAGTCAGCCAGTGAGGCATTGAATTGGACCCGTCAAAGATCAAAGCTATCCAAGAATCTCCACCTCCAAGGAACATCCCGAGGTGATGAGTTTGTTAGGGAGATTGAACTACATCAACAGGTTTATTGTTCAGCTCATGACAACTTGTGAGCCTATCTTCAAGCTGCTGAAGAAGGATGTTGCATTCAAGTGGACTGATGAGTGCCACGAAGCACTCGATAAGATAAAGGGGTACTTGTCAAACCCACCTGTGTTGGTCCCACCAGAACCGGGGAGACCTTTGATTCTATATTTGACGGTCTTGGATAATTCATTTGGTTATGTGTTGGGTCAACATGACATCACT
Organism: Nicotiana tabacum; assembly: GCF_000715075.1. Classification (NCBI taxonomy): domain Eukaryota; kingdom Viridiplantae; phylum Streptophyta; class Magnoliopsida; order Solanales; family Solanaceae; genus Nicotiana; species Nicotiana tabacum. Next base: position 46,940,568 of record NC_134099.1, on the reverse strand, counting down.
GGCAGGAAGGAGCAAGCCATCTACTATCTCAGGAAGAAGTTCACATCTTATGAGGTTAAGTACACCTACCTTAAAAGGACATGTTGTGCCCTAACTTGGGTAGAACAGAAGTTGAAGCTTTATTTGTCATCCTACACTACTTACCTCATTTCTCGGTTGGATCCGTTAAAGTATATCTTTTAGAAGCCTGTGCCCATAGGGAGGCTCGCAAAGTGGCAGATCTTGCTCACAGAGTTTGACATCATCTATGTGACTTGGACTGCGATGAAAGCCAAAGAATTGTCCGATCATTTGGCCGAGAACCTGATGGATAAAGAATATGAACCTTTGAAGACTTTCTTCCCTGATGAAGAGGTGATGCACATTGACGAGTTGGAGCAGACTGAGAAACCAGGTTGGAAACTTTTCTTTGATGGGGCTGCTAACATGAAAGGCGTTGGGATAGGAGCTGTACTTATTTCTGAAACAGGGCATCACTACCTTATTATGGCTCAGCTTTGTTTTTACTGTACCAACAACATGGCTGAGTATGAGGCATGCACCTTGTTACGGCAAGCATTGGCCGATAATTTGGCCGAGAACCCGGTGGATGAAGAATATGAACCTTTGAAGACTTACTTCCCTGATGAAGAGGTGATGCACATTGACGAGTTGGAGCAGACTGAGAAACCAGGTTGGAAACTTTTCTTTGATGGGTCTGCTAATATGAAAGGCGTTGGGATAGAAGCTGTGCTTATTTCTGAAACAGGGCATCACTACCTTGTTACAGCTCAGCTTTGTTTCTACTATACCAACAACATGGCTAAGTATGAGGCATGCATATTGGGTTTGAGGTTAGCTGTAGACATGGGTGTCTCAGAAGTCTTGGTCTTGGGAGACTCGGATCTCCTGGAGCACCAGATTCAAGGAGAATGGGAAACACGGGATCTAAAGTTCATACCGTACCGACAATGTTTGCATGATATTTGTCAATGGTTTCGATCTATAGAGTTCAAGCATATTCCAAAGATCCATAATGAGGTTGTTGATACTTTGGCTACTCTGGCGTCAATGTTACATCATCCAGATAAGGCTTATGTTGACCCTTTGCATATTCAGGTCGGCGATAAGCATGCTTACTATAACATGGTGGAAGAAGAACTTGATGGTGAGCCGTTGTTCCACGATATCAGGGAGTATATCAGGATGGGGGTGTATCCAGAACAAGCCACAGGTGATCAAAAGAGAAAAATTCATCGTTTGGCAAGTGGATTTTTCTTCAGTGGAGGAGTTTTGTACAAAAAAACTCCAGATCAAGGATTGTTAAGATGCATAGATGCTAGACAGGCCACGACTATCATGACCGTAGTACATTCCGGAGTAGTGGGTATGTTTTGGCAAAGAAAATTCTTCGAGCGGGTTATTACTGGCTCACCATGGAGTGAGATTGTATCAGTTTTGTGTGCAAGTGTCATCAATGCCAAGTGCACGGAGATTTGATTCATTCTCCACCATCTAAATTGCACACAATGTCTGCACCATGGCCCTTTGTGGTTTGGGGCATGAATGTCATTGGACCGATTGAGCTAGCAGCATCCAATGGGCACAGGTTCATTCTGGTGGCCATTGATTATTTCACTAAGTGGGTTGAAGCTAAAACTTTCAAGTCTATGACCAAGAAATTAGTGGTCGATTTTGTTCACTCAAATATCATTTGTCGGTTCGGGATCCCAAAGGTGATCATCACAGATAATGGTGTTAATCTCAATAGTCATTTGATGAAAGAGGTATGTCAACAGTTTAAGATTACGTATCGAATTTCCACCCCATACCGCCCCAAGGCGAATGGAGCAGTCGAGGTAGCCAACAAGAACATAAAAAAAATACTTCGGAAAATGGTGGAAGGTTCCAGGCAATGGCATTAAAAGTGGCCCTTTGCGTTATTGGGTTATCGCACTATTGTTCGCACTTCAGTGGATGTGACTCTGTATTTGTTGGTATATGGCACTGAAGCAGTGATTCCCGCGGAAATTGAAATCTCATCCCTTCGGATTGTTGTTGAAGCCGAAATTGATGATGATGAGTGGGTCAAAACCCGTCTGGAGCAATTAAGTTTGATTGATGAGAAAAGATTGGCAGTAGTGTGTCATGGCCAATTGTATCAAAAGAGAATTGCAAGAGTGTAAAACAAGAAGGTGCATCCCCGGAAGTTTGAAGTGGGTCAACAAGTATTAAAATGCATCCTTCCACATCAGGCCGAAGCAAAAGGCAAGTTCGCCCCAAATTGGCAGGGGCCGTTCATCGTAATGAGAGTGTTGTCCAACGGTTCTTTGTATTTAATAGATATAGAAGGCAAATGTGTAGATATGGCTATCAATTCTGATGCAGCCAAAAGATATTATGTATGATCTTTTTGGTTTAAATTGTTGTTGTTTGTATTTGTCATGTTTTGAAGATTGGAATGACGAATGTATTTTGTTCTGCTATCTAAACACTTTATCCTTTGTTACCCCTTTGAGCCTCATTTATTTCCTTTTATACCCCTCTTTTGGAATCAGTAACAAAATTCAGAAACATGAACGCACAAGATAAGTAAAGGAAAAGAGAGGAAAAGATAAGAGAAAAGAGAAAGAAAAGAATGAAAAAGAGTGAAAAAAAAAAGAGAAAAAGAAAAATAGAAACAACAAAATGTATCTTCATGAACTACGTTCGACCTGATTCCTTTTAAGGATACGTAGGCAACCTCACGGTTCGGTCTCATCAAATAAAATTCAAAAGGCCCCAAGCAAAGATATTGGGGCAGAAGTTGTGGTTGTTGTAAGAAATCTGATTCTAAAAGTTGTAATTTCAAGCTCATTTGAATTGTTTTGAGCCTTTTTGATATCCTTTCTTTCTGACCCCGTCCAAAACCCACATTACAGTCCAAAGAAAAACCTTCCGATTAGTCTTCGAGAGATGCCAAGTCAAGCAAGTAAAGGTGATTCAAATCAGGGGCAACACTCTGGTTTAAGCAAGAAAAATGAAAAAGGAGAGAGTCTTATTGGTAAAAACCCTCATGGGCACCGTAAGGCGACAAAAGCTGAGAGAAATCAAAAATGAGAGAGTGTTATTGGTGAAAACCCTCACGGGCACCGTAAGGCGATAGTAAGTTGAGAGATGAACAAATGAGAGAGGTTTGTCGGTGAAAGCCCTTCAGGGCACCGCAGACCGAACAAAGTCAGTGATTGGGCAAAGAAATTGGGTTTTAAAGAGCTCGGTGTACAAAGTATAGCAATTGAAAGTTGATTGATTGAATAGAATGGGCTGATTAATCCGAAATGCATGTCATAATCATTGGTACCAAATGCTCCACTCAGATAAGGTTCTTTTCTTTCCCTCTTCAAACAGTCATCCAATCTTGGATTTTTCTTCCTTATTCCTAACTCTCAAAGTCATTGCATTTCATTTCTTTTAGGTTTATTTCTCTAAGATGTTTCTAATGTCAGTTTTATTTAAGAAAGGATTTCAAAGCTTACTATCAACTTCCAAAATCGCACAAAGCACAGTGCGGCCAGAACATGCCAGAGATAGTATGATGTAAAGTGGGACATAAAGTGTCAGTGGCATGGTATAGTAATTTCGTGGGAGATGCAGAGGTTCAAGTAGAATGGTCAGAAATGTAAAACAATAGTTTTGGTATAGAGCACTCAGGTCATCCAGGGTCCTGCGGTTGAAGATCAGTCAGAAAATCAAACAATTCTTGGCCAGTTCAAGGCAGCCAGTCAAAGCAAGGCACGGTAAGGGAAGAGCTACCTTCAGCAAAAATGCCACAAACTAACCACCACATTTTAAAACTAACAAGATTTTTCTTTGATTTGAAACAGGGGCAGAAAATTTCGTTTGTTTTGGAGAAACCCTCTGTAAGGGAAAAGCAAGTACCAGACAGGTTTGACCGTAAATTCTCAGGACCCTCCTGGATAATGGGACTTAGTTAAAATTCAAGACATTCATGAGTAACAAGATATAGCATAAGCTTTACCTTGAGGAAATATAAGTCGGTTTCGAAGTTTTCATTCTTAGGATAGGATTTAGTTTAAAATTTTTAGGACCCTCCTGAATAATGGGACTTAGTTTTAAGACATTCATTAGATAACAAGATTTAGCGCAAGTTCTGCTATAGGGGAGTATAATTTAGCCTTAAAGTCGTCACTCTTAAGATAAGACTTGATTTTGATTTTCAGGACCCTCCTGGATAATGGGATATAGTTTTAAGACTTTCTTAGATAACAAGATTTAGCAGAAGTCATACCTTTAGAAGATATAATTTAGCTTTAAAATTGTCATTTTACTAGGAGTTTTCTGGACCCTCCTGGATAACGGGATTTAGCTTTTAAATTCTTAGAGCTTTGGGTACTATGATTCGATTAACACTCACAAATGTTCCCGATATCAAACTGGGGCAGAAAAATTTCTTTTGTTTTGTTTGTAATCAGGTTCACAAGTAGCAGTTTCAGTGAATATAGTTAAAGTGTTGGTAATCAGAAGCCCACCTGGAGAACAAAGGGAAGCAGTTCAAGTTTCAAGGGAAGCAGTTCAAGTTTCAAGGGAAGCAATTCAAGTTTCAAGGAAAAGCAATGCAAGTGTTCAGCAACCAGGAGCCCACCTGGAGAACAAAGGGAAAGTAGCAAATTCAAAGGAGTTCAGCAATCAGAAGCCCACCTAAAGAACAAAGGGAGGCAGTTCAAGTTACGATGGAAGCAGCAATGTTCAAAGGAAGACAGCAATCAGGAGCCCACCTGGAGAACGAAGGGAAGCAGCGATGTTCAAAGGAAGACAGCAATCAGGAGCCCACCTGGAGAACGAAGCGAAGCAGCAAGGTTCAAAGGCGTTCAGCAATCAGGAGCCCACCTGAAGAACAAAGGGACGCAGTTCAAGTTTCGAGGAAAAGCAGCGTAAGTGTTGGTAATCAGGAGCCCACCTGGAGAACGAAGGGAAGCAGCAATGTTCAAAGGAAGATAGCAATCAGGAGCCCACCTGGAGAACAAAGGGAAGTAGCAAGGTTCAAAGGAAGTTCGGCTATCAGGAGCCCACCTAGAGAACAAAGGGAGAACAAGGTAAGTTTTGGAGGAAAGGAGGATAATTCAAATGCTTGAAATAAGGAGCCCAACCGGAGAACAAAGGGAAGGAAACAGTGGTCAAAGGAAGACGGTTCAAGTTCAGCAATCAGGCGCCTACCTGGAGAATAAGAGAATTCACTTCAGAATACAATTAAAGTTAGCAAAAAAGAAGTTCACGGCAAGAATGTGAGTCAACAGTCTGAGGTGATCAACAGAAGTTAGTCACAATAAAGAAAAAAAGAGAAAGTCAAGAAGTTAATCCAAATGCAGAAGTTGATGAAAGATGTGGGTTGCTCGAGACATGGCCGAGGTCACAAGCACTACATGCCTGGTCTTGATCCGAAAAGCTGAAGAAGGATGAACTAGCACCTGCAACTAGCAAGCGTCAAGGTTCAAATCTAAGGTCTGCATGAAGAACCACTCAAGACTCAAGATCAAGCTTCAGAAGACTTATAGATAAGAATCTTGTAACTTGTAGTTGATAGGCTTAGCTAGTCTTTTTCATGTTTTGATTTTTGATTAACATCAAGACCTTGGACCGGAACCTCGACTGGACGGCACCTCGATTGGCTCTCCACCTCGGTATACTCCATCATCTCACTCACTTCTGAACTACACGTGGCCTGATTCCTTTATAGCCAAGGATATGTAGGCAGCTCAAATACAAGGGCTAGGTCACATTCTCCTTTCTTTTAGCTTTTGGACTCTTTAAATAAGGGTCGGGTCAAAAAAACTTGTCTAGTCGTTCTTTGTCTGAAAATACTTCGTATTTCCATTCAAAGAGGGGCAATTGTAAACATGTTATTTTTTACCCTCCCCAAGATTTTTCATATTTTAGCACGTAAATATTTAATTTAGGCATAATAGCGTTATTTCAACAAATTTTGACTCTTCTACTTTATTTTATTACAAGAAAATAAAAATTACAAAAAATAGTTTTATTAATATTTTGTAGTCATTTTTAATCTTGAAAAATACCAAAAATAGTTTTGTTGTAACGATCAGTCTTATTTTAATAGTTATTTTACTTAAGTAGGATTAATTAATAAATGAGATCATATTTCTAGTCTCGTTAGCGGGGAAAGAATAAAATTTAGGCTCAAGCGACCCATTTTTAGGCCTAGTTTTGGGTCTAGCCCATAATTCCTAGGCCTATACCCCTTAACCTAAATATAACCCTAAAATCCTAAACCTACAAAAGGAAGCTAGACCTAAAAATGAGCTAAAAAAATACAAAAGAAAAGACCTAGAACAAAAATCTGATCCGCCGCAATTCTCAATAGAGGAGACCCCCCCTGAACCTTAGGATCATATTCTTTGTGAAGACTCTTAGAAAAAGCCATTTTAAAACATAAAAAAAACACCTTAATCATGTCGTGAACAGATAAACACCCTAGCAGAATTTGCTAAAAAAAATGGGTGTTTACAATGAGGTTTTTAACCGGCTAAAATAATCCGACAGCGTTGAGGCTCAACAGCCTGCCTTAGACGACGAGCTTTGGTCTCACTTCAATCACCTTCCTACTTGACCAGAAAATATTGCATGTCGGGGTTTTGTCGTTGGTCGCCGCTGAAGTTTCTGTTAACGGTTCCGGGTCCGTTTGAGATTTTCGGCAAGATTTTCTAGCTTAGATATTGTTCGCGGTCCTGTTCGTTCTGTCGATTAGCATTTTTAGATTGTAAGTCAATTAAATTTCAGATTAATAGAGGTTTATCTTTTCTTTTCCCTCAGTTTCATGTGTTATTCTTATGTGATTGATTCCGTAAAGAATTGAATTTCATGGTCGTTTACTTTGTGTTGTCTCTGTTGCTGCTTACACGTTGTTCAGTGCTACTATCGTTTATGTCCTTAATGAAATTTGGTTGTCTAAACACTGAGGAGATTTTGGTATAACTTTAGCTAGGTGTTAGTGGAGGATTCCAGTTTGATAATTGGTATTCTGTTGATTTTGAACAAGTGAAATCTTTTGTCTATGGTTAATCTGATATGTTCCTTCCAGTCAACGATTTATGTTTGTTTACTAATTAATTGCAATATTATTGTTGGATGCCTGTCGTATCACAATTACGAGTACGGTTCACGTGGCGTAGTTGTGACACCTAATTAGTTTAAATATGTGTATCTATAGTTTACTTAGTTGAATGATTTTCCTTTAATAAAATTGAGGTGTGAGATCCAATCATCTAGTATATGGCCCTCACATCGATATCTTGATTAATGTAGAAAGAAACAATCATGAACATTGTAGTTTGCTCAAGGCGCGTTTAATTAAATAGATTGACATGGCTATTGGTACGGTTCCTGTGATGTGGCTATGACACTTAATTTCTAAAACTCGGGGGTACATTTCATGTGGCCCGGTTCTAATTTCCAACAAGATTAAATAGAACGTGTCATGAACCACGGGTGCATTTCATGTACCAGGGCTTGCGATATATTTTAAATAACCTTGTATTTTCCCTAATTAAATAAAAGCAGTTTAAAAACTAAAAATGCACCTAGGTCTCAAAGATGTTTTAAAATCAAATAAATAGGCCAATAATAACAGATGAGCGACCGTGCTAAAACCATGGAACCCGGGAATGCCTAACACCTTCTCCTGGGTTAACAGAATTCCTTACCTGGATTTCTGTGTCCGCGGACTGTAAAACAGAGTCAATATTTTCCTCGATTCGGGATTTAAAATCGGTGACTTGGGACACCATAAAATTATCCCAAGTGGCGACTATGAATTTAAAATAAATAATCCCGTTTCGATTGTCACTTAAATTGGGAAAAACTCTCTTATACCCTTGCGGGGGTGCGAAAAAGGAGGTGTGACAGTAAGCTATTACTTTTCTTGGTCTTTATGCCCCCCTGTTGTGGGCATACTTAGCTTATATTACTTCCTACGCATGCCAGAGTATGATGACACGGCCGGTCATCTTAAGAATTAACGTCCTGATTCCCTATTAACTACTTTCCCCGAGTTTATTTCTGCTATTTTGATTTGCCGAGATATTGGACAGGAAGGTCAGAAAGCTGAGATCAAAGAACATTGCATTAGTGAAGGTTTAGTGGTGGGGTCAGCCGGTCGAGGAGGCGACCTGGGAGACCAAGCAGGATATGTGCAGTCGTTACCCTCATCTTTTCACTACTTCAGGTATGTCTCTATGCTCGTTTGAGGACGAACGAATGTTTAAGCGTAGGAGGATGTGACGACCCGGCTGGTCTTCTTAAGAATTAATGCCCCGATCCCTTATTAACTACTTTCCCGAGTTTATTTCTGCTATTTTGATTTGCTGGGATGTTCGGTTTTGAGTTTCGAAGAGTTTTGGGGCACTTAGCCCCTAAATGAGAGCTTAAGTGTTGGAAAGTTGACCATAGTTGGAATAGGGTAAAGACGGCCTCAGAATGGAAATTTGATGGTTCCGTTAGCTCCATTGGGTGATTTCGGGTTTAGGGCCGTATTTGGATTGGGTTTTGGAGGTCCGTAGCTAATTTAGGCTTGAAATGCAAAAAGTTGAATTTTTGAAATTTTCGGTTTGTTAGTGAAATTTTGATCTGAGGGTAGGAATGAAATTTCGGAAGTTGGAGTAGCTCCGTAGTGTTGAATGTGACGTGTGTGCAATATTTCAGGTCATTCGGAAGAGGTTTGATAGATGTTTTGATCGAAAGCGTGTTTTTAGAGTTTTTGTAATTCTTAGACTTGAATCCGATGAAAAATAGGTGTTTTGATGTTGTTTTGAGCATTACGAAGATTGGAGCAAGTTTGAATGATGTTTTAGGATTGCGATTGCGAAGGCTTAGGTAAGGCAGAGGGAATTTTACCCTTCGCATATGCGTGAAAGGGAATGCGAACACGTAACTATGAGGAATGTTGAATCGAAATGCATGGGCTAGGCCGCGTTTGCATAGAAGAAATAAGGCGACAGTGGTTTATTAATTGTTTCTCTACGCGGTCGCGTGGAGTCAACCGCGATGGCGTAGGTTGAGGGAGCTAGAGCATCGCGTTCCCGGACGGGGTTCCACGTTCTAGTAGAGTAAATCTGAGGTGTGTGGTTTTTGTTTTTCGCGATCGCGACTGGTCTTGCGCGATCGCGATTAAGGAATTGCCTGGGCAGATTTTAAAACCCAAAATCGAGGGCTTAAGCCATCATTCATATTTTGAACTTGAGAGCTCGGGAGATTGCTATTTTTGAAGAGATTTTCACCTGGGCGATTTGGGTAAGTAATTCCTACTCGATTTAGACTAATTTCCATTAATCTACACTTAAATCCATCCTTTAATTTCGAAATTTTGGTAAAAATTGGGGAAAAAGTTCTTAGACCAATAAATTGAGTTTTGATTAGGGATTTAACATTGGATTAGGATAATTTTGATATGGTTAGACTCGTGAGAGTGTGAGGGTTCTGAAAATATAAATTTTACCTGATTCAGAGACGTGGGCTCGAGGGGCATTTTGGTCATTTTACCTAATTTCGCGTATTATCTTAGAATTTAATTATAGAATCAGTTACTTGAAGTGTTATTTACATTATGAAATTGAATTGAATAGACTCATGCCATTTGGAGTCGAGTACTCGTGGCAAGGACGTGGTTTCGGGTTGATTTTGAGCCGGTTCGAGGTAAGTAGCTTGTCTAACATTGTGTGGGGGACCTTCCCCTTAGGATTTGGTATTACTGATAATTGAAATGCCTTGTATGTGAGGTGACGAGTGCGTACTTGTGTTATTTATTGGAAATCTGGTTTTTCATTAAGTAATTACTAGTATGTTTTTATTACTTGTACTATTAAGCCTGTTGTTAGCTTAGGAAAGCATGTCTAACTGATTTAATTGCTTTATTTGTTCAACCTGCTTTACCTAAATTCTGTGCAGCATGCTAGGCTAGAATTACTTGTTGCCTTAATATGAAATTGTCATTTCTGAATATTTTTCCTATTGCTGCTGCGTATTTACATTGGGACTACGGATGTGGGATTCCAGTGGCTCCCCCTTGTCTGTTTATTTTGGGACTACGTATGTGGGATTCCGGTAGATCCTCATGCACAGTTATACGGAACTACGGGAATGCACCAGGTAGATTCCCCCAGTACTGGGTATTTATATTTGGAACTATAGAACGGGATTCCGATAGATCCCCGCGCACTATGAGTTGGAATACGAGACGGGATCCCAGGAGATCCATCGGATATGCATATTTGGGACTACAGGACGGTATCCTGGGAGATCCCCGATTGTTGTTTTGGAGTTGGACCTTATTTCCTTCTGTGTTTCACCTTGTCTCTGTAATAGTTGTTGTTTCCCTTTTATATCTTGTGTTACTTTTATTGTTGGACTTATTTACACTGTTCTGTTCTATACTATTGCTATTTATAATTCATTTAACCTTAGTAGGGCTCTGACCCTCCTCGTCACTACCCGACCGAGGCTAGGCTTGGCACTTACTGAGTACCGCTATGGTGTACTCATGCCCTTTTTGCGCATGTTTTCATGTGCAGATCTAGGTACGTCGACTCAGTCCTACCACCCGTGAGGTGAGGCGACTACTCTAGAGACTTTGAGGTACATTTTTCGTGTCCGCAGACCGAGGAGACCCTTTCTATTCTAGCTATTAAACATTGCCCTTTTGTATTTCTTTCCTTGTTAGATATTCCGGAGTTAGACGTTAGATATTCAAAGGCTTGTGTTTCTGTGAGTTTCCGGGTTTTGGGATAGTGTACTTGATTCTGAAAATGTTGTGTTGTGCATGGCGAGCGGCATTTTTACTATTATTTTCATTCGGTTATTTTGGCTTTTGATTATTTCTTCCACAAGTTTCATTTCTGTTCCGCATTTGTTAGGCTTACCTAGTTGTAGAGATTAGGTGCCATCACGACAATTCACGGAGGGCGAACTGGGGTCGTGAAAAGTTGGTATCATAGCTCTAGGTTCATAGGAGTCATGGATCACAAGCCGGTTTATTAAAGTCTCGTTGATCGGCACGAAGACATCTGTACTTATCTACGAGAGGCTATGTAACTATTAGGAAAATTTCCACTTCATTGGATTTCCTTGTCGTGTGATATTTTGACATCACACTTCTAAACTTTTGTCTTTTTTTCTCTCACATATGGTGAGGACACGTGCTACCCGAGATGATTAGGCACCCGCACCCCCTACTGCAGCCGTCAGAGGCCGAGGTCGGGGTAGAGGCCAAGGACATGCACGTGGTGCAGCCAGAGCACCTGTGCGAGCTACCACTGAGGGCACCCGCAGTCCCAACCGGAGTCCAAGCACCTAATACACCTACTGCTACTACTACTCTAGCACTTCAGGAGACTCTGGCACAGTTCATGAGCATGTACACCACTTTGGCTCAGGCAGGGTTGCTTACCCTTGCTGCAACTATGTCCCAAACCAGGGGAGGAGCACAGACTCCCGCCGCTCGCACTCCTGAGCAGCGAGTACATGTTGATCAGGTCCTAGAGATAATTCCTGTACCGCCTGCAGTGGCAGTTCAGCCCGAGGATAGGGCAGTGGGTTCAAAGGATGAGCAGCGGAGACTTGAAAGGTTCAAGAAATATGATCCTATGGTATTCAGTGGATTAGCATCAGATGATGCCTTGGGATTTCTGGAGGAGTGCTACCGTATTCTCCGTACCATGGGTATATCAGGATCCAGCGGGGTTTCCTTCAGTACCTTCCAGCTTCAAGGAGCCACCTATGAGTGGTTGCGCACCTATGAGTTAGACAGTCCGGATAGGGCTGCTTCACTAACTTGGACCCAGTTTTCAGATATGTTACTGAGAGAGTTTGTCCCTCAGAGACGCATGGTGCGCAGAGTTTGAGCATTTGCGCCAGGGTTCTATGATTGTCTCAGAGTATGCAGTCTGGTACACTAGCTTGGCTAGACATGCACCAGCCTTGGTTTCTATTGTTTGCGAGAGGGTTCGCCGGTTTATTGAGGGGTTTATTCCTAGCATCAGGTCTAGCATGGCTCTTGAGTTGGAGATGGATATTCCTTATCAGCAGGTGGTGAGCATTGCTAGGAGGATTGAGGGTATGCATGCTAGGGAGAGAGAGGAGAGGGAAGCCAACCAGTCTCGAGAGTCAGGCCATTATTTTGGTGCCCGTGCCCCAGCTGCATGTCATCATGGTAGGGGTTATATAAGTCACCCTATTCATTCAGCTCTTCCAGTAGCCAGTGGTATTTCAGCTCCTCCTAGACCTCAGGAGCCTTATTATGCACTACCGGTATCTAGCGCACCTCCTGCGGAGGGTGCTTTCAGGGGCCAGTCCAGCAGACCTGGCCCGAGCCAATCACAGCTGCCACATCCTCCTAGAGCTTGTTTCGAGTGTGGTGACACATGCCATATTGTGAGGGATTACCCCATACTTGGGAGGGGTGCACCTCCACAGACTTCTTAGTCACAACGTGCCTCGCAAAGTTCTCAGGCTATGGTTATAGCTCCAGTTGCTACCCCACCGGCTCAGCCAGCTAGAGGTGGAGGTTAGGGAGGGAGAGGTCGCCCTAGAGGGGGAGGCCAGGCCAGATATTATTGTCACGACCCAAACTGGAGGTCCATGACTAGCACCCGACCATACTTGCCGAGCACAAATGCATCGGTTCTATTCGATCTAGGCTCCACTTACTCTTATGAGTCTTCTTATTTTGCTCCGCATTTGGGTGTACCTCGGGATTCTTTGAGTTCCCCCGTTTATGTTTCTACTCCTATGGGAGATTCTCTAGTTGTGGACCGCGTTTATCGATCGTGTTTGGTTGCTCTTAGTAGTTTTGAGACCAGATCCAAATTGTTGTTGCTCAGCATGGTAGATTTTGACATTATCCTAGGCATGGACTGGTTGTCGCCACATTATGCTCTTCTTGATTGTCACGCCAAAACTGTGATGTTGGCTATGCCAGGTGTACCGCGTGTTAAGTGGAGGGGTACTTTAGATCATACTCCCAATAGATTCATTTCTTTTCTTAAAGCTCAGCGTATGGTTGAGAAGGGGTGTGACACGTATTTAGCTTATGTAAGAGATGTCAGTATTGATACCCCTTCAGTTGATTCATTCCCAATAGTACGGGATTTTCCCGATGTGTTTCCAGCTGATCTTCCAAACATGCCGCCTGATAGAGATATTGATTTTGGCATTGATTTGTTGCGGGGCACTCAGCCCATTTCTATTCCTCCGTATCTAGCTCCTCCTGAGTTGAAGGAGTTGAAGGATCAGTTATAGGAATTGCTTGATAAGGGTTTTATTCGGCCCAGTGTATCAGCTTAGGGTGCTCTTGTCTTTTTTATGAAGAAAAAGGATGGTTCCATGCGTATGTGTATTGATTATCGCCAGTTGAACAAGGTAACAGTGAAGAACCATTATCCTTTGCCTTGTATTGATGATCTGTTTGACCAGCTTCAAGGCGCACGGGTGTTTTCTAACATTGATTTGCGCTCAAGTTACCATCAGTTGAAGATTAGAGAGCCAGATATCCCGAAGACTGCTTTCAAGACTCTGTATGGTCATTACGAGTTCCTTATTATGTTATTTGGGCTGACCAATACCCCAACAACCTTTATGCATTTGATGCACAGTGTGTTCCGACCGTATCTTGACTCATTCATCATTGTCTTTATTGATGATATTCTGTTGTATTTCCGGAGTCGGGAAGATCATGAGAAGCACCTGAGGACTGTGCTTCATACTCTGAGAGAGAAGACGTTATATGCTAAGTTCTCGAAATGTGAGTTTTGGTTGGATTCAGTGGCATTCTTAGGCCACGTGGTATCGAGTGAGGCTATTCAGGTAGATTTGAAGAAGATAGAGGTCGTGCAGAGTTGGCCCAGACCATCCTCAGCTATCGAGATCCGCAGTTTTCTTGGCTTGGCGGGCTACTACCATTGTTTTGTGAAGGGGTTTACATCGATTGCAGCCCCTATGACTAGGTTGACCCAAAAGGGTGCTCCGTTCCAATAGACGGAGGAGTGTGAAGCGAGCTTTCAGAAGCTCAAGACAGCTTTGACTACAGCCCTAGTTTTGATATTGCCTTCAGGTTCAGGGTCTTATACGGTATATTGTGATGCCTCAAGGAATGGCCTCGAAGTAATGTTGATGCAGGATGGTAGGGTGATTCCTTACGCGTCAAGACAATTGAAGATACATGAGAAGAATTACCTTGTTCAAGATATTGAGTTAGTTGCCATTGTTCACGCCCTAAAGATTTGGCGCCATTATTTATACAGGGTTCCTTGTGAGATTTATACTGACCATCAGAGTTTGCAGCACTTGTTCAAGCAAAAGTATCTAAATTTGCGCCATAGGAGGTGGTTAGAGTTGCTGAAGGACTATTATATCACTATTTTGTATCACCCGAGCAAGGTCAATGTGGTGGTCGATGCCTTGAGTCGTCGGGCAGAGAGTTTGGGATGTTTGGCATATTTACCAGCATCAGAGAGGCCAATGGCGATGGATGTTCATGCATTAGCCAGCCAGTTTGTGAGATTGGATCTTTCGGAACCCAGTCAGGTTCTAGATTGCGTGGTTTCTCGGTCTTCCTTATTTGATCATATCAGGGAGCGGCAGTATGACGACCCCTATTTACTTGTCCTCAAGGACAAGGTTCAGCACGGTGATGCCAGAGACGTGACAATTGGTGATGATGGGGTATTAAGGATGCAACGTCGGATTTGTGTACCCAAGGTTGATGGGCTTCGAGAGTTGATTCTAGAGGAGGCCCATAGTTCGTGATATTCCATCCATCCGGGCGCCGCAAAGATGTATCAGGATTTGAGACAGCACTATTGGTGGAGGCGGATGAAGAAAGATATAGTTGGATTCGTAGCTCGATGTCTCAACTGTCATCAGGTGAAGTATGAGCACTAGAGACCGGGTGGGTTGCTTCAGCAGATAGAGATTCTGGAGTGGAAGTTGTAGCGGATCACCATGGACTTTGTAGTTCGGCTCCCATGGACTTTGAGAAAGTTTGATGATATTTGGTTGATTGTGTATCGGCTAACCAAGTCCTCTCATTTCATTCCTGTGTGTACTACTTATTCTTCGGAGCGGTTAGAAGAGATTTATATTCGGGAGATTATTCGTCTGCATGGTATTCCAATGTCTATCATTTCAGATAGAGGTACTCAGTTCATATCACAGTTCTGGAGGGTTGTTCAACATGAGTTGGGTAATCGGGTGGAGTTGAATACAACATTTCACCCTCAGAAGGACGGACAGTCCAAGCGCACTATTCAGATTCTTGAGGATATGCTCCGTGTGTGTGTGATTGAGTTTGGAGGGTCTTGGGATCAGTTCTTGCCATTGGCAGAGTTTGCCTACAACAACAGTTATCAGTCCAGCATTCAAATGGCACTGTATGAGGCTTTATATGGTAGGTGGTGTTGATCCCCGGTGGGTTGGTTCGAGCATGGTGGGGCTAAACTATTGGGCACAGACTTAGTTCAGGATGCTTTGGAGAAGGTTAAGGTGATTCAGGATAGACTCCGTACAGCCCAGTCCAGATAGAAGAGTTACGCGGACCGGAAGGTTCGTGATGTTTCCTATATGGTTGGAGAGCGGGTTCTGCTTCGGGTTTTGCATATGAAGAGCGTTATGAGATTTGGGAAGAAAGAGATGTTGAGTCCGAGGTTTATTGGCCCTTTTGAGATATTGAGGCGTGTTGGGAAAGTTTCTTATGAACTTGCCTTACCTCCTAGCTTGGCAGGAGTTCATCCGGTATTTCATGTTTCGATACTTTGGAGGTATTATGGTGATCCGTCGCATGTGTTGGATTTCAGTTCAGGCCAGTTGGACAAGGAATTATCTTATGTTAAAGAGCCAGTGGCAATATTGGACAGGCAGGTCAAAAAGCTGAGGTCAACGAACATTGCATTAGTGAAGGTTTAGTGGTGGGGTCAGCCGGTCAAGTAGGCGACCTGGGAGACCGAGCAGGATATGTGCAGTCGTTACCCTCATCTTTTCACTACTTCAAGTATGTCTCTATGCTCGTTCGAGGATGAACGAATGTTTAAGTGTAGGAGTATGTGACGACTCGGCCGGTCGTCTTAGGAATTAATGCCCCGATCCCTTATTAACTACTTTCCCCAAGTTTATTTCTGCTATTTTGATTTGCTAGGATGTTCGGTTTTGAGTTTCGGAGAGTTTTGGGACACTTAGTCCCTAAGTGAGAGCTTAAATGTTGGGAAGTTGACTGTAGTTGGAACAGTGTGAAGACGGCCTCAGAATGGAAATCTGATGGTTCTGTTAGCTCCGTTGGGTGATTTCGGGCTTAGGGGCATATTCAGATTGTATTTTGGAGGTCCGTAGCTAATTTAGGCTTGAAATGCCGAAAGTTGAATTTTTGAAGTTTCCGGTTCATTAGTGAGATTTTGATCCGGGGTCAGAATGGAATTCCCGAAGTTGGAGTAGCTCCGTAGTGTTTAATGTGACATGTGTGGAAAATTTCAAGTCATTCGGACGAGGTTTGATAGACTTTTTGATCGAAAGCGTGTTTTTAGAGTTTTTGGAATCCTTAGGCTTGAATCCGATGAAAAATAGGTGTTTTGATGTTGTTTTGAGCATTCCGAAGGTTGGAGCAAGTTTGAATGATGTTTTAGGATGGGTTGGCAGGTTTGGTTGAGGTCCCGAAGGCCTCGGGTGTGTTTCGGATGCTCAGCGGACCATTTTTGGACTTTGAAAAGCATCAGATTTTTGTTGGTATGTGTTGCAGACTTTTCTTCATCGTGATCGTGTGAAGAGGATCGCGATCGCAAAGGCTTAGGCAAGGTAGAGGGAACTCGCGTGAAGGGAATGCGAATGCGTAGCTATGAGGAATGTCGAATCGCGAACGCATGGGCTAGGCCTCATTTGCATAGAAACAATAAGGCGGCAGTGGTTTGTTAATTGTTTCTCTACGCGGTTGCATGGAGTCAACCGCGATCGCGTAAGTTGAGGGAGCTAGAGAATCGCGTTCGCGTAGAGTAAATCTGAGGCGCGTGGTTTTTGTTCTTCGCGATCGCGATTAAGGAATTGCCTGGGCACATTTTAAAACCCAAAATTGAGGGTTTAATCCAAAATTCATATTTTGGACTTGGGAGCTCGGGAGATTCCTATTTTTGGAGAGATTTTTACCTGGTCGATTTGGTTAAGTAATTCCTACTCGGTTTAGACTAATTTCCATGAATCTACACTTAAATCCATCCTTTAATTTCGAAATTTTGGTGGAAATTGGGGAAACGTTCTTAGACCAAGAATTGAGTTTTGATTAGGGATTTGACATTGGATTGGGATAATTTTGATATGGTTAGATTCGTGAGAGTGTGAGGATTCTGAAAATATAAATTTTACCCGATTCCGAGACGTGGGCTTGAGGGGAGTTTTGGTCATTTTACCTAATTTCGGGTATTGGTCGAGTACTCGTGGCAATGACGTGGTTTTGGGTTGATTCTGAGCCGGTTTGAGGTAAGTGGCTTGTCTAACCTTGTGTGGGGGACCATCCCCTTAGGATTTGGTATTACTGATAATTGAAATGCCTTGTACGTGAGGTGACGAGTGCGTACTTGTGCTAATTGTTTGTAATCCGATTTTTCATAAATAATTACTGGTATGTTTTCTTTTTTGTTTTTATTACTTGTACTATTAAGCATGTTGTTAGCTTAGGAAAGCATGTCTAAGTGATTTAATTGCTTTATTTGGTCAACCTGCTTTAACTGAATTCTGTGCAGCATGCTAGGCTAGAATTACTTGTTGCCTTAATATGAAATTGCCATTTCTGAATATTTTTCCTATTGCTACTGCGTATTTACATTGGGACTACGGATGTGGGATTCCGGTGGCTTCTCCTTATCTGTTTATTTTGGGACTACGGATGTGGGATTCCGGTAGATCCCCATGAACAGTTATACGGAACTACGGGAATGCACCCGGTAGATTCCCCCAGTACTGGGTATTTATATTTGGGACTACAGAACGGGATTCCGGTAGATCCCTGCGCACTATGAGTTGGACTATAGGACGGGATCCCAGGAGATCCATCGGATATGCATATTTGGGACTACAGGACGGTATCCTGGGAGATCCCCGTTGTTTTGGAGCTGGACCTTATTTCCTTCTTTGTTTCACCTTGTCTCTGTAATAGTTGTTGTTTCCCTTTTATATCTTGTGTTACTTTTATTGTTGGACTTATTTACACTGTTCTGTTCTATACTATTGCTATTTATAATTCATTTTACCTCAGTAAGGCTCTGACCCTCCTCGTCACTACCCGACCGAGGTTAGGCTTGGTACTTACTGAGTACCGCTGTGGTGTACTCATGCCCTTTCTGCACATGTTTTTCATGTGCAGATCCAGGTACGTCGTGTCAGTACTACCACCCGTTAGGCGAAGCGACTGCTCTAGAGACTTCGAGGTACATCTGCCGCGTCCGCAGACCGAGGAGTCCCTTTATATTCTAGCTCTTAAACATTGCCCTTCTGTATTTCTTTCCTTGTTAGATATTCTGGAGTTAGACTGTTAGATATTCAAAGGCTTGTGTTTCAGTGAGTTTTTGTGTTTTGGGATAGTGTACTTGATTCTGATAATGTTGTGTTGTACATGTCGGGCGGCATTTTCACTATTGTTTTCATTCGGTTATTTTGGCTTTTGATTATTTCTTCTGCTAGTTTCGTTTCTGTTCCGGATTTGTTAGGCTTACCTAGTCGTAAAGACTAGGTGCCGTCACGACAGTTCACGGAGGGCGAACTGGGGTCGTGACACGGAGTTTTTCATGCAACTCATATGATCTCGAACATTACTTTTAATTCTACTTCCCGTTCATTAGCCATGATAGGTGTAACTTTCTTTTGGAATGCATACAATTCTGTAGTTAGGCTGTTATTACACCACCCTTTCCTCTTTAGGTCACTGTGCTTTGGTTGAAGCCTTCTTCCTTATCTCCTTAACTAGTCTTTCATTGTGGTACTTAGAGAGAACCCTTGACTCTTGTAAAGCTGTGAGATTATTAAATTGTATACTCAACGGAACTTCTGATGTCCTTCCTTGCCTATACTTATCCATAGTTACTTACCTCCACGCCCTTGTGCTTGTAGGGTTGCTTTTGAAGTGATACTTTGACTATTTTCCCAGCGGCACTCTCTTTTATTTCTATAATACTCATACGGTACCTTTAACTACCCAACTCTTATTTGAATATATCTTTAGTATTATAATGACATTACTGCGAGGCTGAATTCTCCATGTTGGGGTTTCCTATATTTATCTTGCATGACTTTTTGATTTGTTTGTATCCTCTTGTCTAGTCGTGACTAGGCTCTTCCTGAATCAACTAATAACTACTCATTGGCCCATTCTCATATCCTATTCCGCGTAATATTTCTTATATTATTTCTTTTGTCTTAATTTACCTCTCTCACTAGTTCTTTATTTATCAAAAACATCTCGGGCAGGAACCCGTACTTTATTTTCTTAGCGTCATGCTTCCATAATGTTCTGGAATCATAGCATATCTGTGACATTTGAATAAGTGCAATCTCATCCCTTTCTCATTTTTATTGCATTCTTCCTTTACCATTCTATAGTTACTTCATCCACTTGATTCTGACTTAATGCCACATCACTCCATATTCCCCCTTTTAAGGAAGCATTAATATTTAGCACTATGAAGACCTACCTATAGATGCTTTACCTCTTCATCATTGGCATCTCCTCACACTATCTATGACCCTTACTCGCCTTGCGGAAATCTTTCTATACCATGGATAAGGAAATTCCTTACTCACGAGGGTGACACTTAGTATAACTGGCACATACAGTCGATTAAACTAAACTTTGCTTACATTGCTTGCTTTAGGGAAGCGTCTTCCTAAATGACCATTCACTCAATTTCTCCTAATGCCGAGTATTATTCAATCACTCACTCCCTAACTCACGTTTAGTTTAACTTGTTCACCAGCCCATATTGATTTCTATTATTCTGCGGTCTAACTTTTCCTTCCGTTAGTTGCGTTGGAGTCACGAATTTATTTCTTGAAGTGAGGATAGGACTTTATGGCCTATACCCTTTTGTTATCTCGAGGCCTGTCACCTCTCGTCTTTTCCTTCAATTGAGTATAGACTCTTTAATACTGTCATCTTTTTTATCTACTGTTGTCATCCCTGTATCATATCTTACTCATAATGCTTCATTAACTCTTTTCTTATTTCCGGCTAACATTTATGTCTATCACTTTATTCTGAAAACTTGAACAAGACATTCCTTTGCTTTTAGCTCCCCTTGCTCTATCCGCTGGCTCTTTGGATTGCTTAACTTTCTCGTTCTACTAGGGATGGGAGCCACACTTAGGTAATATTTATCCCTCCAAGGCTTCCAGTTCCAATCTTTGTAGTACTTATATCTAGCCGTACTATTTTAAAGTGCACCATCTGGATGTTTCACAAGGAATTTATTAGTACTTTTGCAATATCCTTCAGAAACATCAACTAATACAAGTTATCCATCTACCATCTTGGGTTACTCTAACCCCAGCCGGATTATGATATACTGCGCTTTTCTTAAACCATATATATTAGCTCATATAGGGCATAATAGAGATTGGTGTGGCTAATTTTACATATCCTTGTTACAGTTGAAAGTAACTCAAAATGCTTTTATCTCTTTGCCCGAATTGTAGATAATAATCTTTACTAACTGAGTACCTCGTTCCCTTCTTCACCTTGCTTCTTTTACTTGTTGAAACTTGTCTCTAACTTCCGATTCTCTTATTCCTTTTTAGTATAAGAATGGATAGACATTCTTGCCTTACGGATCCTCATCAAGAAGCTTACACATCTCAGTACACACATGAACTGCTGAAAACCTCACATTTATTCATCATAAGCATGATGCAAAAATCAAGTTCCTCTGACACAACTCTTCCACAACTATGTATCTTACCTACTGTGTTTCTGGGTGTAGGCATCGTCGTATTACGAATAAGATAGAGTTTAGAATATTGAGTTCTTATAACTGAGCTTTACCACACGATCTAGAGTAAGAGGGAATAGCCTCCTACTTATAAGTGTGGTGCATGACACACCCATAAAAAAGACTCTACTAGACACGGCTTGTAGACTCCCTAGGACAGAACTGCTATGATACCATTTTTGTTACGACCCAAACCGATGGGCCGCGATGGGCACCCGGTACCGTACTCAACCGAGTACTAACATAACATGTCTTTTTGTATCATACTATCATAGATAATTGGACTGGAGAGGCTGCCGTAAAATAGGTAGATACAACATGTAAACTTTTACCATATCCCATATACATATAGATATATACATATATACGCATATATAACGTCATCTGGTTATGGGTCAATGTACATTAATGCAATGCATGAAAGGTATGTCAATAAAATCTCTTGGAGTGTCATAAGACCATTATACCTTTGTATAATATCATGAAGTAAACTTTTTCAACTTATGTATTTTTCTGAGACCCATGAACAGATGATAGAATAATATGACACATGGGGAATCAAGAACATAAGCATCTCCAATATTTCTATGAATAGAGTCATGTATGGAAATTGAGCATTTGCACGTTTTGTTTGTGTCGTATGGACCATGCCAAAAAGAAAGAAGGGATAGCCTTAACTTACCTGGAGTAGGAAAAAATCTGTATGATATTATTGAGAAGGATTGCTCCGTACTCCCTTAGAATTGCAATAATTTACATTTTTTTTGTTTGAAAATCAAAGAATGGCTAGCGAAAGGCCTTGTATTTTGGCAATTCCTCACTCTTGTGTTTGGCTACTTATCAGAATGTTAAAGTGTTATATGATTTGAGTTTAGCTTCTGTTTTTGAAGTGCCTTTCAATTTGAAAGGAAAGTATGTGGTTTCTATACATAAAACTTATGTCTTATGACTAAGAGACTAGGTAGACTGTAAATGGTTTATATTATATAAGATATGATTAAGAGACTAGTATGTCTTACACGTAAAGTCTTGTAGTCACCTAAGCTAATGTGACCCTTAGTCACTTCTTTATCATGTGGTTGGCTGCCACGTTTTGGCGTGGAAATTATTAATCTTTATTCACTTATTAGTTAATTAGATAATGTCCCGTTACCCGGTAATTAACCAATTACCCCCATAATTAAAAATTGTCTCAACTTACTTAAAATTCTACTTATTTTTACTATACTTTATACATCATACTACCGTAGTCATTTGGTACCTTGCATGGTACTCGTCTATAATTATCGGGTATTTAACTATCGGCCCGTATTTTATCCCAACATGCCAAACTTGGACGAAAATTTATTTTCTTTGACTTGTTTCCCCTCCACATTCACGAATTTACTCATTACTTGTATGAAATAGCACAATGCTTATAATCTCCAAATAATCTTTTCCTTGGACAGATGTCAATTACCTTACGACAAATTCAACGTACAATATTAGATGGTGCAACATTGTCGTAATTTAATATTGTGAAGCGTAACATCATCGTAATGTAATACTGCAAGGCGTAACATCATCGTAATATAAAACTGCAGGACGTAATATCATCGTAATATAATACTGCAGGGCATAACAGAAAGGATAAATATTACCTTAGTGTGACTCTCGTCCCTAGTAGAGCGAGGAGGTTGAGAAACCTGAAGAGCTGATGAATGAAGCAAGGGGAGCTAAAAGCAACAGAATATCTCGTTGAAGTTTTCAGAATAAAGTGATAGATAGAAATGTTAGCAGAATATAAGAAGAGAGCTAATGAAGCATTAAGAGTAAGATGTGATACATGGATGACAACGGTAGGTCAAAAAGATGACAGTATCACAGGGTCTATAGCCAAGTGAAGAAAAAGATAAGAGATGACAGGCCTTGAGACAACAAAAGAGTATAGGCCATGAAGTCATATCCTCACTTTGAGAAATAAGTTTGTGACTCGAATGCAACTACCGGAAGGAAAAGCTA
This sequence comes from Nicotiana tabacum, assembly GCF_000715075.1. Lineage (NCBI taxonomy): Eukaryota > Viridiplantae > Streptophyta > Magnoliopsida > Solanales > Solanaceae > Nicotiana > Nicotiana tabacum. The sequence goes on along the minus strand of NC_134099.1, from coordinate 46,917,568 downwards.
GACCCCAGAATAATAGAAATCAGTATATGCTAGTGAACAAGATAAACTAAATGTGAATTAGGGATTGCGTAATTGGATAATACTCGGCATCATGAGAGTTTCAGATTTTGTTCTGGCGATAATAGAACAGACAACAGAAGAAGATTCATGAGAAATTCAGAGAATGGTCATTCAGGAAGACGCTTCCTTAAAGCAAGCAATGTGAGCAAAGTTAAGCTTAAGGGACTATGTGTGCCAGTTACAATGTCACCCTCGTGAGTAAGGAATTCTGTTATCCTTGGTACAGAAGGATTACCGCAAGGCGAGTAAGGATCATCAATGATATGAAAAGACGACAAGGATGAAGAGGTAAAACATCTATAGGTAGATCATTGTAGCACTAAATATTAGTACTTCCCTAAAGGGGGGAAAGTGGAGTGAGGTGGCATTACGTCAGAATTAAGTGGTTCTAGTAATTATGAAATGGTAAAGGAAGAAGGCGATAAAACAAAAGAGGGATGATATTGCGCTTATTCAAAGCCTACAGATATGCTACGATACTAGAGCATCATGCAAATATGACGTCAAAGAGAGGAAGTAAGGGTTCATGCCCGAGATGTTATTGAGTAATAAAGAGCCAGTGCGAGAGGTAAGTTAGACAAAGGAAATAACCAAAGAAATATTACACGGAATATTGACACGGGAATGGGCCAACAAGTAGTTAGTAGTTGATTCAGAAATAGCCTAGTTATGGCTAGACAAGAGGATACAGACAAATCAACATATCAAGCAAGATAAACATAGGGAACCCGAATATGGGGAATTCAGCCTCACAGTTATGATATCGTGATCCTTGAAAAATATCCATATAGGAGTTGGGGAAGTTAAAAAGGTACCTTTTATGAGTGTTACGGAAATAAAAGACAGTGCCAGCATAAAGACAGTCATAATATTAGTTCAGGAGTAACCCTACAAGCACAAGGGCATGGAGATAAGTAACTACGATTAATCATAGGCGAGGAAGAACATCAAAAATTCCGTCAGGCATACGATGTGATAAGTTCGTGGACTTACAAGAGACAGAGGATCCCTCCCCCTAAGTACTACAATAAAAGACTAGCTGAGAAAATAAGGAAGAAGGCTTCAACCAAAGCACAGTGACCTAAAAAGGAAATGGTTGTGTAACAACAGTCTCACCAAAAAATTGTATGCACTCCAAAAGAAAGTAGCACCTACCATGGCTAATGAGCGGGGAGTAAGACCAAAAGTAATATTCGAGACCATATGAGTTGCACAAAAATTTCGTCATGCGTGAGAACTCAGATAAGCTAAGTATGCACGCAACAAGGGGGTAAAAAGACCAGGAAAAGCAATTGCTTACGTTTGACGAAAGCTAAAATGGAACAAAAAAAATTATTTGATTAATGATCAGCCGTAGAAGACTTTGGTATAAGCTAAAAGAAGGAACTTGGTCCAGGCCATAGACAAAATATTGAATCATTAGAATATTATATCATGGTTTTCCATAGCGTTCATAAAAGGCTAAAGTAATAACTAAATGCCATGAGCCACAGATCGGAAGATAGCTTGAGCCTACATAAAGGCTAATCAGAAGAAAGAGGAAACTAAAGAGTTACATCAACTAAGTAAATTAGGAGTATGCTTATTGGACCCAGAAAGTTACAAACATCACGATTGAGAACATTGTAGAATCACTCTTAATATCAGAGGTACAAGAGAAATAGTACAATAGCCATATTCTATAATGGCTCTACAATAGAGCCAGTTAGAAGAGTACCAGTATGGAGCTACCACCAGATTGTGTATGTACCTCTATTATAAGAGAGCTTCAAGTTGTGGATATGATTATACCTATGTGGAAGGGAGGTCATGAAAGAGATAAAAGATATGATATGAGATCTTAAGATAAGTAATGTAAAGGTGGACAACTTACGAGATACTCAAATACAGAAAGTTATGAATAGTCCTTACTTCGGATAGAAGTCTAGAAGTGCGGGGATTCAATATCTAGGAATAATAGCGGCATCGTCAGTAGCATATCCTCCAGCCTATGGTCTAGGTATCGAGAAGCCTGATTAAGAGAGTAAAGAAGAGTTAGAGACGATGTAATATCTCGCTTGATGTTCCAGAATGACATAAGAAAATCTATGATGCAACTAAGTTGAAAGGTTACAAGTAATATAAATAGATATGTGTAGGTCGCAAGCTATTATATGGTGAAGCGACGAGGTTCTAGAAGACAGGAGTAAGGATAAGACGGGGCAAGTGGGAAGGTAACAAAAATGGATAAGCCCTCGGGATTAAGCCCATGAAAACAAGAAGAGCAGATGGTTTCTATAAGTTATACAAAGCTCACTATAGCCTGAATGAACTCAAAGGATTCTAAGACTAATAGCATTTAGAAGAGATGGAATGTTGTCCTGGTAGTAGAATGAGGGTGTGATTGTGATATATAAAGGACGACGTTTGGACCCTCGATTGACTAATGGTCTGACGAAGAAAAGAAAGGGATTGCATGAATTGGCCAAGATTAAAATAGCCACGTAAGGTGAGTCACATTGGGATGCTATGAGATATGGTTATGGAAGTAGTATCGTATCACCCAGGTGGATCAGAAAAATCACTTCAAATGTTCCACGATGTAACATGAGCTCTAGTGAATACATAAGAGGTTCCAACTTATCAGTGGTATATTCTAGATCAATATTAAGGTAAATCAACAATATATGGACACAAGTCACAAAGTATGAGGTGAGATTAGGCTGGAATTCTTAAGATGAACAAGTAATGAAAAAGCATTAAAGGGCTTAGATTTATACATATGGGATAAGTGACGAAAGTAAACTGTAGTTCGGTAGCAGACCTCAGTAACGATAAAGTCATACGAAGGGATAAGCGGATCTATGATAAAAGATATAGCAATATTCGTAAGTCCAAAAAGTACAAGAGGGACATCTTGTCAAGCTCTGTATATGTTTATAAAGTAAGGCTAGAGATTGGCTAAAAGCTGGAGGGGAAAGGAGAGAAGAGTCGCATAAGCGCACTTACAAAGCCAGAGTCATACAGGCTGCATGACAAGAGGTAGTAACAGTTGTGAGCCCGTGATTTTTGTTTTCGCGACAATCACTCCAAAAGAAACAAAAATAATAGCGATTGGTCTTGTTGTTCAATTTTTCGGATTTTTACGTGGCATTTTTGGTAGTTATTTGTGATCTTCCCCTTTTGTATTTTTTATCAAACAAAATATAAAAAAATATGTGTCGTGTGTAAAAAAAAATATATAAAGTGATGTTATTTTGATTGTGTGATTAATTGTTGTTTAATGTTTTTATTAATATTGTTTAACTTAATTAAGAGATTAAAGAGGAAAAGGGATTTTCGGATTGGGCCAGTCCAAATCAAATAAAAAAACAAGCCCAAACCAAATTATCCGGTCCAGATCAGTTCAGCCCCAGGGGTTTCCCAACGACGTCGTTTGGGTGATGCCTGATCTGGGCCGTTGATCTCAGAATGATCAACGGCCAAGATCACATCCCCCGTACCCACGTATAAACCCGACCCGTTCTGCCCGAACCAACCTTGACCCTTACTAAGCCAAACGACACCGTTTCATTTAAGCCTTCAGATCCAGGTCGTTGATCTCGATTGATCTAACGGCTGAGATCAAGCCATCCATCCCATATATAAGCTTCCTCTCATACCCCACCCCCCATCCAAACACCCCTCCTTCATCCTCATCCCCTTCACAGAACCCAAACCTCGGAACCCTAGCCGCCCCCTTTCCCTTCACCATTAATCCCGGCGGCACGGACACCGGTGACCCCCACCTTAACACCATAGGACCGCCTCATCACCCTGAGCGTAGATCTGTTATCCTTTTCCCTCGAATCAAACCCTAGGTTCTCGAATCTTCATTTGAAGATTCGAGCAAAACTCGATCTACACCGATCTGCCCTAGATTCATACCAGACACTCCCCGGACCTTCCTCGTGACCAAACCATGCTTGGTTTGGTCCGAATCTAACCAGGGAAACCCAAATCCCAAATCCGCCCTTTAGGAGCCCTAGGATTCTTCATGACTGATCTGTGTCTGTTTGAGCCAAGTGATTAGGGTATGATGGACCTTAATCGAAGTGTTTCTCATTTGAGAACACTTCGATTAAAGTCTGTTCAACCCTAAGAAAGATCAATTCAAATCCGAGCTAGGGTTTGCTGATTTTTCAAGATTTCAGGCATTTTTGTTTTCTTTTCTATCAGTTCATGAGTCTTGTTGTAATTAAATGTTGTTTATTGCCCCAAAATGTTAGTTGATTTTATTTCTGAATTGTTGGTCGACTGTGTCCTGTCCACCTTGCCTGGACCTCTCTGTTTGATCGAGTCTTTCTTTTATTTACTGATAATGTGTGTATGTGTAAGCTGTACAATCAACTGAATTTGAAATGGGTCGATTAATTAGTTCCCAGGGTCATTTCTATTTTGACAGTACAATTTGAACCCCTTGTTCAATACTGCTCGATTCTACTCATTGGTTTCAATTATATATGTTACAATTAGTATAGTCGAGTCGATATACGTCGCCAATTAGTTTAGCTTTGAAGGATATCAATCTGATTCATATTGTGGATTTTCTGTTGAAGTGTGTTTTGAATCCAATTAGGAACTGAGTATATTTGTCTAACAGTGGTTCAATTCAGAAACCTTTAAGGATATTGTTTATAGTTGCAGTTCAAACTTTGGTCTGAATTGATGGCCTGTGCACTTGTGCACAGCATGTGCATTAAGGCCTTTTTAGAGATTAAAATAACTTGACAGCATATGCTGTCAGGTTATATTCTTGCTGCCCATGTCTGCCTTTTAGTTTAATAAGGTGATTAAAAGGGCTGTCAAGGAATCTCATGGGAGGGTTTCTAATTTTAAATGTTTGAGTGGAAAAACAGCAGAAAAGGAATGTTTTCTGATTTGTTTTACAGATTGTAAAGGGCCTGATGCTAGGCTATAAAAGAGGCAGAATTCCCATTAGTTAAAGGGAGGAGAAAACATCTTGGAGGAGAAAACATCTTTGAGGAGAAAAATAGAGAGGCATATACAGATACACATTAAGAGAGGCAAAACACAGAAATACAAAAACTGTTCTTCTCATTGCTGTCTTGATTTCACTTATTTCGATTTGCTTGATCAATACTGATTTCTTTTTTTTAAGCCCCAGTTGAGTTTGCTGTTCGTTTGGTTTCATTGGTTTGTCCTGAATTTGGTCTATCTGGAGTTTGATTCTACTCCACTGTGTGCTGCTATCATTTGGCTACTTTTCCATCGGCTATAGTTGCATTCTTGCACTGGAACCTGTTCTACTGTGTTGCTTTGTTTGTTGCTGTTATTTTGTTCCTGCTGCTGCTGATTTTCCCTATCTTCTTCCTCTTCTCCTTTGCATTTTCAGCATTTCAGGTACACATTTCGAGTCCCATATCGGTGTAACTTTAACAGTTTGAAAGCATGAAATGAAAGATGTTGAAGAAGTTTAAATATTTGTTGAATACTCATGGTATATTGATGGGCTTGTATAATTGACTAGTTTGTAATTCAATAGCATGAAAGGATAGTTAATTGATACTTAACCGAGTTTTAGTTTGTTTTTTGTGTTTTGGTTTATAGTTTTGTACGAGGTATGTAATTGTACAATCCATAGAATGCATGGATAGTTGACATAGTGACTGACTAGATTCCTTTTCAGCTATAATAGTATGCATAGGATAGAATACTTCGACTTTATACAACGCAGTTCTGTTTTATTCTAAGTTTCTTTTATCGGGTCCCGTTAGGCAGTATGTAGGATCACGTTCGAATCCCATTAGTAACAATGTCTAGTAGTTAATTCCCTTAATCTAGCCTAAATAAGTTTAGTTAAATTCAACTCAAGAAATGTTTGGAGTAAGTGTAGCGTTTCATCAATCTCGTATATAATTCTTCTATCAAATTAAAAGCATGTTCCATGAGGTATAACGCTTCTTCACTTTGTAAATAATTAATCAGATAATTAATAAGAATCCGGATTTAGCCAAAGCATATAATTGAATTAGCATGTATCTTTTCTTCTATTTTTTAGAGACAAACACATTAGAAATGTAGTCGCTTTAGGATATCCTTTCTAGAATAATGAGACGAGCCTCGCTAAATTAAAATACAAATTGCGGGGCCCTCAATAATTAACCATAATAAATACTTAGAATTTGTGATGGACTATTTAGTGAATTTCACTGCCTTCCCCAAAGATAATAACGCGTTAGACTCTTTAGGCGCAACTCAATTGAAATTACATTCTTAAATCCGGGTGCACACTGATGTGACCCAAATCCAAATCTCAACGGAGTCGAAATGTGTCAAACAACTACGGGTGCATTGATTGTGACGTGGTTCGAGATGCATTTTCACGACATTGCAATTCTATAAAAATAAATGATAATAATAAAAGCGGTTTTAAATTTAATAAAAGCACATAAGTCACAACATGTATTTAAATCAGATACTTAGCCATTATAACAATTTAAGCGATCGTGCTAGAACCACGGGATTCGAGGGTGCCTAACACCTTCCCTCGGGTCAACAGAATTCCTTACTTAGAATTTCTGGTTCGCAGACTTCATTTGGAAAAGTCGAATATTTTCCTCGATTCGGGATTCAAGATAAACCGGTGACTTGGGACACCAAAAGCCAAACCTTTCCCAAGTGGCGACTCTGAATTAAATAAATAATCCTATTTCGAATATTGTCACTTAAATTGGAAAAACTCCCTCGCGCATTTAACCCTTCGGGGCCGGGCGCGCAAAAGGAGGTGTGACAGCTCTGGCGACTCTGCTGGGGATCGAACCCAGAATCTCTGGTTCAGGGTTCAGAATTCGAGCTTAGATAAATTGTTATATTTGGTTTTATCTGATTTTTACATATTTGAGCCTAATGTGCTAAATGCTGCTTTTACCGCTTTGATATTATCTGAACTGTATATAAACTGTGCCGAAACCTTTCTCTTCTTACCTCCGGGGAGAAGCTCGCTGGTCGAGGCTCCCTATTCTGTTAGTGTCAATACCTGAAATAAGAAAGAGGACGGATAAGTTACGAAGCCGGATGGCCTTTTGGTTCCCGGTAAGTTGCCCCCTCCTCGACTCGAGTTGTCCGCTCGGGTACACAGTCTAGAACATATACCCAGGTTATAAACCTAGTATAACGAAACCTCATGTCGGATCCCTAGTAGGAACGCTTATCTGCATCATGTTGCATTCGACATAAGGGACTCAACACAGGGGTTGGGTCCGTCTAGGACAGGCAACCTGAAATGAAAAGACCATCCTGTTGCATCCCGTTTGTTTTGCGCATCTATTTGCTTCGAATCTGCATGCTGACCGGTTTCCGAAAAATTTTCAAAAAAAGAATAGCAGGGCAGGGAGATAATTACTTATTTTTGGAGAAATAAAACCAATGTCCAAGTAATGTCAAAACCTCACTGGAATTTTCTTTTAAAAAAAAAGAAAAATGAAAACAGAGTTTGTATTTTAGTTAGATTTATCCCTTTAAATCGCTCTCAAAATCCAAAATAAAAAAAAGGGGAAAATTCAAAAAAAAATTCGTTCGTAGTATCTTTTAAAAGATTTTCGAAATTTCAAAAAAAAATGAAAAAAAAAGTTTAAAATGCATAAATATTTCCTTAGTCTCTTTTCAGAAATAAAAATATATATTCTTTTTTTTTTCTTTAAAAGATTTTATTTGTTTCCCCCTATTTCTGATTCGCCCGAACTACGCCGGTTTGATTCTCACAGGGTGTGAGATACGTAGGCAACTCTCATCGGGTCCAACCTCCCATTTTGCAAAAAAAAAGAGGAATCTTGAAAAAAAAAGATCTAGATAATTTTATTTTTGAGTCTAATAAAAAAAATCTTTATTTGGCATAATCACCCTAATAAATGTGTAGGATGAGCACGATACAAAACGAACCTTTTTCAATAATGACCAAGATCCCTTTTGAGTTGCGATTATGGTGGAACGACTTAGGCAAAGAAGGGCAAGACAAAGTAAGGAAATATCTGAAAGATCTCCCGGATTTACTAAACGTTCAGCCTCGGGGTGATATTATCATATCATTGGTCACTTGTTGGGATTCAGCACACAACGCATTTCATTTTTCAGAATTTGAGCTCACCCCAACATTGGAAGAAATAGCAGGATACATCGGAAGTGATGAAGCTCCTTTAAGGTTCAAATACTTGATTGCACCTAGGGCCGTCACGGTGCACCGGTTTCTGGATTTCCTAAAAATACCTCGAACGTTCCACCATCTAGATCTAGCCAAAGGATTCTGCAGTCTCCACCTCATATATGCTGGATACGGCCATGTGGGCGGATTCAATAAGCCGGATTTCAAACTATGCAGTAGAGGCAACCGACAAAAGTGGGACGAACACAGGCTGGTAGCTTTTATGACAGCCTTTCTGGGTCTTATAGTGTTCCCAAGGAAAAACGGGAACATTGATCTAAAAGTAACTGGGGTCGTCAGTACTTTGATTACCCAAGATAAAAGTACTCTGGCGCCTATGATTATGGCTGACATTTTCCGGGCTCTCACTGCTTGTCGAGCCAGGGGCGACTTTTTCGAAGGATGTAACCTACTGTTGCAAATGTGGATGACCGATCATTTATGCCACCGCTCCTCGCTCTTGGGTTATGGTTCGCCCGAGAAAACTTGTATTGGATAATTCTACACAAGAATCAAAGGGTTCAATTTACCTGAGGGAGTCACATCATGGACCTCATTTCTCCGAACTCTCACTGCCAGCCAAATCCAGTGGACGCTCGGATGGTCGCCTATTGAGGAAATCATATACATGCCAGCAACCAGGCCCCACTTTCTGTTGATGGGACTTAAAAGCATCCAACCCTATGCACTATATCGGGTTTTGAGGCAACTTGGGAGGTATCAAGTGGTGCCGAAAGATGAAGATTTGAGTACCCAAGTGATTGAAATCAGTCCGGACGGTCATATCCCCGAAGAAGAAGTTCGCCAAATCTGGAGTGAATGCCAACATCTGACAGCAAACACTTGTGTGATTGATACAGCAAAAGGGGAAGTTACCCCGGGGTATCACGCTTGGTTTAGAGGTAACCTGTCCTGCGAAAGACTAGCTAAGAGACCGCATCTCAAAGATTTCGTAGAATCGTCCCAAGGGCAATGGAACTGGTTAGCAAAAGAAAAGGGGTATCGGGCAGAGATCGGTGATTTGAAGCTACAAATTGACAGTCTGAAATTCAATAATGGCGTACAAATCGCGGCGGATCGAAGCGAAAAGAATAAATCGATCCAAGAGAATGAAGAACTTAAGGCCCAAATCCAAAAATTGAGATTGTCTCTTGATGAACAGCCCAGAAGTCGATCAGACTAGCAGTTGATAAAGGGTTTGAAAAGAGAAGTCAGGGAATGGCGAGATGGTTTAGAAGAATCTGAAAAGGTCATGGCAGAGCTCAAGGCACAGTGGGGAACAAGAGTAGATAAGCATCGCCGATACTTGAACCAATTGAAACGCGACCACGAGAAAACTGTTGCTAAAATGAAGAGAGAGATGGCTACACTTGAGTTTAAAGCAGTTAAGCAGGCCGAGGATTTCCAATAGGAGAGCAGATACTGTTACGACTTGTTGGCCCAAATGAAGACAGAAGTGCGGCAGCTGAAGAATCAGCATATACAGGATTCTCAGGTATTCAAGACGTGCAGTGATCAGATAAGACGCCTACTCATAGAGAAGAAACAAACCAGAGATAAGATCAGGGCCATTGCCCACGCCATCATCAGACGGTGTCTACGGTGTGAGAACATGACCAGCGTTACCGTTCTCTCAGCAGTGATGGGTTATGTCAAGCAGACCATGCACGAGTTAGAGCAACTCGAAAGGGATCTCGCACCTAGGACCGCGGCGAGGCCGAACGATGCCCCGCGGGCACCAATTTTTAAAACCATAATGTACTCATAAATCGAGTCTGTATCTTAACTTTTTCTGTCTGTCCTTTCGCATCAGGGTGTTTTAGTCTAGGTTTATTTTTCAAGGTTTGCTTTTCCTTTTGCGAAAATGATGTTTGTAATAGATCATTTCAGTAATAAAGGTGTGTTTCTTCTTACACTCATTTGTTTTTTAACTACGTAATGATCTGATTCGCGTGGCATCGTGATACGTAGGCAATCCTCATCGGATCCGGTTACATTTTAACCACAAAAAATTAACAAAAGGAGAAAGAAAAACATAATAAAAAGAAAAAAAAGAAAAAAAAAAGAGGAAAAAAAAGAAAAAGGGGAATCCCAAAAGGAAACTGGAATGACGCATGCTTTCGTCGCAAACATGTAGGAATCCACTTAACTGTATAGGTGCATCATGCCCCAACGTGAGATTGCCTATCTGTTATTTGTTTCGAATTAACCATTCGTTTGTCGTTGAGTTCTTCCAGGTTTTTGGAAAAGGTGGTTGGTTTGGTGAAAGTCTGGCCTCGCACTCATATTTCACGAGATCGAAAGGGAGTGTTCAATTACCTATTGTTAAGATAGGAGGCAGTGCTCACACTTACTTCACAAGGTCAAAAGGAAGTATAGAAATGTCTTCAGAGATTCCGTTGCCAACAATCCATGTTTCCGAGGAGAGTTCTATCTCGGCCGTCCTCACGCCTGAATCTGCAACTGCGGAGGAAAATAGAATTTTGCGGCTCCACATGCTGGAAATGCTGGACGACTGGAATAACGGAAAAAAGCCACCAAGCGTCGTCCCTGGATTCCCTGAGTTATTCCCCAGGACAAGTGGGACTTCCAATGTCCCCATAAGCTATCCTTCCATCCCATTCGGGTACCCAGCCATTTCGGCCTTCTCTGCTAGATCGCCCTCTGACTCTCATCCTCGAGTATCAACAACAGATGCAAACACAAACATCTTTACTGCACTGCCCTGCCCGATCACGGCACAACCTGCTGCATACAAGCCGAATTTTGACTCGTCCTCGTTTACATTCCAAGCACCGTCTTTCTTAATGGAACCGACTCGGTTCGTCACTAGCACTCATCCTCCACAACCTCAGTACGAGTGTACACCTGGGCAGGATCATAACCCCAGAATTGCTGAACAAAATGAGATGGCAAAAAGAATGAGAAGCCTTGAACAGAGTTTGAAGAACATGCAAGGTCTGAACGGACAGAAAAACGTCTCCTACACCGATCTATGCATGTTCCCTCACGTCCACCTACCAATGGGTTTCAAGACCCCAAAGTTTGAGAAGTACGATGGACACGGTGACCCCATTGCTCATCTCAAGAAATATTGCAACCAATTGCGGGGAGCTGGCGGAAAAGAGGAGTTGCTAATGGCATATTTCGGAGAAAGTCTGGTGGAAATAGCCTCGGAATGGTACATGGACCAGGACATATCCTGATGGCATATATGGTTGATCTCGCCAGAGATTTCGTGAGACAGTTCCAGTACAACATCGACATTGCACCAGACAGAAATTCTCTGTCCAACTTGAAGAAGAAACCTTCAGAGAGCTTCAGAGAATATGCTATTAAGTGGCGCGAACAGGCGTCAAGGGTGAAGCCTCCCATGGACGAAATAGAAATGGTCACCACTTTTCTCCAGGCTCAGGAGTCGGACTATTTCCAAAACATGATGTCAGCCATGGGAAAGCCTTTCGCAGAAGCGATTAAGATTGGAGATATGGTGGAGAACGGTCTGAAAACGGGAAGAATTTTGAGTCAGGCAGCCATAAGGGCAACCTCCTAAGCCATCCAAAGCAGGTCTAGAGGAATGGCGAGAGGAAAGAAAAAGGAAGAAACAGCCATGGCAGCATCAGAAGCAAGGGAATACCGTAATCCCAGGCCCCATTTTCCAGAAAGGGCCCCACAACACTACTACCCCCACCAAAGTGTGGCCTATGCTCCTCCACCCTACATGGTTATGAACACCCAGCCTTATGTCCACCCTCCGCAGCAAGCCAATCGAGGCCAAGCTCCACCTCCCAGAAATCAGCCTCCATACCGCAACCACTATAACCCACAGCCTCCTCAAAATAATTTCCGCCCCCAGGAACCACCTAGAAGGAGGACTTTTACGCCCATCGGTGAGCCATACTCTACTTTGTTCCCGAAGCTAGTCCAGTTGGGTTTCCTGCAGCCGGTCCCTCAGACAAGGCACAATCCGGCATCACCCTCTTACAAAGCTGGTGTTAGATGCGCCTATCATTCAGGAGCAGAAGGATATGACACAAATGACTGCTGGGCTTTGAGAAGGGTCGTCGAGAATTTAATAGAGCAAGGGAAAATAGTGCTAAGGGACGAGGAGGTCCCAAATGTGACTAACAATCCATTACCTGCTCACGACAATAGGCCGTTGATCGGAATGATTTGCGAAGACGGAGAATTTGACCCTGCTTTGAAAGCTATAATCACCATCGTTGACGCAGGGAAAAATCCTGAAATAGACCAGAAACCAGAAAAAAGGGAAAAGGTCAGTACTGTGAAGTGTGAGCCCGAAAAGAAGGTGGAGAAGAAGACGGTGCCCGTGAAGAATGGAGTTCTTTACATCCCACGAGGACGAGCAGAGAAGCCGCAAAGCTTCGAAGTCAAAAGGGCAAAGCCTATGTACGTACCAAAGGGGGCCTATGTGGTCCGGGGGACGATTCAACCACCTCGGCTGAATGAGCCAGTGGTTATCGGACGCGTGCCACAAAAGCCAATGACAAACTCGTTCACAGTACCGTGGAACTATCAGAGGACGTTGGTAACGTACAAAGGTAAAGAAGTCACGGGGGAACTTCCGGAAAATACTTTCGTTGGAAAGTATTCAAACACCCAAGAGCTAAACAACGCAACACGGAGATGCTTCCCACCAAAAAAGCCTGTAAGAGTTGAAGAAGCGGAAGTTTTCTTCCAACAAATGAAAACGCCGGACTACGAAGTAGTAGATCAACTGCGCAAGTGCCCTAAGCAAGTGTCCATGCTATCTCTGCTGATGAGGTCAACCGAGCATCAAAAGATCTTACTCAAGACCCTGAACGAAGCATACGTGCCAGTTAAAACCTCAGTTGAACAACTGAAACGGATGACGGAGAGGTTCTTCCTCGTCAACCAGGTCTCTTTCAGCAAGAACGATTTACCCCCAGAGGGAGCGGCTCACAACAAAGCCTTGCATCTAACAGTTAAATGCGAAAACTACTATGTCAAGCGGGTAATGTTGGATGGAGGTTTAGGTGTTGACATTTGTCCACTCTCCACGCTACAAAGAATAGAAATTGGGACCGGAAGAATCCGCCCCAATAATGTCTGTGTAAGGGCTTTCGACGGCATCAAGAGAGACACCCTAGGGGAAATAGACCTGGTGTTGGTCATAGGACCAGTCGAGTTTGAAATAACCTTCCAGGTGCTCGACATGGATACATCCTATAATTTTCTCCTCGGTAGACCTTGGATTCATACGGCACGAGCTGTGCCTTCCACTCTTCACCAGATGGTGAAGTTTGAGTACGAAGATCGAGAGATTGTGGTCCATGGAGAAGACGAGCATGCTATTTATCGGGACCCATCCATCCCATATATTGAACCAAGAGAAGGGAGCGAACACACGGTCTATCAAGCTTTCGAGATTGTGTTAGCAGAGCAGCATGAAGAGGGAAGACCTTGCCCTAACCTTTCGTGTCTAACGCCTCGGTTATGGTGGCTAAAGAGATGATCTGGCACGGATTCAGGCCAGGAAAACGGCTCGGACGAACATTGCAGGGAATAACGGAACCCATCACCCTGCCTTCCGCCAAAAACTTTTTGGGATAGGTTTTCAACCCACTACAGAAGATGAAGAATGGGCAAAGAAAAGGAAGAATGGGGGGTGGAAACTGCCTCGGCCACTGCCGGATTTATATGAAACTTTCGTCGAACCAAAATACACTGAAGAAGAAGACGATGAGGTTTTCACGGCTGAGGAAATAGAGGAGATATGTGGGGCAATGAGAGAAATGCTCTACGAGGCTCACATGGTTCAACCAGGAGAAGGCACCAGCACCACCGAAATACTATATATGGGGCAAAACGCCAAACTCAGAAACTGGGAGGCCACGCCATTCCCGACTAGGCAGAAGTCCGGGTAGACCTGTCCTGACACCTCTCCTGCATCACAAGTTATCTCCAGGATATAACTTGGATGTTTTCTTCTTTATTTGTTGTTTTGAATTCCTGAGTTTGTAAACATTGTTGTCTTCCAAATTTCAAAAAGAAAAATAAAAAAAATCATCATTGTTTTCTCATTTTTCCCTTTGTTCTGATTTTGTTATTTTTCCTTTATCTTTTCTTTCAGTTATAATAATGCGGTTTTAAATATGACATGCTTGCGGACTTCATGCCCAGATCACAACGAGCTATTTAATTGTGAAATAATGAACCCAGAACCAGAATATGATGAAAAAGAGGCTTTTAGGGAAATAAACCGAGAATTGGAACATTTTGAGAATAAACCTAAGCCAAATCTGAATGACACCGAACCGGTTAATTTAGGAACTCCTAAAGAAATCCGGGAGACCAAAATAAGCATTCACATAGACAAGAAAACGCGGGACGCGATAATCCAACTCCTTTTTGAGTTTAAAGATGTGTTTGCTTGGTCATATGATGACATGCCAGGACTAGGTGTTGATCTAGTGGTTCATAAATTACCAATTCACCCTGATTGTCCTCCAGTTCAGCAAAAGCAACGAAAGTTCAAAACTGAGGTCAGTGACAAGATTAAAGAGGAGATCACCAAGCAGTTGAAAACGGGAGTGATTCGGGTAGTCCAGTATACAACATGGTTGGCAAATGTGGTTCCAGTGCCGAAAAAAGATGGGAAGACTCGGGTATGTGTGGATTATCGAGACCTGAATAGAGCGAGTCCCAAAGACAACTTCCCACTACCTAACATCCACATCCTTGTTGATAATTGTGCCAAACATGAGATACAATTTTTTGTAGATTGCTACGCAGAGTATCATCAGGTATTGATGGATGAAGAAAACGCCGAGAAAACTGCCTTCACCATGCCTTGGGGCACTTACTGTTATCGAGTCATGCCATTTGGTCTGAAGAATGCTGGGGCTACTTACATGAGGGCCATGACTGCCATTTTTCATGACATGATGCATCAAGAAATAGAGGTGTACGTGGACGACGTGATAGTCAAGTCCAGGACGCAGGATAATCACATCCAAGACTTGAGGAAGTTCTTTGAGAGGCTGAGGAAGTACGACTTGAAGCTGAACCCAGCCAAATGTGCTTTCGGAGTCCCATCGGGCAAGCTTTTGGGCTTCATAGTAAGCAGGAGAGGTATCGAATTAGATCCAACAAAGATAAAATCTATCAGGGATCTACCTCCCCCAAGAACAAAGAAAGACGTGATGAGTTTGTTGGGCAAGTTAAACTATATCAGTCGATTTATTGCCCAACTTACAAGCACGTGTGAGCCCATATTTAAGCTGTTGAGGAAAGATGCGGTGATCAAATGGACGGCTGAATGTCAAGAAGCTTTTGATAAAGTCAAAGAATATCTTTCAAATCCCCCAGTTTTGGTCCTGCTGGAGCCAGGGAGACCACTGTTCTTGTATCTGACAGTCTTTGAAAACTCTTTCGGTTGCGTCCTCGGGCAACATGACATAACCGGAAAGAAAGAACAAGCAATCTACTACTTGAGCAAGAAATTCACCGGCTACAAGGCCAAGTATACTCTTCTAGAAAGAACGTGTTGCGCTCTGACGTGGGTTGCTCAAAAGCTGAGACATTATCTCCAAACTCACACTACTTTCCTCATAAGCAGGCTGGATCCTTTGAAGTATATATTTCAGAAACCAATGCCTACTGGAAGACTGGCCAAGTGGCAAATCTTGCTTACTGAATTCGACATAGTCTATGTCACTCGCACAGCAATGAAAGCCCAGGCGCTAGCAGATCATTTGGCCGAAAATCCAGTCGATGAGGAATACCAGCCATTGAGCACCTATTTTCCAGATGAAGAAATAAACATCGTAGAAGTGGTCTCGGAGGATGCTCATGTTTGGAAGATGTTCTTTGATGGAGCCGTGAACGCCAAAGGTGTAGGGATTTGGGCAATTTTAATTTTGCCTTCCGGTCAGCATTATCCCGCCACAGCTAGACTGCGTTTCTTTTGTACGAACAATACAGCTGAGTATGAAGCCTGCATCATGGGCATGCATATGGCGATCGATCAGGATGTCGAAGACTTACTGATTATGGGAGATTCTGACCTGATTATTCGGCAAGCCCAAGGTGAATGGGAAACTCGGGATGTCAAACTTATCCCTTACCGACAGCACATGGAGGACCTCGGCAAGCGTTTTAAATCAATAGAGTTCAGGTATATCCCGCGATGTCACAATGAACTAGCAGATGCACTTGCTACCTTAGCTTCGATGCTACCCTACCCAGGCAACGCCCATGTCGATCCCTTGGAAATCCAAATCAGGGAGAGACACGGTTACTGTAACGTAATCGAGACAGGATCGTGCATACAACCATGGTACCATGATATCAAGAGGTTCCTAAAGACGCAAGAATACCCCGAGCATGCTACTGGAGATCAAAAGAGAACCATTAAACGGCATGCAAGTGGTTTCTTTTTGAGCGGTAAGTTGTTATATAAAAGGACCCTGGACCTCAATCTACTAAGATGTGTTGACGCCGAGGAGGCAAGAAGGATCATGCACGAAGTACACGCAGGAGTGTGCGGACCTCACATGAACGGGTATGTTTTAGCAAAGAAAATCCTTCGAGCAGGTTATTACTGGATAACCATGGAAAAGGACTGCTTTAGCTTCATTCGGAAGTGTCATCAGTGTCAGGTGCACGGTGATTTGATTCATGCACCTCCCACGGAATTGCATCCCATGTCTGCACCTTGGCCATATGTTGCCTGGGGCATGGACGTCATTGGTCCGATCGAGCCGAAGGCCTCAAATGGACATAGATTTATACTGGTTGCCATCGACTACTTCACAAAATGGGTGGAAGCTGTCACTCTCAAGTCGGTCACCAAAAAAGCTGTAGTGGATTTTGTACATTCGAATCTTATCTGTCGCTTCGGTATCCCTGCAACTATCATCACAGATAACGCAGCGAACCTGAATAGTCACTTGATGGGAGATGTGTGCGAGCAGTTCAAAATAACGCATAGGAATTCTACTCCTTATCGGCCCAAGGCCAATGGCACTGTAGAAGCAGCAAACAAGAACATCAAGAAGATTTTGAGGAAAACGATCCAAAGCTCCCGACAATGGCACGAACAGCTACCCTTTGCATTATTGGGATATCGCACTACTGTACGCACATCAGTGGGGGCAACCCCTTATCTTTTGGTTTATGGGACCGAGGCTATGATACCAGCAGAGGTGGAAATTCCTTCGCTCCGAACCATTGTTGAAGCCGAAATCGAAGACAGCGAGTGGGTCAAGACTCGATTAGAGCAGTTGACTTTGATTGACGAGAAAAGAATGGCTGCGGTTTGTCACGGGCAGTTGTACCAACGAAGGATGGCCCGTGCTTACAACAAGAAAGTCAGACCCAGGAACTTCGAAATAGGTCAACTGGTACTGATGCGCATTCTGCCACATCACCAGGAAGCAAAAGGGAAATTTGCTCCAAATTGGAAAGGCCCATACATCATAAGGAAGATATTGCCGAGAGGAGCATTGTACCTAGGTGATATCGAAGGAAATGACCCCGAAACAGTAGTAAATGCGGATGCAGTCAAGAGATACTATGTCTGAGTGACACCCCAGCGGTCTTGACACATTTGAATTGCTGAAGGTTTTATTCCTACTACCTCAAACTCTATCAACTCTCTACAAGCCTTTGAACCGGTTACAGTTCTTTGGTTACAAAAAAAAGAACAAACAAAACAAACAAAACAAAACATTGATCGAGTCCTGAACTACGTCTGACTTGATTCCGAAAGGATACGTAGGCAGCCTCTCTCTGAGGTTCAGTCACACCAACAATAAAATCCCATTTACCCTGAAATTGAAGCCGGGGCACGTCAAAACGGCTTAGAAGTCGTAGTATCATCTACTTTTCTTTGTCAAGCACAAACCCTTCAGATCAATTACCAAAGGTAAGGAAAATCCAAGAAGCGTCACGAATGGGGGCCGTTACACTTCAAATTGAGAGAAATAAAATGAGAGAGTCTCGTCGGTGAAAACCTCCGGGCACCGCGAGGCGACGGGAGTAGAGAAACCAAAATGAGAGAGCTTGTGTAGTAAAAACTCGCAAAGACTGCTATCAAGCGATAGCAAGGAGGGAAATGAGAGAGGTCAGCTAGCGAAAACCCGCAAAGGGCGCTGTTGGCCGAAAGAACGACTCCACCCAAGGAGGTCTCGGTAAAGGTTCCACCGGTTTGGAAACACAGATCCATTTTGGTTCGGGAGGAAATGCAAGTTCATTGAAGGTCAGGCGTCCAGTCCAAAGAGCATGTCATGTCCATTTAAAGTCAGCATTGTCTTCCTCAGATAAGTCTTTCTTGTCTCGAAAAGGACGCTTCTTTTCTGAAGTTCGCTTTCTCCTTTCTTTGATTTTCTTCGAATCCCTTTCATTTTTAACCCTAAGTTCCAGATATACCAGAAAGGATAGGTGGCAGGTTGGTTTCATGGAATTCCATTTCGCAAGGGAAATGCCCCGCTTCGTTGGTACGTTTGTCCAAACCTGATGAATCATGATGTTTGACCGCATTTAAAGTAAAGTCATCAAAAAAAAGAAGAAAGAGAGAAATTTCCCCAGCAAGCCCGCTTTGTACAAATCCCCACAGAGCTTCCCTTTGTACAAATCCCCACAGAGCCTCCCTTTGTAAAAAATTCCCCAGCGAGCTTGCCCCAACAAATCCTGGCAAGTCCACTTTGCAACAAATCCCCAGCAAGTTCCCCTTGTACAAATCCCCACAGAACTTCCCCTTGTACAAATCCCCACAGAGTCTCCCCAATAAAATCCCCATTGAAAATCCCCAAGCAAAACGGGACAAAAAAAGAGCCTTACGAGGCAAATCATCACAGAATCTGGAAATACAAGCCTGAGCAGTCTAAAAGGGTTTCGCCATTTGAATCCAATCAATGGCAAAGTTTCTCAACAGAAATAAGAACGCAACAAAGCAACCGGAACAATCAAGGTCACCGAACCAAACCGCCATTTCCAAGCTAACAATTGTTCTTTGTTTGAAAAGTTGAAACAGGTATAATCCAAGACAACCGTGCAAGAAACAGGTGTCACACAAAGAAGAGAGTACATGAGTACAAGAAACAGTTTGGCAATAAGGAATCCACTCGAAAGGTAAGTTTCCACGAAATTCTCTTTTATCTTTTACTAAAACAAGAAAATTCAAAAAAAGGGGGGTCAGTTAGTATCCTCGAACTTTTTCCCTTTAGTCAGCATTAGGGCTCCAACCCTAAACTGAACTTTTTTCCAGTTAGTCAGCATTAGGGATCCAACCCTAAACTGAACTTTCCGTTTAGTCAGCATTAGGGCTCCAACCCTAAACTAAACTTTTCCCTTTTAGTCAACATTAGGGCTCCAACCCTAAACTGAACATCTTTCCATTTAGCCAGCATTAGGGTTTTTCAACCCTGAACTGAGCATTGTCTGTTAGTCAGCATTGGGGTTCCAACCCTGAACTGAACTTTTCCCTTCAGTCAGCATCAGGGCTCCAACCCTGAACTGAACTTTTTCCATTCAGTCAGCATCAGGGCTTCAACCCTGAACTGAACTTTTCCCTTCAGTCAGCATCAGGGCTCCAACCCTGAACGGAACTCTTTTCTTTCAGTCAGCATCAGGGCTTCAACCCTGAACTGAACTTTTCCCTTCAGTCAGCATCAGGGCTCCAACCCTGAACTGAACTTTTCCCTTCAGTCAGCATCAGGGCTCCAACCCTGAACTGAACTCTTTTCTTTCAGTTAGCATCAGGGGTTCCAAACCTGAACTGGACATTTCCCTTCAGTCAGCATCAGGGCTTCGACCCTGAACTGAACTCTTTCCATTTAGCCAGCATTAGGGTTTTTCAACCCTGAACTGAGCATTGTCTGTTAGTCAGCATTGGGGTTCCAACCCTGAACTGAACTTTTCCCTTCAGTCAGCATCAGGGCTCCAACCCTGAACTGAACTCTTTCCATTCAGTCAGCATCAGGGCTTCAACCCTGAACTGAACTCTTTCCCTTCAGTCAGCATCAGGGCTCCAACCCTGAACTGAACTCTTTTCTTTCAGTCAGCATCAGGGCTTCAACCCTGAACTGAACTTTTCCCTTCAGTCAGCATCAGGGCTCCAACCCTGAACTGAACTTTTCCCTTCAGTCAGCATCAAAGCTCCAACCCTGAACTGAACTCTTTTCTTTCAGTCAGCATCAGGGGTTCCAACCCTGAACTAGACTTTTCCCTTCAGTCAGCATCAGGGCTTCGACCCTGAACTGAACTCTTTCCATTTAGCCAGCATTAGGGTTTTTCAACCCTGAACTGAGCATTGTCTGTTAGTCAGCATTGGGGTTCTAACCCTGAACTGAACTTTTCCCTTCAGTGAGCATCAGGGCCCCAACCCTGAACTGAACTCTTTCCATTCAGTCAGCATCAGGGCTTCAACCCTGATCTGAACTTTTCCCTTCAGTTAGCATCAGGGCTCCAACCCTAAATTGAACTCTTTTCTTTTAGTCAGCATCAGGGCTTCAACCCTGAACTGAACTTTTCCCTTCAGTCAGCATCAGGGCTCCAACCATGAACTGGACTTTTCCCTTCAGTCAGCATCAGGGCTCCAACCCTGAACTGAACTCTTTTCTTTCAGTTAGCATCAGGGGTTCCAACCCTGAACTGGACTTTTCCCTTCAGTCAGCATCAGAGCTTCGACCCTGAACTGAACTCTTTCCATTTAGCCAGCATTAGGGTTTTTCAACCCTCAACTGAGCATTGTCTGTTAGTCAGCATTGGGGTTCCAACCCTGAACTGAACTTTTCCTTCCAGTCAGCATCAAGGCTCCAACCCTGGACTGAACTCTTTCCATTCAGTCAGCATCAGGGCTTCAACCCTGAACTGAACTTTTCCCTTCAGTCAGCATCAGGGCTCCAACCCTGAACTGAACTCTTTCCATTCAGTCAGCACCAGGGCTCCAACCCTAAACTGAACTCTTTCCATTCAGTCACCATCAGGGCTTCAACCCTGAACTAAACTTTTCCCTTCAATCAGCATCAGGGCTCCAACCCTGAACTGAACTCTTTTCTTTCAGCCAGCATCAGGGCTTCAACCCTGAACTGAACTTTTCCCTTCAGTCAGCATCAGGGCACCAACCCTGAACTGAACTTTTCCCTTCAGTCAGCATCAGGGCTCCAACCCTGAACTGAACTCTTTTCTTTCAGTTAGCATCAGGGGTTCCAACCCTGAACTGGACTTTTCCCTTCAGTCAGCATCAGGGCTTCGACCCTGAACTGAACTCTTTTCTTTCAGTCAGCGTCAGGGCTTCAACCCTGAACTGAACTTTTCCCTTCAGTCAGCATCAGGGCTCCAACCCTGAACTGAACTTTTCCCTTCAGTCAGCATCAAAGCTCCAACCCTGAACTGAACTCTTTTCTTTCAGTCAGCATCAGGGGTTCCAACCCTGAACTGGACTTTTCCCTTCAGTCAGCATCAGGGCTTCGACCCTGAACTGAACTCTTTCCATTTAGCCAGCATTAGGGTTTTCAACCCTGAACTGAGCATTGTCCTTCAGTCAGCATCAGGGCTCCAACCCTGAACTGAACTCTTTCCATTCAGTCAGCATCAGGGCTTCAACTCTGAACTGAACTTTTTCCTTCACTCAGCATCAGGGCTCCAACCCTGAACTGAACTCTTTCCATTCAGTCAGTATCAGGGCTTCAACCCTGAACTGAACTTTTCCCTTCAGTCAGCATCAGGGCTCCAACCCTGAACTGAACTCTTTTCTTTCAGTCAGCATCAGGGCTTCAACCCTGAACTGAACTTTTCCCTTCAGTCAGCATCAGGGCTCCAACCCTGAACTGAACTTTTCCCTTCAGTCAGCATCAGGGCTCCAACCCTGAACTAAACTCTTTTCTTTCAGTCAGCATCAGGGGTTCCAACCCTGAACTGGACTTTTCCCTTCAGTCAGCATCAGTGCTTCGACCTTGAACTGAACTCTTTCCATTTAGCCAGCATTAGGGTTTTCAACCCTGAACTGAGCATTGTCTGTTAGTCAGCATTGGGGCTCCAACCCTGAACTGAATTTTTCCCTTTAGTCAGCATCAGGGCTCCAACCCTGAACTGAACTCTTTCCAGTTAGTCAGCATTAGGGCTCCAACCCTGAACTGAACTCTTTCCAGTTAGTCAGCATTAGGGCTCCAACCCTAAGCTGAACTTTTCCCTTTAGTCAGCATTAGGGCTCCAACCCTAAACTGAGCTTTTCCCTTTAGTCAGCATTAGGGCTCCAACCCTAAACTGGACTTTTTCCCTTTAGTCAGCATTAGGGCTCCAACCCCAAACTGAACTTCCCATTCAGCCAACATTAGGGTTTCAACCCTGAACTGAGCATTGTCTGCTAGTTAGCATCAGGGCTTCAACCCTGAACTGAACTCTTTTCCATTTAGTCAGCATTAGGGCTCCAACCCTAAACTGAACTTTGTCCCCAGCTAGTTAGCATTAGGGCTCCAACCTTAAACTGAACTTTTCCATTCAGTCAGCATCAGGGCTTCAACCATGAACTGAACTTTTCCATTCATTCAGTATCAGGGCTTCATCCTTGAACTGAACTCTTTCCATTTAGCCAGCATTAGGGCCTCAACCCTAAACTGAGCATTGTCTGTCAGTCAGTATTAGGGTTCCAACCCTAAATTGAACTCTTTTAGCCAGCATTAGGGCCCCAACCCTGAAATGAGCGCTGTTCCGTTTTAGCCAGCATTAGGGCTCCAACCCTAAACTGAGCATTCTTACCTTGTGGCAATATTAGTGATCCAATCCCGGAGTTGACATTGTGTAGACTGAAATTTTCCAATTCCTTCATCAATTCTACAAAACTTCCTGGCAAATAACTCACGAAATATTTCTAGTGAAATTGGGGCAGAAAATTTCGTTCGTTTGTTTTTCCCCGCAGGTCTAACCTCGTGGCGCATGGATCGAGACGACCCACGAGATGAGTCTCAGCCTAGAATAAAGAAGAGAAGAAAAGAAAAAAAAGAGAAGAAGATGTTCCGAGATACTTGAAAAAACGAAGGGCAGATCGCCCAAGATTCGATCAAGGTCCCGAGTTCTACCAATCCCATCTCACTCAGTGTCGCCGAAATAAACAGGCGCCTACAACTTGAAAGCATCAAGATTCGGATCGAAGTCTCCAAGCAAAATCAGCTAAGATCCAAGATCAAGTTGCAAAAGAATCATAGATAGGAATCTTATATCTAGCGGTTGACACGCATACGTAGTTAGTTCAGTTTCAATTTTCCTTTGGTTGTAATAAGGGAGTCGGTAAGCAGCAGCGGCAACAGCAACAGCAGTAACGGCAAGCATTGCAATCCCATGGCAGTCCCAGCTACCAGAGTTTCCCGAACTACATCGATCTGATTTCTGTTTAGCCCAGGATATGTAGGAAATCTTCGAAGCAAAGATTCGGTCAAATCTTTCAAAACATGCTTCACACGGAGTAGTCCAATAGGCAAAAGTCGCTCATATCCGCTCACTTTATCTTTGCACGAAAACTCTTCGTGTTTCCGAACAAAGAGGGGCAGCTGTGAGCACGTGATTTTTGTTTTCGCGACAATCACTCCAAAAGAAACAAAAATAATAGCGATTGGTCTTGCTGTACAATTTTTCGGATTTTTACGTGGCATTTTTGGTAGTTATTTGTGATCTTCCCCTTTTGTATTTTTTATCAAACAAAATATAAATAAATATGTGTCGTGTGTAAAAAAATATATAAAGTGATGTTATTTTGATTGTGTGATTAATTGTTGTTTAATGTTTTTATTAATATTGTTTAACATAATTAAGAGATTAAAGAGGAAAAGGGATTTTCGGATTGGGCCAGTCCAAATCAAATAAAAAAACAAGCCCAAACCAAATTATCCGGTCCAGATCAGTTCAGCCCCAGGGGTTTCCCAACGACGTCGTTTGGGTCATGCCTGATCTGGGCCGTTGATCTCAGAATGATCAACGGACAAGATCACATCTCCCGTACCCACGTATAAACCCGACCCGTTCTGCCCGAACCAACCTTGACCCTTACTAAGCCAAACGACACCGTTTCATTTAAGCCTTCAGATCCAGGCCGTTGATCTCGATTGATCTAACGGCTGAGATCAAGCCATCCAACCCATATATAAGCTTCCTCTCATACCCCACCCCCATCCAAACACCCCTCCTTCGTCCTCATCCCCTTCACAGAACCCAAACCTCGGAACCCTAGCCGCCCCCTTTCCCCTCACCATTAATCCCGGCGGCACGGACGCCGGTGACCCCCACCTTAACACCATAGGACCGCCTCATCACCCTGAGCGTAGATCTGTTATCCTTTTCCCTCGAATCAACCCCTAAGTTCTCGAATCTTCATTTGAAGATTCAAGCAAAACTCGATCTACACTGATCTGCCCTAGATTCATACCAGACACTCCCCGGACCTTCCTCGTGACCAAACCATGCTTGGTTTGGTCCGAATCTAACCAGGGAAACCCAAATCCCAAATCCGCCCTTTAGGAGCCCTAGGATTCTTCATGACTGATCTGTGTCCATTTGAGCCAAGTGATTAGGGTCTGATGGACCTTAATCAAAGTGTTTCTCATTTGAGAACACTTCGATTAAAGTCCGTTCAACCCTAAGAAAGATCAATTCAAATCCGAGCTAGGGTTTGCTGATTTTTCAAGATTTCAGGTATTTTTGTTTTCTTTTCTATCAGTTCATGAGTCTTGTTGTAATTAAATGTTGTTTATTGCCCCAAAATGTTAGTTGATTTTATTTCTGAATTGTTGGTCGACTATGTCCTGTCCACCTTGCCTGGACCTCTCTGTTTGATCGAGTCTTTCTTTCATTTACTGATAATGTGTGTATGTGTAAGCTGTACAATCAACCGAATTTGAAATGGGTCGATTAATTAGTTCCCAGGGTCATTTCTGTATTGACAGTACAATCTGAACCCCTTGTTCAATACTGCTCGATTCCAATCATTGGTTTCAATTGTATATGTTACAATTAGTATAGTCGAGTCGATATACGTCGCCAATTAGTTTAGCTTTGAAGGATATCAATCTGATTCATATTGTGGATTTTCTATTGAAGTGTGTTTTGAATCCAATTAGGAACTGAGTATAGTTGTCTGTCAGTGGTTCAATTCAGAAACCTTTAAGGATGTTGTTTATAGTTGCAGTTCAAACTTTGGTCTGAATTGATGGCCTGTGCACTTGTGCACAGCATGTGCATTAAGGCCTTTTTAGAGATTAAAATAACTTGACAGCATATGCTGTCAGGTTATATTCTTGCTGACCATGTCTGCCTTTTAGTTTAATAAGGTGATTAAAAGGGCTGTCAAGGAATCTCATGGGAGGGTTTCTAATTTTAAATGTTTGAGTGGAAAAACAGTAGAAAAGGAATGTTTTCTGATTTGTTTTACAGATTGTAAAGGGCCTGATGCTAGGCTATAAAAGAGGCAGAATTCCCATTAGTTAAAGGGAGGAGAAAACATCTTGGAGGAGAAAACATCTTTGAAGAGAAAAATAGAGAGGCATATACAGATACACGTTAAGAGAGGCAGAACACAGAAATACAGAAACTGTTCTTCTCATTGTTGTCTTGATTTCACTTATTTCGATTTGCTTGATCAATACTGATTTCTTTTTTTTAAGCCCCAGTTGAGTTTGTTGTTCGTTTGGTTTCATTGGTTTGTCCTGAATTTGGTCTATCTGGAGTTTGATTCTACTCCACTGTGTGCTGCTATCATTTGGCTACTTTTCCATCGGCTATAGTTGCATTCTTGCACTGGAACCTGTTCTACTGTGTTGCTTTGTTTGCTGCTGTTATTTTGTTCCTGCTGCTGCTGATTTTCCCTATCTTCTTCCTCTTCTCCTTTGCATTTTCAGCATTCCAGGTACACATTTCGAGTCCCATATCGGTGTAACTGTAACAGTTTGAAAGCATGAAATGAAAGATGTTGAAGAAGTTTAAATATTTGTTGTAATACTCATGGTATATTGATGGGCTTGTATAATTGACTAGTTTGTAATTCAATAGCATGAAAGGATAGTTAATTGATACTTAACCGAGTTTTAGTTTTTGTTTGTGTTTTGGTTTATAGTTGTTATTTGTACGAGGTATGTAATTGTACAATCCATAGAATGCATGGATAGTTGACATAGTGACTGACTAGATTCCTTTTTATGCATAGGATAGAATACTTTGACTTTATACAACGCAATTCTGTTTTATTCTAAGTTTCTTTTATCGGGTCCCGTTAGGCAGTATGTAGGATCACGTTCGAATCCCATTAGTAACAATGTCTAGTAGTTAATTCCCTTAATCTAGCCTAAATAAGTTTAGTTAAATTCAACTCAAGAAATGTTTGGAGTAAGTGTAGCGTTTCATCAATCTCGTATATAATTCTTCTATCAAATTAAAAGCATGTTCCATGAGGTATAACGCTTCTTCACTTTGTAAATAATTAATCAAATAATTAATAAGAATCCGGATTTAGCCAAAGCATATAATTGAATTAGCATGTATCTTTTTCTTCTATTTTTTAGAGACAAACACATTAGAAATGTAGTCGCTTTAGGATATCCTTTCTAGAATAATGAGACGAGCCTCGCTAAATTAAAATGCAAATTGCGGTGCCCTCAATAATTAACCATAATAAATACTTAGAATTTGGGATGGACTGTTTAGTGAATTTCACTGTCTTCCCCAAAGATAATAACGCGTTAGACTCTTTAGGCGCGACTCAATTGAAATTACATTCTTAAATCCGGGTGCACATTGATGTGACCCAAATCCAAATCTCAACAGAGTCGAATTGTGTCAAACAACTACGGGTGCATTGATTGTGACGTGGTTCGAGATGCATTTTCACGACGTTGCAATTCTATAAAAATAAATGATAATAATAAAAGCGGTTTTAAATTTAATAAAAGCACATAAGTCACAACATGTATTTAAATCAGATACTTAGCCATTATAACAATTTAAGCGACCGTGCTAGAACCACGGGATTCGAGGGTGCCTAACACCTTCCCTCGGGTCAACAGAATTCCTTACTTAGAATTTCTGGTTCGCAGACTTCATTTGGAAAAGTCGAATATTTTCCTCGATTCGGGATTCAAAATAAATCGGTGACTTGGGACACCAAAAGCCAAACCTTTCCCAAGTGGCGACTCTGAATTAAATAAATAATTCTATTTCGAATATTGTCACTTAAATTGGAAAAAAACCCTCGCGCATTTAACCCTTCGGGGCCGGGCGCGCAAAAAGGAGGTGTGACAACAGTTACGAGATCGGAAAGATTTCGACCACAAGTCGTGATATGAGAAAGAAGACTAAAGGAGGGAATACCCTAGACTTTGAAATTATTCACAAAATGGTTGCCTAGATGGCAAGGAAAGTACTAAAATATTCGGAAGACATAAGTTATGAAACTGATAAGTGCATCAGTCAACATTCGAGGATGAATGGTCCAAAGGGGGGAATGATGTTACACCCCATATTTTTGTACATGAAAGTATGCCATAAGTGAATTGATGAAAGCTCGAGAATGAGATATTACATCCCGCATTTTCTGACATTAAGGTTTTGTCGTAAAGTTAATCGACGCAAGCTCGGGAATAAGATTATTTTGAGGACGATATTTCAAACAATGGATTAGTAAATTCATGAAGGTGAGAGGGTAAGAAAATCGAAGAAAATGAGTTTCGTCGAAGCTTGGCAGTTTGGGATAAAATATGGTCCGAGCACTAATACCTAATATTTACGGACTAGTACCATACAAGGTACCACATGACCATGATAGTAGGATGTATAAAGTGTATTAAAAATAAATAGAATTTTAAGTAATTTAATATAATTCTTAATTATGCGAGTAATTGGTTAATTACCGAGTAGCGGGACATTACTTATTTAATTAATAAATAATTTGATAAGATTAAAAACCCCTCCCCCACCCTCACCACCTAAACCAAATGATTCATAAGTCATGTTGATTAAGGTGGCAACTAGTTAGGATTATAATTCAAGAAAGGATTCATTTACCTAACATTTGAGAATATAGAACAATTCTCTCCAAGAGACTACCTGGAACCCAAAAAACGCAAGAATATTTTGCATTAGATCCAACAGATCGAACAGAGAAGGTGTAAATCTTTACGCCTATGTACGGATCTTTAAAAGATCGAACAGAAATTTTGTAATTTTAAGGGAGTACGGTGCAAACCTTCTCAAGAATATCACACAGATTTTTCCCTATTCCAGGTATGTTAAGGCTATCCCTTCTTTTTTTTTAACATGATCTATACGACACGAACGAAACAAGCAAATGCACAACTTCCATAAATGACTCTATTCATAGAAATACTAGAGATGCTTATGTTCTTGATTCCCCATCTGTCATATTATTCTATCATTTCTTCATGGGTCTCAAAAATACGTAAGTTGGTAAAGTTTATTTTATGATATTAATCAGAGGCATAATGGTCTTATGACGTACCGAGAGATTTTATTAACATATTTCATATGCATTTCATGCATTTATACATGCGCATTGACCCATGACCAGATGGCGTTATATACGTGTGTATATATATATGTGGGGGGGATATGGGAAAGGTTATGGCGTTATATACGCACTACCACCTGATCAGCAGGTATACATTGATGTTTTTGCCTATAGTGGCCGAGATGATATGATGGGATGCCCTCAGAGGCCTGATGATGTTATGAAACATGTATCTATGCACGACATGACATTCATACGCATACGCATGACACTATAATTATTTCATGAATTACAGAGTTATCCAGACTTACAGGCTGAGTCATTTACCATATATTTCTTTCATGTCTGTTATGTACTTATTATGTGCCTTACATACTCGGTACATTATTTGTACTGACGTCCCTTTTGCCTGGGGATATTGTATTTCATGCCCGCAGATCCCGATATACAGGTCAAGAGCCCTCCAAGTAGGTTATCAGTTCAGCGGAAGATATTGGTGCGCTCCATTTGCTTCGGAGTTGCTTGTTTGGTTATTATGATTTAGACGTGTACTGTTTGGTGTGGCGGGACTCTATCCCGACCTTTATGAAAATTATGTATTCTTAGAGGCTTGTAGATAGATGTCATGTACGTAAAAGATTGTACGGCCTTGTCCGTCTATTTTCAGTATACGAGTGATTATTTTGATCTTATAGGTCCGTATGTCTTATGTATAAGTTGGTATCACGTGTTGTATTCTAATTATCTCACGGCAGCCTTTCAGCTCAGTTATCTATGATAGTATGACATGAAAAAATATGTTATGTTGGTACTCGGTTGAGTAAGGTACCGGGTACCCATCGCAGCCCATCGGTTTGGGTCGGGACACAAAACACCACATTACAAGCATATGGAGAAGACTAACAGGAGGGGTGAAAGGAGAAAGATGTAGAACATTCGTAAAGACAGCAACAGCAGCATGCATGCTATATGGAAGGCACGCAATGAAGCATTATGGCACCAACGAGTCCCTAGCCCTGTGACTGTTTGTACTCAAATTCAGCCGGAATGTAAGACAAGGAATGATAGAATAGGTACCAAGGAAGGAAGTAGGAGAGACAGGGAGTGGATAGATGATATGTATAGGTGAAGGTCATGATACAAAGAATACATAGAGCCAGGTTTTGCGACTATGGAAAGATCATAGATAGGAATACCTAGCTTTCATAGTCTGTACAGATTTTAAAGTGTATACAGCATACAGTTGTTGTTGGGATGATTAACATTATTTTTTCTTCACCAAAAAATACATTTAGAATAAATTAAAATACAATATTTTGTTGTAATTTTTAACAACCTCTTCACTCTAAAATAAATTTATGACAAAGAAAACAAATATAACTTGATATTAATAAAACAACCCACCCGAAATTCGAGTTTGGAATCTGAATAATTCCCTTAAGATGGTGGCGGAAGGATCCTCAAGATCAGATATGTAACCATAATGACTACTCATATATATATGCGCATATTGAAGGGTATTGGAAAATATTAAAAACAAGCTATGTTTAAATTTAAGATTCTCTTAGTAATTGGATTAATTAAGTTATCTTGGACTAAGTCAAAAGGAAAAGATAATGGGAATATAATGTTGTTCCTCACCTGCATGATTATTATGATAAAAAATATAGTTAATGTAGACCCTCCAAGTTGATTACACTTCCAACTCGGTCTTCGATATAATTATCGTTACTTTCTCCCGAAATGGCTGAGAGAATGTTTCCCCCGTAGATCAAAAACAGGCTGTTCCGATGTTGTGTAGTACTTTCATTTGCATCTTTTGCCTCTCTTTTTCCTTTCTCTTGTGTATAAACTAAGGGTTGTCCTTTTTATTTCTCTTAAATAAGCTATTTAATAGAAACTATGGGTATCATTAGGTTCTAAATGAATCTTTACAAATAGTTATAAACCTTTTCAAACAATGTTTAACAGTTACGTAATTCTGTCACCCAATTGTATAGGGTAAAATATATTATGGCACGTGGTCATCTAAAGGAAAGATACGTGGAACCCGAAATAGGGATGGTCGAAGACCGAACACAGTTATTCCGTTTGTCACCGGAAAGGATAACGCTTATAAAGATATATTAAATGCTTTGCACCCGATAGCATTTAATAAAGAATATTCTGCAGCATTTAGGACGACGGCCCGTTATAGAGAATTTGGCATTTATGTTAACCATTACATCTTCATCAATGACCCTCATAATTAACATTAATGGGGGCACAATTCTAGGACATCCTTCCCTAGACACAGCTATAAATAGTGAGCCCAATAATCATTGTAAAGGATACGAGTTTTTAGGCTAACCTATACGACATACAAAGCTTAATATAATTTTCGGAAAAGGGCCAAAAACACCCTAACATATTAGAAATGGTTCAAAAATACCCTCCTTCCACCTATTGGTTCGAATTTGGCCCTAATGTTATTTTTAGGCTTATAAATACCCTCTTTTAACGGAAAGATAACAAGACATTTATGGACATTTAAATTGAACATGTGGCATTTATTTAGTGGCCCACATGGATGTTTCTAACCCAACACAAAAGATCCGACCCATCTAATAACCCAACCCTTTTAAAATAACCCAACATTTCTGAAAACCTCATTAGCGATTATTTTCTTCTCTTTTGTTCCAAATAGAGTTCTTTCCTCGTCTTCTTCCTTCCTTAATTTTTCATCTGCTTTCTGAGTTCAGTTTTTGTACAGTTCAGTTCTTCTCATATTTTCATACCAATTCTTTTAATTTTCTGTCTTAATTCTTTTAATTCTCTGATTTAAGTTTAATTTTGGTTTCAATTCTTTTAATTTTCTTTTTTAGTTCTAATATTATTGTTGCTTAATATTGACTGTTGTTATATTGGTTAAATTGTGTTTAATGTATGGCTGGTTTTATTATGTTGATGGAAGATCGAGGAAGGAAGAAAGAAGAGGAAAATAAGAACACTATTTTTTGGATTGGGTTAGAAAAATACGTGTGAACCACTAAATAAATGCCACATGTCCCATTAAAATGGCCATCAATACCATGCCATCTTTACATTAAAGAGAATGGTATTTTTAAACTTAAAAATAACATTAAAGGTAAATTTGAACCAATAGGTGGAAGGAGGATAATTTTGAGCCATTTTTAATAGGTTAAGGGCATTTTTGGCCCTTTTCCATATAATTTTACCTTCTTACTTGTGATTTTATCATTGCTGTGCCCGGAAATCTTGTTCCCGGAATTGTCATTTCTACCATTCCATCTACATTCTAAGGCTAAGTAATGTACAATTCTCCAATTATGTTATTATTTAGGATCAAATTAGTTCACTTGTCTAAGAACCACGTATAAATTCAACTGTACTATTTTACGGGTAAACAGCTTGGCACTCAGCGTGGGGCCTAAACAGCCGTGTAATTAAATTGATCCTTGTCTTTTACTAACGTGCTTTGATTATTTTGTCTTAGAAAAGAAAACCCATAAGAAATGGCAGATAACACTGTTAAAAACACGCACAACACTGAGATTCGAGGAGATCAACCTCACTTCGAGGATTCAATCAGTAATACTCGTAATGAGGAGAATGACGCCATACCGGTACATTACAGGTAGTATCCTCGACAAGTTCGGGGGGCAACTCCCGATGATGCTGATGAGGAACATGTCGTTGACGCGACAAGGGTCTTACAAGAGCAATAGGCGATCATCCTAGGTCATCTCACGCGGCAGGATAAGGTTATGAGGAGTTGAAACAGGCATTGTCGGGTGCTTCTAATAATGCAAACAGAGGAGATCCAGTTCCTCCCGGTGTTCCCACAAATCAAATAATACAGAGGGTCGACAACAACACGCTAGGGGGTGAAGTTGGCTCTGACGGAACTAGAGGGGAGTGATCCGATCTAAATAACATGAACGATCCTTTCAAGAGCGAACTTTTACGGTTTATAAGGGAAGTAAATGCCTGCATGGACCAAATCCCGGGCACGCCACTAGTAATGAAGGGACCAAATACAAAAAGGTATACTCAATTTGTCGTACAAGCCGTGGGCAGCACCAGAGTTAATCCCAAAACAGTTCAAAATGCCTGAAGTGCCAAAATATGACGAAACTTTAGATCCTCAAGAGCATATTACCCCTTACACGATGGCAGTAAAAGAAAATGATTTAGCGCCTCACGAAATTGAATTTGTGTTGCTAAAGAAATTCGGAGAAACTCTCAGGAGAGGAGCTATGACGTGGTATTCATTATTACCTTAGCATTCCATAGGTTCCTTTGAGATACTCACAGATTCTTTCATCAAGTCCCACGCTGTGGCATGAAAAGTGCAAGCCCAAAAGGCCGATATATTCAGGATTTCGCAAGGAGAGTCCTAGTTGCTACGAGAATTCGTCACCCATTTCCAAAAGGATAGAATGTTGCTCCCAGCTGTCCCGGATGAATGGGCGACTGAAACATTCAATAAAGGACTAAATCCGAGAAGTTTAGACGCTTCCTGGAATTTGAAGGAAAGCTTGCTTGAGTTTTAGGCAACAACTTGGGCAGGTTTCCACAACCGGTACAAGTCAAAGATAAGAATCGAAGCTAATCAAGTTGGCTTTTCATCGTCGGCCAAAGGATGGGAGAAGAATAAAGAAAAATCAAAAGATGACTACGACGCGGACAAACGGACTTTGATAGGCCAGTTTTTGCCATACGAACGAACTGAAGGTCGTGGTAGGGGCCCTCGAATAGAAGACAAGTTCACCGTTGACAGAAGGTCTGATCATGGGCGGAACAACAGGTCATTACAGGATAAGGAAATGTAGGGTTCTCGGGATTCTGCTTACCCCAATTTAGGGATACAACTTCAATGTCAGTACATAGGAATTTGTGTCATCCATGAGAAACATCAAAGAGGCATGGTTCCCAAAACCAATGAAATCAAATTCTAGTGAGAGTGATCCTAACCTATGGTGTGAAAACCATGGGACAAATGGCCACTGTAGGGGGACTGCCGACACCTCTGGGAAGAAGTGGCAACGTTGTTGAAGAATGGTCACTCTGAGAATTCTTAAGTGACCGAGCTAAGAACAATTATAGTCGTAACAGAGACAACGCAAAACCCTTGAAAGTAGGAGAAAAACCCCCACACCAAACGATCAACATGATCTTCGGGGGGAATGAGATTAATGGGGTCTCCTTTTCGATATCAAAGAAGATGAAAGTTTCAATAAGTCATAGTAAAGGGATCCATGAAGATGATATCACGTTCACGGAGGAGGACGCAGACGGATTACTGTTACTGCACAACGATGCACTGGAAATTTCTTTAAATGTGTTAGACTTTAAAATTAAACGTGTTTTGGTGGATCTAGGAAGTTCCTCTAATATCATATAATAGAGAGTATTGGAGTAAGATAAAATCACCGGAAGCATTAATCCATCCACAAAGCTCCTCGTCGGTTTCAACCTCACAAGCGTAACTACCCGGGGGAGATTTTGCTACTCACGAACACTGAAAGAGTAAAAAAAACAACTGTCTTCGAAGTAGTAGATGGTGACATGGGATACAATATCATCTTGGGAAGGCCATGGTTACACGAGATGAAAGTTGTACCCTCAACATATTACCAATTGAGAAGTTTCCAACTCCCAAAGGAATCAAGCAGATAAAGGGTAATCAGCTAGCAGCAAGGGAGATGAATGCAATTTCAATTTTCTAATAGCAAAGGGAAGGAGCACGCGGCATAGCAATTACAGGAACCGGCACCTGCTCCCGATCTAGAAGAAGCTAGCCCCGAAACAGAATCGTCAAAACATTATCATGTGCCGAGATATTTCCAAGTTCCAGAAGAGAGGGACGCAACAAACTCCACGGCGGAAGAACTGGAGCGAGTTGCATTGATCGAAGAATTCCTAGAAAGGAAGTTCCATTTGGGAGTGGGACTGCACTCGGAGCTCAGGTCTGGTTTTATTAAATTTTTTAAATTTAACGTCGATTGTTTAAATGGTCGCATAAGGATATGACAGGTGTCCCGATTAAGGTAGCAGTGCACAAGCTAAGCTTGGATCCCAACATACCTCCAGTAAGACAAAAGAAGTGCCCTATTGCCGAAGCCAGGAACAAATTCATCAAAGAAGAGGTAACCCCTTGCTTAACATCAGTTTGATCTGAGAGGTAAGATATCCGGACTGGCTGGCTAACATAGTGGTAGTTCCTAAGAAGAACAACAAATTCCGTATGTGTGTAGATTATAATGATCTTAATAAGGCATGCCCGAAAGACTCGTTCCCATTGCCAAATATAGATCAAATGATTGATGCCACGGTCGGGCATGAGTTAATGAGTTTCCTCGATGCTTATTCCGAGTATAAACAAATCAAGATGAATCTGGAAGATCAGGAAAAGACTTTGTTTATAACAAATTTCGATACATATTGTTATAATGTGATGCCCTTCGGGTTGAAGAACGCTGGAGCCACTTATCAACGCTTCGTGAACAAGATGTTTGAAAATCAAATAGGAAAAACTATGGAAGTTTATTTAAGCGATATGATCATTAAGTCTTTGAATGCATGTGACCACCTCAAACATCTGCAAGAAACTTTCAGTATCCTAGAAAGTATAACATGAAACTTAACCCCGAGAAATGCACGTTCAGGGTTAGTTCTGGTAGGTTTCTAGGTTTCTGGTCTCGCAAAGGGGAATTGAGGTGAACCCCGATAAATCCAAGGCCATAGAGGACATCCCGGATCAACTATCGAGCGTAAAGGAAGTCCAAAGGCTCACGGGAAGGTTGGAAGCTCTGAGCAGGTTTATTTCCCGGTCGCCGAAAAAATATCATCATTTCTGCGCTTTTCTCAAAAAGAAAAATGATTTTGAATGTACACCAGAGTGCCAGCAAGCTTTGAGGGATTTGAAGAGGTACTTATCAAGTCCTCCATTGCTCTCAAAACTAAAGAAGGAAAATCATTGCTGGTCTATCTCGCGGTATCGAAAGTTGCGGTAAATGTGGTTCTAGTCCATGTGGATAAAGGTACGCAATATCGCATTTATTATGTTAGAAAAATTCTAACGGGAGTAGAAACTCGCTACCCACATTAGGAAAAATTGGCCTTAGCTCTCGTAGTTGTCGCTCAGAAGCTGAGGCCCTACTTCAAAAGCTACCTGATAGTTGTGGTGACTACTTTTCCTTTGCAGAACATCTTCCATAAGCCCGAGCTCTCGGGCAAATTGGCTAAATGGGTCGTCGAAATGAGTGAATTCCACATTGAATACAAACCAAGGAACGCGATTAAGTCACAAGTCTTGGCTGACTTCGTGGCAAATTTCAAATCGAGACTGCTACCTCTAGAAACTAAGGAGGTAGCAACAGTGTCGGAATCAACATCAGGAGTTTGGACCTTATTTACGGACGGGGCTTCCAATATAAAGGGTTCAGACTTGGAATAGTCTTAATCATGCCTTCGGAAGAAACTTTGAGTCAAGCCATCAGAATGATCCTTTTAACTAGCAATGAAGCAGAGTATGAAGCTTTGATTGCAGGACTTGAATTGGCCTGGGGACTTGACTCCGAGGTCATCAAAATCAAATGCGACTCACAGCTGGTGGTAAATCAGGTCTATGGAATCTTTGACACTAAAGAAGAACGGATGCAACAGTAAATGATAAAGGCCCAGGCTCTGTTTGCACAATTCCGGAAGTGGTCAATTACTCATATCCCAAGGGAGGAGAACACAGAAGCAGATGCGTTAGCAAACTTAGGATCATCAACGGAAATAAAGGGAACAGAGTCTGACGCGATAGTACAATTGACAAACTCGATTTTGAATATAGATAGTTACTACGAGGAAAATTCAACTTGCTTGCTTGTTCTGGGATTGGAGGAATGATATAATCGATTACTTCGACACGGAAGTTGCCCGAAAACCACAAAGCATCAGAGGCGTTACATGCCAAAGCTGCACGATACAGCTTCAAGTGAGGCCAGTTGTATAGAAAATATTTCCAAGGCCCGCTGGCCCGGTTCTTAGGAACATCCGAAGATAAATACGTCATGAGAGAAGTTCATGAAGGGATATGCTGCAACCACTCGGGTGCAGATTCCTTGGTATTGAAATTGGTATGGGCAGGATATAACTGGCCCTGCATGGAACAGGACACCAAAGATTTCGTACCAAAATGTGATAAGTGTCAGTGTTACGCACCATAAATGCATCAACCAATGGAACCCTTACATTCGGTTCTCTCCCCGTGGTCGTTCATGAAATGAGGGAGGGCATCGTTGGGACGCTGTCACCGGCTCCTAGAAAGATAAGGTTTCTTTTAATTTTGACTAACTATTTCTTCAAATGGGTGGAAGCAGGTTCTTATCAGAAGATAAGAGAAAACGAAGTGGTTGATTTCTTATGGGAATAAAAATTTCAGGTTTGGAATACCGAAAGAAATTGAATGTGACAATGGGCAGCACTTTATCGTTGCAAAAGTTACAAAGTTCCTCGAAGATTTAAAGATAAAAAGGATCACATCTTCACCTTATCATCTGAGCGCAAATGGTCAAGCGAAATCAACGAACAAGGTAATTATACAAAACCTCAAGAAAAGGTTGGAAGCAGTAAAAGGCAAATCGCCCGAAGAATTACTTGGAGTTCTATGGGCCTACCGTACAATGGCCAAATAGAGCACAGGAGAAACTCCTTTTTCTCTTATGTACGGTGTAGAAGCTCTAATCCCGGTGGAAGTAGGAGAACCTACTTTGAGGTACTTCAAGGAAAATGAAGAATTGAAAAACGAAGTAATGATGATCAACTTGGAGCTGCCTGAGGGACGCAAGGACTTGGCGCGTGTAAGAATGGCAGGTCAAAAGCATAGAATGGAGTGATATTATAATTAAATAGCCAACCTCTGATATTTCAAAGTAGGAGATTTGGTTCCAAGGAAAGTAACTCAAAATACCGGGGAGCTCAATGCAAGGAAGCTGGGACCAACGTGGGAAAGTCCCTACCAGATTTCAGCTATCACTAGGAAAGGTTCATACAAGTTGGAAAACTATAGTGGAGACAAGCTGCCTAGTAACTAGAATGTGGCACACCTCAAAAGAAATTATTGATGATTAACATTATCTGAGCGGAAAGTATGTGCTGCACTACCTATCCCTTCCTTCAGTTTTTGTCATAATTGGGTTTTTCTGGCATGGTTTTTAATGAGGCAGCGACAGAAAGCATACTACGAGGACAGCAATAGTAAGACCTTTAATATCAAGGCAAACAAGCAAGTTTCTACTCGGGTATGGTTAGATAGTCTTTGGCTCTATAGCAAATTTCTATCAGTAAGTTAAGTTTGCTATTGAGCAAAGGTTACTCGTCCGTTCACGAGAACAAACCACTAGAGGATTGTTAGATAATATTTTACTCAATAGCATAGATTATTGAGGGAAAGTAAGGTGTGTTAACTAGTTAAGTATTATCTGGAAATTCATTGGTGGAATTTTTGAAGGTACAAGACTTCCAGTGTTCCAATTCGCATTCTTCGCATTTGAACACTTGGGGGAATGATATGAGGAAACAACACCAGTAGTTGCCACATCGACCAGGAACAAAAATCCAAAAGAGTAAATGTGTAATCAAGACCGAGGACTGCATAGCTAGCCCGTTAGAAACAAGTTGTATGAGATAGCCACAAGTAACAGCAATTTCTTTTTAGCATAGAAAATGCTTGTATACTTTTGAAAATAGAAAGAATTAAATGAAATGAAATCCTTTTATTTTATCTTGTTTCTAGTCTGAATGATGAACTAACTTCTCCATTTAAAAGTTAAACAAGTACTTCAAATTCTAGTGCCGTAATGAATAGGAGATGTCCTTTTCAAGAGCGCCGTAAATATAAGAGGGCCCACTCTTATGAAAACCATCACATTAAAGGATTGATTTCATAAGAATCTATGCCCTGGATCAGAATGCCTTAGGGGGAAGATGCACCCGAAGATGTATACGAAAGGATGCAAAAAGTAAACTTGCGCAAATACTTATAGAAACCCTCATGTAAAAGGGATAATACTCGGGGCCAAAATGCTTCGAGGAAAAAGCATCCGAGATCACACATAGCAAAGTGCGAACAGAAGAATGTTAGCAAAATTTTTAAGCAAATGCAAAAGTTAAAGACTTGCATGGATACTCAAATAAAAGTATGACTCAAACCATACTTGAGAAAAAATATGTCTTTATTTACAAAAAACATGCCAAAATGGCAAAAGTATAGGAATGGGAAAAAGAAAAGCTAAACTACAGTATCTCCGAAACCAGGAGGAAGAGAAGTGTATGCACCGTCGGGAGAAGTAGGAGGGTCCACTGATGACTCAATATTTTCTCCAGTTTGGTCTTCAGCATCATCAACTTCTGATTCTTCTTCAGTCCTCAAAAACTTGAAACTAGAACCAGAACAACCAGGAGCATCAGACTGCGTAGGGAGTCCATTTTTAGCAGTCAACTCAAGTTTTGAAGCCTTAGTAATTTCGGCATCAAAGTCAATAATGCCTGTTTTGGACTCTTCCAGGGTTTTTCTCCTGATCTTGTACATGGCAAAAGTTTTTTCAATAATGAAGGAAACCGCTCAGTGCTTAAGTTCTTCTTTGAGTTGAGTTACCTCGGTAAAAAGGCTTTCCTGGAAGGACCTAACAGATCTGAGGCTAATATCAAGGTCGCGGACGGTTGAACTAAAGAGCATGTTATGCTCGATAGTATTCTTGTGCCTCTTTTCCAACTGGTCACGTTTTTCCCTCATAGTAAGCTCTTCAATTTTGGAGTTCAAGGTTGCCTCTAATTCAGACACTTTTTTAGCAGTGGCAGCCTTGCGCTCGGTTGCAGCAACAACGGCATCCTGGATTTATCCCATTTAGCCTTAGCTTCATCGAATCTAACCCTCAGCTAGCCAATTTCTTGGCTAAGGTTCACCACCTCTTGCTTTCTTTGCTGCAAACAAGCCTCCAATAAAACATCCACAGTAGCTTTGATTTCCAGCTCCTAGAGGCAGATAACGGTTTGATCACGTTCCACCAAAAGTTGATCCCGCTCAGAAGTGAGTTCCTCCTTCTTATGAATCAAACTTTGAAGGCCTTCAGAAGCAAGAAAGTTGGCCTGTAAAACAAGAGAAGCAAAACTTAGAATACATTCATGCAAAAGTAGAAGAAATTACAAATGAAGAAAGGAACACATTGTTGCAGCAGTATGCATGGCATCGTTAACAAACATGCCCCTGAGAGTGCTTGAAGCCAAAGGTTTTATATAGTTAGCATGCCCCACCGGCCGGGAAAGCAGGTTGCACACGGTAGCGACCGTGAGGATAACATTACTCCTCCTCTGTGGATCTTAAGAAGGGGCAGCATAATTTTGCCCTAAATTCCTATGAACCAGGGACTAGGGAGGAGGAACATCTCCTTCATGATCAGATGTGGCAGGTGGAGGTAGCAGCTGTTGGTGGGAGAGTGGATGATGATAGAAGTGATATAGCAGTTGCTGGTGATGGTGAAGACGGGGATAAAGCTGATGGAGTTGAAGGATGTGAAGCACTTGCATCAAGTGTAGTGCTGGTGGTTGGGTGCTCGCCAACCAAAGATGGAAAGGACTCAGTACTCGGCCCCGCAGTAGTAGGTATAACATTTGGGACCCGATAGCAGGAGTTGGCATTTTCTACCAAATCAAACTTCCCCCAAAGCACTGAGGCGTCGTCCTCGGTTGGAACAGTTAACTCAGCAGATGGAGCATTATGTTGAGTTGCTGATGAATGTCGCCTTTTGTGTAGAGAAGCCCCATCATCACTAGCTTTTCCATCATCGTCATCCACCACGGTGTCTATGATCGGCCCGGGAGGAGGGCTAGTGATCACAACTTCCGGAGATGACTTGGGGGCAGTAGTCTTCGCCCTCTTATTCTTTTCCCCGGCAGCGAAAGAACGTTTCTTTTTGGTTGCTTGTTCTCCAGTCGGGGACCCCATTGGAAAACATTTGCACTTGAAGTAGGCATAGAGATACCTATTCGAGTAAGTGCCTCCTCAAGCAGCATCGCGATTCTCAAGATCAGCCAAGATGTACTCCTCGGGGACAGCAACAGAGCCCGTGGGTAGACCTAATTTCATGAACAAGTCAGAAGGGTTCAACAAGTTCTTCACATTAAAAATAGAAACAAGGTAAGTTCAAATTACCATGATTTTTTGCCTTCCACCCATATACAAGGGCCAGTACTTTCCACAAATGAGTTTTGAGCATCGTAACATCCAAGATATTCTGGACCCACCAGTTCAAGCCTTCTAGCACCAGTGGGACCCATCGAGTTGCTGAAACACATGACGAGATGAAGAGTCAATATGCTCACAACAGAATATTTAGTAAAGAGAAATATTAATTGAAAGGTCTTACGAGTACGATTCCAAGTAGCCGGAAAGGATGAAGCTGCTGTTGGAATGATTTTATCGGTGGCAATTGCAATGAATTGTTCTTTCCATCCACGGTCGTTATCATTATCCATGATGGTCAATAGAGCATGGTGGCCACGTTTGCAGAGGTTTATCATCCCCCTACAGAAAAT
The DNA here is from genome assembly GCF_000715075.1 of Nicotiana tabacum. NCBI lineage: Eukaryota > Viridiplantae > Streptophyta > Magnoliopsida > Solanales > Solanaceae > Nicotiana > Nicotiana tabacum. The sequence continues at coordinate 46,876,247 of NC_134099.1, read as the reverse complement.
ATTAGGAGAGTAGAGATTCATCATATGAGCTAAGGTTAGCTCTTCTCCAGTCTCCTAGCACATGAGCCAAAGGCAGGCGACCGTCCACTACACAGAGGTACTTACTTGTGCCAAACATATTTGGTAGCGGATGCAAAACTCTGCAATCACAAAATCTAGCTCTCCACTTAAAGAAAATGCACCCAAGTAAAGGGATACATGTAAAAATATGTAAAACCCTTCTTGGGAAGGGTCACTCGCTCCGATAGATCAGGAGCAACAATATCTAACTCATGGCAACGACAGTCTTCCTTTATAGTAAGAATACTAGAAGGACGAATGAAGAAGGACACCTACTAACAACCCATGAACGAGTGTTAGCAGTAGGGAATTTATCCTCGAAGTCCTTTGTGGTGTTAATACTTCTGGGGATGATGGAACCTACCGTTAGAGGAGCAGAATCTTCAATTTTGTTCTTGCTCTTTGAAGAACCAGCACGCTTTGAAGAGGAAGCCGTTGAATAAAGGAAGGAAAAAGTATTGGATCGAAGAGAATTAGATAAAACATGGAAAGCAAGGATGCAAGTTGGAAGTTTGAGAAATTATGAAATGCATAGGAGAAGGATGATGCATATAAGTAAAATTTTGGAGGCTAAATTCATGGACATGATTACCTCGATAATCGGCAAAAGTTGTGTTGAATCATGGTATGACGCGTGTTCGGGGCATTAAATGCGGAGAGACGTACGTCTAATCAACCGTCAGAGGGCTGCAGAGGGAATTATAGTAATTCTCGCCAAAAGAGTATTTCTACCAACTTCCCGGTGACACAAAAGTAATGTCACCGGAAAGTAGGGAGACTATCTGTATATGGTAAAATATGTTATGACACATGGTCATCTAAAGGAAAGACACGTGGAACCTAAGACAGAGATGGCTGAAGACCGAACACAGCTATTCCGTTTGTCACCGGAACAGATGACGCTCATAAAGTTATATTAAATACTTTACACCTGGTAACATTTAATAAAGAATACTCTGCAACATTAAGGAGGACGACCCATTAAAAAGAATTTGAAATTTATGTTTACCGTTACATCTTCAACAATGACCCTCATAATTGATATTAACAGGGCGCACGATCCTATGACCTTCTTCCCTAGACACAGTTATAAATAGTGAGCCCAATTATCATTGTAAAGGACACGAGTTTTCTAGCTAACCTACACCACATTCTATACAAAGCTTAATATAATTTTACCTTCTTACTTTTGATTTCAACATTGTTGTGTCCGGAAATCTTATTCCCGGAATTGTAAATTTTACCATTTCATCAACATTCTGAGGCTAAGTATTGTACATTTCTCCAATTATTTTATTATTTCAGGATTAAATTAGTTCACTTGTCTAGAAACCACGTATAAATTAAACCTCAGGTCGATCATAGAAACTATGTTTACCGTTTTATCATTATACGTGTTTTTGTTTTACCATTTTACTTAAAACGACACAATTGAATTTATACGTGGTCTTAACAACCTCTGAATTTATACATGAAGATGCTTCATCCCTGTCTTCACCATCACCAGCAACTGCTACATCACTTCCACTTCATCTACTCTCCCACCGGTAGTTGCTACATTATCTACACCTACCACATCTGATAATGAAGGAGATGTTCCTCCTCCCCTGTCCCCAGCTAATGAGAATTTGGGGCAAATTACGTTGCCCTTTATGAAGATCCACAGAGGAGGAGGAATGTTACCTTCTCGGTCTCTACCGGGTGTCACCTGCTTTACCAGCCGGTGGAGCTTGCTAATTATCTGAAGCCTTTGGATTCAAAAAATGATTATGAAGATATTGAAGCCTCTCGGGGGAGTGTTTGTTAAACAATGCCATGCATAATGCTGTAGCGGTGCGTTCCTTTCTTCCTTTGTAATTTCTTCTTCTTTTGCATGAACGTATTCTAAGTTTCACTTCTCTTATTTTGCATGCCAACTTTCTTGATTCCGAAGGCCTTCAGAGGTTGATTTATTAGAAGGAAGAACTCACTTCTGAGCGGGATCAACTTTTGGTAGAACGGGATCAAATCGTTCTCCGTCTTTTGGAGCTGGAAACCAAAGCTACTGAGGTTGTTGTGTTGGAGGCCCGTTTGCAGCAAAGCAAGCAAGAGGTGGTGACCCTTAGCTAAGAAATTGGCCCGCTGAGGGTTAGATCCTATAAAGCTAAGGCTAAATGGGCTGAAGTCCATGACGTCGTTCTTGCTGCAACAGAGCGCGAGGCTTCCATTGCTGAAAAAGTGACTGAATTAGAGGCATCCTTGAACTCCAAAATCAAAGATCTTACTATTGCAAGGGTAAAGCATGCCCGTTTGGAAGAGAAGCACAGGAAGACTATCGAGCATAACAGGGTCTTTAGTTCAACCGTCTGTGACCTCGATGTTAGCCTCAGATCTGTTAGTCCTCCCGAGAAAGCCTTTCTGCCGATTTAACTCAACTCAAATAAGAACTTAAGCGCCGAGCGACTTCCCTCGTCGTTGAAAAACTTATTCCATGTACATCATGAGGAGAAAAACCTTTGAAGAGGCTAAAGCAGGCATTATTGACTATGATGCCAAAAATTTTAAGGCTCTAGAGCTTGAGTTGACTACTAAAAATGGACTCCCAATGCAGTCTGATGCTCCTGGTTCTTCTGGTTATGGTTTCGAGTTTTCAGGGACTGAAGAGAATTGGAATGTGATGATGCTAAAGACCAAACTGGGGAAAATATTGAGTCATCAGTGGACCCTCCTACTTCTCCCGAGGGTGCGGACACTTCTCTTCCTCTTGGTTCCGGAGATACTATAGTTTAGCTTTTTTCCCATTCCTGTACTTTTGCCATTTTAGCATGTTTTTTGTAAATAAAGACATATTTTTGCTCAAGTATGGTTTGAGTCATACTTTTGTTTGAGTATCCATGCAAGTCTTTAACTTTTACATTTCCTTAAAAATTTTACGCACGTTCTTCTGTTTGCGCTTTGCTATGTGTAATAGAAGAATTTTACATGAGGGTTTCTATAAGTGTTTGAGCAAATTTAATTTTTGCGTCCTTTCGTATACGTCTTTGGGTGCATCTTCCCCCGAAGGCATTCTGATTCTAGGCATAGGTTCTTTCAAAATCGACCCTTTAATGTGAGAGCTTTCATAAGAGAGGGGCCCTTTTATGTTTATAGTGCTATTGAAGAGGACGTCTCCTATTCATTACATCACTAGAATTTGAAGTACGTGTTTAACTTTCAAATGAAGAAGTTAGTTTATCATTCAAACTAGAAAAAAGATAAAAATAAAAGGATTTCATTTCATTTAATTCCTTCTATTTTCAAAAGTATACAAGCATTTGCTATGCCAAAAATAAATTGTCATTACTTGTGGCTATCTCATATAACTTGTTTCTATGTGACTGGCTACGTAGTCCCCAGTCCCGATGATACATTTACTCTTCCGAACTTTCGTTCCCGATCCACGTGGCAATTACTGGTGTTGTATCCTCAAATAATAATAAGCCCCAGTGTTTGAATGCGAAGAATGCAAATTGGAACACTGGAAGTCTTGTACATTCAAAAATTGCACCAATGAATTGCCAGATAATCCTTAACTCGGTAACACACCTTACTTTCCCTCAAAAATCTATGATATCGAGCAAAATATTATCTAACAATCCTCTAGTGGTTTGTGCTCGTGAGGTCGGGTAACCTTTTATCAATTGCAAACTTAACTTCCAATAGGAATTTGCTATAGAGCCAAAGACTATCTAACCATCCCCGAGTAGTTACTTGCTTGTTTGCATTGATATTAAAGGTCTTACTGTCGATGTCCTCATGCTATGCTTTCCGACGCTGCCTCGTTAAAAATCTTGCCAAAAAAATTCAATTGGGACAAAAATTGAACGAAGGGAAAAAGAGTGCAACATATAATTTCTGCTCAGATAATGTTAATCAGCAATAATATCTTTTAAGGTGTGCGACGTTCCATTTACTAGGCAGCTTATCTCCACTCTGGTTTTCCAACTCGTATGAACCTTTCCCAGTGATAGCTGAAATTTGGTAGGGACCTTCCCACGTTGGTCCAAGCTTCCCTGCGTTGAGCTCCAGGGTATTTTGAGTTACTTTACTTAGAACCAAATCTCTTACTTTGAAATAACGGAGGTTGTCTCTTTGATTATAATACCTCTCCATTCTCTGATTTTGAGCTGCCATTCTTACACGCGCCAAGTCCCTGTGTCCCTCAAGCAGCTCCAAGTTGATCAATATTGCTTCGTTGTTCGATTCTTCATTTGTCTGGAAGTACCTCAAAATAGGTTCTCTTACTTCCACCGGAATTAGAGCTTCTGCACCGTAAATAAGAGAAAAAAGAGTTTCTCCTGTGCTCGATTTGGCATTGTACGGTAGGCCCATAGAACTCCGGGTAATTCTTCGGGCGATTTGCCTTTTGCCGCCTCCAACCTTTTCTTGATGTTTTGAATAATCACCTTACTCGTTGATTCCGCTTGACCATTCGTGCTCGGGTGATAAGGTGAAGACGTGATCCTTTTTATCTTCAAATCTTCGAGGAACTTTGTAACTTTTGCCCCGATAATCTGCGTCCCATTATCACATGCTATTTCTTTCGGTATTCCAAACCTACAAATTGAATTCCCACAAGAAATCGACCACTTCGCGTTCTCCAATCTATTGATAAGGACCTGCTTCCACCCATTTGGAAAAATAGTCAGTCAAAACTAAAGAGATCTTATCTTTCCAGGAGCCGGTGGTAGCGGTCCGACGATGTCCATCCCCCATTACATGAATGACCACGGGAACAGAACCGAATGTAAGGGTTCCGTCGGTTGATGTATTAATGGTGCGTAACACTGGCACTTATCACATTTTCATACAAAATTATCACACCCCATAAGTTTAACAACCTTGATACCATTATATATATATGATATTTTGAGTGGAACATTTTTGTAAAGAAAAAGTTTGAAAAATATGTTTTTATATTATTATTAATATTACTACTTTCGGATATGTTTTAAATTATACACATAATATAAGAAAGTTTATGAAATTTTCTTTATGGTAAAGATATAAATTATTTTTATACAATAAATAAAAGAAGATTATCTTTTTTACCATTTTAAGAATTAAGCGTATGAAAATTTGTACTCTTTATATGAGATTAGGAAAATTAGAACTTGGGAAAATATATGCATTTTTATTACATGGATGTTTTAATAAAATAATAGAATATGTATTTATTTTATATGGTACCACATGACCATGATAGTAAACTGTATAAAGTGTGTTAAAAGTGAGTAGTATTTTAAGTAATTTGAGGTAATTCTTAATTATGTAGATAATTGATTAATTGTGGGGATAATTATAATTAAGTGGATAAAGATCCTTCTTGGGGCTGCCACTTGGCAACAATCCAGCCAAAGTGGCACTAATAGGCTTGATAAGTCATAAGGCATGAAATGCCTTGTTTACACATACAAATTCTTGGATAAACAAGTACAAATTCTTGGATTAAAAAACTAGGCTAAGCCATTTTGGTCTCTTTACAGATAAGTAACGTGAGGTTTATAAGAATCTTCATCAATTCATAAAAATGGGAATAGAAACGTTATCCAAGAGTTTCTTATCCAAATCACATAAGAAACGTCATTTTGGGGATGGAAAGGTTTCGGCCACGATTTTCTTTGAGCAACGTGATTGCATTGAGATTTTCATACGACTTGTTCCATGTTTCGTCGCAATTACGCGTATTATAGGGATTGTCAAGAGAATCGACCCAGGTAAGTTAAGGCTATCCCTTCTTTCCTTTTGGCATGATCTATACGACACAAACGAAACGAGCAAATGCACAATTTTCATAAATGACTCTATTCATAGAAATATTAGAGGTGCTTATGTTCTTCATTCTCCATGTGTCATATTATTCTATCATCTATTCATGGGTCTCAGAAAATACTTAAGTTGATAAGGTTTATTTTATTTATTAATCAGAGGCATAATGGTCTTATGACATTCCGAAAGATTTTATTGACGTACTTTTTCATACATTGCATTCATTTATACATGCACATTGACCCATGACCAGATGGCGTTATATATGCGTACATATGTATATTATATGTCTATGGGATATGGGAAAAGGTTATGGCATTATATACGCATCACCACCTAATCAGCTGGTATACGTTGATAATTTTTCCCACAGTAGCCGAGATGATATGATGGGATGCCCTCAGAGACCTGATGATGTTATGAAATATGTACCTATGCACGACATGACATTCATATGCATATGCATGACACTATAATTATTTTATGATTTACAGAGTTATCCAGACTTACAGGTTGAGTCATTTACTCTATATTTCTTCCATGTCTGTTATGTACTTATTTATGTGTCTTACATACTCAGTACATTATTCGTACTGACGTCTATTTTGCCTAGGGACGCTGCGTTTCATACCCGCAAGTTCCGATAGACAGGTCGAGAGTCCTCCAAGTAGGCCATTAGATCAGCGGAAGATGTTGGTGCGCTCTGTCTGCTCCGGAGTTGCTTTTTTGGTCAGTATGATTTAGACGTGTATTGTTTGGTATGGCGAGGCCCTTCCCCGACCTTTGTGATAAGTATGTACTCGTAGAGACTTGTATACAGATGTCATGTATACGAATGCTTGTATGGCCTTGTCGGCCTATGTTTTGAGTTTACAAATGATCATGTTGGCCTTATAGGCCCGTATGTCACATGTAAAAGTTTTTGTGTCAAGTTGGGTCGTTCTATATTGAGTATTCCCTTATGTTTATTCTGGTTAGCCCATGACATCCCATTTGGCCCATTTGCCAACGAAAGTTCAATAAGAAAGATATGTTATATTGGTACTCGGTTGAGTAAGGTACCGTGTGCTCGTTGCGGCCCATCGGTTTAGGTCGTGACAAAAGTGGTATCATAGCAATTCTGTCCGATGGAGTCTACAAGTCGTGTCTAGTAGAGTCTTGTTTATGGGTGTGTTGTGCACCACACGTATAAGCAGGAGGCTACAAGGCATTTAAGACTATCACTCTTTCTTCTTACTCTAGATCATGTAGTAGAGCTCAGCTGTAAGAACTCAATTTCCTAAACTCTATATTATTCATAATACGACAATGCCTACATCCAGAAGACGGTTGGTAAGAGATATAGTTGTGAAAGAGTTGAGTCAGAGGAACTCGATTTTTGCATCATGCTTATGATGGATAAATATGAGGTATTCAGTAGATTATATCTGTACTATAACGTGTAAGCCTCTTAATAAGAAGCCTTAAGGCAAGAATATTTATCTACCTTTATGGTGAAAGACAATGAGAGATTCAGAAGATACATACAAGTTTCAAGAAGTAAAAGAAGCAAAGTGGAGAAGGGTACGAGGTACCCAGTTAATGAAGATTAACAGTATTTACAATTCAAGCAGAGAAATATAAGCATTTTGAGATACCTTCAATTGTAACAGAGGTATGTACAATTAGTCACACTCATCTCAATTATGCTCCATGGGACCTAACAGAAATAGTTAAGAGAAGGACGAATATCAGGAACTGGCTGGGGTTAGAGTAACCCAAAATGATGGTTGGATTGTTTGCATTAGTTGACATTTCCAAAGGATATTGTAAATGTGCTAACAAAATCTCCTTGTGAGACACTCAGATGGTACACTCTAAAATAGTACAGCTAGATATGAGTACTATAAAGATAGGCACTGGAAGCCTTGAAGGGATAAATATTACCTTAGTATGGCTCCCGTCCCTAGTAAAGAAAGAATGATAGGCAACCCGAAGAGCCACTAGATGGAGCAAAGGGAGCTAAAAGCAAAAGAATGTCTTGTTGAAATTTTCAAAATAAAGTGATAGACAGAAATGTTAGCAGGAAATGAGAAGAGAATTAATGAAGCGTTATGAGTAAGATGTGATGCATGGATGATAGCGGTAAAAGAAAATGACAATATTATAGAATATATAGTCAATTTAAGGAAAAGACAAGAGGATCCAGGCCTTAAGACAACAAAAGAGTATAGGCTATAAAGTCATATCCTCATTTCGAGAGATAAGTTCGTGACTCCAACGCGACTACCAGAAGAGAGAGTTAATCCCAGAGTAATATAAATCAGTATGGGCTGGTGAACAAGATAAACTAAACAAGAATTAGGGGCTAAGTGATTTGATAATAGTCAGCATCATGAGAATTTCATATTGCATTCTGACGATAATATAATGGACCACAGAAGAGGATTCATGAGGAATTCAGAGAATGGTCATTCAAGAAGACGCTTCCCTAAAGCAAGAAATGTGAGCAAAGTTAAGCTTAAGGGATTGTAGGTGCTAGTTACACTAAGTGTTTCCCTCGTGAGTAGGGAAATTTGTTATCCTTTGTACAGAATGATTACTACAAGGTGAGTAAGGGTCATCGATGATGTGAAAGGACACCAAAGATGAAGAGGTAAAACATTTATAGGTAGGTTGTCATAGCTCCAACTCTTACTACTTCTCTAAAGAGGGGAATATGGAGTGATGTGGCATTAAGTCAGAATTAAGTGATTCTAGTAATTGTGGAATAGTAAAGGAAGAATGTGATAAAAAAATAAAATAGGGACGAGATTGCACTTATTCAAAGCCTGTAGATATGCTATGATTCCGGAATATTATGCAAACACGGTGTTAAAGAAAGAAAGTAAGGGTTCTTGCTCGAGATGTTATTGATGAATAAGGAGCCAGTGCGAGAGGTAAGTTAATACAAAGGAAATAACTCAAGAAAGATTACACGGAATATTGATAAGAGTATGGGCCAACGAGTAGTTAGTAATTGATTTAGGAAGAGCCTAGTTATGGCTAGACAAGAGGATACAGACAAATCAACAGATTGTGCAAGATAAACATAGTAAACTCCAACATGGGGAATTCAGTCTCGAATATATGACATTGTGATCCTTGATAAGTATTAAGATAGAAGTTGGGGTAGTTAAAGGTACCATATGAATGTTACTGAACTTTTAAAAAAAAGAATACCACTGAGAAGACAGTCAAAATATTAGTTCAGAAGCAACCCTACAAGCACAAGGGCGTGGAGGTGAGTAACTACGGATAATTATAGGTGAGGAAGGACATCAAAATTTCGTCAAGTATTAGAGATAATAAGCTCGTAGCTTTACAAGAGTCAGAGGGTCCTTAATTACTATAATGAAAGACTAGCTGAGAAAATAGGAAGAAGGCTTAAACCTAAGCACAGTGACTTAAAGAGGAAATGGTCATATAACAACAGTCTCACGACAACACTGTAAGCGCTCCAAAGAAAGTGGCACCTACCGTGGCTAATGAACGTTAAGTAAAATTCTAAAGTAATATTCGATATCATATGAGTTGCATGAAAACTCCAATATGCATGGGAACTAAGATAAGCTAAGTATGCACACAACAAGGGGGCAGAAAGACCAGGAAAAGTAATAGCGTATGTTTAAAAAAACTGAGAAGATATGAAAGGAATTATTCGATCAATGATCAAGAGTTGGTTACGTTATAAACGCACTTAAGAGTTTGGAGTATTATCCATGCAGCATATATGTTGACAATCATATAGCCGCAGAAGATTTTGGTTTAAGTAAATGAAAAAATTGAGTCTAGGTCATAGACAAAGGATCGAATTATTAGAAGATTGAATCATGGATATTCCATAGCGTACTTGAAGGGGTAAAGTAATAACTAACAACATGAGCCGCAGATCGGAAGATAGCTTAAGCCTACATAAAGGTTGATTCGAGCAAAGAGAAAACTAAAGAATTACAACACCTAAGTAAATCAGGAGTTTGATTATTGGACCCAGGAAATTATGGACATCGTGATTGAGAACATTGCAGAATCACTCTTAATATCATATATTCAAGAGAGATAGTACAATAACCATATTCTATAACAGCCCTATGATAAAGCCGGTTAGAAAAGTACCAGCCTTATAAGAAGTCAGTACGAAGCTCCAACCGGATTGTGTATGACCAGAGGTGCAAGTATTATAATATAGGTTCAAGTTATGGATGTGAATTATACCTATGTGGAAGGGAGGTTATGAAAAAAACACAGAAGATATGATGCGATGATTGAAAGGTAGGGAAGATACGACTTACTCACGGGAATCTCCTAAAAACTTTGTGAGAAATGTCAATTGCAAGCTCTAGCAAATGTCCCCAATCTTGAATTCCCTTATTTGCTGGTAAGGAAAGACCTAAAATAAAGATCCGAAAGGCTGTGAATAGTCGAGACTTCAGATATAGTTTGGGTTTTAGTTTAATTTACTGAGGAGACCCTAGTGAAAATTTTGTAAATCTCTAAAAGTTAACATTCAAGGAGTTCTAAAGGGGGGAAGGATGTTATACCCCGTTTGTTAATAAGATCCCGTAAGTTTAACAACCTTGATACCGTTATATACATTGGATATGGTATTTTGAGTGGAACATTTTTGTAAAAAGTTTGAAAAATATAATTTTATATAATTATTAATATTACTACTTACGGATATGCTTTAAATTATACACATAATATGAGAAAGTTTATGACATTTTCTTTATTGTAAAGATATAAATTATTTTTTCACAAGAAATAAAAGAAGATATCTTTTTTACCATTTTAAAAATTAAGCGTACGAAAATTTGTACTCTTTATATGAGAATGGGAAAATTAGAAGTTGAGAAAATATATACATTTTTTTACATGGATGTTTTAATGAAATAATAGTATATGAATTTATTTTATATGGTACCACATGACCATGATAGTAAAGTGTATAAAGTGTGTTAAAAGTGAGTAGTATTATAAGTAATTTGAGGTAATTCTTAATTGATTAATTGTGGGGATAATTATAATTAAGTGAATAAAGATCCTATTTGGAGCATGTACAGATCGGGTTATTATTGCACCTGTAATCCAGCTGCCGATCATCAACAACAAAGCCATCCCATGGAACTATGAACGGGTGACTGTAATGTACAAGGGCAAAGAAATCAAGGAAGAAGTGTGTGAGGTGCAAGGCTTGACTCGTTCGGGAAGATGTTTTACTCCCGAAGAACTGAGAAAAACTAAAAACAATCCAATACCAACAAAGAGAGCTGTGACGGAATAAGAGGCGGAGGAGTTTTTAAGAAAAATGAAACTCCATGATTATTCTGTTGTGGATCAATTAAAGAAGACCCCCGCTCAAATTTCATTGTTGTCATTACTGATCCATTCAGAGGAACATCGTCTGGCGTTGATGAAAATCCTGAATGAAGCTCATGTTCCTGAAAAGATCTCTGTAAATCATTTGGGCAAAATAGCCAACAGAATCTTTGAGACAAACAGAATTACGTTTGCTGATGATGAATTACCTGTGGAAGGTACCGAGCACAACAGAGCTCTTTACCTCACCGTAAAATGTGAAAACTCCGTAGTAACCCGGGTATTGATTGACAATGGGTCCAGTGCAAACATATACCCTCTCTCCACTTTAAACAAATTAAAAATTAAAGAGGAGAGGATCCAGAAGAATAGTATCTGCGTACGAGGATTTGACGGTGGAAGCAGAGATTCATTTGGCGACATAGTGTTGGAACTAACTATAGGGCTAGTTGAATTCACAATGGAATTCCAAGTGTTGGACATGACTGTTTCTTACAACTTGTTGTTGGGTCGACCATGGATCCATGCTGCTAAAGCAGTCCCGTCAACACTACATCAGGCTGTCAAGTTTGAATGGGATCATCAAGAAATAGTCGTGCATGGAGAAGAAAGTTTAAATGCTCACAACAATACCATTGTACCGGTCGAGGGAACAGAAATTGACCAAGGACCATGGGTATACCAAGTGTCCGACACGATGTCAGTAGAGAAAATTCCAGAAGGGAAATACCTTCTGAATCCAAAGATATCCTCTGCATCAGTCACGGTAGCTTATGAAATGTTAAAGAATGGCTTTATACCCGGCAAAGGTCTGGGTTTATCTCTGCAAGGAATTGTACAACCAGTATCTCTCCCCGAGAACTAGGGAACATTCGGTTTAGGGTTCATACCTACCGCCAATGACGTGATAAGGGCCAGGAAGTTGAAACACCAAGCATGGGTTCTTCCAAAACCAATACCACATATGTCAAAATCTTTTGTCAAGACCGGCGCTAAAAACCGCCCGATAACAACAATTCCTAAATCCCATGTCAATCCTGAGAAGGAATTAATTGAAAGGTTCGAGAAATTGTTTAGTGATGTGAATATGTTGGAAGGCGGAGAAGGGTGTAGCAACGCAGAAGTTCAATTCGTTGGGCCAGAAACAAAGCTCAATAATTGGAAAGCCACTCCTCTCCCAATTCGAAAGGAGTCTTGGTAGTTTATTTTGATTTTCTTTCAGTTTGTTTGGGTTATTTCAAGGTTGTAATCCCAAAGTTTATCTTACAGTTGGTTTGAAGTGTGCAAAACCTTGTTATCTTTCATTATCCAATAAAAAGCAGTTTCCTTTTTATTATCATTCCTAATAGCTATCTTTTCTTTTTCTTCTTTTCTGTACAGTTCCTTTTACGCTGGCTCTAGTGATATGGCATGCATGAGGAATCTTCAGCCCAGTCTTAAAAATCAATCTGGTTCCAAAATATTAATTCAAGAAATATATTGTGATTATGAATCAGAATACGATGAAGATGAGGTTTTTGAAGAGATTAGTAAAGACTTAATTCACTTTGAGGAAAAAATCAAACTTAACTTGAGTGATACCGAGGACGTCAATATAGGGGACACGAGTAATGTCCGGGAAACTAAAATAAGTGTCCATCTCGAACCAAAGATTCGAGAGGAGTTAATTAAAGCACTCATAGAATTCAAAGATGTTTTTGCATGGTCGTATGATGACATGCCGGGCTTGAGCACTGATTTAGTGGTCCACAAATTGCCCACCGATCCAACAATACCTCCTGTCAAGCAGAGGCTGAGAAAATTCAAGCCTGACATGAGTGTGAGAATTAAGGAAGAAATCACCAAACAATTGGAAGCAAAGGTCATTCGAGTTACTCGATATCCTGTTTGGTTGGCTAATATCGTTCCTGTACCAAAGAAAGACGGCAAAATTAGAGTATGCGTCGACTATCGCAATCTCAACAAAGCAAGTCCAAAGGATAATTTCCCATTACCCAATATCCATATTTTGATCGACAATTGTGCCAAGCATGATATAGAGTCTTTCGTGGATTGTTATGCCGGATATCATCAAATTCTAATGGATGAAGAAGATGCAGAAAAGACGGCATTCATCACACCATGGGGAACTTATTGCTACCGGGTAATGCCATTCGGTTTAAAGAACGCCGGAGCAACCTATATGAGAGCAATGACCACAGTGTTTCATGATATGATACACAAGGAGATTGAGGTATACGTGGATGATGTGATCATAAAATCAAAGCATCACACCGACCACGTTAGGGATTTGAGGAAGTTCTTCTTAAGACTTCGCAGGTACAACCTCAAGCTTAACCCTGCCAAGTGTGCATTTGGAGTTCCATCTGGAAAGTTATTGGGATTCATAGTCAGTCGATGAGGCATCGAGCTAGACCCATCAAAAATCAAAGCCATCCAAGAATTGCCACCTCCCAGGAACAAAACTGAAGTAATGAGTTTGTTAGGGAGATTGAATTATATCAGCAGGTTTATTGCTCAGCTCACAACAACCTGTGAGCCTATTTTCAAATTGTTGAAAAAGGATGCTGCGGTCAAATGGACCGATGAGTGTCAAGAAGCGTTCGATAAGATAAAAGGGTATTTGTCGAAACCACCCGTGTTAGTCCCGCCAGAACCAGGAAGACCTTTGATTCTTTACTTAACGGTTTTGAAAAATTCATTTGGTTGTGTATTGGGGCAACATGACCTCACGGGCAGAAAAGAACAGGCCATCTACTACCTTAGCAAGAAATTCACAGCTTATGAGGTTAAGTATACTCATCTGGAAAAGACATGTTGCGCCCTAACATGGGTAGCTCAGAAGTTGAAACATTATTTGTCGTCCTACACTACTTACCTCATTTCGTGTTTGGATCCGTTGAAATATATTTTTCAAAAGCCTATGCCAACGGGAAGACTTGCAAAGTGGCAGATACTACTCACAGAATTTGACATCATCTATGCGACTCGAACTGCAATGAAGGCTCAAGCACTGGCCGATCATTTAGCCGAAAACCCGGTCGATGAGGAATATGAGCCGTTGAAGACTTATTTTCCTGATGAAGAAACGATGCATATCGACGAGGTGGAGTAAATTGAAAAACCTGGCTGGAAACTTTTTTTTGATGGAGCCGCCAACATGAAAGGAGTCGGAATAGGAGCTGTAATCATTTCTGAAACAGGGCATCACTATCCTATTACAGCTCAATTACGATTTTATTGCACCAATAATATGGCTGAATATGAAGCTTGCATTTTGGGGTTAAGGCTAGCCGCCGATATGGGTATCCGAGAAATCTTAGTCATGGGAGATTCGGATCTTTTGGTACATCAAATTCAAGGAGAATGGGAAACCCGCGACTTGAAGCTCATACCATACCGACAATGTCTACATGATCTTTGTCAGCGGTTTCAATCAGTGGAATTCCTACATATTCCAAGAATCCATAATGAGGTTGCTGATGCATTGGCTACCCTGGCATCAATGTTGCACCATCCGGACAAAGCTTATGTAGATCCAATACATATTCAAGTCCACGATCAGCACGCTTATTGCAATATGGTTGAAGAAGAATTTGATGGTGAACCATGGTTCCATGACATCAAGGAGTATATCAGGATGGGTATATATCCCACACAAGCCACAGGAGATCAAAAGAGGACCATTAGGCGATTGGCAAATGGATTCTTCTTAAGCGGAGGAGTTTTGTATAAAAGAACACCAGATCTTGGATTATTAAGATGCATAGATGCCAGACAAGCTACAACTGTCATGTCTGAAGTACATTCAGGAGTTTGTGGACCCCACATGAGTGGATATGTGTTGGCAAAGAAAATCCTCCGAGCTGGTTACTATTGGCTTACCATGGAGAGAGATTGTATAAGTTTTGTGCGCAAGTGTCATCAATGCCAAATACACGGAGATTTGATTCATTCTCCACCATCCGAGTTGCACACAATGTCGGCACTATGGCCCTTCGTTGCTTGGGGCATGGATGTGATTGGACCAATTGAGCCAGCAGCATCCAATGGGCACAGGTTCATTCTGGTAGCTATTGATTATTTTACCAAATGGGTAGAGGCCAAGACATTCAAATCAGTGACCAAGAAAGCTGTGGTCGATTTTGTCCACTCAAATATCATATGTCGATTCGGAATCCCGAAGGTGATCATCACAGATAGCGGTGCTAATTTTAACAGCAATTTAATGAAGGAAGTATGTCAACAGTTTAAGATTACACATCGTAATTCTACCCCATATCGGCCCAAGGAGAATGGAGCAGTAGAAGCAGCCAACAAAAACATAAAGAAGATACTTCGGAAAATGATAGAAGGATCAAAACAATGGCATGAAAAATTACCATTTGCATTATTGGGATACCGCACTACTGTTCGCACTTCAGTAGGAGCAACTCCTTATTTGTTGGTATATGGCACTGAAGCAGTAATTCCCGCAGAAGTTGAGATTCCTTCCCTTCGGATCATCGCCGAAGCAAAGATTGATGATGATGAATGGGTCAAAACCCGTCTAGAACAGTTAAACTTGATTGATGAAAAACGATTGACCGCAGTATGCCATGGTCAATTATATCAAAGAAGAATAGAAAGAGCATACAACAAAAAGGTGCGTCCCCGGAAGTTTGAAGTAGGTCAGCATGTGCTGAAACGTATTCTTCCACATCAGGTTGAAGCAAAAGGCAAATTTGCCCCGAATTGGCAAGGACCATTCATTGTGACCAGAGTATTATCGAATGGTGCACTATGTTTAACAGATATTGAAGGCAAATGCATAGATATGGCGATCAATTCTGACGCGGTAAAGAGATATTATGCATAAATTTTTTTTGAATGTTTGTATTTAGCACTATTTCGAAGATTGAAATGACAAAGGCAATTTATTCTGCTATCCAAACACTATACCATTTGCTTTCCCTTTGAGCCATACTTGTTTCTTTCCTACCCTCTCTTGGAATCAATGAAGAAAAAAATCAAGTATGAAATAATTTTGACCTGATTCCTCAAAGAAGGATACGTAGGCGCCTCACGGCTCGGTCATAGGGTGCACAACATACACAATGTGCACGAAAAAGAAACATTAAGAGACCCCAATCAAGAAACTGGGGCAGAAATTGTATTGGAAATAAGAAAAGATTCCAAGAGTTGTAATTTTAAAACCCATACCAAAGCTATTTAGCTTTTAATACCTTTTCCATTCTTAACCCCATACCAAAAAGACCTTTCGATCAATCTTAGAAAAATGTTGAGGCAAGCAAACGAAGATGGTTCATAACACTCTGTTACAAACAAGAAAAGAAAGTAAAAATGAGAGAGTCTTATAGGTGAAAACCCACACGGGCACCATAAGGCGACGGAAGTTGAGAGAAAAGTAAAATGAGAGAGTCTTATTGATAAAAACCTTCGTAGGCACCATAAGGCGAAAAGAAAGTGAAGAAGTGAAAAATGAGGAAAATTTATCGATGAAAACTCCTTGAGACAATTGAAAGGAGATTGATTAAAAGACTGGGTTGATTAATCCGAAATGCATACCCTGATCATTGGTGCCAGTAATTCCAATCAGATAAGTCCTTTATTCCTTTTCCAACAGTCATCCACATTTGTCATTTTTCTTTTCATTCTATAATTGTCGAAATCAGCGCATTTCGCTACTAATAATCTTACTTTCTCCAAGCTTTGAGATAAGTTTTATTCCAAACAAATAAGAAGGAATGTCAAGGTATACTACCAAGATTCAAGGCTGCAAGGTACAGCCACGAAAGGTGGGAGATAAAATATGGGTGTAAGAAAGGTGAAATCAAAAGTGGATCAGCAAAGTCAGAAGGGGCATATGATTACAGTTAAAAGGTTTTTAAGGAAAACATACAGAGGGGAATCCTATAGTCAAGGATCAATTACAAAGACAAAACAGTCTTTTCAACCATTCCGAGGCAATAAAGAGAGACAAAGAGAAGCATCACCATCTGCAAGAATACCACAGCCAACCACCCTGCTTTAAACTAATGAAGTTTTCTTTGATTTAAAACAGGGGCAAATACAATATTTGTGTCAGGAAATACCTGGTAAAGAGAATTAAAGAAGTCAGGCGTCCACCTGGAGAATGAGGATGAGAAAAGAAGAAGTCAGGCGTCCACCTGGAGAATGAGGATGAGAATTAAAGAAGTCAGGCATCCACCTGGAGAATGAGGATGAGAAAAGAAGAAGTCAGGCGTCCACCTGGAGAATGAGGATGAGAATTAAAGAAGTCAGGCGTCCACCTGGAGAATGAGGATGAGAAAAGAAGAAGTCAGGCGTCCACCTGGAGAATGAGGATGAGAATTAAAGAAGTCAGGCATCCACCTGGAGAATGAGGATGAGAAAAGAAGAAGTCAGGCGTCCACCTGGAGAATGAGGATGAGAAAGAAGAAGTCAGGCGTCCACCTGGAGAATGGGGATGAGAAAAAGAAGAAGTCAGGCGTCCACCTGGAGAATGAGGATGAGAAAAAGAAGAAGTCAGGCATCCACCTGGAGAATGAGGATGAGAAAAGAAGAAGTCAGGCGTCCACCTGGAGAATGAGGATGAGAAAGAAGAAGTCAGGCGTCCACCTGGAGAATGAGGATGAGAATTAAAGAAGTCAGGCATCCACCTGGAGAATGAAGATGAGAAAAGAAGAAGTCAGGCGTCCACCTAGAGAATGAGGATGAGAATTAAAGAAGTCGGGCGTCCACCTGGAGAATGAGAATGAGAAAAGAAGAAGTCAGGCGTCCACCTGGAGAATGAGGATGAGAATTAAAGAAGTCAGGCATCCACCTGGAGAATGAGGATGAGAAAAGAAGAAGTCAGGCGTCCACCTGGAGAATGAGGATGAGAAAGAAGAAGTCAGGCGTCCACCTGGAGAATGAGGATGAGAAAAAGAAGAAGTCAGGCGTCCACCTGGAGAATGAGGATGAGAAAAAGAAGAAGTCAGGCGTCCACCTGGAGAATGAGGATGAGAAAAGAAGAAGTCAGGCGTCCACCTGGAGAATGAGGATGAGAATTAAAGAAGTCAGGCGTCCACCTGGAGAATGAGGATGAGAAAAAGAAGTCAGGCGTCCACCTGGAGAATGAGGATGAAGAATTGAAGAAGTCAGGCGTCCACCTGAAGAATGAGGATGAGAATTAAAGAAGTCAGGCGTCCACCTGGAGAATGAGGATGAGAAAAGAAGAAGTCAGGCGTCCACCTGGAGAATGAGAATGAAGAAAGAAAAGAAGCAGTCAAGGCACCCACCTGAAGAACGAGGGAACGCAATTGAAATGTTGAAATCAAAAACCCGCTCATATGAGAAAGGAGCACACGTAGAATCAATTAAAGCAGAGGAGTCCAACAGAATCCTCAGCAAGAAACAACAAGAGTTCCAAAAGGAATACGGAATAAACCAAGTGCCCAAGAGTCACAAAGAAATCAAGACAACAAGAAACGCAAGGGCATGATCTAGATAAGATTTTTATAATTCACGTACCATAGTCTAGTTTAGCTTTTTGTATTTCCTTTGAAGTAAGGTGTAATAAGGAGGTCAGCAAGCAGTAAAAACAGCACGAAGCAGCAGTAACATCACAGTCCCACGGTAGTCCCAGCTACCCAAAACTTCCCGAACTACATTGACCTGATTCCTTTATAGCCAAGGATATGTAGGAAACCTTTGAAGCAGAGGTTCGGTCAAATCTTTCAAAAAATGCTTCCCACGGAGTATTTGAACGGGCAAAAATCGCTCGTATCCGCTCACTTTATCTTTGCACGAAAACTCTTCGAGTTTCCACACAAAGAGGGGCAGCTGTGAGCACGTGATTTTTGCCTCACGAAAACTACTCCCAAATAAATCAAAAATAAAACTAATTTCTTTTAGTGTGCAATTTTAGAATTTGTGTTGCGTTTATTAATTGTTTGTGTTTTGTCCGTAAAATGTTTGCTTTGTTATAATTAAACAAAATTAAAATAAAAATACATGTTTCATGCATATCTAGGATTTAATTATGCATTTAATAATTAATTAAAAAATAAAATTACAAAAATATGCGTTTGTTCTAATTTTAATGTTTCACTATGTGATTAATATTTTTGTCTATGTGTTAAATTGTTAAAGGTTGATTAATATTTTGAAGGAGTAATTTTTGTTTTTTATAATTTTAATTAGGATTTTAATAATTGAAGAATTAAATTGGAAATTAAAAAGAGTGGAATTAAATGGGCAAAAATGGATCTGGGCCAAAATTTCTAAACAAAATCAGGCCCAACCAAATTAATCCCCTTCACAACCCAATCCCAACAACCCCATGTCCGGTCCGATTCAAACAAACCGAAACGACGACGTTTCATCATCCTTCATCAAGGGCTGTTGGATTCAATCCATCCAACGGCTGAGATCTCCTCACCCTAACCCGTGATCCTTACCCGACCCAGTGACCCGACTCAGTCCGACCCTAACGTTAAACCAAACGACGTCGTTTGGATTAGTGGATTGATCCTGGCCATTCATCTTACTTGATCGGACGGACAATACCAATCCACCCCACCCCTATATAAGTCCCAAGCCCTACCCCGGCCCCTAACTGAACACCCCCCCTTCCTCTCACTATTCATCATCGTCCCCCAAACCCCCACTCCTAACCCTAGCCGCCCTAGGATCCCACCACCTGAAACCGGGCGGCATCAACGCCGCTGGTCACCAAAATAACACCATAGAACCCCCTGAACCTCCTCTATCCAAATATGTTAGCCGTTGGGCTCGAATCTTCCTGAAGGCTCTCGAATCTTCATTTGAAGATTCGAACCGAGCTTAGATCTAAACCAAACAACCCCTAGTTAACACCATAGTACCCCCTAGCATGCCTTGTTATGGATCTGAAGTTAGTTTGGCTCGAATCAGTTCTGAACTTCTCGAATCTTCTTTTGAAGATTCGGACCATACAAGAACAACTCAGATCCGTTTCAAACTAACACCAAATAACCCCTAGGCTACCCTCACCCTTGTATCATGTTTGGTTTCCTTCGAATCTGCCCGGAAATGTTCGGATTTAAGATCCAAGAACCTGAAACCCTAAAAATTTTCCAATCTTGGAATTTTTCCGATTCAAGTAAAGGGTTGAGGTCTAAGAGACTTTAATCGAAGTATTCTCAACTGAGAATACTTCGAATAAAGTCTGTTTGATTTCAAACAAAGTCCAAATCCAAGTTGAGTTCGAGTCCGTATAAAGTTTGAAGATTCAGAGGTATTTTCCCTATTTTTCTTTTTTGTTTCCTACATGTTTTTGCTTGTTTTAATAACTTGTTAATTTTTTTTATATACTTTTTGTTTTGATTAATTCTATCAGTTTGTCTCATGCCCGTCTATATGATCAAGATATGAAACTGTTTCAGTTGGTTGTTATTGTTCATAATGTAAGTAATCGACTCGATTAAGTTCGTCGATTAGTTATATTATGAATTCTCACTTATGATAATGCTAATAAAAACAGTCTGCTTCTATTGTTTTAGACCAATTATGGACAAATGTTGTAAATAGTCTACTGATTAATACTTGTCAATTAAATCATGTTTGTTTGCAAATCAGTAATTTCAAATGTATGATGTGTATACATTGTTTTCTGAACAGGGCATTGTCAGTATATTGACAATGCTCCTGTGTTTGTTTGATTTATTATTCAAAATTAAAGCTCAGTTACTGAACTCAGTATAATATGTTGCTATGATGATTGGTTCTGAATTCAGTATGATTCTACCAATGTTTGATTGGATGTAATTGTGTTAGGAGTTACATTTTTAATCAGAATTCAGTCCAAACTTTAGGATTGGTTATAGCTGCTTAAACAGATTTTAAAATCTGTATTGTGAAATTCTGAATTTAAATAACACTAATTACAGTAGAAAATCTGGGACATTTTTGGACAGAATAGTGAGGATAATGTGATATAAAAGTGAGCTGCTAGTGGAGTGATAATGGCTATTAGTTAATAAGTAATATTGGGGAACAAGAGATAATGGACTGCTGAAAAACAGGATAAATAGCACTTAGTTTTAAAATATTCAAAAGTAGTTTCAATGGGAAAAACTTTCTGATTTTTTTTTTTAAAAGGAGAAGAGGGTCCATCCAACACTAATTTGTATAGGACCAGCCCTGTATAAGTACAGGGAGCTGGACAGACAGATAGGGAGCAGATTTTAGGAGATTGGAAGAGGAAATTGAGAGAGAAAAAATCTGGTTCTCAAGGTATTAGGGAATATACTCAGATATAAACATAGAGAGATATACAGAAGGAAAAAGATAAAATTTGAGAGAGGGAAGTTAAGTAGAAACAGAAATTTGAAAAGGAAGATAGAAAGAAAAGAAAACAGAAACAGAAAAATCAGAAATAAGGAATCCGAAACAGGAAGAAACTGAAATCTGAAATGTATTCTTTCTGGAATCTGTCCATTGTTTGCCTGTGAATATTGTTCAGTCCAAATCTGAAATTTTTCTTAAGTCTCTGTCACTGTTCATCTGGGTCAACGGGTCTTGTTCAGACTTGCTGTGTTATTGGTACATTCTACTGATTTTGTTATTGCTGCTACTGCTGAAATTTACTCCTCCTACCTTCATTTTCAGGTACATGTCTTTTAAATTTTAGGTTGGAAAGAGATTCAACATGGCAAATAAATAGAGTTTGAATTGTAATACTGTCTTCTACTCATTTGAGTTCTTTAGTTGAAAATTTCAGTTTTTGTTTCATGATAGTTAATTAGTAGTGAATTCAATTTGATAGCTATGAGCTAATTGTCTTACTTTGAAAGTTCGTATAAAGTTTTGTAATAATGTTAGCCCTTCATCTCATTAGTTTAATCATATTTGAATTGTCAAAGTAGGAACTATGATATAAAGATTGGTTATTAACTAGGCCTTGTGGCGTTGTTAGAATAGAGTGAAAATGTCAAAACCATGTATTGCTAGTTTATTCTGATACTTGATTTAGTTATGGATGGAATGATATAAGTTGTACGTTCTTATGTGGTATGATAACAGGTATCCATAGAATCGTTAGTGGATGGTGAGTTGAGATTGTTATGGTTCATTATGATGTTAAAATGCTATGAAGGTTTCAAGACTTACAAATACATTGCATGTAAGGCAATATTGTCAACCAATTTGTATAATAATTCTTTTCTTATCAATTTGATGCCTATTCGCCCTCATAAATAAATTAACCAAATAGTTAGGCCAATTAGATTAAAAACGAGTATATGAGGACAAGTTGAGATGTATATGCACAAATTGCAACACTTTAAATCAAGGGTAATTAGAAATAGAATTTGCATTAAGTAAAATAATGAAAATTCTTGGAAAATATTTCCTTCCTTTATGAATCATTCATTTTCAGTTTCATATGCAATTTATTCTTTGGCATATATATATCTGTCATATTTGTTTTAAAAATATCATTCATTTTCAGTTTCATATGCAATTTATTCTTTGGCATATATATATATGTCATATTTGTTTTAAAGATAGTATTAATCATATTTTTATTCTGTCCTTTGAATTTGAATAGTTGGAATGAATATAATTTATATTCGGAAATTATAATCAATGGGCAACATTCAATAAATTGTGAATTCTTTTTCAAGAATTAAGGGGTATCAAATGAAGATTTCTCATAATATAATAAACAATTTGTGGAAAAATCCCTGATATCATTACAAATATTTTGCGTAATTAGGGATACGTTTGCGTACCCTGATTATATTTTTAAAAAGGGCAAAAAATTTCGGATTATGCGTACGCGCAATTTCGAGCGAATATTTAATAAAAGGATTTTTCCAAAGGCGTTAAATCAATTTCATAAAAACCCGAGATGTACGGTTCACTATTCAAGAAAAATAAATATTCTTGATTCAACACAATTTCGAAAAAATGATTGCTTAATAAATATATTATCAAAAGTTATTGTGTACACGTATGCGTGACACAATTCCGCATTTTTAAATTTATAACACGAATATACGTACGCGTAATTCAATTCAAAGAAGGGTCCTTAATCACAATAAGTAAAAGCGGTAGAAAAATCACGTAACAAAATGTATTTAATAAAATCAAGATAATTAATCCAATAATAAAAACAGTTAAGCGACCGTGCTAGAACCACGGAATTCGGAAATGCCTAACACCTTCTTCCGGATTAACAGAATTCCTTACTCAGGATTTCTGGTTCGCAGAATAATAAACAGAGTCATATTCTCCTCGATTCAGGGATTATAATTGGTGACTTGGGACGCCTTTAAATTCCCAGGTGGCGACTCTGAAACAAAATAAACAAATCTCGTTTCGACTGTCCTTCAATTGGAGAAAACTCCCCACTCGCCCCGCGGGCGTGAGTAAAATGGAGGTGCGACAGTTGGTACTCGGTTGAGTAAGGTACCAGGTGCTCGTTGCAGACCATAGGTTTGGGTCGTGACAAAAATCTTTAGCGTCTTGTTCCATGTAGGGCCAGTAATATCCTGCCCGTACCAACTTCAATACCAAGGAATCTGTGCTCGAGTGGTTGCCGCATATCCCTCATGAACTTCTCTCATGACGTAGTTAGCATCGGATGCTCCTAAGCACCGGGCCAGCGGGCCTTGGAAAGATTTTCTATACAACTGGCCTCTCTTGAAATTGTATCGTACAGCTTTGGCGCATAATGCTTATGATGTTTTATGGTCTTCGGGCAACTTTCCATGCTCGAGGTAATCTATTATTTCATTCCTCCAGTCCTAGAACAAACTAGTTGAATTTACCTCGTAGTAGCCATCTGTATCCAAAACTGAGTTTGTCAATTGTACTACTATGTCGGACTCTGTTCCCTTTATTTCCATTGATGATCCTAAGTTTGCCAATACATCTGCTTCTGCGTTCTCCTCCCTTGAGATATGAGTAATTGACCACTCCCGGGATCATGCCAACAGAGCTTGGACCTTTATCATGGACTGTTGCATGCGTTCTTCTTTAGTGTAAAAGATCCCATAGACCTGATTTACCACTAGTTATGAGTCGCATTCAATTTCATTGACCTCGGAGTCAAGTCCCCGGGCCAATTCAAGTCCTGCAAATCAAAGCTTCATATTTTGCTTCATTGTTAGTTAAAGGGATCATTCTGATGGCTTGCCTCAAAGTTTCTCCCGAAGGCGTTATTAAAACATTCCAAGTATGGACACTTTGATGTTGGAAGCCCCGTCCGAAAAAAAGTTCCAAACTCCCAATGTCGATTCCGACACCATTACTACCTTCTTGGTTGCCAGAGACAGCAGTCTTAGACTGAAATCAGCCATGAAGTGACCCAAGACTTGTGACTTAATTGCAGTCCTTGGTTTGTATTCAATGTCTAATTCACTCATTTCAGCGGCCCATTTGGCCAATCTTCCCTAGGGCTCTGTTTTATGGAGGATGTTCCACAAAGGAAAAGTAGCCACTACAGCTATCGGGTGGTATTGGAAGTGGGGCCTCATCTTCCGAAAGGCAACTACGAGAGCTAAGGACAATTGATCCTGTTAGAATTTTTCTAACATAATAAATGGGAGATTGCGTACCTTTGTCCCCACGGACTAAAACCGCACTTACCGCACCTTCCGAGACCGCGAGATAGACTAGCAATATTTTGTGTTCTTTTGGTTTTGAGAGCAATGGGGGACTTGATAAGTACCTTTTCAAATCCCTCAAAGCTTGCTAGCACTCTGGTGTCCATTTGAAATTATTTTTCTTTTTGAGCAAAGCGAAGAAACGATGACATTTTCCCGAAGACCGGGAAATAAACCTGCTCAGAGCTAGCAACCTTCTCGTGAGCCTTTAGACTTCCTTTACACTTGATAATTGACCCGGGATGTCCTCTATGAACTTCATTTTATTGATGTTCACCTCAAAACCCCAGAAACCTACCAAAACTAACCCCGAACGCGCATTTCTCGGGGTTAAGTTTCATGTTATGCTTCCTAAGAATATCGAATGTTTCTTGCAAATGTTTGAGGTGGTCACTTGCATCAAAGACTTAGCGAGCATATCGTCTATATAAACTTCCATAGTCTTTCCTGTTTGATTTTCAAATATCTTGTTCACGAGCCACTGATAAGTGACTCCGACGTTCTTTAACCCGAAGGGCATCACATTATAACAATATGTACCGAAATTCATCATAAACGAAGTCTTTTCCTGATCTTTTGGATTAATCTTGATTTGGTTATACCCGAAATAAGCTTCTAGGAAAATCATTAACTCGTGCTCGGTCGTGGCATCAATCATTTGATCGATATTTGGTAGTGGGAACGAGTCTTTCGGGCACGCCTTATTAAGATCTTTATAATCTACACACATATAGAATTTATTTTTCTTCTTCGGAACTACCACTATGTTAGCCAGCCAGTCCGGATATCTTATCTCTTGGATCGAACCGATATTAAGCAAGCGGGTTACCTCATCTTTGACAAATTTGTTCCTAGCTTCGGCAATAGGGCGCTTCTTTTATATTACTGGAGGTACATCGAGATCCAAGCTTAGCTTGTGCACTGCTACCTCCATCGGGACACCTGTCATATCCTCATGCGACCATGCAAAATAATTGGCATAATATTTAATAAAATTCAATAAAACCAGACCTAAGCTCTGAGTGCAGTCCCATTCCCAAATGGAACTTCCTTTCTAGGAATTCTTCGAACAATGCAACTCGCTCCAGTTCTTCCGCCGTGGAATTTGTCGTGTCCGTCTCTACTAGAACTTGGAAATATCTTGGCACCTGATAATGTTTTGATGATTCTGTTTCGGGGCTCACTCCTTCTAGCTTGGGAGCAGGTGTCGGTTCCTGTTATTGCTATGTCGCGTGCTCCTTCCCTTTGCTACTGGAAAACTGAAATTGCATTCATCTCCCTTGCTGCTGGTTGATCACCCCTTATTTTCTTGATTCCTTCGGGAGTTGGAAACTTATCAATTGGTGATATGTTAAGGGTACATCTTTCATCTCGTGTAGCCATGGCCTTTCCAAGATGATATTGTATCCCATGTCAGCATCTACTACTTCGAAGACAGTTGTTTTCTTTACTTTTTCAGCGTTCATGAGCAGCAAAATCTCCCCCCGGGTAGTTACGCTTGTGAGGTTGAAACCCACGAGGAGCTTTATGGCCGGAATAATGGTTCTGGTGAGTTTAACGTGCTCCAATACTCTCCATTGTATGATATTAGCCGAACTTCCTAGATCCACCAAAACACGTTTAATTTTAAAGTCTAACACATTTAAAGAAATTACTAGTGCATCATTGTGCGGTAACAACAATTCGTCTGCATCCTCCTCCGTGAAAGTGATATCATTTTTGCGGAGTCTTTTACTATGAGTTATTGAAACTTTTGTCGTCTTTGGTGTCGAAAAGGAGACCCTATTAATTGCATTCCCCCCAAAGATCATATTGATCATTTGGCGTAGGGGTTCTTCTCATGCTTTTGAGGGTTCCGCGTTGTCTCTATTACGACCATAATTGTTCTTAGCTCGGTTAGTTAAGAATTCTCTAAGGTGACCATTCTTCAATAGTGTTGCCACTTCTTCCCGGAGGTGTCGGCAGTCCCCTTTCCGGTGGCCATTTGTCCCATGGTATTCACACCATAGGTTAGGATCCCTCTGACTGGAATTGGATCTCATTGGTATTAGGAACCGTGCCTCTGATGTTTCTCATGGCTAACACCAATTCCACTGTACTGGCGTTGAAGTTGTATTCCAATAACTTGTGATAAGAAGAATCTCGAGACCCTGATGTTTCTTTATCCTGTAACAACCTATTGTTCCACCCACGATCGGACCTTCTGTCAATGGCAAACTCGTCTGCTGTTTAGGGGGCCCTACCACAGCCTTCGATTCATTCGTATGGCAAAAATCGACCCCTCGAAGTCCATCTATCCTCGTCATAGTCATCTTTTGATTTTTCCTTATTATTTTCCCCTCCTTTGGCCGACGATGGAAAGCCAACTTGACCATCTTCGATTCTTATCGTTGACTTGTACCGGTTGTATACATCTACCCAAGTCATTGCCTGAAACTCAAACAAGCTTTCGTTCAAATTCCGGGAAGCATTTGAACTTCTCGAATTCAGTCCCTTAGTGAATGTTTCAGCCGCCCATTCATCCGGGACAGCCGGGAGCAACATTCTTTTGTTCTGGAAACGGGTGACAAATTCTCGTAGCAACTCAGACTCTCCCAGCGCAATCCTGAATATTTATATTCAGCCTTTCGGGCTTGAACTTTTTCGGCCCCGGCATAGGCCTTGATGAAAGAATCCGCGAGCATCTCAAAGGAATCTATGGAATGCTCGGGTAATAATGAATACCACGTCAGAGCTCCTCTCATAAGAGTTTCTCCGAATTTCTTTAGTAACACAAATTCAATTTCGAGAGGTGTTAAATCATTTTCTTTTACTGCCATCATGTAAGTGGTAATATGCTCCTAAGGATCTGAAGTTCCGTCATATTTTGGCCCTTCAGCCATTTTGAACCATTTCGTGATTAACTCTAGTGCTGCACTCGGCTTGTACGTCAATTGAGTATACTTTTTGAATCCGGGCCCTTCATTACTGGTGGCGCACCCGGGATTTGGTCCATGCGGGCGTTTACTTCCCTCATAAACCATAAAAGTTCGCTCTTGAAAGGATCGTTCTCATTATTGAGACCGGATCTGCTCCTCCCAGCTCTGTCGGAGCCAAGTTCACCCCTGGGAGTGTTGTTGTCAACCCTCTGCGTTGTTTTATTTGTGGGGACATCCGGATGAATTGGATCTCGTCTGTTTACATTATTATAAGCACCCGATAATGCTTTCTTCAACTCTGTCATAACATTATCCTGCCGCGTGAGATGGCCTAGGATGATCACATGTTGCTCTTTTAAGACCCTTACCGCGTCGACGACATGTTCCTCATCAGCATCAACGGGAGTTGCCTCCCGAACTTGTCGAGGATACTGCCTGTATATGTACCGGTGTGGTGTCATTCTCCTCATTACGAGTATCACTAATTGAATCTTCAAAGTGAGGTTGATCTCCTCGAATCTCAGGGTTGTGCATGTTGTTAACAATGTTATCTGCCATTTCTTATAGTTTTTCTTTTCTAAGACAAAATAATCAAAGCACGTTATTAAAAAAGACAAGGATCAATTTAATTACACGACTGTCTCGGCCCCACGGTTGGTGCCAAACTGTTTATCCGTAAAACTGTACAGTTGAATTTATACATGGTTTCTAAATAAGTGAACTAATTTAATCCTGAACTAATAAAATAATTGGAGAATTGTACAATACTTAGTCTCAGAATATAGATGAAATGGCAGAAATGACAATTCCGGGAACAAGATTTCTGGACACAGCAATGATGAAATCAAAAGTAAGAAGGTAAAATTATATTAAGTTTTGTATAGAATGTAGTGTAGGTTAGCCAGAAACTCGTGTCCTTTACAATGATAATTGGGCTCACTATTTATACTTGTGTCTAGGGAAGGAGGTCCCAGGATCGTGCCCCCCTATAATGTCAATTATGAGAGTCATTGATAAAGATATAACGGTAAACACAAATGCCAAATTTTCTGTAACGGGAATATCGTCTTTAATGCTGCAAAATATTCTTTATTAAATGCTACCGGGTGCAAAGCATTTAATATATCTTTATGAGCCTCATCCCTTCCGGCGACAAGCGGAATAGCTATATTCGATCTTCGACCATCCCTATCATGGTTCCATGTATTTTTCCTTTAGATAACTACGTGTCATAACATATTTTACCCTATACATATATATAGTGAAGTCTTCTTATCAAGTAAATCTCCTTTTTGGCAAACTTAAAGCGCAGACTGTTCATCACACTGATTGGTATTAACCTTGATATTGTATGGTTTTGTATTTATTTTTTTTGTGTGTGTATGTGTGTCTTTGGTGTGTGTATCCTGACACTATATTACGAGGCTTCATTAATTCTAAGATGTGATTAAAAATTAATAGAAAATAAACATCAATTTGATATAGCAATTAAACCGTTACTGGCCATAATACATAAACATGAAGTAAAATACTTAACCCTGACAGGTTTTCCTTTATAAACACAACTGCAAGAATAAATTTAAGATAAGATAATTGAAAAGGCATATGTTAACATGAAAATGGAGGTCTATGCAATAACTAGGAAAGTAACTTTGACTATTCCAGATGTTTCTTGACCCACCCATCGTCTGTTTCAGCAACCAATGAGCTACAACTTCATGCCACCAAAAGGAAAAACCAATCAACATGAAGATTAGAATTTTCCCAATGTTATGCTTTCTTTAGACAAATTGTTGAGGGATGCAGAAATTAAGGTTAAAGGTGCAGCAATTATTCCTCCTTTTACAAGTCAATGGCATGTTTTATTCATCAAAATATACATAATTACATATTAATAAATTTAGTTCCAAACACTAATAATAGGAGTTGAAGACTAAAGTCGTAGAAATATTAGAGCTTAGCAAGCCAAAATACTGTATGCTCCATTTACTTTATTTTGGTGTGGGAGACTTCTTTCAATCTTTTGATAAAAAGGTTCTTTCCATATAAGAGCAAAAAAGAAATCGAAACACAACTTTTTAGGTCACCGAATTTAGAACGTGGCTTAACGATAGTCGTGTTTTGTGCATTTGAATTAGTAAGATAATTAGTAAATAATGTTAGCCAAAATCAACAAAAGTTTCTTTGTTTGAAGGTATCCTTTGATAATGACTCTTCCATAATTCGAAGACTGCCACGAGAGTTTTGACTTAATGATTCAACTTTAAAGGGTGACAATCACTTACTTTTCTCTTAATGCTTCTCCATTGTTGTGGGGATTTGACCTTTTTGCTTTACCAATCGGTTTTTATATTGAAGTCACTAGTTTGGCCAGGAGAGTATGTTATTTTATTTTTTTGCAAAATTAATTCAAATAGCC
The DNA here is from genome assembly GCF_000715075.1 of Nicotiana tabacum. Taxonomy (NCBI): domain Eukaryota; kingdom Viridiplantae; phylum Streptophyta; class Magnoliopsida; order Solanales; family Solanaceae; genus Nicotiana; species Nicotiana tabacum. The sequence goes on along the minus strand of NC_134099.1, from coordinate 46,846,089 downwards.
GTTCATGCAACTGCTAAACTTAAAATAGTTAGTAGATAAAAATAATTGTGTATAATTAATGTATAAACTATGCATACCGGCTATAAAAAATAAACAGTCAATTCGATCGGTTGTTTGTGTAAAAATCCCTTTTTGTTTTCTAATTCAGCATGCTAATAACATTGTTGATTTTCTCAACAGTAACGTGATGTGGCTTACTTCTTTATTTGGATTATCATATTGGGAAAAGGAGAATTAAGATTCTGGAGAAACTAGTTCAACGTCTGTAGACTTTTCCAGTGAAACCAAATATAATCTATCAAATAGTACTACTAAATTAATATACCTTGTGTAAGCGTGTAACTATTACGAAACCACTTAGTTTTATTTATTTTTATTTTTTTTGCTAAAACCAGGCATGTGTTATTTTATTGAAAGCGTAAAAGAGAACATTACAAGGAGGGAACTGAACGTGCAGTTGCAGTCCCATTGAGTCCGAAAGTAAGTGCGACAAAATAAAAGGTGGGATTGTCAAAAAATATAACACCATGAGGATGGGTTATATGCATGTCCTTTCCAAAACGAGCCAGAGCATCCACTACTTCATTCCCTCTCTGAATGTGTGCTGGACGTCTGGCATATGCAGCTCACATAGCATCAATCTGCAAGCAGTAAAAATATGTGAGTACTTATGATTATCCGACGGTAAGAGAGCGATAAATACCTGGGAGTCTATATATCTCCACAGTGAGTGGTGTGAGTGTTCGAGTGGTAGCGAAGCGTAAGCCATAATAAAGAACAAGCAATTCAGCGTGCAACGTTAGAAATATATAGTTGTTTACTGTAGCCGCCCGCCCAATGGCCACTAATTTTATATATTTTGGTTTCGCAACACATCCAGTCATGTAATTAAAGACATCAGTAATTCTTTTCTTTTTTTTCTTTTTTTGAACTATGCAAAGACTAAAGACATAATTTCTTTACATGCTATATATCTCACATGCAGATTTATATGATATCTTGGAAGCTATTTGTGGAATCTTTTAAAGCAATTTTTTCTACGGTCCAAAGTAGGCATTTGACTTCCATTTATGAAACACTTTCTATAAATAATGAACCCAAGCCAATGCACTAGAAAAATATAAGGAACTCCAACAACCATCTGAGTCTCGAGAGTTCTTTCCTTCTTCCATATATTTCAAACTGTAAGGAACTCCACCCCAAAAAATATATCTTCTAATAATCTTGTTTAGAAACGAATCCAAGAGTTAAAGTCAACACGATTTAGGGTACGTATGATGCTTTCTTTATGCAATATATATACACAACAGCATCTAGCAGGGTGTAGTTAGATTTGTCCCTTACTTTTTTTAAGTTATGCTAATAAATATAATCTTTATCACTTCTTTGCTTTTGTAGAATTCTTTTTTCCCCTTTTTTGCAGCGTATAAACTTTTCCTACCTTTTGCAGTAGATATGAAGAAGGCCTCTGCTCTTGTATTGTATTTCTTTTAGCAAGACATGAAGTAACACAACATTCAGGTACGTAACTTGGACATGCATGCATTATTTTTCTCTTCTGATCAAAACCATTTCATGCATCCAAATACGTGCCTTACTTCTTACGCAGTATCTATTTCGATGAATTGGCTGCATCTCCAAAAACCCTGCAGACCATATAGTTTGACGTTTGACGAATATGTAGAAGGATTTTTCTAGAATGTGGAAGATAGGTTCCACGAGCCTTGGCCACCTTGGGATCAATAGAAATGAAAACGATAAAAAAAACTCCCTCTGTTCAAATTTATATACTATGAGAGTGTTTAAGTGGGCACGGAGTATTAAAATTGTTTCTACGCATTTTCTTTTGTTTTAATTCGTGGTCGTGACCTTCTCAAAACTCAGAATAAGTCTCCAAAAGTTCAGGTTTTTATTGTTGCAAGATTTTAGGAATATTCTCTTCGCCCAAATATTGTACATATTGCTACCAATGCTTTGAGGAATTCTAAATCACGTACCTTCTTGCACTTTATTTCAATGGTACCAAAAAAACAAAAGGTCTTCTCCTTCAAATGTGTAAAGCTATGTGTTGAGTTAGTTGATAAACTCATTTAAAATTTCTTACAAAGCCCATAAGAAATGGGGTATGTGATAGGTTCTCTCTAAGTGTGTACATAGGTAGGGTTGGTTCGGATTTTACAATTATCAAACCAACTCAATTGTGTCGGATTATTAAATCTAAAGACCAAACCAAACCAATAAAACTCGGGTTTTTCACTCTCGGGTTTTCTCGAATTTTCTCGGGTTATTCGGGGTTTTTTTCCGGTAAAATTTTCGTATAACAAAACATATAAATTATGCTCAAAATATTTCTTTAGTCCTAGTAAGATACAACTATATAAAGTATTTTCCAAGAAAATAATACAAAATATGAGATGTGTCATGGCATTATCCTAAAATATTCAACAATAAAGACAATAAAATTATGTAATATAAATATTGCTAATTAAAAAGCCATAATAAAAATAAACATAATCTAAAAGTACTAATTAAGTCATGCTAAAATAAGTAGACTAATAATGGAGTATTAAATACATGACTAAACGCTAAAGAAAAAATAAAAATAGGTTATGCATTTTTATCTAAATTATTGCAAAATAAAAAATAGATATTCAATACATTTCCGTTCGTAGTATTGAATTAAATGTCTTTTGTTAGCATTAGTATTGATTTTATTTTGGTTTGGGCTTTTGTTAGCACTATTTAATTTACTAATGTTAATGGGTATAAAGCTTATTGGAACATTCAAAAGTTGTAAGTCCAACCTTGAAATACTACAACAACAACAACAACAACTCAGTGTAATCCCACTAGTGGGGTCTGTAGAGGGTAGTGTGTATGCAGACCTTACCCCAACCTTGAAATAATACCTCAAAAAATAAAATTATGAAATCTTTTAAGAAATATTTATAAATTATATCACAATAAGTATATTTATATATTAAATATATCTATATATGTAATGTCGGGTTGGTTTGATTTCGGATTGACTCTCCTTAGTTAAAACCAAATGAAACCAATTATGGTCGGGTTTTTTTTCCAACACCAAACCAAATCAAACAAACCCATTGTCGGATTTTTTTTCTCGGTTTGACTCGGATTATCGGGATTGGTGCGATTTGTGGGTTTCCTTTGTACACCCCTAACGATAATGAGTTGATATTTTGGTATGTCACATACTCAGAGCCATAGGAATCAGTCAATAAGGCATAATCCCGTAGGTTAGGTGTAATTCATCTTGTTTAGGCATGATAGTATATTAGTACACCGACAAAAGTCACCTAAAAGAGAATAAATTTAAATTATAAAAATGCTTAATATATGCAACAGAAAAAAAATCAAAACGGTCCTGATCTGATATAGGCTGCTTATGTTCTAGGTCCTTTTTAGCAATTTTAAACTGAAAATCAAATCAATATTTCAATAATTCCTTCAAACTTAGCTATCAATTGTTACACCATACCCTTAAAAATAAACCACTAATAGATGTAATATCATTTCACAACGGAAAATCTTTGTACGTGCTACTATAAAAAAAAGTTATGCCTTTCTCCAAAAAGAAATTAAGTGAGAGGAAAGAAAACTTCTGTCACAGTTTCCACTGAGAATAAGCTATTCACAAAGTTTGCACGTTGCAACTATGGAGTAATAAAATGTGCTAACTTTTTACTATCGAATTGCTCATGATGTACCTATCAAAAAAATGTGACAGTTTTTCTATCTTAAGTTACTACTACTATTTTTATAATCTTGTGAAATCAATCTGAAATCTAACTAGATCAACTGTTTAAGATTAAATTATAACATCTAAAACGAGAAAAAATGAGTAATAGTATCAACTAAGCGGGTCAGTGAAATAAATAAAGGATAAAGGGGTAAAGAACTTGGTAAGAAGGATTTACGCCCAAATATTGTTAAAAGGAAAACTTGGACTAACTTCGGAAGTCTCAGCTAGCGTTTGATCATAAATTTCCAAAAAAAAATTAAAAAATTTGATTTGGGTGAAGTTTGGTTTGAAGATGAAAATCTGTTTGGACATCATTTTTCAAACAAATTTCACTTTTCTTTTCTTTCTTTTTTTTTGAAAAACATGAAACGTGAATTATACTTATAAGTTCTATAAACTATCAAAAATACCCAACGATACCGAACAAATAAACTTGCTAATCCTGTATATGCAGAACCTTCATCGATGTCATTTATTATCATTATCACAAACCATATTCCTGAACAGAGATAAGTTTGATACAAAATCATCATTTTTATAATGAACTACATAATACACTATCATAAAATCATAAACTGATATTTTAATATTAACTACTAACAACACAATCACTACCTACTACAATTTGTCAAATAGCAATAATATTTTAAGATCCATCAGTCCAAAAAATGATAGTAACTAGCTTGTGGATTAGTTGGGACACAATAGATGGTGCGTTTTTTTTTATAATATACAAAAGTTTGGGGTAAATTTTGAAATTGTTAAAGAAATTCAAAGGTAACATTTTGGGCCAAAAACAAGTATAGAGCTAGTTTTGGTATTTTGGAAATTTTATTTTCAAAATCTATGAAAATATGGATAAAACCGATAAACAAACAAGTTTTGCCAAAAATAATTTGAAAAAAAAAAAAAAACTCGCAAAATCTATGGACGTGCTGGGGCTAAATTAGTTTCTACCTAAACTCAGTCCGAGGCGACCAAGTTTCATAGTAATAACGTCTCAACAGGTGGAGTTATTATCCTATATGCATTTCACACGGAAAAGTTTCCGCTAGGCAGTTTATTTGCACAGTTTTTAAAAAAATTATGCATTCACCAACTAAGGATTTTTTGCATTAAAATCGCTATTATTGAAAACTTTAAGAAGTGAGTCTTAAATTTTACATATGAAGAGTTAGTTTAAATTAAGTGGATTACCAAAACTTTTTATGTAGTGGCAACGATGTATTGTAGCTCATATATGACGGAACTAGGCATTGAGCGAGAAATGTATAAATCACCATTGAAGGTTTTTGAGAAAAGTCTGAAAATGACAAATTAAGTGTTACATTTATTGTTAGTTTGGAAAATTGACGGTTGTGGTTTATTCTTTATGATATTTGAAACGTATATTTCAAGTTTGAGCTCATTTAAAATAAATTTTGGATGTTGAATCGTGTACTGAATTATTGAAATTTGAATAACAAATTGTTTTTAGGAATAAATTAGTTCACATGAACTTCAAGGGGTAAATTTTACAAATGGTCATATAACTATGATATTTTTTCACTAAAGTCATATAACTTTGTTTTCTCACACAAAAGTCATAAACTTTCACTACTTTACTCAAAAAGTCTTAGTTAAACGGCAAAGACAGTTCTCCGATAATTTTTTGGTATTCTACCTTTTTTTATTTTTTAAATTCAATCTAATAAATAAAAATCAAAAAGTTTAGAAGTATATTTACTACTAGGTTTAGAAGTATATTTCGCTATTCATAAAATTTAATTCATAAATACTTCAGTAAGAACTTCACTGATAATTTATATTTTTAGCTAGAAAATTTGATTCAATAAAAGTATTTCTATCATATTTTTCGAACAAATAATATTTATTATTAGGTTTAAAAATAATAGTTATGTATTTGCAAAAATATTCTTAGCAACCTCCACTTCCAACCAAGAGGTTGTGAGTTCGAGTCTCCCCAAGAGCAAGGTGGGGAAGTTCTTGGAGGGAAGGATGCCGAGGGTCTATTTGGAAACAGCCTCTCTACCCCAGGGTAGGGGTAAGGTCTGTGTACATACTACCTTCCTCAGACCCCATTAAGTAGGATTATACTGGGTTGTTGTTGTTGTTGTTGCAATAAGGATTCTAAGTGTTTGTTTGTTTGTTTTTGCTTTGTAAAAGTAAAAAATATAAATTTCTAAAATTTATCATTGTTAATTTATTTATTTAACTCAATGAAGGAAGAAACTTCCATATAAAAATCTTTAAGAAAAGGATTTACCTGCCACTTACTTTAATAACAAGGATCATTTTATTGTAATTTACACAATTCCAATAAGAAAAGGATTTACGTAATTAATATTTTTCTCAATTAAATTATATTTGGAATTTTTACTTAGTTTAAACAATAAAAGATTTATAGACAAAATGTTAAGTGACTTCAAAAGCCTAAATGTTATAAAACTGATTAAATTTATAATTTTTTCTAATATAAAATTTATATTTAAAAGATAAAAGGAAGATCAATATTTCGCATAAGGGCTCGAATGTGATATGTACAAAGTATTTACCTGCCATTTACTTTAATTATAGTTTTAATGAATGTCTACTTTCATGGTGACTCTTATTTTATTTCTAAGTATCCCATGGATTCAAAAGATGTCTGTGTGATTTTTTAAATAACTCCTAAAAAGGTTTGTTGGATTGTAACGAAAAAGAAACAAAACAAACAAACACTTAGAATCTTATTGCAAATAAATAACTATTATTTTTAAACCTAATAATAAATATTATTTGTTCGAAAAATATGATAGAAACACTTTTATTGAATCAAATTTTTTAGCTAAAAATATAAATTATCAGTGAAGTTCTTACTGAAGTATTTACGAATTAAATTTATGAATAGCGAAATATACTTCTAAACCTAGTAGTAAATATACTTCTAAATTTTATGATTTTTATTTATTAGATTGAAATTAAAAAATAAAAATGTACTTTTCAACAAAGTACTTTTTGAGAAAAACAGTTTGTGCTTGGTTAATCAATATGAAAAGCACTTTTAAATAATAATTTGTATTTGGCCAAGCTTTTCAAAAAGTACTTTTAAGTATCAATTACGAATAAGGGGAAGAGATTTGCTTCATAGTTAATATCATATAAGTAGATAGGTGAAAGAAAAATTTCTATTGATCCCCGCTAGACAAAGATACTTACAAGTGTTGTTTACAAGTTCACAATCTAACTCTAGCTAGCTCTATGACAAAATCACTATAACAATTTGCTAACCTTCCTCCCAGAGCATCCTCGCTAGGTAGGCCTGCCCAGTTAGAAGCTGCTCCTAAACTTTTGACCTGACTTTGCTGTATGTCCTATCTATACAATTGCCCAATCCAGTCTAGTTCTTTCCTATTCTTCCTGTTACATTTTATCAGTTGCATCCTATATTTGCTATCCTCTTTTATGTTCTTCCAAATCATTGTTGGCCATGGAACTATGTAGTTCCATAGTGCTTCATTACTTGCTCTCCAAATCCCATACATTACAGCTATGATGACTGAAGTCACGAACCCTCGGTAAATTCTCCCTTTAACTCTTCTTCCCATTTTCCTCCATATGTTCTACATGTCTATTTGCTTCAGCTCTATTCCCAGCAAAGATCCTCTATGCACGTTTTTGAGAATTGACATTCAAAGTATAAATACTGAATTGTTTCATCCTGCGTTTCACATAGCAGACATGTTCTCTCCTGGCTTATTCCCATTATGTGTAGTATGTCTCTTGTGAGTATCCTCTGCCTCATAATCAACCAACCAATAAAGCAGTGTTTTGGAACATTTAGTCTATTCCATATCCATCTTGCATATGGCCACTTAGCTATTGCTCCTCTTCTCCATTGGTATCCTTCCTTCACTATGTAAGCATTTGCCAGCCCTTTCATCCTTTTTGTTCAAAACCTATAGCAAAGATTATTTTAATGTCATATATTTTCTTCCGATATCATGCACAATCCTGTGGTGGTTTGTATTGCCACAAATCCTTGATATGGTCTACCCATTTAATCCATAATGAATCACTCTTTTTCTCAATGTTCCACACGTATTTTGTTAATGCTGCTTATTCCACACCAAGCAGTCTTGTATGCCTAAGCCTCCTTCTCTTTTAGTTTGACAAACCAGGTCCCATGCTAACAATGGGACGTTGTTAGTGACACTTTTCCCATCCCATAAGTTGTTTCTATATATAGCTACAATATCCTTCATGATCCTTTTTGGTAGCAAGAAAATTGAAGCCTAGTAGGAATGTAAATGTACCAGCACTGCATTCACCAGTTGGATTCTTCCTACATATAATAAGTTCCTAGATTCCTAACCTTTTATCTTCACCAAGACCTTATCTATTAACATTTCACAGTCCGTTGCACTTAGCTTCTTGGAAGATATAGGCACCCCTAGATATTTGAATGGTAGCTTGCCTCTTTTATATCTTGTTATCTCAAATATGTCTTCTATTTCCCTTCCATTCATGTTAGCACAGAATATATTTGATCTGTTTGCATTGACAGTCATTCTTGATGCTTGTGAGAAGGATTTCGGTCCCCTCAACATTAGCATTGCTGAAGGATACTCCTCTACAGAGCAACATCATGTCATCAGCAAAACATAGATGTGTCAGCTTCAATCCTTTGCATTTTGTATGGAAAGCAAATTCAATCCTCTCTTCCCCTGTATTTTGCCATAGCACCCTCCATTTAAGTTGATGTTGTAACTAGTTGAAGTCATACATGTCATGATCCATCGTATGAAGATCCCAGGGAAGTTTAATGCATGTAACATTTCCTCCAAAAACTTCCACTCAATAGAATCATATGCCATTTTCAAATCCACCTTGATCAAGCAGCTTTTAGTGGTCTGTTTCCTATTTTATCGTCTGACCAGGTCTTGAAAAATCATAATATTCTGCACTATTGTTCTTCCAGCCACAAAGGCACTTCGATTTGGTTATATAATATCTGGAAACACCTACTTCAATCGATTACACAGCATCTTTGAGATAATTTTATATACCACATTATAATATGTTATAGGTCTGTAGTCTCCTACTGTTTCAGCATGGGTGGATTTTGGTATGAGTGTGCGAACTGTGTTGTTGAGTGCTTTAAGCATTTTCCCAGCTTGAAAGAATTTCAGCACAGTTGCAGTGACATCCTCACCTATAATGGTCCAGCTATCTTTGAAAAATTGTTTGACATAGCCATCAGGGCCTGGTGCCTTTGCCACTTCTATGTCCCATAATGGTTCTTTTAAAATGCACTAACCAGTTGAACTCTTTGTTCCTCTGAAACTATTTGACTCTCTTTGACTACATGACTTTTCACATGATCTCTGCACTGTTGATCAGTTCCCAATAGGCTTGTATAGAATTCGATGAAAGCTTCAGCTATTGCCTCTATTGAATGCACTGTTTCCCCTTGCATATTCTGAATTGTAAAGATCCTACTAGCTGCCCTCTTAGCTTTGATAACAAAGCGAAAATATTTTATGTCCATATCACCATACTTGAGCCATTGCTCTTTACTCTTCTGTTGCATGTATTCTATTTTTTCTTTCTTCCAATAGATGCATTGATGTGTCAAGTCTTTCTCCTCTTTGATTAAAAATTCATTCCTAGGATCCTTTTGAATCTTCTCTTGACACTCTACAAGTTTCTTCATGCTTTCCTCCTCCTGTTTTTCCACTTCTGCAAACTTCTCTTTGTTGAGCTTTAAAAGAACCTTTTTAAGTCTGTTCAATTTTCCCACTATTTTGAACATAACTCTTTCCTTGAAAGATTTATCCATGTTCCATATGTTGTAGTATTTTAAAATCCTCATCCTAGATGGGCTAGTTCCTTCCCATCTGATAACTGCTGGACTATGATCATATAATCCTGCATGCATGTAATAAACTTCAGATGCTGGCAACCTGTTTACCCAGTCTACATTGATGAACACCCTGTCAATCCTGCTCAAAACTCCATCTTGTCTATCCTGTTTATTGCTCCATGTATAAAAGCAACCAGATGATTTCAGTTCCTTTAGTCCACTTTGTTCAACACATTCCCTAAAGTCTTTTATCACAGAACAACTAACCTTACTTCCCACTCTATCCTCTTCATTGAGTATAGAGTTGAAGTCACTCATGATTGCCCATGCCCCTACCATTTGATTAGTAATATTCCTTATGTCCCTCCACAGTTGAGTCCTTAATGCTTGATCATTGAATTCATATACCATAGTCACATTAAACACCTTTCATGTACTGATATGAGTGATCTCACTGTGTATTAACTGCTCTGTAACTAGTCCCACTTGTATAGTATAACTTTGTGGCTGTCATAGTAACCATATCCTATCTGTTTGATGTTCATAGTGGTTTGTAGTATATGACCACCCTGTACAAAGATTAAGAGAAGGTTGATTTGCCTTAGCTCTCTTAATCTTTGTTTCCAAGAGCCCAAACGGTTCAACTTGTTGTCTTTGCAGAAAGAGGTCCATTTCCTTCTATTTGGCTGTCCTGTTTAGACCCCTGGTGTTCCAAAATCCTATGTTATCCATTAGGGAGGTGGGGGTTAGGTCCCCCATTCTTTCCTGATTTATTACCATCCCCTTGTGTTTCCTTCTCCTTTCCATTGTCCGTCTCTTCTCCTTCATTTCTCCCAATATTACTCTTATCATATGTGTTATTGCTGCATAAGTATTTTGATTATTTCCACGTCCCTTCCATGCTTTCTGCCCTTGTACCACTTGTCATGTTTCCTGCTCTCTTCTGTTGGTACCTGCCTGGCTCTGATTATATTGTGTCTCCTGCTGCTTGTCCTTGTTGCTCCAAGTTTTAGTTGCATTGGTGCTACTTGCCTCAGTATTTTGTTGCTGCTCAACAGGTTTCTCCACCTCCTTGGTGTTATTTGCATTCCTGTTATTGTCTGGTTCCCTGTTAGCTGCCTCTACATCCTGATTCTGCCTTAATTGCTTCTTGCATTCTTTAATATCATGTCCAAAGTTGCCACATGATTTACAGAAAACCGGCTTCTATTCATAGTTGAAATCTTATTCTATGATCATTCCACATTCATTCTCAAATATTACCTTATCTGATTTGGTGTTACTTCGACTAGAATTCTAGCAAATTGCAATCTCTCCTTTTGGATTATTGCTCTATTCTCTTTCAGTGGATTGCCAATCATTCCTGCTATTTTTGTTAGAGTATTTTGTCCCAATATTTGATATCTAGGTTCATCAGTCTGATCCACACAGGAATTTTATCAACCACTTGCTTGTCAAGTCCAATATCAGGTCTCTCCATGGTTGACAATCATTGACTTTTTGTCAAACATTCTGATTCCTTCTTCCACCACTTTTTCCTTGTTCTCCATTGAGTGAAATCTTACTATGAACACCTCTTGTTAACCTGAGCTATTTTGTTGATCCCCAGTGTACCCCATACTCTCTTAAAGTATCTCTCCATAACTATTTGTGGTGGGCTAGAACCCAACATATAGCAAATTACAGCAAATCTCCAATAAACTATCTCATCTTTGATATCTTCCATTGTAATTTTAACATTTTCTCTCAATTTCTCCCCTTCAATCATGGTTAGGTCATAACCTTTACTACACTCTTCGTTTCCGACAATTCGACTCCAATTATCCCCTGCTTTCTGAGACTTTGCATGGCTGTGTTTACCTATTGATTCCAATTTCCAACTCACTTCCTTCTTCTTCCATTAGATCTGCCCATGATTTTGTTGCCGGGGTGTTCTCCACCAAAGTTGATGTCGCTGCCATCGTTCTAGTCAAATTTAAAGGAGTGATGCCCTGTATTGCATTGACATTTGTGAACTTCTTCGCCTCTGATGATTGTGGTACTCTTTGGGGTCTCTTCCTGTTGTGGTATGCTGTACGATGCTCCCTCCTTCTCCAGACTTTGCCTTCCTTGCCATAATCAGCTACTGCTGAGAGGAGAGTTCATGCCTAAAGAGAGAAAGTTTTTACTATATAAGTAGATAAATAATCATAAATATTTATTATTAAAGATAATAATTAAGGTTTTATTTAATTTAAGTAAAATATAAAATAAAATTAAAAAGTACTTTATTTTTTCAAGATAATTTAAATATATCAAAAAATTATTCAATAAATATGAAAGTTCATCCCAAAAGTCATTATATATTACTTAATAGTTTAACTAAGCAAGGTTATTTTGGTATATATATTATTTTGTCAAGGGTATTTTTGGTAGGAAGAAAAGTCAAAATTGTTTCTGCTTCTGGTCAAAAGCACTTCCCCAAAAATGTTTGGTCAAACACCTCAAATTGAGAAAAAAATATTACCTATATTTTTTTTTAAGAAATAAAAAGCAATTTTGACTTGGGAAAAATCTTGGCAAACACGCTATAAATCTGCAATTTTTTATAGACTTAAATTGTGATCACAAAATCGATTATTTGTGCACTTGGACCAATTTCACACCTTAATTAAGCCGTTAAAAGAAGAAAAAGATTAGGGAAACTACCAGCTATTTATAAGTAGCTTATTAAAAAAATTGGTCAATTCATAAAATATTATTTATATTAGCCAATTAGCTATTTGTAGCCAAAAAAGATCAAATTTTTGTTTTCTTTTGAGTGGGTGTTATTAGAATAGATTGAGTACATCTTAAGAAGCTTGAATCTTAGTATTGGAATGATTTGGTGGAGCTTTGAGGTGGTTTGAATTGAAACTTCGAAGTAGAAGATGAACACGAAAAAAATAATATGTGTATCACATATGTATCATATTTGTATCAATTGTGTATCACATGTATATCCACGTATACCTGTGTGTGTATATCCATGTATACATGTGTGTGAGATACATGTGTGATACATATTTGATACATGTGTCGCAGAAGAATTTTTTGAATTCAATTTTAACTACAAATTTTGATACCAAATCAGTCCAAATCACCTCCAATCTTCCTCAAATTTTGTTTATTGACTCATCTATATGTTTTCAATGAATTTCAACCATACCCATTGAAAAAAGTCCTTTTTTGCTTAGATTTTTGGAATATTGTATATATATATATATATCATCACCTTATTTTCTATCTCATTCGTGAAATTTCCTTTCCGTCTTTCATGTAATATTATTAATCACGTTTAAAAATATGGAAGGAGATCTTCGCATGTGATTTTTGAAGAGAAAGAACCTTATTTGTTTGGGCTTTCAATTTTTAATGCTTAGCTAGTTTTGGTAAGTCTATAATTAGTGGCTAGAGGTTTGTAAGTTGGCACTTATTTGGGACATTTCTGTAGATTTCAAAAAAAATAAGCGGCTTGTTCGAAGATGCATCTTGAGCATGCTTTATACCTTTGATTTTTTCCGCTTAACAGTTAACACTCCTGAAATTTTAATATAAAAACTTGACTAACTTATAAAATAAGTTATTTCATGTTGAAGAATTTGAGACTTAGATTATTATTTATATAAATATTTATTATATGGGCAGATAATTACTATAAATTTCCTCTACATTTTGCATATTGTATTTGATATAATTTTAACGTATTTTTTGAAATATTCTTATTTTGATACATTTCATATTTTTAAAATGTCTTGAGGCTTACATCTTTTTTTTTTTGGTCAAAGAAAAATATTATTAATCTCCAAAATCCCAAATACAAACGATATTGTTTCTCTACATCTCATACTCCCAACTAAGGAGCATTCCTAACTACTTCCCTTCTCTATGCTATGCTATGCTATGCTTTGTGCTATAAGTCTATTCCTTATCTCTACTTTTATTTACATGTATAGTCCTTCTATCCATGCCCTTTCTCTGTTGCTTTGTCTTCCTTTCCAGCTTGCCTGCAATCATACTTTGCTTTCTTACTTTATCTATGCATATATTGTGTGAGGACTTGGGACTCGCTGCTTCTATAATGCTTCATTCCTTGCTTTCCATATATTGTATATCAGTGCTATCAGTGGCGGACCCAGGATTTTTATCAAGCGGGTTCAAAAAAAAAAAAGGTCATATGTGACTAGCTGGTTTCGAACTCAGGACCATGTGGAAAATTTGAACCCTCTCTACCAACAGTCTAGGCATTTTACTTGTTTCAAGTGGGTTCAAAATTATATTTATACTTTTACTTGTCTAAAAACAGCAAAAATATACCTATATATACAGTGTTATTTTTCGATGAAGCGGGTTCATATGAACCCATTTGACTCCACGTGGGTCCGCCCCTGAGTGCTACCAATACAGCTACAACAAATGCACGACACAGACTTCCTTTTATCTTCGTGGTCATTCTCTTCCACAACCCAATATATTCTTTGTTCCTGCCTTCTATTCCCATCCATTCTAGTATGTTGTTGAGGCATGATTGTGACAGAGGACACTCAAATAATAGATGTTGCACTGTTTCAGTATCTTATCACATATTACACATTTATCATCCTGACTGACTCCCATTCTGAAAAGTCTCTCCTTTGTTGACAGTCTGTTCTGCATTGCCAACCAGCAGATAAAACTGTTTTTAGGTACATTACGCTTACTCCATACCCATCTGCTACTAGGCCATCTCCCCTGTACTCCTCTCCTCCATTCATAGCCACTACTGATTGAGTACTTCCCAGCTTGTGTTAGCCAGCCATCTTGTATCCTGCCTTGAATTTGTCCCTTAAATTACATATCTTCCTCCAGTACCAACTACAGTCATTTGGTGACTTGTATTGCCATCATGATTGTCCTTTTATATTGATATGGTTAACCCATTTCACCCACATATTGTCTGCTTTCTGGGCAATGTGCCAAACATGTTTAGCCACTGCTGCCTCATTCCATGTGATACACTCTTTAACTCCCAATCTTCCCTTCTGTTTAGGTTAACATATTAGATCCCAAGCTACCAGAGGTGCTCTATTTGTATTTTCTTTGCCATCCTATAAAAAATTCCTACAAATGGCTGTGATCTTCTTCAGTACACTCCTTGGTAATATGAAATTGATGCCCAGTAAGTTTGAGTGTGCATCAGCACTGAGTTCACTAGCTGCACCCTCCCTGCATATGATAGGTTCCTTGATGCCCAGCTCCTTATTCTAGTTGTCATTTTCTCACCAGCAGCTCACATTCTGTGCTTGATAACTTCTTAGGGGAGATTGGCACTCCCAAGTATCTGAATGGCAGTTTCCCCCTTTGATATCCCGTTAGTTCACACAAATCAGCTATATTCTGTGCATCCATGTTGGCACAGAAAAGAATAGACTTGCTTGCATTTGTAATTAGCCCAGAGGTGTTTGCAAATGTCATCAATCCTCTTAACATCCCTACCACTGACTGCACTGTCCCTTCACAAAATAGTAGTACATCGTCTGCAAAACATAGGTGGTTCAGCTGTTGGCTTCTGCACATTCAAACCCCTGCATCTCTGTCACCCTCCTCATTATTCTTGTGAAGTATTCTATGCAGATTACAAAGTTTAGTGGAGACATGGGATCTCCTTGTCTGAGTACCCTTCTCCTTTAATACACCCATACACTCCCCATTTTATAGTAATATTGTACTGTGTGGTAGTGATACAAGCCATTATCCACTTTATGAATTTGAGGAAAGTTTAGTGCATGAAGCATTTCCTTTACAAACCCCCATTCCACCGAGTCATGTCTTTTTTAGATCTATCTTAATTAAGCCCCTCTGGTAGGGGTGTGCATTCGAATCGGTTTATCGATAAATCGAATCGATTCTTCGATATCGGTTTATCGATTTCGATTTCGATTTCGAAATTTTCCTTATCGAGTTATTGATTTCGATTTTGATTTTTTCCTCTTCGGTTATCGATTTATCGATAAACCGATAAGATATACTAAAAAAAAATTACTACCCTTATTCTATAATACCCTTTCCTTTACCTTAAGTCCCTAACCCTATTATTTCATCTACCACATTTAAGGAATGATCATATTTAAAGCTCAAGGGAATGAAGTTCAAATTAATGGAAAATAGAATTAGTCGTGATGATGTATTTTTTTTTTTTATACCGATGGAGTGTTTGTGGCATACATTTGATCTCTTACTTTAGTTTCGTTGCATGTGCTTGTTGACACAATTTTTATGTTATAAACGGTATTCGTCTTATTTTAGCTTCTTTTTATCCATATTAGTTAGGCGTGTTTATAGCAATATACTTTTCGTGAAATACCGCAAATCTTCTTATTAGTGTAATCGATAACCGAATCCATAAGCCCCAAAAATCGATAAATCGAAATCGAAAAAATGGAAACCTTATTGAAACGATAACGATAAGCATATGTACAAATCGATAATCGATAAGGTCAAAATCAAATCGATAAATCGAATGCACACCCTTAGCTTAGCTCTGGGTAGTGTTCTTCCTGTTGTAGAGTCTTATTAGGTCCTGACAAATCAGTATGCTTTGAACAATACTTCTGCCTGCTACAAATGCACTTTGGTTCTCTGAGATTATTATGGGCAGCACTCCTTTCAGTCTATTACATAGCATTTTGGAGATAACCTTGTATATTATATTACATCATGCAATTGGCCTGTAGTCTCCCACTGAATTAGCATGGCTACTTTTAGGCACTAATGTAATCATTATCTTATTTATAGCTTTCAGCATTTTCCCATTTCTGAAGAACTCCATTACAGCTTCAACCACATCAACCTTTACAATAACCCAGCTATCCTTAAAGAATTGACTCCCATACCCTGCCGGTCATGGAGATTTATCCCCAGATATCCCCCATAATGCCTCTTTCACTTCTTCTGAGCTAAATTTTCTTTCTAGCATTCTTTTCTGGTCATTTTTTAGTATGTTGCCTTCCTGACAAGGCCACTATTCACCCTTGTTCTGGTAGCTATACTAGTTCCCAATAGATCTTGATAGAATTCAATGAAAGTATTTGCAATCCCCTCTGCTGATGTCTGTCTTACCCTAAGAGTCTTTAACTGAGAATATTCTATTCATGTTCCTCCTAGTCGTTAGCATATTGTGGAACATTTTTTTATTTTGATCACCTTGTGCTAACCATTGTAGTTTGCACTTTTGCCTCAAGTACTGGTACCTGGCTTCTACCCTGTTATTACAGTCCTCTGATAGAAGTCTTTCCATCTTCAATAGCTCTTCATTCCTTGGATTTTTCTGAAGTTTCTCCTAACAAGCTTTTAATTGTGTATCATAGCTTCCTCTGCTTTCCTCTCTACTTCACTAAATTTCTCCTTATTTAGTTTCCTGAGGGTGTTTTTTAAGTTGTCCAGCTTCCCTACTAGTTCATACATCTTAGTTCCTCTCCTTTTTGTTTTCCATCCATTAGCAACTCTTTCTCTGAAATCAGGTGCTTGACTCCACATGTTGAAATATCTAAATACTCTATTTTGCTTCTTGTTTCCCTCTTCCCAGTTTATCAGTGCATGGCAATGGTCAAATAGCTCATAAAATGCACTTCTGAATCAGGTAGTGCTACCATCCATTCATTATTTACAATCACTCTGTCTATTCTGCTATAGACCCTATGCTGCTCTTCCTGCTTGTTATTCCAGGTGTAGAATGCTCCAGATGACTTCAATTCCTGCAAGTTGCATTCCCTCATACATTTCCTGAAATCCTTTATTTCTGCTATTGTAACTGGGCTCCTTATTCTCTCATCCATATTAAGTACACAATTAAAGTCTCTCATCACTGCCCATGCCCATCACAATTATTCTCTCATCATTCCACAATGGTCTTCTTATTGTCATGTCATTATAGGCATAGACCATGGTTACCCAGAACTTCCTTCCTATCCCCATATATATCACCCCACAATGTATCATTTGATTATTTACTTTAATAATTTCCACTTCTATATTGAAGGCTTCCACAATAACCAAATCCTTCCCCCAGGATGCTGTGTCAAATTAGTAGTAAATGACCAACCATTACATAGGTTAAGAGCAACTTGTTGAGCTTTGGCTCTCTTAACCGTAGTTTCCAGGAGACCATATAGACCTACCTTAGCATTGTGCATAAATAACTTCACTTCTTTCTGCTTTTCTGGTCTATTTAGTCCCTTGGTGTTCTAGAATCCTATTCTATCTATTAGGAGGGGGATCCCCCATCCTTTCCCCTTGCTGGACCATCTATGCTTTGTCTTCTTTGCCCTATTACATTGTTTCCCTCTATACTAGCTTTGCATTCCATTTCTCTATTCTGCAATCCCAGAGTTGCAAAAGCATTTCCTGTTGCAATTACCATCTCCTGAGTCTGTACCCTTTTCTTCACATATTTCCCTACCTTGAAGCCATTGTTTTCAGCCCCTTTGCTTGTTTGCATTTGCCCTGCTTGTACTCCTACCCCAGTATGCTGGTTAGTCCCATGTTCCATCATTTTCCCTTTCCCTTTATTGTTCTGTTCACCTGCTTTGTCTTCCTGATCTGCCTTCTTCTCCTCCTTATTAGTTACTTCCCTTAGTTGTTTCCTACATTCAGTTACTTTATGCCCATAGTTCTTACATATGCTGCACAACACTGGCTTCCATTCAAAATGTACCTCATGCTCTATTTCTTCCCTGCTTCATTTTCAAACATAACAATGGAAGGATATGTTTGGTTGATAGTCATACCAGTACCCTCATAAGCTAGTCTCTCCTTCTGTGCAGTGGCTCTATCCGTTTTCATTGGTTTTTCTATTATTCCTGCAATCTTTGTGAGAGCATTAATCCCCCAATATCTGATATCCAGCCCAATTAGTCTGATTCATACAGGTATTTTCTCCATCTGCTCCTTTGTCATTTCCATATCCACCTTCCAAGGCTTCACAATTACTGGTTTCCTGTCAAACATTTGAATTCCCTCTTCTACTGCTTTCATTTGATTCTCCCCGCTATGAAGCCTTACAAGGAAGACCCCTTCATTAATTTGTGCAACTTTATGTACTCCCAATCCTCTCCATATACGCCTAAAGTAGCCATCTATTACTGCTTGGGGAGGATTTGATCCCAACACATAGCAGACCACCGCCGAGGTCCAGTACTCTACCTCCTCTTTGATATCATCCTCTGTTATTTTAACATTCACATTCATTATATCTATTTTATTAAGCTCTAATCCCTTCGTTGCTAGGGGAGTGCCTACCACTTTGCTCCACGATTTAGGGCTATTCCCACAGTTACTCACCTGGCCATTGTTGAGCCCTTTCTCTCCGTCTTCTTCAACCATGTCAGCCCACGACGGTGATACTGAGCTCATTGGTGCACTCTGTTCCTATCTAATTGGAGTTACCCGTTGATTTTGCAAATTAGGGCTTCGATTCAGCTCCAATGATGTGATTCCTTGAAGAACCTTTAAGTTTCTCGTTTTCTTTGCATCTAAGGAATTACTTTGTTGCCTCCACAGTGTGTTGAATTTTTTCCTTGATTTTGCTGAGCTCTCCCCCCAGCTTTCGATTTTCTCGTCATCTCCAGTGTTAGCTGAGAGACATTCTCATTCTAGAGAGAGAAAGCGAGGCTTACATCTTGTGCTTTCGACTTCTATTTCACATATTTAACACCTTAATCCTCGTCAAGGCCGTGATAAGTTCGAATAAACATTCTCGTTTGGTTTCTTCTTAATTTTTGTTTAAAAATTAATTAACATTTTAAATGATATCTTGTATACTAACTAATTTCGTGCAATGAATCAAACACCAATTCAAGCATTACTAATATATGTATTATTAATTTATACATTACCAATTCCTATATTATAATCTTTGTATAACACTTCTCAGAACCAAACCACCCATTTAAGATTTATGGTCCTTTACAAAAATAATGTCAAATTTTATATGGGGATTAGTTATAATCTAAGCTCAATAACTATCCACTCGCCATCAGATGTGCTTTCTTCCCTTGGATTCCATTGTAGTTTAGGCATGGCAAATTCCACTATCAAACCAATCCAACGGTTCTTGCAGCTTGACTAAATAGGTGATCTCCTTTTTTCGAGCAGCTTTATATGTCTAATATAAATCAACATCAAATCAAATCCATCAATCAATCACAAGTCTCTATCCTTGCTTTACTCCAGAAAAGTCCTGCAAATCTTGCAGGTATTTCCCAGCAAAATTATTGGCTCATCCTAAACTACACGGAGTAGTAAGTATTGCACCACATTCTGTGTTACCCTATTATCTTAGTCTAATAAGATGCCAGTGGGCTTAAACAGCGCAAAATAAAGCAATAAAATAACATGTATGTACCCTTCAAAATTGTTCTGCTAAATTCCTTTGAGAAAGTCAAGATTAAAAATAAAAATAAAAGTTTATTCGAATTTTTGTACATAAGCTTATGGTAATATTTGATGTCATATATATTATGCTGGGCCCAGAGTTAATCGTACATATCGGCAGTGATGGTTAAGCCTAACTGGCCATTGAGCCATTCTATTCAAATCTTTTAATTAGTTTGAGTCACTGTAATTAGAATATGATAAAATACTTGGTTTTAGCCCACATGATCGTTGTTGACTATCAAAGAAAAAAATGAAGAAAAATATGCCGGCGGTTTTAGGATAATTATATAGAGGTTATGTGATAGAGCGTTTGTTTTGGCAAATATGCCACGAATTCAAATCCTGAGCGATTTATTTGTTATCAAATGGTAAATGTTCAAATTGTGTCGAGCCGACTTGTACTACTGAGGGATATGAAATTGATTAAGAAATATGCAAAACTTCAAATGTTTTTAATTTTTAATTTTATCCGATAATATATGTAATTAATTAAGATGAATTTACATGGAGAGATATTAAGAGTAAAAATTCATAATGCTCAAAGGTTCTTGTTTGAAGTCATTTATTTATCGAAGTTATGAGTCAATATATTGTCGCGACTATTGTTATGGTCAACAAGGTTAAAACTTTAAAAACTTCAAATTGATAGGACAATCTTCGCAGTGAATTAAGGGTTTACATGAGATCCAGAGGCTCGCTCGGGTAGTCTGCTATACGACCATACCTCAAACCGAACAAGTAGAATATATTAGAGCGCTAAAGAGAATTATGTCAAAGGAACTCGGTGAAATAACCCCTTAATTAGTTGTTGATACGTAAAATAAGAAGTTTTTCACAATATTCAAATACTATAGAAATTTACTATACATATGAACTACGAGAGATTCTGTCTCTATACCCCAACCTTCTCTATATACTTTAACTCACTTTCTTTCTTTGTTTTTTCTTTTCTGTTTTTGCATGAGTATATCTAGAGGAAAACTAACTACTTTTAAATTTAATATAGCACGTTTGAACTTCAAAATCTTAAAATACCAAGAGGAGCTAGGGTTTGATTTCTGAGAGGAAGCAAGTCATCGATCAATCCACAGTTTTCTTAGACTGCAAAGAATTATATTGGCCTTAGACAACATTTATGACTGCGGTTTGAGGTAATTCGAAAGCATATATAACTTTTACTAATTCTTTAATATATATTACAGCACAAGTGTTGTCGTATATGGTTATGGTCGAATATGCCATTTCAAGTTACTTTAATGCATCAACTGATTATGGAACGCAACCAAAAAAAAGGGTATTACTATTAGCTTTCGAACGAGAATATAAAAAATAATTTTTTATTTGCATGCAAAGTAAAATGTGGAAATGCTTGTGAAAATTTTAAAAAGAACATTTTTTATAAAGTTTAAAAAGAATGTTCGTCTCTATATCCAGCGTCAAGTAGGGCTTCCATTGGTAGCAAGTTTATCCCACGAAAAATGCGTACATATTTTCTTAAAATCGACCCTTATAAAAGGCAAAAGAGAAGAAAAGAATGTGACTGTCTCTAACATCCTTGCATGTATAAAATTGTGATTGAGCTATATTTGAACGAGTTAAAATAAATTATTAATAAATGACTAGGGTTGTAGAAGGCTCAAAATTTGATTGGGTCACGATAGGCGGATCAATTTAGGTTAAACAATAGATTTAACCTATTGTTTAATTACGTTAAAATAGCACGGTCTAGCCAATTTTCGGAGTGATCATTAAAAAATAGCCAGTGTTTACCAAGTCAATGAAAAATAACCACTATTTTGCTGCAACAGAGACCGGCCCAGCATAATATACTGGAGTTTAGTGCACTTATGTATGAACTTCCAGCATATTATGCTGGACCGGTATACTTTGTTGGCTCCAGTATAATATACTGGAGACTGGAGCATCGGTGCTCTAAACTCCAATATATTATGATGGATCGGTATATTATACTGGAACTCCAGTATAATATACTGGAGTTCTAGTATATTATGCTGGAGTATTTTTCCAAATTTTGAATAGTGTTTTCGTTCAGATTTATCTTTATATGAAAAGTGGCTAAATTTCAATTACTTTTGAAACTGTGACTATTTTTGAATGACCACTTGTAAATTTAGCTATTTTTGAATTTTTTCCTTTAATTACCTATCGTACCTAACTCGAATTGGTAAAATAATCTATCATACCTAACTCGACTTGCGTTAATTACCAAATCAAATCAATAAAAACGTTTCTTTTATTTATCATTATATTTAATCAATCAAACCTTTAAGAAACTTATTTTGAATTAGTATTTTTTGGGTGTTAGTTTGGGCTATATAAGCGGTTCAAATTGGCCCAAACTTTTAGATGAACTAATGGAAATCTTACAGAAATGTTCTAAATATGTCCCAATTTATCAACCTCTAACCATTAATTATAGACTTACTAAAACTAGTCAAGCACAAATAAAAATTGAAAACCCAAATAAATAAGTTTTTTTTCCTCCAAGAATCACACGCAAAGATCTCATTCCATATTTTTAAGCATAATTCACTACATTAGATGCAAGACGGAAAGAAAATTTCATGGATGAGGTAGCAAATAAGGTAATAAAATACAATATATATATATATACACACACACACACAAGATTCCAAAAATCTAAGCGAAAACGGATCTTTTTCAATGGGTATGATTGAAATTCATTGAAAACATATAAATGAGTCAATATACAAAATTTGAGGAAGATTGGAGGTGATTTGGACTAATTTGGCATCAAAATTCATAGTTAAAATCGAGTTCAAAAATTTCTTCTGCGACACATGTATCAAACATGTATCACGCATGTATCTCACACACAGGTATATATGTAATACACATTTGATACAAATATGATACATATGTGATACACAAATGATACACAGTGTGATACACATATCATTTTTTTCATGTTCATCTTCTACTTCGAATTTTTAATTCAAACCTCCTCAAAACTCCACCAAATCATTCCAAAAGTGAGATTCAAGCTCCTTAAGATGTACCCAGTTTATTCTAATAACACCACTCAAAAGAAAGCAAAAATTTGACCTTTTTTTGCTACAAATAATAATTGGCTAATATTGGTAATATTTGGCTAATATTAATAATATTTTATTAGTCAATTTTTATAATAAATTATTTATAAATGGACATAGCTGATAGTTTTCCTACTTTAAATTGCATAAATTGAGCTAGCACTGTCTACTGAATATATGTTTAACTCAACTTTCCCAACTTAGATGAATCAGACATATTTTTAGAAAATTTGCACAAATTATATCTCAAAATAACACATTGCACTGACGTACCTGTATTTCTTATTTTATACCCACATAATTAATATTTTCTTGCAACAATACTTATATACTCTTATGTATTATTATACAATATTATACACCGGTATAAGCAATATCTTTACCTTATATAAAATTATATGATAGTGTATAAACATATATAAATATTGTATAAAAGTGTATAACAATGTATAAAAGTTTATGAACATAGCTAACTAAAGTGACAAACTTGCGTTTTTTCAGTTGCTATTTTTATTCAAAAGTAATCCAAATTTTCATCAAATGAATCCGAATGCAAAGATATGATGAATACAATCCTTGTATGCAAAAACAAGGATAAATTTGTGAAAAAAATTAGGCAAAACAACTCCAAAATCCAAGCAAAAAGAAGAGAATATAAGAGGAAAGGAGTAACAAATGCTTTGTTAATGGGCGAAAAATTAAAATATTTCCAGTTATACGCAAAATAAGCTAAATATTGACCAATCATATATGGTTATAAACTTGGGCCAAGTAATATGGAGAGTAAAAATTCCTATTTTTTTATGAGCTAAATTTGGCATCCTAGGTTTCAGCAGATTCTTCAAACAGAGCTTCTAAATGACATTTTACACTTCCAAATTAGTTTTATCGATATCCGACTGTTTACGAGTCATTCCTCCTACTCCACCCAAAAAAGTACTCCATATTTTACTAGATTGGGATGGATGAATCCTTTTGTTGTGCTACTTTAGAAACGTGTTACAGCTTAAAAAATAGTACTAAAAGACAACGAATTACTATTAATTAATCAAAGCAAACAATCTTTTAGGAAAGTGACATGTACATATATCTTCCCTCACTTATCTCTTCAAAATTAAATATGAGGATTACCTAATACTTTCCATTTAGAGCCACATGACTAAACTGCTGTCATGTCCAGATTAAGCAAAAGTACAGTAGAAAATGGGAATCAATCCTGTTGGCCATTATAAAACAGTCAAAATCATTATTGCATTTCTTTAATTTTTGAGAATAATCTTTGTTACTAACTAGAGTGTACCTTAGTAAGATGTTTATCGAACTTGGCAAAGGAAAAGAAAAAGAATATTGCCATTTCTTGATGATATATTATATACATAACTAAATGGAGAAGCAGAATAATGTCGGCCATCTATAAAACAGTGAAAATCAAAATGGGTTTTACTGTAGAGCCTTATGAGTCGAATATATCTACGGAAAAGGGTTAAATTTGTCTCAAACATACAAAATGCTTCAAACTTACTAGTATTAATTAATAATTGGGTTCAGCTGTATCCTTTATCATTATTAAAATAAGTCAGATTTGTTTTTATTAACTAACTAGTCTTAGAGTACGCGCGTAGCACGTGTACTCTATATCAATAAACAAGTAAAAAAGATGAACAATATTTCACTAACGATCTTCGTACGATTTAAAAAAAAAAACGAATAATTTTATAAGGGATAATTATCAAATTTGAACTATGCGGGATGGTCTAGATTTGCCCATGAACTTTAAAGAACATGATCATTGCTATCTCTTTATCCCCCAAGTTCAAAAGAACCACCCTCAAACCTCAAATCAACTTCAATGCCTTATCAAACTGTGTTCTAAAATAATTTCTACAAAAGTAAAATAGAAATAAAAGTAGAAAAATTAAAAGTTTAAGCCCAACAGAAAACTACGTTTCTTTAAGGAGTTTATTCCTCCTAGCCCAAGGTTATTAGATTAATTCCTCTCATAGTACAACGGAATAACTATTACGTAATACTAGCAATGAAAATTATAGAATTTCGTCGAACTCAACATACGGCAGTTTACCGCACTGATACTTACTTTTTTGCTTTGAAAACAATGCAGAAATGCACATAAAGAGGGAAAAATGTATGCAAATTTCTATTGTTCAGTGTCTGAAAATGAGGCTAATACTCTATATTTATAGCCAACGATTTGGGTCTCAACAAATGCCAAGATACTTGTTCGTTTGAGAAGGTGTATCTTCGTCAGAAATTAATTAATTTTCTGTTAGGCGCGAATTTGACCCTTAGACAAATTACTGCCGGGAATTTTAAATTAAAAAATTCCACGAAGAAAATATTAAAAAAACGAAAAATAAATAAATAAATTTGATTCAAAAAATTTATCAAACCCGAAGCCGAGTGACGATGGCGTGATGCACCTCTTCTGCTCAACTCTTTTAAGAACCAGAAAATGTGCTTGTCTGTATAGGCACAAGGATTTTCTTTCCATTTTTCGATGAGGGACAAAGTGTTTTAGTAAAAGGAATACTTCAAACTTTTTTTTTTCTTCCAATTCTTTCGCTCTGTTTCCTATTTATACCTTTTTATTTTATTAGATAAAAATCCAACACAATGGAACTCAAACAACAATCAATTGTACCGATAAGTAAATTTACACCTCTGTCGGGACTCCATCGCACAACTCCATCTCGAATCCTTCTCAGATCACTAATTGCAATGCCAGAGATCCACATCAACCTCAAAATGTGAAAACAAACCACATTTATACCAAATTCAGCTCCCAAATCATTTGCAATATTGTGGTGGTTAAGATGGGATTATAGTGGTTGAAGGTCGATGGACTCGGCTCTGACTGAAATGTCGATTAAGGAGATTGGTAAAGATGAAGGTGTGAGCAAGATTATCCAAATAGGGTGATTTTTGTGTGAAAATTTTGTGTATTCTTTGTGAGTTTTGTAGGAGTGAAAAGTAGTGGAGTAACTATGGTCTTCAAGTTGTACTTTTGAAAGTAGAGAGAATCAATTGTTACGGTGGTGATCGATTTAGAGGGTTTGAGGGATGTTGACTGCAAAAAATGGTGGTCAATCTAAGTATTATCATAATTCGAGGGTAAATTTAATTATTTTCCCATGTAAAAAATAGCCAAGCGCAAGGTGGAAAATTCTTGGAGGGAAGGATGCCGAGGGTCTATTTGGAAACAGCGCATCTACTTCAGGGTAGGGGTAAGGTCTGCGTACACATTACCTTCCCCAGACCCTACTAAGTGGGATTATACTGGATTGTTGTTGTTGTTGTAAAAAATAGCCAAGATGTCGAAAGCATTTTCTGGTCAATGAGGACAAATTTAGCCTACCTTTTTTTCCACATTAAGGTAGATCCAATCCTAACTATTAGGGGAAGGAAAAAAAATCATTTAGCAAAGTTCAGGGCAGATTTTTGACGTTTTTACTTTTAGAACAATCTAATATTCGAAAGTATCATACCCCAACCTAGGTGAGGCGTGGCCGGTACCCGATGTTGTACTAACCCAAACGAACCACTCTGCAACTCTTGAATGCTTGATGTAACCTAGAACGTACATAGGCCGACATGGTCGAACTCTATCGTACTATAAGCTATCATGGCCGCAATTCGTAATATACCATAGGCGGACAAGCGTCGTATCGGCTAGCTGTCGTACTCAAAACATCAATACATGTTCGAGCCAGGAGGCCACTATTAGTATCAATATCACACAACCCAAAAGGAAAACATAGATGAGGGCCGACAAGGCCACTGACATACTATATATACCAAACCTATGTCTACAATGTCTCAATGATTATTTGACATCAAACATGGTCGGGACAAGGCCCCGGCCTACCCATAAGTCTATGCAAAACTATGATACCATTACCTCTAGGCTTGGCTGCACTCCGAATAGAATGGAGTCTTACTGATCTTCCGCTGAATATCAGCCCTGTCTACTGTGAGGGCTTGTCAAACTGATTATCTGTACCTATAAGTCTATGCAAAACTATGATACCATTACCTCTAGGCTCGGCTGCACTCCGAATGGAATGGAGTCTTACTGATCCTCCGCTGAATATCAACCTTGTCTACTGTGAGAGCTCGTCAAACTAATTATCTGTACCTACAAGCATGAAATGCAGCGCCTTGCTATCAATGGGACGTCAGTACAATAAAATGTACTAAGTATGTAAGACAGAAAATAATATATATAAACTCGAAATCTAAAGAACATGAATGAATACAGTAAAATCTCAACTAAAAGATAAGAACAAGAGTGGACTTACAACGTACTCTAGATCGGCTTACTAGGTCACAATCACTTGGACCACTTGATCCCTCTGTCCAACTATACAACTTATACGGTCACAGTACTCTGAACTATCTCTAATGACTGGATTTATGATCTTTTACTACATCCTCGTCTATTCATATAAACTGAACATAAAGTGACTCTTATGAGTAGAAAGGCATATTGTCCGTAAGGCGCATGTCACGACCCAAAAATCGACCCGATCGTAATGGTGCCTATCATGAAACTAGGCCAGACGACACAACTCCTGAATAAACCATTTTCCAATAAAAGTTGTTTTTATACAATTTATAAACCAATAATCTCATAATGAGACTCAAAAGAAAAGTGCGGAATAATTACACAAGCCCGACATCAGGGTGTCACTAGTTATGAGCATTTACCAAGGTTCGAGTACAACAAGAGTCTAAAAATGTACTAAATACAGTAATAAAAATGAGGGGAGGGAAGCAGTGCTGTGAACGTCGTGCCTTGCCAACTCTAATGACTCCGCGTCTGAGCAATCAACACCCATTACCGGGTTCCGAAATACCTGAATCTGCACGCGAGGTACAATGAGTAATGTGAGTACTTCAACCCAGTAAGTAATAATCATAAATAAAGATTGAAAGCAGAAAATCACGTAAGGCACAAAAGCATGCTATAATGAAGCAGTAAAACCATTAAAAACAGCAAACCAGTGAAAGATAGGTAAAAATCCTTTAACTTAATTTAACTTCATGAAAAGCCTTTTTCAATAATTAAGCAGGTAATTGACAGTTAATTATGAAAATAAACACATAAAGGTTCGCCCCTGGGGCACAGTATCAACAAATCCTCCCCTCGGGAAACATCTCAGAATAATACCAGCCCCTCGGGCAATCACATAGAATAATACCAGCCCTTCGGGCTAAATCTCACGTCACAATGGGTACCCGCACTCACTAGGGGTGTACAGACTCCTGGAGGGGCCCCTTACCGCCCAAGCACAATATCAACCCACCGAGTGGCATAATCACAAGGCCCTCGGCCTCATATCAATCAAGCCACCGAGTGGCGTACATATCTCATGCCCTCGATCTCATAATCAGTATCAAATGGTTCCTCACAACATAGGCCCTCGACTTTACTCAGTCAAAATCCTCACAAGCCACTCGGGCAATAGTAAAACATGATTCTCAGCCCGAAAATATCATTTAAAAGATCATGTAAGTGTTAAAACAGAGTAAACATGGATGAGTACGAAAAACAGTGAAATAACATGACTGAGTTCAAGTAATAAGTCAAAACAGTAAGGAAATACCAGTAAAAATCTCCGAAGGGTTCAAATAGTTGGCACAAGGCCCAAATCATGATGATAGCAAATAGATTTCAGTCAAATACGCAGTGAAATAGTCATTCGGGACAAACTAAGTCACAATCCTCAATAGTGCACAACCCCACGCTCGTCATCAAGCATGTGTGTCACCTCAATATAGCACAACAATGTGCAAGTCCGGGGTTTCATACCCTCAAAACATCATTTACAATCATTACTCACCTCGAACCGGTCAAATCTCTAGCTCGTGATGCCTTTGCCTCTCGAATCGGCCTCCACTCGCGTCGAATCTATCCAAAATCAGAACGAGGACGTCAAAATATGCTAAGGGAATGAAGCCCAAGCGAAAATAATCAAAATATGACATAAATCCCAAAATTACCAAAACCCGACCACCGGGACCACGTCTCGGAATTCGATGATTTTTACATCAATAGATTCCTTATCTCCCCACGAGTTCATACATATCAAAAGTTCTGAAATCCGACCTAAAATAGTCCTTCAAATCCTCAATCAAAGGTCTAAATTTCCAAGTCCTAGTTCTTCAATTTTTGGCTTAATTTCCATGATTATTTAGGTGGAATTCACATTAAAATCGAGTTTTAAGTCCAAGAATCTTACATCCAAGTGATTCCCCTTGAATCCTCTTCAATCCCCTTCAAAAAGCTCCAAAAACGACCAATAATGGAAGAAATAAACCCCACATTCGTGAACAAGACAACCTTTTAAACCTTCTCCCAGGCCTAAATTTCTTCATCACAATCGCGGGAACTCCTTCGCGATTGCGAAGCACAAATTCTCAGAACCCAAATTTTACTCTATGCGAACGCGTCAACTCCCACGCGAACGCGATGCTCAGGCATCCCACACCTATGCGATCGCGAACAGGGGACCGCGTTCTCGATAAACACACTCCAGGTCAATCCCCGAGTCCACTTAACTCTACGTGAATGCGACCTTCTCCATGCGTTCGCGAACAAAAATCTCACAGCCTTACGCGATTGCGTCTCCAACTTCGCGAACACGAAGAACACCCTGGTCTTCCCCTTCAAAATCTCTACGCGATCGCGAGACTGCCTACGCGATCGTGAAGAAGAAAACTCTGCAACAACTGAAGCTCAAAAATCTGCAACTTTTCCAAAACATAAAATAGTCCGATTGACCACCCAAGACTCACCCGAGGCCCCCCGGACCTCAAGCAAAGGAACCAACATATCTTAAAACCTTATTCAAACTTGTATCAATCTTCAAAACACCTCAAACAACATCAAATCAACCAAAACACATCTGATTCAAGCCTAAGTTTCCAAAATCTTCCGAATTCCGCTTTTGATCAAAAATCCAACCAAACCACGTCTGAATGACCTGAAATTTTGTACACATATCCCAAATGACACAACGGAACTACTGCTACTCTCGGAATTCCATTCCGACCCCTATATCAAATTCTCGCCTACCAACCGGAAATCGCCAAAATATCAACTTCGCTAATTCAAGCCTAAATCTACTCCGAACCTCCAAAACTCATTCCGATCGCGCTCCATTTCGGGGTTGTTTACATATTTTTCACCTTCCGGTCAAATTATTCAACTTAAGTTTTCTTTTTGGAGACTAAGTGTCTCAATTCATTTCAAAAACCTCACCGGACCCTAACCAATTACCCCGACAAGTCACATTACAACTGTAAAGCATGAATTTAGCAGTAAATGGGGGAAACGAGATTGTATTATTCAAAACGACCGGCTGAGTCGTTATAACGCACTACAATAATAAGTGTCTGGTGGCACGTACGTGTAGCTAAGCAAACCATCTATACGGCTTACATACTCAGGTTTGGCTATGCGTGCTCCTGGCCGTCCATAACCACCCTTACTATGCACCTATGCATTCAATAGTGACCGTCTATAATGCCCATACTTATGTAACATCAAACAACATTTAGTGATCAACAATCTATAAGCAAGGTATTCGTACTTGTAAAAAAATAAACATGTCTTGTACTCTCTGTAACTCATAATTCGTATTTGTTAACTCATTTCTTATGTTCATTACTCATCTCCTACTTCCCTTAGCTTTAGGAAGTTCGTGTCTACCCTAGGATGTGTACGACTATCGCGTGGACCTATTACAATCTGATTCTACAACTTATATAATGTTATCTTCTTCTACTTTCATGTTACCATTCGTCGCTTAGCTTGTTTGTCCGAAATATTTAATCTACAAGGGGACTCATGTTTAGGTATCTTATTGCCTTTCTTAACTTATATTTTGCTCTCCCTAACATTAGGGAGGTTATGGCTATCTTTATTTAACTATCATGATCTGTTTCTAGTGATTAAGTCATTCTATCGACTATGCAAGACCTCAAGCTCGTTAAGCTGTTTATAGGTAACAATCAATCAGATATTACACTTCTTGTATTATATACAATACAAGCTTCCTGGAGCTCTACTAATTTCTAGGTAATATCCATGAAGGACAACTACGGACAGCTTACAATGTATCTATATTAACGTCATGAACTTATAAACGACCTTAATCCGTCGACTAAAAGCAAAAACAAGAACTTGTCCCCTTGAATCTCTTATAAGGGTGATATGACATACAAAATCATGCCGAAAGAAGGAAGGAAGATGTTACATACCTCAACCGTAGCTGTTCTTTGTGATACCAAAACTGACTTACCAATACGCTGATCTACAAGATGAAAACATAGCTTTTATCAAATATTAAGAACATATCGATAGTACGAGTAGCAAGCTTGCTTATACAAAATCGGACAACACATCCCCTACTTCTCTCTACTTTCCTCGAACCCTTAACAACAACAACAACATAAGAATAACATCAACCACATCATATCCAAGTTATTCCACCTGTTTCTAGCCAGAACACATCACAAACATGGCTTCAAAACAGTCCACTAAAGTACAACACTTTAAATATGATTTTCGACCTTTATCTCATGAGTTCTTAGTCAAACAACACTTCAAAGAGTTCATTAAACTCTTATACATGTAGGAGAGGGTGAGTCTTACCGTGGATGCACGATATCATCCCCCTTATACCTTGCTTCAACTTGAAGTAACTTCAATCTCACCACAACAAGGGAAGAACAAGTTTTCTCTTATACTTGTATGATCTCTGTGGGAAAAACCACATTGATTTCTTGTAGAACTTTACTTGAATGGTAGGAGAAAGTCTTGGGAGCTTTTTAGGAGCTTAGGTTTTAGTTTTGGGCTAAAAATGAGATGGGAAAAGGACTACATCGCTTTAATAGAAAGGTCGAACTTTTCACCACCTGTGTAGGACCCAATTGGGCTGTCTATGTAGTATTGTGAAAATGTGAATATCTTTCTCTTTACTCCGACATCGTATCAACAAACCGTTTAATGCGAAGAAAATTAGACTCTTAGAAATTCAGTTTGGTAGGTGTATGACCCCGTAACTCCAAGTATATTGGAAGAAAAGCTCAGTGACATCATACCTGAATTTCAGTAAACTTGTAAA
Organism: Nicotiana tabacum; assembly: GCF_000715075.1. Lineage (NCBI taxonomy): Eukaryota > Viridiplantae > Streptophyta > Magnoliopsida > Solanales > Solanaceae > Nicotiana > Nicotiana tabacum. The sequence continues at coordinate 46,813,824 of NC_134099.1, read as the reverse complement.
CGTAACTTGCGATAACTTTTACCGACTTTTGTTTTACAACTTTCTTGACTTCAAAACTTAACATACGACTATTATATGATTCAAATACCTAATAACACGACATTTTTACTATCTTAAACACACCTAGTCTTACCCAGAAAGTACGTGTTATAACATTTCCAATTTACCAACTATGATGAACTTATTTTCTTAACTTTGTTTAGCCTCCAATCTTTGCGACACTTACTTATCACTTTCTTAAACATCATAAAACACCTGTACCTTAAAGATAACCTTATTCTTGCATCTTACATCGATTAACTTACAATGCACTTGACGTATGAAATTAATGATTGTAATATTAGCTCACTCACGACCAAACGGCATAAAGGTACAAAGTGTAACATACAAGGCATGAGCTTGAGTGCTTGTAACCTCAAAAGTAAATTTTTCTTGTACTTACGTCGACTAACTTACGACGAACATGACGTACAAAGGTGCGGGGTGTAACAGAACGTCACTCGCTCTATTATTCTAAATTAAGGAATTTTAATAAAATACAACAGTTTAGAGCCTAATTACCATCATAGCTATAGTTTACCTAACTTCCATTTGTAGCTACTGTTCAATTAATACCAGCTTGTATCACTTGTATTCAGGCATGTAACAAATACAACATGTGTAAATTATTTTTATTCGTGCAACAAATACAACATGTATCACTTGTATTCGTTCGAATAACGGATACAACCAAGGCGAAATATATGAGTGTATGCAAATGATACAATATGTATCGACTGTATTCGTTGCGCGAAAGAATACAGCTAAGGTGAAATACAAAAAAATAGAATATTCTTATTGAGAGCCGAACTCAAGAACCATGTTAACTAAGCTGGTGGTCTAACCAATTAAGCTACGATAGCTTATTGCGCTCTTGTGTCAGTTCAAAACAATTGATCTCGTGTTTTAGCAATACAAGTGAATTTGTTACAAAATTTAAATATAGCTACGAATGATAATTCTCTGAAACTATAGTTACGATAACAAATACAGTATATATATTTGTCGTGTCGCGTAATTTTTTCTTCTAAATTTGCACCAAGCAGGGCCCGTTAAAAGAGGAAACATCTTATATTTCAAGACTCAAACCTAAGATTTCTCATTAAATTTGCAAGATCTCATCCGTCCCATCACATTTACTTTGGTGATGAACTACCGGCATGCCTACTAGAACTACATTAGGAATGCTTCTTACTTACGTCAATTAACGACATGGAAGAAAAAAACATAAAGAGAAAAGAGAAGCAAACACAAACTATAATAAATTATCCAAATTCACCATTCTAACCTAAAATGGTGAACTTATCATAAAGCAGTTAATTGCACATCTAGAATTTTAAAGTATTGGGTGCACTGAGTCTGTTCATCTCCTGCACAATCAAATAGATGCAGAACCCTGATTTAGAATTAATAATAAATTCAACATAAATATTTGTATCGTATAAACACACACATAATAGGTGATTTGAATATTGCACAGCGACAACACGCACACCAGCTCCTCTAGATCCTAAAAGGGAGATACGTGATATTACCACTTTCTAGGAAATTGTATAACCGAACATAGTTAAGTATAACTAATTTACGCAAAGGAACATTCTTCGATCAGATAACAAAGTTACAACAAGTACACATATGGAAGATATAAACTTCCATATCGTAAAAGAAATCAAATTAAGTTATTCGACGAGGTCATGTCACAGGATAAGGAAGGAAACACAGTCAGAAGCGAAATCATAGGTAAAAATGTAAAAATTTATCCTTATCGAATGTGAGATCATTTTCATATTCACTATTAGTTATAGTTCAGTGGAGAATTGCCATGAAAGGATTGAGGAACAACAAGCTGTGAAGAATTCATAATCAATTAAATCTTGACATTCCGGTGTTTTTTAAATCCGTTTTAGGAGAAAAGAAAAAGGAAAAAAAAGGTAATAAGGAGTGTACCTTCTTTCTCTAAAATTATATTTTTCTGATTGCGCTAATTCCTTCCATTATTTGTTTCTATCTCATTTTCTGTTTATTTAATACAATATTCACCTCGTGTGGTAAATTATAAGAATATAGCTAGGAGAATACAAAAAAAACCGATAAACCGTATCAAGCCGATAATTCGAGTCAAACTGAAGAAAAAAAAACTGATATAGTTTGGTTTGATTTGGTTTGGTATTGGGGAAAAGACCCCGACCATAATTGGTTTGTTTTGATTTTAACTAAAAAAAGTCAAACCGAAATCAAACCACCTCGATAATACATTTATACAATTTTTAAAAGAATAAATATTTATTGTAATGTAATTTATAAATATTTTTTAAACTTTTTCACAGTTTTATCTGTTAATGTATTATTTCAAGCTTGGACTTAACATTCTTGAATGATCCAATAAGTTTTATAGCTCATTGTCGCACCTCTTTGTTTTTTCCCGCGCCCGCGGGGCGCGTGAGGAGTTTTCTCCAATTAAAGGACAGTCGAGACGGGATTTGTTTATTTGTTTCAGAGTCGCCACCTGGGAATTTTGAGGCGTCCCAAGTCACCAATTATAATCCCTGAATCGAGGAGAATATGACTCTGTTTATTTTTTTCCGCGAACCAGAAATCCTGAGTAAGGAATTCTGTTAATCCGGAAGAAGGTGTTAGGCATTTCCGAATTCCGTGGTTCTAGCACGGTCGCTTAACTGTTTTTATTATTGGCTTAATCAACTTGATTTTATTAAATATTGATGTTTTCTGATTTTACTACTGCTTATACTTATTACGATTGAAACCTTCTTTGAATCGAATTACGCGTACGTATATTCGTGTTATAAATTAAAAATGCGGAATTGTGTCACGCGTACGTGTACACAATAATTTTTTATAATATATTAAGCAATCATTTCTCCGAGATTGTTTTGAATCAAGAATATTTATTTTTCTTGAATAGTGAACCGTACATCTCGGGTTTTTTATGAAATTGATTTAATGCCTTTAGAAAAATCCTTTTATTAAATATTCGCTCGAAATTGCGCGTACGCATAATCCGAAGTTTTGTTTCTTTAAAAAGTATAATCAGGGTACGCGAACGTATCCCTAATTGCGCAACATATTTGTAATGATATTATGAAATTTTGAAAAAAAATGTTTGTTATATCACGAAAAATCTTGTTTTAAGATATTCTTTAAATTTTTGGAAAATAATCCACAATTTATTAAATATCGACCATTGATTATAATTTCCGAATATAAATCATATTCATTCCAATTATTCAAATTCAAAAGACAGAATAAAAATATGATTAGTACTAACTTTAAAACAAATGTGACATATATAAATATGCCAAATAATAAATTGCATATGAAACCGAAAATAAATAATTCATAAAGGAAGGAAATATTTCCGGGAATTTTCATGATTATTTAATGCAAATTCTATTTCATTGATTTAAGAAGTTGCCATTTATGTATATACAAATCAACTTATTCTCATATGTTTGCTTTTAATCTAATAGGCCTAATTACTTGGTTAATTTATTTTAAGAAGGTAGATAGGCATTCGAGTTTATAAGAAAGGAATTATTATACAAGCCAATTCAATAAAATTACCTTATATGCAACTTAGTTATATGTTGTAAACCTTCATAATATTTTAAACATCGTAACAAGCTATACCATGTCACCTTTCACCAAAGTTTATACACACATCTATTATCTTATCGACATCATCATCTTAACCTTATGTAACAAAAAATATCACTACTATAGTTATCTTGGCCCTTCTACATCACTTCTTACTTAACCAACAACAAAATTTAAATAATGAACAACATTCATACCATATTCCCTACTTCGACAATTTAATATGATTAAACTAATGAGATAATGAGCTAATGTTATTACAAATCTTTATACGAACTTTCAAAGTAAGACAATTAGCTCATAGCTATCAAATTGAATTCACTACTAATTAACTAACATAAAATAAAAAAACGAGATTTAAATTGATGAATTTGGACAGATAAAAACGGAATTTCAATTCAATCTTCATTTATCCACCATATTGAATCTCTTTCCAACATAGAATTTAAAAGGATATATATACCTGAAAATGAAGGTAGAAGAAGTAAGTTTCAGCAGTTGCAGCAGTAACAAAAACAGCGAAATACCAGTATTCCCTCAAATTTGAGCAATAAGAGGATCCGAAGAAAACAGATACACAGTATAGCTATTTTTAAAGCTGGACACTTCAAATATTAATTGAATCAATGGAACCAAGTAAGGTTGAACAAATTCAACAAAAGAAACAATATTTCAAATTTCAATTCCTTTTCAGTTTCAAAATCCCATTTTTTCTGATTTTTGTTTTTCTGTTGTTGTATATCTGTGTGTGTGTGAATGCTCTTTTGTTCCTTTTCTGTTTCTTTTTCCTCTTTTAAAATCTCTCAAACTCTCCTCTTCTGAAAACTGATCCTAAAATCTGAAACTCCCTCTCAATTTTCCTAAAATTTCTTCAAAAGGAACTCTTAAACTTTCTTCCAGTTTTTCTGAAAATTTCTCAAACTCTCCTAAATTCTGCATGCAAAACTCTCTCTTAAAATTCTCTCTTTCTCACTCAAAAATTCTCGTTTTTCTCTCTTAAAAATTCTGTTTTCTCACTCAAAAATTCTGTTTTTAACTGTCTGTCCAGCTCCTGTATTTATACAGGGCTGGTCCTAGGCAATTTAAGTGCTTCTTGGACCCCCTTCTTCTTTTTAAAAACAGAAAATCCCATTATGTAAAACCTTTTCCCTGATTTTCAGCAGCTCATTATCCCTTGTTCCCCATTAGTATTATTAACTAATAGCAACTAACATTACATTATAATATACTAGTACTAACACCCTGTTTTTTACTGCTCATTCCCAGAAATGCCCCTGAAATCTTGATGTTATTACTGAAAAATCAGAACCTATAGCAAAACAGTTTCTAAAAATCTGTACAAACTTAGTTATTCTTCTGATTTACAGCTATAACCAATCCTATTAACCTCCTAATACAGTTGTATCTGACCAACTTTGTAAACTAGAATCCAAACTTGACATTATAGCAATATTTCACTGAATTTAGAACTTAACAACATATTACTGAAAATTATCAACACAATTCAGACTGGACCTAACACTGAACTAGAATCAAACACACACAGGATCATTGTCAATACTGACAATGTCCTGAAACTTTAATGTTCAGACAGTAACATATATACAACCTTTATTTTGACAGATTCATATAAACCAGGATGATTTAACTAACGAGTATTAGCTAAAATGATTATCTACAGTATTCGTCAACAAACAGTACATAATAACAGATAATTTCAATCAGTATTATGAGAATTCGTAATATAATTAATCGACGAACTTAATCGAGTCGATTACACACATTGTAAACAATCACAACCAATAGAAACAATTCTCATTCGGATCAAGTAGATGGGGTAGGAGACAGAAATGACAGAATTGATCAAAACAAATATGAAAAATTAAAAAAAAACTATTAAAACAGACAACAATACACGTAGAATACACAAAAGAAATAGAAAATACCTCTGAATCTTCAAATTTATTCAGACACAGACTCAACTTGGATTCGGACATTTTTGAGGTTGAACAGACTTTATTCGAAGTATTCTCAGTTGAGAATACCTCGATTAAAGTCTCTTAGACCTCAATCCTTCACTCGAATCGGAAAAATTCCAAGATTGGAAAATTCTTTGGGTTCCAGATTTTGGATCTTAAATCCGAACACTTCTAGGCAGATTCGAAGCAAACCAACGGTATTCTAGGCACGAGCGAGGTCTAGGGGTCATTTGGTGTTAATTTGGAAAGAATCTGAGTAGGGTTAGGTTTCACTCGAATCTTCAAGTTAAGATTCGAGCAGTTCTATGAAGATTCGAACCATGCTACTAACAGATCCGTGATGAGGATGGACAAGGGAAGCTCTGGTGTTATTTTGGAAGTCATCAGAGACAGTTGGTTCTTCAGGCCAAACTTCGATCGAAGATTCGAGACATTGGGGCCTGATTCGAGGTATATGTGTTATGGATTTGGAATGGGGAGGTTGAGAGGAGTCGAGGGTGTTAAGGTGGGGTGGTTTGGACTACCGGAACCGCCGTGAGGCGATTTCCGGTAGGCGGTGCACGGTGGTGGAAGGTGAAGTTCATTTGGTCTCTTGAAGGAGACGATGAACAGGGCCGAAGGGTGGGGTGTTTGGTCTGGGGGCTGGGGTGTGGATTTGATTTATATACGAGTGGGGTGGATTGATCTCATCCGTTGGATCAATTAAGATTTACGGTTGAGATCAATTCACTTAACCAAACGTCGTCGTTTGGTTAAAGGTTGGGGTCAGGCTGGATCGGGTTAAAGGGTCAGGTTACGGGTTACGGGTAAGGGTAGTGTATCTCAACCGTTGGATGAATTGAATCCGACGACCCTTGATGAAGGGTGATGAAACGTCGTCATTTTGATTTGTTTGAATTGGACCGGACATGGGGCTGTTGGGATTGGGCTATGAAGGGGATTAATTGATTTGGGCCTGGATTTTAATCCAGGTCCGATCTTTTACTAGTATGTTTTCTTTATTTTATTTTTTAATTAATTCATTTTCTAATTTAAAAATTATAAAACCATTTTAACTTCACAAAAAATATATTAATTACTCTATAACAATTATTTAACACATAGGCAAAAACATCAATTACATAGTGAAACATTTAAAATAGATCCAATGCGTATTTTTTTTTTGCAATTTTATTTAAATTATCTCTTAAATGCATAATTAAATCCTATATGCATGCAATATGTATTTTATTTTATTTTTATTTTATTATGACAAATATAAACATTTACGGACATAATACAAATATTTAACACCACGCAAATTCACAAATTACACAGTAAAAGAAATTTATTTTGATTTATTTTGGAGCAATTTTTCGTAATGCAAAAATCACGTGCTCACAGCTGCCCCTCTTTGTGCGGAAACTCGAAGAGTTTTCGTGCAAAGATAAAGTGAGCGAATACGAGCGATTTTTGCCCGTTCGAATACTCCGTGGGAAGCATTTTTAGAAAGATTTGACCGAACCTCTGCTTCAAAGGTTTCCTACATATCCTTGGCTATAAAGGAATCAGGTCAATGTAGTTCGGGAATTTTTGGTAGCTGGGACTACCGTGGGACTGTGATGTTACTGCTGTTTCGTGCTGTTTTTACTGCTTACTGACCTCCTTATTACACCTTACTTTAAAGGAAATACAAAAAGCTAAATTAGACTATGGTACACGAATTATAAAAATCTTATCTAGATCATGCCCTTGCGTTTCTTGTTGTCTTGATATCTTGGTGACTCTTGGGTATTTGGCTTATTCCGTATTCCTTTTGGAACTCTTGTTGTTTCTTGCTGGGGATTCTGTTGGACTTCTCTGCTTTATTGATTCTAAGTGTGCTCCTTTATCATATGAGCGGGCTTTTGATTTCAACACTTCAATTGTATTCCCTCGTTCTTCAGGTGGGTGTCTTGACTGCTTTAATTCTTTGTCCTCATTCTCCAGGTGGACGCCTGACTTCTTTAATTCTCATCCTCATTCTCCAGGTGGACGCCTGATTTCTTTAATTCTCATCCTTATTCTCCAGGTGGACGCCTGATTTCTTCAATTCTTTGTCCTCATTCTCCAGGTGGACGCCTGATTTCTTCAATTCTCATCCTCATTCTCCAGGTGGACGCCTGATTTCTTCTTTTCTTTGTCCTCATTCTCCAGGTGGACGCCTGATTTTCTTTAATTCTCATCCTCATTCTCCAGGTGGACGCCTGATTTCTTCAATTCTTTGTCCTCATTCTCCAGGTGGACGCCTGATTTCTTTTTCTCATCCTCATTCTCCAGGTGGACGCCTGACTTCTTTAATTCTCATCCTCATTCTCCAGGTGGACGCCTGATTTCTTTAATTCTCATCCTTATTCTCCAGGTGGACGCCTGATTTCTTCAATTCTTTGTCCTCATTCTCCAGGTGGACGCCTGATTTCTTCAATTCTCATCCTCATTCTCCAGGTGGACGCCTGATTTCTTCTTTTCTTTGTCCTCATTCTCCAGGTGGACGCCTGATTTTCTTTAATTCTCATCCTCATTCTCCAGGTGGACGCCTGATTTCTTCAATTCTTTGTCCTCATTCTCCAGGTGGACGCCTGATTTCTTTTTCTCATCCTCATTCTCCAGGTGGACGCCTGATTTCTTCAATTCTTTGTCCTCATTCTCCAGGTGGACGCCTGATTTCTTTTTCTCATCCTCATTCTCCAGGTGGACGCCTGACTTCTTTAATTCTCATCCTTATTCTCCAGGTGGACGCCTAATTTCTTCAATTCTTTGTCCTCATTCTCCAGGTGGACGCCTGATTTCTTCAATTCTCATCCTCATTCTCCAGGTGGACGCCTGATTTTCTTTTTTTTCTCATCCTCATTTTCCAGGTGGACGCCTGACTTCTTCTTCTTTACCAGGTATTTCCAGACAAAAATATTGTATTTGCCCCTGTTTTAAATCAAAAAAAACTTCGTTAGTTTAAAGCAGGGTGGCTGGTTGTGGTATTCTTGCCGATGGTGATGTTTCTCTTCGTCTTTCTTTATTGCCTTGGAATGATTGAAAAGACTATTTTGTCTTTGTAATTGATCCTTGACTATAGGATTTCCTTCTGTATGTTTTCCTTTAAAACCTTTTAACTGTAATCAAATGCCTCTTCTGACTTTGCTGATCCACTTTTGATTTCCTCTTTCTTACATCCATATTTTATCTCCCACCTTTCGTGGGCGTATTTTGTAGCCTTGGATCTTGGTAGTATACCTTGACATTTTTTCTTATTTGTTTAGAATAAAATTTATCTCAAAGCTTGGAGAAAGTAAGATTACTAGTAGCGAAATACGCTGATTTTGACAATTATAGAATGAAAAGAAAAATCCAATTTTTGGATGACTGTTGGAAAAGGAATAAAAAGACTTATCTGATTGGAATTACTGGCACCAATGATCAGGGTATGCATTTCGGATTAATCAACCCAGCCTTTTAATCAATCTCCTTTCAATTGTCTCAAAGAGTTTTCATTGATCAATTTTCCTCATTTTTCACTTCTCCACTTCCCTTTCGCCTTATGGTGCCTGCGAAGGTTTTCACCAATAAGACTCTCTCATTTTACTTTTCTCTCAACTTCCGTCGCCTTATGGTGCCCGTGCGGGTTTTCACCTATAAGACTCTCTCATTTTTACTTTCTTTCCTTGTTTGTACCACTTCATTTGCTTGCATCAGCATTTTTCTAAGATTGATCGAAAGGTCTTTTTGGTATAAGGTTAGGAATGGAAAAGGTATTAAAAGCTAAATAGCTGTGGTATGGGTTTAAAATTACAACTCTTGGAATCTTTTCTTATTTCCAATACAATTCCTGCCCCAGTTTCTGGATTGGGGTCTCTTGATATTTCTTTTCCGTGCACATTGTGCATGTTGTGCACCCTATGACCGAGCCGTGAGGCGCCTACGTATCCTTCTTTGAGGAATCAGGTCAAACGTAGTTCACTCCATAATAGTGAAGATTTTTTTTTTTATTGATTCCAAGAGAGGTTAGGAAAGAAACAAGTATGGCTCAAAGGGGAAGCAAATGGTATAGTGTTTGGACAGCAGAATAAATTGCCTTTGTCATTTCAATCTTTGAAATAGTGCTAAATACAAACATTCAAAAGTTATGCATAATATCTCTTTACCGCGTCAGAATTGATCGCCATATCTATGCATTTGCCTTCAATATCTGTTAAACATAGTGCACCATTCGATAATACTCTGGTCACAATGAATGGTCCTTGCCAATTCGGAGCAAATTTGCCTTTTGCTTCAACCTGATGTGGAAGAATGCGTTTCAGCACATGCTGACCTACTTCGAACTTCCGGGGACGCACCTTTTTGTTGTATGCTCTTTCTATTCTTCTTTGATATAATTGACCATGGCATACTGCGGTCAATCGTTTTTCATCAATCAAATTTAACTGTTCTAGACGGGTTTTGACCCATTCATCATCATCAATCTTTGCTTCGGCAATGATCCGAAGGGAAGGAATCTCAATTTCTGCAGGAATTACTGCTTCGGTGCCGTATACCAACAAATAAGGAGTTGCTCCTACTGAAGTGCGAACAGTAGTGCGGTATCCCAATAATGCAAAGGGTAATTTTTCATGCCATTGTTTTGAACCTTCTACCATTTTCCGCAGTATCTTCTTTATGTTTTTGTTGGCTGCTTCTACTGCTCCATTCGCCTTGGGCCGATATGGGGTAGAGTTACGATGTGTAATCTTAAACTGTTGACATACTTCTTTCATTAAGTTGCTGTTAAGATTAGCACCATTATCCGTGATGATCACCTTCGGGATTCCGAATCGACATATGATATTTGAGTGGACAAAATCGACCACAGCTTTCTTGGTCACTGATTTGAATGTCTTGGCCTCAACCCATTTGGTAAAATAATCAATAGCTACCAGAATGAATCTGTGTCCATTGGATGCTGCCGGTTCAATTGGTCCGATCACATCCATGCCCCAAGCAACGAAAGGCCATGGTGCCGACATTGTGTGCAACTCGGATGGTGGAGAATGAATCAAATCTCCGTGTATTTGGCATTGATGACATTTGCGTACAAAACTGATACAATCTCTCTCCATGGTAAGCCAATAGTAACCAGCCCGTAGGATCTTCTTTGCCAACACATATCCGCTCATGTGGGGTCCGCAAACTCCTGAATGTATTTCAGCCATGACAGTTGTAGCTTGTCTGGCATCTATGCATCTTAATAATCCAAGATCTGGTGTTCTTTTATACAAAACTCCTCCGCGTAAGAAGAATCCATTTGCTAATCGCCTGATGGTCCTCTTTTGATCTCCTGTGGCTTGTGCGGGATATATGCTCATCCTGATATATTCCTTGATGTCGTGGAACCATGGTTCTCCATCAAATTCTTCTTCAACCATATTGCAATAAGCGTGCTGATTGTGGATTTGAATATGTATTGGATCCACATAAGCTTTGTCTGGATGGTGCAACATTGATGCTAGAGTAGCCAATGCATCAGCAACTTCATTATGGATTCTTGGAATATGTTGGAATTCCACTGATTGAAACCGCTGACAAAGATCATGTAGACATTGTCGGTATGGTATGAGCTTCAAATCTCGGGTTTCCCATTCTCCTTGAATTTGATGTATCAAAAGATCCGAATCTCCCATGACTAAGATTTCTCGGATACCCATGTCTGCAGCTAGCCTTAACCCCAAAATGCAAGCTTCATATTCAGCCATATTATTGGTGCAATAAAATCGTAATTGAGCCGTAACAGGATAGTGATGCCCTTTTTCAGAAATGATTACAGCTCCTATTCCTACTCCTTTCATGTTGGCGGCTCCATCAAAGAAAAGTTTCCAGCCAGGTTTTTCGATTTGTTCCACCTCGTCGATATGCATTGTTTCTTCATCAGGAAAATAAGTCTTCAACGGCTCATATTCCTCATCGACCGGGTTTTCGGCTAAATGATCGGCCAGTGCTTGAGCCTTCATTGCAGTCCGAGTCACATAGACGATGTCGAATTCCGTGAGCAATATCTGCCACTTTGCAAGTCTTCCCGTTGGCATAGGCTTTTGAAAAATGTATTTCAAGGGATCCAAACGAGAAATGAGGTAAGTAGTGTAGGATGACAAATAGTGTTTCAATTTTTGAGCTACCCATGTTAGGGCGCAACATGTCTTTTCCAGATGAGTATACTTAACCTCATAAGCTGTGAACTTCTTGCTAAGGTAGTAGATGGCCTGTTCTTTTCTGCCAGTGAGGTCATGCTGCCCCAATACACAACCAAATGAATTTTCCAAAACCGTCAAGTAAAGAATCAAAGGTCTTCCTGGCTCTGGCGGGACCAACACGGGTGGGTTTGATAAGTACCCTTTTATTTTATCGAACGCTTCCTGACACTCATCGGTCCATTTGATTGCAGCATCCTTTTTTAACAATTTGAAAATTGGCTCGCAGGTTGTTGTGAGCTGAGCAATAAACCTACTGATATAATTTAACCTTCCCAACAAACTCATTACTTCAGTTTTGTTTCTTGGGGGTGGCAGTTCTTGGATGGCTTTGATCTTTGATGGGTCTAGCTCGATGCCTCGTCGACTGACTATGAATCCCAGCAATTTTCCAGATGGAACTCCGAATGCGCACTTGGCAGGGTTAAGCTTGAGGTTGTACCTGCGAAGTCTTAAGAAGAACTTCCTCAAATCCCCAACGTGGTTGGTCTGATGCTTTGATTTTATGATTACATCATCCACGTATACCTCAATTTCCTTGTGTATCATATCATGAAACACTGTGGTCATTGCTCTCATATAGGTTGCTCCGGCGTTCTTCAAACCGAATGGCATTACCCTGTAGCAATAAGTTCCCCATGGTGTGATGAATGCCGTCTTTTCTGCATCTTCTTCATCCATTAGAATTTGATGATATCCGGCATAACAGTCCACGAAAGATCCTATATCATGCTTGGCACAATTGTCGATCAAGATATGGATATTGGGTAATGGGAAATTATCCTTTGGACTTGCTTTGTTGAGATTGCGATAGTCGACGCATACTCTAATTTTGCCGTCTTTCTTTGGCACAGGAACGATATTAACTAACCAAACAGGATATCGAGTGACTCGAATGACCTTTGCTTCCAATTGTTTGGTGATTTCTTCTTTAATTCTCACACTCATATCAGGCTTGAATTTTCTCAACCTCTGCTTGACAGGAGGCACTGTTGGATCGGTGGGTAATTTGTGGACCACTAAATCAGTGCTCAAGCCCGGCATGTCGTCATACGACCATGCAAAAATATCTTTGAATTCTATGAGTGCTTTAATTAACTCCTCTCGGATTTTTGGCTCGAGATGGACACTTATTTTAGTTTCTCGGACATTACTCGTGTCCCCTATATTGACATCCTCGGTATCATTCAAGTTAGGTTTGATTTTTTCCTCAAAGTGAATTAACTCTTTACTAATCTCTTCAAAAACCTCATCTTCATCATATTCTGATTCATAATCACAATATGTTTCTTGAATTAATATTTCGGAATCAGATTGATTTTTAAGACTGGGCTGAAGATTCCTCATGCATGCCATATCACTAGAGCCAGCATAAAAAGAACTGTACAAAAAAGAAGAAAAAGAAAAGAAAGCTATTAGGAATGATAATAAAAAGGAAACTGCTTTTTATTGGATAATGAAAAATAACAAGGTTTTGCACGCTTCAAACCAACTGTAAGATAAATTTTGGGATTACAACCTTGAAATATCCCAAACAAACTGAAAAAAAATCAAAATAAACTACCAAGACTCCTTTCGAATTGGGAGAGGAGTGGTTTTCCAATTATTGAGCTTTGTTTTTGGTCCAACGAATTGAACTTCTGTGTTGCTACACCCTTCTCCGTCTTCCAGCATATTTACATCACTAAACAATTTCTCTAACCTTTCAATTAATTCCTCCTCAGGATTGACCTGGGATTTAGGAATTGTTGTTATCGGGTGATTTTTAGCACCGGTCTTGACAAAAGACTTCAACAGCTGTGGTACTGGTTTTGGAAGAACCCATGCTTGGTGTTTCAACTTCCTGGCTCTCATCACGTCATTGGCGGTTGGTGTGAATCCTAAACCGAATGTTCCCCAGTTCTCGGGGAGAGATACTGGTTGTACAATTCCTTGCAAAGATAAGCCCAGACCTTTGCCGGGTATAAAGCCATTCTTCAGCATTTCATAAGCTACCATGACTGATGTAGAGGATACCTTTGGATTCGCAAGGTATTTTCCTTCTGGAATTTTCTCTACCGACACTGTGTCTGACACTTGGTATACCCATGGTCCTTGGTCAATTTCTGCTCCCTCGACTGGTACAATGGTGCTGTTGTGAGCATTTAAATTTTCTTCTCCATGCACGACTATTTCTTGATGGTCCTATTCAAACTTGACAACCTGATGTAATGTTGACGGGACTGCTTTAGCAGCATGGATCCATGGTCGACCCAACAACAAGTTGTAAGAAACAGTCATGTCCAAAACTTGGAATTCCATTGTGAATTCAACTGGCCCTATAGTTAGTTCCAACACTATGTCGCCAAATGAATCTCTACTTCCACCGTCAAATCCTCGTACGCAGATACTGTTCTTTTGAATCCTCTCCTCTTTAATTTTTAATTTGTTTAAAGTGGAGAGAGGGCATATGTTTGCACTGGACCCATTGTCGACCAATACCCGGGTTACTACGGAGTTTTCACATTTCACGGTGAGGTAAAGAGCTCTGTTGTGCTCGGTACCTTCCACAGGTAATTCATCATCAGCAAATGTAATCCTGTTCGTCTCAAAGATTCTGTTGGCTATTTTGCCCAAATGATTTACAGAGATCTTTTCAGGAACATGAGCTTCATTCAGGATTTTCATCAATGCCAGACGGTGTTCCTCTGAATGGATCAGTAATGATAACAATGAAATTTGAGCAGGGGTCTTCTTCAATTGATCCACAACAGAATAATCATGGAGCTTCATTTTTCTTAAAAACTCCTCCGCCTCTTCTTCTGTCACAGCTTTCTTCGTGGGCATTGGATTGTTTTTAGTTTTTCTCAACTCTTCGGGAGTAAAACATCTTCCCGATCGAGTCAAGCCTTGTACCTCACACACTTCTTCCTTGATTTCTTTGCCTTTGTACATTACGGTCACCCGTTCATAATTCCATGGGATGGCTTTGTTGTTGATGATTGGCAGCTGAATTACAGGTGCAATAATAACCCGATCTGTACGTTCTCCTTCCACAATTACGACGGGTTTGTTAGCAACCCCTGGTACTATCACCTTTGTCCTCTCTTGTTTTGCGGCAACTTTGTTCGATGATCCCTCATCGACTATCATAGACGGTTCACCACCATTCTTGTTATGCTTAGATACCGGCTTCTCCTCCATTAACTGCTTATCTGGCTTGGTTTCATGAGACTTGATCATCATGACAGTTTGTGACGGCTTCTTTGTCTCCCCATCAGCTTGTATGATTTCTATCATATTAGCCTCTTGATGGGCTGGCATTGGATTTCTATTGATATTTGGAGCTTCGGGGGTTTGAACCTCGATTTTATTAGTGTCAATCAGCTCTTGTATTGCATTTTTCAAATGCCAACATTTCTCCGTATCATGGCCTGGTGTACCGGAGCAATATTCACAGCTAATGGTGTAATCCAGATTCTTTGGTGGAGGATTGGGTAGCTTGGATTGTATTGGTCTCAACATGTCTAACTGTCTCAGCCTGTGGAACAGACTAGTGTAAGACTCTCCCAATGGAGTGTAAGTTTTCTTTTTCTGTTCCCTTTCTCCCCTGAATGCTGGTCTAGGCCTGAAACCTGGTCCGGGATAAGCTCGGGGGTAGGTATTTGGTGTGACAGGAGCACGCCAATTGGTGTGAACAGGTGGCTGATTGTATGCTTGAGCGTGGTTAATGGCGAAATGAGGCTCTGAAGGGTGATAGTAATGTTGGGATGAATCATGGTGGTAAGCTGATTGGCGAGGTCGTTGCTGATTATAGTAAAGCGGTGAACCCCTGGGTCCTGGCCAAATTCCTGAATCAACTACGGTTGCTTCCTCCCTCTTCTTTCTTCCGATTCCTCCTACCCCGCCTTGAATAGCTTGAGTAGTTGCCTTAATTGCTGAATAGCTCATGATTTTGTTTGTCTTGAGGCCTTCTTCTACCATACCTCCCATCTTCACTACCTCGTTGAATGATTTTCCAACCGATGCAACCAAGTGGGCGTAGTAAGTTGGTTCCAAGGCTTGGAGGAAGTAGTCTACCATTTCGCTCTCCTTCATAGGAGGATCCACTCTTGCCGCCTGTTCTCTCCACCGAAAACCATACTCTCTGAAACTTTCATTGTGTTTCTTCTCAAATTTGGTCAAAGATAATCGATCTGGGATGATTTCCAGATTGTATTGGAAATGGTATGCGAATGCCTGTGCCAGGTCATCCCAGGTGTACCATCTTCCATGGTCTTGGCGTGTATACCACTCCAAAGCTGATCCGCTTAGACTTTGACTAAAGTAAGCCATCAATAATTCATCCTTTCCTCCAGCTCCTCGCATCTTGCTACAGAAACCCCTTAAGTGGGCTACTGGGTCGCCGTGCCCGCTGTATAGGTCAAATTTGGGCATCTTAAAGCCAAATGGCAATTGTACATTAGGGAATAAGCATAAATCTTTGTAGGCTACACTGACTTGCCCACCTAATCCTCGCATGTCTCGGAACGACTGTTCTAGACTTTTGACCTTCCTGAACATCTCTTCTTGTTCAGCATTTTTGGCTGGCTTGTTAATTTCGGTTGGGAGATCAAACTGAGGAGCAGGTGAATTGATTTCGGAGGCTTTGAAGGTGGGCTCCGGGGGGTAATATTGGTTGTCTTGGGCCTGAAATGTAGGCTCACTAGGAGATTTGTGAAATGTAGCAGGGGAGGTGCTACAAAAACAGGAGTCATAGGTGGAGGAAGGTACGGAACTGGTTTTGGAGGTGGAGACTGTGGTGTCTGAGAGGTGGTGCCTCGGTAGTGCTGATAAATGGGGAAACTTGGGGATAATTCAGTGGTGATATTATCCTGAGTTTGGATTATTGATGGAGCAGGGTTATTTGGGTAAGATGGGGGCAACTGTCCTGTAGACCAAGCTTGGTACATTTCTGCCATTTGCTGCTTGAGCTTAAGCATTTCTTCTTTCATTTTCCCGACATCCATCTCTTCTATCTCCATACTTGTGTCAACATCTGGGATAGACATACTTTCGGGTATTGGTCCTTTTGATCTTGTGTGATAGTGATAATATGCCAGTATACTCTTTAGAGAAACTAACTGGTTGAATTCTGAAAATGAACAAACTTGTTAGTTTTGAGAGTTTAACACATATATAATCACACGTTGAGATGCAATGCTCCTAGACAAATAATCCCTTTCTATTATGCATTCGCTCGGTTGCTTGTATCGTCCCAGCTTTATTGAAATTGAAAAATTGTCATTCGCTTTTATTTACTATAGATATCTTTATCGTGGTGATCGACTCTTAGAGATTGCCTATGTATTATGTCAAACATGAATCAGACCTTGCGTAGTTCGGATCAAAGTCAATCATGTTTATTTATTTACACAAAGATGGAATTACATTCGAAAACTTTAAGAAAATAGCTTGAAATACACACACTTAAATCAGAATAAAAGATACAATTCATAACATCTCACAAAATGCCTCACTTTCCACTTTTGTTCTCTAATATTGGATTATCTGCTCAATGTGGGGCTTGACCTGGATGGCCTCCCAGCGTACGATACATCCTTTCCAACTCTATTGCTAGATGACGAGCAAAAGTGGGCGCATGCTCTGTAAACCTTTCATAATCCATTCCTTGGCAGTTTACATAACTTTGAGATGTGAAGACTGCCAAGTCGTGGACTTGTGCCCTGAAACCTTTGAGACGTTGGTCTTGGTCTTGCAATTGCTGCTGACGAGTGGTGGCTATGTCTCTGACACGGTTTTCACGATCTAAAGCTGATTCTAATAGAGCTCGGAGTCTGGCCTGCTCTAATCTTGCTTGTGATCTTTCCCTGTCGAGGTCTGCTTGTTGGTATTCTCTGTTGCATCTTCTTGCCTCTTCTAGTTGTGCACGAAGCTGGTCTTCTGATCGCATCCAATAGTCTTTTTCCTTCTTGAATTGAGCCTTGTCTTTTTCGGATTGCCTATCCTGGCGTTCCTTGTTAGATCTGGCTTCTTCATTTAATTGTTGGATCCTTTCTTTTGCTTTGCTCAATGCCCTTTCGTTTTCTGCAAGAATGGAGTCAAAATCTTGCATTTTTCCGAAGAGATTGGCGATGGTTTTTTGATCTTTCCAGCTTCTCTTCGGCGTTTCAGAGGCTCTTTTCATTTTTTGGAATCGAGCATGAAGATTTTCATTCTCACAAGCTAGACTCTTTTTCTCGCCTTTGGCTTCTTGTTCTTGCAAATCTTTCTCCAAACTGAGGCTTCTTAGATTTTCTTTTAGGGCATGGATAGTGGCTTTGTACCCTTTTTCTTTTTCTTCCCAGATTAACCGTTCTTGGATTTTATCATTGAAATTTTGAACATGGGGTCTTTTTGTTGGCCTTTTTAGCTCAGGTTCCGGTACATCATCCACGCGGGACCGCTTTTCGAACCACCTTGCATATCCAGGATTTATCTCACCCTTGGTAGCGTCTAGAACTTGAGTATCATTTTTCAAGTATCGGCAACCATTCCACATCTGCTGAAGTAGAGCTTCGGGAATAGTGGCTTCTGGGTGTAATTCGATTACTTGCATACTCAAATCTTCCTCATCAGGAACTATTTGATATCTCCCTAGTTGTCTTAGGACTCTTAGTGGTGCATATGGCTGAATGCTTCTCAATCCCAATAGTAGTAGATAACTATTTGAGGTTGACATATGTATTACTTCTCTCATCGGGAGCCATCCCAGAGTCCATTCAATTTGATTTGCCGTTAAAGCCTTTAGATGAGATACCCATGCTTCTATCCCTTCTGGAGCTTGGTAATTTTTTGTTCTTTCCTCATAGCTCTCGATGCAATTAGCTCTGTTCGACCCATACTGTATGATCTTGGGTTGTTGTTGGAGATGTTCAATCACCCACATTTGCAACAAAATTTTGCATCCTTCGAAAACCTTCCCCCCTGATTTGCATAAAGTCAAAGCCCGATAAATATCTGACAGAATGATGGGGACAAGGGTGTGATTTTCTTTAGTGGTGAGGATTTGCACAATTTTTGCGGTGCGAATATCAATTGTTCGCTCTTTATTTGGGAAGACCATGACTCCTAGAAAAGCCACCATGAAAGCAAATTGTCGGTGTATCTGCCAAGTGTCTTTGTTTTGCTTATTAGTAAGGCCTTTCTCATGAATTTCGAACCCATCTGACTTTCCAAATCTGGAATACAAAAAGTTGAAGGAACAACATCCATTGATGACATTGCTTTTCCTGATTTGACTGCTGATGTTCAGAAGACCGAAGAATCGATGTATTGAAGGAGCCTTTGTGAATATCAAGCTTTAATTTCTTAAACTTCCGTCAAAACCAACATAGTCAGCTACCTCCTCTAATGTAGGAGTAAGCTCGAAGTCAGAGAAACGGAAAACATTGTGAACAGGATCCCAGAAAGTTACTAATGCCGTAATCAGATCATCCCGAGGCTCAACTTTCATAATGTCCGTGAGATTTCCCAAATGCTTGACGACCCATTTTTGACCGTCTTCGCCCAAATCATACCACCACATTTGAAGCTGACATAGAAATTCCTCCGTACTTGTGGATGAGGGGCTTTGTGTGGTGCTCATTTTGTATCTGAAATTTAATTTTAATAAAGTCAAAATTTATTTTGGGAAAATTTATACTAAAATTTATTTTCGAATTTTTTTTTTCATTAAATATTTTTATTTCAAAATTTAAAACTATTTTTTTTTCGAAAATTTTAAAACAACCCATTTTATTCCTTGCTTCTTACCATGATTTTATTTAAGCTGGTCAACAAGCATGTTTGAGGCAAATGAATGCACAAGTAGCAAGTAGGATGCATCATGATGGTCTTTTAATTTTGGGTTCACCTGTCCTAGACAGACCCAACCCCTGTGTTGAGTCTCCAAGGGCAAATGCATATGATGCAAATATTCGTTCCTACTAGGGATCCGGTACATGGCTGAGTTATTCTAAGTGTAAAACCTTAGGTTGATTGTTCTAAACCTGGCTTACCCAAATGGACAGTTTGAGCCAAAGCGGGGGCAACGTACCGGGAGCACGAAAGTCTGCCCGGCCTAGTTACTTGTCCCAACTCCGTCTTATTTGGTATGACTTTAACAGAAAGGTGGGTCACGCGCACGTGTACACCATAAATTCAGAAGACTCAGAAAGAAGGGGCTTTCGTAGCAGTTGTATATATTCACAATTCAAATAATATTAAAGCGGTAAAAAAAACATTTAGCATATTAGCATATAAACAGTTGAAAATTATATAGTAAGTAAAGCCAATAAAACAGATATTTTAAGCTCGAATTCTTTAAACCCTGAACCAAAGATTCTGGGTTGAGTCCCCAGCAGAGTCGCCAGAGCTGTCGCACCTCTTTGTTTTTTCCCGC
The DNA here is from genome assembly GCF_000715075.1 of Nicotiana tabacum. Lineage (NCBI taxonomy): Eukaryota > Viridiplantae > Streptophyta > Magnoliopsida > Solanales > Solanaceae > Nicotiana > Nicotiana tabacum. The sequence goes on along the minus strand of NC_134099.1, from coordinate 46,793,560 downwards.
GCCCGCGGGGCGCGTGGGGAGTTTTCTCCAATTAAAGGACAGTCGAGACGGGATTTGTTTATTTGTTTCAGAGTCGCCACCTGGGAATTTTGAGGCGTCCCAAGTCACCAATTATAATCCCTGAATCGAGGAGAATATGACTCTGTTTATTTTTTTTCCGCGAACCAGAAATCCTGAGTAAGGAATTCTGTTAATCCGGAAGAAGGTGTTAGGCATTTCCGAATTCCGTGGTTCTAGCACGGTCGCTTAACTGTTTTTATTATTGGCTTAATCAACTTGATTTTATTAAATATTGATGTTTTCTGATTTTACTACTGCTTATACTTATTACGATTGAAACCTTCTTTGAATCGAATTACGCGTACGTATATTCGTGTTATAAATTAAAAATGCGGAATTGTGTCACGCGTACGTGTACACAATAATTTTTTATAATATATTAAGCAATCATTTCTCCGAGATTGTTTTGAATCAAGAATATTTATTTTTCTTGAATAGTGAACCGTACATCTCGGGTTTTTTATGAAATTGATTTAATGCCTTTAGAAAAATCCTTTTATTAAATATTCGCTCGAAATTGCGCGTACGCATAATCCGAAGTTTTGTTTCTTTAAAAAGTATAATCAGGGTACGCGAACGTATCCCTAATTGCGCAACATATTTGTAATGATATTATGAAATTTTGAAGAAAAATGTTTGTTATATCACGAAAAATCTTGTTTTAAGATATTCTTTAAATTTTTGGAAAATAATCCACAATTTATTAAATATCGACCATTGATTATAATTTCCGAATATAAATCATATTCATTCCAATTATTCAAATTCAAAAGACAGAATAAAAATATGATTAGTACTAACTTTAAAACAAATGTGACATATATAAATATGCCAAATAATAAATTGCATATGAAACCGAAAATAAATAATTCATAAAGGAAGGAAATATTTCCGGGAATTTTCATGATTATTTAATGCAAATTCTATTTCATTGATTTAAGAAGTTGCCATTTATGTATATACAAATCAACTTATTCTCATATGCTTGCTTTTAATCTAATAGGCCTAATTACTTGGTTAATTTATTTTAAGAAGGTAGATAGGCATTCGAGTTTATAAGAAAGGAATTATTATACAAGCCAATTCAATAAAATTACCTTATATGCAACTTAGTTATATGTTGTAAACCTTCATAATATTTTAAACATCGTAACAAGCTATACCATGTCACCTTTCACCAAAGTTTATACACACATCTATTATCTTATCGACATCATCATCTTAACCTTATGTAACAAAAAATATCACTACTATAGTTATCTTGGCCCTTCTACATCACTTCTTACTTAACCAACAACAAAATTTAAATAATGAACAACATTCATACCATATTCCCTACTTCGACAATTTAATATGATTAAACTAATGAGATAATGAGCTAATGTTATTACAAATCTTTATACGAACTTTCAAAGTAAGACAATTAGCTCATAGCTATCAAATTGAATTCACTACTAATTAACTAACATAAAATAAAAAAACGAGATTTAAATTGATGAATTTGGACAGATAAAAACGGAATTTCAATTCAATCTTCATTTATCCACCATATTGAATCTCTTTCCAACATAGAATTTAAAAGGATATATATACCTGAAAATGAAGGTAGAAGAAGTAAGTTTCAGCAGTTGCAGCAGTAACAAAAACAGCGAAATACCAGTATTCCCTCAAATTTGAGCAATAAGAGGATCCGAAGAAAACAGATACACAGTACAGCTATTTTTAAAGCTGGACACTTCAAATATTAATTGAATCAATGGAACCAAGTAAGGTTGAACAAATTCAACAAAAGAAACAATATTTCAAATTTCAATTCCTTTTCAGTTTCAAAATCCCATTTTTTCTGATTTTTGTTTTTCTGTTGTTGTATATCTGTGTGTGTGTGAATGCTCTTTTGTTCCTTTTCTGTTTCTTTTTCCTCTTTTAAAATCTCTCAAACTCTCCTCTTCTGAAAACTGATCCTAAAATCTGAAACTCCCTCTCAATTTTCCTAAAATTTCTTCAAAAGGAACTCTTAAACTTTCTTCCAGTTTTTCTGAAAATTTCTCAAACTCTCCTAAATTCTGCATGCAAAACTCTCTCTTAAAATTCTCTCTTTCTCACTCAAAAATTCTCGTTTTTCTCTCTTAAAAATTCTGTTTTCTCACTCAAAAATTCTGTTTTTAACTGTCTGTCCAGCTCCTGTATTTATACAGGGCTGGTCCTAGGCAATTTAAGTGCTTCTTGGACCCCCTTCTTCTTTTTAAAAACAGAAAATCCCATTATGTAAAACCTTTTCCCTGATTTTCAGCAGCCCATTATCCCTTGTTCCCCATTAGTATTATTAACTAATAGCAACTAACATTACATTATAATATACTAGTACTAACACCCTGTTTTTTACTGCTCATTCCCAGAAATGCCCCTGAAATCTTGATGTTATTACTGAAAAATCAGAACCTATAGCAAAACAGTTTCTAAAAATCTGTACAAACTTAGTTATTCTTCTGATTTACAACTATAACCAATCCTATAACCTCCTAATACAATTGTATCTGACCAACTTTGTAAACTAGAATCCAAACTTGACATTATAGCAATATTTCACTGAATTTAGAACTTAACAACATATTACTGAAAATTATCAACACAATTCAGACTGGACCTAACACTGAACTAGAATCAAACACACACAGGATCATTGTCAATACTGACAATGTCCTGAAACTTTAATGTTCAGACAGTAACATATATACAACCTTTATTTTGACAGATTCATATAAACCAGGATGATTTAACTAACGAGTATTAGCTAAAATGATTATCTACAGTATTCGTCAACAAACAGTACATAATAACAGATAATTTCAATCAGTATTATGAGAATTCGTAATATAATTAATCGACGAACTTAATCGAGTCGATTACACACATTGTAAACAATCACAACCAATAGAAACAATTCTCATTCGGATCAAGTAGATGGGGTAGGAGACAGAAATGACAGAATTGATCAAAACAAATATGAAAAATTAAAAAAAACTATTAAAACAGACAACAATACACGTAGAATACACAAAAGAAATAGAAAATACCTCTGAATCTTCAAATTTATTCAGACACAGACTCAACTTGGATTCGGACATTTTTGAGGTTGAACAGACTTTATTCGAAGTATTCTCAGTTGAGAATACCTCGATTAAAGTCTCTTAGACCTCAATCCTTCACTCGAATCGAAAAAATTCCAAGATTGGAAAATTCTTTGGGTTCCAGATTTTGGATCTTAAATCCGAACACTTCTAGGCAGATTCGAAGCAAACCAACGGTATTCTAGGCACGAGCGAGGTCTAGGGGTCATTTGGTGTTAATTTGGAAAGAATCTGAGTAGGGTTAGGTTTCACTCGAATCTTCAAGTTAAGATTCGAGCAGTTCTATGAAGATTCGAACCATGCTACTAACAGATCCGTGATGAGGATGGACAGGGGAAGCTCTGGTGTTATTTTGGAAGTCATCAGAGACAGTTGGTTCTTCAGGCCAAACTTCGATCGAAGATTCGAGACATTGGGGCCTGATTCGAGGTATATGTGTTATGGATTTGGAATGGGGAGGTTGAGAGGAGTCGAGGGTGTTAAGGTGGGGTGGTTTGGACTACCGGAACCGCCGTGAGGCGATTTCCGGTAGGCGGTGCACGGTGGTGGAAGGTGAAGTTCATTTGGTCTCTTGAAGGAGACGATGAACAGGGCCGAAGGGTGGGGTGTTTGGTCTGGGGGGCTGGGGTATGTATTTGATTTATATACGAGTGGGGTGGATTGATCTCATCCGTTGGATCAATTAAGATTTACGGTTGAGATCAATTCACTTAACCAAACGTCGTCGTTTGGTTAAAGGTTGGGGTCAGGCTGGATCGGGTTAAAGGGTCGGGTTACGGGTTACGGGTAAGGGTAGTGTATCTCAACCGTTGGATGAATTGAATCCGACGGCCCTTGATGAAGGGTGATGAAACGTCGTCGTTTTGATTTGTTTGAATTGGACCGGACATGGGGCTGTTGGGATTGGGCTGTGAAGGGGATTAATTGATTTGGGCCTGGATTTTAATCCAGGTCCGATCTTTTACTAGTATGTTTTCTTTATTTTATTTTTTAATTAATTCATTTTCTAATTTAAAAATTATAAAACCATTTTAACTTCACAAAAAATATATTAATTACTCTATAACAATTATTTAACACATAGGCAAAAACATCAATTACATAGTGAAACATTTAAAATAGATCCAATGCGTATTTTTTTTTGCGATTTTATTTAAATTATCTCTTAAATGCATAATTAAATCCTATATGCATGCAATATGTATTTTATTTTATTTTTATTTTATTATGACAAATATAAACATTTACGGACATAATACAAATATTTAACACCACGCAAATTCACAAATTACACAGTAAAAGAAATTTATTTTGATTTATTTTGGAGCAATTTTTCGTAATGCAAAAATCACGTGCTCACAACAACTAAAACGAACTTGAGAGTGTGAAGTCTGGGCTCAGTTGTGGACTTATAAATCTATGCCTTAATATTGCACATCTTGCGTTGGATATCTATTTTTAGTTTTGCTTGGTTTATAATGAAAATGCATAACTTAGTTTATCTTTTTCTTTAGTACTAGTCATGTAATTAATAGTACTTATTAGATGTACTTATTTTAGCATGACTTATATAGTACTTTTAGATTATGTTCATTTTTATTATGCCTTATTAATTAGCAATATTTGTTTTATGCGATTTTATTATCTTTGTTATTGAATATTTTAATACAACGATATGACTCATCTCATATTATTATGTTATTTTCTTGAAAAATACATTATATAATTGTATCCTACAAGGACTAAAGAAAAAAAATATTTGGAGCACAAGTTACATATTGCTATGAAGACTTTATCGGAAAAAACCCGAAAACTCGGAAAATTTTGAAAAATCCGAGAAAATCGATATTGAAAAACCTGACTTTGTTGGTTTTCTTTGGTTTATAGATTAAAAAAACTGGCACCATTGATTTGGTTTGATTATTGATAGAAATTAAGGGTCCACCAAACTATATAGAGAACCGAGTTCTATATTAGTTCCCACATAACACATGCACACTGCAGTAAGTAAATAACACAATGGAGTTTTACGTGGAAAACTCTCAGCTCATGGGATTAAAAACCACGACTTACCTTTATAAGATTTCAACTTCACTACTGAGCAAACTTAAGATTACAACATATTATAACCTAGGAAGTAACCTCTTAATCCCTCACTAACTTGTAATAACTCTATTACAAAGGTTTACAACTCGACTAACTCTAGCCAAGACACAAACACAAAGGTTTATGATTTACAAAAGATTCCTACACAATGCTTCTAATTAAACTAAGTAAGAATTATAAGTAAAGAACTTTGACAAAGGTGCAATATAACTAAGGACATGTAATGACTCAATACAGAGAACTGGTCCGTTGTTATGTTGTTCTTTATTTTTTATGCCCTTGAGAATCACTTTCCAGATTGATTGCTCACTTCGAGAGAATGCTCAATCGATTCTTGAATGTGTGTGTTATGTTTTACCTTTGCTTCAATGATAATATTGCATAGGTGACATCACTTGAATGATGTAAGCATATTTGGTACAAGGGTATTCCCTATAAAGTTGACTGTCACACTGTTTGCTCTGTTGCATGTGCAAGCAACAACTTTACAGCTGTCGGGGTTGACTGGTACAGTCACCAAGGGAATTGGTGCCCATCTGTTCCCTCTGCTGTTTCTCTTGACTCTGAAGAATTGAACCATGTCCCTGACTTGAGACTTGTTGATCTTGAGTACTTGAAGATGCGTAACAGGTTCCATATCTGGTTCTTAACATTAAGTTTGTTTGATTATTAAAACATAATATGGATACATATAAACCTGTCAATTTCCCCCTTTTTGATGATGACAAGCTTATAATTTAAGTTCCCCTTAAGATCCAAAATGGCGTACTCATATCCCGTGTTCCCCCTGAATCTGTTCCCCCTTAATTATTTTCCCCCTTTTAGCATCATAAAAAGATCAGTAACAGTAACAAGCAACAAGCAAAAAGAAGTCTAGCTTGGTTAACTCATGCCATATGTGTGCACACAATCATGACTAAAAACAGAGCAAGGCATACACAACAAAAGGATGAAACTTTCATTAATTTTTAGAAATTAAGCAGGGAGCAGTTCCATTGTTACCAAAACATCCACAAAATAAAAACAACAAGAAGGTCATAAACATCATCAGAACTAAAATAGAGGACAAACTCTAAGAACTTGATACTGGAAAGGGAATACTTTTTAGGAAGCACTGGAAGGGGAAGGCCTAGATGAAGAGGTAAGGGTTCTAAGAAGGATGTCCATTCGAGCATTAGCTGACACCTGCTCATTGAGCATTCTCTCCTTCAAGTCCTCAACCTGTTTCCTGAGGTCAGCATTTTTTTTGTCAGGCAAGCAACCTCTGTGCTTTGAGAGTTGCTGGAACCAGGTGCCTCCTGAACCTGACTGAGCTGTCCTTCGAGAATGGCATTCCTTTCCTTTAGCTTCCTTATCTCTTCAGTGGCACTATTCTAAGCGTTGATCATCTGAGAGATAGTAGAAGTGTTGCCAACCCATCCACTCTTATCAATGCATTCACACTACTCGAGGGTGGTCTTGGAGAAGGTTTGCTTACGAGTACCCACTTTAGCTTTTACCAAAGGGACTTTGAAGAATTCAAAGACCTTAGTGAGGAAGAACCGTAAGGCAGCCCATGATTACCATCCTTGAACTCTTTCACCTTCTTCATGTGCTCTATTATAAGGCCAAGCAGGTTTATAGTTGTGTAGCCATCCAGTGGTTCCATGAGAACCAGGTCTGCTTGTGATGTAATGGACCGTGTTTCTGCACGAGGAAGCAGAACCTTGTTCACCAATTCAAACAGCAGTTGGTACACTGGAAGGAAGGCATTCTTGTGCACCCGTTACCTTTGTTGTACTGCCTGATCCTTCAAGATGGCATTTCTGAAGTTCGAGGAGCAAGTTCCCTCAACATAAGACATACCACCTGTACGCACACCCAAAATGGTTCCCAACACAGCATTGTCCATCACAAAATCAACACCATTCACTTTCAGACAAATATTATCATCCTCAATTGTGAAGAAGTCAACGTAGAAATTGCGCACTTCTTCCTCATAAACCTTAGGACTGTCACTAGTGAACAGGTCCATTGTTGGTATTCAATGATGTCATCCAATTGGCACATACCTGATAGGTCAAGAATATCAGGGGCAAATGTGCGGCCCCACAACACATTTTGGTTTCTCAAATTTTTCTTGCCAACATCCTAGGTTGCACCAACCTTGGCCTTCTTTGAGGAACCAAGTTCCTCATTGGCACCAGCCTTCCCTTTCACTAATTTTCTCACACGTTTCCCTTTGTTTGTAGACTTCTTGGACACCTTCTCAGCAGACTCCTCAACCACTCTTTCACCATACTCTTGAACCACTTTTTCACTATACTCGTCAACCAGTTTCTCACCAGACAGCTCTACCACTTTTTCACCAGACACCTCTTCAACTGTTTCACTAGATTTTCACCCTCAGCATTGCGCACACCCATCTTACTCACGGATGACTCTTTTGTTGACTTAGGAACAGTAAGTTTCTTTGAGGACTTATGAACCAAGGAATCAGGTTCCTTTTCCACCTCATCATCAACTTCAACAACTAGTGCAGAAGGCACTACCTTTCCATCTTTCACCAATCTCCTTTTCTTCTTTGCTTTTATTTAGAACAAACTCAAGTTCTTCCTTATTTTGCAACCTAGTGATAGGTCTCTTAGGAGTTGACTCCTTAGGAGTTACCTTTCTACTCCTAGAACTAATGAAGCTCGCAAGAGCCACATTGTCATAATCTTCCTCTTCATTATCCTTATTCTCCTCCTCAGACAGAGATCTCATCTCAAGAACCACAATGGATAATGGCTCGGCATAGAAATGAGGAGAGGGGGCGGGAACAGTACTGACCTGAAAAGAGCCGGAGGGCTCTTCTTGGGTGGAGGATCAAGTCCCTCAGTTGGTTCCCCAGTAGTACTATTAGGTGCTAAGGTTTCGACATGCACCAGTTCCCTACCCTCTACCTCTGTACCATTATCTTCCCTCTGAGACTCAAACACACTCTCATAACCTCAAACCAGACTTCCCTCAATGGCTATTGACAACATATTTTCTATAACTTCCTATTCTTGTAACTCCAAAGTAACTTTAGGAGGCATAAGAGGAACATTACATGTAGAATCAAAGCCTAGGGCTGTCATTGTCGATTCATCACTAGTATGACTTACACCTTGTTCTTTGGCAGAACTTTCTTCCGCTGGTAGACTAGAAATTTCTTGATTTTCTTCTCCCTCCGCTTTATCTTATTCGACCATTATTTTCAGCGAGGCAAAAGGAGAGGTCACAACCACAAATTTCTTTAGAGTCAAAGTTTTGCGACTCCGATGAAAACCAGTACTCGACTGGGTTGGAGAGGAAGCAGAGGGTGGTTGTGACTCTGGCTTAGGGTTTGGACTAGTCGGAGTAGGTAGTGTGGGCTCTGTCACTAGTGCTTCAATGGATGAAGACACAGTGGGGGCGATGCTTGGAACATTTTATGTTTCCTAATTTTCGGACATGGTGGAGTGTAGTGAGTTGAAGACGAGAGTGTTTGGTTTGAAGAAGAAAAAGAGTAATTTTGGATTTTTTTGATGTGAACAATTATGAAAGTGACTGTGAGTGGATTTATTTAAGAGGGGTGAGGAACCGGTTAGGAGCGAGTATCAATTTTTTGGGTAGTCGGGTCGTTTCATAATGGGTGAGACGTTTGGGTTCAAAAACGGGAAAGATAGAAACTGACAATTTAATGATGTGGCACCATTTTAGTCGTTTAAAAATTGTGCATAAGAGTACAAAGGAACTACTAACCCGTGTCAAGGGAACCAGGTTCCCTAACAGATTTTGCAAATGCAAGCCTCATTCGTTGACCAACGTGCAATGCATTAGCTACTTGTTTGCTCTGTAATCGTCACGCGTGTCTACCTGTAATGGTATAGAGATGAGTTAGACTTTGCCAAACAATACTTTTTTAGCTATTTTACCTGTACATTTTTTTCGTAGCCAATCATCGAGGGACCAGGTCCTTAGCTTGATTTCATCAACCCTAGTGCCAATGGATTCTTTTCAAAGTGCTCTCTGCTTAGTGCTTTGGTGAATATATCTGCAATTTGATCTTCTGTGCTGCATAATTTCATGCAGATGAGCCTTTTTTTAACATTGTCTCTGAGAAAATGGTGTCGCACATCAATGTGCTTTGTTCTCATATATTGAACTAGATTCTTGGCCATGTTGAGAGCACTGGTATTTGTCACATAACAAGGGCACGCAATCAGAAAACACACCAAAATCTTCCAGCTGCTGCTTAATCCATAGCAGTTGAGCACAGCAAGAGGCAGCCGCCACACATTTAGCTTCTACAGTTGAGAGGGCCATTGAGTTTTGTTTTCTTGTATCCTATGAAATCAGACATGAACCCAGAAAATGTGCCATGCCAGAAGTGCTTTTTCCTATCTACCAGATAGCCAGCGTAATCAGTATCAGCATACCCAATTAAATCAAAATTGTCTCCCGAGGGATAGTAGAGAACCAAGTCCTGTGTCCCTTTGAGATATCTCAAGATTCTCTTGGCTGCCTTCAGATGAGATTCTTTTGGATTAGATTGAAACCTGACACAATGTCCCACACTAAAAACAATATCTGGTCTGCTTGCTGTGAGATACAGGAGTGACCCTATGATATCTCTATACATGGTCTCTTTCACAGAGGAACCAAGTTCATCTATGTCTAGACTAGTGGTTATGGGAATGGAAGTATCAATGATTTTTTGATCCTTCCATGTCAAATCTCTTCAGCAGCTCCTTGATGTACTTCTGCTGACTTATCATTGTCCCTTTAGGAGTGTGTTTCACCTGTAAACCCAAGAAGAAATTCAATTCCCCGATCATGCTCATTTCAAACACACTTCCCATGAGTTTTGCAAAATCCTCACACAAAGAATCATTCGTTGCTCCAAAAATGATATCATCAACGTAGACTTGCACAATGAGCAGGTTCCTCCCTCGTTTTTAAAAAAAAGGTGTTGTCAATTTTTCCTCTTGTAAACCATTTTCTAAAAGAAATTTTGACAACCTTTCATACTAAACGCGAGGAGCCTGCTTTAGCCCATATAGAGCATTGTCAAGTTTAAAGACATGCTCAAGATGCTCATGATTCTCAAATCCAGGTGGTTGCTTGAGAAGACTTCTTCCTTTAGAAAACCATTTAAAAATGCACTTTTGACATCCATCTGGAACAATCTGAATTCCATATTAGATGCAAAGGCAATAAGGATTCTGATGGCCTCCATTCAAGCAACTGGAGCAAAAGTTTCATCATAGTCAATCCCTTCTTCCTGATTGTAGCCTTGAACTACTAGCCTTGCCTGGTTCCTTGTTGTGTTTCCAAACTCATCAAGTTTATTTCTGAATACCCACCTGGTTCCTATCACGGTTCGGTCAGCAGGTCGTGGAACCAGGTGCCATATATTGTTCCTCTCAAATTGATGGAGTTCTTCTTGCATAGCTGTAATCCAGTCTGCATCTTTCAATGCTTCCTTGATATTTTTGGGTTGAGAAGGAAAATGAGTTTCTTATATTTTGATCTGGTTTGAATTCCTGAATCAAGAGGAGTGATTACGTTTTCAAGAGGGTGTGAACTTTTGTGCTTCCAGTTAGACACTTGAATCTCATAGTAAGAAGATCCAGGTATTTCTGACTGTGATCCTTGGTTGTTTCTCATCTCAGCATGTGGGGTGCCTTGGACTACATCGACAACTCTGTTCTCAGCTTCAGTTATTGTAATTGAGGGACCAGATTCCTCTCCATCAGTTGGAGATATGGCTGCACCATCCTCATTTGATTCCTTGACATGGCTCATCATATTAGCCTTTCCATTTGCCATGTCAATGACTTCACCAGGGACAGTTGACTGTTCTCCGTCTTGATCACTCTTATCATGTGAATCCTTTCCACATGAGTGGTGAGATTCATCAAATATCATATGCATGCTTTCCTCAACACATTGAATTCTTTTATTGTATACTTTCTAGGCTTTTCTTTGTGATTAATAGCTAGAAAGATTCCTTCATTGCTTTTGGCATCAAATTTTCCAAGTGCTTCCTTGCCATTATTGAGAACAAAACATTTGCAGCCAAATATCTTTAAATGTGTCAGCTTGGGATTCCTTCTGTTTAGTAGTTCATATGGGGTTTTGTTCAAAAGGGACTTGATCATGCACCTGTTCACCAAGTAGCACGCGGTGTTAACAGCTTCTGCTCCAGAAACTTTTTGCAATACCACTAGCAATCAACATTGTTCTTGCCATGTCTTCAAGAGTCCTATTCTTCCTCTCCACAACACCATTTGGTTGAGGTGTTCTTGGAGCTGAAAAATTATGAGTGATGCCATTCTCAGCACAGAATTCGTCGAATTTGGCATTGTCAAATTCTGTCCCATGGTCAAACCTGATACATACTACATTATGGCTCATCTTCACCTGGATCTTCTTCACAAATGCAGCAAACACTTGAAAGGTTTCATCCTTGGTTCTGAGAAACAGAGTTCAGGTGAATTTGGAATAGCCGTCCACTATAACGAAGATGTACTTTTCTCCTCCTCTACTTGGCACCCTCATAAGACCACATAGATCTATATGTAGGAGATCAAGTGAACTTGAGGTACTAACTTCTTTTTTGGGCTTGAAAGAGGATCTGACTTGCTTTCCTTTTACACATGCATCACACACCTTGTGTTCCTTGAAGCTTGACTTGGGCAGACCACGAACCAGTTCCTTCTTAACCAATTTGTTCAGCACCGTAAAACTTGCATGACCCAGCCCTCTGTGCCATAGTTCAGCATCATCACCAACAGCACTCAGACAGCTAAGATCCCCATTTTGCAAGGACTCAAAGTTAGCGACATAAATATTTTTGCATCTTTTGGCCACTAACACCACTTCACCAGTCACAAGATTAGTGACTGTGCATATCTTTGATACAAATTCCACTTTGTTTTCCTTGTCACAGATTTGGGAAACACTCAGCAAGCTATATTTCAACTCGTTCACATAGTATATATTTTTAATAGAGTGAGAGAGAGACTTCCCAATGCTTCCAACTCCCAGAATGTATCCCTTCTTGCCATTTCCAAAGGATACACTCCTCCTTGCAGGGCCTTCAGTGAAAGAAAATCATTTGTATTTCCAATCATGTGCTTCGAACAGCCACTATCCATGTACCATTGTTGGCTGCTCTCGCTCCCTGCTCCCTGCACAAGGAAATCAAGGGTTAGACTTAAGAACCCAAATAAGTTTGGGTCATTTGTAATGAGGAAAGGGGTGAATGGGGGCTCTTTTGGTCCAAGCAGGCATCACATATTTTATATATGAGGGACCAGGTTCTCTAGCAGTAGTTACCTTTTTAGCAAAAACTTTATTTTTTTGTTGAGACTGAAATCTGGCCTTACAAGTTTCCTTAAAGTGCCATTGTTACCATAGTGAGTGCAGAGCCAGTTATCAGGTATAGTAATGTACTTGCTATGAGGGTTGTAGGGAGTCTTTTCCCTTTGGAACCTGATTCATTGCCTGTTTCCCCCATTATTCGTATACATGGCAGTGATAGCATCAGAGGACCAGGTCTACTTGAGTGATTTTTCAAAATCACTCTTAACTCTACCTAGATGTTCCTGAAGTTGTTTGTTTTTCTCGAGTTCAGCACTCAAACTAGATTTCACTAATTTTAGCTCATCTTCAAGCCTAAGATGTGTCTCATTTGCAACTTCCTTTCCCTATTGAAGAATCTCATGCCTACTTTTTTGTTTTAGTTCCTCAATTATTTTCTTTAGGTCTACAACCACTACTAATAGGTCATCTCTCTCATGCTCAATGTTAGCAACCTGTTTAGTTAAAACTTCTTTCACCTTTTTAACACACTCAATGGTCTCTTTTAGATCGACTACAACAACCACTAGATCATCTCTCTCATATTCTATGTTTGTAATTTTTTCAGTTAAGGAATTTTTTTCTTTGTTTAAACTCTCAATGGTTTCTTTCAAATCTACCACCATGACTACTAGATCCTCTCTCTCATGTTCTGCTTCTCATAGTTCCACAGTTAATGTATTTTTATCATTTATAAGACAATGATAAGCATCAATTAAAACATTTGCCAAAGACATAAGTTTTTTCGGAGAATAAGACTTCAAATTTCTTTGAACATCTAGAAAGTTTACCTCATCATCATCATCGTCATCTTCATCATGATCAGATTTTGCCATCAGGGCAAAGATAGAGTCATACTCAGCTGCTTCTCTTTCCACTGCCATCATGAAGTTGTCACCTCATCAACTTCTTCAGATTTGCTGGAAGAGTCTCCCATGCAGCAAGAGCTTGTTTCACAACATTGTCAGTGACATCTTTTCTCTTGAAACATTTGTCAGGAACCAGGTTCCTCTTAGCTGCTTTGTTTGTGTTGTGTTTGTACTGATCTTGCTTGAGGAGAGGACAATACTTGATGAAGTGTCCTGGCTTACCGCACTTATGACACATGTCATAACCTTTTGGCTTGCTGGAGCTGCCCCTTTTTGGAATACCTCTATTTCTACGAACCATTTTTTGAAATCTTTTTGTTAGGTAAGTTATATCAGCATCCTCACTACCTGAGTCATTGCTGTCTGCCTTGAGGACCAGGTTCTTCTCCCTTTTTGGTTCTCTTCTCTCATTATTCTTCTCTTTCTTTATTTCATAAGTCTTCAGATTGCTAATCAGTTCATCAATGGTCAACTTCTGCAAGTCCTTTGCTTATGTGATAGCGTTTACTTTGCTCTCCCAGGAACCAGGTAATACACTGAGTAACTTTGGCAAGTTTGTCCCTGGGGATGATTTCTCCCAGAGAGTGAAGTTCATTGATGCTAGATGTGAAGCGAGTGTGCATATCCTGAATGGACTCATCATCCTTCATCTTGAAGAGCTCATATTCTGTGGTTAACATATCAATCTTCGACTGCTTTACTTGTGTTGTCCCTTCATGAGCTGTTTGGAGAGCTTCCCAAATCTCCTTAGCCGATTAACATGCTAAAATTCTGTTGTACTCATCTGGTCCAATACCACAGACGGGGATTTTCTTTGCTCTAAAGTTCTTTTCTATAGCCTTGCGGTCATCATCGTTGTATTCCTTTCTTGTTTTGGGAATTGTCGATGCTTGGTCTCCAATAGTCTTTGTAGGAACAAATGGTCCATCACAAATAACATTCAGAGCTCTGAATCTTCAGCCATAATGAATCATGCATTCTTGTCTTCCACCATCCATAGTATTGGCCGTTGAATCTTGGTGGTCTGTAGGTTAATTATCTTTCTTCAAAGTTTGGCGGAGCAACCACGATGATCCTTTCTAGGTATTATTCTGATAGAAAGAACCTACTCTTATACCAATTGATAGAAACTAAGGGTCCACCAAACTATATAGAGAACTAGGTTCTCTATTAGTTCCCACAGAACACACGCGCACTGCAATAATTAAATGACATAATGGAGTTTTACGTGGAAAACTCCCAGCTCACGTAATTAAAAATCATGACCTACCCTTGTAGGATTTCAATTTTACTACTGAGCAAACTTCAGATTACAACCTATTGTAACCTAGGAATCAACCTCTTAATCCCTCACTAACTTGTAACAAATCTATTACAAGCCACTTTGTCATAACTCTATTACAAAGGTTTACAACTCGACTAACTCTATTCAAAGATACCCTTCTTTTGTTAAGTTTGTCTAAGGTGGACATCCAATCCTACGTGGCACTGATATTTGATGAGGTAGATGCCACATAGTACGCCACCTCAGCGCCTCTAATTCATATATAAAAGACTAAAATTTAAAATACAATATTTTTTATGGTAGCAGTAATGGTGGCAATAGTGGTGGAGGGGAAGAAAATTTTAGTAGTGGAAAAAAAATAGAAAGGAGGGGTAAAATGGGTTAGGGCCGGGGCACTGAGGTGGCAAGCCATGTGGCATCCACCTTGGACAAACTTCACTGAAAAGTAGTACATTTGAACCAATAGTATAACGACAAGGATATATTTAAACTCAAAGTATAACGAAGGAGACATTTAAATCTTTTCTAATAGTATTAGGGGTATATTTAGCCTTTTCGATCTTCTAATTACAAAGTACATGAGAACCTTTCTCTCTTGATTAAATAATAAAATTTGTGATCTCCCCTTCAGACACTGTACACCATACAGGAATGCAGTAGCTCCTAAAGTTTGATTCCCTTTAAGGCATCATTTTTCTTAAAAATTTGCTCTTCCTAAATCTTAAGATTAGACTTATATAAACGGATCAAGGTTCTTTTCTATTATTTAGTAAAGTTATTCCTATAACATCACTAATCTGAATTGTCTGATTAAATATCATTATCATACTCTTTACAAGTGATTATTGTCGCACCTTTCTCTTTAAATTTAGTTCTTCAAACACTCTTCCCAACATCTATGTTCCAGCTTTTTACCATCTGACGTCATTTCCGAATTTCTTTATGTTCTAACCTTCCACTTTCATGTAATATTATATGCCAATTGTATTTTTAATATGACGGTAGTATTCGGATTTACTTATACTTCTCCCGGTTATTTCATCAAATACTTGCTAGATCCGTTATATTATTTAAGATACTCCATCTCCCACTAAATTTTGTTGATCTTTTCTATCAAACTTGTGTCTGAATTATTTCACTTCTTATACGAGGTTCTCTGTTTTTAACAATTAGCTCAACTTTTTATTTTTACTCATTTTAACCAACTTGCATCTAACAGTATATAAGCTTCTTTTAAATATGGTAAATCTAGCCTATCAAGCAAGAAAAAAAAAATGTAAATACAGTATGAACTTGTTTCGGGGTCAAATTTGACCAATTTTTAGACAACAGGACCATGTGGATTTGAGTATGGAGCGAGACTGCAAGAGACACGTTCTTGAGGGCATTTTTGGCATTAAAAGACGATGGCTTTGACTCTGCGTGGACTACTTGATCATGGCCGTTTGGTTGCTTGTGAAAACGAAACAGAAGGTAATAAAGAATAAAATAACTAGAATTTGGATAATACACATGGAAAAAGCACTAAGAATGGCCATATTATCTTATGATAATTGTATATATAGCACCTATTGGCTATAAAGAAAGATTTCTATCATCTAAAAATTCTAACAATAGTGAGAGGACTGTTTTACTAATTTTATTTAACTCTACAATATGCCTCTTCATATGTGTGCTTCATTTTTTTGTTGGTCCAGTTATAAAAATCTCAATGAGTTCGTTGGACTATGCCATTATCGACCCCAAACACATGCATATTATGTGAACTTCTATTATATCTTATAAAATTATTCACTTGTTATTCCCTTGTGAAAGTTACCAAAGATATAGTTAAAAAGCTTCCCAGCCTAGAAATTTGTCAACCTTGCTTAACCCGTCCTCAGTCGGTCTGCCATCCCATATGGAGGTCACATTATATATCTCTGACATATTTATGTACAATATGATTCTGTGCTAGAATTTATTTTGACAAATGATTTCTCTTTGGTTTCTTGACTAACTCTAATTTTTTAACAACCCTCACAGGTTAGGGTAGATCTAATACTTAGTGTATTTATGAGGTTAAAGCGCATGAACTAGAGTAAATAAATTTAGTTCCCGTTTGGTCATAAATTTTGGTAATTTTGTTTTTTAAATTTTTAAAAAAATATTATTTGTTCATAGAATATGATTAGTTTTTGAAAAATTTCAAGTTCCCAAAAACTGGTTTAGGCTAGTTTTGGGTGAATATTTTTCTTCCGCTCACAAAACTTCAACTTTTTTATTCAAATAAAATACATATCCAAATACAACTTCAACTTTCAAAAATTATTTTTCAACACAGCTTTAAAACTATTTCTTTATGGTTCAACCAAATCTATGTCCAAACTTAGCTAATTTAACAAGTGGAAGAACGAAGCTTGGAGCACACTGAATATGCTCAACGGGTCAAGAAGTGAACATCAGAACAAACAACTTAATGAGTAATTGGTAAAAATAGAAGTAATTTTATGCTTTAAATGTTCTACCTTATATTCTTTTTATTTATTTTCTTTTCAATATTGCACACTTTTGCAGGCGTAAGATCGGACTAACCCAAATGTTAGATTCGCTATCTCTAACAAGTATGGGACCTATCTTGGTCTTGCCCACACTAGTCTTGGAACCTCTTCTTCGGCCTTCCCTACTTTTCCTCTTCTCCTTTAATTTTTTTCCTCCATTAAAATAGTAAATAAAGAATACCCCACTTCAAATAGCAAACAAAACCACCAGCTCTCTTCTTCCAACCCAATAACATCTTTTATAAAAATAAAATTAGTATTTTGATTATTTCTTTACTAATTCACATAACTTTGGTTTTGAAGAGTGATATGGATGAAGAAATGTATGGTTTCCATTCAACAAGTGAATACGCGGACAAGGCGTTGATGTCACCGGAGAATTTAATTATGGAAACTGAGTACAACATGACTTACCACAACTACAACACCTTGACTACTCCTCCTATGATGTTTGGATCCGATGATGTTCAATTATCATCGGAAGCTGCTAATTCTGAAAATCATCAAATTAGAGGCAGCTGTAGCAGACGCGATGATACTGAAGATGATGATGAAGATGCTTCAAATATTATCAAGGCTAAAATCGTCTCCCATCCTTATTATCCTAAATTGCTCCGCGCTTATATTGATTGCCAAAAGGTTAAAACACTACTCATATATACAAGCTTTTAATCTGTATTGTTTAAAGTTCCGAGTGTTTTCCAAAACAATATAGTAATTTTAAGTGTTTTCACATCTATTTCTATGATTTGAATTAAAAGACTGAATTTTATTTAAACAGTACATCTCCCACTGACTGTTTAACCTAAATATATTTTCATCATCACTT
Source organism: Nicotiana tabacum (assembly GCF_000715075.1). NCBI lineage: Eukaryota > Viridiplantae > Streptophyta > Magnoliopsida > Solanales > Solanaceae > Nicotiana > Nicotiana tabacum. The sequence goes on along the minus strand of NC_134099.1, from coordinate 46,775,390 downwards.
CTTAGAGATATGTTTTTTCAAAAGTTTCCGAAACTTTGTGATTTGCTTTTCTTTACGAAGAGGGTTATGGCTTTCGAAATCTTTAGCTTCTGCAAATTTGGATATCGATCTTATCTTCTTCTTTTAATTTTCCTTTTTTTTTTCCAGTACTTGTAATAATTATTTAGGCTTTAGGTTCTGACTAGGTTTCAATGGTCGTTTATTTTTCAGGTAGGAGCACCACCAGAGATAGCTACTGTACTAGAAGAGATAAGGCAACAAAATGACTTTCGTAAAGCAAACGCTACTTCCATATGCATAGGAGCTGATCCTGAACTCGACGAGTTTATGGTTAGTTCTTAATTCTTTCTGTTTGTAGAATTTATAATTGTTACTAGCTGTTATTGACTTTTCTTGCTGGGAACAGTTTGTTTGAAATTTTGATCATATATGCTTATTATATGTGAAAAATAGGAAACGTACTGTGATATATTGGTGAAGTATAAGTCGGATCTGTCTAGGCCTTTCGATGAAGCAACTACGTTCCTCAGCAAGATTGAATTGCAACTCAGCAATCTTTGCAAAGGTTAGTCCAATACTACGTGTTCTCTTTCTCTTTCACATGCTGCAACTACATGTTTTATTTATTTATTTATTTCGATGATGATGGCGTACTTACCAATTTGCCCGCAACTATTTCTTTTCGTCTCTTTTCCTTGTTTTTTTCCCTTCCGAATGAAATTCTTTTACACGAATGATGAATAAATTAAAGTATGAGAATTGTGAAAACACATAGGTTGCAAACTAATCTACCAGTACCACTTGACTATCAGCCTCAAAATCACAGTAGTATTTTCCTTGAGCTATAGTTGTCGTACTTATTTCTTGTGTTGCTGCAAATTAAGGAAAAGAACAATTAAAAAGCACTTAGGTGGACGCGATAATAATATAGCATAGAGCTCCAAAAAATGACCAAAAAGGTGTCAGCAATAAAAATAATGATATGTATGAGTGAGAGCTTCTTGCCTTATGTGTGGCTGAGTATATGATTTTGGAAATTTTGCTTATTTTGTTGCATGTAATTCACTGAATACAAAATACTATAGCTAACTTAGTAAAGAGCTAGCCATATTTTTCCTCAGGGTGAGATCTGTTTTAGTGCAACTGGGACCTTTCATCCTAGTTTTACTCATATTGTTTTGTGGTGTTTCACTTGTCTCTCTTGCCTTTTGTTTGGTGTCAGAGAAATTTTCTTCTTTTTTTGCATTTAAACCACTTTAGCTCAGAGATTCTGATTTTGACGTATCACGGACTGACGTGACATGCTATAGTAGGCTATAACATTATTTCAAGAACAGTGACATATGTCCTCTATATCTATCTACCCTAGCCTTGCTTTCCTAGATTCACTGCTGATTATAGGGAGGACATTTGTTGCTGACCGTAACTATATATTTTGGGTATTTATGTAACTATGGTACTAGTATGATTGGAGTTTTAAGGGTTTTTGTCCGTAGCAAATATATCTTAGAATTGTTTAGTTTCCTGTTAAATCAAGAAAGATTTTGCAACTTATGGAACATATTGCAATTGCCATTCTTCTGTTTGATCAATGTGCTGATCCATGGAAACAATCATGTCTATTATGTATGCATTCGTTACTTAACCATTGATTCAATGGTGTGTCATCTCACATTGACTTTTAGTTGCTAAAGTTAAGTTGATTGATTTGGTGTAAAAACCAAGCGTGAGTTATCGTGACCTTAAATATGGAACATGCCTGTAATTTCTATTCCTACAAACTAATGAGAGTATTACATTAAAAAGGAGAAGACACGGGGTAATATCTTAAAATATAGATAGAAAATATAATCAGCTAACTTCCTATCAAGTAGTATGAATAGGGTTTATAATTCTTGTAGTTGGACTAGTTTTGTTGCGGGGAGCTGGCTCACGCATATGATAGAGCATAGAATTTGGTAATAACACAATTTTCAGTTTCCTCTCGGATTTATATTTTCATTGCAAGATATTCTTGATCAAGGTAGTTATAATTGTAGCATTATTTACCTTCATCTTCATGACTATACTTTTAATCTATGTTGCTCGAATTTTTTAAAAATATTATCGCATTTAAAAATATATTACTTATGATTAACTTGGATTGAAGTACAATGATGTTGCTTGGCCTTTACTTTCTCATATGTTGAGTACAGTCTACAATGTCGCATGTATTCTCCGAATGTGCATTGCATGTGGAACTGCAGTTAATTGGTCTTTTGCAAAAGGATGTCCAATATTAGCTCAACCCTTTTCTTTTCTCCACAAGTAAATGCTGTAGTTCCTCTCTTGTTTTCCTAGTATTCTATGAAAGATCCGATTTCAATTTCGTTTTTAAAAATAAATAAATTGATGTTCTGGCCTTCAAAGCCTTAAATGTTTTTTATTTTCTTTGTTAGTTTCAAGTTCCGATATTATAGCATGTGTTTTTGGCAGACTCATTGGGAAGTGTTTGATTTCTCATTGGTGTGCAGTTAAAGTTATCTTTTTTTGGAAGAAAACTCTTCTAAGAATTCAGCCTAATGATTTACTATCACCATTTGTTCTTATCGTAAGAGATTAAAATCAGGAATCTTAACTAACGTGTCACGTGACAACATTGATCTTTTGTTCAATTCTTTCTCTTTGATCTAACTCTCATGATCTTCTGTCCTAGCCTGGCAGCCTTAACTATACATGCCAAGTACAATTGGAACTTGTTTTTTTAATGTTGTTTTACAAAAATCTTTCACTTTGTTCTGGACTTAAGACTTAGAGTAATATATTGAACTAATTAAATAGGATAAAGTTATGTTATTTTATGCTTCTCCACCCATTAGAAGCTATCATTGTCTACTTCCACAAAAGGTTTGAGTTGAGGCAAATGGCATTTGATCTGTAGAGGGCAGCAGCCTTACACTAAAGAATGGCAAAAAATGGCAGTCTTAAGGTGGAAAAAAAGTTAATCAATGTGTGAAGTAGATATATAAATTCTTTGTGTTTGACAACTATAATTGTTTTTTGTTGCAAAGTACAACTTAACTTTTCAGTGATGCTTGGCTATCTATACAACTATACATATAATTTATTAATCTGGCCTCGTGTGCCTTAATTTTTAACTTGCCAGTTCAGCTGATAATAAAACTTTTGTTTAATTTCCAATCAAGATCACTTTTAGTGGAAGTGCTGTATGACTGCATATGTTCGTTCACGTGCTTAGATTGCATTAAACATGTTTAACTGATAACTGCTGGATGCTGTTTTCCATATGGCTGCTGCTTTTCTTTGTGGTCTGTTTTGCTATCTTTGTGGCTTTACTTCATGTTCAAGTTGATGCATGCTGTATGATTTTTGAGAATTTAATGTTTATGTTTAGAATGTTATATTATGGTCTTGATGCTTGAGATGTAAGCTGAATACCTGTGATTTCTACAATTAAATTTCCACGGATCCTCTTTTATTAACGATATACTCCTCTTATTTGACATATATATAAAGGTCGTATAATTTCTAGTATCATTGATGTATAGAGGATTATATGGAATATTACTAGAAGCCTCACATAGACAATAACGATTCATATATCCAAATTTAAATATGCTTGTGATTGTGGCGTAATAATTGTTATAGTGACGTTCTATTTGTGTTGAAATCAATCTTGTTTCTTAGAGGATTATATGGAATATATTACTAGAAGGTCCGTCTATTTCTTTTTGGTCGTGATGTTTGATGGCAATTTTATTCGTGCGACTCTTACTTAGGTTAACAAAGATTTCTGTTTTAGGGCAAAGTTTCCTCTCTAATGATTTTATTTTTTAAGCTACACGAGATCGAAGGTCACTTCGTAGAATTCCTCTTTATCTTTGTCATGTCTCCCTTTGTTCTCACCTAAACTATCTCCCTTACACTGTTGTGTATTCGGTTCTTCAAAGGGAAATTGTAGACTTTTCCTACGTTTTTTTAAGTCCAATTAGAATTCAGCATTCATTTTTTTTCTATGATCCCCCAAGTAATATTCATGATGAGAAATGAATTCTGCATCCATTTCATCATGATCGATCCAACATCAAAGCATCATTCTACCGCCTGTGACATACAAAGTTTGTTAATTTAAGTTGTATACTTGTTTTTCGAAACAATAAATGGAATATATTTTTTTCTTTATGCACGTGTCTATCTATTTTCCAAACATATTTCTAACTTTCTTATGGCCTCGGAATTGGTTTCCATAACCATTCCAAAATCAATAAAAAAAATCATGTCATGATTATAAGATAGACAATAAATATGTGAGTAATTAAAATCTTTTTATTTTGTATATGTGTTGGTAGAAGATAAAAAGTATATAGTGTAATAGTCCATGTGGCTGCATATCTTTGACACCTACCTTGTAAGGAAAAATAAATAAATGTCACCCATAGCAAAGTTGAGATATTAACGAAAAACAGAAATAGAAGAGTAAGGTGGGGTTGGGAAGTGATATAAAAAGGGTAGGACCAATGAAGAAAAACTTTAATGGAGAGAAAGCCCGTGTAGAGCGGGTGGTCTAAATACTTAATCACATGGACTCCCGCGCTTTCCGCTGCCAATCCTAACTCTTTTCTTTTCTTCTTTCTTTATCCATCTAAGTACTACTCCTATCAAACACTTGCACACGGACACAATTTTCTGTCACTATTTACTCTCTCTCTATCTATATGCAACACCTACTTTATTTTTTTAATTTTTTTTACTCGCGGTGATATACCTTCTACCTTTACCAAATAACTTTGCCTATTATAGTTTTGACAGTTAAAAAATTAATGATATTTTTTTAATCTCAATTTTGATTTGAACTCTAATCTCTACTGAATATTCATCTCATTAATCAGTATACTATATCCATTTAGTACATTCTTTTCTTATATTGAAAAATTCACGGAAAATTTTATTTTGTGTCTCATACAACTGATACTAGTTGTATGAGGTAACTTTTTTGTCTCACAATTTTATGGACCCAAAAATATAAGATCGATAAAACAAAAAAAAACCAGTTGTATCAATCGCACGAGACACATAATAAAACTTCTCGAAAACCCACTGAGACTGAAAGCAGCAGCTGCTGCTGCCATTTGCAACTGCAGCATAGTGGATGTCAAATCTTAGTGGGTCAGTGTCGAGTCATGGGCCTTTGTGCTCCCCAATGTCTCTTTGCTCCCATATCTTTCTATTATTTGTGGGTCCCGCAACTAACACTTCTTTCTTTTATATTATCGATTTTATGCTCTTTCTATTAGTAGTTCTATTTATTTTTTGTTTTATTTTATATAACGGTATTTCTTTACCTGTAACAACAAGATCAACACTTTTTATTATATTAAATCTATTTAATTCTAATATACTATTTAAAATTTCTAATGATGTCATCTTTTAATTATAAAATGTGTTTAACATCGTATTAAGTTTCATAATATTTTTGGTATGTTGTATATATTGAACCTATATTTAAAAATAAAAAAGTGGGAGTAATATAAATGTATGGTCTGAGCAGGATCTCAAGTTGACCCTTTGCCCAAAGTTTCATTGGGCATTTTGTTTAGTAATTTCTGTCTGCACTTTTTTTTGGTGGAAAATAAATCTTTATTCATCATCCCAAACCAAACATATATATTTTTCATCATTCTTCCGCTATTTCTATTCTATTCTTACTAACTTTCCTCTATCTCATCTATACTTTCATTTTCATGGACTGTTACTATACATTTCTTTTCTATCTAGCTATATAGTGACTCTATCCAGCTTATTCCTTTCTTGTTCTTCTTCTTCTGTACAGCTTCCATGCACCTGTTTTTGCATGTGTATTGTATCTGCTCCAATATTGCTTGTGGTCTTGGCACTCTTTTCATCCATACTGCTTCATTCCTAGCTCTCCATATGTGGTAGATGACTGCTGTTGGTACTGACATTGTGAATGCTCTACCTATTCTCCCTTGTGCTATTCTTGCCATCCTTCTCCATATCCCTGTCACCTCAGTGTTCTTTATATTCATACCCAGCCATTTGCAAACTTCAGCTAAGCACATCTTAGAGAATGTGCATTCAAAGTATAGGTGATCCATTGTTTCGGTATTTCCTTCACATAACATACAATCACTATCTTCTGTTATTTTCATTCTCAGTGTTCTATCCTTTGTCAGTAGTTTCCTTTTCATTGCAAGCCAGCAGATGAAGCTATGCTTAGGGATGTTCATTTTATTCCACACTTCTCTGCTCCAAGCCCATTGTTTCAGTCTTCCTTTTTCTCCAGTGGTATCCACTCTTGATTGTGTATTATCATGTACTTGCTTGCCATCCATTTCCTGTATAACCTGCAACATATATATCTCGTATAGAGCATATTTTCCTCGAATACCAGCTACTGTCTTGGGAAGGATTATATTGCCACCAGTCTTCTCCTTTCAGGTATATATGATTGATCCATTTGACCCCACAATGTGTCTTCTTTATTTGCTATGTGCCAGACATACTTTGCTATAGCAGATTCATTCTATATGATGCACTCCCTTATTCCCAATCCTCCTTCTCTTTTAGGTCTACACACAAGGTCCCATGCAACTAGTGTCACCTTATTTGATATGCCTTTTCCAGCCTATAGGTAGTTTCTGCATATTGCAATGATGTCCCTAAGAACCTTCTTTGGTAGGATAAAAATAACAGCCCAATATGAGTGAATGTTTATTAGCACTGAGTTGATCAACTGGACCCTACCTGCATATGATAGGTTTCTCGATCCCCATGAGTGTATTCTTGCACTAAGTTTGTCCACCAACATTTCACAGTCTCCTGCATTTAGTTTCCTTGCAGCTATGAGCACCCCCAAGTATTTGAATGGTAATTTCCCCTGTTTGTAGCCAGTGATTTCACATATTCCTTCTGAACAGTCTATCCATGTTTGCATTATATACATTTGATTTCCCTGCATTAATGCTCAGCCCAGATGCTTCTGAAAATGTTTGTAGCCCTCTCAACATAAGCATAATGCTGCTGTACTCACCTTTGCAAAACAGTAAGACATCATCTGCAAAGCATAGGTGATTTAGCTTCAGTTCTTTGCTTTTTGTGTGAAATGCAAATCCATCTAATGTGGCTACCCATTGCATTATTCTTGTGAAGTACTCCATACATATTACAAACAGGAGAGGTGATATAGGATCACCCTGTCTCAAACCCCTTCTCCCCTCAATACATCCATATAATCCTCCATTATAGCAATCGAGTATTGAGTTGTTGAGATGCAAACCATAGTCCATTTGATGAATTTGGGAGGAAAGTTCAGTGCATGCAGCATTTCTTCCATAAATCCCCATTCTACAGAATCGTATGCCTTTTTTAGATAAATTTTTATCAAACAACTGCTTGTTGATTTCTTCCTGTTATACAATTTCACCAGATCTTGACATATTAGGATGTTCTGCACTATGCTTCTACCTTCCACAAATGCACTTTGGTTCTTAACTATTATTGATGGCAGGACTCCTCTTAACCTGTCACACAACACCTTTGAAATTATTTTATAGACTGTATTGCAGCATGCAATAGGTCTATAGTCACCTACTTCAGCTGCATGATTGTTTTTCGGGATGAGAGTCAAAGTTGTTTTATTGATTATCCTGAGCATTTTTGATGTGTTGAAGAACTCCTTGACACTTTCAATGACATCTTGCTTTACCACTGACCAGCAGTCCTTATAGAATTGAGATCCATAGCCATCAGGTCCTACGGACTTGTCTCCTGCAATTGACCATAATGCTGCCTTAATTTCCTTTCCTGTAACTGGAGCTTCTAGTTGTTCCCTTTGTTTTTGTTGGACCACATGCCCTTTCCTTACAAGATTGCTACGTACATTTTGCCTATCTCCTTTGCTTTCTCCCAGCAACTCCTTGTAAAATTTTATAACGGCATCTGTTATCCCCTCAACATCTGTTATCATATTCCCTTTTGCATCTTTAATTGAGAATATCCTATTTGTATTTTTTCTTGCTTTTATTACTTCGTGGAAGTATTTTGTATTTTGATCCCCCTGTCTTATCCATTGTATCTTGCTTTTTTGTCTTAAGAACTGCTCTTTAGCAGCCTTCCATATGATACTCTCTTTCATCCATCTGCCTTCCTCTTTAATTAATTCAACATTCTTAGGATCTTTTTGAATCTTTCCTTGACATTCTGTTAGTTTGGCCATTGTTGTTTCAGCCCTTTTCTCCACATATGAGAATCTTTCTTTGTTTAATCTTTGCAGTATGCTTTTAGTTCTATGCAGCTTGCCTACCAATTTGTACATCTGTGTGCCTTGTATTTCTTTTTCCCAAACTTCTTGAACTCTTGTTTGGAATTCTGGGATCACACTCCACATGTTGATATATCTGAACTGTCTTTTCCCCCCTGCATTCCTTCCTTCCCAGTTTATAATTGCTAGACAGTGATCATAGATGCCTTCATTCATGAAATGCACCTCTGATGCAGGCAATTCAGTCACCCATTCATTATTAACCAACACTCTATCTATCCTGCTGTATACTCTGCTGTCTCCACCTTGTTTATTATTCCATATGAAGAAGGCTCATGAGGACCTCAGCTCCTTCAAACCACAACCTTCTATGCATTGTCTAAAGTCTTTAGTTTCGGCCATAGTTACCTTGCTTCCTATTCTTTCCTCCTTGCTTAGCACACAGTTAAAGTCTCCCATTACAGCCCATGGTCCATCCATTTTGACCCCTATTTGATTGATGTCTTCCCATAGTTTCCTCCTTGCTGCTTGTTCATTGAAGCCATACACCATGGTAACATTAAAAGTCAATCCAATCCCCCTATGTTTTACTGTACTATGAATCATTTGTTCTGTAACTTCTCTGATATCCACCTCATATAGCTGAGGTTTCCACAGCATCCAAATCCTACCATTTGGATGCTTGTCTAAATTTGTAATAAACGACCAACCTTAACAAAGATAAAAAGAAGCTTTGTGTGCCTTAGCTCTTTTTATCTTTGTTTCCAGAAACCCAAACAAGCCTACTCTCAAGTTGTGGATAAACAGATTCATTTCTTTCTGCTTATCTAGCTTGTTTAGGCCTCTGGCATTCCAAAAACCAATACTATCTATTAGGGTTGAGGTGTCCCCCACCCTTCCCATGTCCAGGTCCTCCCTCAGCTTCACCTTCTCCAGGGCTGGAAGGTTTAGTTATCCCTTCCTTTCTATTACTTTGTTCTTCTAATGTTGCAAATGAGTTTCCTGTATTTATTTGAGGTTCTATGATCACTATCCCTCTCCTTGCATACCTTCTTCTGTAATAGTTGTCATCCCGTCTTTGCTTCCCCATCAGTTGTTTCCCTGCCCTTTGTTGAAACCTCTCTTCAACACCTATATCTTTGCCCCTTTTCTTTGGTTGTTTCTGGCTGTTCTCCTTTATTATTCTTCTCTATTCCCTGCTGTGTTTCTTCCTTCTTTTCCTGGGCTCTATTGTTTATCTCTTCCCTTATATATTTCATGCACTCCTTCAGATCATGTCCATGGTTTTTGCATTTAGTACAAAGTATTGGCTTCCATTCAAACTCCACCTCTTGTTCCACAATGTGGCCATGCTCATTTTCAAACATTACTGTGTCTGGAAATACCTTATTGATTGGTACTTCCACCAGTATTCTAGCATGTCATTCTCTCCTTCATAGTAGTTGCTTTGTCTGTCTTCAATGGGTTTCCTACCAGCCCCGCTATTTTTGCTAAAGCCTGTTTTCCCCAGTACTTCACATTCAGCCCTGGTAGTCTAATCCAAACTGGTATGTTATCTATTATCTCCTTTTTCAGTTCTATATCCGGATGCCAAGGTTTAACTATTACTGGCTTTCTATCAAACATCTGGACTCCTTCTTCTACTACTTTAGTTCTGCTCTCAGTTGTATGAAATCTGACCAGAAACACACCTCTTTGTACTTGTGCTACTAGATCAATTCCCAGTTTTCCCCAAATTCTATTAAAATACCCTTCCATGACATTTTGTGGTGGATTAGATCCCAACACATAGCATACTACACCAGTTTTTATTCTACCTCCTCATGGATATCTTCCAGTGTTATTTTCACATTACTGTTAATAGGTGATTCTCGTTTAAGATCCTCACCTTCCTCCAATGGAACAGTAGCCACAACTTTGCTCCACGATCTAGATCCTTGAGCTTGTGTCTCACTTTGTGATTCAAGTTCAATTGCTTCGTCCTCCACCTTATCAGCCCACGATTTCCTACATGCATCACTCCCCTGCATATTTTCAGACTGTGTCCTCACTGGTGTTACCATTGGTGTTGACATTGCTAATACTCGCTCGAAGTTTAGTGGAACTATTCTAGTAATTGCATTCAAATTCCTTGCTTTCTTCGAATCTTCTGTCCTCGGAATACCTTTTCCTCCTTGATTTCCTTGATTTTGATCTGAATTTGGCATTTGATTGCTTTGCCCTCTCGCTCCAGCCTTCGATTTCCTACCCATGTTTAGCGTTAGCTGAGAGGAAATTTCATTCTAGAGAGAGAAAGTTTTGACTCATGTCTGCACTTTTTACTTTAACTCTTAAATATCAATTGTAATATTTGTAATTATTCTTAGTTAGTTCTTTGTACCCTAAAATACTAAATAGTACTCCACAAATGTTTAATAAAGAAAGAATTATTTCACACTATAGCTTCCAAAAACTAAATAAATATCTAATACTCCCCCGATTATAAAATACTACTCCTTCCGTTTCATATTAAATGAGGTAGTTTGACTCGGCACGGAGTTTAAGAAAAAAAGAAGACTTTAGGAACTTGTGGTCTTAAAAGCTTAAGGGGTAAAAAATTTGTGAGGCCATAACATTTGTGTGGCTATAAAAGCTTCTCATTAAGAGTAAATGAGTAAAATGAAAGAGTTTAAAGTTGAATTATTTTCAAATTTAGAAATGTGTCATTTATTTTGGAACAGACTAAAAACAAAAGTACCTCATTTAATATGAAACGGAGGGAGTCCCAATATTAGCAAATTCTAGGTGGGTGTGGAAGAGTTCATGGGTACCATCCATATATACACAAAAAATTGATATACGTCTTGTTGTTGTTGTCACTCCAATTAGACTTATTGCAGTATCCTTTCTTTCAGTTCTGACTTTGAAACGACTAAACATGTCATGGCCTGAAACATTTCATCTATTCCAAAATAGATGACACATTTCTAAATTTGGAAATAATTCAACTGTAAACTCTTTCATTTTACCCATTTACCCTTAATGAGAAGCTTTTATAGCCACACAAATGTCATGGCCCCACAAATTTTTTACTCCTTAAGCTTTTAAGACCACAAATTCCTAAAGTCTTTCTTTTTTTCTTAAACTCCGTGCCGAGTTAAACTACCTCATTTAATATGAAACGGAGGGAGTACCAATATTAGCAAATTCTATGTGGGTGTGGAAGAATTCATGGGTACCATCCATATATACACAAAAAATTGATATACGTCTTGTTGTTGTTGTCACTCCGATTCTTTGAAACGACTCAACATGTCATGGCCCGAAACATTTCATGCTATCACGAGATTTCATTTTATTTACTTAACTAGTAAATTTGCCGCGCTTCGCGTGGTTATAAAAATGATAAAATTTGAGAAAACTCTGTAAAAATCAAAAATATAAATTAGATAAAATCATCATTTCTTTGTTGTATTTATGTAAGAGAATTCTATTTAACTCTTACATGAAGCCTTGAATGATTAACATACGGAGGGACAAAATGTAATATACACACACACACACACACACTAACTATATATAGAATCCCCTTAACTTATTCGAGTGTTTAATTTTTATATTTTGATATCTCTTAGTGAAAATTTAAGCTTTGCCATTATTTATAGGCGTCAGTAACCAAGTTATGAATCAATTGTGTACTGCAAATAGGCTAGTGCAAAGCAATGCGTTATAATATATATATATATATATATATATATATATATATATATATATATATATAAGGACATCAATGAAGCAGTTATATATATTGCAAATGGCTAGAAGATGAGACGGAGTTATGATCACCTTCTTCAGAGAACACTCAGGCCTCCTATTAGATTCCATAAATCAATTAAACTTCAACTCAAAGGTTATTCCATAAATTGGCGAAAGGAAGATCAAATCAATAAAAACATTCAAAATTATGATTTTACTTTGCTGATCTTCATGGTAGAAATTTACATAACTCAAAATAATATATTACTATGTAACTTGGTTTAATTTTATATTGCCGTTAATTATATATACATCTTCTAAAACATAGTTATCCATCTTTAAAGGAAGAAAAACTATAATTCAAACATATCAAATGAAAAGCACACCAAAATTTTTAAAAAGCTTAAAGAATTAAAACGGATGCAATGATTTCACACAAAAGAAATACTAACAAAGTAAATAAACAATAATTATGTTTGAAATAAAAGAATTACTAAAGATGCTTCTAAATACCAATCACCTATCTCACAATTAATATAACAACGGAAGGCCAGGAGTATTACAAACTGGCAATTGTCTTTTTATACGTTAATTTCACTTCTTTCGTCTCCGTTGATTTCTTCTCCGCTTTGGAGCCTTCGGATACCATTAAAGAATGAAAAATGGTTTAAAACATTTACAACATCCAGGTTGATTGCATAATATGCAAAAATCAAAATTAGAGCAGAAAAAGAATGGGCAACCTGAGGGGACAATTTCAAGGAAATAACTCAGTGACATTTATTAAAATTTTTACCTGGTATTCACAAGATAAATAGTACAACAACAACATTTGGAGCAACTTCACAAAACATACTGGGAATAACAAAGAAACAGATGCACACCACTTGAATTTGTGAGTAAAAGAACGAAGAAAACTATGAATTTGTCAGCCTCCCATAGAAACTCCAATGAGCGTCGTTCCCCATCTTGACTCAATGTGAATGAAAGAGGGAGCAATATAGTCCATGCATATGCGTTTTTTGGTAGAATTTCAAACGGGCTAACATTAGTACATATTAATAGTAGTAACTGTTAATTATTGGGAAGGGGAAAAGATACAATATAGACTATAGAGTGGCGTTCAGAGAAGACTGAAGCGACATTTATTTTTTGATCCTTAATTGATATAACTATTGATTTTAGTCTAGGCAGTTATGGAAGAAGTTGACTGTTGTGATTCTTATAATAAATAAAATAAAGAAAGAGGCGAGTATTGTATTGAAATGAGAGGAAATTCCCAAAAAATCGAGAAATTAGATAAATATAATTCCTGGCATTTGAGACATGCCACATCACATTTCTCATTCCCACAATTTATATATATATATATATATATATATATATATATATATATATATATATAGATAGATAGATAGATAGATAGATAGATAGATAGATAGATAGTGTAAATATTTTTTGTATTTTTATTGCATAGAATTTAGAATTCTTATTTTAATGGTATACACTTTGGGGTCGTTACTCGTTTGGTAAGATGTATTGGGGGGAAAATACGTGTATTAGCTTTGATATCATTGACCCCTTATTTGCTACCTTGTACTTTTCATAACCTATGTATAGCTAATAATTGTATTAGTATGCTCCCTATTTGGTACTACTCTTATACATTGCAAACGGTATTAGCAATATCATATTTTATAATATATGGATAAACATGTATAAAGACAAAATTGCCCTTTCAAAACCTTCAATGTACCAAACCAAACAGTCAATAAGAAATAATCTTAGCATAATTAATTCTGGTATTATTAATGCCAGCATTACTAATACACCATATTCAATACTATTTTTATACACCCTATCAAGCGACCCCTTTATGTTTTCATGGTTCCTAGAATAGCTAGACAGATTCCTCCTTTATTTCTCTAGTCATTTATATTAAATGTGTGATCATATCACTTCATGTAAAAGCTTAAATTGTTAAAAGATAGCACATTTTTATTAATTTAATTATATTTTTAATATGTCTCTTCTCGTGCTATTTAATTACTCAAAATACGTAAAAGTTCTTTGTAACATGTGAGGACTAAATTCATTTTCATAAACCAAACATGGATTTTTTATTTTTATTTTGATGATGATAGTGCTAAGACTTAAACTTAGGTTTCGTGCAACTCTAATACGATATTGAAGTGCGTATCTATTTCATGTAAAAGCTTAAAGAGTAAGGTATAATTTCTCCCAGCCTCACTCTGATAAAAACATTAATCTCGATCTGATATATACTTGAGATTGTATATACTTTTATACTACTAGGTAAAAACAAATCTTAAATCACATGTAACAGGATGGGAGATATACTCATGTTAGTAATATTGGCTTCCAGAAAAATGAAATTATTATCATTTGCAATGCTAGCAAAATTTTCCTTTATCATTGAGGCCTCTTATCTTATGTTGTTCGGATTCTTCAAAAATGCCGTTGGGAGTGTGTCGAATCCTTCAAAAGGGATGCATTTTGGAGGATCCAACACGAGGTGCGGCAATATTTTGGAGAGTCCGAGCAAGATACCTCTTTATCTTTCTAGCATCTTGATATGTAGTCTCCAGGGTGATAATTTTTTTATTTTATTTTTTTACACAACCTGAACTAGAATTCTATATTTGTTCCTTTTAGTATATTCACTGGTACTTCTGACGTTCTGATTTATCGATGTTTTCTAATAAGCTTTTGTTCAAGCTACCTCTTCTTAAGTGAAGTCTTTTTCTGGACTTCCATAAAATAACTGCTTCATCTGAAATTTTTGTGAAGCAGCCAGACTTGAACTAGAATATGTGCTCAAGTCAGTATGAGTATGAACCTCATTCCTTTTTCCCACCTTCACTTCCAATTATTTTCAATTAAGAAAATGAACGAGAATATATAAATGCACTTAGCTCGTCTAGATTAATTTTTTAACCTTCTATCTTCCATTGAGTAATAAAGAAAATTTCAAAGATAATTATCTGTTTATTTCTGTCTTTTTTGTTGGGTAATTTGGGAAAGAGGAGTATTCTTAATCAGTCAAATTCTCATGATCGATAAGTGGAGGAATGTTTCTTTATTTATGTTTGACTCAAAAGATATTGGAACCTTTTTGGACAAATCAATTAAAGAAAATGAAGGGGTAAATTTTAGTTAGACATAATAAATTTCAGATCAATGAGCTAATTGAAAGAATAATATACGAGATAAAATATAGGTAATCGATCTTATTGAGACTCTTCATTGTAGCTCCCATTAATCAATGGGAGAGGTAGTTTTACATGTTTTTCTGGAGATTACTCCTTTCTTCTTTATTATGAAGATTACAAGGAGAAAACTCAGGAGAGAGGATGGAAGGAAGCCCCCCGATCGAAGGTTTTCCCGTATTATATATAGTCATGAGACCTTTGCTATTCACTCGGTCCGACGCTCTCTTACACTATGTCTGCCTTGGTCGTCCTTTAAACGTTGTTTCTTCTTATTCAACGGGTATCGAGAGTGTTGGATGTGGAATAGACCATGTCGTCTTTCGCTGCTTTGCCGCCTAGGCTGGATGTTGGTCAGCTTGACCACAACAGTCAGATTTTGACCAATACAGTTAGTCCCTCCGTCTGTCGGGGTCGTCTCCTGTCGGGCCAGGCAGACGGATCATGATTGCTACGAATTCGAGAGAAATCTGACTACTTGTTCCTTGGTTATGCTTTTTATGTTTCAAGTGGGATGAGGGCGCTCTTTCGATATCCTTGGATCGTTGCGGTTGTTTCAGAACCGAAACGTCGTTTGACATTAAAGCGTTGTTTCGTGGCTGCCGCCATTATGACACACATTCCTGGGGAACCGAAACGTTTCGTGCCCTATCAGATTCGATGGCGACTCTTGGTTTCCTGCTTGGGGGATTTATGTCTCTTATAAATAGAAGGAACACATCATTCGATTGACACACTTCTTTGCCTTTTGCTTGAAAGAATTCTGCAGATATACTTTCTTCCTGATACTCCGAGTTATCGTTTGCCCTTAGTTAATTGAAAACTGCCATCCTTTCTTTCCGTTGTCTTTTTGCCGCATCATCTTGACAAAATGGCTGGTGATTCCTCTCGCACCGATCTCCCTGTCATAATTCCGGCATCGGAAAATGTTGCTCATGCCATTGGAGGGGCAGAAGTGGTGGAAGACGAGGAGGTCCCGTCGGTAGTTGAGATTTTGCCTCGTCCTGGGATAGAATTGACCGACTTCAGCAGTTGCGCCGGGGTGGAGCTGGAACCTGTCCCCTCCATTATGAGAGAAGAAGATATTCCCGAGTTGAAATCTAGGTGGGGAATCCCCAGTTACGTTGACATGCGACCGGCGGTAGGGAATGACATAGTCCATTTTGACCGCCCCGAGTACTGCGTGTTCTATGCCTACCCCTTTCTTATCGGGTACACACTTCCTCTCCTCCTACTGGTGATAGATTTCTGCTGTTTTTACAAGGTCTGCCCCGCCCAGCTTCCGCCGTACCTGTACAAGCTGTTTCTTATGTTGCTCAAGTTCGCGGAACTCGTCGGTCGTGAGATCACTTTGGATCACATGCTCAATATCTTCGCCCCTCAACTTATCCGCACCATGATGATCCATATGCGTCCCCGAGGGTCGAAGAGTCTGGTGGTGAAAATGGACGACAGGAGTAACCGTCGTTTCTATGAGAATTATTTCTATGTGCGGACTGAGCATATTGTGGCGGATCCAATGAGGTTCCCTGAGAAGTGGAACTTTGCATGTAAGTTTCTTATGTTTTATTTTTTAGTCGTTGAGATGCCCGACCGCTTTCTATTACAGTACTAAACCCCATTGTCTTTGTAGCTGAGAAATTGCCCCCTCCATCTGTCGAGGGTATCCGCGAGTGGGTGAGTGCCATCCTTCCCCATAGGTGGGGGTTTGCACATGGTCGGCCTTTTATGAGAAATTTGGACGCAGGCCCCTCACAGGTCAAATGTCGTTTCAGCTTGCTATTTTTCCTCTCTTTTTACTCAGTTACTTATGTGCGGTTTTGTCGATGCCGGGGAGAGTGCGGGGAGCGAGGGCTCCTTCATTAGCTTTTCGTCAGCCGTCATCGTCTCCTCGCACCTACCGCCCGGCCTTCGTTGAGGGCTGCTTCAGTCAAGCGGCGGCTGTGGTTATTCCTGCGGAGGCCACTTCTCAGATTGAGGTCCCGACTCGTGTCGCTCGTCTGACGGGTGAATCTTCCCGTGCTGAGGAAGAAGAAAGGCCGTCTAAGAGTCGGCGAGTGGAATTCGAGGCAGCTCCTTCAACTGTAATTCACCTGGACGACTCTCCCTTGACAGAATCTGGGACGGGGGTTGATACCGCTCCACCCATAAAGATGGAGACAACCGTCGTATCTGCCCCATCGACGGAGATTCCTGCTGCTATTGATGATCAGCAACCTGCCTTGATAGGGGGCCAGATTTCTGAGGCTGCCGTTGTGGTTTCAGATGTACCCTCGTCCTCCGTACCTGGTCGTGCTTCCTCCTCAGCAACTGAAAGGGGAATAGGCGTTGTGGTCGACGATTATGAATCTGATTCGGACCTCGATCCTGATGATGTGAGGATGTTTGAGGAGGGTATTACCCACTAGGTGGTTAGTGGGGGAGGGTCGTCTTGTATTTTTGAGATTTCTTCGGATGTTAATCTCCTGGGGGACACGGAGGATCTGGTGCCACAATTCGACATTTTGTGTTCTGCTGCCGAGAACGAGGCTCTCCAAAACGTTCCTGATGTCGATTTGATGAATGAGGTGGCCGCTATGGGCTTGAGAGTACGTTGCACTTTTCTTTTATACTTCTCTCAGTTTTCTTGTTGATATGGCTTTAACCCATATTTTCGTTTTTCAGACGTACATGGTGGAAGTGGAGAGTGCGCAGGGCCGACATTCGGGCCAAGCTTTTCTTGAAGATATTGGAAAAGTATCGATGCTATCGCAATAAGTGTCGTGAGATGCACGAGTGACTGAGGGAGAATCCCGGTACTCGATCCCTAGGTGAGGAATTGGATAAGAGAGACCAGCAGTTGATGGAGGCCATTCGCAGGAACAATGTGCTCGAAGAGCAGCTTCGCGCGAAGGATGAAGAGCTCGAGGTGGGAAAGGGGGTGGCAGCAGAGTATGATTATCTGCAGGGGAGACTGATGTCAATGCAAGCCGAAATGGACAAAAATCTTGTGAAGGTCGAGGCGATGAGTGCAGAGTGGATGGGAAAGATAGCCGAGTTGGAGAGAAATGTCGCCGGACTACAGAGTATCGAGAGTGCCTAGTCTGCGGCCTCAGCAAGGGCGGCGACCCTAGAAAACACTATCCGCGTCCTCCAGTTTGAGCAGGAGTCGGAGAGAGCGACGACAACACTAATAGAGGCGAGGCTTGAGGAGCGTATTGGTGAGATCGACCGGGAAACTTCGAACTTAGGAGATCGGGTCGCTGCTCTTGAGGTAGAGACTGTTGGCATAGATTGAGTCTTCCTCCGCCGCTGTTCCCCACCGCTTACACGAGCTTTAGGTTCATGCTGAAGCTTAGCGTGATATATACAAGAGCCTGTGGGAGGCGGGCAATGTTACTGAGGCCGCATATGAAGGAGCACGAGCAAAAGCGTGAAAGGCTCGTGTCAACTTTGGTTATGACTCTGCGACTCTGGAGGCCGAAGAGGGCGCGAATGATGAGGGAGAGCTCCCTGGAGTTGATGGCGATGATGGTGGCGGTGATGACGCCGAGTGAAAGAATGTTGTCTTAGTCTGTTTCTTTTATTCATTGTCGGTTGTCGTTGTTCCTTTCTTCTTTTCTCTTTTTTTATTGTTGGCTTGGGCCATGTGTAATTTGCGACCGTTAGCACGGTGACTGTATAAAGAAGAATTTTTTCGATGTCATTTTCCTTGTACTTTATCTTTGTTTTCGCTTTTCATGATTTTGGTGCGGGGTAGTCTCCCATATGGCAAATCCCGGTCTTTCCTCCCCTTTTTGTTCACTGACGGCCCTTGGCCTTATATATATTTTGAACTTTTCTCTTTGGTGATGGCTCATGTCCTTGGGGTTGCCTTGGGGTGTGATTTCGAACTTTTGTCGAAATATCAAACCGTCATTGTTTGATCGAGGTCGAACTCTTCTTTTTGGCGAAGGCCCTTGGCCTTAAAGGGCGTTATTTCGAACTTATCGAAATAGTAACCCATTGTCGTTCAGTCGAGATCGAAATTTTCCTTTTGGCGAAGGCCCTTGGCCTTAAAGGGTGTTATTTCGAACTTATCGAAATAGTAACCCATCGTCGTTCGATGGAGGACGAATTCTTCTTTTTGGCGAAGGCTCTTGGCCTTAAAGAGTGTTATTTCGAACTTATCGAAAGAGTAACCCGTCGCCATTCGATCGAGGTCGAATTCTTCTTTTTGGCGAAGGCCCTTGGTCTTAAAGGGTGTTATTTAGAAATTATCGAAATAGTAACCTGTCGTCGTACGGTCGAGGTCGAACTCTTCCTTTTGGCGAAGGCCCTTGGCCTTACAGGATATTATTTCGAACTTATCAAAATAGTAACCCGTCATCGTTCGATCGAGGTCGAATTCTTCTTTTTTGGCGAAGGTCCTTGGCCTTATAGGGTGTTATTTCGAACTTATTGATATAGTAACCCGTCGTCGTTCAATCGAGGTCGAACTCTTCTTTTTGGTGAAGACCCTTGGTCTTAAAGGGTGTTATTTCGAACTTGTCGAAATAGAAACTTGTCGCCGTTCGATCGAGGTGGAATTCTTCTTTTTGGCGATGACCCTTGGCCTTAAAAGGGTGTTATTTCGAACTTGTCGAAATAATAACATGTCGCCGTTCGATCGAGGTCGAATTCTTCTTTTTGGCAAAGGCCCTTGGCCTTAAAGGGTGTTATTTCGAACTTTTCGAAATAGTAACATGTCGTCGTTCGATCGAGGTCGAATTCTTCTTTTTGGCAAAGACCCTGGACCTTAAAAGATGTTATTTCGAACTTTTCGAAATAGTAACCCGTCATCGCTCGATCGAGGTCGAATTCTACTTTTTTGGCGAAGGCCCTTGGCCTTAAAGAGTGTTATTTCGAACTTATCGAAATAATAACCCGTCGTCGTTCGATCGAGGTCAAACTCTTATTTTTGGCGAAGGCCCTTGGCCTTAAAGGGTGTTAATGCGTCGTCATTCGATCGAGGTCGAACTCTTCTTTTTGGCGAAGGCCCTTAGCCTTAAATGGTATTATTTCGAACTTATCGAAATAGCAACATGCCGTCGTTCGATCAAGGCCGAATTCTTCCTTTTGGCGAAGGCCCTTGGCCTTAAAGGGCGTTATTTCGAACTTGTCTAAATAGTACCTCATCGTCAGTCCCAGTTTTTGGAGAGTCGGGCATCCTCCAAGGGAGTCATAGTTTGCTTGATATTGTCTGCATCAGAGGGCATAATGTCAGAGAGTATGAAACGTTACTGTTTCGCTTATGTTCATTTTGTGCCCATATTGGAGTTTCTTTGCCTGATTCCAGCCTTCCGGCCTGAAGATGCCATTGGCGGGCGATATTTCGGTAGTCTTGTAGTGGTTTCTCATTCTTTAATTGAGATGTTTCTTTGCTCGCTCGCCCGCACGGCATTTGTGTTCCTGCTTGAGCGAAGAGCAGAAGGTGAGTTAAAATGATACTTTCCTTACCCCCATCCGATGAACCGGTGAATGAGAGCAGGTTTGTAACGTTGCTCGTTTTGTTTGGCATTTTGATGGTTGATGGGGCGAGGATTTCTAAATTCGGTGACTCTATTCGACTCTGCTTCCCCTTCTATGCTGTGCCTTTGTCCCGCGTGGGTTGAGTTTTGCCTTGGCGCTTTTTCCGGTGGGTAATTGTGTTTTTTGTCTTTGATCTGGAAGAGACTAGGAAATTTCACTAAGAAATTCTCACAAACAGGAGCCAAATTGTTTGACTCAAAAAATATTGGAACATTTTTGGACAAATCAATTAATGAAAATGAAAGGGTAAATCTTAGTTAGACATAATAAATTTCAGATCAATGAGCTAATTGAAAGAATAGTATACGAGATAAAATAGAGGTAATCGGTCTTATTGAGACTTTTCATCGTGGCTCCCATTAATCAATGAGAGAGGTAGTTTTACATGTTTTTCTGGAGATTATTCCTTTCTTCTTTATTATGAAGATTACAAGGAGAGAACTCAGGAGAGAGGATGGAAGGAAGCCCCCCAATCGAAGGTTTTCCCCTATTATATATAGTCATGGGACCTTTGCTATTCACTCGGTCCGACCCTCTATCACACTATGTCTGCCTTGGTCGTCCTTTAAACGTTGTTTCTTCTGACTCGACGGGTATCGAGAGTGCTGGATGTGGATTAGACCATGTTGTCTTTCGCTGCCTTGCCGCCTGGGCGGGATGTTGGTCAGCTTGACCACAATGGTCAGATTTTGACCAATACAATTTACTTCTCTCAAGTTCATTTGTATAAAATAGCTATAGTATATAGGTGTTATTAAGAAGTAGTATCCTAACAAGTACCTCGTTTAGTAGATATATCATAATTTATTTCTAAACTATATATGCTCCTTACATAATCTCTTGAATACATGAACTAAGAAAATCACACATATTTTGAGAGTAATCTAGTAGTATTATGTTTTTCCAACAGTCCTTACAGCTTATAAGAGAGAGGTTTCCACTCCCCTTATATAAATTATATTTCATCTCTTTTGGGATTCTCTCATAGGACGTAAAAGAGAAGAGTACTGCTTCATTTAGTTTTCTTTTATCTCGTGTGTGAGTGCAAGATGTTACAAAAACAAGTTTGAGAACTTTTTTGAACGCATCTCTTTTCTGTCTTTGCGTGCCGGCGTGTGCATTGTATCCTTATGCTTTTGACTAGAACTAGATAAATGATTAGTTAACACATGAATGTATAAACTCTTAGGAAAGATTTTCTCTTATTTGTTTTGCGCAAAACGAAATGAACTTTAACAAAGTCCGTTAGGATGTGTGAAGAGCTTATATAACCAGAGGCGGAGCCATTGATTTGATGCTTATAGGTTCGGAATTTTATTAAATTCAAATTTATACGTTTTAAATAATTTATATTTGCATATTAAATGAATTTTCTAACATCAATACAGAACTTGAACCAAAATTACTAAGTTCACCTGAACCCGTACCTTAAACTCTAATTCTGCTCCTGTATACAACTAACAAAGTCCATCTTGATCTAATATGTAGTTAATTGTGCATTTGATTGTTGCAGATGATGGTGGTGTATCATCAGATGAAGAGTTGAGTTGTGGGGAGGTAGAAGGACAGAGAAGTGAGGATAATGAACTAAAGGGCAGACTCCTACGTAAGTTTGGGAGTCACCTAAGTAGTCTAAAATTGGAGTTCTCAAAGAAAAAGAAGAAAGGAAAGCTACCAAAAGAGGCAAGGCAAATGTTACTTGCATGGTGGAATGACCACTATAGATGGCCTTACCCTACGGTTTGTACTTCTTATTTATATCCATCTTTTACATTTACATTAATGCCTTTTTGTTCTTGTTCTTCGGTATCTTTAAAAATGCATGCTCTAAATATAGTGTATTTTTTGAGGATTTGACATAGGTGCACCAACAATTTTAGGAAGTCCGAGCAACATAGTATCAAACTGCTTTTCTCGTAATTCTATGAGTTTAACATTTATACACTAATAATTTAAAAAGATAATTACACAATTAGGTTACTATTAAATCAATTACAAGTAAGTTTTTATGATAAACATGCATTAATTGATAACCTGGTAAAAATAATGAATATCCGGCTATTTCAGGTTAAACTATCGATAATGAAAAAATTCTTTAATTTGTCTAACTTAAATCCTAGTTATGTTGGTAATTGATAACATGCCCTTGATAAGCATGCAAAGCTAATCTTTATAACTGAAAATACTATATCATGTTATTAGATCATATTTTCACTATTCCTTCGTGGCATAGACTTTTTCTTCAACATATCAACCTAATAAGTCTAATGAGTTTAGAAAATAAACGAGTACAGACAGTAGTTTGGCTAGTCTCTCATCGACAAATTTTAATTCATTGGTAATTTCACTCACTTTTTTTTTTTTTTAAGTTTCGTTTTGTTGTTTCTGATAAAACCCTTATCACTATTAAAAATCCGGTAAATACCGACCAAAAAAACCGACCAACATTGGTTGGTTATGGATAATTACCGACCAAAACACAACCAAATATGCTTGGACTATTTTGATGGTCGTTTTAATATACCGACCAAAGTTGGTTGGAAATTACCGACCAATGTTGGTCGGTCAATTAAATTAAAAATAAAATATTGCAAAAAAAAAAAACCCGACCAAAGTTGGTTAGTATTTTAATTATTTAATCAAAAGATTCATCATATGGGAATCGAATCGGGGTGTGTACTGCTACATGATACTATTCTACCACTAGATCATTGGTGCATTTTGTTTTAAGATTGTCTTATTTTTTTAATACTCTTTAATTGTATTTTCGCACGAAAATAACCGACCAAAGTTGGTCGGTTTTATTAAAAAATAAAATTACTGACCAAAGTTGGTTGGTTTTTTTAATATTAATTTTTATTTATTTTAATTGCAAAAACCGACCAAAGTTGGTCGGTTTCTTGAAAAATAAATTTTGCGGGACTCGAAAATAGTTTCCCGTATTTTTGCGCCAAAGAAAACCGACCAAAGTTGGTCGGTTTCATAAAAAAAAAAATTAAAATATTTTGAAAAACCGACCAACATTGATCGGTTTTTGGCCGGTTTTTTGACCAACAAAGTTGGTTGGTTTTTCTTGGTCGGTTTTTGCCGAATTTCTAGTAGTGTATATTATTCTTGCTAATTAAACCCTCAAGAGGATGGGTGGGACCAATTCATTTCATTTTTTCCCAATATATATATATAATTATGTGGCTGATGTTATATAGGAAGCAGATAAAAATTCGCTAGCAGAATCAACGGGACTAGATCCGAAGCAGATCAACAATTGGTTTATAAACCAAAGGAAGAGACATTGGAAACCATCAGAGAATATGCAGTTAGCTGTTATGGATAATCTTAGTGGCCAATTCTTCTCAGATGATTGAGTCGACATTGTATCCCTCATTTCTCTTTACATATATATATTTTTGGATAATTACTAGAAAAAGAAAGATTATATTTTGCTAATACTGATTAATCCAGTCTCTATACAAATAATGGTAGAGATTAATGTTGAATTCAGCTTCATGTAAATATTCAAGCTAACTGCTACAATGCTTACCCAATATCAGAAAATGCCTGCTTTTTTTTTTTTTTGATAACATGAGTCTTGCTCATATTAGAATGAGAACGGAGGCTAGAGTGGTCGTAAGAGATCCTTTGCATTTTTAAGCTTGGATCATCTTTGGATTTTGCTGTGTGGATATGAGTTCTGTCAATACATTATTTAAATTAAAATTCCTTCTTTTTAGAGATATTGGAATTCACCAAAACTCTCTTTACAAGAGTACTCTTGCTAGCTAAGTTTCTTATCATGTTTACTCTAAGAAATGCGGGGGCTATCTGTATACGACTAAAATTGGAGAGTCTGATTTTGTGGTCATTATGGCATTTCGCAGCCCATCTTCAAAAGCCTCGAGGCACAACTTGAGGTTTGATCCTGATGGTTCCCTATTCTCGGCCTCGGAGCAGTGCAAATCGGTGACTATCTTAGACAAGCGGAAAATTCCCAAAAGGCACGTGGTTAAAGCTGACTAAGTCTACAAGAATAGTACATGTCCGTACCGTGATATTAAATAGTTGTACCAGCTACATACCTTTGTAATAAATGCATATGTACTATGTTGGGATTCCCCTTCCTAAATAAAGAGGATTTTTGTCATTTTGTAAGGGGACATGATATTCAATACAAGAACATTCTCTGCTCTCTAACTTAAACATTCTCCATTGTCTTTCCTTTGATTTATTATTGCTTACATTTATTATGTTTCATTGATTGTTCCTTATTTATTATTCATCGTTGATCATAAAGAGCCATTATTGAGGCCCTTGGAACTGTTAGTCCTTCATCGATCGTCCCCAATCAAGCTCATCAGCTCAACCTCGAGGCCCGGTATAGGCCAGCTCGAGACCTCGACTCACCCCGATTCGCGGTCATTCGGTTTGCATAACTTATTATTCTCAAGCTCTTATTTCATTTTCCTGGCTCACAGTTCGCATCTATTGCCTAATAACTAGCATTAAAATAGATCACATATTTTTAGAACCACACAATCAAATATAATTGTAATTACCATTTTCAAGGTAAAAAGTTTGGGCCCACTGTGGGGCTAAAAATTATAGTGATTGTTTTCGTGCTGGTTTATTGAAAATGCAAGTTATTCTTCACACTTTTTCTTGCCCAAGAATCTTTGATTTCAGGTCAAAATGTCTAACTCAGTGAATGCACATGAAAACAACAGTCCTGAGGACCATGGAGAGAATGGTGTAGCTGTTCCAGGCGTCGGTGTACCATTGCGAAACTCTGAGGATGCACCAGAGCCAATCCCCGTGGATCTGGTCTCACGCAATGCCCAACACATCGATGTAATCTCCCACACTAACGTGAGTATATGCATGAAAACCAATAAGAAGCTCAGAGAACCCTAGCTCGGGAGGAACGAGAGGTTAGCCTTCACGTGATTTTTGAGATATTGCAGGCACAACAGCTGGCAATTGCTCAACTGCAAAGCCACCAAAAAACTCCAAGCACAACGGCACCGGAAACGGCTCCTCGAGCCGAACAGGTACCGGAAAGATCGAGCAACAACGGGTCAGCAGCCGACCCCGCTATTATGAAGATGCTCGAGGACCTCACAAAGAGGATTGAATCGGGCGAAAAGAAGATAGAAGCCAATGACAAAAAGGTGGAGACCTACAATTCAAGTGTTGATCAGATTCTAGGCGCACCCCCGATTCTGAAGGGTGTAGATTCAAAGAAATTCGTACAAAAGCCATTCCCATCGACTGCTGCTCCAAAGCCCATCCCGAAGAAATTCAGGATGCCCGACCTCCCGAAGTAAAACGGAACCTCGGACCCCAACGAGCACATCACTGCTTACACTTATGCTGTAAAGGGAAATGACCTGAAGGACGACGAGATTGAATCCGTCCTGTTGAAATTTTTTGGAGAAACCCTTTCAAAAGGGGCCATGATGTGGTATCACAACCTAACCTCGAATTCGATAGACTCATTTGCCATGTTGGCAGATTCTTTTATAAAGGCACATGCCAGTGCCATCAAGGTTTCTACAAGGAAATTCGATGTCTTCAAAATCAAACAGAGAGAAAATAAGATGCTGCAGGAGTTTGTATCTCGCTTTCAAATAGAGCGAATGGAATTACCACTAGTCTCCGATGACTGGGCAGCACAGGCCTTCACCCAAGGTTTGAGCGAACGAAGCTCGATAGCGTCGAAGCAGCTAATGCAGAACTTGGTTGAATATCCCGCCGTGACTTGGGTGGATGTCCACAACTGGTATCAATCAAAGATTAGGGTTGAGGACGACCAGATAGGAGCCCCCTCAGGCTTAGTGTATTCTAGCAGGCTCCTCGCAAAGGAACCAAGGCCAAACAAAGAAAGGTACCAGCCGTACACTGAAGATCGAAGAAATGCTCCAAGGCATAACGTACCCCAAAACGACCAAAGGGTAGATCGAGGTCAGAATCCTCAGGGACTCATGAGAAGAGCCAGATTCAACAGATACGTAGGACCGACAAAGGCACCCCGATTGTCTGAGTACAACTTCAACATTGATATTTCGGACATCGTATTAGCCATAGATAAAATCAAAGACCCCAGATGGCCAAAACCCATACCATCAGATCCGTCGCAAAGGAACCCTATCCTAGTGTGAGAATTTCACGGCACACACGGTCATAGGACCAAAGATTGCAGACAGCCCCTAGAAGAAGTAGCCCGACTAATGAACAAAGGGAACCTTCGAGAGTTCGTCAGCGACCGAGCCAAAAATCAATTTTGGGAAAAAGAGGCGAACATGAAAAATGAAACGGAAGAGCCACAACATGTCATCCACATGATCGTTGGAGGAATCGACATCCCACAGGAACCCATTGTCAAACGAACGAAAATATGCATCACCAGGGAAAAGCAAACTCGAGGTTACATACTCGAGGATGCTCTCACATTCAGCGAAGAGGACATGAAGGCCCTGTCTCAGCTTCATGACGATGCATTGGTAATTTTTTTTCTTGTGAATACATTTCAACTTAAACGTGTGCTTGTAGATCCAAGTAGTTCGGCCAACATTATCAGGTCGAGGGTGGTGGAGCAGCTTGGACTGCTCGACCAGATCTTGCCCGCCTCTCGAGTCATCAACGGATTCAACATGGCGAGGAAAACAACGAAAGGGGAGATCACCCTCCTGGTCAACATGGGCGGCACAACCCAAAATGTCAAGTTTCATGTCATCGAAGGAGACATGAGGTACAATTCCTTGCTCAGAAGGCCATGGATACACTGGATAAGAGCAGTACCATCAACCCTTCATCAAATGATGAAGTTTCCAACAAAGGACGGAATAAAAACAGTATACGGGGAGCAACATGCAGCAAGATAGATGTTCGTAGTGCACGATGTGGCACCGACATCGACACCTTCAACATCAAAGGAGCCAAAGGATAAGCAAACAGCTAAGTAGCAATCACAAGCTACATCATCAGATGCACTCGAGTGAATGATTAAAGGACTGTACCGCGTCCCCAGAGCGAGCAGTTGAAGCATATCGAGGCTCGAAGAGCCATTACTACTAAGGTATAACTATCTCCCTTTTTATTTACGTCTTACACTAACCTGTATGCAAGTGTCCGGTTAGAAAAATCATAGCCCCTTCCAGCTTGAAGACCTTAGGTTGTAAAGCATGCGCTGCACTCTTTTCCTTCGATCGGATTTTATCCCAAGAAGTGTTTTACCAGCAAGGTTTTTAACGAGGCAACATCTATATGCTACCTAAGGAGAACTTAACAAGTATTCAAGGCTTCTCTTCAATCAACCTCGAATACTGGGGTTCAACCCCCCGGGAGACCACCTTCCCGAAGAAGTCAAGATGAGCCAAAGAGGATCTCGATTGAAAAATGATGTATCGGGCCAAATAATCAAATGAACTGTGTCCACGTAGAATAATCGAACCCTAGACGATGAAAACATGCATACTTGTACCAAGTAATCAAAGGAGTATCTTCTACCATTGAAACACTTCACACTTCAAAGAAGTTTGTTATTTTTTACAAGAAATGGCCCAAGGGCCAGAAATTTCCCGAACTCTCGGGAACTAACGTAAAAAACTCGAAGTTGTAAGACCTCTGAGCCGAAACCTTCAAGCTTGTAAGCCCTCAATAAAGCAACATCAAGTTTACAAAGAACGACTCTAGAGCCAAAAACCCTCGATGTCTCGAGGACTATCACCAGCTGTCACCCCATTGAGCTATCAAAAACTCGAGGCCATAAGGCCCCAAGCGGTCAACCTTGAACTCATAAGACCTCTATAAGGCAATACCAAATCTGTAAGACCTCAAGCAAGGCATGAATTATACTTGTGCCAAGTAACCAAAGAATCTATAAGACCTCAAGTAAGGCATGTTCAAATTTATATGACCTTACAAAGGGCATAATCCCGATCTTAAAGTCAAGGCTATATACTCGAACTTGTAAGACCCCTAAAAAGGCATACCCTCTATATAAACGCCGAGGCTACCTCACTCAGGGGACTAAAAGGCTATGGCCAAACACAATGGCTACGGTCATAAGGCTCCGACTAAACTAACGCGACTCGGGGACGCCCGACCCGTCGCCATAAAATCACAGGCCTTCAATTACTTTGAAAATACTTCAAAAAAAAAAACCGGTTAATCAGGCTACCCTCGGCATAAGCAAATGAGCTTCGATCATGTCAGCTCCAAACAATAAAAGGCTTCGAGACAATTCAGCCGTCAAAGAAAACCTCCTGAGGTGCTCACTATTGTTACATAACGGCTCACAATCGAGGTTCTCATCGAACCATCAAAGAGTCAGATGAACACAAAACTTCAAAAAGTCTTTAATGAGGGAAAAATAAAGCCTATGTAAGAGGTTGTACCGACCCAACACGTAAGAGCCTAAGCGCCAACCTATGTTAGAGGTCGTACCGACCCAACGCGTAAGATCTTAAGCGCCAACCTATATTAGAGGTTGTACCAACCCAATACGTAAGAGCCTAAGAGCCAGCTTAAAATTCAAAAACTTAAGGGTCGACGATCTCAAGTCGAAACCCGACTCGAAGACTAAGCCCGAAACGGTTAACTAAAAAGCGCCTAAAGGCAAATGCGTAAGAGCCTACGGGCCAGCCTAACAAGCCTCAGGGCCGGTTTGTAAACCTAAGGGTTTTATCCCGAAGCCCGATTTGTCTAGCTAATCATTGACAAACGTCAAAATTAAAAACAAAAGAAATACACAAGCAAATGGAAATTCATGAAAGGAGAAAACCGAAACGTTTCTTTATATACATGAAATAATACAAGGTTTCATTTACAATGCTCTCTAAGAGCCCTATACACAGAATCAGATAGGAAAAGCCTATTCTACTTTCCCCTTGGGGGCTACGGCTCAGTTGGCCCCTTCCTCATTGTCTTCGAAATCGGAAACGAGGAACTTGGTGTCGTGTTCATCCGCCTTGCCCTGTTTTATCTCTTTCGAGAGATCGAAGCACCTAGTGTGGATCTCCTCGAGGGTTTCCCTCCGGGATCTGCATCGGGCATATTCATTGCTTCTGCTCTCTCGATCGAAAGTCCCTCTCAGCTCAGCCTGAGTGTCGGCAATGTCTTTTAAGTAGACGACCACTTTCTTATCAGCCTTAGCTCAAATGTCTTCGGCTTTAGCCCAGGCGTCCATGACCTCGGCCTTCATCTTCAATAGGTCAGACTCGAGCCTTACAATCCTGCTCGTCTGGACCGAGCTATTTTCACGAGCATTCCGGAGTTGCACCTCGAGGGCAGAAGCCTTGGCCAAAGCATTCTTCTTGGCCGTAACTTGGGCATCCAATTGAGCCCTTAGCTTATTACACTCATACTTGGCCTAACCAACTTTGCCCCAAAGTCATTCCAGGTCCCCTGTCTTTCTCTGCAACTGAAGTATCAAAATATTAATCTCCGATGGTAGAAGAAGAAACGTGCATCCCCTCAAAGCAAAGGTTACCTATCTCTCGAGGCGTCCTTCATAGTTCAGGCTTTGATTCATCTCGTACCGAAGGTGTATCAATTCCTTTGCCCTTTTATCACTAATAAGCCTGAGGGATTTTTCCCCGTCCAAGGCTTTCCGCAACCTGGATTCACGTCGGAGCAGCTCGGACTTGAGTTTGTCAAAGGCCTATGAAAAAGAAGCCCAGTAAGAAAATGAAAATGCAAAACTGAAAAAACCAACAAAGTCAACCAAAACTCACCACAAAACAAAGCCGCCGAGCCTCCTCAAAAATTGAGCATACATCTACTGGCCCGGTTTCATCGGCCCCAGTCGAACCGCTCTCGTGGGGGATATGATCGTTCGATACCCCGCTTGATTTAGGCGGCCCCTGGCCTCGAACATCCCTCGAAGTACCTTCGACGGGAGAAAAAGATGGCGGCAGAAAATCTGTATCCCTCGAAGTACCATCGACGGGAGAATAAGATGGCGGTAGAAAATCTTTATCCCTTGAAGTACCTTCGACAGGGAAAAGAAGATGACTACAAAGGAGGAACCATTTTTTCGAGGCTAGAAGCCTTGGGTGCTGCAGGCTTAGCTGATACATCTTCTTTGAGCCTCCGGGCAGGGCTTGCCTCGCTATAAGAACCCTCGTCCTTCGAGGATTCCTTCCGTTTGTTATCATTCCTCGGCCCCGAAGCCGGCGATCCTTCCTCCTCTCTAAGGGGGCACGGTCTCATATTAGAAAATTCTCCAATGCCTGCAGTGGCAGAGTTAATACACATAAAAGAAAGTACGTTTCAAAGAAAATAAACCACATAGCACGTACCATGGTGTTTTGCCTCACATCTACCCTTAAACAAATCTTGCCACTTACGCTCATCGTAGGTCGAGCAAGCTACCAGTTTTGGAGTCCAATCCGCCAGATCAGGGACCTCATGTGGCAACCACGGAATTGCTGCAGAAAGGGAAAGAAAACATCTTTACGAAGTCTGTCTCCACTATGAACAAAAATGACAAAAGCATAAGTGTACCACTTACGTGTGAAATTCTATTTCTCAGGGAATGGCAAGAACTCTACAGGGTTAATGTCAACATTCCGCACTCGGACAAATCAGCTCATCCACCCTCGGTCCCCATCTTCTTCATTACTGGCAACAAAGGGCCAGGTGGATCGACGTCATAGAGTGATCAGGCCTCGGTGATGAAAGGGCTAGTACAATCTAATAAGATGGCTGAGGGTGAACTCGAGCCTATCTTTATCTACACAGAACATTATCATCAGTGCTATCCTACAAAACGACGGGTGAACCTGTGCCAAGCTAACCCGATATCTACTACAAAACTCGAGCACGACTCTATTGAGAGGGCCTAATGTAAAGGGGTACATGTATATGTTCAAAAATCCCTCTACATGAGCCATGATGCTCTCTTCCAGGGAAGGTACCTGCAGTACCACCTTTTCTCCCCATCCTCAATCTCTCCTAACTGCCTCAAGGTGTTCCTCTCCTATGGATGAGATGAACCTCGATGCATGCTCCCAATGGCCCTGAACGTTGGGAGGTCTCTCTAACGTAAAGTCCCTTCTCGAGACAAAGCATCTCGAGGTTAGCTCGCCGTACGCCGGCGGTGTACCACCGACCAAGAGCGAAGCAGAGCAGCACTCTCCTCTTCTTGGTGAACAAATTTGGGCATAGCAGCCATAGCTATGGTGAAACAAGAGAAGGGAAATGAAAACTTAGGTGAAAGCTTTGAACTAAAATGGTGAAAGAACTGGCGCAAGGTAGAAGGGCTCTATAAAAAGGATAGTTTCTCAAAGTAGCGGAATCCTCAAATAAGAAGAAAGCAAATACATATATAGAGCAAGCAATGACTGTTTGCCTATTCTGAAGGCCAATTAATTCTGACCATGCCATTACCACTTTTGGGGAAGTGTGTCGATGGGACCACCCCGGTCGCCTCATGGTCATGTCATACAAACGACGCTGTCATACATCGTTCGAGGGATCAAGATTCCTGTATCGATCTAGCCTCGAGATGGTGTCCGATCTTGAGGATCCCTGTTACTATAACTATGGGCCCTAAGGAGCCATCAATATCAATCTAGCCTCGAGATGGTTCCTGATCTTGAGGATCTCTGTTACTACAAAAATAGGCTATAAAAGAGCTATTAATTTAGCCTCGAGATGGTGTCCGATCTCGAGTATCTCTGTCACTATGAGTATAGGCTCCAAAAAAGCCATCGAGATCCACATATCGATCTACCCTCGGGATGGTGCCCAATCTCGAGGGTCTATATTGTCCCAATTATGGGTTCTAAAGAGTTGACATCAAAATTCAAGATATCAGCTTTGCATAAGAACTGAAAAATAAAATTTGAAGACTTGAAATAAAAGGGCCTTTTTGCATTTTTAAAAATACATTTACAGAATGTATCCTTACAAAGCTCCCCTGAGGAGACCATATGCAAAAAGAAAGAAAAGGATAAGCAAAGATGACAATGCGAGTCTATTCCTCACCCTCACTACAGTCTGAATCACTTCCGAAACCCTCATCCGAAGTAGTTGAAGGTGCTGATGCTTCCTCCAAGGCTCTGGCTTTCTCAATCTCAGCAGGGAGATCGACACCTTCGGTGCTTGCTTCCACGAAGGCCTACCTCCTAGCTTGCAAACGAGCATGAACAACAGCCTGAGCCAGCTTCTTCTCGACCTTCTCAGATATCTCTTTGGCTCATTCATTTGCGGTGGCGACATCTCTATTATATGAGGACACATTTTCTTCAGGCTCAGACTTGGCCACAGATAACGCAATGGTCTCCTTCTGAGCACTTCGAAGAAGATCCTAGGTCGAGGCCAACTCTTCCCGCAAAAGGTTTCTCTCCAAGGTCACGACCTCATTCTGCCTCTTCAGCTCAAGGATCTTCATTTTCTTGGCTGCAACCTATTCCTGAAGTAGCCCCACCATGGCATCCTTTTGCCTAATCTACAAAGGCGAATCAAGATAGTGAGCATCAAGTTATAAGAATGTAAAAACAATGAACTCATGAATGCCGTGTTACCTACTCGGCAAAGTTAGTCCGTTCCTCATGCACTTCCTCCAGACTCGCACAAAGCTCACTCAACTCCTCTTCCTTTCAGGCAGAGGAAGGCTTCGACTCCTTTTGCTCCGAGGTGAGTTTCTCGAGCTCCTCCTCATGGCATGAAAGCTCATCTTGAAGCTTAGAAAAGGCTTGGTTATACAATTTCTTGACCTACAACAAAACAGAGAAGTTAGAAAGGAAAGGGTAAAAATTTGAGACGCAAATGATATGTTAAGAGTATCACCTATTTTTGAAGCCTCTCAGCCTCTTCGAGGGCGACAGGGGCATCAAAATCTATGTACTCGTTGACACCGACGAAGTAGTCCTTGAATGTATCATCCTCTCCCTAAGGGGCCCCCACATCGGCAACGCCCCTGTTCTGGGCATCCCTTAGTTCCCCCGGAGAAAATAAAGGGCACGATTCGAAGCCGCCCATGGCATCAATTTCTATAGGGGTTTCTTCTCGACCCCGAAAAATTTCAGATACCGGCCCTCCGAAATTGCATGCCGAAGATCCACCGGCACAAACTATACCATGTCCAACCCAAGGCTTGGGGACTGCACCCAAACCCTCCTCGAGGGTCTCTTCAGCACGAGTTTGGTCCACATCGGCCACCCCGACTCGGCGGCCTTCTGACCAACAACGTTTGGAGCATCAACACTCCATCTTACCCTTTGTACCAAAGGGAGATCCCATCATCATCACCATCTTCACAAAGACTTGCCGCAGCAGTCAAAGTCAAGACCGTGGCGTCGGTCTTAGGCTTGAGGACCTTGGGCTTCTTTGATTCTGGAGACTCGGTCGATGCCTCCTTCTTCCTCTTCTTACCCTTATCGGGTTTTGAGGCTTGTTCTCCACCAAAAGGAGGTGGTCTTATCAACACGCCTTTCCCTAGGCCTGTACAGGCATGATGTATTAAACTTACCGCCACAAAGAATACTCATAAGGAACTTGGAAAACATACCTTGGTTCTTGGCCTGCCACCGCGTTTTGGCCAAATCACACCAAGCACGCTCGCTGTATGGAAAATCAGAGTCTAACTGTGTAATCCACCCCGGAAGGTTCTGAACCACGCCGGGGAACCAAAGGGTGGCTACATAACCAAAAGAAGATCAGTTTAGAAGAAGAGGAAGGGGCTATAAAATGTAATGGATATAGTAATACTCACGCTTCATGTTCCATTCCTCCTGGAATGGCATCCTATCAGCAAAGATAATGTCCGAGGTCCTTACTCTGACAAATCGACTCATCCATCCCCGGTCTCTGCCTTCATCGATGCTCGCAAAGAATGTCTTGGCAGATCGATAGTGTAGCTTGATTAAACCTCCTTGGAAGAGACGGGGGCTCTACAGCCTGATCAAGTGATTGAGGGTGAATGTCATCCCTTCGACCCGGTTAGAGAAATATCGGAGCATGTAAACAATCCTCCAGAAAGAAGGATAAATCTGACCGAGTGTCACTTGCTACTGATGACAAAAGTCAAGAATTACCTGATCTACCGGTGGGGACGAAGAATCTATGGGTCCTAAAGTAAAAGGGTATGTGTATACGTTGAGTAAGCCAACTTTGTGTTCTACTATGCTTACCTCAGCTTTGGGGATCTCTACTTGCACTGCCTCCCCTATCGGCAATCTATCTTTACTCTCTTCGTGTCGGTCACCACACTGATATACCGAGACATGGGCTCGCATCGGCCCAGTGTAGAAGGAGGTTTCTCTATGGTAAAATCGAAGACCGTATCGAAGTGGAGAGGGGTACATTTCTCAATACTTGGGGGTGTTTTTGGTTTGCCCTTGGGCGGGCGCGATGAAGAAGCGGTACCCTATCTCTGAGGTACCGTTTTTGAGGTTTTTGCCATGACTGTAATTTAATTTCGAAGAAAAAAGATGAAGAAACAAGCGAGGAAAGAAGATAGATGCAGAAAGTTGCGAACTGAGCCCTGAAAACTTGAAGATATTGTAAAAGTATGAATGACAAACAGTTGAGGTATTTATAGAAGTCGTTTGGGCAATGTTTGAGAAGCGGAAGAGTCGAACCAATAACGGTTCATGGGCTTCTCGATAATCATGCTGACAGCGACCTCTACACAACCTTTGAGTCATGTCATTTAATGCTCTGAAGGGCTGATATTATGATGGAAGTATCGAAGAGGCAAGAATTCAAGATCGTTTCTTATCATGTTTACTCTAAGAAATGCGGGGGCTATCTGTATACGACTAAAATTGGAGAGTCTGATTTTGTGGTCATTATGGCATTTCGCAGCCCATCTTCAAAAGCCTCGAGGCACAACTTGAGGTTTGACCCCGAGGGTTCCCTATGCTCGGCCTCGGGGCAGTGCAAATCGGTGGCTATCTTAGACAAGCGGGTAATTCCCAAAAGGCACGTGGTTAAAGCTGACCAAGTCTACAAGAATAGTACATGTCCATACCGTGACATTAAATAACTGTACCAGCAACATACCTTTGTAATAAATGCATATGTAATATGTTGGGATTCCCCCTCCTATATAAAGGAGACCCTTGTCATTTTGTAAGGGGACATGATATTCAATACAAGAACAAGAACATTCTCTGCTCTCTAACATAAACATTCTCCATTGTCTTTCCTTTGATTTATTGCTTACATTTATTATGTTTCATTGATTGTTCCTCATTTATTATTCATAATTGATCATAAAGAGACATTATTGAGGCCCTTGGAACTGTTAGTCCTTCATCGATCATCCCCAGTCAAGCTCAACAGCTTGACCTTGAGGCCCGACATAGGCCAACTAGAGACCTCGACTTACCCCGATTCGCGGTTATTCGGTTTGCATAACTTATTATTCTCAAACTCTTATCTCATTTTCCTAACTCACACTTAGCATCTATTGCCTAACAACTGAAATTAAAATAAATCACGTATTTTTAGAACCACACAATCAAATATAATTATAATTACTATTTTCAAGGTAAATAGAAATAAACTATGAGTGTTCACTTTATTCCTACTAAGATACAAAAGCTCCCAACTTCTAAATATATATTACATATGAACCTCACATCCGTGGAATAGGACCGTTCAGCCTTGCAACTATCACTTTTAATTTTCTACCTTTTATTTAACAAACTCTGATCTTGCGTAAATGCATAAATATTGTGTGATTCTTTGTGCATTGTTTGTCTTTTATTTATTTATTTAACAAACTCATCTTCTCAATAACCACCGAGTTAACTGTTTACCCATAAAATAGTACAATTGTATTTATGCCTAGTTTCTAGACAAATGAATTAATTCGATCCTGAAATAACAACATAATTGAAAAAAATGCAATACTTAGCCTTGGAATAAAGATAAGATAGCAGAAACAGTGAATCCAAAGCAAGACTTCTGGGCACAACAATGATCGAATCAAGTAATAAGAATGTAAAAATATATAGAGCTTTGGATTGATTATAGTATGAGTTTACTAGAAAATTCGTGTCCTTTTCAATGATGGTGGAGCTCGCTATTTATAGCTGCACCTAGGGAACAAAGTCCTAGGATCAAGCCTCTCTTAAATGAAAATTATGAGGGCCATTGAAGAATGTGTAATGGAAGGCAGTGAATGCCATATTCTCTATAACGGATTGTGGACTTAATGCTACATGATATTCTTCATCGAATGCTACCGAGTGACACATATTTATTTTTTGTTTATGAATATTGTTCTCTCCGGTAACACATGAGATCATTGCCTACGGTTCTGGCTATTTTCTGTCTTTGGCTCCACGTGTCGCTTTCTCGCATGATCATTTAATAAGAATATATTTTACCTTATACAAATAGTCCCCCTGCTTTTCGGTGGAAAAACTTCGTGTCACCGGAAAGTTGTTAGAAACATTCATTTTGGCGGGAATTACTCTGATGCCCTCTGAAAAGCTTCTGACGGTTGATTCTATGCACATCTCTCCGCATTTAATGCCCTGAACAAGCGCCATCCCACAATTCAGCATAACTTTTGTCGGTTATCGAGATAATCATGGCCACGAACATAGCTACCTATACTTATACGTATCAACTTGTAAGGCCCCGTGAAAACTTGTACTCAAAACCGGGTAGCTCGTGGTGCCAAGTCCCGAATATATTTTAGGAATGTGTAAAATTAAGCGAGCCGCAGTTCGGACCCTTTTGGTACTGATCTATATTATAAAAAGTCAAGAAATACTGTTTTCCAGGAAATGCAATTATGCGGTCTAGAATGCGGTCGCATAACAGATATGCGGATCACATAATCGCCGCAAAGTGAGTCAGTGTGTTGGTCGAATTGGAGGTTAAATACGCGGTCCAATATGCGATCGCATAACGGATATGCGGACCGCATAGTCGTCGCATATTTCCCTTGGGATTTTATGAGGGGCAGTTCTGCGGTGCACTATGCGACTGCATAATGGGTATGCGGACCGCATTTCTGCCACATACCCAGGCAACGTGTTCTGATTTTGGGAGCACTTTTGCGGTCCATTCTGCGGACCGCATTTCCACTCTGCGATCGCATACCTAACCCGGGCTCCTATTTTTCTAAATTTTAAATCTGACCCCTTCTTCAATAAAACACCCCAACCCCTTATTATAACATATTTTCTGAATTGATGCAATTGAAACAACTGTGGTAATATCATACGTGACTTGTCGCGGGCAATTATCGTTGTGACTTAAGTTGTATACGGGCTGTTGCATATGATGGAAATGGTATTGACGTTTACGAAAATTCTTTGTGAATTGTTGTTGTTGTCGTGTGAAATGTGATAGTCCGGTGGGATCGGGTTGCTCGCCGCAACACGAAGTTATAAGGTGTGGGTTGTGGTGATAAGGGTGGCCGAGGTAATAAGGGTGTCCGAGGTAATAAGGGTGGAAAAGTGGTCAAAATCACTATTGAAATAAAAATATGTGAAAGTTGTGAAATCATTGATGTGATGAAATAATGTTGAAAGGGGAAAAAGAGAGATTGTGGAGTTGTTTGGCTTTGGTTGTTCCTTTCATGTGCATTTGATTGTTGATTCTATTACTGTTTGTTATCTGCGTATTTCTTGATTTTACTTGGGGTAAAGTTTGTTCATACATACCAGTAAAATTCAAATGTACTGACGTCCCTTTTGTCGGGGGCGCTACATTCGTGTTATGATTGTAGGTGGTTCCATAACAGGTACTCCAGCCCACCGACAGTAGCACTCCTTCACCTCCCGTCAGCTGAATTGGTGAGCTCCTTTCCTCTAGGGTACCTGCGTGGCCCATGCCGCTTATCCTCCCGAAAATTTTATTTTGGTATTTGCGTAAGGTATGGCCGGAGCCTTGTTACCAACAAGTATTGTAACACTCTTCTGTATCTCTAGAGGCTCCATAGACAGGAAATGTGGGTTATGTACTTATGTATTTTGGGCAGTATAACTTGTAAACCACGCTAAGTAACTATGTATGTTATGTAAATCTCGTAAAAATGTGTTTAAATTTATAAATGGCTATTTCACTTGGTAAATGGGTAATGGAAACACAGGGTATCATGTGGAATAGGAAAGGTACCCAGGTCCGCTTGGCTGGGGGATACCCGGTCGAGCACCGGTCGCGCCCCTCGGTTTTTGGGGCGTGACAAACTTGGTAACAAAGCCTTAGGTTTTAAAGTGTCCTAGGATATCTCGGAGCCATGTCTAGTAGAGTCCTCCTTATCGGTGTGTTGTCGACCACATCTATAAGTTGGAGGCTACATGGGCATTTAGGAAATTACCTTCTTCTTTGTTACTCTATATCGTGCGGTGAAGTGAAAAGTGGAAGTATTTACATCTAACTCGTGCTCTGTTCCAAATTTTCAGTAATGGCACCTAAGAAGAGATCTAGACTCGACCTCGGGGCCAATGCCACCCCAAGTGTGGCTTTGAATCATGTACCTGATGCCGTGGGTGAGAGTGACTCCCCGGTCTTGAATCTGCCTGGCCCATCTATTCCAGATCCAAGTATTCCTATTCCAGCTGCGGCAGAGGGTGCTACCATTCCTCCCGGTGATATTCCTGATCTTGATGCAATTCCAGCTTCCGATCCCGGGGTTTCTGATGGGGACCTTAGAGGAGCCATCCATATGTTGACCCAGTTAGTGGCCGCTCAGGCCCAGAGATCTCATGATGCCCCTGCGCCCCCCAGCGGATAGGGAGATTCCGCCAGCTCCAGAGTTAACTAGTTTCTGCGGTTGGCCCCTCCAGAGTTCACGGGAACAGACCCAGAGGCCGATCCATAGGATTTCCTTGATGAAATGTGTAAGAACCTTCGAGTGATGAAGCCTACAGAGACGGAAGGGGTTGAGTTGGCTTCATATAGGTTGAGGGGAGCAGCGTATTCATGGTTCGAGATGTGGGAGGATTCCCGTTGGGAGGGAAGACCTCCGGCTAGATGGGATGAGTTCGTAGATGCATTCATGGACCACTTCTTGCCTGCCGAGACAATGGCGACCCGTGCCACAGAGTTTAAGGTCTTCAAGCAGGGCAGTATGAGTGTTTGGGAGTACCACATGGAGTTTGTGAGGTTGTCCAAGTATGCTCCTCAGTTAGTGTCGACCATGGATGCTCGAGTTCAGCGATTCGTTCAGGGTCTTAGTCCTTTGGTGGTGAATGAGGCTGCTACATCGGCCTTACACTCAGATATGAATTATGGGAAGATTGTGGGGTTCGCTCAGGCCACAGAGGCTAGGAAGTTGAAAATACAGGCAGAAAGGGAGAGTAGCAGCAGGGCCCGATCAGCGGGTCACTCAGAGAGACTAGTTCCAGAGAGAGGGCCATCAGGGCCATCCCAGTCATATGCCTAGTCCTCAGCAAGCGCACCGCCATCTGTGCACAATTATCAGCAGAGCAGTCACTTGAGATCAGGTTCAGACAGTAGGAGACCTCATCATTCCGGTCATCCAGGAGGGAGATCACAACAGCAGGGGAGGGCTTCATTCCCCAAGTGTGGGAGGTTCCATTCCGAAACTTGTTATTTGGATATTCTGATGTGTTATAGATGCGGGGTGAGAGGTCATATCCAGCGGGACTGCCGTGCGCCCAGTCAGGGCATGGGTAGGGGATTTGCTCAGTCATCCGGTTCTTCAGCTGCCACATCATCCGTGATTGATTTCGGGATTGATGTATTGCCAGATACGCGACCGATATCTATTCCACCATACAGAATGGCGCCAGTGGAGTTAAGGGAGTTAAAGGAACAACTGAAGGATTTATTAGAAAAGGGGTTCATACGGCCAAGTGTGTCACCGTGGGGTGCCCCAGTTCTTTTTATCAGAAAAAAGGATGGGTCGCTAAAGATGTGTATTGATTATCGGCAGCTTAACAAGGTCACCATCAAGAATAAATATCCTTTGCCTCGGATAGATGATTTGTTCGACCAATTTCAAGGTGCGAGGTTCTTTTCCAAAATTGATCTACGGTCCGGGTATCACCAATTGAAGACCAGAGAACAAGATATTCCTAAGACCGCTTTCAGAACTCGCTATGGTCACTTTGAATTCTTGGTCATGTGTTTTGGGCTAACCAACGCCCCAACAACTTTCATGGATCTTATGAATCATGTCTTCAAGCCATTTCTAGACTCCTTTGTGATTGTTTTCATTGATGACATCCTTGTTTATTCACGGAGCCGGGAGGATCATGCCGATCACCTCAGGGCAGTTCTGCAGACCCTTTATCTGCACCAGTTGTATGCTAAATTTTCTAAAATGTGAATTTTGGTTGGAGTCCGTTACCTTTCTGGGCCATGTTGTTTCCAGTGAAAGGATTCAGGTGGATCCCCAGAAGATTGCAGTAGTAAAAGATTGTCCTAGACCCACGACCCCGACCCCGACGGAGATCCGTAGCTTCTTGGGTTTAGCGGGGTATTATCGGAGGTTTGTGGAGGGATTCTCTACCCTCGCCTCCCCTTTGACTAAGTTGACATAGAAAGTAGTTAAGTTCCAATGGTCCGACACTTGTGAGAAAAGTTTTCAGGAATTGAAGTTGAGATTGACCTCGGCGCCGATATTGACCTTGCCGGAAGGCACAAAAGGATTTGTAGTTTATTGCGATGCCTCCAGGGTCGGTTTGGGGTGTGTGTTGATGCAACATGGGAAGGTTGTAGCATATGCTTCAAGGCAACTCAAGAATCACGAGAAGAATTATCTGACGCATGATTTGGAGCTTGCGACAGTTGTATTTGCCTTGAAAATATGGCGGCATTATCTTTATGAGGTCCATGTGGATGTGTTCTCAGACCACAAAAGTCTCCAATATTTGTTCAAGCAGAAGGATTTGAATTTAAGGCAGCGGCGGTGGTTAAAATTGATCAAGGATTATGATATGGATATTTTATACCATCCAGGGAAGGCGAATGTGGTGGCCGATGCTCTCAGTCGGAAGTCCATAGGTAGTATGTCTCATTTGGGAGTGGATCAGAGGCCTTTGGCTTGGGAGGTTTATAAATTGGCCAGTCTGGGGGTTCGTATTTCGACCTCAGACGAGGGGAAGGTTATGGTGCGTAATGGAGCAGAATCATCACTGGTAGCGGAAGTCAAGGAAAAGTAGCTCATTGATCCAGCATTAACACAGATGAAGGAGGAAGTTTTGAATAACAAGACTTCGACATTTTCACTCGGTGGTGAGGATGGTGTATTACGATGTCAAGGTAGGCTATGTGTTCCAGATGTGGATAATCTTCGGGGGAGTGTAATGGAGGAGGCTCATAATTCCAGGTATTCTGTGCACCCAGGTTCTACGAAAATGTACCGTGATCTCAAGGAAATTTATTGGTGGAACGGTAGGAAATTTATGGGTGTGGCGGACTTTGTATCTAAATGTCCGAATTGTCAGCAAGTAAAAGCTGAGCACCAGCGGCCCGGTGGGTTAACTTAGCTTATGGAAATACCAATGTGGAAATGGGAGATGATCAACATGGATTTCGTGGTAGGGTTACCTCACACTCAGCGCAAGTTCGACTCAATTTGGGTAATAGTGGATTGACTACCAAATTAGCTCACTTCTTGCCAGTCAAGTCTACGGATACTGCGGAACAATATGCTCAATTGTATATCAAGGAAATAGTAAGGCTTCATGGCACTCCACTTTCTATTATCTCAGATCGAGGGGCCCAGTTCACAACTAATTTTTGGAAGAAGTTTCAGCAAGGTTTGGGTACTCAGGTGAATCTCAGCATGACTTTCCATTCGCAGACTGATGGTCAAGCGGAGCGGACTGTTCAAATGCTTGAAGATATGTTACAGGATTATGTCTTGGGTTTCAAAGGTAATTGGGATGATCACTTGCCACTTATAGAATTTTCTTACAATTACAACTTTCATGTTAGCATTCAGATGGCCCTATTTGAGGCATTGTACGGGAGGAGATGTAGGTCTCCGATTGGATTGTACTCCAGGTATGTACTGCTAACTTTAACCTTTGTAAAGTCACCTTGTTTGGTGTACGAGTAATTGGTATGTGTTACTTATGTGGACTATTTGCGAATTCTTATGATTAATATGCCTTGAATGTTGTTGGTTAAGTCTCCCGATATAAGGGTGTAAGTAAATGGCAACAAACCAAGTGTGTGTGTGAATGTGTTTATGTGGTAAGAGCTGTGTAACAAATGATGGAAAGAAATCGTAATTGATGCAATTGAAACAACTGTGGTAATATCATACGTGACTTGTCGCGGGCAATTATCGTTGTGACTTAAGTTGTATACGAGCTGTTGCATATGATGGAAATGGTATTGACGTTTATGAAAATTCTTTGTGAATTGTTGTTATTGTCGTGTGAAATGTGATTGTCCGGTGGGATCGGATTGCGTGCCGCAACATGAAGTTATAAGGTGTGGGTTTTGTGGCGATAAGGGTGGCCGAGGTAATAAGGGTGGACGAGGTAATAAGGGTGGAAAAGTGATCGAAATCACTATTAAAATAAAAATATGTGAAAGTTGTGAAATCATTGATGTGATGAAATAATGTTGAAAGGGGAAAAGGAGAGATTGTGGAGTTGTTTGTCTTTGGTTGTTCCTTTCATGTGCATTTGATTGTTGATTCTATTACTGTTTGTTATCTGTGTATTTCTTGATTTTACTTGGGGTAAAGTTTGTTCATACATACCAGTACAATTCAAATATACTGACGTCCCTTTTGCTGGGGGCGCTACATTCGTGTTATGATTGTAGGTGGTTCCATAATAGGTACTCCAGCCCATCGACAGTAGCACTCCTTCACCTCCCGTCAGCTGAATTGGTGAGCCCCTTTCCTCTCGGGGCCCTGCGTGGCTCATGCCGCTTATCCTCCCGAAAATTTTATTTTGGTATTTGCGTAAGGTATAGCCGGAGCCTTGTTACCGGCAAGTATTGTAACACTCTTCTGTATCTCTAGAGGCTCCGTAGACAGGAAATGTGGGTTATGTGCTTATGTATTTTGGGCAGTATAACTTGTAAACCATGCTAAGTAACTATGTATGTTATGTAAATCTCGTAAGAATGTGTTTAAATTTATAAATGGCTATTTCACTTGGTTGATGGGTAATGGAAACGCACGGTATCACGTGGAATAGGAAAGGCACCCAGGTCCGCTTGGCTGGGGGCTACCCGGTGGAGCGCCGGTCGCGCCCCTCGGTTTTTGGGGCGTGACAACTTGGTATCAGAGCCTAAGGTTTTAAAGTGTCCTAGGATGTCTCGGAGCCGTGTCTAGTAGAGTCCTCCTTATCGGTGTGTTGTCGACCACATCTATAAGTTGGAGGCTACATGGGCATTTAGGAAATTACCTTCTTCTTTGTTACTCTATATCGTGCGGTGAAGTGAAAAGTGGAAGTATTTACATCTAACTCGTGCTCTGTTCCAAATTTTCAGTAATGGCACCTAAGAAGAGAGCTAGACTCGGCCTCGGGGCTAATGCCACCCCAAGTGTGGCTTTGAATCATGTACCTGATGCCGTGGGTGAGAGTGACTCCCCGGTCTTGAATCTGCCTGGCCCATCTATTCCAGATCCAAGTATGCCTATTCCAGCTGCGGCAGAGGGTGCTACCATCCCTCCCGCTGATATTCCTGATCTTGATGCAATTCTATCTTCCGGTCCCGGGGTTTCTGATGGGGAACTTAGAGGAGCCATCCAT
This sequence comes from Nicotiana tabacum, assembly GCF_000715075.1. Classification (NCBI taxonomy): domain Eukaryota; kingdom Viridiplantae; phylum Streptophyta; class Magnoliopsida; order Solanales; family Solanaceae; genus Nicotiana; species Nicotiana tabacum. The sequence goes on along the minus strand of NC_134099.1, from coordinate 46,730,955 downwards.
ATGTTGACCCAGTTAGTGGCCGCTCAGGACCAGAGATCTCATAATGCCCCTGCGCCCCCCAGCAGACAGGGATATTCCGCCAGCTTCAGAGTTAACCTGTTTCTGCGGTTGGCCCCTCCAGAGTTCACGAGCACAGACCCAGAGGCCGATCCGCAGGATTTCCTTAATGAAATGTGTAAGATCCTTCGAGTGATGAAGGCTACAGAGATGGAAGGGGTTGAGTTGGCTTCATGCAGGTTGAGGGGAGCAGCGTATTCGTGGTTCGAGATGTGGGAGGATTCCCGTAGGGAGGGAAGACCTCCGGCTAGATGGGATGAGTTTGTAGATGCATTCATGGACCACTTCTTGCCTGCCGAGATAATGGCGGCCCGTGCCATAGAGTTTGAGGTCCTTAAGCAGGGCAATATGAGTGTTTGGGAGTACCACATGGAGTTTGTGAGGTTTTCCAAGTATGCTCCTCAGTTAGTGTCGACCATGGATTCTCGAGTTCGGCGATTCATTCAGGGTCTTGGTCCTCTGGTGGTGAATGAGGCTGCTACATCGGCCTTACACTTAGATATGAATTATGGGAAGATTATGGGGTTCGCTCAGGCCACAGAGGCTAGGAAGTTGAAAATACGGGCAGAAAGGGAGAGTAGTAGTAGGGCCCGATCAGTGGGTTACTTAGGGAGACCAGTTTCGTAGAGAGGACCATCAGGGCCATCCCAGTCATTTTCCCAGTCCTCAGCAAGCGCACCGCCATCTGTGCATAGTTATTAGCAGAGCAGTCACTTGAGATCAGGTTCAGATAGTAGGAGACCCCATCATTCCGGTCATCCAGGAGGGAGATCACAGAAGCAGGGGAGGGCTTCATGCCCCAAGTGTGGGAGGTTCCATTCCGAGACTTGTTATTTGGATATTCCGGTGTGTTATAGATGCGGGGTAAGAGGTCATATCCAGTGGGACTGCCGTGCGCCCAGTCAGGGCATTGGTAGGGGATTTGCTCAGTCATCCGGTTCTTCAGCTGCCACATCATCCGTGCGTCCTCCAACCCCAGCAGGGCGCAGCGTAGTTAGGGGTGGAGCTCGTGGTAGAGGTGTACCCAGCCGGTTTTACGCCTTGAGTGGTCGCCAGAGTGCAGAGGCCTCCCCAGATGTTGCTACAGGTATCTTGTCTATTCAGGCCATTGATTGTTATGCTCTTATTGATCTGGGGTCCTCTTTGTCTTATGTCACCCCATTCATTGCTTCAAGTTTTGGGGTAGAACCCGAACAACTTCATGAGCCGTTCTCTGTATCGACTCCGGTTGGTGATTCTATTTCAGTCACGCGAGTTTATAGGAATTGTGTTGTCATGGTATGTGGTCGTGCTACCACGACCGATCTTATTGAGCTTGAAATGGTGAATTTTGATGTGATTATAGGAATGGACTGGCTTTATTCGTGCTTTGCTAAACTTGACTGCCGAACGAGAGTCATGAGGCTTGAGTTCCCTAATGAGTCGGTTATTGAGTGGAAAGGAAATGGTGTGGTGCCTAAAGGTAGGTTTATCTCCTACCTTAAGGCTTCAAAGATGATTAGGAAGGTGTGTATCTACCATTTGGTTCGGGTGGCGGACATCACTTCAGAAGTGTCTGTCCCCGAGTCCGTGCCAATCGTGAATGAGTTTCTTGAACACCATAATCCCTAGAAGTCTTGTTATAACAAAAGACTTTGAAGAGAAAATTCCTTCCGTTAGCTCCTGTACATGGGCCGTTAGCAGATATCCTTCTTCCATCCACCCTGCCAGAATTCTCGCTGTGAAGGAAGACTGTCATTGCCAGGACCTAGACATTATCACTCTCGACCTGGCGGAGCGGGTAACCTTACCCAAGAAGGGTTTTATGTATTTCTATACGTATCCCTTCACTTTGGGAACATTCTCTCTAAGTAGAGAGCTTGACTCTGTCATTATGAAGTTTTGCCTCCGCTATCAAGTGTGTTTGGCACGTGAGTCCCTCCGTGTGGATGACAATTGCTTGCCTTTAGCGCCCGTTCGAGGAAATGGGGGAGGAACTAACTTTAGCTTATGTGATGAATCTTTATTCCCCCAAGATCTTTCGTGGGGAGATGATCAACTTCAGCAAGCATGGCCATCATGCATTTTTATCTAGCATAGATGATGATAGCAACCGTGGGTGGATGGAACGGTTTGTTTCAATTACCACCAGTGACATCATCCCGGCCTCTGCTTCTTCTTTCCCGGAACTGTGGAACCACACTCGTAAGTATAAAGTTTGTTTCTTTCCTTGTCAAAGATTCTTTCCTCGTCATTATTAACTTTTCTTTCTTTTTCCCCCTCAGCAACTCGGTGGGTTCCACCTAGGGTTTAGGGCTTGGACCAACAGGTCTAGAAGATTTTGGATGTTACTATGCCCGAAACTCGCTCGTGGAAAGAGCTGTCCCTAAAATATGGGTGGAAGGCCAAAAATCATGGTAAGTTTAACTTATCATATCCTTACCATTCTCTTATGAGAAAATTATCTAATTTTTCTCTTCTGCTAAATATAGGTCTGCCCCAGGGCTCGGTCGTTGTCCTTGAGGAGGAAATTTTGGCTAATCCTGCTGATACAGCAAGGTTGCTGCAGAAAGCTTTTTCATAGGCGGGCGTCTCCGGGCCTGCTTCTGTTACAAGTGTTTCTTCTCGGAGTCCCCGGCCAGAGAACAAGCAACCAAAAAGAAGGCATTCCTCCACAACCGGGGGAAAGAATAAGAGGGCGAAGACTGCTTCCCCCCAGTCATCTTCGGAAGTTGTGGTGACGAGCCCTCTGCTTGGGCCGACCATTGATACCGTGATGATTGATGATGAGGAAGAAGCTAGCGAGGATGTAGCTTCTCTTCATAAAAGATGACGATCATCCTCAACTCAATAGATTGCTTAATCTGTTGAGTTAGTTACACCAGCCGAGGATGATGTCTCAGCGCTCTAGGGGGGAGGGATTTGAAATGGCAAAGAATGTCGACTCACATTTCCGGATCCCATTCGCTGCTCCCCGTACTTTGAGACTGAGTACCGGATCTTTTTCGTGTTCGATTGACGAGCAACCAACAACCAGCATTGCGTTTGTCGCAACTGAATCTCACCCTTCGTCACACATAGATTCATCTCCATCTTCACCAGCATCAGCAGCTACTACATCATCTCCACCTTCACCAACTCTTCCACCAGCAACTGCTACATCACCTCCTCCGACCGTGTCTTCCGGAGAAGAGGGTATTCTATTCCCCCAGTCCCCAATTCATGGGAATTTGGGGCAAAACTACACTCCCCCTTCAAAGGACCCGCAAAGGTAGAGGAGCATTACCTCTCGGTCTCCACCGGATAAAACTTGTTATCCCGGCCGGTGGAGCTTGCTAATTATCTGAAGCTTTTGGCTTCAGAGAAAGATTGGGAAAAGATATAGGCTCTCTTGGGAGAATGCTTGTTGAACAACGCCATGTACAACACCGCAACGGTATATTCTTGACTTTCTTTGTTATTTCTTCTATGTTTGCCCAAAAATATCCTGAGTTTGCCTTCCTTGCTTTATAGGCCAATTTTCTTGCTTCCAAAGGCTTCCAAAGGTTGATTGGGGAAAAGGAAGAACTTACCTCTGCCCAGGATCAGTTATTGACCGAGCGGGAGCAAACTGCCATCCACTTCTTAGAAGTGGAGGCCAAAGCTGCCATTATATTGGAGACTCATTTGCATCAAAGCGAGCATGAAGTGGAAACCCTTAGCTAAGAGATTAGCCCACTGAGGGTTACATTTGATGAAGCCAGGGCCAAATGGGTTGAGGTACATAGTGCCGTTCTTGCTGCAACTGACCGCGAGGTTGCCTCCGCTGAAAGATTGACTAACTTAGAGGCGGCCTTGGACTCCAAGACTGAAGATCTTGCGGTTGCGGGGGTGAAAATGCCCAATTGGAGGAGAAGTATATGAATATTATTGAGCATAATAGGATTTTTAGCTCAACTATCCGCGACCTCGATATTAGCCTCAAATCTGTTAAATCCGCCCAGGAAAACCTTTCTGTCGAGGTTACCCGACTCAAAGAAGAACTTAAGCGCCGAGCGGCTTCCCTCGTTGTTGAGAAAACTTATGCTATGTACATCATGAGGAGAAAAACCTTGGAAGAGGCTAAAACAAGTATCATTGACTTTGATTCCAAACTCGCTAAGGCCTGTGAGCTTGAGTTAGCTGCTAAAAGTGGTCTCCAGGCAGAGCCTAATGCTTCCGGTTCTGGTTTCGAAACTTCGAGAACTGAAGAGGAAACCGAAGACAAAAATGTTCAAGGCCAAACTGATGAGGTCCAAAATGTTGAGCCATTTTCGGATCTACCTACTTTCCCTGGGGGCGCGGACACTTCTCTTCCTCCGGGTCTTAGAGATGCAACAGTTTAGCTTTTCTTTTCTTTTTTCAACTTTTGTAACTGTGCCAGTTTGGCATGTTATTATAAATAGAAACATCCTTTTCCTCAAGTATTATTTGAGTCTTTCTTTCCCTTGCACATTTATGCAATTTTAAATTTCTGCATTCTCTTCTTTTTGCTTAAGAGTTTTGCGCAAGTTTTACTGTTTGCGTCTTATGATGTGAAGTCTTGGGTGATTTTTCCCCAAAAGAATTTTGATTCCGGGCATAAGTTCTACCGAAATCAACCCTTTAATATAAGGGTTTTCATAAGAGAGGGCCCTCTTATGTTTACAGTGCTCTTGAAGAGGACGTCTCCTGTTCATTACGACACTAGCATTTGAAGTATTTGTTTAACTTTCAAATGATAAAATAGATTCATCGATCAGACAAGAAACAAGATGGAAAATAAAAGGACTTTACTTTGTTCCTTTCGTTTTCAAAAAGTACATAAGCATTTGTTATGTTAAAGAGAAATTGCCATTTCTTGTGGCTAATTTGTAAACTTGTTTCTACGGGGCTGGCCGTGCAGTCCCCGATCCCAATGACATAACTACTTTTTTGGTTTTCGTGCTCCTGTGGCAGTTATTAAATAAGCATTCTCATATCTTACCCCCAATGTTCTAATGCGAAGAATGCGAATTGGAACACTGGGGAATCTTGCACCTTCGAGGATCCCACTAATGAATTGCTAGACAATCTTCCACTCGGTAACAAACTTCGCTTCCCCTTAAGAATTTATGTTATCGAGTAAAGGATTATCTAACAATCCTCTAGTGGTTTGCACTTGTGAACGGTTGAGTAACCTTTGCTTTATAGCAACCTTATTTTCCGGTGAAAATTTTGCTATAGAGACAAAGATAATCTAACCGTCCCGGAGTAGTCCTTCACTTTTGTGCCTTGCTATTAAAGGTCTTATTGCTGTCATTGAAACTTTCTTCGTAGTATGCTTTCCGTTGTTGCCTCGCTAAAAACCTTGCCAAAAAAACCCAATTGGGACAAAAACCAGACAAAGAGAAAAAGAGTGCAGCGCATACTTCCAGTATGAACGATGTTTGTTAGTAGTAGTATCCTTTGAGGTGAGCCACATTCCAATTGCTTGGTAACTTTTGTCCATTCTGATTCTCTAACTCGTACAAGCCTTTCTCGGTGACAGCTGAAACTCAGTAGGGGCCTTCCTATGTTGGTCCGAACTTTCCTTCGTTGATTTCCCAAGTGTTTTGAGTTACTTTCCTTAAAACCAAATCTCCCACTTTAAGATAATGAAGGTTGGCTTTTTTAGTTATAATATCTCTCCATTATCTACTTTTGTGCTGCCATCCTTATATGTGCCAAGTCCCTGCGCTCATCGAGTAACTCCAAGTTGACCAGCATTGCTTCATTGTTCGCTTCTTCGCTTTCCTAGAAATACCTTAAGGTAGGCTCCCCTACTTCCACCGGAATTAAGGCTTCTACTCCGTACTAGGGAAAAAGGAGTTTCCCCCGTGTTCGATTTGGTCGTCATTCAGTATGCCCATGAAACTCCGGGTAGTTCCTCTGGCCATTTGCCTTTTGCCGCTTCCAAACTTTTTTTTTGAGGTTTTGTATAATCGCTTTGTTCGTCGCCTCCGCCTGACCATTTTCGCTCGAATGATATAGTGAAGATATGATCCTCTTTATTTTCAAATCTTTAAGGAACTTTGTGATCTTCGCACTAATAAATTGCGGCCCATTATCACATGCTATTTCTTTTGGTATTCCAAACCTACAGATTATGTTTTCCCACAAGAAATCCACCATTTCACGTGCGTCAATCTTCTAATAAGGAACTGCTTCCACCCACTTAGGAATATAGTCAGTTAAAATCAAAAGAAATCTTACCTTTTCGGGAGCTGGCAGCAACGGTCCGACGATGTCCATCCCCACTTTATGAACGGCCACGGATATAGGATGAATGCAATGGTTCTGCCAGTTGATGTACTAGCGGTGCATAGCATTGGAACTTATCACATTTTTGTACGAAAGCTTTAGCGTCTTGTTCCATGCGAGGCCAATAATATATCCTGCCCTTACTAGTTTTAAAACTAAGGAATATATGCCCGAATGGTTTCCACATATTCCTTCGTGGACCTCTCGCATAACATAATTTTCTTCGAATGCTCCCAAACATCGGGCCAGTGGGCCTTAGAAATTAATGATCTCATTCGTCTAGTCCCAAACCAAATTAGTAGCATTTACTTCGTAATAGCTATCTGCATCCAGGATCAAGTGCATCAGTTGTATTACCATCCCAGATTCTGATCCCTTCATTTTCGTTCGATGAGCCGAGGTTAGCCAGTGCATCCGCTTCTGCATTTTCTTCCCTTGGGATGTGAGTAATCGACCACTCCTAAAATCGAACTAGTAGATCCTGGACCTTTACCACGTATTGTTGCATGCGCTCTTCTTTAGTTTCAAAGATCTCGTAGATCGGATACCTTCACCTGAAATAATATGCCCCGGATACCTTCACCAGAAATAATATGCCCAAGGAAAGCTACAAAATTCAACTAACCCACAATTTAGAGTTAGCTGCGGTGATCCATGCACTAAAGACATGGAGGCACTATTTTTACGGTATCCATGTTGATATCTTTACGGATCATAAGAGCCTTCAGTATATCTTCAAGCAAAAGGAATTGAATTTACGTAAGAGGAGATGGTTAGAGCTACTGAAAGACTATGACGTTGATATTTTATACCATCCAAGGAAGGCGAATATAGTAGTTGACACCCTCATCCGTAGATCTATGGGTAGCCTGTCATATTTACAACTAGAGAAGAATGGAATAGCTCATGAGATTCATCGGCTAGCTAGTCTTGGAGTTTGATTACTGGATTCAGGTAATATCAGAGTTACTATTCAAGACACGACAACATCTTCTTTAGTAACTGAAGTGAAGGAACGCCAATATGAGGATCATGTGCTAGCTCACTGCAGAGATACAGCCCCTCAAAATGAGAAGACATCATTTGAGATTACAAGGGATGGAGTCCTCAGATATCGAGGTCGATTATGTGTTCCTAATGTGGCAGGGTTACGCCAACAGGTTATGGGAGAAACTCAATATTCTCGTTATTCTGCTCATCCAGGAGTGACGAAGATGTATCATGATATCAAGGAAATATACTGGTGGGACGAAATGAAGAAGGATATAGAAGAGTTTGTTGCTCAATGCCTTAATTGTCAGCAGGTTAAGATTGAGCGTCAAAAACCTGGTGGATTATTGTAGGCTATAGATATTTTGACTTGGAAATAGGAAGTAATTAATATGGATTTCGTCATAGGCTTACCTCGTACCCAGCGTAAATTCGATTCTATATGGGTGATTATTTATAGACTTACAAAATCAGCCTATTTTTTGCCTGTCAGGACTACGTATTCAATAGAGGATTATGCCAGGCTTTACATTAAAGAGATAGTACAACTTCATGGTGTCCTTATATCTATTATCTCAGATAAAGGTGCTCAGTTTACAGCTAATTTTTGGAGGTCCTTCCATAGAGGATTGGGGACTCAAATAAGTCTTAGCACAACATTTCATCCCAGACAGACGGTCAGGCTGAGCATACTATTCAGATACTTGATTATATGTTACAGGCATGTGTGATAGATTTCAGGGGTAGCTATGATGATCATTTGCTGCTTATTGAATTCGCGTATAATAATAGCTATTACTCCAGCATTCAAATGGCTCCATACGAAGCTCCTTACAGACGGAAGTGTAGATCGCCTATCAGATGGTTCAATGTTAAGGAAACTAAGTTAGTAGGACCAGAGTTGGTACAATAGGCAATCGAGAAGATTAAGCTTATACATGAAAGACAATTAGCAGCTCAAAACCATCAAAAGTCTTATGCGGATAATCAATGCTGAGACTTGGAGTTTCAGGTTAACGATTGGGTATTCCTAAAGGTATCACCGATTAAAGGTGTTATGAGGTTTGGTAAGAAAGGAAAACTTAGCCCTTGGTACATTGGACCATATGCAAGGTAGGTCAAGTAGCATATGAGTTAGAATTGCCTTATGACTTGGAGTCTGTACATCTAGTCTTTCATGTGTATGTGCTATGTAAGTGTATCAGAGATTATTCCAAGAGTCGTATCAGTTGACTATGTTCAGGTCACAAAGCAGCTATCATATAAGGAAGCTCCCATTGCTATACTAGATAGACATGTTTAGAGATTGAGGACTAAAGACGTAGCTTCAGTTAAAGTACTTTGGAGAAACAATAATATGGAAGAGATGGCTTGGGAAGCTGAAAAAGACATGAAGTCTAGGTATCCTCACTTGTTTCCGCTTCAGAGGAGGATCAGACTTAGACATCACAACCTCTAGGTGCGTGTATGGACTCTTGTGTTAGTTACTGTCATTGGTCGTGTGAGGCCATTGTCGTTATTGATGATTGTGGCCCTATTGGGTTTGCTATGTGAAAGGTTGTTAGTAATACTGTTGCAAGGGAGACTCTGCCAAAAATTTTAAAGATTGGGAGTTTAAACATTCAAGGACGAATGTTTCTAAGGGGGATAAGATGTTACATCCCATAATTTTATATGTTCAGTTCATCATAAGTTAGTCGAGGTGAGCTCGGAGAGCAAGAACATTCTCAAGTATATGGGTGTTTAAAGCATGTATAGCACATGCTGAAGGTTTAGAAGTCAAACAAATCAAGAGAATAAGTTTCGTCAATATAATGTAATACCTCGTACTTTAGTGTTTGGATGCGTCGTAGTAAAACCATGTAGGTTGGAAGAGATTAAGATTGTACATGATGTCATAGATATAGGACTCCGTAAGTTTGATGAATTTCGAAACCGTTATATATATATATATGTATATATTGCCTTGATATGATATTTTATTTTAAGTGCATCAATTATTCTAAATGTTTGGTAAATATAATTTTATATAGTTATTAATATTACTACTTTTTGGATAGGCTTTAAATTATGCACATGATATGAGGAAGTTTATAAATAAGATTTTCTTTATTATAATGGTAGAGTCTATCTTCTAAAAGGTAAAAAAAAGTTATCTTTTTTACCATTTTGAGAACTTATAGTACAAAAATTTATACTCTTGATATTTGGATGGAAAAATTATAAATTGATAACTTATATTTTCTAGATGTCATAATGTTTATGATATATTAGTATAGTTTAAATTTATAAAGCACTTTGATTTTTTAATAATAGAAATGTGATGAGTTGTTTATTAAATGAATTAAATAAATTAATTGGAAAATAACCATGTGGGTGCATGTAAGGGGGTGGGGTGGGGGATGGGGTTATCCTTTTATATATGTTATGGTTATATTTTATTAGATGACCATGTGTCATCAATTAAGGAAAGAGTGGGAGGGGGAGGATCCTACGTGTAAGAAGGAGGAAGTGATATATACATATGTAACTTATCTCACTTTAGGAGATGGAAGGCTTACAGAATACATATGCAATACCATGTATTAGGTAGTGGAAAACGTGAGTTATGGAGGCAACACCTTCTAATTTGATCTTCTTCACTTCAGCTCAATATTTTGTGATTTCAGATATAGTAACAACACTGTTTCCTTTCCAACATAGCAGTAGCATTCTCTTTCCATTAATAGCAACAACGCTAAGTCATCCAAAGATGGATTTGAGGTATGTTAAAGCTATCCCTTCTTTTCTTTTGACATGATCCATATGATACAAACAAAACGAGCAAACATACAACTTTCATAAATGCCTCTATTCATAGAAGCACTATGGGTGCCTATATTGTTGATTTCCCATGTGTCTTATTATTATATCTTATGTTCATGGGTCTTAGAAAAATACGTAGTTGATAACCTGGAATTTTCATCTCCTCTGAGTAAAATCCAAAACACACGTTAGAATCCCTGATAAATTAGCTAATTACTTGTTCAATCTCTGCAAAAGTAGTTTAGTAGATAAATAATATTTTTGATTATCTTGGACAGTTAATTGATTTTAGTTTGCTTAGTTACCGATTAATCTAAGTCTCTATGAGTTCGACATCCGACCTTCGAGTCACTTTATTACTTGACAACCACGTATACTTGCATGTACTTGGGGAACCAACACTTGCCTAAAAGTAATATAAACGACCTAGTTTAGTATAAGCATATCTCAATTGATCCTTCGTCGAACTATTTAAATGCCTCGTTGCCAAACATTTTTTGATGGTCGTCACTGCTTAATAACACCACTCCCTCTTTTCACCCCCATTCCTGCAAGTAACAAAATGAACATCTTAATTTAGAGTAGTTTGACACAAACTTAATTTTGTGCATTTGACTAATTCCACTAAAAACTCGTCCCTTTCCTTAGTGTCATGTGAAATGTAGTTTGTCCTAACTCAAAACTCCAAAAGGAGACCACAATAACCCATTCTCTTATCTATTTTGTGGAACTTAGGCCCGTTTGTCCATAAGAAATATTTCCTTTTTTCCAAAAAAAAAATTGAGAAATGGTTATGACCACTTTTATAAAATATTCAGATTTTTTCCCTCCTAAACTGCAATATTTTTTTTAAGTGAAATGCATGTCAAATATAATATCAAATTCCAAATACCATTTTTCAACTTAACTCCAAATATTATTTTTTTAAAAAAATTACAATTTTTATGTCCAAACGCCTACTTAACATTACCCACACGTCACGACATGGACAACTAGAGCATGGATAACATGATATGAGACTCAATATTGAGATGCACAATAAAAGAATCAATGGGTTTGACTCTGATACCATGTACACAAATAAGATATTGGAGAATTACTTGTCGTTTTATGTGTCTTTTGACTTAAAATGAGGTTTGAGTTCACCACAGTCAACGTTTTTGGTAAACAACCTCGGATCGGTATTTTGATGATTCCGGTAGGTTCATATAATATTTTTGAACTTGTACGCATGTTTGGTTGGGGTCCCGAGTTACCCGAGGGAATTTCAGCGCATTATGTGAAAGATTGGAAAATTTGGGTTTAAACTTGAAATCCTTGAGTTTTGATGATCGATTCTTGATAGTTGATGTTGTTTTGGTGATTTGAGTGAGCGACCGAGTTTATATGATGTTATTGCACTTGTGTGATTGTTCGGATTGGAGTCCAAGGGGCTCGGGTGAGTTTCAGATGGGTTTTGGTTGATTTTGGATATACTGGTGCAAGTCTATTGCTGGTGCTAAGTTGTAGGTCTCGCATTTGCGAGAACCTGATCGCAATTGCGGGCCTCGCATTTTCAATGTCAGGATTGCAAATGCAAAGAGGGAACTGGGGTTTGGGTTTTGCTTTAGCAAAGATCTCTTCGCATTTGCGGACAGGGAGTTTTCCGCATTCGTGACCCTTCATTGCTTTTGTGATGATTAGGAGCTTTGATCCACTTCACATTTGCGAAGCTTGTACCGCATTTGCGATGGCTGAGGGCTTCACAAATGCAAGGTATATATCACATTTGTGACTTCTGAAGAATTGGGACAATGTTCGCATTTGCGGACAGTTGTTTGTATTTGCGGGCATCGCAATTGCGAACAAGAATTTGCAATTGCGATACTTGCAGCTGGGTAAAAGTGGGGAATTTCGAGACTTAGCTAATTTTACATTATTTTTCAACCCTAGACTCCATTGAGGCAATTTCTTGAGAACACTTTATTCCCAAATTTAATGATAAGCAACTCTAAGTCGTTTTCTATCAAGTCCCATTGCTTATTCATGAATTTCTTCATCAAGTCTATGAATTTCAAAGTAGAAATTAGGGGTTTTGGGTAGAATTTAGGAATTTTGTAAAATTGAGATTTAGAGCTTGAATTGAGGTCGAATTTCTAAACAAATCCCATAACCGACCTCGGGGGTGAATGGATAATCGTGATTTGATCCAAATATTGGAATTCTAACAAGTGGGCCCGGGGTTGACTTTTATTGACTTTTTAAATTTAGTTAACGATTGAATCTTTTTTCATTTGTGGGTAGTTTCTAAAGCTTATTTTGGACTGTTTGATTGATAATTGGCTAGATTCGGTTGGTATGGAAACTTGTTCCAAAGAAAAGGTCATGATTGATTGTTGATTCAATTCAGGGAATAAGTAAGTGTTGTGGTTGACATTGATTTGACGAAAATATGATTTGATTGGTCTATGTGCTAAGGGATTTATGTGTGAGGACGTTGTATTGCAAGGTGACGAGTGTATATACATTGTCATAGGTTTAAGCATGCGGGTGGGATATTAATTGTGTATTTTAATTATATCATGCCTTCTTTTATTCTGTGTTACTATTCATGTTATGCTTTCACTGTTACATGTCTTTACTTGCTAAATACATGTCTTCATTACTACATGCCTCTATTTGTGTCGACCCAAACCGATGTGCCGCAACGGGCACCCGGTACCTTACTCAATCGAGTACCTACATAATGTATCTTTCGTATCATACTATCACAGGTAAATGAGCCATAGAGGCTGTTGTGAGATAAGTATAATAAAACCTAGGGAAATACTAGACTTTGGACGACCCAACATGTAATCCAAACTTATAGACTGAACATAAGCCGACAAGGCCATAAATCTTTCAGGTACACGACATATGTCTACAAGCCTCTAAGAGTACATAAATGTCATAAAGGTCGGGACAAGGTCCCTCAATACTAATCAATACATGTCCTAATCATACTGACCAAATAAGCAACTCCAGAGCAAATGGAGCACACTAACACCTTCCGCTGAGCTGATATCTTACTTGGAGGGCTCTCATCTTGTCTATTGGGACCTGCGGGCATGAAACGCAGCATCCCTAGGAAAAAGTGACGTTAGTACAAATAATGTACCGAGTATGTAAGGAATAAAAATTAGTAAATAATAGACATGAGAGAAACATGGAGTAAAAGACTCGACATGTAAGTCTGAATAACTCTGTGAATCATTAATATGTATAATGCCATGCATATGCGTATAAATGTCATGTCGTGCATAGGTACATGTGTTCATAACATCATCAAGCCTCTAAGGGCATCCCATCATATCATCTCGGCCACTGTGGGCAAAATCATCAATGTGTACCAGCTGATCAGGTGGTGGTGCGTATATAACGCCATAACCTTTTCCTATATCCCCTATATATATATATATATATATATATATATATATATATATATATATATATATATATATATAACACCATCTGGTCATGGGTCAATGTAAATTAATGCAATGTATGTGTTACACCCCGAGTTTTCGTACATAAAAGTACGCCATAAGTAAATTGACGAAAGCTCGGAAATGAGATTATTTTAAGAGTATAAGCATTTTATGCTATTTCAAATAAGTAATGACTAAATTCATTAAGGTAAAAAGGTAAGCAAATTGAAGAAAATAAATTTCGTCAAAGTTTGATATTTTGGGATAAAATACGGCCCGAGCTAAAATACCCGATATTTATGGACTAGTACAATACAAGGTACCACATGGACATGATAGTAAGGTATATAAGGTGTGTTAAAAGTGATTAGTATTTTAAATAATTTGAGATAATTCTTAATTATATGGGTAATTGATTAATTACTGGGTAACGGAATATTACCTAATAAGTTTGGGATAAGATTAGGACCCCACCCCCACGTGGAAGCTTTTGCCATAATATATTGTGACTCTTACATTTTTTAGATAAGTGGCATGAATCTATGCATGAATCCAAAATGAGTCTTTGAGAAAAAGGGGCGGTGGCAATACTTAAAACCAAGAAAATATAAGAGTTATATCTCTTTCCTTCCATTCACTTTATGGAAGATATACATATAACACTCGCACATTATTTTGGTGTGAAGAAGGGAAAAAACGTTCATATTCCCTTAGTTAAGGATAAATCTTTGGAAATTCATGCAAAAATATTCCAAGTTTGAATGATTCATCTACGACATTCTCGAGCTATTATGAGCAATTAAGGTATATTAAGGCTATCCCTTCTTTCTTTTGGTATGATCCATACGGTACAAATAAAACGAGCAAAATACGCAACTTTCTTAAATGACTCTATTCATAGAAATACTAGGTGTGTCTATATTTTTGATTCCCCATGTGAATTATTATTATATCTTCTGTTCATGGGTCTCAGAAAAATACGTATTTGATAAAGTTTATCGATAGGAATATTAATTTTTTTGGCATTCCGAGAAAATCTTATTAACGTATTTCTTATACATTTCATGAGTTTATACATGTAAATTGACCCATGACCAGATGGCGTTATATACGCGTATATATGTATATTATATGTATATGGGATATGAGAAAAGGTTATGGCATTATATACGCACCACTACCTGATCAGCTGGTATACGTTGATGATTTGCCCACAGTGGCCGAGATGATATGATGGGATGCCCTCAGAGGCTTGATGATGTTATGAACGCATATACCTATGCATGGTATGACATTTATACGCATATGCATGACATTATAAATATGAAATGATTTACAAAGCTATGCAAATGTACATGTCGAGTCTTTTACTCTATGTTTCTCTCATGTCTATTTTTTACTGATTTTTAATCCTTAAATACTCGGTACATTATCTGTACTGACGTCCCTTTAGCATAAGGATGCTAATTTTCATGCCCACATATCCCGATAGACCGGTCGAGAGCCCTTCAAATAAGTTATCAGCTCAGTGGAAGATGTTGGTGCGCTCCATTTACTTCGGAGTTGCTTGTTTGGTTAGTATGATTTAGACGTGTTTTGTTTGGTATGGCGGAACTTGTGAGCGCCTAATTTTTGCCCTACATGAAAATAACTCCTAAAATATACCAAAAATAAATTTTAATGAATTTCGAAGTTTTTCTTTATTTAGTTGCATTTCACGCATTTTTAATATTTTAAATTCATGAGAAAAACTATAAACATTGTCACATTTTAATTTCGTATCATCTTAGGTTCAATTTGCATGTAGGAATTAATTTTATTAAGCAAAAATCACAAAAATGATCATTTCTACATATTTAGATTTTAGTCTTTAAAGTTAACTTTTTTCTTTAGTTTTAAGTTAATTAGTCGTTTTAATGTTAAAAATAAATAAAGATTTTAATTTCTATAAAAATAGATTGATTTAGCATTTTAATTAATTTAGCTAGAAATTAAAATCAAAGAAAAGGAAAAAGGAAAAAAAGCAAAGAAAAGATAATTAGGAAGAATATATTTTTGGTGTTGCCTTTTTTAAAATTGGACCAATTCCTAAAATGATCCAATTAATTTTTTTAAGACCCAAATCCATTCAAGCCCATTACTCTAGCCCTACACCCTTGTAAAAAACGGCTTGCTTCTTCTTGAGCGCAGGAGCTCTCCATTTTTAAGAGCAGAAACGACGCTCCATGGTAGCTCCCATCTTCAACAAAAAAAAAATGCCTCTGCTCCTTGATTCTCTCCCTAAAATTCCATCTAAACACATAGAGTTTCATAATCAAAGATAGCTGAAAGTTAGTGGGTTCAAGCTTTGCATTTCAAATCTGAAAAATCTATTAAAAAAAAGAGAAGAGAAAGCTGGGATTTAGAGGAGATTTCCAAGCCTACTTCGCTGCTGATTGATTATTCCACACGTTTTGGGTTTAAGAGAAGTGATTTAATTTTAAATTACTTGCTCGATTCTGCTGCTTACCTTCGGAAATTGGTAGTTGAGTTCCGACAATCTGGTTTCTTTGCCTATTTGGCTTAAATTTTATCTTTGCACCATTAGTTATGTTTTCCCTCAACTTGTATTTTTCAGATTTGTCTAATATGAAGCTTATATATTTTACTCTGCTATATTCAATGAAAATTACAATTGAATGTGCTGTAAAGACAACTTGTTTGAATTCAGAATTCTGGCAATTATAATTACTAAATTCATGTTTTGTTGAGTTACCCTTAGGGGTCTCAAGAACACAACTCTGTACGTTGTTGTTTGCATGTATTTAGTATTGTCTACCTGGTTATGTCATATACCCCCGCATTGCCACATCATTAGAGACGGCTGGTATTGCATTCGACATTTGGTGACTCTTGCTGGTAATGGCCAAAGATTCTTGGTGGTTGGAATGGTCTATTGCTTTGTAATTTTTGGTGTTGGAAACTTGGAATATGATGGAATCTGGCTAATACTGTGGCTTAGTAGAGGGCAAATTTCTCGTGTATATATTTCAAAAGCTATTCTGGAATATTTTGCTACTAACTTGTTGCTATTTTTTATGTAGTATTTTTGTGTTGTAAATGACATGAAAATTCTCCAAGTCTAAAACATCAAGGGTATTAAGTGAATGATGTCCATTCTTTCAAGAGACAAAAAATCTGAATGATGCATTGGGTGCTGTTTGGCTCCTTCTTTGTAAGGATTTTTTAAAATCCTTGCCCTATGGTTTTCGTTATTGCTGAGCAGCCCGTGATTGTCGAAAGTCGGTCCCCGAGTGCTCTCAGGTTAGACCTATCTCTTATACGTTGGGTCACTGTGACCTACGACTTTAGCGTTAGCGGCAGTGGCTCTTACGTGTTTGGTCGGTATGACCTTTAAATTTAGCGTTGGTGACGGTGTCTCTTATGCGTTTTCTCTCAGGCATATTCAATTAACTATTTTGGGTTCAATCTCCAAATCGGGTTACGACTGGAGCTCGTTCGACCCTCAAGTTTTTGAATTGAAAGCTGGCCCTTAGGCTCTTATGCGTTGGGTCGATGCGAACTTTTATGTAGGCTGGCGATAATGGATCTTATGCCTTGGGTCGATGCGACCTTTTGTGTGGGCTAACGACAATGGCTCTTACGTCTTGGGTCGATGCGGACTCTAATATAGGCTTTAATTTTCCATCGTTAAGGACTTTTTGAGATAATGTTTGCCGGACTCTTTGATGGTTTAATAAAAAACCTCAATTGTGAGTCGTTATTTGGCGATGATCGAGCACCTCGGGAGGTTTGGCTCGGAGGCTGAGTATCTTGAAGCTCTTTTGCCTATGTTGAGGGTATCCTATTTAACTGGTTCTTTTCGAAGTATATTTGAAGTAATTGAAGGCCTGTGATTTATAGCGACGGTTGGGCGTCCTCGAGTCGCGTTAGTTTGGCTGGTATAACATTGTGATCGGAGTCATTTGTGTTTGGCCGAAGCCTTTAAGTCCCGAGTGAAGTAATTTCGGCGTCTATATTGAGGGTGTGCCTTTATAAGGGTCTTACAAGTTAGATATATAACCGAAACATTGAGATCAGGTTTATGCCTTTAGTAAGGTCTTACAAGTTTTACATGCCTTTGAGGTCTTATAGTTTTGGATACTTGGTACAAGTATGGTTCATACCTTGTTTGAGGTCTTACAGATATTGATGTTGCCTTATATATGCTTTACGAGACCGTGGCTGCCCGCATATAGTCTTATGGCCTCGGGTTTTGATAAGTTGATGGAGATGGCGATTGATGGCGGTCCCCAAGTCATCGAGGGTTTCTTGGCTCGGGAGCCATTACTTGTAAACTTGGTATTGCCTCATTGAGGGCTTGCAATTTTGGAGTTTTCGACCCGAAGGTCATGTAGCCTTGAGTTTTTGATGCCAGTCCCCGGGTGTTCGGGATGTTTTTGGCTCTAGAACAACTTTGTGATCTTGATGTTGCCTCATTGAGGGCTTACGAGTTAGGATCTTAGACCCGGGGGTCGCATTGTTTCGAGTTGTTGATGCCAGTCGCCAAGTATTCGGGATATCTTTTTGACTCTGGGGCCATTTTTCAAAAATATCGAGCTTCCATGAAATGCAAAATACTTTTGGGAAGTATTCTTTGATAACTTGGTACAAGTATACATGCCTTTGTTGCTGCGGGCTCGGTTGTTCTATACGGACACAGTTCATTCAACCGTTTGGCTCGGTACATTATTTCTCTACCGAGATCCTTTTTGGCGTATCTTGGCTTTTTTGAGTTGGTGACCTTCAGGGGGGGGATGCCCCCAGTATTCGAGGTTGATAGGAAAAGGAGCCTTGAATAATTGTCGAGTTTTCCTTAGGTAGCATATAGATATTTCCTCGTTAAAAACCTTGCCGGTAAAACCCTTCTAAGGGCAAAATCTAGTCGAAGGAAAAGAGTGCAAAGCATGCCTTAGAAATAGTATCGTTTCAGCATCGATATGTTCCAATTGCTTGGAAGCTGCTTGCCTTCCATGGTACCGAGCTTGTAGGACCCTTTTCGAATTACTCCGAAGATGCGGTACGATCTTTCCCAACGTTGGCCTAGCTTTCCTTCATTAGGGTTTCGGATGTTAAGGGTGACTTTCCTTAGGACCAAGTCCCCGACTCCAAGATGTCGGAGGTTTGTCTCCTGTTGTAATACCTTTTGATCCTTTGCTTTTGGGCGGCCATTCGGACCAGTGAGGCTTGTCGCTTTTCATCTAATAGTTCGAAGGCCGTAGTCATGGCCTCGTTGTTCGAGCTCTCAGTGGTGTATCAAAATCTGGCGCTTGGCTCCCCGACCTCCACTGATATCAGGGCCTTGACGCCATATACTTGAGAGAAAGGCATTCCCCCCTGTGCTTGATTTTGAAGTTGTTCGGTATGCCTATAGCACTTCGGGCAATATTTCTCTCCATTTTCCCTTGACGCTTTCCAACTTCTTTTCTAATTTTTCGATGATAGTTTTGTTTGTGGACTCTGCCTGGCTGTTTGCACATGGGTGGTAGGGTGTCGACAAGATTCTCTTGATTTTGTGATCCTGAAGGAATTGTGTTACTTTGATTCCGATGAACTACCTCCCATTATCACATGCTATCTCGGAAGGAATCCCGAATCGACACATAATGTGTTCCTAGATGAAGTCAATGACTTCTTTTTCTCTTATCTTCTCAAAGGCATGTGCTTCCACCCATTTTGAGAAATAGTCAGTCATAAATAAAATGAATTTAGCTTTACCTGGTGCCGTTGGTAGCGGTCCGACGATGTACATTCCCCATTTCATGAATGGCCATGGCGATAAGACCGAATGTAGCTATTCGCCGGGTTGGTGAATCATGGGGGTAAATCTCTGGCATTTGTCGCATTTTCGGAAGAATTCCTTAGTGTATTTTTCCATGTTGTCCTAGTAGTAGCCTGCCTTGATCACCTTTCGAATTAAGGAATCGGCGCTGGAGTGCTTTCCTCAAGCACCCTCGTGAATTTCTCGGAGTACATAGTGTGTGTCTCCTGGCCCTAGAAATACTGCTAGGGGGCCATCGAAAGTTCTTCTGTATAGAGTCCCATTTTCATCGAGCGAGAACCGTGCTGCTTTGGTTTGCAGAGCCGTCCATTCCATTGGGTCTGTGGGTAATTTTCCGTCTTTCAGATAGTCGATGTATTTATTTCTCCAATACCATGTTAGGCTAGTAGAATTAATCTTGGCATGACCTTTCTTGACCACTAATTTAGACAGCTGAATAATAGCCCCGGGGAGTAGGTCATCTTTTTCAACAGATGATCCCAAGTTTGCGAGGGCATTGACCTCGCTATTCTGCTCACGAGGTATGTGGACCAGGGTCCATTCTTTGAAACGACGTAATGTGATTTGCATTTTGCCTAAAAACCGTTGTATCCTGTCTTCTCGGACCTCGTAGCTCCCATCACCTTGTTTATTACCAGGAGTGAATTGCATTTTGCTTCGACGATCTCAGCTCCTAGGTTTTGGCCAATTCCAGACCTGCAATCATAGCCTCATACTCCACTTCATTGTGAGTCAACCTTGCAGTTTTTTGTAGATTTCCTGATTATGCCTCCCGTGGGCGGTTTCAGGACTATACTGAGCCCGGATCCTCTCACATTAGTGGTTCCATCGGTGAACAGGGGCCACACCTCGAAAGATGTGCCTGATTTTAGTAAGAGTTCCTTTTCTACCTCGGGCACGAGGGTGGCTGAGAAGTTGGCCACGAAGTCCGCTAGAATCTGGGACTTGATGGCCGTTCGAGGTTGACACTCGTTATCATATCCCTCGAGTTCGATAGCCCATTTGTCCAATTGGCCCGATAGTTCGGGCTTGTGCAATATGCTTCGGAGAGGGTACGTTGTCAAAATGCAAATACGGTGGCATTGAAAAAAGGGTTTCAGTTTTCGCGATGCGTTTTTCAATGCAAGAGCTAGTTTTTCTAAGTGCGGCTACCTAGTTTCGGCATCCCCTAGGGTCCGACTTACATAATAAATAGGAAATTACGTACCTTGCTATTCTCGAACCAGCACATTGCTTACCACTATCTCGGATACGGCTAGGTATAAATACATAATTTCATCCTGTTTTGGCGTGTGGAGCAGAGGTGGACTAGTCTGATACCGTTTCAGTTCCTCTAAGGCGTGTTGGCATTCTGGAGTCCACTCGAAGTTGTTTTCCTTTTTGAGTAGATAGAAAAAATGATAACTCCTGTCCGCGTCCTTGATATGAATCTGGCCAGAGCCGCTATTTGCCTTGTCAGCCATTGCACGACCTTTACATTATTTATCACCGTGATTTCTTCGATGGCTTTGATTTTTTCGGGGTTGATCTCGATCCCCCTATTCGATACCATGAAGCCTTAGAATTTGCCCGAACCCACTCCAAAAACACATTTCTCAGGGTTAAGCTTCATGCTGTAACTTCTCAGGATGTCGAATATTTCCTGAAAATGAGTCAAATGGTCCTCTGCGCGCAGGGACTTAACTAGCATGTCATTAATATAAACTTCCATGGATTTGCCTATTTGATGCTCGAACTTATTAACTAGACGTTGGTACGTAGCCCCTGTGTTTTTCAGCCTGAATGACATTACATTGTAACAGTAGGTACCATACTTCATGATGAATGAAGTCTTTTCCCTATCCCCGGGGTTCATTTGAATTTGATTATACCCCGAGTAGGCGTCGAGACAGGTGAGGGTCTCATGGACGGCCATAGCATCAATCAAACGATCGATGTTAGGCAATGGGAAATAATCCTTGGTGCACGTTTTATTTAAATCTTTATAATTTACGCACATTCTTAACTTATTTTCCTTTTTGGGCATTACCACTATGTTGGCCAGCCATTCGGGATACTTTACCTCTCTGATAGACCCTATTTTAAGGAGTTTTGTTACCTCGTCCTTGATGAATGCGTGTTTTAATTAGGACTGGTGTCTTCTTTTTTGCTTCATTGGTTTAAACCTGGGGTCGACACTCAATAGGTGGGTGGTTATTTCCGGTGGGATTCCTGTCATATCTAAGTGGGACCAAGCGAAACAGTCGATGTTGTTAATAAGGAATTGAATGAGTTCTTTCCTGAGTTCGGGCTTTAATCCTGTTCCCAGGTATACCTGGAGATGCTCGATCAAAATAGCTTGTTCCAGTTCTTCAATTGTTGATTTTGTTGCATCCGACTCTTCAGGGGCATCACAAGTTTGAGGAGCGAGGAAATCATCTTCATCGCCCTCGGGGGTCTGTATGCTCCCGGGCTCATCCAAGGTGGAGTGTATGGGGCTCGGTGCCTCCTGGTAAACTGCGAACATTTCTTTTGCTGTGTGTTCTCCATATACGGTTGTTATGCCATCTTTTGTTGGAAATTTTATCATCTGGTGCATAGTTAACGGCATTGCACTTATGCTGTGTATCCACGGCCTGCCAAGCAATATGTTGTACCTCATGTCATCGCCGACGACGTGGAACTTGGTGTTCTGAACTGTACCAGACATGTTAACAGGGAGGGCGATCTCTATTTTCGTTACTTCACTGGCCATGTTAAAGTCGTGGAGGACCTGGGAGGCGGGTACGATCTAATCGAGCAACCCAAGCTATTCTACTACCTTATATCTGATTACATTGGCCGAGCTTCCCAGATCCACGAGCACACATTTAATTCGAACATTGCTTAAAAGAAATGAAATTACCAGCGAGTCGTTGTGTGGTTCTGCCAAGGTCTCGAGATCTTCCTCACTGATCGCGAAGGTGTCTTCGATCATGCAGCCCCAGATCGGCCCCTTTATTATAGTGGATATTTTTATCTGCTTGATCACGGGTCCTTGGGGGATGTCGATCTCCCCGATAATCATATGTACGACGTGCCGAGGAATCTCCCTTTTTGCCCAAGTTGGATGTTTTCGGGTTTCCCGCTGAATTTCTTGGAGTGCTCCCTGGTTAATGTGAGGACCGACATTAACACCTTGGGCGTTGCACGAGGTCGTACCCTTGGGAATCGACTCTGGTGTGTTCTCAGGGCTTCATTGTGGCACATCCATACCTAGAATAACCATACCGCCTTTCCCATAGTTTCTAAGGCTGTTGTTTTCGGGCACACTTACTTGTTTAGGCATTTTGACCTGAAATCAAAGATCTTGGACAAGAAAAAGTATGAAAGATAACTTGTGTCGTGTAGTAAAACCAACAAGAAAATAATCACTATAATTTTTAGCCCCATGGTGGGCGCCAAACTGTTTACTGTAAAAATGGTAATAACAATTAAATTTGATATAGTGGTTCTAAAAATATGTGATCTATTTTTATGCTAGTTGTTAAGAAATTGATGCTCCGTGAAATACCTAGAAAAGAGATAAGAGATTGAGGGGAAGGCGATAACCAAACCTGAATCGCTGCCAATCGGGGCCTCGAGCTTGCCTCTTCGAGGGCCTTGGGGTCGAGTCTGAAGCTCGGCTGGGAGCTATCGAGGGTGGTCGATGGAGACTAACAGTTATAAATAAATCAATGACGGCTCTTTATGGCCAATAATAAGCAATAAATGATGAACTTTAAGTAGAACACAATAAATATGAGCAATAAATAAAATAATGATATCAAGAGAATAAGTTAGAGAGCAGAGAGTGTTTTTGTGTATTTAGTATTGAGCAACAAATATTTACAAAATGACAAGTATCTCCTTTATATATGAGGGGGAATCCCGACATCGTACAAACGCATTAAATACAATGATATGGACTTAGCTCACTAGACTTTGTCAGCCCTAGTTGTGCACCTTGGGAACTCCCCCTCCTTTCCGTCATAGCCATTGGTCTGCATCACCCTGAGGCCGAGCATCGATAGCCCTTGAGGGTGAACCTCGACCCTAGTCTCGAACCTTGTGAAATGTGCTTACAAGGTATCATAATGATAGAAAATTGGACCCTTCGATTTTACCGTATACACATCTACCACTGATAACTTGATCTCTTATGTAACACTGCCGGTAGGTCTGGCGTCTCATCGGGGACATTTTGTCACGACCCGAGTTTGCCCTCGGTGAACCGTCGTGACAGCACCTAGTCTCTACGACTAGGTAAGCCTGACAATTGCGGAAAAGAAAACCAAAAGATAAAACTAGCCAAAAACTACGAATAAAACATAAATAAGACGTTTAAGATGCCGCTCTGCATATACAAATATAACTCTCAAATTGAATCAACTCCTAGAACCCAGAATCTCATGAAATCACAAGTTGTTGAATAACTACAAGTGTTCTAACAAGTAGGCATTTAAACCAGGAAAGACAATTAAGTCACGTAGGCATGCTTTTTCTAATTTAAACAAGAGGCTTCAAGTACAAGTATTTGCTAAACTACAAGAAAATTGGGTATTAGCTTAATGAAAACCAGATTTTCAATAATCAACACGTGTACGCACTCGTCACCTCATGCACACGACACTCATATAACAACAATACCAAATCCTAAGGGGAGTTCCCCTACACAAGGTTAGGCAAGCCACTTACCTCGAACCAACTCAATCAACTCGAAATCACGTTTTTGCCACGAGTACCCGACTCCAAATGGCCCAAATCTATTCAAAGTATTTGCATAATGTAAATATAACTTCAAGTAACTAATTTAACTAATCAATTCGAAGCAAACACACGAAATTAAGAAAATTGCCCAAAATGTCCCCCAGGCCCACGTCTCGTAATCGGATAAAATTCGCAAAACTAAAATCCTTACACTCTCACGAGTTCATACATACCAAATACATCAAAATTAGACCATAAACAGCCCCTCAAATCCCTAAATCGAAGTCTCCAATTTCAAACCCTAAACCCCCAATTTTAATCCTCATTTTCCATAGATTTCTTGCTAAATCAATAGAATAATACCATATAAACGAGTTTTGGTTCCAAAATTTTACCTGCTCGAAATTCCCTTGAATTCTCTCTCAAAAACCTCCCAAAAAGTTTAATCCTGGGAGAATATGATGAAAGATAGAGCTGAAATCAAGAAGGGACCTTTATATAGGTTCTGGCTCAGGGCTTCCGCACCTGCGGTCCCAGGTGCGCATATGCGGAATTCACTTATTGCACCGGGGCCGCACCTGCGCTTTACTTACCGCGCCTGCGGTCTCGCAGGTGCGCCCAAACATGCGCCTACAACTTCTAGTCCTCTAGCGCATGACTGCATCCACGACTTCTTCCACTCTTCTGCGATCACGCACCTGCGATCCCTGATCTGCAGGTGCGGTTATAACAGAAGTTCAGCAGCTGAAGCTATTCAAACATACTCCCAATTCTTCCGACAACCTTCCAAAGTCATCCTGAGGCCCCCGGGACCTTAGCCAAAAATACGAACAAGTCATATACTACTATTCAAACTTGTACCAATCTTCGGAACACTCGAAAGAACACTGAATCATCAAAACACCCTCGGATTCATGCCTAAGGATTCCAAAATTTCCAATTTTCACTTTTGATCAAAAAGTCTACCAAACATCGACCGAATGACCTAAAATTTTGCACACACATCCCAAATGACACAATGAACCTAATCCAACTTTCGGAATTCCATTCCGACCCCTATATCAAAATCTCACTATCGAATCGGAAACTTTAAAAATTTAACTTGTGGCATTTCAAGCCTAAATAAGCTACGGACCTCCAAAACACAAACCGAACACGCCTCTAAGCACGAAATCATCCAACGGAGCTAACAAAATCGATAGAATTCCATTCCGAGGCCGTCTTCACACTGCTCCGACCACAGGACAAACTCTAAAGCTTAAGCTCTCATTTGTGGACTAATTGTCCCAAAACACTCCAAAACTCACAACGAATCATCCCGGCAAATCAAAATACTAGAAACAAACACGGGGGAAACAGTTAATAGGGGATCAGGGCGTTAATTTTTAAAATGACTGGCGGGTCGTTACATCCTCCTCCTCTTAAAACATTCATTCACCCTCGAACGAGCATAGAGACATACCTGAAGTAGTGAAGAGATGTGGGTAACGACTGCACAATCTCGCTCGATCTCACAGGTCGCTTTCTCGACCGTCTGACCCCGCCACTGAACCTTTACTGATGCAATGTTCTTTGACCTCAGCTTCCGTTCCTTCCTGTCTAATATCGCCACTAGCTCCTCAACATAAGATAGATCCTTGTCCAACTAGACTAAACTGAAATCCAGCACGTGCGATAGATCACCGTGATACTTCTGGAGCATCGAAACATGAAATACCGGATGAACTCCTGCCAAGCTGGGAGGTAAGGCAAGCTCAAAAGAAACCGCCCCAACACGCCTCAATATCTCAAAAGGACCAATAAACCTCGAACTCAATTTCACCCTCTTCCCAAATCTCATAACGCCATTCATAGGCAAAAACCGAAGCAAGACCCGCTCTCCAACCATATAGGAAACATCACAAACCTTTCGGTCCGCATAACTCTTCTGTCTGGACTGGGCTGTGTGAAGTCTATCCTGAATCACCTTAACCTTCTCCAAAGTGTCCTGAACCAAGTCTGTGCCCAATAATCTAGCCTCACCCAGCTCAAACCAATTCACCGTTGATCTACACCGCATACCATACAAAGCCTCATACGATGCCATCTGAATGCTGGACTGATAACTGTTGTTGTAGGCAAACTCCACTAATGGGAAGAACTGATCCAAAGAACCTCCAAACTTCATCACACATGCACAAAGCATATCCTCAAGAATCTGAATAGTGCGCTCGCACTGTCCGTCCGTCTGGGGGTGAAATATTGTGCTCAACTCCACCCGAGTACCCAACTCAGGCTGTACGGCCTTCCAAAACCGCGATGTGAACTGAGTACCTCTATCTGAAATGATGGAAACTGGAATACCATGCAGACGAATAATCTCCCGGATATAAATCTCTACCAATCGCTCCGAAGAATAGGTAGTATACACAGGAATGAAATACGCAGACTTGGTCAGCCGATCCACAATCACCCAAATGACATTGAACTTCCTCAAAGTCTGTGGGAGTCCAATTACGAAGTCCATGGTGATCCTTTCCCACTTCTACTCTAGAATCTCTATCTGTTGAAGCAACCCACCCGGTCTCTAGTGCTCAACTTTACCTGCTGACAATTGAGGCACCGAGCTACAAACCCAACTATATCCTTCTTCATTTGCCTCCACCAATAGTGTTGTCTCAAATCCTGGTACATCATTGCGGTACCTAGATGGATGGAATATCGCGAACTATGGGCCTCATCTAGAATCAACTCCCGAAGCCCATCAACATTGAGAACACATACCCGACCCTACATCCCCAATACCCCGTCATCGCCAATAGTCACATCTCTGGCATCACCATGCAGAACCTTGTCCTTGAGGACGAGAAAATGAGGGTCATCATACTGACACTCCCAGATACGATCAAATAAGGAAGACCGAGAGATCACGCAAGCTAGAACCCAACTGGGCTCCGAAAGGTCCAATCTCACAAACTGATTGGCTAAGACCTGAACATGCATCGCCATGGGCCTCTCCGCTGTTGGTAAATAAGCCAAACTCCCCATACTCTCTGCCCGGCGACTCAAGGCATCGGCCACCACATTAGCCTTGCCTGGGTGATACAAGATAGTGATATCATAATCCTTCAGCAACTCTAACCACCTCCTCTAGTGCATATTAAGATCCTTTTGCTTGAATAGATGCTGCAAACCTCTGTGATCAGTATAGATCTCAAAAGGAACACCGTACAAATAATGACGCCAGATTTTTAAGGCGTGAATAATAGCAGCTAACTTGAGATCATGGACTATATAATTCTTCTCATGTACCTTCAACTGTCTGGATGTGTAGGCAACCACCCTACCGTCCTGCATCAATACCACTCCAAGGCCAATCCTTGAGGCATCACAATATACAGTATAAGACCCCAAACCTGTAGGCAATATCAAAATTGGGGCTTTAGTCAAAGCTGTCTTGAGCTTCTGGAAGCTCTACTCACACTCTTCCGTCCACTAGAATGGAGCACCCTTCTGGGTCAACCTAGTTATAGGTGCTGCAATAGATGAAAAATCCTCAACAAATCAGCGGTAATAACCCGCCAAGCCAAGAAAACTGTGTATCTCTATAGCTGAGGATGGTCTAGGCCAACTCTACTCTGCTTTCACTTTTTTCAGATCAAAATTTATCCCCTCACTCGATACCACGTGACCCAAGAATGCTACGGAATCCAACCAAAACTCACTTTTCGAGAACTTTGCGTATTTATTTTCCCTCAAAGTCTGAAGCACTGTCCTTAGGTGCTACTCATGATCTTCCCGACTCCGGGAGTATACCAGAATATCATCAATAAAGACAATGACGAATGAGTCAATATATGGCCGGAACACACTATGCATCAAATGCATGAAGGCTGTTGGGGCATTGGTCAGCCCAAATGACATAACAAGGAACTTGTATACAGTAAAATCAGAGGGCTCGATTTTATGATCGTTAGGGTGCCTCGTAGAGAACACCCCTAGAAGGCTCGAAGTTTAGTTCGGATTTCTCCCCCGAGGGTTCTCAATGATCGACTCCGAGGCAGTACAAATCAAAAGTTGTGATGGACAAACGGGAAGTTCCCAAAGCGCGTGATTAAAGCTGACCTAGGTCTATTAGGCTAGCATGAGCCCTTACCGTGGCATTAAATGGTTGTACCAACCATGTATCTTTGTAATAAATACATTTGTACTATGTTGGAATTCCCTCTCATATATAAAGGGGATCCTTGTCACTTTATAAAAAAACACACAAGATATTATACACTACATTCAATACAAGAACATTCTCTGCTCTCTAACTCAAACATACTCTCTATTTGATCCTATTGCTTACATTTGTTGTCTCACTTATATTTATTACATTTCATTAGATGTTCTTCATTTATTTCTCATTATTAGTCTTAAAGAGCTGCCATCAAATTTATCATAACTGTTAATCCTCCATCGACTGCTCCTGGTCGGGCATCCGACGCGACCTCAAGGTCCCGTATACGCAAGCTCGGGGCCCCGATTTCCAGCCATTCGGTTTGACTATTACATTATCTACAAGATCTTTTCTTATCTTCTAATCTTTCACTTAGCATCTATTGCCTAAAAACTAGCATAAAAACATATCACGTATTTTTAGAACCATAAAATCAAATCTAATTATTATTACTATTTTCAAGGTAACCAGTTTGGCGCCCACCGTGGGGCTAAAAATAATAGTGATTGTTTTCTTGCTGGTTTAACACATAACGCAAGTTATCTTTCACGCTTTTTCTTGTCTAAGAATATTTGATTTCAGGTCAGAATGTCTAACTCAGTAAATGCACACGAAAACAACGGTCTTGAGGACCATGGAGAAAACGGTGTAGTTGCTCCAGATATTGATGCACCACCACGAAACCCTTAGGAGCACCAGAGCAAATCCACACGGATGTATCACGTGACGCCCAATACGTCGATATAAGCTCCCATACTAACAGGAGCGTACACCAAGGAGATCAATAAGAAGTTCAGAAAACCCCAGCTCGAGAGAAACAAGAGGTTAGCCTTCAGGTTATTTTTGAGATGTTGCAGGCACAACGACTAGCAATCGCTCAACTGTAAAGCCACCGAAAAACCCCAAGTACAGCAGCCCCGGGAACGGCCCCTCGGACCGAACATGCACCGGAAAGGTCGAGTAACAATGGGTCGTCAATTGATCCCGCTATTATGAAGATGCTCGAGGACCTCACAAAGAGGATCAGATCAGGTGAAAAGATGATAGAAGCTAGCGACAACAAGGTAGAATCCTACAATTCAAGGGTCGACTAGATCCCGGGCTCACCCCCGATCCTGAAGGGTGTAGATTCGAAGAACTTTGTACAAATGCCGTTCCCGCAAGAAGCGGCTCCAAAACCCATCCCAAAGAAGTTCATAATGCCCGACCTTCCGAAATACAACAGAACCTCGGACCCCAACGAGCACGTCACTGCTTACAATTGTACAATGAAGGGCAATGACCTAAAGGATGACGAGATCGAATTCGTCCTACTAAAAAGGTTCGGACAGAAATTTTCAAAAGGTGCGATGATGTGGTATCCTAACTTAGGCCCAAATTCGATAGACTCGTTTGCCATGCTGGTAGATTCCTTCATAAAGGCGCATGCTGGTGCCATCAAGGTAGCTACGAGGAAATCCAACGTCTTCAAAATCAAGCAGAAGGAGAAAGAGATGCTGCGATAGTTCGTATCTTGCTTTCAAATGGAACGAATGGAACTACCACCGGTCTTCGATGACTAGGCGGCACAGGCATTAACCCAAGGTCTAAACGGATGAAGCTTGGTGGCTTCGAAGTAGCTGAAGCAGAATTTGGTTGAGTATCCTGCCATGACTTGGTCGGATGTTCACAAACGATATCAATTAAAGATCAGGGTCGAGGACAACCAACTGGTAGCCCCCTCGGGCTCGGTATACCCAAGCAGATTCATGGGCAAAGGAACCAAAGCCAAACAAAGAAAGGTACCAACCATACACCGAAGATAGGAGAAATGCCCCAAGGCATAACATACCCCGAAATGATCGAAGAACAGACCGAGCTCAAAACCCTCGGGGGCTCGTTAGCAAAGCTGGATTCGATAGGCATACAAGGCCGACGAAGGCACCCCGCTTGTCGAACTACAACTTCAACGTCGACACTTTAAGCATCGTATTTGCCATCAATAAAATCAGAGACACCAGGTGGTCAAGGCCCGTACAATTAGATCCTTCGCAAAGGAACCATAACTTAGTGTGTGAATTTCACGGCACACATGGTCATAGGATCGAGGATTGCCGACAACTCTAAGAAAAAGTAGCTCGACTACTCAGCAAAGGTCACCTTCGAGAATTCCTTAGCGATAGAGCTAAAAATCAGTTTTTGGAAAGAGAGGCGACCAAGAAGAATGAAACAGATGAGCCACAACATGTCATCCACTTGATCTTAGGAGGCATCGATGCTCCACAAGAACCCATGGTTTGGAGAACAAAAATATCCATCACTAGGGAAAAGTGAACTCGAGGTTATGTACCCGAGGATGCCCTCACATTCAGCGATGAAGACATTGAGGCTCTATCTCAGCCTCACAACGACACGTTGGTAATTTCTTTCCTTGTGAATACTTTTCAAATTAAACGTGTACTTGTGGATCCAGGTAGATCGGCCAACATTATCAAGTCAAGGGTCGTGGAGCAGGTCGGAGCGCTTGACCAGATTGTGCCCGCCTCTCAAGTCCTCAACGGATTCAATATGAGCAAGACAACCAAAGGGGAAATCACCCTACCGGTTAACATGGTCGGAACGACACAAAATGCCAAATTTCATGTCATCGAAGGAGACATGAGGTACAACGCCTTACTCGGAAGGCCATGGATACACTGCATGAGAGTAGTACCATCAACATTGTATCAAATGATGAAGTTCCCAACGAAAGACGGAATAAAAACTGTATATGGAGAACAACATGCAACCAAGGAGATGCCCGCGGTGCACGATATGGCACCAGCATCAACGCCTTCAACATCGAAGAAGTCAAAGGATAAGCAAACAGTAAAATAGCAATATTCTCGGCTACACCCGACTAAACAAGTAAAGGACCATACCGCATCCCCAGAACAAACCATCAAAACATATCGAGGCCCGAGGTGCCATCGACACTAAGGTATAATCATCTCCCTTTTTAGTTACATTTTACACTAACATGTGTGCAGGCATCCGATCAAAACAGTGAAAGCGCTTTCCAACTTGAAAGCCTGTCACACCTCCTTTTTCACCTGCGCCCGCGGGGCGTAGAGGGATTAAGGGAGTTTTTCCAATTAAAGGACAATCAAAACGGGATTTTTATTTAAAGATTCAGAGTCGCCACTTGGGAGATTTATGGTGTCCCAAGTCACCGGTTGAATCCCGAATCGAGGAAAAGAATGACTCTGTATTACAGTCCGCGCACCAGAAATCTGGATAAGGAATTCTGTTAACCTGGGAGAAGGTGTTAGGCATTCCCGGGTCCCGTGGTTCTAGCACGGTCACTCAACTGTCATATTCGACTTATTTATCTGATTTTATACCTGCTGAACCTATATGCAAATTTTAACTTTTTACCGTTTTTATTACTATTATTTTAAAAGAGAATTGCAACGTCGTGAAAATGCGTCTCGAACTGCGCCACATAAATGCACCCGTCATTTTTGACACATTTCGAATTTGTTGAGATTTGGATTTGGGTCACATAAATGTGCACCAGAGTTTAGGGAGGTAACGTTATTAAAATACGCACCTAAAGAGACTAACGCATTATTATTTTGGGGAAGGCCGTGAAATTCACTAAACGGCTCGTCCCGAAATCTAAGTGTTTTAACATATACATTTAACGAGGGCCCCACAAATTATGTACTTTGTCCGGCGAGGCTCATCTCATTTATTGTTTAAAAGGCCAGCCTAGAAGCGACTATGATTTCCTATTTTTTGTTTGTCTCTAAATAAAACAAAGATCCTAATTAATTGTGATTAAGAAATCCCATAGTCGATCAGTTAAACACTAGTAGACGAAATGCCATTTCAACTTTTGGCCCAAAGGAACCCAATCCAAGCGATGGACAAGGGCTCTTAATAAATGCATGGTATTGGGCCTAGGACGGGCCCAACCTGGATGGGGCGGAATCAGCCGTATAGGCGGGGATAAGTGGGCGAACCCTTGCAGCCGGGCAAGCCATGAAACGGTTCACAAATGTGCTCATCATTTAATCAGACATATTTAAATAGTGGATTCGTTTTGCTTTGTAATTTACACTTTCTTCCTTCAGCTTCCAGTTATTAGAGCAGATATGAAATGTGTACTCAAAATCCCTTTTTATGGCTAATTTATAAGAAAGGTAACTACTAAAGGTTTATATTATTGTTGGCTTACTTTTTCAAACATATTTACAACACAAGATAATAGGCAAGTAGCTGAAGCTAACCCAACTTATTCTAC
The DNA here is from genome assembly GCF_000715075.1 of Nicotiana tabacum. Taxonomy (NCBI): domain Eukaryota; kingdom Viridiplantae; phylum Streptophyta; class Magnoliopsida; order Solanales; family Solanaceae; genus Nicotiana; species Nicotiana tabacum. The sequence continues at coordinate 46,698,400 of NC_134099.1, read as the reverse complement.
CAATTTAAATGAACCTAATTACAATTAACACTTAAACTGTAGAAGAAAACTCATATACATTCGAGACAGAACGATTAACATTCCATGCTAATACAAACAGTTTTTAGTTTATTACGACATAAAGAATTTCGATCCAACTAGTACAACTTCAAGCAAAGGTCTTAATAACATTAAGGAGTCAGACATTCTGATACATAAACCAGAAAACTAAATCAAATGATCTCATGTTTCAATTATAGGTTCATTCTTCGCATTTCAGTTCACAATTACCCAAAATCAAGTTGTGTACCTGATAATCAATTATAATGGAAGAAGAAGAGGTCAGCCACAACAATACAATAGTATCAACAACAAACAATAACACCAGCAGGTTGACAATCAACAACAACAAACAAAGCCAAGTTCAAGACCAAACCACAGTCACAAAGCCCAGGAAGAAAGAAGCTTAACCAAAACACTAAATCTACAAGAAATTAGACGAGGCAGTCATAGGACATCTTTCAGCAATTAGATAATACCCAACATCCTCGAGTAAATCACCAAATATCTTCAAATGCCCTGAACACCCAAGCACAGAACAAAAACAGAGAGATTTGAACTATTTCTGTTCTTGAAATCAATGTAACAGTGTGAGCTGATTGTCTAAAGCACTCTCTCAAACTCTTAAGGTTTCAAAGTGTAGAAGAATTCAGTTTTAAAAGTTCTCGAGAAAACTGATCCTCAAACTCTCCCTATGAGTTCTAGTTCTCAGAAACTGATTCAAGGCTCCCTCAGAACTGATTTTTAAGACTTCTGTTTTCACCCCAGGTCTGAAAAACTCTCCTCTTATTTCTTTTGAACTTCTATATCTCTCCCTTCTCAATCTCTATCCGAATCTCCTTTCATTCTAAGGCCTGCCCTGTATTTTAAACCCTAAGACAGACCCCTTTTCCAGCCTATTTTAACACTTAAATCATTAAGAAATGTATTTCTTCCATCATATTCCCTGACAGCCACTACTACGTGTCTAATTTCATTATTTAATTCAAAGGTGTATGGGCAGCCTGAATTTAAAACTCAGGCGTGCCCTGACAACTAGAATGGGCTTCCACTTGATTTTAACACTTTCACTTCAGTGATTTACCCTTAACTTTATTAACTAATGATTCCTAAACCGACTAACAAGCATGATACAGATTCAAACAACAACTAAAAAAACAAATTCACAAAACTCAACTGATTAACCAATTCAGTGTTTTATTCCAACAGCAAAAGAAACAAGACAACACTGAATCCCCCATAAGATTGTTTAACAATACGCACGAGCATGGGATGAACAAGTTCTATTAAGTTGAAATGAACCAGTTTGACTGACTAAATTATTAAACAAGGCAGGGTTTCACACAACTGACTATACAGACTTGTGAGACCAAGAACAGATTCCCCAAATATTATGACAAACAAAACAACGAATTGGCAACAGAATAAACAAAATGCCAAACGTTTGTTCTTGATAAACAAAATGGTCGAATAAACAAAATGCCAAAATAGAGGACTGGTCGAGTTTCAATCCGAAAACGACCAGAGTAAAGAAAAAGAGACGGGGAAAGATTGACAACAGAATAAACAAAATTAGGAAATAAACTCACCGGCCAGGCTCGAACTGGGAAATGACATGCTGAGTCAACACAACATAATACCAAACGTTTGTTGTTGTTGGATAACAAACGTGCATCATTGTTTTATGCTGAAACCGAATTGAATAAACCAAGAAATCCAAACGAACGACTCCCTTGTGCAGTGGTCCCAATTTCTGGTTCTAAGGCTTGAACTTAGATTTGATATTCGACGAACTTTGGTCTGATTCGAAAGGAATCCATGATGAATTCGTTATGAAGGAGTCACAGGGGGTATGTGGTGTTGATTTGGGGTCAATTTGGATGAACTAGGGTTTGGGTCAATTTCTTTGATCTAAGATTTGAGGGGCTCGTGGGTGATTCGAAGAGAAATGAGCGTGGATTCGGAGAGGGGATGGTTTGGTGGTTCAGGGGAGTGAGTTTCGTGGTCACCGGCATCGTTGCCGCCGGCTTTCAGGCGAAGGGGTATGAGGGCGGCTAGGGTTTGGTTGGGGGTTGTTTTAGTCTCTGATTTGGAGACGAAAGGGTGAAAATGAGGTGAGTGAAAAGGGTTTGGGTGTTTTGGTATATTGAAAATCAGTTGATTAATCTAGGCCCTTGGATGATGGGAACCAACGGTCTAGATTAAGTCACTTAAGCCAAACGGGGTCGTTTAGTCTTAGCTGGGGCGGGTATGGTTCAGGGTAAGCGGGTCGGGCTAGAGACGGGTTATGGGAGGGGTGATCTGGACTGTTGGATCACGTCATATCACTGACCCAGATTGGGCGTCAGAGAACGATGTCGTTTTGGCCGTCTTTGAGACCAGCCGGTTTGGGCCTGGGTTGGGGTGTGACATTGGGCCTGAACCTTTCTTTTAAAACTAGCCTAGTCCGATTTTTTAACTGTCCTTCTCTTGTTTCTTCTTTTTCTATTATTTTCTTTTTGATTCCTAATTACCAAAATTCTAAAATAAATTGTAAAGCCAAAATTACCTTAAAAAAATACTAATTAACCCTTAATAATAATTATCACATAAAATTAAATACAAAGGTAATCACACAATTTGACATTAAACCCTAAAAATGCGAAGTACGTTATTTTTTCGATTTTCATTTTCGTGAAACAAATTACTGTTTAATTAATCCTAAATTGTACATGCAAATGCAACACATATATTTTTTCGTATTTTTCATTAATTAAAATAGAATCAACATTCACAGACGAAATACAAATAATTATCCAAAAAATGCCACGCGAATTCTCAAATTTGCTCCCAAAGGAAAATTATTTTATTTTGAATTTTTGGGAGAAGTTCTCATAGGGCAAAAATCACGTGCTCACAGCTGCCCCTCTTTGTCCGAAAATACTAGGGGTTTTCGTGCAAAGATAAAGTGAGCGGATACGAGCGCTTTTTGCCCGTTGGAATACTCCATGTGAAACATATTTTTGAAAGAGAGTTGACCGAACCTCTTCTTCGAAGGTTTCCTACATATCCCTGGCTAAAAGGGAATCAGGTCAATGTAGTTCGGGAAGTTTTGGTAGCTGAGACTACCATGGAGCTGTGGATTTACTGTTACTGCTGTTTCTACTGCTGCCGCTACTTATTGACCTCCGTATTACACCATGCTAAAAGAAAACAAGAAGCTAGACTAAACTGTAGTCTATGAATTACAAAATCTTATCTAGATCTTCAGACTTGCTTTTGTGTCTCTTGTTGCTTTGATGTCTTGCTGACTGATGTTTCCTCTGATGTTTCTTTTTTTCTGTCTTGACTCGTAGTCTTCTCTTGATTGCCGAATTTGAACTGCTTATTTCCTTTTGTGAGCTTCAAATTATTTTTCCTTCGAAGCTTGAACTGCCTTCTTCTGACTAGTGTTGCCTTCCTTCCGACTTCTGAACTTTAATTTATGCTGGGGATTTTTGTTGTAACCCTTCGCTTTACTGACTTCAAACTTCAATGTATTCCTCTGTTATACGGGCGGGCTCCCGACTTCAAAACTTGAAATGTAAAGACTGAAATGTATTCCTCTATTATATGGACGGGCTCCCAACTTCCAAACATGAAATGTAAAGACTGAAATGTATTCCTCTGTTATATGGCCGGGCTCTCAACTTCAAGACTTGAAAATAAAACGCCATTCCTCCCTTCAAGCGGGCTCCTGACTTCAACAACAACTTAAAAATAAAACACCATTCCTCTCTTCAGGCGGGCTCCTGACTTCAACCAACAACTTAGAAAATAAAATGCCATTCCTATCTTTAGGCGGGCTCCTGACTTCAACAACAACTTAGAAAATAAAACGCCATTCCTCTCTTCAGGCGGACTCCTGACTTCAACAACAACTTAGAAATATAACGCCATTCCGATCTCCAGGCGGGGTCCTAACTTCAACAACAACTTAAAAATATAATGCCATTCCGATCTTCAGGTGGGCTCCTGACTTCAACAACAATTTAGAAAATAAAACGCCATTCCGATCTCCAGGCGGGCTCCTAACTTCAACAACAACTTAGAAAATAAAACGCCATTCCGATCTCTAGGCGGGCTCCTGACTTCAACAACAACTTAGAAATATAACGCCATTCCTCTCTTCAGGCGGGCTCCTGACTTCAACAACAACTTCGAAAATAAAACGCCATTCCTCTCTTCAGGCGGGCTCCTGACTTCAACAACAACTTCGAAAATAAAACGCCATTCCTCTCTTCAGGCGGGCTCCTGACTTCAACAACAACTTCGAAAATAAAATGCCATTCCTCTCTTCAGGCGGGCTCCTGACTTCAACAACAACTTAGAACTGCATTCGTCATTCCTCTCTTCAGGCGGGCTCCTGACTTCAACAACAACTTCGAAAATAAAATGCCATTCCTCTCTTCAGGCGGGCTCCTGACTTCAACAACAACTTCGAAAATAAATTGCCATTCCTCTCTTCAGGCGGGCTCCTGACTTCAACAACAACTTAAAAATAAAATGCCATTCCTATCTTCAGGCGGGCTCCTGACTTCAACAACAACTTCGAAAATAAAATGCCATTCCTCTCTTCAGGCGGGCTCCTGACTTCAACAACAACTTAGAACTGCATTCGTATTGCCATTGTTCCCCCTTGCCTCCTGAACCATTTTCCTTTCAACTTGAATTATCTTTCTTCAAAACTCCTTCCCTCAAAACTTGTATTGTCTTCCTTCTTCAAAACTACTTCCCTTAAAACTGGTGTTTCATTCCTCCGCAAACCACTATTTTTTTTTTCTTTTTCAAAATATGTTATCTTCCTCCTTCAAAGACTACTTCCCTTAAGACTTGTGTTATCTTCCTTCTTCCTCAAGTGGGTACCTGACTTCAGGAAAATTTTCAAAAATGAACGAAAATTTTTCTGCCCCAATTTGATAACTTTCCTTATATCATACCTTTCCATCATCAATAGCATTTCCTGTCCCTATTTCAAATCAAAGAAAGAATTTGGTCAGTTTAAAACGTGGTGGTTGGTTGTGATACTCCTGCTGGGGATGGTTTTTTTTTTTTTTTCCATGCTATGCGTTGTCTGACCATCTTGAAACTTGGATGATACCTTCCGACCTTCTTGACGATTCCTTATTCACAAACCTCTCAACCATTTTCCCAGTCTCCTTATCTAACCCCATGTATTTTTCATGACAGCTAATTTCACTTGAAGATCTTGCATGTTTATTGATTAACCACTTTCTCCATCGTCTGTGTTACTGGAATACCTTTTTCCCGTGCAGACCCAATATCTTCTTTTGTGGTACTGTTCGTGAACTGGCATTTCCCCAACCTTTGAGTCTCCTATGAATTTCCAAATTATGTCCATCGCTTTCCGCGTTGTTCTTTCTTGATTTCTCCGCTGGCCTTGGCCTTATAATCTTTGATTTCTGCTGGGGATATCCTTCTTGACACTGGTCCACCCTTTTGTCAATCTCATCATCGAATATACCCTTGGTTGAATCCCCCTAGCCCTCCTTTTGTTGCACTGTCCCTGAATTGATATGGACCAATCTTAGGTATTTTGCGCGAACCTCAAAGCATGTTGACTATTACCAGTTCATTGCGCTTGTTCTTTCCGGACTTATACCACTTTGATGTACTAGTCAGATCTCGTCTTGCATAATTGGAAAGCTGATGGCAAATTTTGAAATCATTTCTCACTTGTTCTGACCAAAGAGACTCAAGAAGAGGAAATGACAAAGGTAAAAGGAACGGAGTAAAAGACAAAAGAAAGAGATGACTCCTAACAAGAAAACTACAAAGTAAAACCTATCAGATGTGGATACCAACTCTATTGGCCATGACATGCACACGTGGCCTATCCTCCGTCGTTAATCGCCTTTCACAATCTTCGTCTGGTGCTTTCCTGTATGATTCTCAATCTTTATTCGACTTGTAGTGCCCGAAGGGTTTTCACTATCAAGCCTCTCTCATTTGGTTTTTCTCTCAACTTATAGCCGCCTCAAGGTGCCCGTGAAGGTTTTCACCAATAAGACTCTCTCATTTTATTACTTTTCTGCCGGGGATTAGAGTGTTATTCTCAACTTCCATTTTCATGACTTGGCATCTTTCGAAGACTGGTCAAAAGGTCTTTCTTTGGACCGTAACGTGAGATTTTGGATAGGGCTAGAAAAAAAAAGAGTATTAGCGGCTCAAAACGAATCAATTTGGGTTCAAAATTTACAACCTTCGGAACCAGATTTCTTTACATCAAACAAAACTTCTGCCCCAGTTTCTTGCTTGGGGATTTTTGATTTTTTGTTACACCATGACCGAGCCGTGAATCGCCTACATATCCTCTTTGAGGAATCAGGTCAGACGTAGTTCCCAATTCCTTTTTGGTTTTCCTTTTCACTTATTTATTATTTTCTTTTCTTTTTCTTTTTCTTTCTCTTTTCTCATTTCTCCTTTCTCCTTTCTCTTTTGTTCTTTTGTTGTTTCTGTTGTTTTCTTTTCCTTTTTCTTTTTCTTTTTCTTTATCTTCCATGCTTGTGTTTTCTAATCTTTGATACTGATTCCGAACGAGGGGTATGAAAGAAAACCAATAAGGCTCAAAGGGTTAACGAAGGATAAAGTGTTTAGATAGAAGAATAAAATGCCTTTGTCATTCCAATCTTCAAAACATGCCAAGCACAAACAACACAATTAAACATTCGCCATATCTTATGATTGTGCCAGACTTGATAACCATATCCATACATTCGCCTTTTCATTTGTCATTTTTAAAGCACCGTTGGGCAACACTCTCACTTTCGTTACCATGAACGACCCCCTTGTCAATATGGCTAACTTGCTTTTATGATTTTCTTTATGTTTTACTTGTCCCAGTTTCACGTGGCTCAGGCTTCAAATGACCTCAAGCTGTTCCTATTTCCCTTAAGTGTCCCGATCATCTCCCAATGGCTTTATAATTAACTTTTAAGATTAGGCCTAAACTGTGCGCGCATGTCATGTCACTAGAATCGACGTTTGAACAAAAGGATAAAAAAAATAGAACTAAACAAAGAAGATTACTGGAGGTAACAAAAGACCAGAATTTGCATTAGACAATCGGTGAAACGGTTCGCACAACAAGACAAGTAAAGCAACTAGAGTACAATCTTGGAACAAACCTGAAATAAACCTGGACAAAACTAAGCAAACCGCTATGACAAAATAGAAGGATAAGAGGGTTTGACCCAAGACAATATCCATATCACAACCCTAGAATAACCCGGATAACATAAATGACAACAAAATAAACCACCAAAAGCTCTACTCCGGCTGACCAAGGAATGGAGCATCTTCCCAATTACCAAGCATGACATCTTAGCCACTGAGCTTCGCATCAATATTGCCAAGACCATTATCTGCTTCAACATCTTCAGCTTTAGTCAATATCCCAAGTGGGTTCACATGCTCTTTATTACTGTCGTCGATCGCAATCACTCCTTCGTGAATCATTCTTTCTATTTCTCTTTTCAACGACTAGCAACTCTCAATGCTATGCCCTTGGACATTGGAGTGGTATGTGCATCGTGCAGTAGGATCAAAGCTTCTTGCACGTGGATCTAGAGTATATCCGGGGAGCGGCTCAATCAGGCCAGCATGCTTTGGCCTTTCAAATAGACTTGCATAAGATTCTCTGATAGGGGTGAGAGCCTTTTCTCGTTTCAGCAACCTCTCGTTCCTAAATGCCTGATTTGGCCTAAAACCTGATCCAGGGGGTTTCTGGTGTGCTCGTGGGGGTGGATAGGCATTTTGGGGAGCTAGGTACTTGGAAAGTGAAGTATGTCTTTGGGAGTCCCGTGGAGAGAAGTAGCGTTGAGGAGGGGAGTAGCGTTGGAAAAATATAGTTGGACGACGAGTGATGGAGCTACTCGGGTGGCTGGGAAAGCTGTCATAAGTGAGTAGATATGGAGAGTATGGAGGATCATCCGTTATTGTGTTAGGTGTTTGGGTAAGGACAGAGTTCAGGAAGCTAGGCGGTGGCGGGGGTGGTGCTTTCCCAGTCATCCATGCCCGATACATGTCTGCCACATGCTGTCTCAACATTTTTACCTCTTCTACCAACCCGTAGTCCTGTTCAACCAACTGTTTTCGGGTATTGGTACCAACCCACTTAGTTCTGTTGTTCTCTGCCATTGTCTTTTGCCTTTGTGTTGCAGGGAAGTGTTACTTTAGAACCACAACCAACCACCTTTCTGGTAATTGAAAGAGAACAAAATGGGAGCAACCTGTTAGCGTTAGGGTTTTCAACAGATAGGAAAACACACATTGTGGATGTAATGCAACTAGGCAGTTAACCCTTTCTATCATGCATTTGCTTCAGTTACGTGCGTCATTCCGGCTTCTTATAATTGTGCTCCTTTTGAACACCTTCTTTATTTTCTTTGTTTTCTCCTTTTTTCTCTTTTCTATATATATATATATATATATATATATATATATATATTTTCTTTTTGATGGTGGTCGAATCTTATGTGGATTGCCTACGTATCATGTCCCCGCATGAATCAGACTGTGCGTAGTTCTGACCACAAGTGCGAAAAATAAAGACACCATTTTTGGATTTTTCAATCTTCATTAGCAAAACGTTCTATTACAAGGAAAAACATTTTTGAAAGGAAACTGACAGACTTGATACAGACTACAGACTTTATGCAAAAAGGGAAATACAAACTCTAACGGATAACAGACTCTGAAGACAAGGAACATACAGACTTCAAACTATGAATGTCTCGGAGTTTTGAATTTTAGCGCCCGCGGGGCGTTGTTCGGCCTCGCCACGGGCTTTGGTGTAAGGCCCCTCTGCGGATCTTTCAAATCTTCCATGATCTGGTGGACATAAATCATTATTGAAGCAAAGAAGGTGGTACGGGACATATCCTCACAAGCTAGGCACTTTATGGTGATGTAGTGCTCAATATCGTCGATTCTTCCCTTGATTCTGTCCCTTTCCATAAGCAATCGCTCTATTTGTTGATTCCGCGTCCCCAACACTTGAGCGTTGTAAAAGAGTTGACTCATTCACCTGTTTCTCCATTCGGTCCATCAGATCATAGCAGCGCTTCCTATCTATTCTAGCATCTTGGGCTTGTCTGAAGATCCGCTCTTTGAGAGTGGATATTGTTTTTCTCTATATAGCGATGTTCCCTTCGTAGTCCCTCTTTATTTGCCGCATATGCTTTGCTCGCGCTTCTGTACCCTTTGCCCATCTGGCTCAGATTCTCGTGACACTAGCTTCCTATCTCTCTAAACCTTTTTGACATTTGGTGATTTGATTTTTTAGCCCATTTATCAACCTTTCGTCCGACCGACTCCTTTGTTGGTTGTCAGTATCTTTTCTTATTTGTCGGGTTTGGGCCTTCAACGCCCTATTTTCTCGGGCCAGTTTGTTCTTTTCCCCTTTTTCGGCAGCAGCTTGCACACTGTTTTCAAACTCCAGGTCCCTAATCTGTTGTTTCAGCTTGCCTATTTATGTCCTGTAGTTTTCTTCTTTTGCAAGCCAACCCCACTGTTCTTGCGATGACTCGGCAAAATCTTGGAGGTGAGGTCTTTTGGTTGGCCGTTCTGGTTCGTCTCTTGCAATGCTCTTCTTTCTATACCAGGCGAGATAAGCAGGTGAGACTTCGCCTCTAGATAGGTCACGCACTCGAGTATTTGCCAGCAAATACTGGCATTCGCTCCATATATAACGAACGGTCTTTTCATGAAATTGGCCGTCGTTGCCAACATCGACTGCATAAACACTGAGATCTTCGTCTGGGTGTACCACCTGACCTCTTCCCAATTGTCTCATCACCCGGTAAGGCGTATAAGGTTGAATACCTCGGAGTCCCATTAAGAGGAAGTAAGGACCAGTGGCGGGCATATACACAATAGGAAGCCAACCCAATGTCCAATCTATTTGTACCGCGGTGATGGCACGGAGATAGGATACCCAGTCTTCAAACCCTTCCGACAATCTGAGCCCTGAAACCCTCTTGTTATATTCTTTACTGCAGCTTTTGTCTATAGATCTATAGCTCATGTACTGAGGATGATGACACAAGTGCTCGATCATCCACATCTGCAATAACAAACTGCACCCCTCGAAGAAATCTGCCTCGACTTTACAAGCTGTGAGAGCTCGGTACATCTCGGATACTATCATAGGGGCAAACGTGCTTTTGTTGTTGGTAATCAGGGTTTTGACGACTCCCGCCACCTTTAAATCAATATTTCTGTCTTTCCGGGGAAACACCACAATGCCCAAGAATGCTACCATGAAGGCGAACCGCCTATGTTCATCCCATTTTGTCCGATTCCCTTTGCTGTAAACCCCACTTTTTGGATCGTCGAACCCTCCTATATGCCCATGAACTGCACAGTAGAAAACCCCATATCCAACTCAGAGTATGGGACTCCCTTGCTTATCTTCAGTAGATCCATGAACTGGTGCGCATTGATGGCTCTTGGAGCAATCATATGTTTGTGCCTTAGCCCCTTAGTAATGTCCATATAACCTGCTGCCTCTTCTAAGGTTGGGGTGAGTTCAAAATCTGAAAAGTGGAATACATTGTGGGCCGGGTCCCAAAATGTATCCAAAGCCTTTATGATATCCCCCTAGGATTAATCTTCAGTAACCCAGTGAGGCCTCCCAGGTATAGCTTGACCATGTAGCGCCCTGATTCTCCCAAGTCATCCCACCACATGTGCAACTCCAAAGGGATCTTGTTCACTATTGTTATGTGTAAATTCTAACTTGTGCTCATTCTGCACATTTATTAGGGTGGTTAAGCAAAAATCACGATTCAATTGACTCAAGGATAACACGGACACTTTTCTATTTAAAATAAAACCCGGTTTTTCCAATACGGCCTTTCAGTACCTCGGGGTTGAAAATTTTAAGGCTGTGTCGGCTAATCGGTGAAAGCCTTGAAAAAAATGACCACAGACGGCTGTTATTGCAAAAATAGCCTTACAACACCCTTTTAGGGACATTCGGCTATTTCTAACAAGAATGGCATCCCCCTAATTATTTTCAAATAAATTTTTTGTTCTTTTGGCTATTTTCGCAAAGAGTAAAGTTGGACCTGATGGGGGTTGCCTACGTATCTCACACCCTGTGAGAATCAAATTGGCATAGTTCGGGCAGATAAACAAACTATTTTTGAAAACAAGACTCTTTTTCCTTTTTTCCATTTTCTCAAAAATTTGGTAGAGTTTCGACACCATTTGGACATTGGTTTTTCAAAACAGGCGATTAATTCTCTTCACCCTCATACTGCTATTTCTCTTTCCTCTATTTTTCAAAAAGCCGGTCAGCATGCAAGTCCGAAGCAGATAAATGCACAAGTAGCAAGTAAGATGCATCAGGATGGTCTTTTGCATTTTTGGTACACCTGTCCTAGACAGACCCAACCCCTGTGTTGAGCCTCCAAAGTCAAATGCACGTGATGCAAACAAACGTTCCTACTAGGGATCCGGCATGAGGCTGAGTTATTCTAGGTTCAAAACTTGGGTATATGTTCTAGACTGTGTACCTGAGCGGACAACTCGAGTCGAGGGGGGGCTACGTACCGGGAACCAAAAGTCCATCCGGCTTAGTTAATTGTCCGAGCCTCTTTCTTATTTCAAGGTATGACACTAACAGAATAGGGAGTCTCGACCAACGAGCACATCCCCGAAGATGAGAAGAGAAGGATTTCATACCAGTTTATGTACAGTTCAGATGATATCAAAGCGGTAAAAGCAACAGTTAGCACCTTAGGCCCAAACATGTAATAAAATCAGATAATAGATAATGTCAAATATAACAATTCATCTAAGCTCAAATTCTGAACCCTGAACCAGAAGTCCTTAGTCTGATCCCCAGCAGAGTCGCCAGAGCTGTTACACCTCCTTTTTCACCTGCGCTAGATGGAGTAAGGGAGTTTTTCCAATTAAAGGACAATCGAAACGGGATTTTTATTTAAAGATTCAGAGTCTCCACTTGGGAGATTTATGGTGTCCCATGTCACCGGTTGAATCCTGAATCGAGGAAAAGAATGACTCTGTATTACAGTCCACGCACCAAAAATCTGGATAAGGAATTCTGTTAACCTGGGAGAAGGTGTTAGGCATTCCCGTATTCCTTGGTTCTAGCACGGTCGCTCAACAGTCATATTCGGCTTATTTATCTGATTTTATACCTGCTGAACCTATATGCAAATTTTAACTTTTTACTGCTTTTATTACTATTATTTTAAAAGAGAATTGCATCATCGTGAAAATGCATCTCGAACTGCGCCACATAAATGCACCCGTCGTTTTTGACACATTCCGACTTTGTTGAGATTTGGATTTGGGTCACATAATGTGCACCCGAGTTTAGGGAGGTAACGTTATTAAAATACGCGCCTAAAGAGACTAACACGTTATTATTTTGGGGAAGGCCGTGAAATTTGCTAAACGGCCCATCACGAAATCTAAGCGTTTTAACATATACATTTAACAAGGGCCCCACAAATTATGTACTTTGTCCGGCGAGGCTCATCTCATTTATTGTTTAAAAGGCCAGCCTAGAAATGACTATGATTTCCTATTTTTTGTTTGTCTCTAAATAAAACAAAGATCCTAATTAATTGTGATTAAGAAATCCCATAGTCTATCAGTTAAACACTAGTAGACCAAATGCCATTTCAATTTTTGGGCCCAAAGGAACCCAATCCAGGCGATGGATAAGGGCTCTTAATAAATGCATGGTATTGGGCCTAGGATGGGCCCAACCTGGATGGGCCAGAATCAGCCGCATAGGCGGGGTTAAGGGGGCGAACCCTTGCAGCAGGGCAAGCCATGAAACGGCTCACAAATGTGCTCATCATTTAATCAGACATATTTAAACAGTGGATTCGTTTTGCTTTGTAATTTATACTTTCTTCCTTCACCTTCCAGTTATTAGAGCAGATATGAAATATGTACTCAAAATCCCTTTTTATGGCTAATTGAAAAGAAAGGTAACTACTAAAGGTTTATATTATTGTTGGCTTACTTTTTCAAACATATTTACAACACAAGATAATAGGCAAGTAGCTGAAGCTAACCCAACTTATTCTACCAATTTAAATGAACCTAATTACAATTAACACTTAAACTGCAGAAGAAAACTAATAGACATTCGAGACAGAACGATTAACATTCCATGCTAATACAAACAGTTTTTAGTTTATTACGACATAAACAATTTCGATCCAACTAGTACAACATCAAGCAAAGGTCTTAATAACATTAAGGAGTCAGACATTCTGATACATAAACCAGAAAACTAAATCAAATGATCTCATACTTCAATTACAGGTTCATTCTTCGCATTTCAGTTCACAATTACCCAAAATCAAGCTGTGTACCTGGTAATCAATTACAATGGAAGAAGAAGAATCAGCCACAGCAATGCAACAGTATCAACAACAAACAATAACACCAGCAGGTTGACAATCAACAGCAACAAACAGAGCCAAGTTCAAGACCAAACCACAGACACAAAGCCCAGGAAGAAAGAAGCTTAACCAAAACACTAAATCTACTAGAAATTAGACTAGGCAGTCATAGGACATCTTTTAGCAATCAGATAATACCCAACACACTCGAGTAAATCACCAAATATCTTCAAATGCCCTAAACACCCAAGCATAGAACAGAAACAGAGAGATTTGAACTATTTCTGTTCTTGAAATCAATGTAACAGTGTGAGCTGATTGTCTAAAACACTCTCTCAAACTCTTAAGGTTTCAAAGTGTAGAAGAATTCAGCTTTAAAAGCTCTCGAGAAAACTGATCCTCAAACTCTCCTTATGAGTTCTAGTTCTCAGAAACTGATTCCAGGCTCCCTCAGAACTGATTTTTAAGACTTCTGTTTTCACCCCAGGTCTGAAAAACACTCCTCTTATTTCTTTTGAACTTCTATATCTCTCCCTTCTCAATCTCTATCCGAATCTCCTTTCATTCTAAGGTTTGCCCTGTATTTTATACCCTAAGACAGACCCTTTTTCCAGCCTGTTTTAACACTTAGATCATTAAGAAATGTATTTCTTCCATCATATTCCCTGACAGCCACTACTAAGTGTCTAATTTCATTATTTAATTCAAAGGTGTATGGAAAGCCTGAATTTAAAACTCAGGCGTGTCCTGACAACCAGAATGGGATTCCACTTGATTTTAACACTTTCACTTCAGTGATTTACCCTTAACTTTATTAACTAATGATTCCTAAACCGACTAACAAGCATGATACAGATTCAAACAACAACTAAAACAAACTAATTCACAAAACTCAACTAATTAACCAATTCAGTGTTTTATTCCAACAGCAAAAGAAACAAGACAACACTGAATCGCCCATAAGATTGTTTAACAATACGCACGAGCATGGGATGAACAAGTTCTATTAAGTTGAAATGAACCAGTTTGACGGACTAAATTATTAAACAAGGCAGGGTTTCACACAACTGACTATACAGACTTGTGAGACCAAGAACAGATTCCCCAAATATTATGACAAACAAAATAGCGAATTGGCAACAGAATAAACAAAATGCCAAACGTTTGTTCTTGATAAACAAAATGGTCGAATAAACAAAATGCCAAAATAGAGGACTGGTCGAGTTTCAATCCGAAAACGACCAGAGTAAAGAAAAAGAAACGGGGAAAGATTGACAACAGAATAAACAAAATTAGGAAATAAACTCACCGGCTAGGCTCGAACTAGGAAATGACATGCTGAGTCAACACAACATAATGCCAAACGTTTGTTCTTGTTGGAGAACAAACATGCGTCATTATTTTATGCTGAAACAGACTTGAATAAACCAAGAAATCCAAACGAACGACTCCCTTGTGCACTGGTCCCAATTTAGGATTCTAAGGCTTGAACTTAGATTTGATATTCGACGAACTTTGGTCTGATTCGAAGGGAATCCATGATGAATTCGTTATGAAGGAGTCACGGGGGGTATGTGGTGTTGATTTGGGGTCGATTTGGATGAACTAGGGTTTGGATCGATTTCTTTGATCTAAGATTTGAGGGGCTCGTAGGTTCGAAGAGAAATGAGTGTGGATTCGGAGAGGGGATGGTTTGGTTGTTTAGGGGTGTAAGTTTCGTGGTCACCGGCATCGTTGCCGCCGACTTTCAGGCGAAGGGGTATGAGGGCGGCTAGGGTTTGGTTGGGGGTCATTTTAGTCTCTGATTTGGAGACGAAAGGGTGAAAATGAGGTGAGTGAAAGGGGTTTGGGTGTTTTGGTATATTGAAAATCAGTTGATTAATCTAGGCCGTTGGATGATGGGAACCAATGGTCCAGATTAAGTCACTTAAGCCAAACGGGGTCGTTTAGGCTTAGCTGGGGCGGGTATGGTTCGGGGTAAGCGGGTCGGGCTAGAGACGGGTTATGGGAGGGGTGATCTGGACTGTTGGATCACGTCATATCAACGACCCAGATTGGGCGTCAGAGAACGATGTCGTTTTGGCCATCTCTGAGACCAGCCGATTTGGGCCTGGGTTGGGGTGTGACATTGGGCCTGAACCTTTCTTTCAAAACTATCCCAGTCCGATTTTTTAACTCTTCTTCTCTTGTTTCTTCTTTTTCTTTTATTTTCTTTTTGATTCCTAATTACCAAAATTCTAAAATAAATTGTAAAGCCAAAATTAACTTAAAAAATACTAATTAACCCTTAATAATAATTATCACACAAAATTAAATACAAATATAATCACACAATTTGACATTAAACCCTAAAAATGCGAAGTACGTTATTTTTTAAATTTTTATTTTTGTGAAACAAATTACTATTTAATTAACGCTAAATTGTAAATGCAAATGCAACACATATATTTTTTTGTATTTTCCATTAATTAAAATAGAATAAACATTCATAGACGAAATACAAATAATTATCCAATAAATGCCACGCGAATTCTCAAAATTGCTCCCAAAGGAAAATTATTTTATTTTGAATTTTTGGGAGCAGTTCTCATGGGGCAAAAATCACGTGCTCACAGAAGGCCTTAGGTTCCAAAAGCATACATTGCACTCTTTTCCTTCGATTGGGTTTTTATCCCGAGAAGGGTTTACCAGTAAGGTTTTTAATGAGGCAACATCTATATGCTACCTAAGGAAGACCTAACAAGTATTCAAGGCTTCTCTTCAATCAATCTCAAATACTGGGGGGCATCCCCCCGGAAGGTCACCTCCTTGGAGAAGCCAAGATATGCTGAATGGGGTCTCGATAGGAAAACGATGTACCAGGCCAAACGGTCGAGCGAACCGTGTCTGTATAGAATAACCGAGCCCTTGCTAGAAAAAATGTGTGTACTTGTACCAAGTAATCAAAGAATACTTTCCCTTCATCAAAGCATTTCGCGTTTCAAAGAAGTTCAGTATTTTTTACAAAAATGGCTCCAGAACCAAAAAATGTCCCGAACACTCGAGGACTAACATGTAAAACTCAATGTCGTCTAACCTCCGAGTCGGAAGATTCAAACTTGTAAGCCCCCAATGAGGCAACATAAAGCTTACAAAAATGGCTCCAGAAGCCAAAAATGTTCTGAACACTCGGAGACTAGCGTAAAAAACTCAAAACCGTATGACCCCCGAGCCAGGAGCTTCAAACTCTTAATCCCTCAATGAGGCAATGTCAAGTCAACAAAAATGGCTCCAGATCCAAGAAAACTTTTAATGTCTCAGGGACTACCGCCAATCACCATCACACCGACTTATCAAAACATGAGGCCATAAGACCCCCTATGGGCAACCTCGACCCTGTAAGACCTTTATAAGGCAACACCAAAAACTGTAAGACCTCAAGCAAGGCATGAACCATACTTGTACCAAGTAACCAAAACTGTAAGACCTCAAAGGCATGTAAAAATTATAAGACCTTACAAAAAGGCATTATCCCGACCTTAAAGTTAAGGCTATATATTCGAACTTATATGACCCCTAAAAAGGCATACCCTCGATATAGATGCCGAAACTACTTCATTCGGGAACTAAAAGCCTACGGCCAAACATAAATGACTACGGTCATAAGGCTCCGACCAAACTAATGCGACTCGGGGACGCCCGACCGTCTCTATAAAATCACAGACCTTCAATTACTTCAAAAAAGAACCGGTTAAATAGGCTACCCTCGACACAAGCAAAAGAGCTTCGACCACGTTAGCTCCAAACTATAGGCTTCAAAACATTCAACCACCAAGCAAAGCCTCCCGAGGTGCTTATTCGTTGCTATATAATGACTCATAATCGAGGCTCTTAGCAAGCCGTCGAATAGTCACGCGAATACAAAAATTTTAAAGTATTTAACGAGGGAAAACAAAGCCTATAGAGGTCGTGCCGACCCTATGTGTAAGAGCCACTATGCTAGCCCATATTAAGAGGTCGTATTAACCCTACCCGTAAGAGCCACTGTCGCCAGCCCGTATTAGGAGGTCGTACCGACCCTATGCATAGGAGCCTAAGAGTCAGCTTAAAAACTTGAGGGATAATGAGCTCGAGTCGAAATACGACTCGGAGACTGAGCCCGAAACAGTTAACTAAATATGCATAAAGGCAAATGTGTAAGAGCCTGCAAGCTAGCCTAACGAGCCCTAGGGCCGAACTGTAAACCTAAGGGTTTTTTCTTTAAGGCCAATACGCATGGCTAATCATTGACAAAATGTCAAAACTCAAAAACAAAGAAGGGCATACACAAGCAAATAGAAACCCATGGAAGGAGAAAATTGAAAGGTTTCTCTATATATGCACATATGAAACTATGCAAGGTTACATTTGCAAAAGTTCTCTAACAACACTGTACAAAGAATCAAAATGAAAAGATCTAGTCTATGTCCCCCTCGGGGACTGTGGCCAGTTGGCAATTTCCTCATTATCTTCAGCATCAGACAAAAGGAACTTGGCATCGTATTCATTTTCCTTGGCTTGCGCTATCACCTCCGAGAGATTGAAGCCCATAGCATGAATCTCTTCGAGGGTTTCCCTTCAAGATTTACGCCGGTCATACTCATTGCTTCCGCTCTCCCGATCAAAAGCAACTCTCAATTTAGCTCGAGCATCGGCAATGTCTTTTAAGTAGACGATCACTTTCTCGTCGGACTTAGCCCGAATCTCTTCAGCTTCAGCCCGAGCGTCCATGACCTCGACCTTCATCTTTAAAAGATCAGACTCGAGACTTGCAATCTTGCTTGTCTGAACAAAGCTGTTTTCACAGGCATTCCGAAGCTGTATCTCGACAGTAGAAACCTTAGACAAAACATTCTTCTTGGCCGCGATATGGGCATCCATCTGAGCCTCTAGCTTATCACACTTACACTTGGCTTGACCGACTTCGACCCAAAGGCGATCCAGGTCCTCCGTATTTTTCTACAAATGGAGTAAATGAAACATTAGCCTCAGAAGATAGAAGAAGAAGCACGCATCCCCTTGGAACAAAAATTACTTGCTCCTCGAGGTAGCTTTGGTAGTTCAGACTTTGACTCGCCTCAGACCGCAAGTGTGCCAAATCGTCTTCCATTTCATCGCAAAGAAGCCTGAGGGATTTCTCCCCATCCACAGGTTTTTGCAGCCTGGCCTCACGGCGAACCAACTCAGACTTGAGCTTGTTAAAAGCCTATGAAAGAAAAACTTGATAAGAGAGTAAAAATTGCAAAAACTATAAAACCAATACAATCGGCCAAAAATCACCACAGAATAGAGCCACTGAGCTTCCTCAAAAGTCGAGCGCACATCTACTAGCCCGACTCTATCAACCCTAGTAGAATCGCTCCCGGTTGGTATACGGTCACCCGATATATGCGGTCACCGTCCTTCGAACATCCCTCGAAGTACCTTCGACGGGAGAAGAAGTCGGCGACAGAGAACCCTCGTTCCTCAAGGTACCTTCGACGAGAAAAGAAGATGGCACCGGAGGAGGGACCGTTTTTCCAAAACTAGAGATCTTGGGCACTGCAGGCTCAGCTGATACATCCTCTTTGAGCCTCCAGCATGGAATCGTCTTGCTACGAGCACCGTCACCCTAGGAAGGCCCTTTTGCTTATTATTGTTATTCCTTGGTCCCGAAGCTGACGATCCTTCTCTCTCCGAGAGGGCACAATCTCGCCTTAAAGAACTCCCTAATGCCTACGATGACAGAGTTAGTACGCATAAAAAGAAATTGCCTTTCAAAAAAGAAGCAAATCACATAGCATGTACCGTGGTGTATTGCCTCCCATCTACCCTTAGACAAGTCTCACCAGTTACGCTCATCATAAGTCGAGTGTGTCACCAACTTCCAAGCCTAATCCGTCAGGTTGGGGACCTACAGAAAAGGAATTGCTGCAGAAAAGGAAAAAAATGGCGCATTTACGGATCCCACCTCCGCCATAAACAAAATAATGAAGGCAAAAGTGTACCACTTACGTATAAAATTCCATTCCTCGGGAAACGGCAGAAACTCCGTGGAGATAATATCAACAGTCCGTACTCGGACGAATCGACTCATCCATCCCTGATCCCCATTTTCTTCATCATTTACAACGAAGGGCCTGGTGGATCGGCATCATAGGGTTAGTAAGCCTCGGTGGTGAAAAGGTCGGTACAACCTGATGAGATGGCTAAGGGTGAACTCAAGGCCTCTTTCCTCCGCAAAGAATCTCATCATCAATACTATCCTCCAAAATGACGGATAACCTATGCCAAGATAGCCCGATACTTTCGACAGATGTCGAGCACAACCCTATCAAGGGGACCTAGCGTAAAAAGGGTATGTATATACATTCAAAAACCCCTCAACATGATCCATGATGCTCTCTTCTGGGGAAGGTACCTGTAGTACTACCTTTTTCCCCCATCCACAATCTTTCCTCACTGACACAAGGTGCCCCTCTCCTATTAAAGAAATAAACTTCGAGGCATACTCCCAATGACCTTGAACGTTGGGAGGTTTTTCTGACGAAAAATCCCCTCTCGAAACAAAATGCCTTGAGGTTGGCTCACCTGGCACCAGCGGGGCACCACCAACTAGTTGGGAACCAGAGGCAGAACTTCGTTCTCTTTGCTGAACGGATCCCGGCATAGGCGCCATAACTGCGGTAAAATCAGAGAATTGGAGCGGGAATTTGAGCGAGGCCTTCAAAGTTAAAATGGTGAAAAACCTAACGCAGGAAAGAAGAACTATGTGAAGGAGGATAACTACTCAGGATAGTGGAATCATCAAAGGAAGGAAGACAAACCTACATATTAGAGAAAGCGGTAACTGTCCACCTGCCTCAGAGGCCCAATTAAAAAAAGATATACTGACCAAGCCTTTATCTCTTTGGGAAGACATACCAGCGAGATCGCATTGGTCATTTCATAACCGCCATGCGGTGTTTTGGGGATCAAAGACCCCCCGCATCACCCTAGCCTCGAGATAGTACCCGATCTCGAGGACCTCTATCAAAAAGAAGATATGCTCTAAGGAGCCATTGATATCATTATAAGCCTCGAGATGGTACCCGATCTGGAGGACCTCTGTCAAAAAAAGACAGGCTCTAAGGAGCCATTGATATCATTACAAGCCTCGAGATGGTACACGATCTCGAGGACCTCTATCAAAAAGAAGATAGGCCCTAAGGAGTCATTAATATCACTATGAGCCTCAAGATAATGCCTGATCTCAAGGATTTCTGTCAAAACAAAAGATAAGCTCTAAGGAGCTATTCATATAAACCTAACCTCGAGATGGCACCCTATCTTGAGGATTTCTGCTATTACAAGTGCGGGTCATTCACCTGATTCCTTGGCCCTCGAGCTACCTGAGCTCGAGCCAGTTCCCACTCAAGAATTACTTATGAAGCCTTTGGGCTACCTTCACTCTAAGTTCAAATCAAGTTTTTTAGGCTACCCGAACTCGAGCTAAATCTCACTCGGGGACTATATGTGAAAGTTCTGGGGCTATCTTTATTCTCAGGAGTTTGAGCAAATTCTCCCTCGAGGACTACCAACAGGGTCAAAAAGGGGCCAAGTTTGTTTTAAAAATCGAATCCCCATTCTCACTCAATTCAAAGTCGCCAGTTTCGACAACATAAGTCTGTATCAAGTCGACCCGGACTTGGTCCGAGAAATGGCAAAAGGTTTTAGGGAAAATCATATTGACCAATCAAGAACTGAGGGAATACGTACGCTTGGGCCCGGTGTTCAGACTAATCGGTAGAGTTGTGTGCTCGGATTTTTCACAAACATAAATAAAAGGAAATCTAGCATAGATCAAAGACAAATTGTAGAAACATCTTTGTACTAACAATCCATGATTACAAAAGCCCACGAGGGGTCCTTACACAGAAACAAAGAAGCAAAAAATAACAGCTAAGAGTCTAATCTATTCTCGGGGGTGTGTCCTCGGAGGTAGTATCTTTGAGAACCATTTCCTCAGGGGCCTCATCTCGATCTTCCAAATGGCATATTCAGGGAATAAGAAGTAGCATAAAAAGATGAGGAAGAAGCAACAAACAACGAAGAAGAAGCAGAAAAAGATGAAGAAGCGGAGAGGGATGAAGAAGTGTCTGGGTGAAATATTTGGCGAGTGTGGTCCTCGCCAGCACTACTATTGTGAAGTCACTTCTTGAGATGTTGCACCGGTGCGGGATGCAACAGTTAGTATATAGCACTACCTCACTCCACATAAAGCAAAAGGATTGAAGCGCCACACCAGGTAATTAGGAGAGATGAACAGAAGTTCGAAGTCCGCATGTCCTTTAATGTGTAGATAATTTGAGATTTCTCTCTCATCATCTCGGGTCAACACCAATAGCAACAACAACAAATCAGTGCAATCCCACTCAGTAGGGGAAAGCTCTAGGAAGGGGCCCTTGCATAACTGATGAGAACACTGCCGTGTGATCTTATGGCCACGAGCTTCAAATAGAGGAAATAACGTTGGATGAGGACGAAGAGAAGAAAGGAGTAAAAGGCTATTGAAGAACGATTGAATGAAGTTTTGGTTCAAGAAAGCTTCCATTTATAGAAAAGGTGGCAGTGTAACCGACGGCGCAATCAATGTCTTTAAAAAACGTATCGACAGGCGCAACCAATGCTTGTTGGAAGACGGATCGGAGGCGATATTATCGCCTTGAGAAAAGTAAACCGGTGCTACATTAAATGTTTCTACGAAAGACGTATCGATGGGACATCTCAGTTATCGCAAAAGTTGATATCATAAGCATGCCATCACCACAAGAGGCTCGAAGAGATCGGTGTCAAAATCGCTTCTTATCATATTAATCTAAGAAATGCGGGGACTATTTGTATACGGTAAAATCAGAGGGCTTGATTTTATGATCGTTAGGGCACCTCGTAGAGACCACCCTCGAAAGGCTCGAAGTTTAGCTCGGAGTTCGCCCTCGGGGATAGGGAAAAGACTTATTCATCACGAAGTACGGTACATACTATTATAATGTAATGCCCTTCAGGCTAAAAAACGCGAGAGCTATGTACCAGCGCCTAGTTAATAAATTGTTTGAACGCCAAATAGGAAAATCCATGGAAGTTTATATTGATGACATGCTAGTTAAGTCCCTGCGCGCAGAGGACCATTTGACTCATTTGCAGGAGACATTCGACATCCTCAGAAGCTACAACATGAAGCTCAATCCCAAGAAATGTGCCTTCGGAGTGGGTTCAGGCAAATTCTTAGGTTTCATGGTGTCAAACAGGGGAATCGAGATCAACCCCGACAAAATTAAGGCCATTGAAGAAATCACGGTAATAAACAATGTGAAGGGAGTGCAATAGCTGACCGGGCGGATAGCAGCCCTGGGCCAATTCATATCGAGGTCATTAGACAGAAGTCATCATTTCTTTTTCCTGCTCAAAAAGAAAAACATCTTCGAATGGACTCCGGAATGGCAACGTGCCTTAGAGGAGCCGAAGTGATATCTGACTAGCCCTCCTTTACTCCACACACCAAAGGAGGATGAAACACTATATCTATACTTGGCCGTATTTGAAATAGCGGTAAGTGGTGTGCTGGTTCAAGAAGAAAAAGTTACGCAGTTTCCTATTTATTATATAAGTCAGACCCTGGGGGATGCCGAAACTAGGTATCCACACCTAGAAAAATTAGCCCTTCCATTAATAAGCGGATCACGAAAATTGAAACGTTACTTTCAATGCCATCGTATTTGTGTTTTAACAACATATCCTCTTCGAAGCATATTGCATAAGCCCGAACTATCGGGCCGATTCGCCAAATAGGTCATCAAACTCGGGGGATATGATATCGAGTATCAACCCTGAACAACTATCAAGTCCCAAATTATGGTAGACTTCATGGCCGACTTCTCACCCTCCCTTGTGCCCAAGGTATAAAAAGAACTTTTACTAAAAACAGGCACATCTTCCGGGGTCTGCACCCTGTTCACTAACGGCGCCTCGAATGTAAGAGGATCCGAGCTCGGTATAGTTCTAAAGCCGCCTACGGGTGGCATAATCAGGAAATCTATAAAATGTGCAAGATTGACTAACAACGAAGCCGAATATGAGGCTATGATTGCAGGTCTGGAATTGGCCAAAGGCCTGGGAACAAAAGTCGTCGAAGCAAGATGTGATTCCCTCCTGGTAGTAAATCAGGTCAATGGGAGCTTCGAGGTTCGAGAAGACAGGATGCAAAGATACTTGGACAAAATTCAAGTCACATTGCACCGTTTCAAAGAATGGACTCCGGTCCACATACCTCAAGAGAAGAACAGCGCGGCCGATGCCCCTCACATTTTTACTATGTTGGGATTCCCTCTCATATATAAAGGGGATCATTGTCACTTTGTAAAATAAAACACACAAGTTATTATACACTACATTTAATACAAGATCATTCTCTGCTCTCTAACTCAAACATACTCTCTATTTGATCATATTGCTTACATTTATTGTCTTACTTATATTTATTACATTTTATTAGTTGTTCTTCATTTATTGCTCATTATTAGTCTTAAAGAGCCGCCATCAAATTTATCACAATTGTTAATCCTCCATCGACTGCTCCTGGCCGGGCATCTAACTCGACCTCAAGCCCCCATATACGCAAACTCGAGGCCCCGATTTCCAGCCATTCTGTTCGACTATTACATTATTTACAAACTCTTTTCTTATCTTCTAATCTTTCACTTAGCATCTATTGCCTAATAACTACATAAACAAATCACGTATTTTTAGAACCACAAAATTAAATCGAATTGTTATTACTATTTTCAAGGTAAACAGAACTCGTACTGACCATACCGAGTCCGGAAGGCTCCCGAATCTTCAATTGATGGTAACTTGAACACATGTCAATCTTAGAAAACACTCGTGCACCTTGCAGCTGGTCAAACAAATCATCAATATGAGGCAAAAGATACCGGTTCTTCACTGTAACTTTGTTCAACTGGCGATAATCAATGCACATATGCATAGAACCATCCGTTTTCTTTACAAACAAGACAGGAGCACCCCAAGGTGATACACTGGGCCGAATAAAACTCTTATCAAACAATTCCTGTAACTGATCCTTCAACTCCTTCAACTCAGGAGGAGACATGTGGTCTGGAGGAATAGAAATCTGCTGAGTGCCCGACAACAGATCAATGCCAAAATTAATATTCCTGTCAGGTGGCATACCTGGAAGTTAAGCTGGAAACACATAAGGGAAGTCCCGTACTACTGGGACTGAATCAATTGTAGGGGTATCAACACTAACATCTCTCACATAGGCCAGATACACATCGCACCCCTTCTCAACCATTCGCTGAGCCTTAAGGAATGAAATATCTTTATTGGGAATGTGATCGAAAGTACCCTTCCACTCAACTCGCGGAACACCTAGCATAGCCAGCGTCACGGTCTTGGTGTGACAATCAAGAATAGCATAATGGGGAGACAACGAGTCCATGCCCAAGAAAATATCAAAATCTTACATGCTGAGCAATAATAAATTGGCTCGGGTCTCAAAATCACTAAGAGCAACCAAACACGACCGGTAAATGCGGTCTACAACAAGAGAATCTCACACAGGAGTAGAAACATAAATATGGGAACTCAAAGAATCCCGAGATACGCCCAAATGCGAGGCAAAATAAGAAGACACATAGGAATAGGTGGAGCCTGGATCGAATAAAATTGATGAATCTCTGTGACAAACTAGGACAATACCTGAGATGATAGAATCGGAGGCGACAACCTCGGTACGGGCAGTAAGGGCATAATATCTGGCCTAGCCTCCCGACCTCCATCTCTAGCTGGCTGGACCGGTGGGGTAGCAACTGGTGCTGTAATCATAGCCTAAGAACTCTGCAGGGCAGCTGTGGCTGAGAAGTCTATGGAGGTGCACCCCTCCTAAGTCTGGGAAAATCCCTCACCATATGGCGTGTGTCACCACACTCAAAACAAGCTCTGGGAGGGAGTGGCGGTTGTGAATGGCTCGGGCCAGGTCTGCTGGACTTAACACTGAAACACCCTTCTATAGTCTAAGAGGAGCTGGAATACCACTGGCTGCTGGAAGAGTTGAATGAACGGGGTGACTTATATAACCCCTACCATGAAGAACTGCAGTTGGAGCATGGGCACTAGAATAATGGCCCGACTCTCGAGACCTCTTAGCCTCCCTCTCCTCCCTATCCCGAGCATGCATACCCTCCATTCTCCTAGCAATGCTCACCACCTGCTGATAAGAAATATCCATCTCCAACTCACGAGCCATGCTAGACCTGATGCTGAGAATGAGCCCCTCAATAAACCAGCAAACTCTCTCACGAATTGTAGCAACCAGGGTTGGTGCATGCCTAGCCAAGTCAGTGAAATGGATAGCATACTCCGAAATAGTCATAGTGCCCTGGCGCAAATGCTCAAACTCTGCTCTCCATGCGTCCCTGAGGCTCTGAGAGACAAACTCTCTTAGGAAAATATCTGAAAACTGAGTCCAAGTAAGGGATGTTGCCTCAGCTTGACTGTCCAACTCAAAAGTACACCACCACTGGTAGCCTGCTCCTCGAAGCTGGAAGGCCGTGAAAGAAACCCCACTCGATCCTGATATACCTATAGTGCGGATGATACGGTAACACTCCTCCAAAATGCCCAGGGTATCATCTGATGCTAAACCACTGAATACATGAGGCTTATACTTCTTGAACTTTTCAAGTCTTTGGTGCTCATCCTCTGAAGCCGTTGCCCTGTCCTCGGGCTAAACTGGGGCCATAGGCGGTACCAGTATAACCTCTAGGATCTAATTAACCTGGACCTGCTACTCAGGAGTGTGGGAGGCGAGAGTCTGTGCTCCTCCCCCGGCCTGGGATGTGGCTACAACAAAGGGAATCAGCCCTTCTTGAGCTAGAGTGGTGTACATGCTCACGAACTATGCAAGAGTCTCCTAAAGAGCCGGAATAGTAGTAGCAGTAGGCGTATCAGGTGCCTGGACTCTGGCTGGAGCTGCTGATGGCTCCTCAGTGGCGGCTCGCGCGAGTACTCTAGCTGCACCATGGTCACGTCCTCGGCCTCTACCCCGACCCCAACTTCTGACGGCTCTAGCAGGGGGCGCGGGTGCCTAGTCATCTCCGGTAGCACGTGTCTTTACCATCTGTGAGAGAATAGAATACAGGAGTTTAGAATTATGATATCAAAATCTCGCACGACAAAGAAATCAAATGAAGTGGAATTTTCCTAACAGTTACATAGCCTCTCATAGATAAGTACAGACATCTCCATACCGATCCTCGAGACTCTAATAAATCGGCTTATGATTCATGACTCCTATGAATCTAGAGCTGTGATACCAACTTGTCACGACTCGAGTTCGCCCTCCGTGAATTGTCGTGATGGCACCTAGTCTCTACGACTGGGTAATCCTAACAATTTGCAGAAAAGAAAACCAAAAGATAAAACTATCCAAAAACTACGAATAAAACATAAATATGACGTTTAAGATGTTGCTCTGCATATACAAATATTACTCTCAAACTGAATCAACTCCCAGAACCTGGAATCTCATGAAATCACAAGCTGTTGAATAACTACATGTGTTCTAACTCCAAAATGTCTAAACAAAAGTAAATACAAGAGAGCTAAAGCTAGAGGGAAGAATAGAGAGGGACTCATCGGTCTGCGTACCCGGCAGATATACCTCAAAGTCTCTGAAGATCGCCTCGCCTCACTGATGGTATAGCTGAGCCAAAGAACCTAGATCTGCACACGAAAAACATGTGCAAAAAGGGCATGAATACACCACAACGATACCTAGTAAGTGCCAAGACTAACCTCGATCGAGTAGTGACGAGGAAGGCCAGGGCCCTACTAGTTATATAAATATATAAGTGAAGTAAAACAATATGGAATACGACAATATAATAAGAATGCTAACAGTCTATAACGAATAAAATAACAAAACAAATCTAATTCAATGCACAAAAATAGCAACAGGGGATCTCCTAGGATATCGTCCCGTAGTCCCAAACATAAATGTTCAGAGGATCTCCCGGGATATCGTCCCATAGTCCAAATCATAAATGTGCAAGGGGAACTCCCGGAATACCAAATCCATAGTCCCAAAGTAAATAGCCAGTACAGGGAATCTACAAAGTGCTGTCCCGTAGTCCCAATCATAAATGTGCAGGGGGATCTACCGAATACCGATCCGTAGCCCCAAAGTAAACAAGCAGGGGGATCTCCCGGGATATCGTCCCATAGTCCCAAAGTAAATACACAACCATCTCAGAAAAATATACAGTTCTATTGAAGAATTAGACATGAATTTCTACACTAACATGCTGCACAGAGTACAAGTAGGCAATTAAAACAGGAAAGACAATTAAGTAACGTAGACATGCTTTTCCTAATCTAAACAAGAGGCTTCAAGTACAAGTATTTGCTAAACTACAAGAAAATAGGGTATTAGCTTAATGAAAATGGGATTTTCAACAATTAGCACGTGTACGCACTCGTCACCTCACGTACACGACACTCATATAACAACAATACCAAATCCTAAGGGGAGTTTCCCCACAGAAGGTTAGGCAAGCCACTTACCTCGAACTAGCCCAATCAACTCGAAATCATGTTCTTGCCACGAGTACCCGACTCCAAATGGCCCAAATCTATTCAAAGTAATTGCATAATGTAAATATAACTTCAAGTAACTAATTTAACTAATCAATTCGAAGCTAACATGCAAAATTAAGAAAATTGCCCAACAAGTCCCCTGGGCTCACGTCTCGGAATCGGATAAAATTCGCAAAACTAGAATCCTTACACTTTCACGAGTTCATGCATACTAAATACATCAAAATGGGACCACAAACAATCCCTCAAATCCCTAAATCGAAGTCTCCAATTTCAAACCCTAAATCCCCAATTTTAACCCTCATTTTCCATAAATTTCTTGCTAAATCAGTAGAATAATACTATATAAATGAGTTTTAGTTCCAAAAATTTTACCTCCTCGAAGCTCCCTTGAATTCTCTCTCAAAAACCTCCCAAAAAGCTTCAATCCCAGGTGAAAATGGTGAAAGATAGAACTGAAATCGCGAAGGGACCTTTATATAGGTTCTGGCCCAGGGCTTCTGCACGTGCAACCTTTTTCCTTGCACCTACGGACCCGCACTTGCGGTCCCAAGTGCGCATCTATGAAATTCACTTATTTCACAGAGGCCATACATGCGCTTCTTCCATGCTTCTGTGATCACATACTTGCGATCCTCGATCCGTAGGTGCGGTTATGACAGAAGTTCAGCAGCTGAACCGATTCGAACAAACTCCCAATTCTTCCGACGACTTTCCGAAATCATCCCGAGAACCCCGGGACCTCAACCAAAAATACAAATAAGTCATATACTACTATTCAAACTTGTACCAATCTTTGGAACACTTGAAACATCCCCGAATCATCAAAACACCTCGGATTCAAGCCTAATAATTCCAAAACATCCAATTTCTGCTTTCGATCAACAATTCTACCAAATCTCGTCTGAATGACCTAAAATTTTGTACACACATCCCAAATGACACAACGAACCTACTCCTACTTCCGGAATTACATTTCGACCCCTATATCAAAATCTCACTATCGAACCGGAAACTTCAAAAATTTAACTTTCGGTGTTTCAAGCCTAAATAAGCTACAGACCTCCAAAATACAATCCGAACATGCCCTATGCCTGAAATCACCCAACAGAGCTAACAGAATCGACGGAATTCCATTCTGAGGCCGTCTTCACACTGCTTTGACCACTGGTCAAATAATAAAGCTTAAGCCCTCTTTTAGGGAATAAGTATCCCAAAACACTTCGAAACTCAGAACGATCATCCCGGCAAATCAAAATAGCGAAAAAAATACGAGGGAAGCAGTTAATAGGGGATATGGGCGTTAATTCTTACAACGACCGGCTGGGTCATTACATATCTGGAGTAATTAGATTGATTCACCTATGGGGGATACTATACTTCCATAACTGCATTTTATAGCATCCCAATATGAATCACCTTACATTGGTATTTTAATCATGTACAATTCATGAAATCCTCTTTGTGTCATTACTCAATCGAAGGCCCAAACGTCATCCTTTATCTATCACAATCACGCCCTCATTCTACTACTAGGGAAGCATTCCATATCTTCTAACTGCTACTAGTCTTAGACTCCTTTGAGTCCATTCAGGCTATACTGAGCTTTCTATAGCTTAGAGAAACCATTAGCTCTTCCTGTTTTTCATAGGCTTAATCTTGAGAACTTATCCATTCTCGTTCCCTTCTCACTCTCCCTTTCTTATCCTTATTCCTGACTTCTAGAACTTTGTCGTCTTACCATACAATAGCTTGCAACCTTCACATATCTATTTATATTACTCGCAACCTTTCAACTTTCTTGCATCATAGGTTTCCTTGCGTTATTCTAGAACATCAATCAAGACAACACATCGTCTCTAACTCTTCTTTATTCTTTTAGCTATACCTCTCGATATTTTAAAATCATAGGTTGGAAGATATGCCACTGAAGACGCCGCTATCATTCCTGGATATTGAATTCCAGCTCTTCTAGCTTTCTATCTAAAGTATGGACTGTTCACAACCTTGCATTTGAGTATCTCGTATGTTGTTCACCTTTATCTTACTTACCTTAAAGTCTCATATCACATCCTCTATCTCCTTCATGACCTCCCTTCCATATAGGTATAATTCAC
This sequence comes from Nicotiana tabacum, assembly GCF_000715075.1. Classification (NCBI taxonomy): domain Eukaryota; kingdom Viridiplantae; phylum Streptophyta; class Magnoliopsida; order Solanales; family Solanaceae; genus Nicotiana; species Nicotiana tabacum. Next base: position 46,668,156 of record NC_134099.1, on the reverse strand, counting down.
ATCCACAACTTGAACTTCTATTATAATACTTGAACCTTTTTACATGATCTAATGAGAGCTTTATACCGACTTTTTATAAGGCTGGTATTCTTATAACTAGACCTCTAATATTAAGAGTGACTCTGTAATTTTCTTAATCACTATGTCCATAGTTTTCTAGTTCAATAATCAAACTCCTGATTTACTTAGTTGATGTAACTCTTTAGTTTCCTCTTTCCTCTGATCAACCTTCATGTAGGCTTAAGCTATCTTCCGATCTACGACTAATAGTATTAGTTATTACTTTTAGCCTTTCATGGGCACTATGGAATATCCATGATACAATTCTTTTAACAATTCAATCATTTGTTTATGACCCGGGCTCCATTCTTCCTTTTAACTTGTACCAGAACTTTCTACGGCTGTATGATTGTCAATATATATGTTTCATGGATAATACTCCAAACTCTTAAGTGGGTTCATAATGTAACCAACTCTGGATCATTGATCGAATAATTCCTTTCGTTCCATATTAGCTTTCTTTAAACGTAAGCTATTACTTTTCCTGGTCTTTCTGCCCCCTTGTTGCATGCATACTTAGCTTACCTTAGTTCCTACACATATTGGAATTCCATACAACTCATATGATCTTGCATATGACTTCTGATTTTACTCCATGTTCATTAGCCACGATAGGTGCCATTTTCTTATGGAGTGCATACAATGTTCTTGTGAGATTGTTGTTATAAGACCATTTCCTCCTTAAGTCACTAAGCTTAGGTTAAAGCTTTCTTCCTTACTTTCTCAGCTAGTCTTTTATTATAGTACTTAAGGAGGCCATCTGACTCTTGTAAAGTTGTGAGCTTGCTATATCGTATACTCGACGGAATTTTTGATGTCCTTCCTCACCTATAATCATCCGTAGTTACTTACCTCCACACCTTTGTGCTTGTAGGGTCACTTCTAAATTGATATTTTTACTGACTTCGCAGTGGCACTCTATTTTGTTTCCGTAACACTTATATGGCACCTTTAACTACCCTAATTTCTATCTGAATATTTCTCAAGGTTAGGATGTCATAGCTGCGAGACTGAATGCCTCATGTTGGGGTTCACTATGTTTATCTTGTCCGATCTGTTGATTTGTCTGCATCTTCTTGTCTAGCCATAGCTAGGCTTTTCCTAAATCAACTACTAACTACTCATTGGCCCATTCTCATATCAATATTCCGCATAATCATTCTTGGGTTATTTCTTTTGTCTTAACTTACCTCTCACACTGGCTCCTTATTTATAAAAAACATCCCGATCCGGAACCCTTACTTTCTCTCCTTGACGTCGTGTTTGCATAATGTTTTGGAACCGTAGCATATCTATAGGCTTTGAATAAGTGCAATCTCATCCCTTTTTCCTTTTATCGCATTCTTTCTTTACCATTTAATAATTACTAGAACTACTTAATTTTGACTTAATGCCACATCACTCCATATTCCCCCCCTTTAGGGAAGTACTAATATTTAGCGCTACGACGATCTACCTATAGTTGTTTTACCTCTTCATCATTGGCGTCCTTTCACATTATTGATAATCCTTACTCACCTTGCGATAATCCTTCTGCACCAAGGATAATGAAATTCCTTACTCACCAGGGTGACACTTAGTGCAACTGGCACGTACAATCCCTTAAGCCTAACTTTGCTCATATTGCTTGTTTTAGGGAAGCGTCTTCCTGAATAACCATTCTCTGAATTTTTCATGAATCTTATTTTGTTGTACATTCTATTATCGCCGGAATGCAATCAAAAATTCTCATGATGCTGACTATTATTAAATCACTCAGTCCCTAATTCATGTTTAGTTTATCTTGTTCACCAGCCCATACTGATTTCTATTATTCTGGGGTCTAACTTTTTCTTCCGGTAGTTGCGTTGGAGTCACAAACTTATTTCTCGAAGTAAGGATATGACTTTATGGCCTACACTCTTTTGTTGTCTCAAGGCCTATCACATCTCGTTTTTCCCTTCACTTGACTATAGACTCTGTAATACTATCATTTTTTATCTACCGTTGTCATCCATGTATGGCATCTTACTCATAATGCTTCCTTATCTTTCTTCTTGTTTCCCTGCTAATATTTCTACCTATCCATTTTTTTTGAAAATGTCAACAAGACATTCTTTTGCTTTTATCTCCCCTTGCTTCATTTATCGACTCTTTGGGTTACTCAACGTCCTTGCTCTACTAGGGACGAGAGTCACACTAAGGTAATATTTATCCCTTCCAGGCTTTCAATGCCTGTCTTCTGAATTTTTTGATCATGCTAGTATTCACATCTAATTGTAATATTCTAGAGTGCACCATCTGGGTGTCTCACAAGAAGATTTATTATCACATCTGTAATATCCTTCGAAAATGTCAACTAACACAATCAATCCATTCACCATTTTGGGTTACTCTAACCCCAGCCGGATCCTAAAGTTCCATCCTTTTCTTAAACTACACCTATTAGCCCCCATAGGGCATAATTAAGATGGGTGCGGCCAATTGTACATACCTCTGTTACTATTGAAGGTAACTCAAAATTCTTATATTTCTCTGCTTGAATTTAGATAATGTTCATCTCTACTAACTAGGTACCTTGTACCCCTCTTCACCTTGCTTCTTTTACTTATTGAAACTTGTACTTTCTTAGTCTTTCATTGCTTTTTACCTTAATAATGGATAGGCATTATTGCCTTAAAGTCTTTATCAAGAATCTTATACGTCTTAGTACACACATGATATGCTGAATACCTCATATTTATTCATCATAAGCATGATGCAAAAATCGAGTTCCTCTAAATCAACTCTCCACGACTATATCTCTTCCAACCGTCTTTCTAGATGTAGATATTATCTTATTAGGAATAAGATAGAGTTTAAGAAATTGAGTTCTTACAACTGAGCTCTACAACACGATCCAGAGTAAGAAGAAAGAGTGAAAGTCCTAAATACCCTGTAGCCTCCTGCTTATAAGTGTGGTGCACGACGCACCCATAAACAAGACTTTACTAGACGCGACTTGTAGACTTCCTAGGACAGAACTTCTCTGATACCATTTTTGTCACGACCCAAACCAATGGCCGAAATGGACACCCGGTACATTACTCAATCGAGTACCTACGTAACGTATCTTTTGTATCATACTATCATATGTAAATGAGCCATAGAGGCTGCCATGAGATCAGTAGAATAAAACCTGGGGAAATACTTGACTTTGGACGACCCAACATGTAATCCAAACTTATACACTAAACATGAGCCGACAAGGCCATACAATCTTTCACATACACGACATATGTCTACAAGCCTCTAAAAGTACATAAATGTCATAAAGGCCGGGACAAGGCCCGCCATACTAATCAATATATTTCCTAATCATACTGACAGAATAAGCAACTCCAGAGAAAATGGAGCGACCAACACCTTCCTCTGAGTTGATAGCCTACTTGGAGGGCTCTCATCCTGTCTATCGGGACCTGCGGGCATGAAACGCAGCGTCCCCAGACAAAAGGGATGTCAGTACAAATAATGTACCGAGTATGTAAGGAATGAAAATCAGTAAACAATAGACATGAGAGAAATATGGAGTAAAAAACTCGACATGTAAGTCTGAATAACTCTGTGAATCATTAATATGTATAATGTTATGCATATGCGTATAAATATTATATTGTACATGGGTAAATGTGTTCATAACATCATCAAGCCTCTGAGAGCATCCCATCATATCATCTCGGCCACTATGGGCAAAATCATCAACGTATACTAGCTGATCAGGTGGTGGTGCATATTTAACGCCATAACCTTTTTCCCATACATACATATATATGCGTATATAACGTCATCTGGTCATGGGTCAATGTACATGAATACAATGCATGAGAAGTACGTTAATAAAATCTCTTGGAATGTCATATGACCATTATGCCTTTGAGTAATATCATCAAGTAAACTTTTTTTTCAACTTACGTATTTTTTTAAGACGCATGAACAGATGATAGAATAACCAGATACAAGGGAATTCAAGAACATAGGCACTTCTAATATTTCTATGAATAGATTCATTTATGGAAGTTGTGCATTTTCTCATTTTGTTTGTATCGTATGGATCATGCCAAAAGAAAGATGAGATAACCTTAACATACCTGGAGTAGGGAAAAATCTGTATGATATTCTTGCAAAAGGTTGCACCGTACTCCTTTGAAATTGCAAAATCTCACGTTGGTAAGAAATCTCGTTGGAATCGTTTTGTTTCAAGATTAATGTCCATTCTTGTTGGAGTGAGATTAACTTTCGTTCTTGTAAATGTTTTGAAATTTATGAAGAAAGCTATAAGCTTACCTTGATTATTTTAAGGCCAATGAAGCCCAAGATGCTAAACTTTTATTATACCTACGTAAGTGTCATGTGTATCACATTTAAGATAGCCACCTTCCATTCTAAGTTGTGAGTCACTTGGTTTGCATAGGGGCTTCCACCTCATGCTCTTTAATACTTATCCGATATATATCCCCAATTAATTAGGTAATATCTCATTACTCAATAATTAATTAATTACCCACATAATTAAGAATTATCTCAACTTACTTAAAATACTACTCACTTTTAACATACCTTATACACCTTACTATCATAACCATGTGACACCTTGTATGGTACTAGTCCATAAATGTCAAACTTCGACGAAAATCGTTTTTTCTGATTTGCTTACCCTCTCATCTTCACGAATTTACATATCCCTTGTTTGAAATAGCATAATACTTATAATCCCAAAATAATCTCATTCTCGAGCTTTCATCGATTAACTTACGATGAATCTTTAACGTACAAAAATGTGAGATGCAACACCTCATTTCCGAGCATTCATTAATGTATTTATGGCGTACTTTCACGTATAAAAATATGGGGTATAGCAATTTACTACATGTTCCCGGTATCCATATTTTTATTTATTGTTCGATTTTGCTTGTTCTATGCCTCACATATTGTTAGGTAGAAGTTATTACTTGTTCGATGCCTTTAATTGTCTATTTGCCTTCACTTACTTTTATTTTACTTCGAATTGTCATATTGGTTTTCCTTAGAGCATTTATACATTTTGGTTCCTTTTTCGTACATTTTGAGATATGCCGTAGTTGTTTGTAGTATTAATATATATATATAGGATCAGGTTGCACGCCGCAACGAATGTTGATATGACATTTGGGACAGATTGCATGTTACAACGATATTGATATGATACTTGGGATCGGATTACATGATACAAAAAATATTGATATTGTATGTGGGATGGGGTTGCATGCCGCAACGGTATTGGTATGTGTGTGTGTATATATATATCATGATTGTTCTTGGTTGTTGGTTTCCTATCCGTGTTGTGTTGTGAATTGAACATAGATGATATTCTGGGGCCCTCTGTTATGTATCCTGTTCCGGTTTTCATGTTAGTCGTTTTTCTCTATTCTGCTATTGGTTTTTCTTATACTCATATAGTTTCATGTGAGTTCCTTGTTATAGCCTCGTCACTACTTCATCGAAGTTGGGCTCGATAATTACGGAGTACATGGGGCAGATTGTACTCATACTACACTTCTGCACTCCTTGTGCAGATTTTGGTATTGGTCTGAGCGGCGCTTAGTGGAGGTTTTGCTCGGACTACCATTATCCGGAGACTTGAGGTAGATCTGCACAGTGTTCGCAGACCTTGGAGTCCCTTATAGTCTTTTATACTGTTTGTTTCATTCAGACAATTGTATCTTATTTCAGATCTTGTTTATATTACTTTTAGCAGCTCATGTACTTGTGACATCAGTTCCTGAGTATAGACTAGATTGTGTTGGTTTTAGATTATCATGACTTTAAATTTGCTAAAATTGAATAAGTGATTAACTAGTATTGGCTTGCCTAGTAAGCGAATGTTAGGCTCCATCACGACAACGTGGTTGGGGTCGTGGGTCATGACAAATACTGTACAATTCTCTTATACCATCCGAATATAAAATGTGGGCTTAGACTCAATAAAAAAAATGAAAAGATAAGAAAAAAGAAAACATGTGAAGGAGGATTAAGAGGTGTCACGACCCAACTCCCGTTGGAGCCGCGACGGCGCCTAACACTACTTGCTAGGCAAGCCAACAGCCAAACAATAATGACGAATTTGGATAATAATGGTTTAATAAACTCAACAATAACTGAATAAAACTACTCAATACTACTACAACCATCCCAATGATCTTGTGTCAACAAGTACATGAGCATTACTGAGTATCAAAATGCAAGACTAAATCCTCAATGCAACTGTCAGAATAGTAGAACAATAATAATAAAAATACTGAAAGAGAACTTCAAGGTCTGCGAATGACATATCAACTACCTCGTAGTCTCCCAAAATAATGTTATCAATACAACTCTAGCAATCACCACGTCCGAAAGTACCTGGACCTGCACACGAAGTGCAGAGTGTAGTATAAGTACAACCGACCCAATGTACTCACTAAGTAACAAACCTAACAATGGGCTGAAAGCAATGACTAGCTTAGAAACAACAGTCAGAGACCAATATCAATAATTAGTAATAGTTCAGGATATAAAGGAAAGACTAGAAGCAGGTAACTCAATGATATTATGCTCAACTCGTCCATATTTCAGGAATTTAGACATGTTTTTCAAGTATAACAGTTTAAGCCCAACGCGGATAAACCATTTCATTTACTATCTTGAATGAGGAAGGTACACCTCTATGCTTACATATCAAATCAATAATTTCACAGTGGAACCACCAAGAATAACCACACAACAACACGTACCACTATGTGGGTGCCTGATACAGATGCCTATCATCGAAGCACTTATATGAAATACTATGCCTGCGCCCACTGCTGGTTTGTTTGACTCGGAGGGGCAGATCCTGCCCAAGTGCTAATTATAATCACGTAGCCCAAATAGTGGGGCCTGATGCACGTGTCACCCCAAATTAATAACACATAGCCCAATATGGGTCTGGCATACACGTCACCTCAAAAATCAGTACCAAATCGGCTCTATGGCTCAAGCTCAGTCATTAACTACCCAAGTATCAAATAATCACATCTTACAATACGAAGTTCAACGTGTTACATATATAAGACAACAACAACATGTGAGGATTCAAATAAGAAAGTACTGAGACAGAGATATCACACGCGAATATAGCATCACGACTGAGAGTATGTGTGCAATTAAGGCAATTAGCTCAGAAACAACAAGAATAACCCAATCATGTCTCAAATAATTAGCACATACCTAGACATGGTTTCTAACATGAATCATAGCTAAATTAATTATACAAGTAGAGAAGACATGGATATAACAAAGCATGACAGCAAAATAAATCTCATAATGGTCTAAAGCCACCTCTAATCATGAACACTTTGGTGCAAGCACACACGCCCGTCACCTCGTGCGTGTCACCCCAATACCTCTCATGTAATATAGTTCTCCAGGTTAAATACCCTCAAATCCAATTTTAGATATGTTACTTACCTCAAAACACGTAAATCAATACTCGAAAAACCCTTGCCAGACGAATCGGCCTCTAAGCTACTCGAATCTAGACAAAGAAACTTAATATCATCAACAAAGCCCATCAAAAACTATTCCAGGTGACAAAGCTAAAGTCTTCAATCAAATATGCAAGGACAACCCAAAAAGTCAACCCTGGGCTCTACCCAGGAACCTGACAAAGTTTACAAAATTCGAATATTCATTCAAATACGAGTCCAACCATACCAATTTCATCCAATTACAACCACAAATCAACCCTCAAATCATCAAATCTCACTCTCCACTAATATAGCCTAAAATCCACAAATTGTATCTCAAATTCACATAAACTAGGTGTAGTAATCAATGGGTAATCAATATTTATCATCAAAAGTGGTTAAACTTTATCTACCTGTCAATTAGTGTGAAAAGCACTCCAAAAATTGTCTTAGACTAAGCTCCACAACTTCCAAAATGAGAAAAAAATAATGAAACCCTTCGAATATAAACTCTGCTAGTGATTCTACATCTGCGGTCACTTAACCACATCCAGTATCCCGCTTATGCGGAATAGTGGCCGCTTCTGCGGCTTCCTCCAAGTGTCGACCTTCCGCTTTTGCGGACAATACCTTGCATATGCGCGTCCGCTTATGCAGACTTCTACCGCACCTGCGAACTCTCAGGCTACCATCCAAGTCCGCATTTGCGGACAACTCAGCGCATCTGCGCATCTGTATTTGCGACTCTCCGTCCGCATCTGCGATCCCTTGCCCAACCTTCCTCCACTTCTGCGATCAAGCTGCCGTGCACCTGCGACTAATCCCTCACATGTGCAATTGCACTAGAGCTCCCAAACTTCAACAATCTCTCTAAGTACAAAGATGACTCGAACTCAATCTGAATCACACCCGAGGCCTCCAGGACCCCATCTAAATATACCAACAGTCCAAAAACATAATATGAACTTACTCGAAACCTCAAATCACATCAAACAACACCATAACCATGAATTGCATACCAATTTATGTCTAATGAAGCTAATGAACTTCCAACTTCCGAAACTAATGCCGAATCACATCAAACCAACTTGAAATAAGCTCAAATTTTGTATGACACTCCCAAATGACACAACAGATCTATTCCAACTCTCAGAATCAAAATCCAAACCTGATATCAAAAAGGTCAACTCCCGGTCTAACCTCTCTACCTTCCAAATCTTCAACTTTCCAACTTTCGCCAAAATGCACCAAACCAACTTACGGACCTCCAAATCAAATTTCGAACATACACCTAAATCCAAAATTACTATACAAAGCTTTTGGAATCATCAAAGCACCATTTTGGAGGCATCTACACCCAAGTCAAACTCTGGCCAACTCTTTGAACTTAAGTGTTCAACCTTGGGGCTAAGCTTCCCAATTCATTCGGAAACCATCTCGAAATCAATCTAACCATCCCGGCAAGTCACATAACCACAAAGTGAGGATATCTGCTCCACATCTCCTACTCGGTTTCCCATGTAGCTGCATCGACCGACTGACCTCTCCAATGCACTTTCACTGAAGCTATGTTCTTCGACCTTAACTTTCGAACCTGACAGTCCAAAATGGCCACCGACTCCACATAATAGGTCAAATACTCGTCTAGATGCACTGTGCTGAAGTCCAAAACATGCGACGGATCACCATAATACTTTCGGAGCATACACACATGAAACACTAGGGGAACACCCGATAGACTAGGTGGCAAGGCAAGTCTGTAGGCTACCTCTCCAACTCTCTCAAGCAACTCAAAAGGGCCAATATATCTAAGGCTCAACTTTCCCTTCTTCCTGCAACTCATCACACCCTTCATGGGCGAAACTCTATGTAGAACCTTCTCACCCACCATATATGAAACATCAAAAACCTTGCTATTAGTATAACTCTTCTTCCTGGACTGTGTTGTAGGAAGTCGCTCCTGGATCAACTTCACCTTCTCCATGAAGGTCATGAGTAGAGGTGGCAAGAAATATATTTTGGTTATAGTTGATGACTATACCAGATATACCTGGACCCTATTTTTTCCAGTAAAGATGATACTTTTGATATTTTTTGGATATTTGTTAGAACATTTAAAAGAAAATGGGTCTCTAACTTGTTAGCATTAGCTCTTACCATGGTGTATAGTTTGAAGATGCTAAGTTTGCTGAATTCTGCAGTGCGCATGGTATTGATCATAATTTTTCTACTCCTAGAACCTATTAAAAAATGAAGTAGTCAAGAGGAAGATTATGAAACTAGAGGATATGGGAAGAGTAATGTTTATCTCTAGTAGGCTGCCTAAAAGCTATTGGGCAGAAGCTATCAACATTGAATGTTACTTGTGAAATAGATGCGTCGTTAGACCCTTATTAGATAAAACTTCCTAGGAATTACTTAAAGGAAGAAAACCTAACGTATCACATCTTATAACTTTTGGCTGCAAATGTTATGTTCATAATAATAGCAAAGAAGCTCTCGAAAAAATTGATTCCAGAAGTGATGAGGGTGTATTTTTAGGTTATTCACGACATAGTAAAGCTTATAAAGTTTTTAACAAACGAACTATGTGTGTAGACAAAAATATGCGTGTTGTACTTGATGAATCTAATTCTTCCTTACGAAAAATGTGCAGGATGATGCAAGACCTTGTTCTTGTAAGAAGTGATAAGTCTTTTGTTATGTAATTTGCACCTTAAGGAGACACTGCCTTTTATTTCATCAATAAAATAGAGGTTACAATAAAACAGAGGTTGGTTAGGACTAACCCCTGACGCTTTTAAAAGCCTAGCATATACAAAGAGAAAAAATTAATAGTTCAAAAAACTCCCAAAAAACTTTTAAACAATCATATTCCTTCTTTTTTGTGCCTTGTGAAGGTTGCATCTTATATATCCAGTAATTATGCACAAGCAGCCTGCTTAGGAAGATCTTTAACATCATAAACTTGTCCCTCATGTTCTTCCATGCTCCATTTAGCCAATGCATACGCAACCTGATTGGCCTATCTATAACAATGTTGGACTATATTGGTTGTCTGGAATAGCACTTGAGTATAACATCTATATAATTTTGAAGTTGCCAAACTGTGATGCTCTTGCCCTTAATCATATTTACAATGATCAGAGGGTCACTTTCCAAGATAGTATTTTGAAATCTGTGTGAGATACACAATTATAAACCACATATTTTTGCCTTTGCTTAAGCTAGATTACTCCTGCCAATTCCCATATATTTAGCTAAGGCCATCATAATTTTTGCATTATTGGTCTCTTATAATTCCTCCTGCACTAATATAGTCTACTAAATTGTTATTGGCATCTTTATTGAGCTTTATCCATTCCATTGGAGTTCCGATCCACTTCACTATAATACATTCAATCTTGTTTGAGCTACTAATAATTTGTTTGGTAAATTCCTGCCATTTCAATATCCAATGAATAGTTGAGTTAGTCTTTGACACTATCTACTTTAGTGGTAGAAGGTCTGGTTAATAATTCTGGCTTTAGATATTTTTTTCTTCTCATATCTGTTGGGCACATCTAGCCTGCCATATCTATTATAACATAAATATAGGAATAATTTTGAAAAGATCTTTGTGTAAGCTATTTTGGGATTTACAATCCACCATTTTATCGTTTGAGTTCTTATGAAGCTTGGTTTCATGGAATCTAAGTGGGATTCCAAAAAGGTTCCATATAATTCTAGCCAAATGTCCATCAAAAAAGGTGTGATGAATAGTTTTATGTCTCTTAATAAGTGATAATTATAATATTAAAGACCAAGGAGATTATCTGGAAAGTGAAAAACAGGAGAAAAGAAAAGAAAATACTAGAGAAGGTGAAACATCAAGCTCAGGGGAATTTATTCCACCAGATGAGGAGAAAGAAAATCGGATAGTAGAACCTATTCCTCCTCTTGGTCCTCAAAATGAGCAATTGTTTTTTTGGTGATCAATTGAGCAAATTCAAAAACCTCAAAGGAAGCCCTAGAAACATAAAAATTCTCATCCTCTTGAGAACATAATATCTAACCCAAATTCAGGAATCCAAACCAGATCAACCATGAGAAATCTCTATGCATTCAATACTTTTTTCGTATCCACCATTGAGCCAAAAATATTGATGAAGCCTTGCAGGATACTGATTGAATAGTGGCTATGCAGGAGGAATTGAATAAACTTCAAAGAAGTAATGTATGGTATTAGTTTGCAAAACTAAGGATAGAACATTCATTAAAATAAAATGGGTCTTCAAAAACAAGTTGGATGAACAGGGAACTGTGGCAAGGAACAAGGCCAAGCTTGTGGTTCAAGGTACAATCTCAAAGAAGCAATAGATTATGTTGAGACTTTCACTCCAGTTGAAAGGATAAAGGCTATTCGGATGTTGATTGATATTGCATCTTACAGGAAATTCAAATTGCATTAGATGGATGTAAAGAGTGCCTTCTTGATGGTTACCTTGATGAAGACGTGTATGCGACTCAACCTCCTGGATTTCAACTATCAGGAATGGAAGAACACGTCTACAAGGAAGAAGTTTACGCAGCTCAACATCCTAAGTTTCTCTTAAAAATGGTTTCACCAGAGGTAAACCTGATAATACATTTTTCCTTAGGAAGAAAGGTAAAAGTCTCCTTATTTTGCAAGTATATGTCGATGAAATTATTTTTGGTGGTACTAATGAGTTTTTGTGTAAGGAGTTTTCAGGACTGATGGGTAAGGAATTTGAGATGAGCATGATGGGTAAGTTAAATTTCTTCTTGCGTCTGCAAATTAAAAAAACTCCTCAGTTAACTCTGATACATCAACAAAAGTACATAAAATAGTTACTGAAGAGATTTGAGATATAAACTACAAAACCAATTGACACCCTCATAACTACTACTACCACACTAGACATGGGTGAACATAAAAAGTGTGAAAATTAAAAGAAGTAAAGGGGTATCATAGGTTCTCTCATGTATTTACTGCTAGCATGCTAGATATATTCTACAATTTTGGATTTTATTTGAAGTTTTAATCAAATCTTAAGGAATCTCACATGGAAGTAGTTAAAAGAATTATCAGGTATCTAAACATGAGTCAAGACCTAGAGCTTTTGTATTCTAGGAGTGGAAACTTTAAACTTATGGGCTTTGCTGATCCAGACAATGCAGGATATCTAGTTGACCGGAAAAGTACTTCTAGAATGGCTTATCTCTAAGGTCCTTGTTTAGTTTCTTAGGCGACCAAGAAACAAAATTCAATTGCTTTAGCCACTGCCAAGGCTGAATATGTTGATTGATGCCTCTTATTGTGCACAATTTCTTTGGATTAAGTAATAACTAAAAGATTATAGCATTTTATATAGGTGTGTGCCTATCTACTGCGACAAAATATGTGACATTAACATGACAAAGAACCTTGTTGAACACAAAAGAACAAAACATATAGATATTATGTATCACTTTTTGAGGGATAATTTCGAAAAAGGCTTGATCTCTATGCAATTTTGTAATAATGAAGATCGAATTGGAGACATCTTTACCAAGGCACTCAATTGAGCTGTACTTGAGAAGAGAAAATTAGTGCTTGGTTTGATCAAGTTTTCTTGATTACTTGTGTGATTCCTCCTCCAATGATTGGCTAGAAACAAAATTAATAATAATCTAATTATTGGTTGAATGTCTTTTGTAATCTTATACTATAACAAGTATGCCTTGAGACCACGGAAAGCATGTCTTATAAAAGTCTACTAATGTTACTCTTATGGTCAAGAATAAAGATTCTTTGCATAGTAGGAAGAACCAGGCAGAGACCAGGGTTTCCCATATACAGGTGCACATTCACGGTCTACTTAGCTGATGTCATACACTAGTTTTACTTGTGCATGTTAGCCAGTTCCAATTCCTGCTTAATTCACACAGTGCCCTAAGTTACCTAAAATCTAACCACCTGCGTGTCACTACAGTTATAACCAAATTAAATCCTTTCAAATCACATTCTATCTCTCTCTCACTCCCTCAAAAACTGAAAAAGACCAAATTCCACCCAACTATAACCTTCTTCTTAAAGTCTCACCTTAACCCTAGCCCCCACCACTCTCTTTAAATATTCAGTTGACATACCCAGATCATCAAAGCCTAAGCCTGAACTACTAGCACGTAGAACTCGATCTCAAACAGCCCAAAACACTTATGTCTCATCTAAATATCTTGGAAGTCCTTCAATAGCGATGAAGAAGAAAATGGTTGTTAAGAAGAAACCTCTAACAAAGGAAGACAAGAAATGCATGTAGGCTGAAGCCCAACCAAAAAGGGAGAGATGAGAAAAGATGGTGCAAATAGGAAAGATCCAGATGACAGTTCGAGCGAGGATGTAACTCAAGTAGAACCTAGTTCTTCTCAATCTAACAATGAAATAACCCTACTACTAGTGAATTAGAGAATATGTCAGCTGGATAAACGAGTAGAGAAGAATCTACGATTATGCCTAAAAAGGGTGTTGGTGAAAAAGGGGAAAATATAATAAATCTATTATAACTGGGGAAGTTTCTAAATAGGAGGGAAAGGAGACAACACATGTTGATGTGAATGAGTCTCGGTAATGATATTCATGGGGGAACATATGTGGGAGATGGAACATCAGTTGAGGGGGAACAAAGATCTGAATTTAGGGAAGGTAGAGAGGAGATAGTGGATGACATGGTAGGTTGTGATATGGGGATGAGACCTGTAGAGGAAGACATAACACCAGCTAATGACCTTGAGTCTAAATTTATTCCCCTAACTGAAAATGAAGTAGGGGTAAGAGAGACATTTGGTAGTGAAAATGCTAAAACAAATCAGGCACCAACTGATGACCATGTGTCTAAAGTTGTTCCCTTTACTGTCAATGAAGCAATAGTGGATGAGACTAAGAAGAGAGATTTAAGGGTCAAGATGACTATAAAAGCTTCAAACTGGTAGATGGGAAAGACTATGAAAATGATGTACCTCTAATATTTGTTTTTGGGTAGAAACATGAGGAGGAGGAAAAAAAGAGGTATTTAAGAACAACCTCAAGTTTTCCTCCATAGAGCTCAAAAAGAAGAAAATTAGTAAGGAGAACTGGAAAACCAGTCGGAACTGAGAAAACCATAGAACCTATTTATGCGCCTCCCCTTAGTAGAATGCCAAACACTAGAGAAAGCAAGAAGCTGGTTGAGACCGAATAATTTGATGATCTTAAGAGAAAGAGGAAGAGAAAAGGAAATGTAGGAGAGTGTGGTGTTGTAAGAGAACCTATTGAGGTACTAGATGAATGTGTGGAAGTTGAAGAAGAAGAAGAAGAATAAGAAGAAGAAGAAAGGGAAAAGGTAGAAAAGATGGTTGTGAGAAGGATAGTTCTTAGGAGAAAGGAGAGGAGAAGGACAGAGGTTTGAGATATTTTTAAAGCCAAGGTGATGAGAGGGAAGATAATCAATGTTGTCACTCAAAATGCAATAGTAGAACTGGTTGAGAAACTGGAGAAACAAGGTTGGAGGTGAGAGGAGGATCAGTCAAGAGGAGGTAGTGGAATTCTTCATCCTTGCAATGATTGAAAGTGTGGTTACAAGTAGGGTAGGAGGCACTGACATTGTATATGATGATGAGAAGCTTGGTGATATATTGGGGGTTACCGTCACTGATTACTGTGAGTGTGTGAAAGGCATATAAACTTGTTGGCATAATTAGACGGGGACCCAAGTGGCTCGGGTGAGATTCGGACCACCTGGAGCATGTTTGAGTTGGCAGATTTTGCTGCTATCTAGTGTGCTTCGAGATTGCAAAGTATCGTAATTGCGGAGTGTTATTTGGAGCTCGAGAGATTTGCTCTTTGCGTTCATGACAGGGCACCCGTGTTCACGAAGAAGGAGCTGGGAGCTAGAGGTTTAGCTTTCATGTTTACAAAGGAAGGGTAGCGTTTGCGGTAGGCTAGGCAGGTAAGGCATCGCGTTTGCAAGTGGAGCTTTACCACCGCGAAGAGAATTTTTGGCAGAAATAGATTTGTGCTTCGTTAAGAATACACAAAGAGTACCCCTGGGAAGAATATTTTAAGTTGGAATTTTGGGATTTTCCCCATTCTATAATATTTTGAACCCTAGGTCTGAAGAGGCAAAATTTTTCAAGGAGATTTTAATACAAGACTAAGGAGTACGTGATTTCTATTCATTTATGGTTTTATTTCAAGAATCTACATAGATTATTAACACATAAAACATGAAATTTTGAGATAAAATTTGGAATATGTGCCTACAACTTAATAGATTAAAAATTGAGGTTTTGAGATATGATTTGGATTTTGATTTGGAAACTAAATACCTATTTGGACTCCTTGGATTATGGGTAGTTTGGATCTACCCCTATGCTCAGGTTTTGACTATGTTAAATTTTGTTGATATTTTATAAATTAATTAAATATTAAAGCTTTATTATTTGGAATTGATTTTTATGATGTTGTTTAATATTATTGAGTATTATTTGGTTAGGTTCGAGTCAATTGAAGGTAATTTCTTAAAGATAAGCAATTTTAGGAAGTTGATCTGGCTTGTTAAGGTAAGTATCTTGTCTAACCTTGTTTTGAGGGAATAACCCTTAAGATTTGACCTTATATGTCTAATTAGAATATGTGAAAAGCAAAGTATATGTGAGTTGACGAGCATATTTGTGAGTGCTATATTTGATTCATGACTGGTGTGACGACCCGACCCGTCGTCTCGTGAGTTACCACCCTATTTTCCCCACTACCTATTTTGTTATGCTTATGTGGACGAGTTGAATTGGAGTGGTTCTGATAAGAAATGAGACACTTAGTCTCTTTAAGGAAGGTTTGTGTTGGAAAAGTCAATCGAACGTTGACTTATGAGTTAGAGGGCTCGGATATGAATTTCGATGGTTTGGTTAGCTCCGGAAGATGATTTGAGACTTAGGAGCGTGATCAAAATTTATTTTGGAGGCTCGGTGTAGAATTAGGCTTGAATTGGCGAAGTTAGTAGTTTGACGATTTCCGGTTGATAGGTGAGATTTTGATCCAGGAGTCGGAATGGAATTCCGAGAGTTGCTGTAGCTTCATTATATGATTTAGGATATGCGTGCAAAATTTCAGGATATTCGGACGTGGTTTAGTTGGGTTTTTGATCAAAAGCGTGTTTCGGAAGTTTTAGAAGAACTTAGGCTTGAATTCAAGGTAATTTGATGGTTTTGGTGTTGTTGGGGTATTTTGATGATTGGAACGAGGTTGAATAATGTTTTAGGATGCGTTGATGTTTTTGGTTGAAGTCTCAGGGGCCTCGGGTGTGTTTCGGTTGGGTTTTGAGCGAGTACGGACATCCCGAAACTTAGAAAATAGATGGGGCAGTCATTTTTGCGCGGGGCGCGGTCCTTTTTGCGCTGGGCGCGGTCAAGTGACGCGGCCCGCGGTCATGAAGATCTGCATATCGTCAGTCCAACTTCGGAAGCTCATATCTTTTAATCTACAAGGAATTTTGAGGTGATTAAAAAACGAAAGTTGTAGCCCTTCGTGTCTAGTTTCCAGAAAGGTAAATATGAGGGGGTACCTATAAATATGAGGTTTTGGGTTTTATTTAGTATTTTGACCTAGAGAACTTGGATTTTGGCGTTTTTTCAAGAAATTCATCGGGGTAAGTGATTTTAACTCAGATTTGGCTAGAATACATGAATCTATCACTGAATTCATCATTTAATTTGTGATTTGGGATGGAGTTTGGGAAGAAAATTGTGAAACCTTTCAAAAATGTAAAATGATGATTTGAAGGACCAAATGGTATCAGAATTGGATAATTTTGGTATGGTTAGACTCGTGAGGGTATGAGGATTCTGAAAATGTAAATTTTACCCGATTCCGAGATGTGGGCCCGGGGCTCAGGTTTTGCTAATTTCGAGATTTTTGATATTTTTCGAATGTTTTCGTTTGGGATATGTTCCCTTAGCATATTGTGACCTATTCGTTCTGATTTTGGATAGATTCGACGCGCGTGAAGGCCAATTTGAGAAGCAAGGGCATAGCAAGCTAGAGTTTTGGCCAATTTGAGGTGAGTAATGATTTTAAATGATGTCCTGAGGGTTTGAAACCCCGGATTTACACAACGTAGTGCTATACTAAGTTGAGATACACGCTGTGTGACGAGCATGAGGTTCAATGCTATGGGGATTGTGACTTGGTCCATCCCGAACGATATTTTACTACATTTTTGATTGATACATATACGTTATTTTTGTGAATTGGGCTAGTTGCCATGCTTGGGGCCTTGTGCCGACCTGTAGAACCCTTAAAGGATTTTTGACTGGTTTTCCTCACTTATTTTGTTAAATAATTTATATCCTCAGTCATGTTTCCAATTGCTTAAGAATGATATGAACCAGATTTTTGAAATGTTAATCATAAATAGAAAGAGATATGATGGCTGAGATCCCGACCATACATTATGCCCGAGAGGCTGTGATTTTTAAATGACTGAGAAGGGTCGATGACCCAATAGTGAGGACATTTTATATGATATGGATCGGGCTGCGCGCCGCAGCAGATATATATTTTATATGATATGGATCGGGCTGCGCGCCGCAATAGATTTATATTATACATATTATGGATCGGGCTGCACGCCGTAGCAATTACTTATATGGATCGGGCTGCACGCCGCAGCAATTATATAGCGCTTGGGCTGAAGGAGCCCCTCCGGAGTCTGCACACCCCTACTGAGCGCAGTCAACTATTATTATTATGGATCGGGATACACGCCGCAGCGGTATATATATTTATTAATTCAGTTATCGTGAGAAGTATATGAATTGAGAACTGAGGATTAGAACGAATAAATGAACTGAAATGCTTGAGGAGCGGATTTATACTAATTATATCTGTTTTACTTGGTTTAAAGAATTTCACATGATTTCTTTATTCACTGTTGCTTAAATGATTTTACTGTTTTGATATAGAACTGCTTAGTGCCTTTACGTGGTTTCGTACTGTCAACTATTATTTATTGTTATTACTCATTGGGTCGGAGTACTCACATTACTCCCTGCACTATGTGTGCAGGTACAGGTATTCCTGAGGCATAGAGCGAGCTTTCCTGCCGTTCTGTTTTCATCGGAGTTATCGAGGTAGCTGCATGTCATTCGCAGACCCGATTTCTCCTTCTATCTCCACTTATTATTCCGCATTTTTGACATATTTCTGTATTAGATTGTTGAAACCTTGTATTAAAGGCTCATACTTATGACACCAGATCAGTGGGTTGTTTTACAGAGATTTTTCGTGATTATGGTTTCCGCACATTTCATCCATTAAATTCATACTTCTATTTATATTAAATTGGTATTAAATCTCAAAAATTGGTATTGAATTATAAAGAAAGAGATTGTGAGATGTTAATTGGTCGGGCTTCCCTAGCATTGTGTTGGGTGCCATCACGATCGCGGTTGGGGTTGTGACATGTTGGTATTAGAGCCTAGGTTACTTGGTCTCGCGAGTCATGAGCCGGTTTAGTAGAGTCTCGCGGATCGGTACGGAGATGTCTGTATTTATCCTTGAGAGGCTGTAGAACCTTTAGGAAAACTTCACATTCTTGAATTCTTATCGTGCGTCCATGATTCATCTTGAAAAGAAACTTTTGAAATTCCTTCTACGCGTTCGTATGCGCGCATGAGCGCGCAGTATTAGATATGCCTCGATGGATTGTGATTCCCCGATCGAGGGGCGAGGTGTAATCTCTGTGAGTTTATGGTGGGCCAGTCTGAAAGACTTGAGGTTGGATCTTTGCCTATGGCTGGAGCGCCGAGGTGCTGATTGTGTAAACAAGTGTTTTTGAACTTATATATTCGGTAGTGTCCCCGTTAGTGGAAATGACGGCTGTGGCTATGTGAGGAGTATGTTAGTACTACGAGGCGTATCCGTATGAATTGGAAGCGACGAGAAGGGGTTTGTTAAATGATGGAAGAATTAGTAGATGCTTGAAGTCTATCTTGATTTAAGTTATAGCCCGAGTTATGGGCGTTTGAAGAATCTTTTCATGACTCCTAGTTGGGAGTGAAGTAAATTCCATGTTGCGGTATGAGTATAGACTCAGGAAGATCAATTGACTGTGTAATGCTTATGGCCGTGGAAGGTATACGAAAATGTTATATTGAGGTGAAGCAGGTGGGTTATCTCCCATGAAGTGGGCTAAGGCTGCGTGATCCTCATGTGAATGAAAGAAGATCTCATGTGCAAATGAATTGTAAGTGTTGAAGTTTGAAATTTTTGATTCACTTAAGAGAGTGAGTTTAACTGTTGCGAGATTGCCAAAGAGTTGAAGTACTAGATGAAATGCGTTTACACAAGCTTACAGAGGATTTGAGTTTAACCTCACTATGCTATTGAGGCAACAATGGAGTATATGCGTTATGAGTATAGTGTGTTGTGATCTATTGGTTCTAGCCAAGTTGGGGAGCTTGCTATTGGTTAGCGGATTGTGCGGTTATGTACTATGTTAGTTCCGATTTGATGCATGTTGGTGAACCAGTTCTGGTTGTGGAAATTGGGCCGAGAATGGCACAAGTAAAGGAAAATTTTTGACAAGATGTCACGAGTTCGGATGAGCAGGAGATAAATTTCGATGTTTACGGTAAGTTGGTATTGTCTTCAGCGTCACCTAAGATTGGTGTTTTGTAAAAAGGGTTTTGCATCCTGGTTAATGGTTCTTGATCGCTCTTCAGCGTTAGTGCGACTGGTGGTTTGGAGGTACGCTCCAGATATTGTTGTCATAGGTTGTAGTGTGTCCCACGGGAAGATTATATAAGTGTGGTATGTGATCACTTGATTGATTAAAGATGTAAACCAAGCATGAAGTTTGTGATGGTGTCGTTAAATTGAAGATTCATGCCTGGAGGGCACTTGGCATATTGGGTTGTGAACTGGGGAGGATTACTCCGATTTTGATGGTTGTTCTTGTGTGTTATGAGAAAAATGGGAGTTATTATGGACCTTTAAAAGGTTATCAGACTAGTTTAGTGTGATCAGAATCAGCTTGAAGTCGGTGGATAGATTTAATGTGAATAATGGCTATATATCAGGCCAGATGTGTGCATTTTAGTATCGCGGTCCTCATGGAGGAGTAGTTAGGTTGATGTTTCGTTGTCAGATATTTTGCGTAGTGACGCATTGCGATGCGTGAGTTGTGAGACAGCTTGAGAAATTGCTATGTGTTGAGAATCCACGTAGGAATGACGTTATATGAGCATTTTGGCTCTTTGAATTCAGATTGTACATCGCACCTCAGTTGTGCTTGAGTTTTGTAGCTTATAACGCTATATGTCCCTCAGAGATATTATTATGCACTTAGCATGCTTACCACCGATACTCGATATTTTGTTGTAATGAGCAAATTTGGCTCGATGTGTATCTTCTTATGTGAGATCTATGTGTGGATCGGGTGGCACGCCGCAATGGGTATGTTATCTAGATCGGGTTGCACACTGCAACAGTGTGATGTTGAGTATAGTTTTCTATATGATATTTTGTATGCCTTGCTTCCTGTTTTCTAAGGAAAGTCCGTATTAGTGCATGGGATTGGTAATTCCTTCCAGAGTTCGTTTTCTTTTTTGTATCGCGTTCGAATTGGTATCCTTTTGGCATATTAGGGCATCATATGCGGCTTTTGATTATGTTTGGGGTGGCTTATTGCCTGAGCAGTTCGTAATGGGTGAGACGAGATCATTGAATTCGAGATCAGTGCAATCTAAGTATATGAAGTAAATTAAGGGGCTAAGACCATTGTTTGGTTCATAATGAGGTGATAGTTCTTGCCAAAAGTATAGACCCAATGAATTGTTGATTCGGCGGTGTTATGAATTTATACAAATCTCATCCGTCGTGTCGGTATTGTAAGAATTTGAACAAGAACTATGTATGTCATGCAGAGCATAGGATGTGTAATGATTTTTCTTCTAGATGGGATCAATAGAAGTTCCTGACTAGTTGAGTACGTAAATGTTCATGGTTCGGAAGGGAGGTGAAGTCCTCATGTTACCTTAGGATGATATGGTATATGTGATATGTTGTGAAGGATTGAGATTTGCGTGTGTAAGGTTATGGTTCAGTTCTGAATGGAAATTTATAACATTCTTAGGCAGTACGGGTAGCTTTAGGTGATTAGAGAAATGAGCTTCAGATGATTAGGGTGAATGATCTTCAGATGATTAAGGAAATTGCATTTCTAATCATAGTGATTTGTAGAGGGTATATTTTTCAGAAAAAGGCCAATGTGATTAAGTTGATGGCACTTCAATAGTATTGCGGCACTTTAAGGCTGGATCGACTGCTGATATTCGAGTTGCTTGTATGGAACATGGAAATTTTAGAGTATTTATCGTGGGATGATTGGGTATTAAAGGTGTGCATGTATTCGCACGGTGGAAACAGGAATCAGGTATGATGATTTGTGTGCCATATGGAGTTAGAGACTGGGAGTTCTCATGTACAAGCTAGGTTGTGGTGGTGGATCGTGTCTATTCGGCACCGTTTAGCGGCAATCGGCATTTGGAGGCTCGAGTGGATCCTTGTTTGCTGGTATGTTAGATTTATGGTGTGATGTCGGAATTCAGACTGGTTGTCTTAGTGTTGAGTGATTCTGAACTATTGCGCTACGGGCAATACCGAAAATGCCACGGGTTGAGTGATGAAGTGTGTTGGATTATGTTCTAGCAGAGTGGTTTATATTTCAAAGAACCAGCGGACGGTTGGGAAGGATTGCTTTCTTAATTGGGCATTCGTGATGGATGTTAGTGCAAAGGTTGCTATCATTAATTCAATTCCGGTGTTGAGGGACTTTTCGGATGCGTTTTGTGTGGCTAGGCATGTCCCTGGGCGAGGTTATTGATTTCGGTATTCATTTGGTGTCGGGCACCGGATCGCCTAGCTCCTATAGGAGTTGTAGTAGTGGAAGTCGAGCGGGATGAGTAATTGGGTGTTGCTCGGTGAATAATATACCGGTTATGTTCTATCAGGTTTGCGTGGTGTGTGTTATTTGTTTCACCATGGGTGTAATGTTTTGCTTTGGTCCAGACATCAATTGAGCATGGTTGTCGATTTCAAGCATAGTGACTTGAGGTGTTTCATGTGGAGCAGTATTTGGATAGGATCGCACGTTGCAGCAAAGCTGTGTGGAAACATGACCTTGCAGGTCAAATTTTGTGTGTCCAATTTCTATGATGTGAGACAGGGTCTCAGCCTTGTGTTGTGGTAGTACTGGTGAGTTTGAGGTACAACTCTCTCAGTTGAGTCATTTTCATGATTTGAGTATGTTCGGACCGTTTCTTATTGGTGCACGTATTATGCAAGTTGTGGCTTAGGAATGTATTGATGTGTCATGTCACCAGAGTGGTGTGTTGGGTTCGAAGTGATCGTTGGGGTCATTAATGAATACAAACGGATTTGATTTCAACATGTTTGATGGGTAAATATCAAGGTTCGGTTCAAAAATTTGTTATGATAATTGCTAGAGGAGAAATGGCCTCATGAATGGTTGATCTGAGCAATGGTTATGGTTTATTGCGTGTTTCAATTATCGTTGGCAGTATATGAGAGTGTTGGAATGAGACCTTGGCTAATAAGAGATTTCTATCGGTATTTGGTTGTTGTGGGCAGCTGCCATGAATGGAAGTTATCGCTGCATTTGTTTGAGTTATTGGTATATCATATAATTGCACCTAAGGTTCCAGGCATGGTCTATTACAGCTGGTACAAACTTATTCTGAATGTAGGTGTGAGGTTCTGATCTTGTGTATGATTCCGAAAAGGTGAAATGTGGCTCTATGATTTATGGGCTAGACTAGATTGTGTGATTTTAGTTAAAACGCATTATCGGACCCATGTGAGATAGGGTGACGTGGGATCATCCCCGGGTTTATGCTTGATAAGGTCATTCAGCTTTTGGTTGGCTTCTAGGACAACTCTGGGTACGCTCGAGGACGAGCGTTTGTTTAAGTTGGGGAGAATGTGACGACCGACCCGTCGTCTCGTGAATTACCGCCCCGTTTTCCCCACTACCTATTTTGTTATGCTTATGTGGACGAGTTGAATTGGAGTGGTTCTGATAAGAAATGAGACACTTAGTCTCTTTAAGGACGGTTTGTGTTGGAAAACTCAACCGGAGGTTGACTTATGAGTTAGAGGGCTCGGATGTGAATTCCGATGGTTCGGTCAACTCCGGGAGATGATTTGAGACTTAGGAGCGTGATCAAAATTTATTTTGGAGGCCCAGTGTAGAATTAGGCTTGAATTGGCGAAGTTAGTAGTTTGACGATTTTCGGTTGATAGGAGAGATTTTGATCCGAGAGTCGGAATGGAATTTCGAGAGTTGCTGTAGTTTCATTATGTGATTTAGGATATGCGTGCAAAATTTCAGGGTATTCGGACGTGGTTTAGTTGGATTTTTGATCAAAAGCATCTTTCAGAAGTTTTAGAAGAATTTAGGCTTGAATTCGAGGCAATTTGATGGTTTCGGTGTTATTGAGATTCATAGGCTTTGATAAAAATGGAATTTTGAAAAATGGATTTGGAAGTTCTTGAGATTCATAGGTTGGGTTCGATGTGATTTGATGATTTTGGTGTTAGTCGAGGTGTTTTGATGATTGGAATGAGGTTGAATAATGTTTTAGGGTGCGTTGGTGTTTTTGGTTGAGGTCCCGGGGGCCTCGGGTGTGTTTCAGGTGGGTTTTGAGCGAGTACGGACATCCCGGAACTTAGAAAATGGATGGGGCAGTCATTTGTGCGCGGGGCGCGGTCCTTTTTGCACTGGGCGCGGGGCGCTGTCAAGTGACGCAGCCCGCGGTCATGAAGATCCGCAGATCGTCGGTCCAACTTCAGAAGCTCATATCTTTTGATCTACAAGGAATTTTGAGGTGATTCAAAAACGAAAGTTGTATCCCTTCGTGCCTAGTTTCCCAAAGGATAAAGATATTGCAATTTGGACATTTGTAGAAAAGGTTATGGCCAAAATACTAAATCCTATCACTGCAGAGGGAGGCCTGTGCGGCTGCGGTCGTTTCTGCGCGGACCGCACAGGCTTGCACGGACCGCGGTCGATTTAGTGCGGCCCGCGGTAGTTGAAATCTGAGAGGGTACCTATAAATATGAGGTTTTGTGTTTTATTTAATATTTTGACCTAGAGAGCTTGGATTTTGGCGATTTTTCAAGAAATTCATCGGGGTAAGTGATTTTAACTCAGATTTGGCTAGAATACATGAATTCATCATTTAATTTGTGATTTGGGATGGAGTTTGGGAAGAAAATTATGAAACCTTTCAAAAATGTAAAATGATGATTTGAAGGACCAAATGGTATCGGAATTGGATAATTTTGGTATGGTTAGACTCGTGAGGGTATGAGGATTCTAAAAATGAAAATTTTACCCGATTCCGAGACTTGGGCCCGGGACTCGGGTTTTGCTAAATTTGAGATTTTTGATATTTTTTGAATGTTTTCGCTTGGGCTATGTTCCCTTAGCATATTGTGACCTATTCGTTCTGATTTTGGATAGATTCGACGCGCATGGAGGCCAATTTGAGGGGCAAGGGCATAGCGAGCTAGAGTTTTGGCCAATTTGAGGTGAGTAATGATTTTAAATGATGTCCTGAGGGTTTGAAACCCCGGATTTGCACAATGTAGTGCTATACTAAGTTGAGATACACGCTGTGTGACGAGCGTAAGGTTCAATGCTATGGGGATTGTGACTTGGTCCATCCCGAACGATATTTTACTACATTTTTGATTGAGACATATACGTTATTATTGTGAATTGGGCTAGTTGCCATGCTTGGGGCCTTGTGCCGACCTGTAGAACCCTTAGGGGATTTTTGACTGGTTTTCCTCACTTATTTTGTTAAAGAATTTATATCCTCAGTCATGTTTCCAATTGCTTAAGAATGATATGAACCAGATTTTTGAAATGTTAATCATAAATAGAAAGAGATATGTGGGCTGAGATCCCGACCGTACATTATGCCCGAGAGGCTGTGATTTTTAAATGACTGAGAGGGGTCGAGGACCCAATAGTGAGGACATTTTATATGATATGGATCGGGCTGCGCGCCGCAGCATATATATATTTTATGTGATATGGATCGGGTTGCGTGCCGCAGCAGATATATATTATACATATTATGGATCGGGCTACACGCCATAGCAATTACTTATATGGATCGAGCTGCACGCCGCAACAATTATATAGTGCTTGGGCTGAAGGAGCCCATCCGGAGTTTGCACACCCCCAGCGAGCGCAGTCAACTATTATTATTATGGATCGGACTGTACGCCACAACGATATATGGATCGGGCTGCACGTCGCAGCGGTATATATATTTATTGATTCAGTTATCATGAGAAGTATATGAATTGAGAACTGAGGATAAGAACGAATAAATGAACTGAAATGCTTGAGGCCGATTTATACTGATTATATCTGTTTTACCTGGTTTAAAGAATTTCACATGATTTCCTCATTCATTGCTGCTTAAATGATTTTAATGTTTTGATATAGAACTGCTTAGTGCCTTTACGTGGTTTCGTACTGTCAGCCATTATTTATTGTTATTACTCACTAGGTCGGAGTACTCACATTACTCCCTGCACCATGTGTGCAAGTACAGGTATTCCTGAGGCATAGAGCGAGCTTTCCTGCCATTCTGTTTTCATTGGAGTTATTGAGGTAGCTGCATGACGTTCGCAGACCCGATTTCTCCTTCTATCTCCACTTATTATTCCGCATTTTAGACATATTTCTGTATTAGATTGTTGAAACCTTGTATTAGAGGCTCAGACTTGTGACACCGGATCAGTGGGCTGTTTTACAGAGATTTTTCGTGATTATGGTTTCCGCACATTTCATCCATTAAATTCATACTTCTATTAATATTAAATTGGTATTAAATCCCAAAAATTGGTATTGAATTATAAAGAAAGAGATTGTGAGATGTTAATTGGTCGGGCTTGCCTAGCATTGTGTTGGGCGCCATCACGTTTGGGGTTGGGGTCGTGACAACTGGATTAGACTTTAGGCTTCTATTATGCGTTATTTGGATTGTGTGCTTTCTATGATTCATGATTTGATCAATTGTACTATGTGAGCTTATCCTTTCATGCTAGTGATCATATTTAGGATTATTATCTCTTACTTGGCCGAGATGGGCTATTTTTGAAGTTGTGGTTATACTTAATTTAGACATAGTCATATCTCACATATCATGCACACATGAGTCATATCTAATTATGAAATTTATTGATTAATTGTGAGCATTGTTTACCTCAAAAATGATAATTACAATTAGATTTAATTTTGTGGTTCTAAAAATACGTAATTTATTTTTATGCTAGTTGATAGGCAGTAGATGCTAAGTGTGAGACTAGAAAATAAAATGAGAGCTTAAAGATCAAACTCTGTATAAACCGAGTAGCCAAGAATCGGGGTCTCGAGCAAGCTTATACTAGGCCTCGAGGTCGAGCTAAGCGTTAGGCTGTGGGTAACTGATGAAGGACTAACAATTCTAAGAGATCTAGTGAGAGCTCTTTATGATCAATGATGAGTAAAAAATGAAGAACAATCAATGAAACACAATAAACGTAAGCAATAATTCAAAGGAAAGACAATAGAGAGTGTTTAAGTTAGAGAGCAGAGAATGTTCTTGTTCTTATATTGAATATCATGTGTGCAAGAAATAGGAAGGTTCCACCTTATATAAGTGAGGAAATCCCAACATGGTACATGTATCATTATTACAAGAAAGAGTAGCTGGTACAACTACTTAAAGGTCTGGTACAAACTTGTACTATTCTTGCAGGCGTTGTTAGCTTTGATCACGCACCTCGGGAATTTCCCGCTTGTCCATGATAGCTATTGATCTATGCTACCCTGAGGTCGAGCATAGGGAACCCTCGGGATCGGATTGAAGTTGGGCCTTGAGTCTTCTGAGCCATGAAATGTCATATCGATCATAAAATCGGAGCATGCAATTTTAGCCGTGTACAGATAGTCCCCACATTTCTTAGAGTGGAAATGATAAGAAACGGCCTTGAATTCTTTCCTCTTCGATATATCCATTTGATGTGAGTCGCGTCATATCAAGCGATTGATGTGATAGAAACGGGTGATGAAAAGTCGCATCCATACAGCCTTCGAAGAGCCTTTGAATTAACTATAGCAGTTGGCTACCGTTTGGCCTGCTCCAACGTACATGTTTGGCATCTATAAATACTTCTTCCTTCGCCCCCTATTTTTCACTGTGAAAAAAGTTCTTCTAACTTCTCTTTTGTGCTCTTTCTCTGATTACGATCTCCTCTTTCCTCTAAAACCTTTTAACAAGAATGGCGAAAGCTTCCATTTCTGCCCCTCAGGAGGATGTGCCTCTTTCTTCTCCATGCTCGTCTAAGAGTAGGGCAACAATACCCCTAACCTTGAGGAATTCATCCAAGGATCCTGCGAAATGACCTCCGATTTCAAGGTCGAGAAGCCTTCTTTGAAATCGGGATGGTGCGAACCAGTGTCACGATATATTAGTTTAATAGCAGACGCTGAGAATGTGAAGACTCACTGCTGCTGGGGGGACGCGGTGTTGGTGGAGATTCCTTCTCGGGGAGAGGACATAACGACATACAAGGCCAGTTTCCTTAGTGTGTATACCTATCCATTTACTCTTGGCCCGGTGGAGCCGTATTCGCCTTCAATAGACCCCGTGGTCCTCGACTTCTGTGAACGATACAGAGTGACTCTCAGCCAAATTCATCCGCCGTTTTGGTGTATTAATTATATGACCAGATATTTTACAAGCGTGATTAAAAGGATGCCTTTTATCCTCGACCACCTAGTCAGAATGTACAGTCCCCGACTCCTCAAAGGGGGCCTGATTAAGCCCCGATGTCGGGCATCGAAAACCTTTTTTTCTTAAACTGACGAGGTTAGGGATGGAGGGTGGATGAGCCGTTTTGTCCGAGTCAGGACCTCGGACCTAATCCTAGTGTAGAAGATGTTGTTCCCCAAAAGGTGGAACGCGAAACGTAAGTGGATACGATGATTAAGTATTTTCTTTTCCTTTAGGATCAATCTCCCCATGAACTGACTTCCTCTACTGACGCGGTGTACCCTGGCGCTATTAGGGATCTCTCAGGCTGGTATAGATAGGCTAGATTCGGCTTGCCCATATGTTGAGCGCGTGTGGCACAACCTGTCTAGGGCTCGATGGAAGGCCAAGGACCACGGTGAGCCCTCACTTCTGCTATGGTTGAATTTCTCAGAAGAAGTATCACCAATTGTGCCCTCATTCCTTGTGTTTATATTTTGTATATACGCAGGTCTAGGAGAGGCCTCCTTGATGAGAAAAGCACCGCCTAGGGAAACGGATGCCCTGAAACCTGACAGAGAGGAGAAAAGACGAAGGGAATCATCAATTGAGCCTTCAAAATCCAAGAAGGCAAAAGTGAAAAAACCTAAGGCTAATTCGGTAGCCTTAACTGCGGGAGTAGAGGGGAGTCCCCGAGCTGAAGGTGAGGAGAAAAATGGTTCCTCTGTGGCATCCAAGGGAGGGGAAAACCTAATCGCCCCTCGTACTGCTGAGACGGTGGCTATCAAGTCAGTACTTGATTCTATTGTTGTCCTACCTCGGGCTGAAGAGGCCTTTGAGGGTGTATTGAGTAATGTCCTCGAGCCGGTTGATGGCCAAAATATTTCTCGGGCTAAGGTGCATTTGGTAGGGGGTTTGGGGGAGCCTAGTTCTGAAGCTATCCAATAACAAGAGATGGACCGATTGATCAAGTCGGGGCTATTGAAGTGAGCAATTCCCCTCCGATACCGACTTTACCTCCTAGGAAGATGTATGATGCTCAGAATAAAGAACCTTCCAAGTAGGGGCGCCCATCGGTGATAAGATGTGTTTGAAGGGCCTTTAGCCGTGCCTGAGAAAAACCCTGAGCTCGATGCCTCACTTATTTTTAGAGAGATGGATAGGCTCTGTGAGCAGGTAACCTTTTGCAAATTCTGCTCGGCGTCCTGCTCTACATCTTTCTAACTTTGTTTCTTTCATGGTTCCAGGCCAAGGTGCTTTATAATCAGACCTTTTCCAGGTTTCAAACCCGGTTGACTCTCTATGTGGGCGAGCAAAGGAAGCTTACCTCGAAAGCTGATGAGCTTAGAGGACTTTCTACCAAGAAGGAGGAGGAACTTCATGGCCTTTGGGATTGTTTGGAGGCAACGTCCTATGAGAAGACTCATCTTGCTGAGCAGGTCATGTAGTTTCCATTTGCTTTAGTCTAAATGTTTACCTGATTTCAGCATTTTAACACCTGTGGGATGATCTACGCAGCTTCAGAAGAAGGATGTACTTATGAGGGAGGAGCTCCGAGCCAGAGACTCCATAATTCTCGAACTCAAATGGCACGTGAGTGAGATAGATTCTGAGAGAGATACCCTCCAGGGGAAGGTGGTCTTAGTCGGGCATCAACTTCATAATGCGAGGGCGGAGAGTAATAAGTATAAAGATCTTCATACTAAGTTAGTTGTTGCGCTATCCAGAATCAAAGATGAAGTCAGGGCACTCGTATCCTCGCACAAAGAGGGTGTTGTTGCTGCGAATGCTTAGGCCAGGAGAGTGTCTGAAAGGGCCGAGCTGCAATTGACTCGAGCCATGGAATATGCTTGGTTAGAATATCGGAGGCAGACTCTCAAGGATATACATGCAGGGGCATTGATCTATCTGCAGAGCTCGAGAGGGTGAAGACCTTAGAAGAGAAGGCTACGACCCTGCTTGCTTCTAAAAGTGAGTCGATCAATGGCTCAGGAGATGATGAGGATGAAGGCAAAATCCACAAAGGGGAAGAGGCCATTGAAGACCATGGGACTGTGGCCGGAGCTATTGGGGGAACAACCACTGAGGGAGCCGTCGAGGGCATATATACCCGGTGGTAGATTAGGGTTTTATTTGTTGTCCCCCTTGTAAGGGCTTTATAGGCCTTGTAAATGTATCCTTGTGAGCAATATATATATAAATAGCCTTTTGTTTCTCATTATTTCTCGTTTTTCCTTTGCTTTGACGATTGGTCCAGGAATTTGGACCTCAAATTAAACCCTTGGGTTCTTGCTACTTCTGGGCAATTTATGATGGTCGAAAGTTGACCATTTGGGACTTAGTCCCTGAGTTAGGTTCTTGACTAGAGTTTATCGACCTCTAGGTCTAGAAATCGGCCCTGAGGCCCTTTTAAGCTGGCGGCGAGCATTGGGTGGGTACGACTTTTAACTTATGTTGGCGACAGTGGCTCTTACGCAGTGGGTCGATATGATCTTTTAATTTGGGTTGGCGACATTGGCTCTTATGCATAAGGTCGGTACGACCTTTTAATTTAGGCTGGTGGTCGTGGCTCTTACGCATAGGGTCGGTGCAACCTCTAGCATAGGCTTTATTTTTCCCTTATTAAAATTTTTGTGTTCGTCCGAGTCATTGACAGTTCGATAAGAACCTCAATCGTAAGCCGTTATGTGATGATAGACGAGCACCTCGTGAGCTGATATGATCGAAGCTCTTTTCTTATGCCGTGGGTATCCTGGTTAATCGGTTCTTTTCAAAGTATTTTGAAGTAATTGAAGGCCTATGATTTTATGGCGACGGTTGGGCATCCCTGAGTCGCGTTAGTTTGGCCAGAGCCTTGTGACCGAAGTCATTTTGTTTTGGCCAAAGCCTTTTAGTCCCCGAGTGATGTAGCCTCGGCGTTTATATCGAGGGTATGCCTTTTTAGGGGTCTTACAAGTTTGAATATATAGCCTTGACTTTAAGATAGGGATTATGCCTTTTGTAAGGTCTTATAACTTTAAACATGCCTTTATTGAGGTCTTACAGATAGGTTATTTGGTACATGTACAATTCATGCATGGTTTGAGGTCTTACAAATTCGAGCATGCTCGGAGGTCTTATAGAGTTGAAGATGCCTTATGGAGGGCTAACGTTGTTGATAATGCCTCATGGAGATCTTACATTGTTGATAATGCCTCATGGAGGTCTTACGGGCTCGAGGTTGCCTGCTCGGGGTCTTATAGCCTCGAGTTTTTGATAACTAGGGTGAAAGTCCCCGAGACATCGAAGGTTTTTGGCTCCGGAGCCGTTCTTTGTAAGCTTGATGATGAGCTCGATTTTTCGGTCTGGAGGTCTTACAGATCTGAGTTTGGATGTCAGTTCTCGAGTTTTTGGGAAATTTCTGGCCTTGTGACCATTGCTCGTAGAAGTGGCAAACTTCTTTAAAGTGCGAAAAAGATACACCTTTGATCACTTGGTACAAGTATACATGTTTTCATCGTCGCGGGTTTGATTATTCTATGCGGACATGGTTCATTTGATCGTTTGGCCTGATACATCAGTTTTCTATTGAGACCCTCTTTGTCTTATCTTGATTTCTGGCGGGAGGTGCTCTCCTGGGGGGATGCCCCCCAGTATTCGAGGTTGATTGAATAGGAGCCTTGAATACTCATTAAGTCCTCCTTAGGTGCATATAGATGTTGTCTCGTTAAAAACCTTGTTGGCAAAACCCTTCTTCGGATAAAAATTTTATCGAAAGAAAAGAGTGAAACGCATGCTTTAAAACCTAAAGTCTCCACGCTAGAAGGTGCTTCAATTTTTCTAACAGGACATCTGCATATAGTTTTGTGTAAGGCATAAATGAAAAGGGAGACGGTTATACCTTAGCAATTATAGTGCTTCGAGCCTCAATATTCTTCAATTGCTTGCTCCGGGGACGTGGTACAGTCCTTTGCTTATTCACTCGGGTGCAGCCGAGAGTGTGGCTTGCGATTGCAATTTTGCTATTTGTTTATATTTTTGACTCCTTCGACGTTGAAGGGATAGATGTCGGAGTCGTAGGATGTTTCGGTGTCTTCCATCGGACACCTCAGCAGTAATAGCGTTTGAGCATTGATATGTTCCAATTGCTTGGAAGTTGTTTGCCTTCCATGGTACCGAGCTTATACGACCCTTTACCGATAACTCCGAGGACGCAGTACGGTCCTTCCCAGCCCAGGCCTAGCTTCCCTTCATTAGGGTTTCGAATGTTTAGGGTGACTTTCCTTAGGACCGAGTCCCCGACTCCGAAATGTCGGAGATTTGTTCTCCTATTATAGTACCTTTCGATCCTTTGTTTTTGGCGGCCATTCGGACCAGTGAGGCTTCTTGATTTTCATCTAATAGTTCGAAGGTTGCAGTCATAGCCTCATTGTTTAAGCTCTCGGTGGCATGTCGAAATCTGGCGCTTGGCTCTCCAACCTCGACCGGTATTAAAGCCTCGGAGCCGTATACTAGAGAGAAAGGTGTCTCTCCTATGCTCAATTTCAGAGTTGTTCGATATGCCCATAGCACCTCGGGCAACATTTCTCTCCATTTTCCTTTCACATTTTCTAACTTCTTTTTCAAGTTTTGAATGTTGGTCTTGTTTGTGGACTCGGCCTGACTGTTTGCACATGGGTGGTAGGGTGTTGAAAGGATCCTTTTGATTTTATGATCCTTGAGGAACTTTGTTACTTTGCTCCCGATGAACTGCTTCCCATTATCACATGTTATCTTGGAGGGAATCCCGAATCGACACATGATATGGTCCCAGATGAAGTTAATGACTTCTTTTTCCCTTAACTTCTGGAAGGCCTATGCTTCCACCCATTTTGAGAAGTAGTCAGTCATAAACAAAATAAATCTAGCTTTACCTAGTGTTATCGGCAAGGGTCCGATGATATCCACCCCCACTTCATGAATAGCCATGGTGACAAGACTGGATGCAGCTATTCACCGGGTTGGTGAATCATTGGTGAAAATATTTGGCATTTGTCGCATTTTCGGACGAATTATTTGGTGTCCTTCTCGATGATGTCCCAATAGTAGCCTGCTCTGATCACCTTTCGGACTAAGGAGTCGGCACCAGAGTGATTTCCGCAGGTGCCCTCGTGGATTCCTCGGAGCACGTAATCTGTGTCCCCCGGTCCCAGACATACTGCTAGGGGCCCATCAAAGGTTATTCTATGTAGAGTTTTATTTTCGTCGAGCGAGAACCGGGCTGCTTTGGTTCGTAGGGCCCTCGACTCTTTTTGGTCCGTGGACAGCTTTCCAATTTCTAGATAGTCGATATATTTATTTCTCCAATCACATGTCAGGCTAGTTGAGTTGATCTCGGCATGGCCTTCTTTGATCACTGGTTTGGATTGTTGAACAACAGCCCTAAGGAGTATGTCATCTTCCTTGACTGATGATCCCAGGGTTGTGAGGGCATCGACCTTGCTATTCTGCTCCCGAGGTATGTGGACCAGAGTCCATTCTTTGAAGTAGTGCAATGTGACTTGAATTTTATCTAAGTTTCTTTGCATCCTATCTTTCCGAACCTCGAAGCTCCCATTTACCTGATTTACCACCAGAAGGGAATCAGATTTTGCTTCGATTACTTCGGCTCCTAGGCCTTTGGCCAATTCTAGACCTGCAATCATAGCCTCATACTCGGCTTCGTTGTTAGTCAACCTTGTGGTTTTTATAGATTGCTTAATCATGCCGCCCATAGGTGGCTTCAGAACTATGCCGAGCCCGGATCTTTTCACGTTCGAGGCACCATCAGTGAATAAGGTCCATATCCCCGTAGATATGCCCATTTTTTGCAGGAGTTCTTTCTCTACCTCGGGCACGAGGACGGGCGTAAATTCAGCCACAAAATCTGCTAAAATTTGGGACTTGATAGCCGTTCGGGGTTGATACTCGATATCATACCCCCGAGCTCGATGGCCTATTTGGCCAGTCGGCCCGATAATTCGGGCTTATGCAATATACTTCGAAGAGGATATGTTGTTAAAACAAAAATACTATGGCATTGAAAATAAGGTTTTAATTTTCGAGATGCGCTTATCAATGCAAGTGCCAATTTTTCCAGGTATGGATACCTAGTTTCGGCATCACCCAGGGTCCGACTTACATAATAAATAGGGAATTGCATACCTTGTTCTTCTCGAACCAGCACACCACTTACCTCTACCTCGGATATGGCCAGGTACAAACACAACGTTTCACCCTCCTTTGGGGTGTGGAGTAAAGGTGGGCTTGTTAGATATCAGTTCAACTCCTCTAAGGCGCATTGGCATTCCGGAGTCCATTCGAAGCTATTTTTCTTTTTGAACAAGGAGAAGAAGTGATGACTTCTGTCTTATGACCTCAATATGAATTGGGCCAAGGCTGATATCTGCCCGGTCAGCCGTTGCATGGCCTTCACATTGTTTACCACCGTGATTTCTTCGATGGATTTTATTTTGTCAGGGTTTGTCTCAATCCCCTCTTTGACACCATGAAGCCTAAGAATTTGCCTGAACCTACTCCAAACGCACATTTCTTGGGATTGAGTTTCATGTTGTAGCTTCTGAGGATGTCGAATATTTCCTGCGAATGAGTCAAATGGTCTTCTACGCACAGGGACTTAACTAGCATATCATCAATGTAAACTTCCATAGATTTGACTATTTGATATTCGAACATCTTATTAACTAGGCGTTGGTACGTGGCTCCCGCATTTTTTAGCCCGAAGGGCATCACATTGTAGTAGTACGTACCATACTTCGTGATGAATGAAGTCTTTTCCCTATCCTCGGGGTTCATCTGGATTTGATTATACCCCGAGTAGGCATCGAGAAAGGTGAGGATCTCGTGGCAGGCCGTGGCATCGATTAGGCAGTCGACGTTGGGCAACGGGAATGAATCTTTGGGGCATGCTTTATTCAAGTCTTTATAATCTACGCACATTCTTAATTTATTCCCTTTTTTGGAACTA
This sequence comes from Nicotiana tabacum, assembly GCF_000715075.1. Lineage (NCBI taxonomy): Eukaryota > Viridiplantae > Streptophyta > Magnoliopsida > Solanales > Solanaceae > Nicotiana > Nicotiana tabacum. The sequence goes on along the minus strand of NC_134099.1, from coordinate 46,632,774 downwards.
CCACCATATTAGCCAACCATTCGGGGTATTTTACCTCCCTAATAGACCCTATTTTGAGGAGTTTCGTTACCTCATCCTTGATGAACGCGTGTTTTACCTCGGATTGAGGTCTCCTTTTTTGCTTCACCGGTTTGAACTTGGGGTCGACACTCAGTCGATTGGTGGTTATTTCCGGCGGGATCCCTACCATGTCTAAATGGGACCAAGCAAAGTAATTGATGTTATTATTAAGAAATTGAAAGAGTTTTTTCCTAAGTCGGGGTTAGTTCCGTTCCCAGGTATACCTTTCTGGGAGATGCTTGATCAAAACAGCTTGCTCCAGTTCTTCAATTATTAACTTTGTTTCATCCGATTCTTCGGGGGAAATAAAGGATGGGGGAGTGAAGAAGTCTTCTTCATCATCCTCGAGGGTTTGTTTGTCTATCGGCTCCTTCGAGGCAGAGGATATAGAAGTTGGTACCTCCTCGTGAACCGCGAACATCTCCTTTGCCGCATGTTGTTCCCCATATACCATTTTTATACCATTTCTTGTTGGAGATTTCATCATCTAATGAAGAGTTGACGGTACTGCCCTCATATTGTGTATCTATGGCCTTCCAAGCAATGCATTGTATCGCATGCCACCTTCGATGACGTGAAATTTAGTATTCCAAACTATACAGGACATGTTGACCGGAAGGGTGATCTCCCCTTTCATTGTTTCACCGGCCATGTTGAAGTCGTTGAGGTCGGGAGGTAGGTATGATTTGGTTGAGCAGTACGAGCTGTTCTACCACCTTCGACCTGATTATGCTGGCCGAGCTTCCTGGATCCACGAGTACACGTTTAACTTGAATGTTATTCAAGATAAATGAAATTACCAGCGCATCATTATGCGGGTGAGACAAGGTCTCGAAGTCATATTCACTGAATGCTAGAATGTCCTCCAACATGTGGCCCCAAATTTTGTTCTTCTGTTGCAGCGAAAACTTTTGTCCGTTTGATCATGGGTCCTTGAGGAACGTTGGTCCCCCCAATGATCATATGAATGATGTGCTAAGGTTCTCCCATTCCGTTCCTTCTGTCTGCCTCTCTTTCCTTCCGGGCTAGGGCTTTCCGAGCTTCCTATTGGTTTTCTTGGCTTATACTTCCATTAGTGTGAGAGCTTATATCGACGTATTGGGTGTTGCGTGAGACCACATCCATGGGGATTGGCTCTGGTGCATCCTTAGGTTTTGCAGTGGTACACCGACACTTGGAACAACTACACCATTCTCTCCATGGTCTTCAAGACCGTTGTTTTCATGTGCATTCACTGAGTTGGACAGTTTGACCCGAAATCAAAGATTCTTGGGCAAGAAAAAGTGTAAAGAATAACTTTGTGTTTTTAGTAAACCAACACAAAAACAATCACTATTATTTTTAGCCCCATGGTGGGCGCCAAACTGTTTACCTCGAAAATGGTAATTACAATTAGATTTGATTTTGTGGTTCTAAAAATACGTAATTTATTTTTATGTTAGTTGTTAGGCAGTAGATTCTAAGTGTGAGACTAGAAAATAAAAGCTTAAAGATCGAACTCTATGTAAACCGAGTAGCCGAGAATCGGGGTCTCGAGCTAGCCTATATTGGGCCATGAGGTCGAGCTAAGAGTTAGATTGTGGGTAGCCGATGAAGGACTAACAGTTCTAAGAGCTTTAATGAGGGATCTTTATGATCAATAATGAGTAATAAATGAAGAACAATCAATGAAACACAATAAAGGTAAGCAATAAATCAAAGAAAAGAAAATAGAGAGTGTTTAAGTTAGAGAGCAGAGAATGTTCTTGTTCTTGTATTGAATATCATGTGTGCATAAAATAGCACGGGTCCCCCTTATATAAGAAAAGAAATCCCAACATGGTAAATGTATCATTATTATAAGGAAAAGTAGCTGGTACAGACTTGTACTATTCTTGTAGTCGTTGTCAGCTTTGATCATGCACCTCGAGAATTTTCCACTTGTCCATGATAGTCGTTGATCTGTGCTGCCCCGAGGTCGAGCATAGGGAACCCTCGGGATCAGACTAGATCTGGGCCTCGAGTCTTTCGAGCCACGGAATGTAATATCGGTCGTGAAATCGGAGCGTCCAATTTTAGTCGTGTACAAGCATATACCTCCTTTATGATGATATGTTGTTTTAGATTGTTATGATGATGGCACATTTGGATATATTGAGCGGATAGTTTTGGAATGGGCACGAAGTCTTTGTCAAGTAGTTATGAGGATATTATTATTGTTTTGGCACGAGGTCTTGTATTTATGATGATATTTTTACTATTTTTGCATGACTATTCTACTATGCAGCGTGTGGATTTAGATCCATCCCCCTCGGGTCGCCCTTTTGTTTATAATGGTGTTATATATATATATATATATATATATATATATATATATATATATATATATATATATATATATATATATATATGTGTGTGTGTGTGTGTGTGTGTGTGTGTGTGTGTGTGTGTGTGTGTGTATGTGTGTGTTTGTAGGTTGATTCTGATATAGAATCCGATGATGGTGAGTTATGAGCATAAAGATGAAAGATTTGACCATGCAAGTGAATCCTTTATGCCTTGTTATGTATTCGATATTCTTTCTCTGTTGAATTTTATCATGCTATTCGATACCTCTATTATATGTTCATGACTCGTTAGCCGAGATTGAATTATCCATGTTGAGTTGATATTTCTTGACATGATATTCAATTATATTGCATCTTTTGTTATAGACTTGTTGTGGATAAATATGAACTGCACAGGTTTATTTGATTAGTGAGTATCACATGACTTGAACCTTGTCGCTACTTCATAAAGGTTAGTCTTGATACTTACTGAGTATATGGTGTTTACGTACTCATACTAAACTTTTATATATTTTGTGCATATCCGAGCATTAGCATTAACGTACTTCAGCAGTAAGCTTTGTATCTGCCAGAGAAGATCCGAGGTAATGTTGCATGTTTTCTCGTAGAACACTGGAGTCCCCTTCCCCTATCTTTCATACTGTTATCTATACATTCAGATAGTATTGTATTATTGAGAGATTTTATTTGTATTCTATTTTAGAGCTCATGACTCTGTACATCCAAGTTTTGGGGGATTTGATGTTGAGTATCATATACTATTTATTGCTGAAGATTTATTTTGCTAATTATGATATTTCAATTAAATTATATCTCGTTTTGTTTGATTTGATTTATGTTATATGTTGGATTACCTATTCTTGGAGGCTAGGTGCCATCACGACTGCTTGTGGGATATTTGGTATTGACAAAGTTGTTATCAAAGCTCTAGGTTCATAGTGTTCTACGATTCATGAGCATATCTAGTAGATTCTTGGGGATTGGTATGAAGATATATGTACTTATGGTGATTTTGGGCGTATGTCCAAATTTGGATTTGGAGGTTCCTAGAATGTTTTGGCTTTATTTGCCGAAAGTTAGCAATTTGAAGGTTTGGAGAGTTGATAGGTTTGATTGGTAGTTGACTTTGATGATATCAGATTTAGATTGTTGTTCCGGAACATAGAGTAGGTTCATTTTGTTGAATTAATTTTGTTGACGCTTGATTGGAAGTTTTGATGTTCTTGAGCTCAAGAGAAGTAAAATGTGTGGTTTGACCTTCTATTTGTTACGCTGATGATCTCGTATGTGTTTGGAGTTTTTGGATAGGTCTGGCTTTATGGACTTGTTGGTATGTTGGGACGGAGTCCTGGGTGGCTCGGGTGAGTTTTGGACCACCTGGAGCATGTTTAGTATTGCCAAATTTTGCTGGTCTCAGTTTCTTCATCATGATCATAGACATGAATCGCGTTCGCAGAGTGTTATTTTTGGACTAGGAAGATTTATTCTTCGCATTTACGGGGCAGTCGCGTTCACGAAGTAGGAGGTGGAAGCTAGAAATTGGTCTTCGCGTTCATGAAAAAGGGGTTGCATTTGCGTAGAAGGGTGGGTAGGTGAGGCATCACGATCACGGACGGGTTCTGCGTTCGTGAAGGGTATTTTTGGCAGAAGCTTTTTGTGCTTCACAAATGTGAGGCACATGTCATGTTCGCGAAGAGTACCCCTGGGCATAATACTTTAAGTTAGAATATTGGTATTTTATCTATTCTTTCATATTTTGAACCCTAGACTTCGAGAGGAGAAGATTTTGAATAGAAATTTCTTTACTACTTTGGAGGTAAGAATTTTTCACTTGGATTTGGCTTTTTATCTCATTTCCCCATGGATTTATACACCTAGAACTTGAATTTGAAGGAGATAAATTGGAGTTTTTGTACTAGATTTTGGAATGTGAATAATTGAGATTTGAACCTCGATTTAGAGTCAGAATTGGATGACTTGTATATTTGGACTCATATTTGAATGTGTATTCAGGATTTGTAAGTTTTGTTAGGTTTTGAGAAGCGGTCCCGGGTTGACTCTGTTTAATTTATTAAAGATCGAGTCGTAGTTGTTTCCTTTTGCATTATTTTACACTATGGTGTGTTATGTGACTAGATTTGAGTCGTCTGAAGGTCGATTTGCAAGGGTAGGCATTCTTGGAGTGTTGATTTTGCTCGTTTGAGGTAAGTATCTTGCCTAGCTCTAGCTTGAGAGACTAATTGCTTGAATTGTTCATGTTGGCTAAGTGGTGGGGGTGATGTACATATGTGGTAATGAGTGTATGCGTGTAAACCGGGTTTTATCCATGTTCGGGGTAGTTTTTAGGCTGTATTATACCTTGTTTTGGATACTATGTTTCTTGCTATTGTGCTTTTTATGTTTGTATGACTACATGAACTTCTTGAATAATGCTAGAGATCATGTGTAGGTTTGATTTTCTATTCAAACATGATATCAGTTGTTGTATGGCGTACCCGCCTAATCTGAGCTGTAGTCGAACACTTCGCACATGCATACACCTTAGCATGTTATTTTAACAGTCCATGATTATATGATTCGATATTCATTGACTGTATACATGTACTCTTGTATATGCTTTATATGATATCAACTGGAATGACATCACGTAAGTGGTATGTGCGGGTCGAGCTATTATAGCACGTGAGTTATTTGTACAGTTGTTATAATTATAGCACATGAGTTGTCCATGCAACGTGTGGATAAGGAACCATCCCCTTAGGATCATCCTTCTCATGTTTCTCTCTTTGTGACGTACATGCGGTATAAGGAAAACTGATCAATGTTTGTTTTTTTGTATATCTTCTCTATATGCAAACACCTTGGATGTATACATGATATTATCGTATAACATCTCTATATGCTAGCTCTGGAATATATACATGTCTATTTAGGTATATCTTCTCTATATGTTGCTTGTTTGAAGAATGGAATCACGACATATATCTTCTCTATATGCTAACATGTGCACCTTGACTTGATTATTTATGCATATCTTCTCAATTTGCAACTACTGATGATTCATTGGCGTTAGATGCATATCTTATTTATGAACTGAACATGTTTGATAAGTGAGTATTATCGGGAATTCTCGCCACTACCTCGCCGAGGTTAGTCATGATACATATTGAGTACATGGGGTCGGCTGTACTCATACTACACTCTACTCTTAATTGTGCAGATCCAGGGGGTCGGGCCTAGTTGAGAGTTGAGCACTATTACCGTTGCAGTTGCAGCTGAAACCCGAGGTAGAGAGCCTTCCTGATCGTAGTCCCTAGCGTCTCCTTCTTTTTTAATTATTATTGTTACTTCAGATTGTATATTATATTCAAACTTATATTCGTATACTAGAGCTTATGACTCAATATTACCATTTTTTTCTATTTGTTGTAATGATTCGGTACTATTTATGCTTATTTGAATTTTAGATTCAATTATTCTATCTTTACTATTGTCTTCCACAAATGTTTATGATTGGCTCGCCTAACAAGTAGGGTTAGGCGCCATCATGGCCGGTGGTGGTTTTGGGTCATGAGAAATTGTTGTTATAGCACTAGGTTTCTTAGGTCTTATGAGTCATGAGCAAGTCTAGTACAGTCTTGCGGATTGATGCAGAGATGTCCGTACTTATATTTGAGAGGCTATTTGACTGTTAGCTAAATTTCTCTTTCTTTCATTCTCTATCATGTGGATTTGTTTATCCCGAAGTTTTAATCTTTTCTCTTTAATTATCTCACAGATGTTGAGGACACATCTTCTGGAACAATTGAATAGGTTCTAGTACCCTAAGCTAGTGATGTGAATGGCCGGGGCGAAGGAAGAGGCAAAGAGGTAGCATGCACTGTAGTTAAGGCCCCTACTCTGGAAGCCGCTGTGGAGCTACTAGTGGCTCCAATTGACGAGCAGTATCCTAATCATGTAGAGTCGATGGGATCAGCTCAGGCTTTAGAGGAACATATTGCTACACCTGGACTCCATGAGACTTTGCCTCGTATTCTGAGTGTGTACGAGGGTTTGACTCAGGTGAGTATGATCTCTGTTGTTCCAGCTATGCCACAGGTTGGAGGAAGAGCCTAGACTCCCGCCACATATTTACCAGATCAGCTAGCTCATAGTTACCAAACACCGGGAGTCCTACCGGTATGGCTAGTCATTGTTGTTGATCTCGAGATTAGACCAGCCTTAATTGCTAAGGTCCATAAGAGGCTAGAGAGTTTTCAAATACTTCATCCTCCTTATTTCAGTGGAGAGAATATTGAGGATGCACAGAGCTTCCTAGATCAGTGTCATCTGATTTTGCGCACTTTGGGTCTAGTGGACTTGAATAGGGTTGACTTTACTACCTTCTAGTTGTCAGGGCCAGCACACAGGTGGTGGTAGACTTATGAGTTGAGTAAACCAGCAGGTGCAACACCACTCACCTGGTCTTAATTCTCACTTCTCTTCTTGGAGAAGTTTATACCACAGACTCACAAAGATGAGTTGCATAGCGAGTTTGAGCATTTATGCTAGAAAGGTATGACTGCGACCCAGTATGAGATAAGGTTCATGGAGTTAGCTTGTCATACAGTGTTTTTGGTCCCTACTGAGAGGGAGAGAGTAAGGAGGTTCATTGATGGCCTCAACTATGGTGTCTGATATAAGATGGTCTGAGAGGCCAAGAGTGATACCACTTTTCACCAGGCAGTTGAGATTGCCAGGCACTTAGAGCGTGTTCATAGGTAGGATAGAGAGGATAAGGACGCCAAGAAACCATGTGGTTTGGGTGGTTTTGGTGGATCCTCATCTAGAGTCCAGGCACATCACAGTAGAGTCCGTCCTTTCAAGCCTACTCATGCAGCCCATTAGGTTTCTCGTGGTTCTTCAGTCAATCACAATCCGTACAGTGCTTACCCATGTCCGTCATCTTTTAGTGCACTGCCAACACAAAGTTCATATCATGCTCCATCTGCATAGAGTTCATTGAGAAGATATTCAGGATCTCAGAGACAATCACAGAGCAAGCAACCTCGCCAGAGTAGGGTTTGTTTTGAGCGTGGGAACTTGAGTCATCTCAAGAGGGATTAGCCCAATCTTTTGAGAAGTATACCACGTTAGGGCACCCAATCCATGGTTACAATGCTGGCAGCTACACTACCCTCACAACCAGTTAGGGGTAGAGCCCAGTATGTTTGAGGTTTCCCTAAAGGTTGAGATTAGTCTGGTAGAGGACATGCTCGTTATTATGCATTCCCGGGTAGGATAGAGGTAGTTGCTTCAAATATTGCGATCACATGTATTGTTTCAGTGTGCCACGGGGATGTTTCAGTATTATTCGACCTTGGTTCCACTTATTCTTATGTGTCATCATATTTTGCTTCTTGTCTGGATATGCCATATAATTCCCTTGATGTTTTCATTCATGTATCTACAATTGTCGGTGATACTATTGTGGTGGATCGTGTATATCAGTCTTGTGTGGTAACTGTTAGGGGTTATGAGAGTATTGTTGACCTTTTGTTGCTTAATATGGACGATTTCGAGGTGATTTTGGGTATGGGTTGGTTAACTTCATGCCATGCTATTCTTGATTGTCACGCTAAGACTGTGACGTTGGCAATATTGGGGTTGCCAAGGTTTGAATGGAGGGGTTCTATCAATCACACTCCCAGTATAGTGATTTCATTTGTGTAGGCTCAATGTATGATTGAGAAAGGGTATTTAGTGTATCTAGCCTTTATTAGAGATGTTAGTGTTGACACTCTTACTGTTGACTCAGTCCCTGTAGTGAGAGAGTTTCCTGATGTGTTTCCAATAGACCTATCGGACATGCGACCCGATAGGAATATTGATTTTGGTATTGATTTGGTGTCGGACACTCAGCCCATATCTATTCTAGAGTATCACATGGCTCTAGCTGAGTTAAAAGAATTGAAGGAGTAGTTTCAATAGTTTTTGGATAAGGGATACGTCAGGCTGAATTTTTCTCCTTAGAGTTCACTTTTATTGTTTGTGATGAAGAAAGATGGTTCCATGAGGATGTGCATTGATTATAGGAAATTGAACAAGGTCACCATCAAGAACAAGTATCGATTTCCTTGCATTGATGTTTGATCAGCTTCAAGGTGCCACGGTGTTCTTGATGATTGACTTGAGATCGAGTTATCATCAATTGAAGATTAGGACTTCAAATATCCCTAAGACGACTTTCAAGACTCGTAATGGGCATTATGGGTTTTTGGTGATATCTTTTGATTTGACTAATGCACCATCAACTTTCATGCATTTGATGAACAATGTGTTCTAGCCTTATTTGGATTTATTTGTCATTGTATTAATTGATGATATTTTAGTATATTCACGTAATAGGGAGGAGCACGAGCAACATTTGAGGGTTGTGCTTCAGATTTTGAGGGAGAAGAAATTATATGCTAGGACAAACCTTGTACAGATATAGAGATTGGGAGTTACATGGGTTTGGCTAGGTACTATCGTCGCTTTATAGAATTTCTCATCTATTACATATGCATTGACCAATTTAATATAGAAGGTCGCTCTGTTTAGATGGTCTGACAAGTGCGAGGAGAGCTTTCAAAAGCTCAGGGCTGCTTTGACTACAGCTCCAGTTTTGGTATTGCCTTAAGGATCAGGGAGGTATGTTGTCTATTGTGATGCTTCGCGAGTTAGCCTTGGGTATGTGTTGATGCAAGATGGTAGGGTGATTGCCTACACCTCACGCCAATTGATGACCCATGAAAAGAACTATTCGTTGCATGATTTAGAGTTGGCAGCTATTGTGCATGCACTTAAGATTTAGAGGTACTACTTGTATGGCTTATCATGTGAGGTTTACACTAATCCCCGGAGTCTTCAGTATTTGCTTAAATAGAAAGATTTAAATTTAAGGCAATGGAGGTGGTTGGAGTTATTGAAGGATTATGACATCATTATTTAGTACCATCCGGGTAAGGCAAATTCGATAGCGAACTCCTTGAGTGAGAAGGCGGAGAGCATGGAGAGTTTGGAATGTATTCCAGCTATGGAGAGACTTTTAGCTATGGATTATCATGCCTTGGCCAATAGATTTGTGAGTTTGTATGTTTCTAAGCTTAGCAGAGCTCTTGCTTGTGTTGTTGCATAGTCGTCATTATTTGGTTATATCAAGGCTCGTTAGTATTATGATCCATACTTGTTGGTACTTAAGGACATGGTGCAACAAGGTGGTGCTAAGAAGGTGGTTATTGGGGATGATGGAGTCATGCGACTTCAGGGTCATATTTGTGTTCCTAATGTTGATGGTTTGCAAGAGTTTATTCTTGAAGAGGCTCACAATTCATGTTATTTTATTCACCCAAGTGCTATAAAGATGTATAATGATTTGAAGCAGCATTAGTGGTGGCGGAGGATAAAGAAGGACATTGGTGGGCATGTTTCACAATGTTTGAATAGTTAATAGGTCAAGTATGAGCATCAAAATACCGGGTGGTTTGCTTTAGAAGACTAATATACCGGAGTGGAAGTGGGAGTGCATCACTATGGTGTCACGCCCCAACTTCGGGAGGCACGACCGGCACTCAATCGAGTGAACCCGACTGAGCAAGCCTTTTGGACACTTTCTGCCCAACTCACTATGATCATGAAAACCATGCTTTCATTTAATTATATAGTAGGAAAGATCGTACATATACCAATGCTAGCTCAATTTATATTACAATCCTTAAACCATAGTTAAGTTTCCAAAATTTCATACAGGTACAGTTTTGAAGAACAAGAGTTTAGAATTACAACACAGTCCAGTGACCCATCCAACACCCGTACATAACCCATACAAACATCTACGGAGCCTCTAAAGAAACAAAAGATAGTTATGATAATGTCGGCAACAAGGCCCCGGCTATACCTCAAAATGTGGTAATTTATAACAAAAGATATACTGCATAACTCCTAGAAGAAAAGGGGTTCACCAAAACTGTTGAGAGGAGGGTGCTTCGCTATCTGCGATCAGCACCGTCTGCTATGGAACCACCTACATCCATTCAAAGATGTAGCGCCCCCAGCAAAAGGGACGTTAGTACCGTGGAATAGTACTAGTATATATAACTAAACACTATCTCATTAGAAAGAACAACCATACAAGAATAAAGAAATCATAAGGACCAACAAACGCTTTAAACAATCACCACATCATCAAATAAAGGGATCACATAGCTTTCACATAATTTCCATAGCTTTAGGTTGTGACATTTAATACTGTTATATCATCATTCACAATACCACCGCTTTCTTGCATGGAGTCCTATCATGACCTGATCGTCTAGGTTGCCTCATTTGAGATATGTACCTCAATCACAATTTCATTCTCACTTTTCGGATTCAATATTAGCACAATACCACCATGTGTGCGGCATGGCGTCCGATCACGGCCTGATCGGCTAAGCCGTGTTACCAAGAAGTTTTTCCTTTTCCATCAATCATATCATTTCAATTTTTATTTCATATATATCAGTTCATCGGCACTTGGGTCCACAATTATCACATCATACTTGGCACTAGGCCACATTTCATAACTCAAATTCTTTTCCCCCACATTTCACATCATTTCCACTTTCAACATTAACCTTTCAATTTAAGCTAATAGGCACATACGAGAGCAATTCAAGTTGTAAGCATAGAGAGGGTTTCACATAGTTCGGCATAACAATCTCAATTTAAACTTGACTTGAAATCTAGGCATTTTAGCACATGGTTCACATTCTTCACACATCCTTAATTTACCAAAAATAGCATGTTGAAAACATCGAGACACATCTTTCACATATATTCTTGCAACACCAATTCATTTGAAATAGATAGCACCACATCAATCAAATTTCGGAACTTACAACATTTGCATGGACACCAAGGGAGCTCAATTTCTAAGAAGAGGGGGTTTTAGCCATACATACCTCAATAGAGCTTTCCTTATATTTTTACAATAATTCCGGAACCCTTAGCGACTTCGATCTATTTTATGAGAATTACAAGTTGAACCAAAAATTAGAGAGATAATCAAGATTCTAGCTCATTTGAGCATATTATCAAGCACTAAGTGTGCATTATGATTTTAAGACCTTTTTGTGAAAGATTCTATCATCCTACACCCCATTTGTTATATTTTTAGCTCACAATCTCCCCATACCCTTTTATCATACATGCATGCAAGATAATCAACCCTTATACCCATGAACCCACTTGTTAATTACTTATTTTAGTAGGAATTTCGAAATCAAAGGTTAGGGCACAAGTTCTTACCTCTTAGGATGAAGGCCTAGTAGCTTTACTTGATAATCTTCAATGATTTGGGCAAGGATTGAATAGTGACTTGGTGAGGATCACGTTCTCCCTTTAGAACTCTTTCTCTCACTCTAAATGTAGTAGAAAATAGCACAAGGGGGTCTAATGGGGTGTTTTTAACGGAATGAGGTCGAGTTTTAAAAGTTAAAAAATAGGATCCCCGACTCAATCTGCGATCACATATTGATATGCGACCCACAAAAGAGACCGCAAAAGTAGCCTTCAAGACTTGAATATTCTGCCCGGTTATGCGACCAATATGCGGTCTGCATACCTATTCTGCAGTCGCATAATGCACCGTAGAATTGGCCTTCGCAAATATCCCAAGGAGGTTATGCGATTAATATGCGGCCTGCATATCGATTATGTGATTGCATAGTTGGCCGCATAGTTGTCCTCAAAATTAGCCAACATTCTGCCTCACTCTATGGCAACTATACGGTCCGTATTGCTATTATGCGGCCACATAATGGGCCGCAAAAATGTGCTCTTCTGAAAAATATTTTTCCTTAACTTTTTAATGCATAGATCAATCCAAAAAGTTCAAATTATAAATTTTTAGCACATATTCCTAACTTGGCACTACGGGATTCCGGGTTTTTGAGTAAACAATTTCATAGGGCCTTACATATGAACTGTGTGGAAAGTTTTCCACGGACTTTAAGAAAGTTTGATGCCATTTGGGTCATTGTTGATCGGTTGACCAAGTTCGTTAATTTCGGTCTAGTTATGTCTTCTTACACTTCAGAGATGTTGGCTCAGATCTACATCAGAGATATTGTTCGCTTGCATGGTGTACCCATCTCTATAATTTTAGATGGCGGCACTCAATTTACATCAGACTTTTTGGAAAGCGTGTGCAACATGAATTTGACACACAGATGGAGTTGAGTACTGCATTTTACCCTCAGACAAACAGTCAATCTGAGCAGACCATATATATCCTTGAGGATATATTTCAAGTCGTGTTATTGATTTCAGAGGCTAGTTGGATCAGTTTCTACTATTAGCCGAGTTTTACTACAACAACAGCTATCAATCTAGTATCCAGATAGTTCTGTAGGAGGCCTTGTATGGGATGCAATGGAGTTCTCTAGTTGGTTGGTTGAGCCTTGTGAGGCAAGTTTGTTGGGTATAGATTTGTTTTGGGATGATTTGGAGAAGGTGTAGTTGAATCATGAGCAACTTAGTACATGGCAGGTAGAAGAGTTGTGTGGACAAGAAGGTTCGTGATGTGGCATTTATGGAAGGTGAGGAGGTTATTCTTAGAGTTTTGCTTATGACAAGGCGTGATGGGGTTTGGAAAGAAAGGCAAGTTGAGTTCGAGGTTTATTGGTCCATGCAAAGTGTTGGAAAGAGTTGGCAAGGTTGCTTATAGACTTGATTTTGCCTCCTAGTCTAGCAGGAGTTCATCCGGTATTCTATGTTTCTATGCTTCGAAGTATCAATAAGATAAGTTGCATGTTTTGGATTTCAGCACAGTGCAATTGGATGAGAATATGGCCTATGAAGAAGAGCTGGTAGCCATATTGGATAGACAGGTTCGAAGCTCAAGTCTAAGGAGATCACGTCATTGAAGGTTCTTTGTAGAGGCCAACTAAGCGAGGAGGCTACTTTGGAGACCGAGGCGGATATGCGGAGCAGATATCTGCATCTTTTTAATAGTTCAAGCATATTTCCAAACTCGTTTGAGGGCTAACATTTGTTTAAGAGGTGGAGAATATGACAATCCAACTTGACATTTTGAGTATTTAAATCTTGTTCTCTTATTTTGATGCTTCTCATAGGTGTATTTTATGTGTTATAACTTGCGGGGATGGGTAGTTTAGTTTTCATAGGGTTCAGGAATGATTTGGAATACTTAGTTTCATTTTGGAAGCCTTAAGTTGGAAGAGTTGACAAAGGTTTGACTTTTATATAAATGACCTCGGATTGATAATTTGATGGTTTCAATAGGTTCGTATGGTAATTTTGTACTTAGATGAATGTTTGCATTTGGTTTTGGATTCTCCTAGAGAATTTTGAGTCTATTTGCCAAAAGTTGGTAATTTGAAAAATTGAAGAGTTCTTAAGTTTAACTGATAGTTGACTTTGATGAAATCTTACTCGGATTGTTATTCTAAAACTTGGGATAGGTTTGTTTTGTTGTGTGCAAAGTTTGGTTGTGATCCAAAGTGTTTTTGCATGAATCGGACGATTGGATAGAAGCTTAGAAGTTCGTAAACTTAAGAGAAGTTTAATTTGTGGTTTGATCTTTGATTCGTAGATATGATGATCTCATATGTGTTTAGAAGCTTGATCGGTTGGGGTAGTATTTACGGACTAGTTTGTATGATCGGACGGGTTCCCAGTTAGATTGAGTGAGTTTTGGAGCTCTTGGAGCATGCTTGAGTTGGAAGATTTTACTGATGTCTGGTGTGCTTCGCAATCGCAGAGCAGGTCTCGCGATCACGGAGTGTTATTTGGAGTTGAAGAGATTTGCTCTTCGCGTTCGTGATAGGGCAGTTGCATTCGTGAAGAAGGAGCTGAGAGCTTTAGGATTGGCCTTTGTGTTTGCGAATGAAGGGTCATATTCGTGGTAGGATGGGTAAGTAAGGCATAGCGTTCGCGACTAGAGCTTCACGATTGCAAAGAGGAGTTTTGGTAGAAGTGTGCCACGTTCGTGAAGAGTACCCCTGGGCAGACTATTTAAGTTGGAATTTCGAGATTTTAGCCCGGTGTCTCATTTGAACCCTAGACTTGGAGAGGGAGACTTTTCAAGAAGATTTTCATACAAGACTATGGGGTAAGTGATTTCTACTCATTTATGGTATTATTTCAAGAATCTACCTGGATTATTAATACCTAAAATGTGAAATTTTGAGATGAAATTTGGAGTTTGTGCCTACAACTTAAGAGAGTAAAAATTGAGGTTTTGAGATATGATTTGGATTTGGATTTTAAAACTAAATATATATTTGGACTCGTGGGGTTATGGGTAGTCGGGATTTATCCCTAGACTCGGGCCTTAACAATGTGGGCCCAGGTCGACTTTTATTGACTTTTTAAGAATTAATTAAAGATTGAGTCTTTATTCTTTGAAATTGGTTCCTATGATGTTGTTTAACATTATTGTGTATTATTTGGTTAGATTCGCGACGGTTGGAGGTTGTTTCTTAAGGAAAAGCAATTTTGGAAAGTTGATTTGGCTTGTTAAAGTAAGTATCTTGTCTAACCTTGTTGTGAGGGAATAACCATTAGGATTTGAACTTATTTTTTTAATTGGAATTTGTGGAAAACTACTTATATGCAAGGTGACGAGCGTATTTGCGGGCATAATTTATGATTCTTGACTGGATTACACTTTAGACTTCTATTATGGCTTATTTGGATTATGTGTTTTCTATGATTTATGTTTTCATCAATTGTATGACTACGAGGGCTTATATTTTAATGCTAATGATTATGATTAGGATTATTACAAGATGGGCTCTTTGTGAAATTATGGTTATACTTGATTTAGTCGTAGTCATATTTCACATACCATGCACACATCCGCACTTCATCATTATTATGTCCTTGTACAATATATTGATTAATTGAGCATATGCCTCTTTTATGACAAAATGTTATTTCAGATTTTTATAATGGCACATGTGGACATATTGAGAGGATTGATTTGGAAATAGACGGGGTCTTTGTCGTACGGTTATGATGATATTGTTATTATTGTGGCATGAGGTCTTTGTCGTACAATTATGATGATATAATTACTATTTTTGCACGAGTATTATATATGCAGCATGTGAATTTGGATCCATCCCTGATGGTAGGCTATAATCTTGTGTTTAGTCACTTATTGCACTCTAATTTACTATACTTTAATTGAGTTTGAGCTTTAATCGCTAGTGTTTTGTACTAATTGCGTGTTTTATGCCTTGTAAGAGTGTTTCCGAGTGTCTAAATGTTATGGAACAAATTTGAGTGATTTGGAGCTTTGAAGTCTGAGTAAAAGGCCAAAAACTTCAGCCGGGATCGCGTTCGGGGGTCGAGAATCATGTCTGAACTTCAAAAATCAAGCAAAAAGACAAGCTCTGAGAAAACCCAAAGCCACGACGCGTAGGGAGGTGTGTGGCATGCCGCGACTGCCCAAATTGTTTCTTCCAGTCAAATTACATGATCCCTAATAAACTCCACTACCACACCGTGGGGTGCGTTGCCCCATGCGGCCTGCTTGTGCATTTTTTATAGAGTAACAATCCAATTTCGGCTACGAGAAGGTGGTTTCATTTGGTCCCGACCCTACTTAGTATGAATACATGTAAAAGCATTATTTTGGGACTTTTGACACATCTAAGACCTAAGGAATCTAAGGAGGATGTGGAGAATCAAAAGCACAAGGATTTCATCATTCAATCCTTACTCAAGAGAAGAGTTTGGATCATTTTATGTTATTCTTTAACTTAAACATATTTATGATGAATTGCTCCGTATCTATGGAGTAGTTCTCTTTAGGGTTTGATGGATTTGGTGTATTGATACTTGTTTGCGGATATTAACTCTAGTTTTGTGTATTGAATTGTTTTGGATGTTTTAAT
The DNA here is from genome assembly GCF_000715075.1 of Nicotiana tabacum. NCBI lineage: Eukaryota > Viridiplantae > Streptophyta > Magnoliopsida > Solanales > Solanaceae > Nicotiana > Nicotiana tabacum. The sequence continues at coordinate 46,616,459 of NC_134099.1, read as the reverse complement.
TGTTGCATCTATATTCACTAGTTCATGTAATCGAGAGGGGCATAACTTGTGATATCCTTGTATTATATTTTGTTGGTTGTATTCATTTATTCTTCTTAGAAATCGAAAAAGGCTAGTAGAATTGTTGATTAGACCTAGTTAGGAGGATAGTCGAGAGAGGTTCTCCTAAAGACCAATCCACTATGAATTCTTGTATATCTACACCGAGTTTAACTTAGTTCATCTTATGAGGTTGAGACTTAATCGAGAGAGGAGTTTCTTCTAAACAATTGAACTAATAACCAAGTGAATTCGAGAGACAAACTCGAACATTACAAGTGAATTATCTAGATTTAGATCCCAAACATTTGTTTTGCACCTATCCTATCAACCTTATCTTCTCCCAATTGATAACCTTCTTTGCTCACTACTTGCGTCGATTGTCATTAGCCAATAATTTAGACTCTTAGTTAATTTTAGTATTAAACACAAAACACCAAATTATTGATCATCTGGGATAGAAATCTAGCTACAAACTATTATAATATTGTTTAACTCCAATCCTTGTGGATACGATATTATAAATTACTATATTCGACTAGCAAGCATATTTAAGTGTGTCTTTTGCGCTCGTCAAATTTTGGCATCGTTGTCGGGGATTGGCAATCAATAGTGTTTGAAATAGTTCGTAGTGCTAATTGAGGAATTTTTCTATTTATTTTATTTTTCTCTTTTTACATTTTTGGTGTTCCTTGACTGTGTGCAGGCTATAGGTTAGATTGGTGCATGACTCGATCATTTAGGAAGGAATTGCTGCCATACAAACCAGAAATTGAAAAACAACTGCGACAGTTGAGGAAGGAAGGAAATCTCCCCAAGAATACAGAGAAGGTTGGGCAATCCTCAACTAAAGAAACTATGGCTGGAGATGATGATAATGTAAATTTGGCTACAAGAGAGGCAGCCCAGCAAAGAGAAAAAAGCTGCACAGGATGCTGATGAAGCAGCTCTTCGAGATGCACAAATTGCCTACGAAGAGGAGAGGGCTCAGAAAATTGCTCAGAATCAGCCTTTGGTTCCAGAGCTGCTCGGAAACATAGCTCCCGGTGTTGGGAGACCACTTGGCGATTATGCTAGACCGGTCCACAACCAAGGCTTATCCAGTGTTAGACCACCTTCAGTTGCATCTAACAATTTCGAGTTGAAGCATGGGCTGCTTTAAACCCTTTAAAATTGTTGTGCCTTCAAAGGAAAGCCAAATAAAGATCCAAACAACCGTCTAATGGACTTCGAGAAGATTATGAACACCTTTCAATATAATGATGTGTCACAAGATACAGTTTATTTAAGGGCATTCCCCTTCACACTCAAAGATAATGCAAAGCACTGGCTTCGAAGCTTGCCCCAGTGATCAATTAGAACATGGGAGGAGATGACCAGAATATTTCTTGCTAAATATTTCTCCTCAGCTAAGACGGGAAATCTTAGAAGAGAAATCCATAACTTCTGCCACAACAAGACTGAAACTACATTTGAAGCTTGGGAGAGGTTTAAGGAGATAGTGCAAAAGTGTCAACATAGAGGAATTGAACTCTGGATGCAACTCCAGGACTTTTGAGATGGATTGACACCGGCCTCACGGAGAATATTGAGTAATGCAGTTGGAGGCCCTTTGATAAAAAAGACTCAAGAGGAGATAGTCACAGTTTTAGATGATTTATCTGAAGATGCAAATCAGTGGCTCTCTGAGATTGCTGACAGAAGAAGATCAACGAGTGTTCACCAAGTTGATGCTAACATATCTGTGCAGGTACAACTTGATGCCATTGCCAAAGAAATAAGGAAGTTGACCTTAGCTTCGATACATAATGAGCCTCATGCAACATGTGACATATGTGGAAGAGGACACCCTACTCATGAGAGTCAGTCCTCAAATGAGTAAGTTAATTCTGTTGGGAATTATAATTTCAATGTAATGGGTCAGAAGCACCCCGGTTTTTCATGGAGTTCACCTGGGGATACAACATATGCATAGAACAAAATAACTCAAGATTTCAGGGACAAGGAGCCCTAGGCTTCCAAAATCAGCAAAAGCCGCAACTTCAGCCTCAACAACCAATTCAACCGGGGTTAAAAGATCTAATTGTCAAGACGGATGAGAGGTTATATGCTCATGTTGCAGTTATCAAAGAACTTGGCAAAAGTCTAAGAAACTTGGAGAGACAAGTGGGGCAAATTGCAACTATATTGTCTAAGAGAATCTCAGGTACTCTACCAGCTGATACTGAAAAGAATCCCAATGAAACGGTAAATTCTGTGACCTTGTGAAGTAGGCAAATATTGAAAGATCCCACTCCAATCCAAAAAGAGGTGATACCTAAAAAACAAAGTAGGGAGAAACTAAAAATGAAGTAGATAAGAAGAAGAAAGGCTGAGAAGAAGCTGTCTGCATGGATGTGTGCACTAGTTCGGGCGCGTGGAATGGAGCCGACTTTCACTCAGACCCCGACTAGAGATTCAGGTAAGTTTTCTCTACCTTATGCTTTTTAATTGTGTGTCATTGGGACATACCACAACTTAAAGTATGGGGTGGGGGGTATCTGTATATTGTATGTATGTTAGTTTTAGTTTTGTAGTTATGTGTTTTTGTTAGTTTAGTAGTTGTAGTTTAAAAAATGAAAAAAAACATTAAAATTTTAAAATTTTCGAATTTTTTCGATGATGGATATCACTTGACGGGTTTCTTGAGGGATTAAAATCGAAGGAAAAAAACCAAAAAGATTTTCTTTTGTTAGGTAGTGTAACAATTCCTCTTTGGTTTTTATTTGTGTCGCGGTTCTTTTCCAAGGGTTTTGTTTGAACTGGGTGTCGTTAGTTTTTATTTTTGTTAGTAATAGGAAATCTTGTGTTATGATTTAAATTGGAGCAATATCTCTTGACTTTATTATGCCTTGAGAATAGTGAGTGCTTTAGTTTTAACGCTTAGGCTCAATTTTTGACTCCTGAATAAGTACATTAAATTGTATGATCTGAACTTTGCTTAACTGCTTTGACTAGAGTTTCTTTATGGGTCCGATCTTGATTGAATTATGTGCCATGTGTGTGTGAGGTTTTGTGTTATTTTGTGAATTGTATTTGATGTCTAGAACTTGCCACGTGTGTTTGCAAAGCGAAATAGTAATTTTATTCAGTCATGGAAGTGATATAGGTGTTTCTTTGTTGAGCCAGTTATAAGATTTTACCTACCTAATTGTTATGTATCTTAGTTAACTCCTTTGAGCATGTAATCCTATTTTTTTTGGCAACAACATTACAAGCCTTATCCATTTGTTTGAATTGACAATCTATTTGAACCTTGTACCTCTCATGATCACTTGCAATTGTTATGAACTTTGTAAAATTTGAAGTGTGGGGTGGTTGGTTTTGCTTTTGAGTGAAACTAATGAAATAAGGAGAAAGGTGCATTGTTTTGAAAAAGTAAGAGCCACTTCAATTGAAAAAGAAAATAATAGTTGTATTATTATGAAAAATATTCATTGATAAATGGTAACTCTTGATGTAATTATGTTTAAAGAAGTAGGGAGTTAATACATATTGATGTGAAAGTGGAGTTATAGTTTGACATAAGTGTGGGGTTTTGAATGTTAAAACTGTATGTATTAAAGTGCTTAGGGAAGTGTAGTCACTCTTATATCTAAATGTATCTCACCCATCTCGCAGCCTACATTACAACCAATTAAAGTCCTACTTGATCCTTGACTGAATGAGCTCAATTAGTAGAGTAGTACACTACGGGCAAGCCTATGGGGCATCTTTTGTGGCATATGAATGTTATTTTTGAGAGTGAGCGAATTCTTTCTATCTTGAATTCCTAATTGTTCCTAAATTTTATGATGTGTGGAACTACTCTCTATTGTTGTGTAAGGGAACTTGATTCATGAAGGAAAGGTAATGTCATTGACCTCTGTGTTAGAGTAAGTGAGCGGGTTGCGAAAAATGCATAGGTACTTGTGAGTCAAATTTTAATGTTAGGACGTTACACTATTGTGCTTCGTTTATTTTAAATATTATTGGTGTGATAAGTTAGGAGAGTTGTTTAATAAGGTCGTGTCTATGTAAAGTATAGTTTGATTGCTCGAGGATGAGCAATGGTTTAACTGTGGGGGTTTTATGGTAGGATATAATCTTGTGTTTTAGTCGCTTATTGCACTTTAATTGAGTTTGAGGTTCAATCACTAGTATTTTGCACTAATTGTGTGTTTCATGCCTTGTAGGAGTGATTCCGAGTGATGTAAATGTTATGGAACAAATTTGAGTGATTTAGAGCTTTGAAGTCTGAGTAAAAGCCCAAAGGATTAAGCCGAGATCGCATTTGGGGGTCGAGAACCACGTATGAACTTCAAAAATCAAGCAAAAGGCCAAGCTCTGAGAAAAACGCACAGTCGCGGCACGTGGGGCAGCGTGGCATGTCGTGGCTGCCCAAATTGTAGCTGCCAGTCAAATTACATGCTCCCTGATAAACTCCACTACCACACCGTGTGGCACATCGCCCCATGCGGCTCGCCTGTGCATTTTTTACAGAGTAACAATCCAATTTCGGGTAGGAGAAGGTTGTTTAGTTTGGGCCTGACCCTACTTAGTATAAATACATGTAAAAATATTATTTTTTGGCCTTTGACACATCTAAGACCTAAGGAATATAAGGAGGAGGTGGATAAACAAAAGTACACGGATTTTATCATTCAATCCTCACTTAAGACAAGAGTTTGAATCATTTTATGTTTTCTTTTAACTTAAATATATTTATGATCAATTGCTCCATATCTATGGAGTAGTTCTATTTAAGGTTTGATGGATTTGGTGTATTGATATTTGTTTGTGGATATTATCTCTAGTTTTATGTATTGAATCGTTTTGGATGTTTTAATCATCGCATCTATATGCACTAGTTCAGGTACTCGAGAGAGGCATAACTTGTGATATCCTTGCATTATATTTTGTTGGTTGAATTCATTAATTCTTCTAAGTAATTGAAAGATGATATTAGAATTGTTGATTAGACCTAGTTAGGAGGATAATCGAGAGAGGTTCTCCTAAAGACCAACTCACTACGAATTCTTACATATCTTTGCCGAGTTTAACTTAGTTCATCTTTTGAGGTTGAGACTTAATCGAGAGAGGAGTTTATTCTAAACAATTGAACTAATAACCAAGTGAATTCGAGAGACTCACTCGAACATTACAAGTGAATTATCTGGATTTAGATCCCAAACATTTGCCTTGCACCTATCCTATCAACCCTATCTTCTCCCAATTGATAACTTTCTTTACTCACTACTTGTGTCGATTGTCATTAGCCAATAGTTTAGACTCTTATTTAATTTTAGTATTAAATACAAAACTCTAAATTGTTTATCATATTGCATAGCAATTTAGCTACAAACTACGATAATATTTTTTAACTCTAATCCATGTGGATACGATATTATAAATTACTATATTCGGCTAGCGAGCATATTTAAGCGTGTGTTTTGCGCTTGTCAATCCCCTAGGGTCGCCCTCTATTTCTCTCTTGATGGCGTAGACACAAATTTATGATAAATTGACTGATGTTGGTTGATTCTGATATAGAATCCGATGATGGTGAGTTATGAGCATAAAGATTAAAGCTTTGGCCAAGCAAGTGAATCCTTTATGCATTGTTAAACATTCTATATGATTTCTATGTTGAATCCTAACATACTACTTGATGCCTCTGTTATATGTTGATGACTTGTTAGTCGAGATTCAATTATCTATATTTTCTTGATATCTCTTAATATGATATTCAATGATATTGCATCTTTTGTTATAGACTTGTTATGGATAAATATGAACTACACAGGTTTATTTGATTAGTGAGTATCACATTACTTGAACCTCATCATTACTTCACTAAAGTTAATCTTGGTACTTACTGAGTACACTTTGTCTCATGCTCATACTATATTTTTGCATATTTTATGCAGATTCAGATGTTGGCAGCAGCAGACTTCAGGAGTGAGCTTTGTAGCTGTCAGAGGAGATCTGAGGTAGTGTTGGATGTTCGCTCGCAGACCCTTGGAGTCCTCTTCCTCTATCTTTCATGTTTTTATCGATGCATTCAAAGAGTATTGTATTATTGACAGATCTTATTTGTATTCTATTTTAGAGCTCATGACTCCATACTACCAAGTTTGGGAGGATTTGATATTGTAGTATCTTATGTTTTTCTATTGTTAAAGATTTATTCCGCTAGTTATGCTATTTTAGTTAAATTATATCTCGTTTCGTTTGATTTGATTTATCTCATATAATGGTTTACCTAGTCTTGGAGGTTAGGTGCGATCACGACCGTTGGTGGTATTTGGGGTCGTGATTGACCATTATTTAGCGGGAGAAATTGGAAAATAACCACTTTAACCCATCCTTTTAGAGTTTAGTCAGTATATAAAAAGATATTAGCATTTAGCCACTTTTTTTATACGAAAAAATATTTGGATAAAAATAACTCCCCCGGCACAGACATAAAAATTTATGTGTTCAAACTCCAAAAATTATTCTTGGAATTTAAAATTCTCATATATATGATATCTTAGCACTGTATGTTGGAACTCTAGGAAAGAATCATAGGGTTCCAAACCTTTAAGCGGAAAAATCTAGCATATGGTGCGGGAGTTCATATAATTTTATGATTTAAAATTTACAAACAATAGCAGCAGAGTAGTATTTAAGATTGCTTCTTCTCCACGTCCTTCTGTAAAGCACTTTAGAATTATAGAACTGTCACGCCCCAAACCTGGGCCTGGATGTAACACGACACTTGGTGCCTGACTACATATGACCGGGTGAACCAACTGGCTGGCTGAATTAACATATGATAGCATAACATACTGAATGCGAAAGATAAACTAACACATGCTGATATACTGAAAGTCTAATTGATATAAATCAAATGCGAAAACACTAATAAAAGTCTGAAACATATATGTAGCAACATTGCTTAACATTAAATGCATGTGACTCTGTCTAATTGTTACTCTAGTCTATGAAGCCTCTAATGAAGTACTGAAAACATTGACTGTCTGAAGAAGACTATAAGATAATTATAATTTCCCGAAAGAACTAGGGATCACCAAATAGCTGGTACGGGAATCCTAGCGCTCTGAATCGTCAACGTGTAAATCATTACCTGCATCGTGAGATGCATGCCCCGGGAAAAAGAGAAGTCAGTATATTTGAATTGCACTAGTATGTAAAACAACTAAAAATGGAACTATAAATGCTGAAACTGAAACTGACAACTAATAACTGAACTAAACATAGGAAGTAAGGTTATGAATACTCCCTCTTTTGAATGATGAACCAACTGTTTATCTGAATAAATAAAATGCGGTCTCAGACCCTGAAAATTGGCACTCATAGGCATCACTGTATAATCACAAGTCATTGGAATTTGGATACACTGAAAATTGGAGATTTGGTAACTGAATACCGGCATACTCAATTACCATAAACCTACTAACTGAAAGACTGTATAACGGGTAATGAGATCAATATTTTAAAAGGCGGGGGCGTGAGGCGAGGCGTTTTACCTCTGACAAGGCGAGCCGTAAGCCCTGAGACATGAGGCGTAAGTCCCATAAATCTTTAAATTTTACTAATTTCAAGAATTTTAAAATAGTATAAAATTAAAAATAATTATAAAAATTACATTAAAATCATAAAATTATAACAAATAATATATTTAAAATATTTTAAAGCATAATTCAACTATGAATAATACGAAAAGTATAACATATATCATAAATATGCAAATTAGCTACAACGTCATTACAACTCAAACTATAAAAGTTATGTATTCGATACGAAATCTTTTATATATATATCTCTTAAAGAATAATTGTCACGACCCAAAATCTGACATGTCGTGATGACGCCTATCGTGGTATAAGGCAAGTCTCAACTCAACATCTCAACACAGTAGAACTTTTAAATAAAGGCAGAAGCAGTTAATATTAAATAAAACCTTTTAGAATAGAATATAACTCCAAAAGTACTAAACAATCCATCCCCAAAACCCGGTGTCACTGAGTGCATGAGCATCTAAATGACAACAACATCTGACTGATAAAACACTGTCTGAAAATATAAAACAGTACAACATGAAAGGAAAGGAGAGTCAAGGTCAGCGAACGCCATACAGCTACCTCAATAGTCTCCTGAGTCTGACTCCTCAATCAGCAACCGCCGTGACCAGAAGTATCTAGATCTGTACAAGAGGTATAGAGGGTAACGTGAGTACACCAGCTCAGTAAGTAACAGAAATAAATAAGGAACTAAGAAGTAGTGACGAGATATACAATAAGTTATCTCAATAACTTTCAAATAAGAGTAGTCATACTTTCAATTTAACAGTTTAAGTCACATCAATACGTACTCAATAAACCAGATATCAAATTTGACTTAGCAGTAAATAATATCTTTTAATAATTTTCAAAACAGTGATATGACATCTGTGATGCAACAATAATGAAGTAAATGTATTTTCGCATAATAACAGTCAGTCTATCATCCCATTCACTCCAACCTCACAATCACTCATTCCTCACATTCACTCATTCCTCCCAGTCGCTCAGCACTCGCACTCAGTAGGTACCTGCGCTTAGTGGGGGTGTGTACAGACTTCGGATGGGCTCCTTCAGCCCAAGCGCTATAACAAGCCACCTTGTGGCTTAAATCACTCAGGCCCTCGGCCTCACTCAATCATAAATCAGTAACAACATGATGCAGCATGCAACCCGATCCCATAAATATCCTCACATATCAGGCCTTCGGCCTCACTCAGTCATAAATCAGTAACAACATGTTGCGGCGTGCAGCCTGATCCCATAAATATCCTCATAGATCAGGCCCTCGGCCTCTCAAGCCACTTGGGCTATTAGTAAAACAAGATGCTCAGCCCAAAACAACATTTCATATGTTTCAAAAATAGAGTAATAAAGACTGAATTATGAAATCAGTAAGTATAGCATGACTGAATATAGATTTTCAATCAGAACAGTGAGGGGATAATAAGTAAAAGTCCCTTAAGGGTCCAAACAGTTCTAGCACAAGGCCCAAACTTGGCATTCAGCCCAATTTATATAAACTCTTTCCAAAACACATAAGTATCATTTAGTTTCAGTCAAATACGCAATTTTATAGTTGCTACGGGACGGACCAAGTCACAATTCCCAACGGTGTACGCCCAGACGCTTGTCACCTAGCATGTGCGTCACCTCCAAAATAGTCATACGACACAATGTCTGGGGTTTCATACCCTCAGGACCAGATTTATAGCCGTTGCTTACCTCAATCCGTGCAAAATCCTACTCCGTAATGCCTTTGCCGCTCAAATCGGCCTCCAAACGTCCCGAATCTAGTCACAATTAACTCGATTCATTCAATACATATTATAGGAATTAATTCCATATGAAAATACTAATTTTCCAACAAAATCCGAAATTAACCCAAAAATTGCCTGTGGGGCCCACGTCTCGGAATACGACAAAAGTCACGGAATATGAACCCCCATCCAACCACGAGTCCAACCATACAAATTTTACAAAAATCCGATATTGGATTGGTTCTCAAATCTTAAATTTTCGTTTTTGAATGATTTGCTAAAAGTCTGATTTTTCCATAAATTCATGGATTCATGATGTAAATGAGTGTGGAATCATGAAATATAATCAATATATGATAATGAACACTTACCCCAATGTTTTCACGTGAAAATCTCCCAAAATCGCCCAAGAGCCGAGCTCCAAAAATTCCAAAACGAAATGGCAAAGCGACGGATTTTTGTGATTAAATATTTCTGCCCATCCGTCATTAAAAGTCATTTTCGTCACTAAAAGTCGTCACTAAAAGGTTACTAGAAATAGCTTTACTAGCCCTTATTCAATTGATCATAACTTTCTATTTATATATCCAAATTATTAATGGTTTAGCTTTCTGAAAACTAGAATGAAAGAGCTACAACTCTCATGTTTTGTAAATTTTTAGATTCCTTATATATTTTGAGATATTAGCTTCCGAAGTAGGCTCCACGATTGCACAGCGCTGTCCAAAGCTTCTGCAGCAGAAATTTCAGCAACTTCGATCCGAACCCCATCCGAAACTCATCCGAGCCACTCGGGACCTTGTCCGAATATACCAACATTTCCAAAAATACAATATGCGCTTAATCGAGGCTTCAAACCACGTAAAACAATGCCGAAATTACGAATCGTGCATCGAATTGAATTATGAGTTTTCAAATCTTCCAACTTCTATATTTGCACCGAAACATAACAAACCAATCCGGAATGACTTCAAATTTTGCACACAAGTCATAAATGACATAATGGAGCTGTTCCAATTTTCAGAATCGGATTCTGACCCCGATATCAAAAAGTCAACCCTCGGTCAAACTTTCAAAAAATCTTCTATTTTCCAACTTTCGCCAAAATGCTCTGAATTATCCTACAGACTTCCAAATCCAAATCCTAACATGCGACTAAGTCCAAAATCACTATATGAAGCTATTAGAATCATCAAAATTCTATTCTGGGGTCGTTTGCTCAAAAGTCAAATCTCCGGTCAAACTTAAGAAATCTTTATCCTTAGATTTCTAGATTCCGTTAAATGGAGATAATTTGATCTAGGTGTCATGACCCAAATTGGAGGGCCATGACTAGCACCCGACCATACTTGCCGAGCACCAACATACATTTTATCTAACTTTTTTTTTATTATCTTTTAGGGTTGACGAGATCAATATAAATGGTAGATCTGGATCATGGACAACCAACAATAAAATATGATGGCATGAACATACATAGCAGGGGATGACAAGACAATCAAGAAATTACATATAAGGTACGAGCTACCACGCTACCATGAAAGACTATACAACAAAAACCAGCCGACAAGGCATACCAAACTATACATGAGTCGACACTTGTCTATGAGCCTCTAAATGAACATAAGTGCTGCAACATAGCCGGAACAGGGCCCCGACATACCCATAATGTCTATAACAAAAATGCATACCAAGAACAAGGCAAGTCCGGAGAAGGGATCTCGCCAATCACCGCTGAACTGGACAGCCTATTGTGGTGGGGGAGCTGCACCTGCCTGTCTATCAGGACCTGCAGCACGACATGCAGCATCCACAAATAAAAGGACGTCAGTACGAATAAAGTACTGAGTATGTAAGGCAGGGAACCATAAATACGATCAGTAATGTAAGCAAGGATAAAGAATATACAACTTGTAACATCTTAGTACCTCTGAGGTCTACTGACATGAAATGCATGATACATATGTATAAATAATACATAAACCTTTAAAACATTCGCCTTTGTGGGCATCATCATCATCATATTGTACCCGGCCATAATAGGCTCGGTAAAAAATATACCTGGCCATCATAAGGCTCGGTAGAATCGTACCCGGCCACGTGGAGCTCGGTAAAACCCAATTGATCAGTGGTTGCACAAATAGGTGCCGTACCCGGCCAACTATAGCGTGGCTCGGTATAGTGAAATAGATACATATATATAATGTATGCTCGACTCATGGAATCACATTCTAAACCTTTCAGAGTGACGTAAGGTCGGTATCCTCTGTACACGGTATTAGGACTAACTCTTCACTATGAACCTTATAAGAATCAGGAAGTACCAACAACATTGATAACATAAGAATAAGAGAAGCAACATTAACATCAATCGTTCCATAAGAGGGAAAACAATGTAAGTACTGCTAGCTTCTAAGAGTAGAGTATCTTGGAAGCTCGTTCATTACATTATGTACAATCGGAGTCGTGCAAAAGAAGGAAAGGGATAGCCTCACATACCTTGTATATACTGCCCCAATCTCAAGCTATGCAATTGTCAAAACTCCTTAGTCTACAATAAGAGAAACGATACTATCGTTATCATTTAAGCGTCATAACTATTATGTATCGACCACAACTTATTTTACGATGAAACGGACATCACCCCCCTATATATATGAATTCACACCATTCAAAATAATCACCAAACAGCCCAAATAACATCAATAATAAACATATTGAGCCTCCCAAAATAGTCCACGCACAGCCTAATCACTCCATACATACGACGACTACCGTAGTCGTGTCAAACGACCCGGAAATATTACGAATAACTATCATCCCACAACCCTACATATATATGGTGTTTCTACACACCCTTCCTACTCCAAAACTCCACAAAACAGTAGTAAAATACGCAGCCTAACAGCAACGCAAAACAGTCCACAAAACAATAACATTACTACCAAGCCTTTCGATATATATTTCACAAGTTCTAGCTTCAATGGCTTAGCCGAAACTTGGATAATCTTAAATACATATAGAGTAAGAGGTTCCTTACCTTTATACATAAAGAACAACTCCAATTTGACCTTAAATTTCCATGAAATATCCCTCCAATGCTGCCACAACAACAAAAAAGCGAAACTAGCGATCAATTAGAGTTTTTCGGCACTAGAATCACTTTAGAAGGCTTGAAATCACCTAGGATTGATATTAAGAACATGAGGGAGTATTTACAGAACATAAACCCTTTAAAACAACCTCCCACACGAGCTGGAGCGACACAAAAATGAGCAACAACAAGAAGAACAAGAGACTTACTAGCGCCACGGAATTCCCGACACTTGATTTGTGTTGTTTGCCCTTTTTTGGGTCTTGAATCTTGAGAGAACCTTGAGAGGATGTTCCTAGGGTTCTATGGTCTGAAAATAGTGAGAATAAATGACTTAAAACGGGTTGGAGGCATCCTATATAGGTCCAAATATCTTAAACCGCCTTAGTGGGCCCCATAGAGAGGTGCTTGGCGCAGTCTCGCGAAAACGCGAATATCTCTCTACTCCAAGATCGTATCGATGAACGGTTTAATGAGTTGGAAACTAGACTCATAGATCGTTAATTTGGTGGGTAGAGCACCCCGTAATTCCTTGTAAATTAGGAGAAAATCTTAGAAACATTTAACCTAATATTTAAGTAAAATTATGAACCTAAGTTGCGACAACGTTTGTCGACTTTTGTTTCATAACTCGTTTGACTTCAAGATTTATGATACAGATATTATATGATTCAAATAACTTAATACATGACCTCTTGAGTGTATTAATAACCTCTAGGTTTACCTGAAAATACGAGTTACAACATCCTTGATTCGTTTAACTTCTAATATTTGTTAATCACCCTTATACACTCTTGTATCACTTAAAACCAATAAGATTAACTTCTTATCATCTCAAAGATGATTCCTTCTTGGATTTATGTTAACTAATATATGGGATGAACTAACACATGTGTATATGGGTTGTAACACCCTCCCCCCCTTAGGAACATTCGTCCTTGAATGTAAGGGTTTATGGGGAGTTTAAATCATCGTGGATTCCAATGGAAATTTTCGATCAATTTTCCCCTATAAAATGGTCACTAGAAAAACTTGCAAGCAATTAATCCCAACATATGGCTTCACATGGCTACACAAAGCATTATGCATATTTACATTATCTACATATCACCATTTTGTATTAAGGAGGAGTATTCTCAAATTATTGCTTAACTCATAGAGCCGTTTCACCTTCCAATGTATCCTGTCTTCCACCAGCATCCTTGTTATCTTCATTCTGGAATAGGTAAGGGTATTTAGACTTCATCTCCTCTTCTGCTTCCCATGTTATTTCTTCCATATTTTTGTTCCTCCATAATACTTTGACGGAAGCTACATCTTTTGTTCTCAGCTTGCAGACTTGTCGATCTAATATAGCCACTGGCACTTCTTCATATGATAGGTCCTCTGTAACTTGTACATCTTTGATAGGGACGACTCGAGAAGGGTCTCCAATACATTTCCTCAACATAGATACATGGAATACCGGGTGGACAAATTCCAATTCGGATGGCAATTCTAACTCATAAGCAACCTGTCCAATTCGTCGAAGAATTTTATACGGCCCGATATACCTTGGACTCAGCTTACCTTTCTTCCCAAAACGCATAATACCCTTCATTGGTGAGATCCTCAGGAAAACCCAATCACCAACCTCAAACTCTAGATCACGACGTCGGACATCAGAATAAGATTTTTGCCTGCTTTGTGCAATCCTCAATCGCTTCTGTATCACTTTCACCTTCTCAATAGCTTGGTGAATCAAATCTGGCCCATATAATTCTGTTTCACCGACTTCGAACCATCCAACTGGTGATCTATATCGTCTACCGTATACTGCCTCGTATGGGGCCATTTTAATAGTGAAATGGTAGCTATTATTGTAGGCGAATTCTATGAGTGGAAGATGGTCATCCCAATTTCTCTTAAAATCTAGAACACATGCTCGTAGCATATCTTCCAGCGTCTGAATGGTACGTTCATCCTGTCCGTCAGTCTGCGGATGAAATGCAGTGCTGAGATTCACTTGTGTGCCTAAACCCTTCTGAAAAGACCTCCAAAGGTTAGCTGTAAATTGAGCTCCTCGGTCTGATATAATAGATACCGGCACACCATGAAGCCTAACAATCTCCTTGATATACAACTTCGCATAATTTTTAGCCGTGTAAGTTGTCTTAACTGGCAGAAAATGGGCACATTTTGTAAGTAGATCAATTATCACCCAGATGGAGTCAAACTTGTGATAAGAGCGAGGTGATCCAATAATGAAGTCCATATTAATCACCTCCCATTTCCAGGTCGGAATCTCTATATTCTGAAGCAATCCACCGGGTTTCTGATGTTTTATCTTTACTTGTTGACAATTGGGACACTGGGCTACAAATTCTGTAATAGACTTCTTCATGTTATCCCACCAATACTGCTCCTTGACATCATGATACAATATCTCGACGTCGTAGTCTTTCAGTAATTCAAGCCACCTACGTTGCCTCAAATTCAACACTTTCTGCTTGAAGATATATTGTAAACTCTTGTGATCTATGTAGATGTCAACATGGACACCGTATAAGTAGTGCCACCATATCTTCAAAGCATATATTACTGCAGCCAATTCCAAATCATGGGTTGGATAAAAAAATTCATGCTTCTTCAATTGTCTTGATTCATAAGCAATCACCTTCCCACGCTGCATCAATACGCACCCCAAACCTATACCTAAGGCATCACAATATACCACATAACCTTCTATTCCTTCAGGGAGAGTGAGCACTGGTGCGGATGTCAATCGATTCTTCAGCTCCTGAAAACTACGTTCACAAGTGTCAGACCACTGGAACTTGGTAGCTTTCTGTGTTAACTTAGCCAATGGTGATGATATAGAGGAAACCCCTTCCATAAACCGTCTATAATATCCTGCTAGCCCTAGGAAGCTGCGGACTTCTGATGGTGTTGTAGGTCTCGGCCAATTCTTTACTGCATCGATCTTTTAGGGTCTGGGCATAAGCTTGAATACGAGAAATATCCATGCCCTCCACCAAAGAGGCTGTCGTACACTCATTTATCAGATGTGGTCCAAACCTATTCACGAACATATGCACCCTATCACTCATCTCGGCCACCATATGGGGAGCATACCTTGCCAAAGAATCAAACTGCATACTGTACTCTCGCACACTCATATTACCTTGTCTAAGGTTCAAGAACTTATCAGCTCTAGCTCGTCGTATCTCAACTGGCAAGTAGTGACGAAGAAAGGCCTCAGAAAATTCCTTCCACATAGCTGGAGGAGCGTTCGGACCCCTGGATCTCTCCCAACTATCATACCAGAGAACCGCTAAATCCCGTAGCCGATAAGAAGCCAACTCTACTGCCTCTGTATCACTAACATGTAGAACCCGCAGTGTACGATGAACCTGGTCAATAAAAGTCTGTGGGTCCTCCTTGGGGTCTGATTCGGTAAACACTGGAAATTATAAATTAATAAAATCACGAACTCTTGTACTAACTGGTTTATCAGCAGCACCTATATTCCGCCTCTGAGCCTGAGCAACTACCAAGCTAGTCAACAACTGCAAAGCACTCCGCATATCCTGGTCTGTAGTGCCAGACGGAGGAACTGGAGGCGCTGGGTGCCTTCTAATATCCTCTAGAGGAGATGGAGTAGATGAGGTATGAGAGGGCATCTCACTCTAAGCCTCACTTTGTCCTGCTCTGGCTTGGGGCACCTGACTGATACCCTCTCCCGCTGCTGTATCAAGTCGTCTACTAATCGTTTGCTTCCTAGTCGAAGGCATCACTGAAAGAAAACAAGGTGAATATTAGAGACGAACACTTACGACTCAACTCTACGCACGATCTAGATTCGGGAAGAAGGTAACAACCCTAGATGTCATGTAGCCTCCCTATTATAAATGTGGCGCGCTACACATCCATAATCAAGACTCTACTAGACACGGCTCATAGACAATCCCTAGGACAGACTTGCTCTGATACCAAGTTTGTCATGACCCAAACTGGAGGGCCATGACTAGCACCCGACCATACTTGCCGAGCACCAACGTACATTTTATCTAACTTTTTTTAATATCTTTTAGGGATGACGAGATCAATATAAATAAAAGACCTGGATCATGGACAACCAACAATAAAATATAATGGCATGAACATACATAGCAGGGGATGACCAGACAATCAAGAAATTACATATAAGGTACGAGCTACCACGCTACTATGAAAGACTATACAACAAAAACCAGCCGACAAGGCATACCAAACTATACATGAGTCGACACTTGTCTATGAGCCTCTAAATGAACATAAGTGCTGCAACATAGCCGGAAAAGGGCCCCGACATACCCATAATGTCTATAACAAAAATGCATACCAAGACCAAGGCAAGTCCGGAGAAGAGATCTCGTCAATCACCGCTGAACTGGACAGCCTACTGTGGTGGGGGAGCTGCACCTGCCTGTCTATCAGGACCTGCAGCACGACATGCAGCGTCCACAAATAAAAGGACGTCAGTACGAATAAAGTACTGAGTATGTAAGGCAGGGAACCATAAATACTATCAGTAATGTAAGCAAGGATAGAGAATATACAACCTGTAACATCTTAGTACCTCTGAGGGCTACTGACATGAAATGCATGATACATATGTATAAATACATAAACCTTTAAAACATTCGCCTCTGTGGGCATCATCATCATTATATCATACCCGGCCATAATAGGCTCGGTAAAAAACGTACCCGGCCATCATAAGGCTCGGTAGAATCGTACCCGGCCACGTGGAGCTCGGTAAAACCCAACTGATCAATGGTTGCACAATGGGTGTCGTACCCGGCCAACTATAGCGTGGCTCGGTAGAGTAAAATAGATACATATATATAATGCATGCTCGACTCATGGAATCACATTCTAAACCTTTCGGAGTGACGTAAGGTCGATATCCTTTGTACACGTTATTAGGACTAACTCTTCACTATGAACCTTATAAGAATCAGGAAGTACCAACAACATTGATAACATAAGAATAAGAGAAGCAACATTAACATCAATCGTTCCATAAGAGGGAAAACAATGTAAGTACTGCTAGCTTCTAAGAGTAGAGTATCTTGGAAGCTCGTTCATTTCATTATGTACAATCGGAGTTATGAAAAAGAAGGAAAGGAATAGCCTCACATACCTTGTATATACTGCCCCAATCTCAAGCTATGCAATTGTCAAAACTCCTTAGTCTACAATAAGAGAAACGATACTATCGTTATCATTTAAGCGTCATAACTATTATGTATCGACCACAACCTATTTTACGATGAAACGGACAGCACCTCCCCTATATATATGACTTCACACCATTCAAAACAGTCACCAAACAGCCCAAACAACATCTATAATAAATATATTGAGCCTCCCAAAATAGTCCACGCACAGCCTAATCACTCCATACATACGACGACCACCGTAGTCGTGTCAAACGATCTGGAAATGTTACGAATAACTATCATCCCACAACCCTACATATATATATGGTGTTTCTCCACACCCTTCCTCCTCAAAAACTCCACAAAACAGTAGTAAAATACGCAGCCCAACAGCAACGCAAAACAGTCCACAAAACAATAACATTACTACCAAGCCTTTCGATATATATTTCACAAGTTCTAGCTTCAATGTCTTAGCCGCAACTTGGATAATCTTAAATACATATAGAGTAAGAGGTTCCTTAACTTTATACAGAAAGAACAACTCCAATTTGACCTTAAATTTCCATGAAATATCCCTCTAATGCTGCCACAATAACAAAAAAGCGAAACTAGCGATCAGTTGGTGTTTTTCGGCACTAGAATCACTTTAGAAGGCTTGAAATCACCTAGTATTGATATTAAGAACATGATGGAGTATTTACAGAACATAAACCCTTTAAAAAAACCTCCCACACGAGCTGGAGCGACACAAAAATGAGCAACAACAAGAAGAACAAGAGACTTACTAGCACCACGGAATTACCGACACTTGATTTGTGTTGTTTGCCCTTTTTTTGGGTCTTGAATCTTAAGAGAACCTTGAGAGGATGTTCCTAGGGTTCTAAGGTCTGAAAATTGTGAGAATAAATGACTTAAAATGGGTTGGAGGCATCCTATATAGGTCCAAATATCTTAAACCGCCTTAGTGGGCCCCATAGAGAGGTGCTTGACGCAGTCTCGCGAAAATGCGAATATCTATCTACTCTGAGATCCTATCAATGAACGGTTTAATGCGTTAAAAACTAGACTCATAGATATTTAATTTGGTGGGTAGATCACCCCTTAATTCCTTGTAAATTAGGAGAAAAGCTTAGAAACATTTAACCTAATGTTTAAGTAAAATTATGAACCTAAGTTGCGACAACGTTTGTCGACTTTTGTTTCATAACTCATTTGACTTCAAGACTTATGATACGGATATTATATGATTCAAATAGCTTAATACATGACCTCTTGAGTGTATTAATAACCTCTAGGTTTACCTGAAAATACGAGTTACAACATCCTTGATTCGTTTAACTTCTAATACTTGTTAATCACCCTTATACACTCTTGTATCACTTAAGACCAATAGGAATAAGATAATTCCTTTTTGGATTTATGTTAACTAATATATGGCATGAACTAACACATGTGGATATGGGTTGTCACACTAGGGACCTCCGAATTCGATTTCAGGCATATGACCAAGTCCCAAATTATGATACGGAACTACTGGAATGGTCAAAACTCGGATCCGGGTTCGTTTGCTCAAAATATTGACCGAAGTCAACTCAGTTGAGTTTTAAAGGTCTAATTCATAATTTAATCCATTTTTCACATAAAAACCTTCCGGAAAAGTATACGGACTGTGCACGCAAGTTGAGAAATTATTGATACCGTTTTTCAAGGTCTTAAAATATTGAGATGATTATTTAATTTAAATATGACATTTTGGGTCATCACAGTAATGAATCTTGAAAGAATTTCGATATTATAATTTAATATTTTTCTTAAATACTCCTTTTATTTAATATACTTTCTACTTGAAAGAGAATTAATATAAAAACATAATTCACAATTTCAATATGATTCTCTAGCATCATTTATTTTTAAGTTTCAACAAGTTAATAAAGTGACACATAATTCACCATACAATACCATGATAATTAATTATTCTAAATAGTTACTAGCTAATACTGAGCTATTAAATTATTAAGTATTGTATCTCGTAAATATAAAAAAAATATTTAGAAAAATAATTGACTATTATACAGTAAAGACATAAAAAGTTAATAAATATATGCTTTTTAAATGAAAGATTTATTTAAAATTAAATATCATAACAGTCTTAGTGGATAACGTACAATAATTTTTATTTTAATTATGACATAAAATACTCTCAACTTAATGATTTATGATTAAGAAAAAAGTAATTTTGAATAGTCAACGATTTATTATGGAAATTTGAGGATTTACAAGGATAGTTACATCCAATTGCATAATATTCTGTTAGGCGAGCCCAGTACGTTGAGCGTTGGGCATATCTGGGGCGTAAGCCCCGATGGCCGAGGCGTAAGTCTCATAGAACTAAGCCCCACACATAAGCCCAGGGGCGTTTTACGAGTGCTCCGTCCCGGGGCGAGTCCCAATTCTGCCTTTTAAAATAGAGATTGAGATAAACTGATAACTATAAAATATGATCAGTGGCGGACCCATAATTTTACTCAAGCGGGTTCAATTAGATACTATATTGTTACTTTAATGATAATTAATGATGGGGATTATTGTGTATATGAAAGTGAATTTTGAATATACCTCTTCTTTTTATTTCCTCATTATGTATTTAAAATAAAAAAAGTCATTTTAAGATTATTATTTTTTTTGAAATTTATTTATAAAAATAAAGTTAGACAGAACAATATAATTTTTTAAATGTGTGCCGCTAAGTTTATATATTTAAGTACCTCTAACAGTTTCTAACCCTTTAAAAGTCTATGAAGTTTACTTTAAAGTCTTGAATTTTAATTCCTATGTTTTACTCTTATATTTAGTTAATAAAAATAACAATTCGAAACACCATAGACAAGATAAATACATAATTTACCAAGTCAATAAATAAATAAATAAATAATAATATAGACTAACCTCACCTTCACGTAATCCACAAAAGGAGAAAAATGTAACTATGTAATGTATAGAAGTATTAGAATAATATAATAAACAACATAGACACAAACTTGCAGTCACAAATAACTTTTAAAAATTACCATATACAAGTAATAAACTATATGACATAAATTATTATAACAATTAGAAACAACTTTAATATGACGCAAACAATAAATTTAAAAGGAACCAATCTAACTATATATATTAGATTGAACTAATTTAACATTTAACATCAAATATAAAAAAGAAAGCTAATATAGTAGGAAGTAGGAACTATATGTAAGGACCCTGGTTTGTTGGCCATGATCCCATGACAATGAATTAATTGTTCGAAACATCTAATGCACAAACTAGAGCACGTGATTTCAGAACATTAAAAGTACTTTGTAGGAGAACGCGCATAGCACGAATCAAACCTGCGTCTTCTGCCTAAAATTGACCCCGCTTCACCACTGAACTTACAGTCATTGTTTGCTTCAAACGGATTCATTTTATCTACATGTTCGTTTCTTAATATAATTTACACATATATATTACCGAATTTTTTGACGAAGCGGGTTCAGCTGAATCCACTTGATCCAATGTGGGTCCGCCCCTGAATATGATAACTGCTCATGTCTTTTCTGATAAGGTTATGCTCTAATATGTACTACTATCCATTCTGTCCCAATTTCAACATCCTCTCAAGTATCACTTTTTACCAACCTGTACTCCATAATTATATCCCAATGGGATATCAACCTCTTTAGGACCTTGGATTTTTCTTGCACGTCACTTGGGCATTCGATACGTCTGGAATTTGATAGGAACATAAGGCTACCTATTGCTCTAAGTTTCATGGCACGATCTAGAGTAGAAAGAAATGAGACAATCCTGAATGTCTTGGTAGTTAACCGTTTATATGAGTGGCCGGCACACACATATAAAGGAAACTCCACTAGACACGGCTTCATAGACTCCCTAGGACACTTGAACCTAGTGCTCTGATACCAAGCTTTGTCACGCCCCGAACCTGGGCCTGGACATAACACGACACTCTGTGCCTGACTATATGTAACCGAGCGAACCAACTGGCTGGCTGAATTAACAAGTGATATTATAACATACTGAATGCGGAAGATAAACTAACCCATGTTGATATACTGAAAATCTAAATGATATAAATCAAATACGAAACACTAATAAAAGTCTGAAACATATATGTAGCAACATTGCTTAACGTTAAATGCATGTGACTCTATCTAAATATTACTCTAGCCTATGAAGCCTCTAATGAAGTACTGAAAAAAATGACTGCCTAAAAATACGTAAGACTGTAAGATAATTATAATTCCCCGAAAGAACTGGGGATCACCAAACAGCTGGTATGAGAATCCTAGCGTTATAAATCGTCAACCTATAAATCATTACCTGCGTCGTGGGATGCAGGCCCTAGGCAAAAGGGACGTCAGTACATTTGAATTGCACTGTTATGTAAAACAACTAAAAAAAGGAAATTTAAATACTGAAACTGATATTGACAACTGATAGCTGAACTAAACATAGGAAGTAAGGTTATGAATACTCCCTCTTCTGAATGATGAACCAACTATTTATCTAAATAAATCAAATAAGAGGCCTTAATATATATATATATATATATATATATATATATATATATATATAGACACACACACACACACACACACACACACACTTGTGCCCAAGTATACGTATACATAAATGTGGCCTCATGCCCAAAAATGCATAAAGCATGAACTGCAGCCTCAGGCCGAAATACAGGTATTCAACATTCAGGAATTTAAAATCAGGAACTGAGAATCATACTGCAAATACGTGATACTGAAATATTGAACCATTCTGAGTTACATGATACTAGAATATATGGAATAAAACTAGACTGAGATGTGTATTCATAATAAGTTGATTTGTCATAATTGAAACTCATAAAATATTGAATGACTATGAAAGTATGCCATCTAGAGAATAGAAGTTCTACGACTATTCATGGAACTAAGGCATAATTACTTTCTTAGGAAACTAGAAATAGTCATAATGAATTGGACGTAGGAAGAATCATAAACATTCCTAGATATAAAGAGAGTTAGCCTCACATACCTTAGCTCTGGCCCTTTTT
The DNA here is from genome assembly GCF_000715075.1 of Nicotiana tabacum. NCBI lineage: Eukaryota > Viridiplantae > Streptophyta > Magnoliopsida > Solanales > Solanaceae > Nicotiana > Nicotiana tabacum. The sequence goes on along the minus strand of NC_134099.1, from coordinate 46,593,684 downwards.
AAGAGTATCACGATGTTTGTCGCCTTTTTCAACGATAATCTATGGCAATATATATATATATATATATATATCAAAAGGAACCAATATTAGCACTGCGGCTCACGTTTTGGTAACTTAGGAATTTTATCAAATACCTTATGGTCGTAAAGCCTCATAGTCCATAGTAATTGGTCTTTTCTTCACCAAGTTCTCATTCTACTACTTCTAGGTGATTCTATAATCCCAAATAGATGTAACTAACTCTATTTCTCATCACCCAAATGCTTACAACAACCATAATTCAACAATCCAAAACCCTAGCATAGTTCTTATGGTTCTCTTTATCAAACCCATTTACTATCCTCTCAAAAACTCATCAATTCATAGTTCTAATGATTAGGGAGTAGAAGCATTACCTTTTCGAAGTTCACTCCTCTTGAATTCGAGTTCTAGGGTTTCCTTTCTCAACAATGGTGTCTCTATCGAATGTCTAATGATTTTAAGGATTTACCCATATTAATAAGGTGTTGGAGAATTGAAATTAACTTAGGATCATCGTTAGAACTTACCTTGGATGATGGAGGGACCTTGGGGAAGTTAGGTTCTTGAGAGCTTCCTTTTCTAGAGTAGGTTTCTAGAGTAGGCTTTAATATTTAGGGTGTGCGGGAACGAGGTAGGTCTTTTAAATAAGTGAACACACCCCAAAATTGAGAAGGAAAATAAAAATAACTGGATAAACATCGCTGGTGCGATGTATCTTCAGGGGCGCCAAAATAACTGTGCAAGGCGCCAAAACTATTATGCCATGCACTATATGGGGCACTGAAGACAATGCCCTGGACTGTTTGGGACACTGAAGTTACAGTGCCTTGCACTGTTAGAGGCGCTAAAGTTACAGTGCCTTGCACTGTCAGGGGCGCTGAAGCCACAATGCCTTGCACCTCCCATTAACTTAGTTGATTTTATAGAATTTTTTGCACCTCACTCTCAGTCGTGATTCTAAAACAATTGTTTCCATCCATAATCATCCCGATAGGACTTCACATGTCTAAAAGGTCACATTAATACTCATTTAACCCATCCACAACTAATCTGGATTTACGGGGTGTTACAAGAAGATTTTTCTTTCTCATCTTTACTAACTAAGCACCCAGTTCTCTATAAAATGTAGAACTTTCAAAGAGTTAATTGTGAACAAATTTCATGAGGTTCATGCTTCTCTAAGTTCTGAATCAAGGGTTCGAATTTTATCTTTTAAGGCTATGAATTTCTTGAGAAGTGTCCAGCTTGTCATTAGAGAAGTTTATAACTAGAACTCATCGAAACTCGGCGACAATAAAAACCAAACGAACAACTGAAAATGAAAGAGGGACAAAAAATTGCATTAGCATAGTGTAAACTCAACTCCAAAGACATTACTGGAGTTCGAACTATTAAAGATCCAAACTCTAGGAATTGTTGCTGGAGTCTGAATGCACATTTTAAATTTCAAGAACAATTCCTAGAGTTTGAACCATTAAATTTTCAAAATTCAATTGTTATTCGTTCAAATTTTAAAATATGGAGTTCTTTCATATTTTAAGCAGGAGTATTTTCGTTCAAATGTATTTTTGTTCAAATATTATTGTTGTAATAAGAGTAGTTATTTTCCTATTACATTTAAAATAGTGACTAAATTCTATACTGGTTCAAAAGCGGGCTATCACAAATAATTTTTGGGAATCTTACAAAACTGTTCCAAATAAGTCCCAATTTTAAAAACCTAGCCATTAATCATATATGTCACGACCCAAATTCCACTAAGGGTCGTGATGGCGCCGGACACCGCTGTCAGGCAAACCAACCAAAATACTTAATTAAATTCTCGTTCTAACAATTTTAAAAACTATGATTTTCCGTCAATTTTACCAGTAAACGATAATCGTTTCAAATCAAATATGAATATTAAGCAGTTAATACAAGATACCCCATAATCATCCCAGAACCCGGTGTCATAAGTGCATGAGCATTTACTAGGAAATGAAATAAAATACGGTAACTGTCCTGAATACAAAGTGGACATAAATGAAAAAAAAACACAGTACAATACTCTGAAGGGGACTCTACTGGCTGCGGGTCATCTCGATAAATGCAGCTCACCTAAGTCTCCATATCAACCATGCAGCTATGCCACTAAGCCACTAGCCACATATGAACCTGTGCAACAAAAATGCACAACAAGTGTAGTATGAATATGAAAATAACGTGTACCCAATGAGTATCTCATCTAATCTCGAAGAAGTAGAAACGAGAGGTCGACTTCGACACTTGCTAGTGGTCCAATAGTAATATTATTAATGCGATGAATCATAGATTTATTAAGAACAACAGTAAATTCAAATAAGTCACGAAACAGGTAAAAGTTCCTTTTTATTTAAAAGTCCAAATTCATAACCCATTCATTAACAATTATCTCAAGTCGGGGAGAGGAAATATCAATATCGATAAATCTCCAGGCAAGCAATACAAGCATGCAAAAATCATGCTGAGGTCGTATGGCCCGATCCAACATAAATGTAAAATGTGCACTGCCGAGGGTCGAACGGTGCGAACCATAGATGCATTATTACCCCGCTCGCGAATCATACATGCGGCACGGTAAAATTTAAATAAACAATCACTCTGCTCACGAATCATACATGCGACGCAAGTACACATAGAAATACATGCTCAAACAGCCAATTGAGAATTTATTGGGGAACATTTATCCAAATAAAAGCCAATTCTCTTTTAACAATTTAAGAGAATGAAGTTTAATCCTTTTAGAAATTCATTTACCAATGCAATAGGATTTAAGCAATTCAACTGTCAATAAGATTACAGATGTTCCAAGTATAGCATGCTTTTGGGTCCTAGACTACCTAGACTTACACATATTAGTAGCTACGCACGGACTCTCGTTATCTCGTACGTACGTAGCCCCCACAAATAGGAGCACATAACTAATTACTTCACCTATGGGGACAATTCCCTTTTACAAGGTTAGAAAGGAGACTCACCTCGCTCCGAAGATCAATAATCGACATTCCATGCCCTTCCGAAGACTCGAATCGATGCTAAATGCTCCAAAACTAGCCAACAATTATGCAAATCCATTAATATATGTTCAATTACTCATCACAATCCAATTTATAACAATTCCTAACCCCGATCGAAATGTTGACAAAATTGCCCTCAGGCCCACATGCCCGGATTCCGAAATTTCTCGAAGATAAAGTTTATCCATGAACTCACAAACCCAAATACATGATTTTCTCTTAATTCCATACCGAAAATCGTGGTCAAAATCCAAGAATATGAATTTTTTAGGATTTCCCTCAACTCCAAGTTTCTACCAATTTACATGCTAAAATTCATACACAATCAATATATTTAACTCAAGATAGATGGGGTTAGCTTACCTTGTCGTTGATGATGAAAATCCCCACTTGAAGCTCTCCAAAATCGTCCACACCAACTGAAAAATGGGAGAAAAATGACCATCTCCCGATTTTAAAAGAATACACTCCCTCCAGCCTTTCAGCACATGTGGTGCATAAGCCACACCTGCAGCCCTCGCTTCTGCGGCGCACGTACCGCTTCTGTTGTCCTAGGCTCGGGGCAAAAAGTCACTTATGTGGTCTCCTCATCGCAGGTGCGCTCCCGCATCTGCGGTTAACGCGCCACACCTATGGTCATCGCACCCTTTCGCCCAAACCGCATGTGCGACCCCTTGGCCTCTTCTGCGGCTCCGCACCTACGGCCAAAACCTCGCAGGTGCAGTTACACTAGATATCAGCTATCTCAATTCTTCTTCAAACTCCAAAATTGATCCATTAACCATCCGGAATCCACTCGAGGCCTCTGGGACCCCAACCAATCATGCCAACCAGTCCCAACACACATTACGGACTTGCTCGAGGCCTCAAATCATATCAGACAACGCTAAAATCATGAATCGACCTCCAATCCAAGCTTTATGAACTTTAGAACTTCAAACTTCTACATTCGATGCCGAGACCTATCAAATCACATCCTATTGACCTCAAATTTTGCACACAAGTCACGTTCAACATTACGGACCAACCACAACCTCTGAAATTAGAATCTGAACCCGATATCAAAAAGTAAACACTCGGTCAAACATCTCAAAAACATTCAAATTTCTATCTTTAATCAAATGACTCCAAAAGGACCTACAGACCTCCGAATTCACTTCCGATCACGTTCCCAATACTCAAAATCCCAAACGGACATTGATAACACAGAAATGCACTTCAACCCAAACTTAAGAGATTCTTCCAAAATGCTAACTTCCACAATAGGTGCCGAAACGTTCCCGGGTCTTCCAAAACCCAGTCCGGACATACGCCCAACTCTGAAATCATCATACGAACCTGGTGTAACCTTCGAATCCCGATTCCGAAGTCATTTGCTCAAAAATCCAACCTTAGTCAACTGTTTCAACTTAAAGCTTCCGAAATGAGAATTTCCTTTCCAAATCAATTCTGAACTTCCCGGAATTCAATTCCGACCGCACGCACAAGTCATAATACCTGAAGTGAAGCTGCTCGTAGCCTCAAACTGCTGAACGATGCGCTAGAGCTCAAAATGATCGGTCGGGTCGTTACATTCTCTCCCACTTAAACATACGTTCATCCTCGAATATGCTAAGAACTGCGCTGGAGTTGCCCGAATCACTGTTTAACACCTCGAGCACCTACCCGTGCTATCACAACTCAGTTGAGCACCCTAGCTCGATCAATCTGAAGATATCCTTTTTCACTTAAGCAAATAAGCCTTAGAGCCCAATTCCAACATCTGGAATCTCTGCCAGGCCTATTCCAGCATACGCTCACTGTATCAATGACTACACGCAACACCAAAACATGACTGCATACCTTAGTTGAATTCACACCTTGCACCACTTTACTCACAGTACCACAATAATATTCTCTGATCAAATTATTCGAAATTCCACAAATCTGATGCTCCCATTGCACCTCATGTCATACATAGGTCTTTCTCTAACTCTTACAATACCGCCACGACAAAAGAGATGTGTAGAAATTCATAGCTAACTGCTGAATCAACAATTCATTGGGTCTATACTCCTGTCAGGAACCATCACCTTATTTTGAACCAAATAATGGTCTTTGCTCCTTAATATACTTCATATAATAAGATTGCAATGATCCTAAATCCAATGATCTCGCCTCACCCCGTACGAACTGCTCAGGCAATAAGACACCTCGGACATGATCAAAAAGTCTCATATGCTATCACAATGAGCCAATAGGCTACCAATTCGAACATGATACATAAAGGAAATGGACTCTAAAAAAGGAAATCCAATTACCCCGCTCGCAAATCATACATGCGACACGGGCACACAGCTAATATGAGTTTTCCTCAAAAAAATAGGAAACAAAACACATAAAAACAAATACAGGGAACTATACTCAACATCACACTGTTGCGGCGCGCAACCCGATCCAAACAACATACCCGTGGTTGCATGCCACCCGATCCACACATAAAATTCACAAAGGAGTTACACACCGAGCTAGATTGCTCATTACAACAAAATAACGAATATCGGTAACAAGCATGCTAAGTGCATAATACCATCCCTAGGGAGACATATAGCACTATAAGCTACAAACTCAAGCACAACTGAGGTGCGATATACGATCTGAATCTCAAGAGCCATTCTGCTCACATAACATCATCTCTATGCGGAACCTCAACATATAAGAAATTCACCAAGCCGTCTCACAACTCACACGGCGCAATATATCATTACATGAAATAGTTGACGACAAAATAACTCCCCGACTACTCTTTCATAAGGAACGCATTGCTGAAATGAACACATCTAGCATGATATAGAGCCCATATTCACATTTAAATCCATCCACCAATCTCAAGCTGATTCTAATCGCACTGAACTAAGATAATAACCTTTCAAATGTCCATAATAACTCCCTTCTTATCATAACACACAAGAACAACCACCATGACCGGAGTAATTCTCCGGTCATACATAGGTCTTGCTCTAACTCTTACAATACCGCCACGACAGAAGAGATGTGTAGAAATTCATAACTAACTGCTGAATCAACAATTCATTGGGTCTATACTCCTGTCAGGAACCATCACCTTATTTTGAACCAAATAATGGTCTTTGCTCCTTAATATACTTCATATAATAAGATTGCAATGATCCTAAATCCAATGATCTCGCCTCACCCCGTACGAACTGCTCAGGCAATAAGACACCTCGGACATGATCAAAAAGTCTCATATGCTATCACAATGAGCCAATAGGCTACCAATTCGAACATGATACATAAAGGAAATGGACTCTAAAAAAGGAAATACAATTACCCCGCTCGCAAATCATACATGCGACACGGGCACACAGCTAATATGAGTTTTCCTCAGAAAAATAGGAAACAAAACACATAAAAACAAATATAGGGAACTATACTCAACATCACACTGTTGCGGCGCGCAACCCGATCCAAACAACATACCCATGGTGGCATGCCACCCGATCCACACATAAAATTCACAAAGGAGTTACACACCGATCTAGATTGCTCATTACAACAAAATAACGAATATCGGTAACAAGCACGCTAAGTGCATAATACCATCCCTAGGGAGACATATAGCACTATAAGCTACAAACTCAAGCACAACTGAGGTGCGATATACGATCTGAATCTCAAGAGCCATTCTGCTCACATAACATCATCTCTATGCGGAACCTCAACATATAAGAAATTCACCAAGCCGTCTCACAACTCACACGGCGCAATATATCATTACATGAAATAGTTGACGACAAAATAACTCCCCGACTACTCTTTCATAAGGAACGCATTGCTGAAATGAACACATCTAGCCTGATATAGAGCCCATATTCACATTTAAATCCATCCACCAATCTCAAGCTGATTCTAATCGCACTGAACTAAGATAATAACCTTTCAAATGTCCATAATAACTCCTCTCTTATCATAACACACAAGAACAACCACCATGACCGGAGTAATTCTCCACAGTCCACCACCCGATAAACCGATTGCCCTCCAGGCATCAATTCTCAATTTAACGACATCACCACAACCTTCATACTTGGTTTAACTCTTCAATCAATCAAGAGACTACATGCCACACTTGTACAACCTTCCCGTGGGCACACTCTCACAACCTTCAGTAATAGATAACAGGTCTGTGTATCCAAACCACCGGCCGCACTAAAGCTGAAAAGCGATCAAGAATCCTTAACCGGGGTGCAAAGCCTTTTTCACACAACACCGATATCAGGTGACGCTGAATACGATACCAACTTACTTTAAATATCGAAACTCCTTCCTGCTCATCCAAGCTTGTGACATCCTTGTCAATACCGAACTGCAACTTTGACCCTCACTTCAAATTCCATACCACTCACTTCACCCAACATGCCAATATACAATAGAACACGATTTTCATCATAACTCCGGAACCACTAATAGATTAACACTACATCATAAAAAAAATTCACTTAACTCATTTCAGGAGAACCATCGCAACACACAGGTGAATTCTCATAACCGTAGAATATGCAATCTTCAAGTAGTGGTCTAAGCTATCATAGCCCTTTCGGGATCCGCCTACACATAACAGGCCATAACACTAGAATATTTCCTAATAAAATCTATTACGGCGGCTGACAAGCCTCATAGGTGCCATCACAAATCACATGCATAACTTGATCACGCTGAAGGAACTGATCTCTACCACCAATATACAAATTCAACTATGACTAACCAATCTATCTTCGTCCAATTTACCCTAGATTGCCTTTGAAATAATAATAACACCATTCTACACATAGCATACTCCATCCGCACTCATCCCGAGTGACCCTGAATCATGAGACCATGTTGTCTCAAATCCCACGAATCGTTACATACCTCCATTGTGCGCATATTCGCATCCTCAACTGGTATGCTCATTCTGATAATCCCTCTAAGAATTCGAAGTCTTTTCTCATTTTCCTCCTAAATGCTACACTGCAAGTAAAAACCTCATAGAACATTCTAGGCCTCTTCTCATAAGCTGCTACAAAAGCTTGATTCTTTACCGTACCTATAGGCTCGAAATCATTGGGCACCATACTTTAACCCTTGAATCCACTAGGACCGTTATTGAGAGCCACCCGCTCCGACTTGGCCCCGAATATAATCAACTACATGAATCTTCTAGAACACGAATACCCTATCGACGAAGCACCCGACAGAATCACTTCCCTTGAAACCCGCATCCTGAATCCTTCCTCAAGTCTGTACATGAGCAAATAAGGCCAACCATAGCACACCTTTAACAATTCCTTTGCCTAAATTACCACTTATATTCTTTTCTCGTAGCTGAAATAACCCATCAATATGCTAATAACCAGAAACCTCGCAAGTAGTTAACCATGCAACCCAATCATAGGCGGTGGGACTCTCCCACTTAACTTGAAGTCACTATTACACAACTCTAGAACTCACTAGGATTCTTTATCTCTTATTGACATAACCTTGCGCAATCAACTGCCAAAATTCTCGGAATCTTTCAGTAAAACCCCTTTTTATATTCTGAATTACCAATGTGACCACCCGATCGGTTGTCTTAAGAATTAATGCCCTGACCCCCTATTAACTGCTTTTCGCAAGTTTATTTTTGCTATTTTTATTTGACGGAATATTCGATTTTGAGTTTCGGAGAGTTTTAAGACACTTAGTCCCTAAATGAGAGCTTAAGTGTTGGAAAGTTGTCCGTAGTCGGAATAGTGTAAAGACGGCCTTGAAATGGAAATCTGATGGTTCTGTTAGCTCCGTTGGGTGATTTTGGGCTTAGGGGTGTGTTCGGATTGTGTTTTGGAGGTCCGTAGCTAAATCAGGCTTGAAATGCCGAAAGTTAAATTTTTGAAGTTTCCGGTTCGATAGTAAGATTTTAATCCGAGGGTCGGAATGGAATTCAGGAAGTTGGAGTAGTTCCATAGTTTTTAATGTGACGTGTGTGTAAAATTTCAGGTCATTCAAACGAGGTTTGATAGACTTTTTGATCGAAAGAGTATTTTTAGAATTTTTGGAATTCTTAGGCTTGAATCCGATAAAAAATAGATGTTTTGATGTTGTTTTGAGCATTCTGAAGGTTGGAACAAGTTTGAATGATGTTTTAGAATTGGTTGGAAGGTTTTGTTGAGGTCCCGGGGGCCTCGGGTGTGTTTCAGATGCTCAACAGGTCATTTTTGGACTTAGAGGATTGCAGAAAATGCAGCAGGTCTCCAGTTTTGGTTTCCTTCTTCGCGTTCGTGAGTGGGGTCTCGCATTTGCAAAGAGGATCTGGGGCTGGTGGAAGCTTAATGCTTCGCGTTCACAAAGAAGGTCCCGCGTTCGCGAAGCTGAGAGGTCGTATGCCTACGCATTCGTGAAGAGGGTCCCGCGTTCGCGTAGAAGGGAGAAGTTTGTTATCGCATTCACGACAGGGGCATCATGTTCGCGATGAAGGAAATTTGGGCCAAGTGAAGTTGTGCTTCGCGAACGCAATGGTCCTTCTGCGTTTGCGAAGAAGGATTTACCTGGGCAGATATAAAATTTCAAAGTCGAGGGTTTAGCCATTTTTATCAAAACTAGAGATTGGGAGCTCGGATTTGAGTGAGATTTTGAGGGATTTTCAGAGATATCAATTGGTTAACGATTCCTTACTCCTTTTTCCTTGTAACCCATTAATTTTACATGAATTCATCATTTAATTTTGGAATTTGTATGAAAATTGGGGGAAAGTTCTTAGACCAAGAATTTGAGTTTTGATTGGGATTTGACATTGGATTGGGATAATTTTGGTGTGGTTAGACTCGTGAGAGTGTGAAGACTCTGGAAATGTAAATTTTACCCGATTCCGAGATGTGGGCCTAAGGGGCGTTTTGGTCATTTTACCTAATTTCGCGTATTAGCTTAGAATTTAGTTGTAAAATCAGTTACTTGAAGTGTTATTTACATTATGCAATTGAATTGAATAGATTTGGACCATTTGGAGTTGAGTACTCATGGCAATAACGTGGTCTCGGGTTGATTATTGAGCCGGTTCGAGGTAAGTGGCTTGCCTAACCTTTTGTGGGGGACTTTCCCCTTAGGATTTGGTATATTTGATAATTGATATGCCTTGTACATGGGGTGACGAGTGCGTACTTGAGCTAATCGTTGAAAATATGGTTTCTTTAAGTTAATTCAATTGTGCTCATTTATCCTGTTTTATACTACTTGCAAATTTAGCCTGTTGTTAGCTTAGAAAAAGCATGTTTAGTCTACTTAATTGATTATTTGCTTAAATTGCCTTAATTGCATTGCATGAAGCATGTTAGGTAAGAATTACATGTTTTTACTTTGTACGAAATTGAGCTTATTTGAGTATTTCCTTGCATTGTTGCTGCGTGTTTTACTTTGAGACTACGGGATGGTATCCCAGGAGATCCCACTGCATGTTTACTTTGGGACTACGAAACAATATTCCGGGAGATCTCCCTGCACATTTACATTGGAACTACGAGACTGCACCCGGTAGATTCCCCTTGTACTAAGTATTTACCTTAGGGACTACGGATCGGTATTCCGGGAGATCCCCTCGCATTATGAGTTGGACTACCGGACGGTATCCCGGGAGATCCACTGTATATCTATATTTGGAACTACAGGACGGTATCTTGGGAGATCCTTGGTTGCTTTCTTATGTTGAGCTATATTTTTCTTCTGTGTTTACTTTGCCTCTATAGTGGTTGTTGTTGTCTTCTTATTCGTGTTACTTTTACTGTTGTATTTATTATACTGTCATGTTCTATACTATCGAACTTTATATTTTATTTAACCTTAGTAGGGCCCTGACCTTCCTCGTCACTACCCGACTGGGGTTAGGCTTGGCACTTACTGAGTACCGTTGTGGTGTACTCATGCCTTTTCTGCGCATATTTTTCATGTTTAGATCCAGGTACCTCTACTTAGACCTACCATTCTTAAGGAGAGGCTATTCTACGGAGACTTGAGGTATATTGGCCGCGTCCGCATACTGAGGAATCTCTCTCTCTATTCTATCTTGTAGTGATAGCCCTTCTATATTTACTGTTGATGTAGACATTCCGGAGTTAGAGGATTTTACTATGTTTCGTAGCTTGTGATTCATGGGTTTTCAGGTTTTGGGAAAACTGTATTATTTATGAGAGTTGGTACTATGTAAGTCGTGTGGCACTTTCAAATGTTGTTTAATACACTATTTCTGTTTTAAATTATTTTCTTTTCTTCTGCAAATTTCGTTTACATTATGCATCTAGGCTTACCTAGTCGTAGAGACTAGGTGCCGTCACGACTGTTCACGGAGGGCGAACAGGGGTAGTGATAAGTTGGTATCAGAGCTCTAGGTTCATAGGAGTCATGGATCACAAGCCGGTTTATTAGAGTCTCGCTGATCGGTACAGAGATATCTGTACTTATCTACGAGAGGCTATGTAACTGTTAGGAAAATTTTCACTTCATTTGATTTCCTTGTCCTGCGATATTTTGACATCACAATTCTAAACTTCTATCTTCTATTCTCTCACAGATGGTGAGGACACGTGCTACCCGAGATGATCAGGCACCCGCCCCCCCTACTGTAGCCGTCAGAGGTCGGGCCGAGGTAGAGGCCGAGGACGCGCACGTGGTGCAGTGAGGGCACCTGCGCGAGCTGCCGCCGAGGTACCACCAGCGGATCCAGCTAGAGTCCATGCACCTGACACGCCTACTGCTACTACCACTCCAGCTCTTTAGGAGACTTTAGCACAGTTCATGAGCATGTACACCACTTTGGCTCAGGCAGGGTTGTTTCCCCTTGCTGCAGCTACATCTCAGGCCGGGGGAGGAGCACAGACTCTTGAGGCCCGCACTCCTGAGCAGTGAGTGCATGTTGAGTAGGTCCCTGAGATTATTGTTATACCACTTGTAGTGCCAGTTCAGCCCGAGGACAGGGTAGCGGCTTCAGAGGATGAGCAGCGGAGACTGGAGAGGTTCAAGAAGTACGATCCTCCGGTGTTTAACGGGTTAGCATCAGATGATGCCTTGCCTGGAGGAATGTCACGGTATCCTCCCGACTATGGGTATATTAGAATCGAATAGGGTTTCTTTCATTTCCTTCTAGCTTCGAGGAGCCGCCTATGAGTGGTGGTGCACCTATGAGTTAGACAGTCCGGACGAGGCTACTTCGCTGACTTGGACCCAGTTTTTAAATCTGTTCCTGAAAGAGTTTGTTCCTCAGAGCCTCAGAGACGCATGGCGTGCAGAGTTTGAGCATTTGCGCCAGTGTGCCATGACTATTATTCTGGTGCCCGTGCCCCAGCTGCAGGTCGTTATGGTAGGGGTTATATAAGTTGCCCCATTCATTCAGATCTTCCAGCAGCCAGTGGTATTCTAGCTCCTCTTAGGCCCTAGGAGCCTTATTATGCACCACCAATATCTAGTGCGCCTCCTGCGCGGGGTGCTTTCAGTGGTCAGTCCAACAGACCTGGCCCAAGCCAGTCATAGCCGCCACGTCCTCCTAGAGCTTGTTTTGAGTGTGGTGATACACGCCATATGGTGAGGGATTGACCCAGACTTAGAAGGGGTGCACCTCTACAAACTTCTCAGCCACAGCGTGCCTCGCAGAGTTCTCAGGCCATGGTTACAGCTCCAGTTGCTACCCTACCTTCTCAGCCAGGTAGAGGTGGAGGTCGGGAAGGTATAGGTCGCCCTAGAAGGGGAGGCCATGCCATATACTATGCTCTTCCTGCCCGTACCGAGGTTGTTGCCTCCGATTCTGTCATCATAAGTATTATATTAGTTTGTCACAGAGATGCATCGGTTCTATTCGATTCAGGCTCCACTTACTCTTATGTGTCTTCTTATTTTTCTTCGCATTTGGGTGTACCCCGGGACTCTTTTAGTTCCCCTGTTTATGTTTCTACTCCTGTGGGAGGTTCTCTTATTGTGGACCTCATCTATCGGTCGTGTTTGGTTGCTCTTAGTGGTTTTGAGACCAGAGCCGATTTATTATTGCTCAGCATGGTAGATTATGATATTATCTTGGGTATGATTGGTTGTCACCCCATTATGCTATTCTTGATTGTCACGTCAAAACCGTGACGCTGGCTATGCCAGTTATACCATGTGTTGAGTGGAAGGGTATTTTAGATCACACTCCCATTAGAGTTATTTCTTTTCTTAAATCTTAGCGTATGGTTGAGAAGGGGTGTGACACATATTTGGCTTATGTGAGAGATGTCAGTATTGATACCCCTTAAGTTGATCCAGTTCCAGTAGTACGGGATTTTCCCGATGTGTTTCCAGCTGATCTTCTGGGCATGCCACCTGATAGTGATATTGATTTTGGCATTGATCTATTGTCGGGCACTTAGCACATTTCTATTCCCCCGTATCGTATAGCTTCTCCTGAGTTGAAGGAGTTGAAGGATCAGTTACCGGAATTGCTTGATAAGGGTTTTATTCGGCCCAATGTATCACCTTGGGGTGATCTTATCTTGTTTTTGAAGAAAAAGGATGGTTCTATACGTATGTGTATTGATTATCGCCAGTTGAACAAGGTTACTGTGAAGAATCATTATCCTTTGCCTAGTATTGATGATCTGTTTGGCCAGCTTCAGGGCGCACATGTGTTTTCTAAGATTGACTTCCGCTCAGGTTACCATCAGTTGAAGATTCGGGAGCCAGATATCCCGAAGACTCCTTTCAAGACTCGGTATGGTCATTACGAGTTCCTTGTTATGTCATTTGGGCTGACCAATGCCCTAGCAGCCTTTATGCATTTTATGCACAGTGTGTCCGGCCGTATCTTGACTCATTCATCATTGTTTTTATTGATGATATTCTGGTGTATTCCCGGAGTCGGGAAGATCATGAGCAGCACCTGCGGACTGTGCTTCAGACTCTGAGAGAGAAGAAGTTATATGCTAAGTTCTCAAAATGTGAGTTTTGGTTAGATTCAGTGGCATTCCTAGGCCACGTGGTATCGAGTGAGGGTATTTAGGTGGATCCGAAGAAGACAGAGGTCGTACAGAGTTGGCCCAAACCATCCTCAGCTACAAAGATCCGCAGTTTCCTTGGCTTGGTAGGTTACTACCGCTGTTTCATGGAGGGGTTTTCATCGATTGCAACCCCTAAGACCAAGTTGACCCAGAAGGGTTCTCCGTTCCAGTTGACGGAGGAGTGTGAGGCGAGCTTTCAGAAGCTCAAGACAGCTTTGACTACAACCCCAATTTTGATATTGCCTACAGGCTCAGGGTCTTATAGGGTTTAGTTTTATTTCTTGAGGATTGGCCTCGGAGCGGTGCTGATGTAGGACACTAGGGTGATTGCCTACGCGTCCAGACAATTGAAGGTACATGAGAAGAACTATCAGGTCCATGACCTTGAGTTAGCTGCCATTGTTCATGCCCTGAAGATCTGGTGCCATTATTTATACGGTGTGCCTTGTGAGATTTATACTAACCATCGGAGCTTGCAGCACTTGTTCAAGCAAAAGGATCAAAATTTGCATTAGAGGAGGTGGTTATAGTTGCTGAAGGACTATGACATCACTATTTTGCATCACCCGGGCAACACCAATATGGTGGCCGATGCTTTGAGTCACCGGGCAGAGAGTTTGGGGAGTCTAGCTTATTTACTAGCATCGGAGAGGCCTATGGCGATGGATGTTCAAGCCTTAGCCAGCTAGTTTGAGAGATTGGATGTTTCAGAGTCTAGTCGGGTTCTAGCTTGCATGATTTCTCGGTCTTCCTTATTTGATTGTATCAGGGAGCGTCAGTATGATGGCCCTCATTTGTTTGTCCTCAAGGACAAGGTTCATCATGGTGATGCCAAAGATGTGACTATTGGTGATGATGGGGTATTGAGGATGCAGGGTCGGATTTGTGTACCCAATGTTGATAGGCTTCGAGAGTTGATTCTAGAGGAGGCCCATAGTTCGCGATATTCCATCCATTCGGGTGCCGCGGAGATGATCAGGATTTGAGACATTACTATTGGTGGAGGCGAATGAAGAAAGATATAGTTGGAGTCGTAACTCGGTGTCTCAACTGTCAGCAAGTGAAGTATGAGCACCAAAGACCGGGTGAGTTGCTTCAGTAGATAGAGATTCCGGAGTGGAAGTGGGAGTGGATCACCATGGCATTTGTAGTTGGGCTCCAATTGACTCTAAGGAAGTTCGATGCTATTTGAGCGATTGTGGATCGGCTGACCAAGTCCGCTCATTTCCTTCCTGTATGTACTACTTATTCTTCAGAGCGGTTGGCAGAGATTTATATCTGGGAAATTGTTTATCTACATGGTATTCCTGTGTCCATCATTTCAGATAGAGGTACGCAGTTCACATCACGGTTCTAGAGGGTCGTTTAACATGAGTTAGGTACTTGGGTGGAGTTGAGTACAACATTTCACCCTCAGACGGATAGACAGTCCGAGTGCACTATTCAGATTCTTAAGGATATGCTTTGTGCGTGTTTGATTGAGTTTGGAGGCTCTTGGGATCAGTTATTGCCATTGACAGAGTTTGCTTACAACAACAGATGTCAGTCCAACATTTAGATGGCACCGTATGAGGCTTTATATGGTAGGCGGTATAGATCCCCGATGGGTTGGTTTGAGCCGGGTGAGGCTAGACTATTGGGCACAAACTTAGTTCAGGATGCTTTGGAGAAGGTTAAAGTGATTCAGGATAGACTCCATACAGCCTAGTCCAGACAGAAGAGTTACGCGGACCGGAAGGCTCGTGATGTTTCCTATATGATTGGAGAGCGGGTTCTGCTTCGGGTTTTGCCTATGAAGGGCGTATGAGATTTGGGAAGAAAGGAAAGTTGAGTCCGAGGTTTATTGTCCCTTTTGAGATATTGAGGCGTGTTAGAGAGGTTGCTTATGAGCTTGCCTTACCTCCCAGCTTGGCAGGAGTTCATCCGATATTTTATGTTTCGATGTTCCAGAGGTATCACGGTGATTCGTCGCACGTGTTGGATTTCAGTTCAGTCCAGTTGGACAAGGATCTATCTTATGTTGAGGAGCTAGTGGCAATATTGGATATGCAGGTTAGAAAGCTGAGGTCAAAGAACATTGTTGTAGTAAAGGTTCAGTGGCGGGGTCAGCTGGTCGAGGAGGCGACTTGGGAGACCGAGTAGGATATGCGCAGTCGTTACCCTCATCTTTTCACTACTTCAGGTATGTCTCTATGATCGTTCGAGGACGAACGAATGTTTAAATGTAGGAGGATGTGACGACCCGACCGGTCATCTTAAGAATTAACGCATCGATCCTCTATTAACTGCTTTCCCTGAGTTTATTTCTGCTATTTTGATTTGCCGAGATGTTCGGTTTTGAGTTTCGGAGAGTTTTGGGACACTTAGTCCCTAAATGAGAGCTTAAGTGTTGGAAAGTTGGCCGTAGTCGGAATAGTGTGAAGACGACCTCGGAATGGAAATCTGATGGTTCCATTAGCTCTGTTGGGTGATTTTGAGCTTAGTTGCGTGTTTGGATTGTATTTTGGAGGTCCGTAGCTAATTTAGGCTTTAAATGCCGAAACTTATATTTTTGAAGTTTCCGGTTCGATAGTAAGATTTTGATCCGAGGGTCGGAATGAAATTCTGGAAGTTAGAGTAGTTCCGTAGTGTTTAATATGACGTGTGTGTAAAATTTTAGGTCATTTAGACGAGGTTTGATAGACTTTTTGATCGAAAGCGTATTTTTAGAGATTTTGGAATTCTTAGGATTGAATCCGATGAAAAATAGGTGATTTGATATTGTTTTGAGCATTCCGAAGGTTGGAACAAGTTTTAATGATGTTTTAGGATTGGTTGGAAGGTTTCGCTGATGTCCCGGGGGCCTTGGGTGTGTTTCGGATGCTCAACGGGTCATTTTTGGACTTAGAGGATTGTAGAAAATGCAGCAGGTCTCCAGTTCTGGTTTCCTTCTTTGCGTTCACGAGTGGGTTCTCGCTTTCGCGAAGAGGAGCTGGGGCTGGTGGAAGCTTAACACTTCGTGTTCGCGAAGAGGGTCCCACGCTCGCAAAGCTGAGAGGTCATATGCGTACGCATTCGCGAAGAGGGTCCCTGATTCGTGTAGGAGGGAGAAGTTTTCTATCATGTTCGCGATAGGGGCATCACGTTCACGATGAAGGAAATCTAGGCCAAGCGAAGTTGTGTTTCGCGAACGCGAGGGTCCTTCCGCGTTCGCGAAGAAGGATTTACCTGGGCAGATATAAAATTTCAAAGTCGAGGGTTTAGCCATTTTTATCAAAACTATAGTTTGGGAGCTCAGATTTGAGGGAGATTTTGTGGGATTTTCAGAGATATCAATTGGGTAACGATTCCTTACTCCTTTTTGCTTGTAACCCATTAATCTAAACATGAATTAATCATTTAATTTCGGAATTTGTATGAAAATTGGGGGAAAGTTCTTAAACCAAGACTTTGAGTTTTGATTGGGGATTTGACATTGGATTGGGATAATTTTTATATGGTTAGACTCGTGAGAGTGTGAGGATTCTAGAAATGTACATTTTACCCGATTTCGAGACGTGGGCCAGAGGGGCGTTTGGCTATTTTATCTTATTTCGCGTATTAGCTTAGAATTTAATTGTAGAATCAGTTACTTGAAGTGTTATTTACATTATGAAATTGAATTGAATAGATTTGGACCATTTGGAGTCGAGTACTCGTGGCAAGAACGTGGTCTCGGGTTGATTATTGAGCCGGTTCGAGGTAAGTGGCTAACCTTGTGTGGGGGACTTTCCCCTTAGGATTTGGTATATTTGATAATTGAAATGCCTTGTACGTGAGGTGACGAGTGTGTACTTGAGCTAATTGTTGAAAATCCGGTTTCTTTAAGTTATTTCAATTGTGCTCATTTTTCATGTTTTATACTACTTGCAAATTTAGCCTGCTATTAGCTTAGAAAAAACATGTTTAGTCGACTTAATTGCTTATTTGCTTAAACTTCCTTAATTGCATTACGTGAAGCATGATAGGCTAGAATTACCTATTTTTACTTCGTACAAAATTGAACTTATTTGAGTATTTCTTTGCGTTGTTGCTGCGTGTTTTACTTTGGGACTACGGGACGGTATCCCAGGAGATTCCCCTGCATATTTACTTTGGGACTACGGAACGATATTCCAGGAGATCCCCCTGCACATTTACATTGGAACTACGGGACTACACTCGATAGATTCCCCCTGTACTGAGTATTTACCTTTGGGACTACGGATCGGTATTCCGGGAGATCCCCTCGCATTATGAGTTAGACTACAGGACGGTATCTAGGGATATCCACTAGATATTTATATTTGGGACTATAGGACGGTATCCTAGGAGATCCCCGGTTGCCTTCTTGTGCTGAGCTGTATTTTTCTTCTGTGTTTACTTTGCCTCTGTAGTAGTTGTTGTTGTCTTCTTATTCGTGTTACTTTTGCTGTTGTATTTATTAAACTGCCCTGTTCTATATTGTCGAAATTTATATTTTATTTAACCTCAGCAGGGCCCTGCCCTTCCTTGTCACTACCCGACCGAGGTTAGACTTGGCACTTACTGAGTACCGCTGTGGTATACTCATGTCCTTTCTGCGCATGTTTTTCATGTGCAGATACAGGTTTCTCTACTCAGACCTACCATTCTTGTGGCGAGGCGATTCTACAGAGACTTCGAGGTATATCTGTTGCGTTCGCAGACCGAGGAGTCTCTCTCTCTCTATTCTATCTTGTAGTGATAGCCCTTCAATCTTTACTATTGATGTAGACATTCCGGAGTTAGAGCATTTTACTACGTTTCATAGCTTGTGATTCATGGATTTCCGGGTTCTGGGAAAACTATATTATTTATGAGAGTTGGTACTGTGTAAGCCGTGTGGCACTTTCAAATGTTGTTTAATACAATATGTATGTTTTAAATTGTTTTCTTTTCTTTCGCAAATTTGTTTTACATTCGTACGACCGATCTCTTTGCTGTATAACCAATAGAATTCTTCGTTGAAGCTTTGCCAACCGTGTGACCGCCGATCTGCTCACTGGTGATACATATCTATAGAATTTACGTGCCGACATCTTCCAACGCTGTTGCATAGGGTACAATCACTATGACATTAATGACCCATCCTGAGTCCGAGCTCACTCTCTAGCTGCACAAGCCCATTCACCCCTCGTGGACATCAATTAAATGTGTGGCAATATCCTTCTAATTCAAAGTTATGTTGTATCCTTCTTCATTTCAAGCAGCTCTTTTCCGTTATATCAAATCCCCTGCCGCATAATAGCCCATACTTCAAATTAAATTCGTAGACCTCAATCACCAATCACTAAAATTCCCAAATCATTCCAAACTCTCCTTAAGGTACGTAGTCATCCTACCACAAAGCCTATACGCAACTCCGCCACTCTCCCACTTTGGCGGAACTTACCCCTTTAATCGACTACTCGACCTTTGCTTCTTATACCTGGCCTTCTAGAAATTTTAAACACCGCCTGACACTCCCCCCCCCCCCACATGTCCTTCCTCATCCTTTGCTGCTCGGTTGTTGCCTTAAATAAAATCTATTTCGTAGCATTTAAACCCACAAATCGCTACTAACTTTAAACCTTTCCGAATATCATCTTTCTCGAGCCGTCAATATTAGAAACACCGATTCCTTCCTTGACCCCCGCACCCCGCAATATCTAACAGTTTTCTCCAATATTATTTCACAATATCTTACCCTAAAGGCGAATTGCAGAAGACCATAACACCGACGAACTTAACACATACAATCGAGGACGACGACACTACATCGCAGATGAAAACCACCACGCTCAAAAATACCAAGTCTCGTTACTTCCTCTACCCAAACCTGGACATCCATTGGCCAATTGCTTTTCCTCCACTAAAAATAAAAATAAGATACTGAATCTTGGAACCATGCACTATGCAAACCTCATTTCAAGTCATTCACTACCCCGACAGATGGGCATGCATCCTACCATCACGTCACTACTGTGCGATAATCATCCATGAGCATCAAAGCAACTTGTGCATGGACTAAAAGCTCTCATAAGTGAAGCTACTGAGCTGAAATGACAAGATATCCTTCCGCAAGGCGACGACAATAGCCCACTCAACTATACCGGGAGAAACATCCCACACCACATTTGTAGTACCATTACAATTCTTCAATTCTCGATTTATAACAAGCGGTTCGCGTCGCGTAAGATTGAATAGGAAGGAAATAAAGGCATAAGTTTCAAGGAATTAAACCGCATGATGAGGAATCAAGAAGTGAAGTGCTTCTAACAGCCCTGCAGCCTCTCGAAGATAAGTACAAACGTCTCCGTACCGATCCGCAAGACTCTACTAGACTCGCTCATGACTCGTAAGACCTAAGGGAACCTAGTGCTCTGATACCATGTAGTCACGACCCAAATTTCACTAAGGGTCGTGATGGCGTTGGACACCGCCGTCAGGCAAGCCAACCAAAATGCTGAATTAAATTCTCATTCTAACAATTTTGAAAACAATGGTTTTCCGTCAATTTAACCAGTAAATGATAATCGTTTCCAATCAAATATGAATATTAAGCAGTTAATACAAGATACCCCATAATCATCCCAGAACCTGGTATCACAAGTGCATGAGTATTTAATAGGGAATGAAATAAAATACGATAACTGTCCCGAATACAAAGTGGACAGAAATGAAAAAAACACAGTACAATACTCTGAAGGGGACTCTACTGGGTGCAGGTCATCTCGATAAATGCAGCTCACTAAGTCTCCATATCAACCATGTCGATATGCCACTAAGACACTAGCCACATATGAACCTGTACAACAAAAATGCATAATAAGTGTAGTATGAGTACGAAAATAATGTGTACCTAATGAGTATCATGTCTAATCTCGAAGAAGTAGAGATGAGAGGTCAACTTCGACACTTGCTAGTTGTCCAATAGTAATATTATTAATGCGATAAATCACGGATTTATTAAGAACAATAGTAAATTCAAATAAGTCACGAAACAGGTAAAAGTTCCTTTTTATTTAAAAGTCTCTGAATTCATAACCCATTCATTGACAATTATCTCAAGTCGGGGGAGTAAATATCAATATCAATAAATCTCCAGGCAAGTACTACAAGCATGCGCAAATCATGCTGAGGTCGTACGGCCCGATCCAACATAAATGTAAAATGTGCACTGCCGAGGGTCGAACGACGCGAACCATAGATGCATCTATTACCCCGCTAGCGAATCATACATATGATGCAGTCAAATCTAAATAAACAATTACCCTGCTCGCGAATCATACATGCGACGCAGGTACACTTAGAAATACATGCTCAAACAGCCAATTAAGAATTTATCTGGGAACATTTATCCAAATAAAAGCCAATTCTCTTTTAACGATTTAAGAAAATGAAGTTTAATCCTTTTAGAAATTCATTTACCAATTCGATAGGATTTAAGAAATTCAATTGTCAATAAGATTACAGATGTTCCAAGTATAACATGCTTTTGGGTCCTAGACTACCCGGACTTACACATATTAGTAGCTACGCACAGACTCTCGTCACCTCGTGCGTACTCAAATAGGAGCACATAACCAATTATTTCACTTATGGGGACAATTCTCACTTACAAGGTTAGAAAGGAGACTCACCTAGCTCCGGAGATCCATAACCGTCATTCCACGCCCTTCTGAAGACTCGAATCGATGCTAAATGCTCCAATACTAGCCAATAATTATGCATATCCATTAATATATGTTCAATTACTCATTACAATCCAATTTATAACAATTCCTAACCCCGATCGAAAATTTGACAAAATTGCCCTCAGGCCCATGTGCCCGAATTCCGAAATTTCTCGAAGATAAAGTTTACCCGTGAACTCACGAACTCACGAACTCAAATACATGATTTTCTCTTAATTCCATTCCTAAAATCGTGGTCAAAATCCAAAAATACAAATTTTCTAGGTTTTCCCTCAGCCCCAAGTTTCTACCAATTTACATGCTAAAATCCATATACAATCAATACATTTAACTCAAGATAGGTGGGGTTAGCTTACCTTGTCGTTGATGATGAAACCCCCCACTTGAAGCTCTCCAAAATCGTCCACACCAACTGAAAAATGGGAGAAAAATGACCATCTCCCGATTTTAAAAGAATACACTGCCTCCAGCCTTTCTGCACCTGCGGTGCATAAGCCGCACCTGCAGCCCTCGCTTCTGCGGCGCACGTGCTGCTTTTGCTGTCCCAGGATCAGGGCAAAAAGTCACTTCTGTGGTCTCCTCATCGTAGGTGCGCTCCCGCATCTGCGGTTAATGCGGCACCCTTGTGGTCATTGCACCCCTTCGCCCAAACAGCATTTGCGACCCTTTGCCCGCTTCTGCAGCTCCTCACCTATGGCCAAAACCTCGCAGGTGCGGTTACACCAGATATCAGCTATCTCAATTCTTCTTCAAACTCCAAAATTGATCTGTTAACCATCCGGAATCCACCTGAGGCACCCGGGACCCCAACCAATCATGCCAACCAGTCCCAACACACATTACGGACTTGCTTGAGGCCTCAAATCATATCAAACAACGCTAAAATCATGAATCGACCTCCGATCCAATCTTTATGAATTTTAGAACTTTAAACTTCTACATTCGATGCCGAGACCTATCAAATCACATCCGATTGACCTCAAATTTTGCACATAAGTCATATTCAAAATTATGGACCTACCACAACTTTCGGAATCAGAATACGATCCCGATACCAAAAAGTCAACTCTCGGTCAAACTTCCCAAAAACCTTCAAATTTCTATCTTTAGCCAAATGACTCCAAAAGGACCTACGAACCTCCGAATTCACTTTCGATCACGCTCCCAATACCAGGATCACAATACAGAGCTATTCCTAGACTCAGAATCCCAAACGGGCATTGATAACACTGTAATGCACTTCAACCCAAACTTATGAGATTCTTCCAAAATGCTAACTTCCATAATAGGCGTCGAAACGTTCCTGGGTCTTCCAAAACCCAGTTCGGACATACGACCAAGTCCGAATCATCATACGAACCTGTTGGAACCTTCGAATCCTAATTTCGTGGTCGTTTAATCAAAAATCCAACCTTAGTCAATTCTTTCAACTTAAAGCTTCCGAAATGAGAATTCTCTTTCCAAATCAATTCCGAACTTTCCGGAATTCAATTCCGACCGCACGCACAAGTCATAATACCTGAAGTGAAGCTGCTTGTAGCCTCAAACTACTGAACGACGCACTAGAGCTCAAAATGACCGGTTGGGTCATTACAATATACTTACCAAAATTATCCAAGTACATATAAAAATTGAAAATCTAAATAAATAAAGTTCTTCTCTCCAAAAATCACATGCAAAGATCTCTTTCCATATTTTTAAGTGTGATTCGCAATATTAGATGCAAGACGAAAAGTAGTTTCATGGATGAGGTAGCAAATAAAGTGATGAAATACAAAAATATATATATAAGTTTCTAAAAATTTAAGCAAAAAGGGACATTTTTCAATGTGTATGGTTGAAATTTATTGAAAACATATAGATGAGTCAATATACAAAATTTGAGGAAGATTAGAGGTGATTAGACTAATTTGGTATCAAAACTCCAAGTTAAAATCGAGTTCAAAAAATTTCTTCTACGATACATGTATAACACATGTATCTCACACACAAGTATACATAGATATACATGTGATACACATTTGATACAAATATGATACATATATGGTACATGAATGATACACAGTATGATATGTTCATCTTCTACTTTGAATTTTCAATTAAAAACTCCACAAAATCATCCCAAAACTAAGATTCAAGCTCCTTAAGATGTACCTAATCTATTCTAATAACACCCACTCAAAAGAAAGTGAAAATTTGACCTTTTTGGCTACAAATAACTAATTAGCTAATACTAGTAACATTTTGTAAATTGGCCAATTTTTGTAATAAGCTACTTATAAATGGACGTATCTAGTAGTTTCCTATAATGATCTAGCTGATCGTTTTGAGAGTTAGAGCCCCGATCCCTTATTAACTGCTTTTCTCACATCTTTTTTTGTTGTTGTGACTTTCCGGGAGGGTTCGTTTTGGGTTTTTGAGTATTTTGGGACACTTAGTCCCTAAATGGAGGCTTAAGTCTTAAGATTTGGACCGTAGCCGAAACTGTGTGAAAATGACTTCGGACTGTAGTTTCATCGATTCCACTAGCTCCGTTGGGTGATTTTGGGCTTGGGGCGTGTCCGGATTGTATTTTGGAGGTCCGTAGATCATTTAGGCTTGAAATGGCAAAAGCCAAAATTTTAGAGATTTGGACCGATAGTGGAATTTCTGATATCGGGGTCGGATTCCGATTCCAGAAGTTGGAGTAGGTCTGTTGTCATGACCCAACTTTCCCTCTGTTTGGGTATCGTGATGGCACCTAGTCCTAGGGACTAGGTAAGCCTAACTCATACAGAAATTCAATAATAATAAATGAAATTTAATAGTCTTGAAGCAGAAATCTCTACAAAATTTAAAATTCCCAAAACCCGGTAGTACAAGTCATAAGCTCTACAGAGTTCGCTACAACTTCTAAATACAACTGTTTGGAAACAAATACAATAGTGTGAGTACAAAATAGGAAGGTGACTGCGAAGCCTGCGAACGCAATAGCAGGTTTACCTTGAGTCTCCTCGACAAGAATCCGCTCAACTACTAACGTTCAATACCTAGATCTGTACAAAAAAAATGTATAGAAGTGTAGTATGAGCACACCACAGCGGTACCTAGTAAGTATCAAGACTAACCTCGGTGGAGTAATGATGAGGAACAATCAAGACACCCACTGGTCTAATAAGCATAACAAGTATAAGTATAGAAATAATAGAACATGATATCTATAAAAAGACTACACGACATGGCTAACAATACAGTAATTACAATAAGGAAAGAAAACAACAAGTAACAGTGGAACACCATAATAAAACACAAAAAAGTGAACAGAAGCACAACCCAAATCCGAAATCACAAATACAGTAAAGACAAGTTGTAACTCAACAACTACGGCAGCTTTCACATTAGGTCTTAGCCAACAAAATTGAATTAATTAGTCAAATCTTTCAAGTGATAACAATATTCCGAAATATGCTTCCTTCAAATAAATATTTTTCAAGAATAGTTCTTTCAAAATAAATACCTTTCGAATATAATCTTTCCAAGTAAATATCCTTCAAATATAAGTCACCCCGTGACACCTCATCTCATATTCATACAATACGGGTCTCAATACCTGGACCCTACCACTTGGCATCATGTGCCATCATCACACCTCATAATCATACCGACAACTCACGTGCCAAATAGAGACAGTCTCACATGGAAGGCAAATAAACAAGGGTGTGTGTTGTAGACACCTAATTTTTGACCCTCCCCGAGAATTTTCACATTTTTAGCGTGAATATGTGAAATTGGGTCTATTATAGCCATTTTAACTATTTTTACTTTATTTCGTTGCAAAAAGAAAAATTACAAAAAATATATATATAAATTTTAGTTTATGTATTTCTCATAAACTTGAAAAAATACAAAAATTGTACTTTATTTTTGTACTTTATATAATTTCGAAAATTACCAAAAATATAGTTCTATTAATGTTTTATAGTCATTTTAATTTTGAAAAATACAAAAAATGTTACTTTATATTTTATCTTTATATTAAAAACGAAAATTACAAAAAATAGTTTTATTAGTATTTTGTAGTTATTTTAATCTTGAAAAAATATTAAAAAAAAGATCTAGTTTTGTGTTAACTATTAGCCTTATTTTTGTAGCTATTTTGCTTACATAATCAGTTGAGCAACGTCGTGTTCCTATTTCTCGGGTCCGGGCAAAAGAATAATATTCGGGTTCAAACTACCCGGTTTTAGGCCTAATTTCGGACCTAGCCTATAATAATTCGAGTCCACCACACGTGAGGGGACACACGTGGGGAACATGAACGGAACACCGTACACGGGGAACCCCACCACGCATGGGGGACACAAGTCTCGAACCCCACCACGCGTGGGGCTCATTTTTCTTGGCAGAAGCTTACAAATGCACGGGCAAAGCTACACAAAAAAAAGGACTTGAAAAATATTTTGCTGGGAACTACTGTTCATCTTTCTTCTTCAGAAAGAAGAAAGAAAAAACCCTACTTAACAAAAACGGAACCCTACCCTCGACACGACCGGCGACCACCAAAACCACCCTCAACCCTCCTGCCCGAACCACGACCAATTCCCTCCGTCCCGTCCAGCTGACCCCTCTCCGCCTCACGACCACCACCAAACGTCACTTTCCCGGCGCCGGAACCACCACCAAACAAGCTCGTCGTCCACCATCGGTCACTGCCCGTCGGCCTTCCACATCTGCTCCTTCCTCAAGCCAAACGACCACTATCCACATCGCCCAAACCACCAGCTGCGTCATCACTGCCACCAACCACCATGGCAGCCTCACCACCTTGACCAAAGGACCCTTCATCCCCCGTCGATCAGCAGCTATCGCTACTGCATCGTCCAGCCAGTAGTCTACGCTCTCACGTCCAAACAAATGCCAGAGGAACCCTAAACCACCACGTTCTTCTCCTTCAAACAAAACCCTAAATCGGTCGCCACCCCCACGTCCAAACGATTGCCTGTAACGTCCAACCATGAACCACCCTCCCTCCTTGCCATGACTGACCGGAAAACACACGTACGCACAAGCTTAAGCTTAACCGAAAACGTTCAAAAATAGCCCAGAAGTTCTGTCCGGGGTGAGGTCCGTTCGAGTTCGTCGTTGGCCAGTCGTTGTTCGCGGTTCCGGTCGGGTTCAAGTTCCCGTTGCAGCCACAGTTCTGGTTTTGCTCGTGTAGCAGTAGAACACTTTGATAAATCATAACGCCCACTTCAGGTGCATTCTCACCCCTGTTGTTTCCCTTTTGGAGCCCTTCTCACGTGTTGTCTAAATTTTGTTCACATAATATGTTTTAATCGTTGTTTGCAACTGATTCGAATTTTTCTTTTTAGATCCAGTAGACTAAAAGAAGAGTTAGAACAATAAGAAATCTTTAATGTTTTTTCCTTATAAGTGTTGGCTTGACAATTGTAGTGTTCTATTATGATATTTAGATATGGATTTGTTTAGTTTTGTTGAATGGTATCCATGTCCATTTAATTGGCCTGATTCCATATCTTGTCGTCCATCATTTGTGTTCATCATCGTGGCATGCCTTTTGGGAAAGATAAGTAATGCAGAAGAACGCCTTGAACTCTCGTAGTCGCTTCATGCACATAGTTAAGCCATCATCGTGATTATAGGTACAGTTCTCGTGACATGGTTACAATGCCTAAAATTCGGGGGTACATCTTATGTAACCCGATTATAATGACTTTAAGATAATCTTAGTGAATAAATTAGGATTGTTAGAGGCAAATAAAGTAGATAATCATAGTTGTTTTTAGGTTTGCCTTTAATAAAAGATGAGACGAGCCTCGCCAAATACAATACGAAATTGCGGGGCCCTCAATAAATATTTGTTTTAAAATTGCTTAGACTTCGGGATGGACCGTTTTAGCAAAATTCTGGCCTTCCCAAAATAATGATACGCTAGTCACTTTAGGCGCGTATTTAATAATGTTATCTCCTTAAACTCGGGTGCACATTTATGTGACCCAAATCCAAATCTCAACGGAGTCGAAATGTGTCTCTAATCACGGGTACATTGATTGTGGCGTGATCTGAGATGCATTTCCATGACGTTGCAAATTCTTTTTTTTTAAAATAACAAATGAGACGAGCCTCGACGAACAAAAATGCACAAGCTGCGGGGCCCTCTAAATGCATATATATTAAAATACTTAGAATTCGGGACATGCCGTTTAGCAAATGTTACGGCCTTCCCCAAAATAACAATACGTTAGTTGCTTTAGGCGCGTCTTAATAATTTATTCTCCTTAATTCGGGTGCACATTTATGTGACCCAACTCCAAATCTCAACCGAGTCGAGATATGTCAATAACCACGGGTGCATTGATGTAACGTGGCTCGAGATATATTTTCACGATGTTGCAATTCCCATAAAAGATAATAATAAAAGCGGTCAAAATTTAAAATTTGCACATAAGTTCAATATACAAAAAATCAGATAATCAAGCCAAATATAACAGTTGAGCGACCGTGCTAGAACCACGGAACTCGGGAATGACTAGCACCTTCTCCCGGGTTAACAGAATTCCTTATCCGGATTTCTGGTACGCAGACTGTAATATGGAGTCATTCTTTTCCTCGGTTCGGGATTAAAACTGGTGACTTGGGACACCCTAAATCTCCCAAGTGGCGACTCTGAAATAAATAAACCAATCCCGTTTCGATTGTCCTTTAATTGGAAAAAACTCCCTTGCGCCCTCCCGGGTGCGGAAAAAGGAGGTGTGACAGCTCTGGCGACTCCACTGGGGATAAAACCCAGAACCACTGGTTCAGGGTTATGAATTCGAGCTTAGAATAATTGTTATTATTTGGCTTTATTTATTATCTGATTTTATTATATATTTGGGCTCAATGTGCTAAATGATGCTTTTACCGCTTTGATATTATTTGAACTGTATATAAACTGTGCCGAAACCTTTCTCTTCTTACCTCCGGGGATGTGCTTACTGGCTGAGACTCCCTATTCTGTTAGTGTCATACCCTAAATAAAATAGGCTCGGAAAGTTTCTAAGCCGGCTGGCCTTTTGGTTCCCGGAAAGGAGCTCCTTCCTCAACTCGAGTTGTCCGCTCGGGTACACTGTCTAGAACACCGACCCAGGTTTTTGAACATAGAATAACGTGACTTCATGCCGGATCCTTAGTAGGAACGCTTATTTGCATCACGTTGTATTTGACTTAGGGGACTCAACACAGGGGTTGGGTCCGTCTAGGACTAGCAACCTGATATGAAAAGACCATCCTGATGCATCCTATTTGTTTTCCGTGCATTTATTTTGTCTCGCTGACCGGTGTTTGAATATTATGAATATTGTGAAATCGAAAAAATAACGGTTAGGGAATTGATTGTTTATTTTTGAAAGAAACTCAAATACTGTCAAAACTCTGCCGATATTTTGAGAAAATGAAAAAATGTCTTATTAGTTGTTTTATTAGAAGCAAAGGAAAATAGAAAAAAAAAGAGTCGTTGTTCTGTCTTGTTTTTCAAAAAAAAAATAGAAAAGGAAAATAGTTTGTCTTGCCATGAAAATGAAAATGAAAAAGAGTCTTTCATTATTTGTCGCAAATATATATATATAAATAAATCCGAAAAGTTTTTTTTATTTCCAAAAGATATATATATCTTTATTTGTTGCAAAGAGTATTTGTCTTGCCAAGAAAATTCAAAGTAAAATTCCAAAAAGATACGTCTTGCAAAAATAATATAAATATCTTTATTTTCCATTGTCGATAAAACAAAAAATAATAAAAATGTTTTAAAAATAATAATAAAAAAAATATTATTTTGATTCTTCTTTCAAAATTGAAAAGAAAATTCAAAATTCAAAAAATATTTTTAGAAGCATTTCTTTTATTAAAAGTAAAACTCCAAAAATATTTTCTTTTTTAGAATAAAAAAAACAAATGAAAATTCAGGAAAAAATATCTTCCTTTTACTTTTGAAATTCTCAGAGTGCAAATCAAAAGAAAAGGAATTTTTACAAGTCTTTCTTTCAAAAAGAAATCAATCAAAAAAAATATATATACTTCCTTTCTTCTTTTGAAGCAGTTCTTTCACAAATTCCAATTAAAAAAAATGTTAGTTCATTTACTTATTCACGAGGCCCGAACTACGCGGGTTTGATTCTCACCGGATGTGAGATACGTAGGCAACCCTCATCGGGTCCAACCCCCTTTTGCTAAAAAAGCCAAAAACAAATAAATAAATAAATAAAAATAAAAATAAATGTCATAAATAAGTCGGGTGATGTCCAACCCCCTTTTTTTGCTAAAAAATCCAAATACAAACAAATAACAAAAATATATGTCAAATTTTAATTTTGTCATAAAGAAGTCAAGTGATGCTGTTTTGTCATAAATAGTCGAATGTTCCCGAAAGGGACGCCAGAAGGCTGACTTTGCATAAACAGCCACCTTTGGGTCATTTTTTAAGATTTGGTCCAGTTGACCCACACAGCCTTAAAAATCTTGGTCCCCGAGACGTTGAAAGGCCGTGTTTGCAATATTGAGTTTTCTATTTTGAAACAAAAAACGATAAAAAGAGCCATGAATAAGTCAGGTGATGTTGTTTTGTCATAAATAGCCGAATGTTCCCGAAAGGGACCCCGGAAGGCTGACTTTGTATAAACAGCCACCTCTGGGTCATTGTTTTAGATTTGGTTCAATTGACCCACACAGCCTTAAAGTCTTCATCCCCGAGGCGCTGAAGGGCCGTGTTTGCAACACCAAATTTTTATTGTAATTAAAAAAAAAAAAAAAAGTCGGCGGTCAGGTGAATATCGTTCAAATTTTGTCATAATAAGCCGAGCCATCTTCGGCCGCATCTTAAACCGTTCTTGCCGAAATAGCCTTAGAGTATCTTTCAGTTGTCGAAAGGTTATTTTCGTAAAAGAATGGACAAGTTTGTAAAGTGTCAAAATAATCCTCCCCGGCCTCAAAATTCATGTGAAGTTTGACAGGGGCCACATTTGCAAAAATAACCGTTTGGTTGCATTTGTCGAATAGAGGGAGCTAACCTTTTGTTTTTGATCTTATAAATCTCTTGATTAGAATATATGGGTTGTTTGATTTTCGAGTATGTAGGTCATCTTCAAACCTTTGAAACCCAGTTTGTTTTATTATGAAAAATTGAAAAAAGAGTGTTTAGTATTGTTTATCTTTTATTGGTCCGAACTACGCAAGGTCTGATTCATGCGGGGTCATGATACGTAGGCAATCCCCATAAGATTCGACCACAACAAAAAGAAAAGCAAAAAAAAAAGAAATGAAAAAAGAGAATGAAAAAAAAGAATGAAAAAAAAAAGAAAAAAAAGGGAAAAGAAAAGAAAAAAAAATGAGAAAAAAAAACCTGAAGAAAAATGAAAAAAGAGAAAAGGAAAAAATCGAAAAAAAAGAAAGAAAAAGAAAGAAAAAAAAAAAGAAAGGATGTTGTTAATAATGGGGACCGACTGAGTCCATTCTAACCTGTTCGTTTTGCAAAGAAAGTTAAGGTTGTTGGTTTGTGGTAAGCCAGACAATGACACCCAGAATCCTTTACTTGCATCTCATGATACACACTCTACTGGGATCAGGCCTGATAATAGAAGCACTCGAATCCTATTGGGAACTTGCTGACGGAGGTTGATGATATTGAAGCTGGTAATGGTCTTGGCAGTATTGATGCGAAGTTCAGTGGCTAAGATGCCAGTTTTGATAAAGGGGAGGACGCTCCGTTCCTTGGTTATCAAGAGAGAAACTTGTGGTGGCTTATTTTGTTGTCATTTCTGTTATTCGGATTATTAAGGTTGTAATTTGGATTTTGTCCTATGTCAAACCTTCTTATCTTTCCATTTTGTCATAGCAGTTTGTTTAAATTTTGTCCAGTTTGTGTTAGGATTTTATTCTGGTTGTTTTGTTTGTTTTATTATTCAAACCAGTTCGCCGGTAGTCTAATACAAAGCCGGTTTGTTAGTTCCAGTCGTCTTTTTGTTTAGTCCTTTTATCATTTCGTTCAATGCCGATTCTAGGGACATGACATGCGCACCCAGTTTGGGCCTAATCTTAAAAGTTAATCATAAAACCCTGGAAAGGTGATCAGACCGTTTAAAGGAAATAAGGACGGTTGAGATTATTCAGAGCTCGAGTCATATGGAACTGGGGCAAGTGAAACACAAAGAAAAACCGTTAAAAGCAAGATTCGCCAAATTGGCATGAGGGTCGCCCAACGGTGCTTTAGAAGTGACAAATGAACAAACAAATGTTGAATATAATTGTCAAGTCCAGCACCACCAGAAGAGACTACGAATTTAAACTGTATTGTTTGCACTTGGCATGTTTTGAAGACTGGAATGATGAAGACATTTTGTTCTGCTACCCAAACACTTTATCCTTCGTTAACCCCTTTTGAGCCTTATTTATTTTCCTTTCATACCCCTCGTTCGGAATTAGTAGCAACGAATAGAATACGCAAGCGCGGCAGGTAAACAAAAGAAAAAAAAAGAAAGAAAAGAAAACAACAAAACGAAAAAAAAGAAAAGAAAAAACGACAAAAAGAAAGGAGAAATGAGAAAAGATAAAGAGAAAAGAAAAATGATAACAAAAAAGGAAAGTCAAATGAAAAAGAGGAATTGGGAACTACGTTTGACCTGATTCCTCAAAGAGGATACGTAGGCGCTTCACGGCTCGGTCATAGTTTTGAAAAATGAAAAAAAAAATCAATTAAGATATCCCCAAGCAAGAAACTGGGGCAAAGGTTGCGTTTGTTGTAAATAAATTTAATTCTGAAGGTTGTAATTAATAACCCAAAATTAATGCATTTTTTGAGCCTTTAATACCCTTTCTTTCTAGCTCTATCCAAAAACCCACATTACGGTCCAAAGAAAGACCTTCCGATCAGTCTTCAAAAGATGCCAAGTCAGACAAATGAAGAGTCTTACCGGCGAACCTAACATTCTGTTCCACAGCAGAAAAAACTCTAATCTCCAGCAGAGGGAGTCATACCGGCAACACTCCAAATCCCCAGCTGGAAAGTGATACAAATGAGAGAGTCTTATTGGTGAAAACCTTCACAGGCACCGTAAGGCGATGAAAGCTGAGAGAAAACCAAAATGAGAGAGGCTTGATAGTGAAAACCCTTCGGGCACTACAAGTCGAATAAGATTGAGAATCAGATGGGGAATCGCCAATTCAAGATCTTGAAAGATGATTGATGGTAGAGGATAGGCCACATACGCATGTCATGGCCATTAGAGTCGGCATCTGCATTTGATAGATTTTTATTTATAATTTCTTTTGTAAAAGAGTCATCGTGTCCTTTGTCTTTTATTTTGTTTCTTTTATCTTTCTCCTTTCATAGAAAAATTCCTCAATAGAGTCTGTCTGGTCAGAACAAGTATGAAATGACTTCAAATATGCCATCAGCTTTTCAAGATGAGATCAGACTAGTACATCCAAATGGTATAGTCAGCAAGGAACAAGCGCGAGGCCAGTATCAATAAAGATATCCCCAGCAAAAGGGAATTGACAAAAGGATTGACGAGCGTCAAGAGGGATATCCTTGCCAAAACCAAGGTTATAAACCTCAAAGACAAGGCCCGTGAACAAAGCAAGGAGAGCAGTGAGCATGATTTGGCGAAATCCATACTAGACTAAAAGAACGGGGAAATGCCAGTTTCCAAGCTATGCCACAAAAGAAGAGGGATATCCCCAGCAGGAAGGGATTATCCCCAGCACATAATATCATCCCCAACAAGTCGTGGAACACAGCGCAATGAAGGAGAAAGGGAAAGTCATCCCAATAGGAGTATCACAACCAACCACCATGTTTTAAACTAACAAATTTTGTTTGATTTGAAGCAGGTAAATGAAATGGCATTGATGCCGGAACTGCATGCCACAAGGGATATTATCAAACTGGGGCAGAAAATTTTCCTTCCATTTAGAAAATTTTCTGGAAGTCAGGTACCCCCAGCTGATAACATTTTATCCCCCAGCAGGTAAGTAAATAATCCCCAGCAAGTTTTCGCGTTAAGATATTTTGGGTTCATCCGCCCTCGAATAGGATATTTTGGGTTCATCCGCATTTTGGGTTCATCCGCCCTCGAACAGGATATTTTGGGTTCATCCGCCCTCGAACAGGATATTTTGGGTTCATCCGCCCTCGAACAGGATATGTTGGGTTGACGCAGTCCAAAGACATGTTTTAAGCGATGTTCACATTCTTGTAAAAACAATAATAATAAAGCGGTTAAAAGTTAAAATTTGCACATAAGTTCATATTCGTATAAAATCAGATAATCAAGCCAAATATAACAGTTGAGCGACCGTGCTAGAACCACGGAACTCGGGAATGCCTAACACCTTCTCCCGGGTTAACAGAATTCCTTATCCGGATTTCTGGTACGCAAACTGTAATATGGAGTCATTCTTTTCCTCGGTTCGTGATTAAAACTGGTGACTTGGGACACCCTAAATCTCCCAAGTGGCGACTTGGGACAGCACGTAGAATGTTTAAAAGAATGTAAGCATAGAAGATCAACAGCTTAGAACACAGATATAACAACAGGGGATCTCCTAGGATACCGTCCCATAGTCCCAAACATAAATGTGCAGGGAGATCTCTCAGAATACCGTTCCTTAGTCCCAAAGTAAATATACAGTGCTGGGGATCTCCCGAAATACCATTCCGTAGTCCTAAAGTAAATATGCAGTGTTGAGGGATCTCTCAGAATACCGTTCCCTAGTCCCAAAGTAAATATGCAGTACAGGAAGATCTCCCGGAATACTGTTCCGTAGTCCCAAAATAAATATGTAGCACAACCAACAGAGATAACAGTCACAACATAGGAGAAACCTCGTGCATCACCACAATAAATACAACAGCAATAATGATAATAATACAAGTAGGACGAGTCAATCAACTCAAGAATTCTAAATCATAAGGAAACGGTAGAACTCATTCACAAGGAATAACCACAGTAAAGAATGTTAGGCGTAAAGAGAGCATCTCAACAAGGCAGGAATTAATGTGTCACAACGATTCCACAATGTACAGTAGCGAAACAAGGAAAACTAACACGAGTCAAATAGTTCCAAATAAGAGCAAGTCAACAAAAAATGGGCTATCTAGACTTCTTTTAAGGTTGGCCAATTACGAAGAATATTCAACAATTCAATTAAGGATAGACAGCGGAAAGGTAATCATAAACTCAATTAAGACTAAACAATTACAGGAGGAGATGATGATAATCTCAAATAAGATGAGCAGTTATGAAGGGATAGCATGACAATAGAAGAGGTAAAATCTTCAGTTAAGTCAAATAGGCAATAAGAGTGAATCCTAAGAAATTAATTCTAATTTAAGCATGTAGCACACCTCCTTTTTCCTCCCCCGCGAGGGGTGAAGGAGTTTTTTTCAATTAAAGGACAATCGAAACGGGATTTGTTTGTTTATTTCAGAGTCGCCACTTGGGAGATTTAAGGTGTCCCAAGTCACCAATTTAATCCCGAATTGAGGAAAAGAATGACTCTGTATTACAATCTGCGTACCAGAAATCCGGATAAGGAATTCTGTTAACCCGGGAGAAGGTATTAGGCATTCCCGAGTTCCGTGGTTCTAGCATGGTCGCTCAACTGTCATATTCGGCTTGTTTATCTGATTTTATACAATTATGAGCTCATGTGCAAATTTTAACTCTTTACCGCTTTTATTATATTTTTAAAGGAATGTGAACATCGTTTAAAACATGTCTTTGTATTGCGTCACATGAAATGCACCCGCAATCCGGAACATATTTTTATTCAATGTTTTGGGATTTGTATTTGGGTCGCATGAAATGCACACCCGAGTTTAAGAAGGTAAGATTATTAAAATACGCGCCTAAAGCGATTAGCGTATTATTATTTCTGGGTAAGGCCGTGGAATTTTGCTAAACGACCGATCCCGAGTTCTAAGTAATTAACACATACATTTTGTAAGGGCCCCGCAATCTGTGCATTTTATTTGGCGAGGCTCGTCTCATTTATTTAAAAGGATAAACCTACAGTGATTTCATTTTTTCTATTAAGTTAGACTCTAAAATAAAAGAAAATATCTCAATTAATTAAATGCTAAAAAAGGCGTAACTTATTAGTTATTAGTTTACGGCTAATGCAAATGGAAAATTGCAATCGAGTTTGTACAAAGAGAGATTGCTTTCGTTCTATATTCTATTATTTAATAACACTAGAACATGAGATTGACACACAATAATATCAAAACAAATTAACTATTCTTTGATTAATTTAAACTAACATTATTAGATGAAGGAGTTATTATACATATGCAACCCCATTACTCATTAATCAGTCAACCTACATTTTTATACAAAGAAAGGAAAATTCTATTCAAACACAAATCTAAACAGGAGGAATTCAACAGGAACAAAGCCTGATTAATATTTCATTTCGCTTCAAGCCGAGAGTGTACAAATGTGTACCTGGAAATGGCAGTACAAGAAGAAAAGAAGGAGGAGTCAGCAGCAGTAATAACACAACAACGCAACAACAACCCCACGGCAACAATTCGAACCAGAATCAAAACCCACGAAGATTTGAAGAAAATCAAGCAAGCTCGATAGAACAAACCCAAAAGTTGGTAAAAGACTTAAACAGCAACAAACCACATCACCACAAACATGCTCAAACCCACGTGTATTAAACCCGAAACTAAACTCGTTTCTCACTTTGTTGTTGTTTTCTCTTTTTAAACTCTCTAACACTCTTGAGATTTTCAGAATGTCTTCCTAAAATCTCTCTCCAAAAATCTCTCTTTAAATAAGTCCTTCAAGTTCAAGTTCAAGTCCAAGTAATGTGTCAAATGACTCTATTTATAACAAGACTCTTGTCTTGAATCCCCAACCCGAAATATTCCCCCAATTGCATGCTTTGTCCCCATTACTTAATGTTTTCTTTATTTTAAACTCTTGTCCCCCATGCCCACATGTTTTGTCCCCCACTATATTAAATAAATATATCAACCCCACCCCATTACATCTTGTCCCCATGCTTAACATAAACAATTACATTATTCCACCCACTACATTATGTCTTGTCCCCCATTATATTAAACAATTATATCAATCTCACCCCATTACATCTTGTCCCCCATGCTTAACATAAAGAATTACATTATTCCCCCACTAATTTATGTCTTATCCCCCATGTTTAACTTAAATAATTGTTCAAATGTTCAATTCCAAAAATACCCCTCCGACCTTACTGAAATTACCCTTGAACGTACTGCAATTTACCAAACTACCCCCATCAGCTATAACCAATTCACCTAATCAATTTCAACCAAAATACAACAAATATGACCAATTTCTAAACAAAATCAACAACAAATCTCATGAACACAGATTGAATCATACAGCTTCAAATTAATGGGAATAAGTTAGCAAAAGAGACAACAATATTAACAACAAAGATACATGATTCAAACTAAATCAACAAGTCAAAAACCAAAACATAAACTCACATTAAATCACTAGATTAAAAACAAACTTCAAACAAAGATGAACATGAATTAAATCTATTTTAAACAACAAACACGACGGATTCAAATGATTTAAGCTAACACTCTTCTATACTAAATCCTTTTAAAATCAACAGAACAAACTAAAGACATAATTAGTTGAACTTCAACTTAAATCTAAAAACAAATAATTTCTACCTAAAAATAAACAGGCAATGAAGCAAAAATGAAACAAACTGAAGAAAATAAGAAAAACGATAAACACAAATTGGTTAAAACAACTAACCGGATCGGAACCACGAAAAACGACTGACCAACGACAAACTCGAACGGACCTCACCCTGGACAGAACTTCTGGGCGATTTTGAATGTTTTCAGCTGGGCTTCAGCGTGTGTGTTTGTCTGTGTTTTTATGGTAAGTTATGGTGGTGAGGGTTGTCCATGGACGAGCTTGAGCTCGCCATGGAGAAGACAAAGCAGCAAAGGGCAGCCATGGGAGCCCGGGCTCGAGTTCGACGGAGACGAAGAAGATGAAGCAGAAGCAGAAGCGTGGTCTGCTTGGACGTAGAAGAAGCAGCAGGAAGCAGAAGCAGAAGCGTGGTCTGCTTGGTCGTAGCAGAAGCAGCAGGAAGCAGAAGCGTGGTTTGCTTGGACGTAGCAGAAGCAGCAGGAAGCAGAAGCAGAAGCGTGGTCTGCTTGATCGACGACGTGTGAAGACGAGGAAGCTACAGGAGGGAGCTAACGTGACGATGACGAAGCAACAGTCTTGAAGCAGTGGTAGCCATGGGTGTCGATCTCAAGCTCGAGCTTGACGAAGAAGATGAAGCAATGGCAGCGGGGTCGTTTGGTGTGGCTACGGAGGTTCGACGACTAGTGTGTGTGTGTGTGTGTTGAGGGTGAGGCATGAGGGGGAAAGGGCAGCAGCCATGGCTGCTTGCTTGGGGAAGGTGAGGTAGCCATTGGAGGGGGCTTGGAAGCTTGGAGAAGAAGAGGGAAAGAGAGAAAGAGAGGGGTGGATGGTTTAGTGTTAGGGTTTTAGATTTTTTCTTTTTTTTTTTGTTTTGTTTTGTGAAGTGTAAGGTAGGAAGATAGGGGTGTTGGGTATTTGGGTTATGGACTGGGTCGACTCGGTTTGAAGTGGACCGGTTCGTGGGGAAGGTTGGGTAGAGGTGTTTTGGGCCTGGGTTTAAAATTGAAGAAGAGGCCCGATTCCGATTTTCTTTATATTTTTGCTCTCTTTTTCTACTTTTATTTTTTAAAACTAAATTCTAAAAATCCTTAATTATTATATAGAACTAAATTAATTTATAAAAGCGCAAATTAACTCCCAATGACAATTAACACACAATTAAGTAATAATTAAGCATAAAATTGTACAATTGGACAATAAATGCTAAAAATGCAAACGATGCATATTTTTGTAATTTTCATTCTTGTAAAACAAACCTAATTATTCCTAATTGTAGAATTAAATCCTAAATGCAAATGCGGCATATTTTTGTATTTTTTTTATTAATTTAACAAATAAACATGCACAGACAAATACAAATAATTATCCAAAATGCCACAAAAATTCTCAAAATTGCGCACCAAGGAAAATCATTTTATTTTGAATTTTTGGGAGTAATTCTTTCATAGGGCAAAAATCACGTGCTTACAGCTGCCCCTCTTTGCCCGAAGACACGAAGGGTTTTCGTGCAAAGATAAAGTGAGCGATTTTTGCCCATCCGAGTACTCCGTGTGAAGCATTTTTTGAAAAAGATTTAACCGAACCTTTGCTTCAAAGGTTTCCTACATATCCCTGGAAAATGGGGAATCAGGTTAATGTAGTTCGGGAAGTTTTGGTAGCTGGGACTACCGTGGGACTGCAATGTTACTGCTGTTGCATGCTATTACCACTGCTTACTGATCTCCTTGTACACCGTTCTTAAAAGAAAACAAGAAGCTAGGCTAGACTACGGATCATAAGATCTCATCTATCTTCAACTTGTTCTTATTGCCTTGCTTTCTTGTCGGCTTGTGTTTCTTCCGGTGCTTTTCTTCCGAGAATTTGGGGATGACACTGGCCTTTTGCTTTTTTGAATACCAGTTTTCATCATTTTGTTCGGTCCGCTGGGGATATGGCTTTCTTCATTAAGCTTTTCGGTGGTTCCTCTAGGGATACGGCTTTCTTCATCATATTTGTTATGCTGGGCATAATTTAATGTTCACAGGCCGCTTCTTTCAAGACGCGTCTTTTCTTCCTTTTGACTCATGCGCTTGAATTTGTGCTGGGACCTCTTGTTGCAACCTTCTGCTTTCCGGCGCTGGGGATTTTATTGTTTCCTGCTGGGGATTCCTGTTGTAACCTTCTGCCTTCCGGTGGGTTACTGATTTCAAGATCTGCAGTATAAGACTGAAAAGTATTCCTCTCGTTATACAGGTGGGCGCCTGAATGCAAAAATATGAAATGTATTCCCTCGTTATACTGGTGGGCGACCTAGGACATGAAATGAAAAACAGAAATGTATGCTCGCATTATACTGGTGGGCGACCTAGAACATGAAATGAAAACAGAAATGTATGCCCGCATTATACTGGTGGGCGACCTAGGAAATGAAATGAAAAACAGAAATGTATTCCCGCATCATACTGGTGGGCGACCTAGAACATGAAATGAAAACAGAAATGTATTCCCGCATTATATTGGTGGGCGACCTAGAACATAAAATGAAAAGATAGAAATGTATTCCCACATTATACTGGTGGGCGACCTAGAACATGAAATGAAAAGACAGAAATGTATTCCCGCATTATTCTGGTGGGCGACCTAGAACATGAAATGAAAAGACAAAAATGTATTCCCGCATTATACTGGTGGGCGACCTAAAACATGAAATGAAAAGACAAAAATGTATTCCCGCATTATACTGGTGGGCGACCTAGAACATGAAATGAAAACAGAAGTGTATTCCTGCATTATACTGGTGGGCGACCTAGAACATGAAATGAAAAGAGAGAAATGTATTCCCGCATTATACTGGTGGGCGACCTAGAACATGAAATGAAAAGACAGATATGTATTCCCGCATTATACTGGTGGGCGACCTAGAACATGAAATGTAAGACATAAATGTATTCCCGCATTATACAAGTGGGCGACCTAGAACATGAAATGAAAAGACAGAAATGTATTCCCGCATTATACTGGTGGGCGACCTAGAACATGAAATGAAAAGACAGAAATGTATTCCCGCATTATACTGGTGGGCGACCTAGAACATGAATGTAAGACATAAATGTATTCCCACATTATACTGGTGGGCGACCTAGAACATGACATGAAAAGACAGAAATATATTCCTGCATTATACTGGTGGGCGACCTAGAACATGAAATGAAAAGACAGAAATGTATTCCCGCATTATACTGGTGGGCGACCTAGAATATGAAATTTAAAACAGAAATGTATTCCCACATTATATTGGTGGGCGCCTAGGATGTGAAATGAAAACAGAAATGTATTCCCGCACTATACTGGTGGGCGCCTAGGACGTGAAATGAAAACAGAAAAGTATACCCTCATTTTACTGGTGGGCGACCTAGGACATGAAATGTAAAGACTGAAAAGTATTCCTCTCGTTATATAGGTGGGCGCCTGTCTTCAACAACAACTTTAAAAATAAAATCCTATTTGAGGGCAGATGAACCCAACATATCCTATTTGAGGGCGGATGACCCCAACATATCCTATTTGAGGGCGGATGAACCCAACATATCCTATTTAAGGGCGGATGAACCCAACATATCCTATTTGAGGGCAGATGAACCCAAAATATCCTATTCGAGGGCGGATGAACCCGACATATCCTATTTGAGGGCGGATGAACCCAGCATATCCTATTTGAGGGCGGATGGACCCAACATATCCTATTGGAGGGCGGATGAACCCAACATATCCTATTCGAGGGCGGATGAACCCAACATATCCTATTTGAGGGCGGATGAACCCAACATATCCTATTCAAGGGCGGATGAACCCGAAATATCCTATTCGAGGGCGGATGAACCCGACATATCCTATTTGAGGGCGGATGAACCCAACATATCCTATTTGAGGGCGGATGAACCCAAAATATCCTATTTGAGGGCGGATGAACCCAACATATCCTATTTGAGGGCGGATGAACCCAACATATCCTATTTGAGGGCGGATGAACCCGAAATATCCTATTCGAGGGCGGATGAACCCGAAATATCCTATTCGAGGGCGGATGAACCCATGCCTCTGTTATCTGGGCGGGCTCCCAACTTCAACTCTGGAAATATAAAGACTGAACCCAACATATCCTATTTGAGGGCGGATGAACCCAACATATCCTATTTGAGGGCAGATGAACCCAACATATCCTATTTGAGGGCGGATGAACCCGACATATCCTATTTGAGGGCGGATGAACCCGAAATATCCTATTTGAGGGCGGATGAACCCAACATATCCTATTTGAGGGCGGACGAGGCCAACATATCCTATTTGAGGGCGGATGAACCCAACATATCCTATTTGAGGGCGGATGAACCCAACATATCCTATTTGAGGGCGGATGAACCCAAAATATCCTATTCGAGGGCGGATGAACCCAACATATCCTATTTGAGGGCGGATGAACCCAAAATATCTTCAAAACTTGAAAATGTCTTACCTCAAAACCAGCTGGGGATTTTGTTGTTGGGGATGAATTTTCCCTTTCTTCCTTCCCCACTCTAGGTTGTCCGACCCTCTTGAAACTTGGTCGAAAATCTGTCGAGGATGCTTCTACATCTCGATGATCTGCAGGGGATAACACTGCTGAGGAAAACTCTGTTGAGTAAAATATGTTATCTTACTCCTTCCAAAACTATTTCCTTTTAAGTAGGATGTTTCATTCTTCTACATACTGTTTCCTTTTGCAAAACTGGTTTTTTTTTTTTGCTAGCTTCTTCCTTCGAAGACTACCTCCCTTAAAACTCGTTTTTCCTTTCCCCGAAAAATCGCTGAGGATATCGATTTTCACCAAACTTGTATTGGACTCCTCGAAAATTTTCGAAATGAACGAAAATTTTTTGCCCCAGTTTGACAATCTTTCTTGCGGCGCATCTTTCTGTCATCGGTAGCATTCCCTGTCCCTGCTTCACATCAGAGAAAATTTGGTCAGTTTAAAACGTGGCGATTGGTTGTGATACTCCTGCTGGGGATGCCATCAACCATTCTCCATATATGCGTTGTCTGTCCATCTTGAAGCTTGGGTTGATACCTTCTGCCCTTCTTGACAATTCATTATTCCCAACCTCTTAACCATTTTCCTGGTCTCCTTATCTGACCTCATGCATTTTCATGACAGCTGATGTAACTTGAAGATCGTGCATGTTTATTGAGATGATCTACTGGGGATAACACTCCAAATCTCTGTGTCACTGAAAGCAACCTTTTCTGTTGGGGATATCCCTCTTCTTTTGCGGCATAGCAAGTGAAATTGGAAAACTGATGGCAGATTTTGAAGTCATTTCTCACTTGTTCTGACCAAACAGACTCTACTGGGGAGTTTTTCTACGGAAGGAGAAAGATAAACAAAAGGGAACCGAATAAAAGACAAAGGAAAAAGATGACTCTTTAACAAGAGAAACTATAAATAAAAAGTCTATCAAACGTAGATACAATCATGACATGCACATGTAGCCTATCCTCTGCCGTCAATCGTCTTTCAAGATCTTCCCTTGGCGATCCCCCATCTGATTCTTAATCTTATTCGACTTGTAGTGCCCGAAGGGTTTTCACTATCAAGCCTCTCTCATTTTGGTTTTCTCTCAGCTTTCATCGCCTTATGGTGTCCGTAAAGATTTTCACCGATAAGACTCTCTTATTTGTATCACTTTCCAGTTGGGGATTTGGAGTGTTGCCGATATGACTCTTTCCGTTGGGGATTCTTTCCGGCTATCAATTCATGTCCAATCCATGATCCTTTTCTTTGTTGGGAATCGGGGTGCTATCCCCGACTTCCGTTTGTATGACTTGGAATCTTTCGAAGATTGGTCAAAAGGTCTTTCTTTGGACCGTAATGTGGGGTTTTGGATAGGGCTAGAAAGAAAGGGTATTAAAGGCTCAAAAATAAAATAAATTTGGGGTTCAAAATTACAACCTTCGGAACCATATTCGCTTACAACAAGCGCAACTCTTGCCCCAGTTTCTAGCTTGGGGATTTTCATTTTTTGTTATACTATGTTACACTATGCACATTGCGCACATTATGCACCCTATGACCGAGCCATGAAGCGCCTACGTATCCTCTTTGAGGAATCAGGTCAAACGTAGTTCCTAATTCCTCTTTTTTCATTTACCTATTATTTTCTTTTCTTTTTCTTTCTTTTCTCATTTCTCCTTTCTCTTTTGTCATTTTGTTTTCTTTTCTTTCTCTTTTTTTTCCATGTTTGTGTTTCTATCCCGTTGTTACTGATCCCGAATGAGGGGTATGAAAAGAAAAATAAATAAGGCTCAAAAGGGGTAACGAAAGATATAGTGTTTAGGTAGCAGAACAAAATGTCTTCGTCATTCCAGTCTTCAACACATGCCAAGTGCAAACAACATAATTTAAACAAAGATTTGTAGCCTTTTCTGATGGTGCTGGACTTGACAATTATATTCACACATTTGCTTTTTCATTTGTCATTTCTAAAGCACCGTTGGGCGACACTCTCACTCTCATTATCATGAATGACCCTCATGCCAATTTGGCGAATCTTGCTTTTAACGGTTTTCTTTGTGTTTTACTTGCCCTAGTTCCACATGACTCGAGCTCCGAATAATCTCAAACCGTCCTTATTTCTTTTAAATGTTCTGATCACCTTTCCGGGGTTTTATGATTAACTTTTAAGATTAGGCCCAAACTGTGTGCGCATGTCATGTCACTAGAATCGATGCTGAACAAAAATGATAAAAGGACTAAACAAAAAGATGACTGGAAATAATAAAAGACCAGATTTTGCATTAGACTAACGGTGAAATGGTTTGAATAACAAAACAAACAAAAACAAACCA
Source organism: Nicotiana tabacum (assembly GCF_000715075.1). Lineage (NCBI taxonomy): Eukaryota > Viridiplantae > Streptophyta > Magnoliopsida > Solanales > Solanaceae > Nicotiana > Nicotiana tabacum. The sequence goes on along the minus strand of NC_134099.1, from coordinate 46,549,336 downwards.
GAATAAAATCCCGAAATAACCTGGACAAAACTTAAACAAACCGCTATGACAAAATGGAAAGATAAGAAAGTTTGACACAAGACAACATCCGTATTACAATCCTAAGAATAATCCGGACAACAGAAATGACAACAAAATAAGCCACCAAAAGCTTCTCTCTTGCTAACCAAGGAACGGAGCGTCCTCCCACTTTATCAAAACTGGCATCTTAGCCACTGAGCCTCGCATCAGTATTGCCAAGACCATTACCAACTTCAATATCATCAACCTTAGTCAACAAGTTCCCAATAGGACTCGAGTGCTTCTGTCATCAGGCCTGATCCCCGCAAAGTGTGCTTCTGGATCTTGTATTTCCGGCTTACCACAAACCAACCACCTTAACTTTCTTTGTGATTCAAAACAAAATAGGTTAGAATGGACTCAGTCGGTCCTCATTATTAACAACATCTTTTTTCCCTTTTTTTCTTTTTTTTTTCTTTTTCTTTCTTTTTTTTCCCGATTTTTTCCATTTTTTTTCTTTTTTTTTGTTGTGGTCGAATCTTATGGAGATTGCCTACGTATCATGACCCCGCATGAATCAGACCTTGCGTAGTTCAGACAAAATGAAAGGTAACAACAATGAAACATTTTTTTTTATTATCAATTTTCATAATAAAAAAAACTGGGTTTCAAAGGTTTAAAGATGACCTACAAATTCGAAAATCAAACAACCCACATATTCTAATCAAAAGATTTACAAACTCAAAAACAAAAGGCTAGCTCCCTTTCTCCGTTTGACAAATGCAACCAAACGGTTATTTTTGCAAATGTGGCCCCTTCCAAATTTCACATGAATTTTGAGGCCGGGGAGGATTATTTTATGACACTTTACAAACTTGTCCGTTCTTTTACGAAAATAGCCTTTTGACAACTGAAAGATACTCTAAGGCTATTTCGGCAAGAACGGTTTAAGACGCGGCTGAAGCTGGCTCGGCTTATTTTTGACTAAAAATCCAAACGGTATTCACCTGACCGCTGACTCTTTGTTTTTTTTTCAAATTACAATAAAAATCTGGTGTTGCAAACACGGCCCTTCAGCGCCTCGGGGACGAAGATTTTTAAGGCTGTGTGGATCAACTGGACCAAAATCCTAAAAAAATGACCCAAGGTGGCTGTTTATACAAAGTCAGCCTTTCGGCATCCCTTTCGGGAACATTCGGCTATTTTTGACAAAAACAGCATCACCCGACTTATTTATGACTCTTTTTATCGTTTTTCAAAATGGGAAACTCAATGTTGCAAACACGGCCTTTCAACGCCTCGGGGACGAAGATTTTAAGGTTGTGTGGGTCAACTGGACCAAATCTTAAACATGACCCAAAAGGTGGCTGTTTATGCAAAGTCAGCCTTTCGGCGTCCCTTTCGGGAACATTCGGCTATGTCTTGACAAAACAGCGTCACCCGACTTCTTTATGATGAAATTAAAATTTGACATATATATATATTTTTTTGCTATTTTTTGCAAAAGGGGAGGTTCGACATCACCCGAAAAATTTTGACATGTTTTTTTGTTTTGTTTTTTTTTATTATTTGTTTTTGGCTATTTTAGCAAAATGGGAGGTTGGACCCGATGAGGGTTGCCTACGTATCTCACATCCGGTGAGAATCAAACCCGCGTAGTTCGGGACATCATGAATAAAGTAAATAAACTAACCCCTTTTATTTTATTTTTTTATTTATTTTTTTGAAGGAAAGACTTATAAAGAAGAAAGGGAACATTTTTGCAAGGAAGGATTTCTGAAGAGAAAGATTTAAAAAAAATTGAATTTTAAAAGAGAAACTTCTAAAGAAGAAAGAAAATATTTTTGGAATTTTACTTTCAATGAAAGAAATGCTTCTAAAAAATGTTTTTGAATTTTGAATTTTCTTTTCAATTTTGAAAGAAGAATGAAAATATTTTCGGATTGTTTGGGAGAAATTAAAAGAATTTTTTTTTAAAACAATTAAAAAAGACTTTCTAAAGGCATCAATAATAGAAAATATTTTTGGATTTTTCTTGAAAATTGGGGGTCTAAAAAAACTTTTCTACAAAGGAAATAAAGAAAACTACTTTTTGGATTTATATATATATATATATATATATATATATATATATATATATATATATATATATATATATATATATATATATATATATATATATATATATATATATATATATATATATATATATATATATATATATAATAATAAAACCACGTTCAACACAAGACTCTTTTTATTTCATTTTTGGCATTTTCATAAACAAATAAATAAATAAAAAAAACCATTTTAAAAACAAGACTCTTTTTCATTTTCATTTTTCATGGCAAGACAAACTATTTTTCTTTTTCTTCTTTTTTCTTTATTTTGAAAACAAGAAAAAGTGAAGATTTTTTTTTCTTCTTCTTTTCGTTTCAACAAAATGACCAACCTATTCTTCAACCTAAAAATAAGAGACTCTTTTCTATTTTTTCTTTTGCTATTTTGAGTTAAACAAACTATAAAAAAAATATTTTTCTGTTTTTCATTTTTCCCATAATTTCGGTAGAATTTTGCCAGTATTTGGGGCATTGGGTTTTTTTTTTCTTTTCTAAAATAGGCAATTAACTCTCTACACACTTACTTCCCTCTTTTTCACAATTTTCCAATATTCCCGATTTTTCGAAGCCGGTCAGCATGCAAGTCTGAAACAAGTAAATGCATAAAGCACACAGTATGCAGCAGGATGGTCTTTTCACTTCAGGTTGCCAGTCCTAGACGGACCCAACTCCTGTGTTAAGTCCCCTAAGTCAAATGCGCATGATGCAAATAAGCGTTCCTACTAGGGATCCGGCATGTGGCTTTGTTATACTAGGTTCACAATCTGGGTGTTTGTTCTAGACCTGGCTTACCCGAGCGGACAACTCGAGCCGGGGGGGGCAGCGTACCGGGAATACAGAAGCTTAACCGGCTTAACAACTTGTCCGAACCTCGTTCTAAATTGGGATTTGACACTATACAGAAACAAAGTCGTACGAAGTACACCCTTTTTCATGATCTAGAAGACTCAGAGAGGAGATGGGTTTCGGCACAGTTTATATACAGTTCACGTAATATCAAAGCGGTAAAAGGCAACCAATTAGCACATTGAGCCAAAACATGTAACAAAATCAGATAAAACCAAATATAACAATTTATATAAGCTCGAATTTCTAACCCTGAACCAGTGGTTCTAGGTTAAGACTCCCCAGCAGAGTCGCCAGAGCTGTCACACCTCCTTTTTCCGCCCCCGCGAGGGGTGTTTGAATTTTTTCCAATTAAAGGACAATCGAAACGGGATTTGTTTGTTTATTTCAGAGTCGCCACTTGGGAGATTTAGGGTGTCCCAAGTAACCAATTTAATCCCTAATCGAGGAAAAGAATGAATCTGTATTACAGTCTGCGTACCAGAAATCCGGATAAGGAATTCTGTTAACCCGGGAGAAGGTCTTAGGCATTCCTGAGTTCTGTGGTTCTAGCACGGTCGCTCAACTGTCATATTCGGCTTGTTTATCTGATTTTATACAATTATGAGCTCATGTGCAAATTTTAACTCTTTACCGCTTTTATTATATTTTTAAAGGAATGTGAACATCGTTTAAAACATGTCTTTGGATTGCGTCACATGAAATGCACCCACAATCCGGAACATATTTTTATTCAATGTTTTGGGATTTGGATTCGGGTCGCATGAAATGCACACCCGAGTTTAAGAAGGTAAGATTATTAAAATACGCGCCTAAAGCGATTAGCGTATTATTATTTCTGGGTAAGGCCGTGGAATATTGCTAAACGACCGATCCCGAGTTCTAAGTAATTAACACATACATTTTTAAGGGCCCCGCAATCTGTGCATTTTATTTGGTGAGGCTCGTCTCATTTTATTTAAAAGGATAAACCTACAGTGACTACATTTTTTCTATTAAGTTCGTCTCTAAAATAAAAGAAAATATCTCAATTAATTACATGCTAAAAAAGGCGTAACTTATTAGTTATTAGTTTACGGCTAATGCAAATGGAAAATTGCAATCGAGTTTGTACAAAGAGAGATTGCTTTCGTTCTATATTCTATTATTTAATAACACTAGAACATGAGATTGACACACAATAATATCAAAACAAATTAACTATTCTTTGATTAATTTAAACTAACATTATTAGACGAAGGAGTTATAATACATATGCAACCCCATTACTCATTAATCAGTCAACTACATTTTTATACAAAGAAAGGAAAATTCTATTCAAACACAAATCTAAACAGGAGGAATTCAACAGGAACAAAGCCTGATTAATATTTCATTTTGCTTCAAGCCGAGAGTGTACAAATGTGTACCTGGAAATGGCAGTACAAGAAGAAAAGAAGTAGGAGTCAGCAGCAGTAATAACACAGCAACGCAATAGCAACCCCACGGCAGCAATTCGAACCAGAATCAAAACCCAGGAAGATTTGAAGAAAATCAAGCAAGCTCGATAAAACAAACCCAAAAGTTGGTAAAAGACTTAAACAACAACAAACCACATTACCACAAACATACTCAAACCCACGTGTATTAAACCCGAAACTAAACTCGTTTCTCACTTTGTTTTTGTTTTCTCTTTTTAAACTCTCTAACACTCTTGAGATTTTCAGAATGTCTTCCTAAAATCTCTCTCTAAGTAAGTCCTTCAAGTTCAAGTCCAAGTCCAAGTAATGTGTCAAATGACTCTATTTATAACAAGACTCTTATCTTGAATCTCCAACCCAAAATATTCCCCCAATTGCATGTTTTGTCCCCACTACTTAATGTTTTCTTTATTTTAAACTCTTGTCCCCCATGCCCACATGTTTTGTCCCCCACTATATTAAATAAATATATCAACCCCACCCCATTACATCTTGTCCCCCATGCTTAACATAAACAATTACATTATTCCCACCCACTACATTATGTCTTGTCCCCCATTATATTAAACAATTATATCAACCCCACCCCATTACATCTTGTCCCCCATGCTTAACATAAAGAATTACATTATTCCCCCACTAATTTATGTCTTGTCCCCCATGCTTAACTTAAATAATTGTTCAAATGTTCAATTCCAAAAATACCCCCTCTAACCTTACTGAAATTACCCCTGAACGTACTACAATTTACCAAACTACCCCCATCAGCTATAACCAATTCACCTAATCAATTTCAACCAAAATACAGCAAATATGACCAATTTCTAAACAAATTCAACAACAAATCTCATGAACACAGATTGAATCATACAGCTTCAAATTAATGGGAATAAGTTAACCATATTGGGAACCAATCCTGGTTAACTTAGACCAAAATTGAATGAGCAAAAGAGACAACAATATTAACAACAAAGATACATGATTCAAACTAAATCAACAAGTCAAAAACCAAAACATAAACTCACATTAAATCACTGGATTAAAAACGAACTTCAAACAAAGATGAACATGAATTAAATCTATTTTAAACAACAAACACGACGGATTCAAATGATTTAAACTAACACTCTTCTATACTAAATCCTTTTAAAATCAACAGAACAAACTAAAGACATAATTAGTTGAACTTCAACTTAAATCTAAAAACATTATAATTACTAATAATTTCTACCTAAAAATAAACAAGAGCAATGAATCAAAAATGAAACAAACTGAAGAAAATAAGAAAAACGATAAACACGAATTGGTTAAAACAACTAACCGGATCGGAACCACGAACAACGACTGACCAACGACGAACTCGAACAGACCTCACCCTGGACAGAACTTCTGGGTGATTTTGAATGTTTTCAGTTGGGCTTCAGCGTGTGTGTTTGTGTGTGTTTTTCTGGTAAGTTATGGTGATGAGGGCTGTCCATGGACGAGCTTGATCTCGCCATGGAGAAGAAAAATCAGCAAAGGGCAGCCATGGGAGCTCGGGCTCGAGTTCGACAGAGATGAAGAAGATGAAGTAGAAGCAGAAGCATGGTCTGGTTGGACGTAGCAGAAGCAGCAGGAAGCAAAAGCAGAAGCGTGGTTTGCTTGGTCGTAGCAGAAGCAGTAGGAAGTAGAAGCAGAAGCGTGGTTAGCTTGGACATAGCAGAAGCAGCAGGAAGCAGAAACAGAAGCGTGGTTTGCTTGATCGATGACGCGTGAAGATGAGGAAGCTATAGGAGGGAGCTAACGTGACGACGACAAAGCAGCGGCAGCCATGGGTGTCGAGCTCAAGCTCGAGCTTGACGAAGAAGATGAAGCAATGGCAGCGGGGTCGTTTGGTGTGGCTACGGAGGTTCGACGACTAGTGTGTGTGTGTGTGTGTTGAGGGTGAGGCATGAGGGGGAAAGGGCAGCAGCCATGGCTGCTTGCTTGGGGAAGGTGAGGCAGCCATTGGAGGGGGCTTGGAAGCTTGGAGAAGAAGAGGGAAAGAGAGAAAGAGAGGGGCGGATGGTTTAGTGTTAGGGTTTTTGATTTTTTATTTTTTTTTTGTTTTGTTTTGTGAAGTGTAAGGTAGGAAGATAGGGGTGTTGGGTATTTGGTTTATGGACTGGGTCGACCCGATTTGAAGTGGACCGAGTCATGGGGAAGGTTGGGTAGAGGTGTTTTGGACCTGGGTTTAAAATTAAAGAAGAGGCCCTGTAAGCACGTGATTTTTGCCCAATATGAGAATTACTCCAAAAAATTCAAAAATAAAATGATTTTTCTTTGGTGTGCAATTTTGTGATATTTTGTGATATTTTTGAATAATTATTTGTATTTGTCTGTACATGTTTATTTGTTAAATTATTAAAAATACAAAAATATGTCGCATTTTGCATATAGGATTTAATTCTACAATTGTTAGCAATTAAATGTGTTTTACAAAAATTAAAAATTACAAAAATAGGCATCGTTTGCATTTTTAGCATTTAATGTCCAAATATACAATTTTATGCTTAATTATTACTTAATTGTGTGTTAATTGTTATTGGGAGTTAATTTGCGCTTTTATAACTTAATTTAGTTCTTAATAATAGTTTAAATATTTTTATAATTTAGTTTTAAAGAAATAAAAGAATAAAAGAGAGCGAAAATATAAAGAAAGTCGGAATTGGGCCTCTTCTTCAAATTCAAGCTACAAGCCCAAAAAATACCCAATTTTCCCAAACGACCCAGTCCATTTCGAACTGGGTCGACCCAGTCCATAACCTAACATCCTATTATCTTACATTTTACAAAAAACACAACAAAAAAGAAGAAAAAACCCTAAAAAATATACTAAGTCATCCCCCCTCCTATCTTCTTCTTCTTCCTCAAGCTCCCCTCCCTAGCATCAATGGCTGCCCCTCCATCCTCCTCACTGCACACACACACACACGACATTCTCCATCGTCCCATCGACCCCAACACGAGTAGTCATGGCTGCTTTCCCCCCGTTTCCCGTTGTCAAAACCAAACGACCATTGGAGTAGCCTCACGTCCACCACCGTTGCTCCGTCGTGCTGCTGCGTCGCTGCGTCTTCAGCTTCACCATTACTGTTGCTGGTCACGTTTCTGCTTCAGCTGCTCCTCGCCGGGTTTGCCTTCGTCCTCTTCGTCGAGCTCAAGCTTGAGCTCGACACCCATGGTCGCCACTGCTTCATTCCGCTTCAGCTTCATCGCCATTGCTACTGTTTCTTCTCCTCCGAGCTGTTGTTCCTCCGCCATGGTTGTCGCTGCTACTGCTTCAACTTTATTCTACACTGCTGCTTCCGTGGCCAGCTGCGAGTTGCTTCATCTTCCCTTCGTCTTCTTCGTTTTGTCAAAGGTCGAGTTTTTTTCGTTGAGTCGAAGCCCGGACGGATTTGTTTACAATCAAGTTCGTCATTGATTCATCTCCGGTTAGTTGTTTTTGAGTTTATTTTTTGTCCATATTAAGTTTTTATATTTCTCGAAGTTAAAATCGTTAAATATTTGATTCTTGTTTTGTTCGTTGTTCATCGTTGAAATAATTTTCTAGTGTGTTCATGTGTTTTGATTGAATTAATTTTCAGATTTCAAATGGAAAGATAATTAGTGGTTTTTCATGTTTATTTCATGTTTATTTTATTGTTTAGGTAAGAATTTGTTAGTTTGATGTTTGTTAGATTCAAATTGAAATTTAATTGATTATTTCTTCAATTTGTCTCATGTTGTTATGTATTTTCCAGAAATTATTAATGTTGTTTGAGTCATTTAATCCATCATGTTTGTTGTTTTAAAAATAGATTCATTCATGTTCATACTTTGTTTGTTTGTTCTTGAATCCGAAATTTGTATAGCTTGATTTCTTGTTTACCATTTATGATTATTTCTTGAATTTGTCTCATAATCTTGTTTAAAGTTTAATATAGGAATTGTTGGTTGTAATGTTGTTAGAGTTAATTTTAAGTTCAATATGATTGAATTTAGAAATCTTCATACTTTGTTTGTTTGTTCTTGAATCCGAAAATAGGATTGTTTGTTGCTAAAATATTGTTCAATCAAATTTTAGTTGTTCTTTGTTGTTCAATTTGTGTTCATGTGATTTGTTGTTGAAATGTTGAAGAAATCATGTTCATGTGATTTGTTGTTGAAATATTGAAGAAATCATGTTCATGTGATTTGTTGTTTAAACATTGTTAGAAATTGATCATATTGTCTATATTTTGGTTAAGTTTGATTAATTGATTGTTATAGCTAATGAGGTAGTTTGGTAATTTGTAGTACATTCAGGGGTAGTTTGGTAATTTCAGTAAGGTCGGAGGGGTAGTTTAGGAATTGTACATTTTATAATTTTTTATGTGAAGCATGGGGACAAAATGAAATGGGGTGGGTTGTGATATAGTTATTTAATATAAAGGGGGGACAAGACAAATTTTAGTGTGGAGGAATCTTGTATTTGTTTATGTTAGGCATGGGGGACAAAATATAATGGGTTGGTGTGATATATTTATTTAATGTAATGGGGATGAGTGGAAAGATAATGGGTTTGGTAGAGAAAATGGGTTGATTTTAATTGATTAAAAGATTTATGGGATGAGATATATATAGAAGTTTTGAAACTGATGACGGACAGATAGAGAAACATATAGATAAGAGGAACTAATCTGAATATAGAGAAGAACAGAAAGAAAATAAGAGAGAGAAAAAAGGGCTGAACATTTAGGAGAGAGAAAATTCCGAAAAATATTTAAACTTAAAAAAAAACTAAAAAAAAATCTTCTGCTTTCTTTCATTGTTTGAAATCAGAATTAATTGTTGTTTCATCAAAGCTTGAAGCTTTTGTTTTTTGGGATTACTGCTCCACTGGTTTGTAAACTCTGTTCCTGGGTTGTTACTGCTGCTGGACTGTTGTTGCTGTGCTGTATTGTTATTACTGCTGCTGATTCTCATCTTCATCTTCTTTTGTTTCCAATATCAGGTACACAACTGTAATTTTGGCATTTTGTAAGCCGAAATGAAGAATGAAGTGTTAAATTTTTAATTTAGTTTTAATTTTTTTTGTATTGTATTTAGATTATTCATGTATTATTATTCTGTAAATCACTGTCATTTGGCATAATTAGGCATTTTATAGCGATATATTAAATAACGCCTTAACTGGATTATTAGGAAATATATTTAAGCCTGATTACTAATTAAAACTGTTTAATAATCAAAATAGAAGAAATAACGTAAAAAATGGCGTTATTGAATCAGTTTGGCAAAAATTGACTGAGTTCCTTATTCATAAGGTTTTTTTGTCAACGTAAGGTTTTTTGTCAATGTTAAGTTAATCGGAATCATGTAGTTAATTTCAGTTAAAACATGAATTAGTTTGCCAATCAAGTATTAGGACATGATGTGAATTAAAACAAGGTTAGTTAAGGTTAAATTGTTTAATTTTTAGAAATATGGTTTAGTAACAAAGTTTTTTTTTCCAATTTTCAGTATTTGTAAATAATTAATTTAAATAAGCTTAAGTCATACTAACAATATGAATTTTAATCCAACTATGGGATAATTAGTTTTATTTTTATTTTTTGACAATTCCATGTTGTTTGTAATTATAATTTTAGTAATATTACTTTCCATTAATATTCGTTTTTAAATAGTAATTAATATGTTATTTTTATGTATGTAGAGATTGACTTCATAATTATAGACAAACTTAGTAATAATAAAGATGTAGTCATTAAAGGGTATTCATAAAAATAAGGGAGGATCTCGCTAAAAAATAAATAAATATAAATAATACAAAAAATTGCAGTCCTCCAATCTTATTTTTTTTAATATAAGAAAATACCTAGATTCCGAGATGGGCGATTTAGTAAAATTCACAGTCCTACATAATAGTATCATAACGCGTAGTATTTTGGCGCATATTTAATAAGGTTATTTTCTTAAATACGGATGTACATTTATGTAACCCAAATCACGATCTTGACTAAGTCAAAATGCGTCAAAAAATCACGTGTGCACTGGTTGTGGCGTGGTTCGAGATGCGTTTTCACGACGTTGCAATTTTGTATAAAATAAATAATGATAAAAGCGGTTTTAAAAGTTAAATTTGCATATAAGTTCTTAATTGTTTAAAAATCAGATAAATGAGCCAAATATGACAATTGAGCGACCGTGCTAAAACCACGGAATTCGGGAATGCCTAATACCTTCTCCCGGGTTAACAGAATTCCTTATCCGGATTTCTGGTTCGCGGACTGTAATACAGAGTCATTCTTTTCCTCGATTCGGGATTAAAATTGGTGACTTGGGACACCCTAAATCTCCCAAGTGGCGACTCTGAACTAAATAAATAAATCACGTTTCTATTGTCCTTTAATTGGAAAGAACTCCCTACGTACCCTCGCCGGGGAGGAAAAAGGAGGTGTGACAGGCCCGATTCCGATTTTCTTTATATTTTTGCTCTCTTTTTCTTCTTTTATTTTTTAAAACTAAATTCTAAAAATCCTTAAATTATTATATAGAACTAAATTAATTTATAAAAGCGCAAATTAACTCCCAATGATAATTAACACGCAATTAAGTAATAATTAAGCATAAAATTGTACAATTGAACATTAAATGCTAAAAATGCAAACGATGCATATTTTTGTAATTTTCATTCTTGTAAAACAAACCTAATTATTTCTAATTGTAGAATTAAATCCTAAATGCAAATGCGACATATTTTTGTATTTTTTTTATTAATTTAACAAATAAACATGCACAGACAAATACAAATAATTATCCAAAATGCCACAAAAATTCTCAAAATTGCACACCAAGGAAAATCATTTTATTTTGAATTTTTGGGAGTAATTCTTTCATAGGGAAAAAATCACGTGCTTACAGCTGCCCCTCTTTGCCCGAAGACACGAAGGGTTTTCGTGCAAAGATAAAGTGAGCGATTTTTGCCCATCCGAGTACTCCGTGTGAAGCATTTTTTTAAAAAGATTTAACCGAACCTTTGCTTCAAAGGTTTCCTACATATCCCTGGCTAAAGGGGAATCAAGTTAATATAGTTCGGGAAGTTTTGGTAGCTGGGACTGTCACACCTCCTTTTTCACCTACACCCCGCAAAGGGCATGAAGGAGTTTTTTCCAATTAAAGGACAATCGAAATGGGATTTAATTATTAATATTCAGAGTCGCCACTTGAGAGATTAATGGTGTCCCAAGTCACCGGTTGAATCCCGAACCGAGGAAATTTATGACTCTGTTAACAGTCCGTGTACCAGAAATCCGAGTAAGGAATTCTGTTAACCCGGGAGAAGGTGTTAGGCATTCCCGGGTTCCGTGGTTCTAGCACGGTCGCTTAACCGTTGTATTTGATTTTATCTGATTTTAATACGTGCTAACTTATGTGTCTTTTATTCGTAAACCGCTTTTTATCATTATTTATTTCAAAAGAATTGCAACGTTGTGAAAACGCGTTTCGAACCACATCGCAATCAATGCACCCGTGGTTGTCAACACGTTTCGACTTCGTCAAGATTTGGATTTGGGTCGCATCAATGCGCACCCGAGTTTAAGAAGGTACTTTAATTAAAATCGCGCCTAAAGATTCTAACGTAATATTATTTTGGGGAAGACCGTGGAGTTCGCTAAATGGCCATCCCAAATTCTAATCATTTTTTAATAACCACATTGAGGGCCCCGTAATTAGTGGTTTTATTTGGGGGAGGCTAGTAGTAATCCCGAAGTAACTATGATTTCCTACTTATTATGTGTCTCTAAAAGACTAATTAATTTAGAATTGCATTACACCGAAGTAAACTAGAACCAAATTCAAATAAAGAATGGGCATGTCTCATGACCTTGATACAGTCCAATTGGCCCAACGAATATGAGTACGATTCCAACTGCAACAATTTATACAACATCAACGAGTCACCACAACGACAATGCATACCCTCATTTTAGCTGATAGCCGTGAACTCCAAAATTCCTAAACCGATTTGTCCTACCAATTACCTATCAAGACCTGCTGCTTTTAATGAACTAAATCAATTGAATGAGTTTTGTTTCATGATTTTTAACTGGTTTCAATACCAATCTACCAACAATAAATCAGGTTTGCCTACCAATCGATTTCAGAACCTTTAATCAAAAGCAGACATTCTATTATACTAGCATGATCAATGAAAAAAGTATAAGTAACTAGGCTAAATGTCACCAGACCTGCTCCTGAATTCACATGTCATTTACATAGATCCAATTGCTACTGATGACTATTGAATTCACACGAACCTTCAAATTAGACCAAGCCTATGCTCACGCTATTTCAAATGCCCAATTCAACAGTTCAACGTTATGCAACATTCAACATGTAATCAACCTTACTGAACAATCTTAATTATACATATAACTGCCAGTTATATAACAGAAAACTACACTATTAATATCAGTTAAAATATAGACTGCCTTCAGTTGAACAATAGACCCTTTGAACATTTCATTTCAACTTCAACGAGCATACATCAGTGAGGTTCAAAGAAATGTACCTGGAAATTGGAATGTAAATAGAGAAAAGGAAAGGAGTCAGCTACTTTGAACAGCAACAGCAACAAACTCAACAATATACACCACATAACATGTCAGAAACTGCTGTTGAAAACCAGAAATACAAGCAGACTCCACAGATAAATTCAACACATAATTGAAATACATTCCTAGCCCTCACAGCTGAATCTAAATACCTCTGCAATCCTGCTAGACCCAAACCCAACTGAAATCCAAAACTAGTAATGAAACTGTAAAATTGTTTTTGATTTCTTCATTTTTGATGTTTTATTTTCTGAGTAAGCTGGAATTGAAATGCTAGCTGAAATTGAAAGCAGGGAGGAGAGTTTTTTTGGTGGGGATTTTTGAGCTCAGAGCTGAAGGCCGAAGAAGAACCCCCTTTCCCAAGACATTTCATGCCCTTATATAGGCAACAAAAGAGAGTAAATCATATTTTAGGCCTTCTTTTTTAGTCCCTCCCTTATTTCAGTTTAGTCCCTCTATTCTTGACTTGCTAAACAAGTAAGCACCCCTATTGTGCTAAAATGTGCACTAAAATCCTATTCTAGAAGGCCCTAGGGTATTCCCCTACCCATACAATACCTATACTGCCCTTCCATATGCTTTGATATTACTATTTTTATCAGAATTACCCTTTTCCATACCCAAACTACCCCTGAAGGCTTCTCAAAGTTACTGATTCTACCCTCATCCTCAACAACTATAAACCAATCCCCTAAGTTAATCAAAACTAACTGAAACTGATTAATTAGCACTCAGAAATCAACTAATCAAACTGACCAAACCCAATTGTTCAATTATACCAACTCAATCAAACTAAGAGAAACCAGAAACCAGGATCGATCAAAGCAAAGCTTAAGGTAACATGATCAACATTAAATGAAATTAAACTAATTCATAACCAATAAACTCACAATCGACCATTCGAATATCAAACTCAGAACTAACAGCAATTGACAGAATTATACTAATACACAAAAATAAACCGTAAAATTAACATAACACTTAATGAAACCAAGACTGTAACTAAAACTTCAACCATGCGAGTAAAAAGAAACAGGAAAGACTCATAGAAGCAAGAGGAACTCCGGCAAGTCACTGACGTCCGAATCCTTTCAGATTTTTGACATGCAACATCCCTAACCATGTGTTCTTACAAGAGAACACATTGTTAAGGATACTACGATTCGAAATCATAAAGATTTTGGTTTAGGGTTTTGGCCAGAAATTCTTAGATCTGAGATTCGAGCCGTTTCACAGAGATTTGAAGGAAAATAATCATGGATTAGTGTTGAGGGAAGACCGGGGATTGTGTGGTGTGACTTTGGGCTGGTTTGGGTAAACCTGCAATTTGACTGGAAACTTCAATCAAAGATTCGACGAGCTCCGGCAACATTCGAGAAAAACTAATAACGGGAGTGGAAAGAGGGATTCATGGGGGATCTGTGGTGTTAGTCTGGGTCTGAACGGGGTAAGTGGCGTTCACTGCCGGCGAGGGATTTAGGGGCGGCGCGGATTAGGGTTTGAGAGGATAGGTGGGGTGAGAAAGATGAGGCAAATGGGGTAGGGGGAGTTTTCGGACAATTATATACAAACAACCTAGTTAGATCCGGACCGTTGGATTGATGAGATCCAACGGTCGTGATTGAAGGCTGGGGAAACGACGTCGTTTGGACTTACTAGGGACCGGACCGGGTTGGGGATTTGGGCTGGACTAGTTTGCAACGGGTTTAGGGCGTTTGGGCCTGAAAATTTCCAACAAATTGGCCCAAATTTGGGTCTTCTATTAAGACCAAATTTCTACTCTTATTTTCTTTTTATTTTCTTTTCTTACCTTTACAATTTTTATAATTTTTTTCTAATTTTTATGGAGATGTAAACCTAACATGAAATCCTAGTTATTTCAAAACGAAGACTAATTAATTCTTAAAATTGTTTGAAAACTATTTCATGACGAATTCCCAATAGAAATCATTAAAATGCAAAAATGAACTAATTTTGTGATTTTCATGTTTTGTTCTAAACAAATTAAACTTTAGTTGATACTAAAAAACATAAAACTAAAATCTAAATGCAAAAATGCATATTTTTTGTATTTTATAAAAATTAACATGCACAAATAGAATGCAACAATTATCAGAAAATGATACCAAAATGCACAACAATTATAAAAATAAAGAAAAATTAATTTGTTTGGGATTTTGGGAATAATCATATTTAGGGCAAAAATCACGTGCTCACAGCTGCCCCTCTTTGCTTGAAAACATGAAATGTTTTCGGACAAAGATAAGTGAGCAAATACGAGCGATTTTTGCCCGTTTGAAAATTCCGTGTGAAGCATTTTTGAAAAGTTTGACTGCATCCTGCTTCGGAGGTTGCCTACATATCCTGGGCTAAACAGGAATCAGGTCAATGTAGTTTTGGAAGGTCTGGTAGCTGGGACTACCATGAACTGTGATTGCACTGCGCTTGCTGTTGTTACTGCTGTTGTTACTGCTTGCTGACCTCCCTTATTTCCCCACGTCAAAGCTAAAAGAAACTAAACTAACTATGCTCTATGAATTACAAAAATTCTATCTAAATTCTTCAAACTTGCTCTTGTACTTCCTTGCTGCCTTGTTGTCTTGTGTCTCCTTGTTGCCTCATTGTCTTGTTCTTTCTCGATAAAATTCCCTGTTGTTATTCCCCTAGTGACTTGAGATGTTATTCCTTCTCTCCAAACTGCTGAACTCGAACTCGGATGTATTCCTCTATTATCTGGGCGGACTCCCAACTTCTGAAACTTGAACTGTATGTATTCCTCTGTTATCCAGGCGGGCTCCTGACTCTATTCTCCAGGCGGACTCCTGACTTCAACTACAACTTAAAATATAACAACCTCAATTTTCCAGGCGGGCTCCTGACTTCAACTTCATTCTTCAGGCGGGCTCCTGACCTCCGAAACTTGAATTGCATGCCTCTATTCTTCAGGCGGGCTCCTGACTTCAAAATAGACAAAGAGATTGATTAAAAACTAAAATTGAATTATATCACCTCTGTTCTCCAGGCGACCTCCTGATTTTGACTGCTTAAAATATTTAACACCTCCATTTTCCAGGCGGGCTCCTGACTGCTGAACTTAAAATTGAAGTTGCTCCTCTATTATCCAGGCGGGCTCCTGACTTCGACTTCTTAAAATGTTTAACACCTCCATTTTTCAGGTGGGCTCCTGACTGCTGAACTTAAAATTGAAGCTGCTCCTCTATTATCCATGTGGGCTCCTGACTTCGACTGCTTAAAATATTTAACACCTCCATTTTCCAGACGGGCTCCTGATTATTAAACTGTATGTCTCTATTCTCCAGGCGGACTCCTGATTGCTAAAATTAAATTGTATGTCTCTATTCTCCAGGTGGACTCTTGATTGCTAAAATTAAATTGTATGTCTCTATTCTCCAGGCGGACTCCTGATTTCAAAATAAACAAAGAGATTGGTGGGAAGCTAAAAACTTGAATTGTATCACCTCCGTTCTTCAGGCGGGCTCCTGATTGCTTAAAATCTTAATGGTATGTCTCTATTCTCCAGGCGGACTCCTGATTTCTTAATTTGAAATTAAATGTATTCCTCTGTTATCCAGGTGGGCTCATGACTGCTCCAAACAATTATGAACCTAAGGTGTTACTTCTCACTGTACCAAGGTATCTTACCCGGGTATATGAATTACGTCCTATTATCCAGGAAGGTCCTGACAACTTGCATTTATTCTAATCATGCAATCTTTGCAACCAAATTACATTCCCCTTATGCAATTCAGGATTATCTTGTATTTAATCAAACTGCACTTTGCGATCAAACCTGATTACTGCTTGTTTTTCCTTCTTGGAGAATTCCTTCTCAACGGCTAACTTTCTGCCCCTGTTACAATCAAAGAAAATTTCGTCAGTTTAAAACGGTGGTTAGTTGATGGCCTTCTTGCTGAAAAATCCTTCCACTGCCTTGCTTTGTGTTGACTACCTTCCATGCACTGACCCTGAACCGCTTGACTTTCTGACCAACTTTTAAATTTCCCAACATCCGGCGACCTAAATGTTTTACACCCACGCTGTTATTTCATTTTATGACCTTTTGTTTAAGCTTTTGCCTTTCCCACGACATTCCCCAATCATTTCAACGATGAAACTTCCGTTAATTCCCTGTATTCCCCTTGACATCAAGTTGTTTTTGACATGCTCTGACCACGTTGTGCTTTACAATTCCAGAAGCCGGTAGTGAGCTTTGAAGTCCTTTCTGCTTGCATTGACCAAGACTAGTACTGAAACATCTCAACTAGATAAAACCCTTAAAAGAAAATGAAATGCGATGATTTTTGAGTCAAGGATAAGAAGAATCCAAAACCAGATGGCTATTTTAAAAAGAGAAGGAAAAGAAACTTATCTGAGCGAGACAGCTGGTACCAATGGTTATGACATGCATTTTGGATTGATCGGCCCAATCTGTCCAAATAACCAATTTTCAATTGCCATACTTTGTTGTCCAGAACTTCCATCAATTGTTTGAATTACCCAGACCTTAACCTTGCTTTCTTGCGATACCTCGAAACATTTTTCCACCCACAGACCTTTTGCCATTTAAACATTTTTCAATTCACTTTCGCCTTAAGGTGCCAGCGAGGGTTTTCACCAATAAGACTCTCTCATTTATTTTCTCTCAGCTCCCGTCACCTTACGGTGCCCGTGAGGATTTTCACCCATAAGACTCTCTCATTTTTATCTTTTGTTTTTTTGCTTTGAACCAGAGTGTTGCCACTGCCACGAATTACCGTTACCTGCTTGATTTGGTGTTTCCTAAAATTGATTAGAAGGTCTTTCTTTGGACCATAATGTAGGCTTTTGGATTGGTTAGAAATAAAGGTATGAAAGGCTCAAAACAATTCGAATGGGTTCAAATTACAACTTTCGGAATCCAATTTCCACAACAATCACCACTTTTGCCCCAGTTTCTTGCTTGGGGATTTTTGGATTTCTATTTTGGTATGACTGAACCTCGGAGTAAGGTTGCCTACGTACCCTTTCGGGATCAAGTCAAACGTAGTTCACTGTATTATAATTAACTTTTGTTGTTTTGTTTTTCTTTCTTTCCTTTTCTTTCTCTTTCTTTTTCTTTTCCTTTTCTTTCTTTTCCTTTTCCTTTGTTTTTCTCTTCTTTTTTTTCTTTTCCTTTGTTTTTCTCTTCTTTCTTTTCCTTTTGTTTTTCTCCTCTTTCTTTTATGTTCGGCACATGTGTTCCCTGATATTGCCGTTGATTCCGAAAGAGGGGTATGAAAAATAGGTAAGGCTAAAAGGGGATAACAAGGGATAAGAGTGTTTGGATAGCAGGACAAAACGCCTTCATCATTTCAATCTTTAAGATATGCCAAATACAAATAGATACATTCAGAAAATAAAGAAAGCATACATAATATCTCTTGACCGCATCGGAATTGATGGCCATTTCTATACATTTTCCCTCCACATCCGTCAAATACAATGCTCCGTTAGACAACACTCTGGTTATTACAAATGGTCCCTGCCAGTTTGGGGCAAACTTTCCTTTTGCTTCAGCCCAATGAGGCAAAATCCGCCTCAGTACTAATTGTCCGACTTCGAATTTCCTTGGACGTACTTTCTTGTTGTATGCTCTTGCCATTCTTCGTTGGTACAGTTGGCCATGACACACTGATGCCAATCTCTTCTCGTCAATCAAACTCAACTGCTCAAGACGGCTTTTCACCCATTCATCATCATCGATCTCTGCCTCTGCAATAATTCGCAGAGATGGGATTTCCACTTCTGCGGGTATTACTGCCTCGGTACCATATACCAATGAGTAAGGAGTCGCCCCTACCGAGGTACGAACGGTGGTGCGATATCCTAACAATGCAAAAGGTAATTTCTCATGTCACTGTCTAGATCCTTCAACCATCTTCCGGAGTATTTTCTTTATATTCTTATTGGCTGCTTCAACCGCACCATTTGCCTTGGGACGGTATGGTGTAGAATGCCTATGGGTAATCTTAAACTGCTTACATGTCTCCTTCATCAAATGACTATTAAGATTATCCCCATTATCTGTGATGATTACCTTCGGAATTCCAAACCGACAGATGATATTTGAATGCACGAAGGCGACTACAGCTTTCTTAGTCACAGACTTGAACGTCTTAGCTTCCACCCATTTGGTAAAATAATCTATAGCTACCAAAATAAATATGTGCCCATTTGACGCTGCTGGATCAATTGGCCCAATAACATCCATGCCCCACACAACAAAAGGCCATGGCACGGACATCGTATGTAATTCTGATGGTGGAGAATGAATCAAATATCCATGTACTTGGCATTGGTGACACTTACGCACAAAACTGATACAATCCCGTTCCATTGTGAGCCAATAATAACCTGCTCGGAGAATCTTTTTTGCTAGAACGTACCCATGCATATGCGGTCCACAAACTCCGGAATGTACCTCAGTCATGATAGTTGTGGCCTGTCTTGCATCTGTACATCTCAACAACCCGAGATTTGGTGTTCTTTTGTATAGCACTCCTCCACTAAAGAAAAACCTACTTGCCAATCGCCGAATCATTCTTTTTTGATCACCGGTGGCCTGTATCGGATATACTCCCGCTCTAATGTACTCTTTGATACCATGGAACCACGGCTCGCCATCAATTTCCTCTTCTATCACATTACAGTAAGCATGTTGATCACGGACCTAAATCTGCAATGGATCAACATAAGCCTTATCTGGATGGTGCAACATTGATGCCAAAGTAGCCAAAGCGTCGGCAACCTCATTATGAATCCTTGGAATGTGCCTAAATTCTATGGCCTGAAAACGTTGACAAAGCTCATGCAGACACTGCCGATACGGTATAAGCTTCAGATCCCGTGTTTTCCATTCTCCTTGAATCTGGTGTACCAGTAAGTCCGAGTCACCCATGACCAAGACTTCTCGTACACCCATATCCACAGCTAATCTCAATCCCAATATACACGATTCATATTCTACCATGTTGTTCGTACAGTAGAAACGAAGTCGAGCTGTAACAGGGTAATGCTGACCTATTTCAGAAATAAGTACTGCTCATATTCCCACGCCTTTCATATTTGCAGCCCCATCAAAGAAAAGTTTCCATCCCGACTTCTCAGCTTGTTCCAATTCATCAATATTCATCACCTCTTCATCAGGGAAATAAGTTTTCAAAGGCTCATAATCCTCATCGACGGGGTTCTCAGCCAAATGATCGGCTAATGCCTGTGCTTTCATGGCAGTCCGTGTCACGTAGATAATGTCGAACTCTGTAAGCAAGATTTTCCACTTTGCAAGCCTCCCTGTGGGCATGGGTTTCTAAAAAATATACTTCAACGGGTCCAAGCGAGATATAAGGTAAGTAGTGTAAGATGACAAATAATGTTTCAACTTCTGTGCCACCCAAGTTAGGGCGCAACATGTCCTCTCCAGATGAGTATACTTAACTTCGTAAGATGTGAACTTCTTGCTGAGATAGTAGATAGCCTGTTCCTTTCTGCCCGTAACATCGTGCTGCCCCAGTACACAGCCGAATGAACTATCCAAAACTGTCAGATATAGAATCAAAGGCCTCCCTGGTTCTGGCGGGACCAACACGGGTGGATTCGACAAATACCCCTTTATCTTATCAAAAGCCTCCTGACATTCATCAGTCCATTTGACCGCGGCGTCTTTCTTTAACAATTTGAAAATTGGCTCGCAAGTTGCTGTGAGCTGAGCAATGAACCTGCTGATATAGTTCAATCTTCCCAACAAACTCATCACCTCGGTTTTGTTTCTTGGAGGTGGCAATTCCTGAATAGCTTTGATCTTCGATGGGTCTAATTCAATACTCCGCCGGCTGACTATAAACCCCAACAACTTCCCAGATGGCACCCCGAAAGAACACTTTGTAGGATTGAGCTTAAGATTGTACCTGCGAAGCCTTTGAAAGAACTTTCTCAAATCTCTGACATGGTCGGATTGCTGTCTAGACTTCACGATCACATCATCCACATACACCTCGATTTCCTTATGTATCATATCATGGAATATGGTTGTCATGGCCCTCATATAAGTTGCCCCAGCGTTTTTCAAACCAAACGGCATGAACCGATAATAATACGTTCCCTACGGCGTGATCAATGTCGTCTTTTCTGCATCTTTCTCGTCCATTAAAATCTGATGATAACCCGCATAACAATCCACAAAAGAGCCAATATCATGTTTGGCATAATTGTTGATCAATATATGGATGTTGGGCAATGGGAAATTATCTTTTGGACTTGCCTTGTTAAGGTCTCGATAATCGACGCACACCCTGGTCTTGCCGTCTTTCTTCGGCACAGGCACGACATTAGCTAACCAAGTGGGGTATCGTGTAACTTGAATGACCTTTGCCTCAAACTGCTTGGTAATCTCTTCTTTAATCTTCACACATATGTCCGTTTTGAACTTTCTCAACTTCTGCTTGACTGGGAGGAGTGCCGGATCAGTGGGTAATTTATGAACCACCAAATCGGTGCTTAGACTTGGCATATCATCATATGACCATGCAAACACATCTTTGTACTCATGCAATATTTCAATTATCTCCTCCTTGAGTTGTGGTTCCAAATAAACACTTACTTTAGTTTCCCGCACATTGTCTTGGCCCCTAGGTTAACTGCTTCTGTGTCATTTTGGTTAGGTTTGGGTTTTTCTTCAACATGACTTAATTCTTTACTAATTTCCTCATAAGCTTCATCGTTGTTACAATCCACCCCATCGTCACACTCGATTTCTTGTATTATTACTTCCGAGCTAGATTGGCTTTTAAAACTGGGCCGAAGATTCCTCATGCATGTCATATCATTGATATCAGCATAAAAAGAACTGTACAAAAGAAAAGAAAAAAATGGAAACAAAATTAGGAACGAAGAAAATTGCATTTCATTGAATGTAAAGATAACAAGGTTTTAACTCATCCAAACAGACGGAACATAGCAACTGGATTACAAACACTGGAATAATCCAGGTGACAAAAGGAAAACAAAACCCACTACCACGACTCCCTCCTAATTGGAAGAGGAGTAGCTTCCCAATTGTTGATGTTAGCATGTGGTCCGATGTACTGTATATCTGCTCCGCTTGACCCTTCCCCGGCCTCAACCATGTTTACTTCAGCAAATACTCTCTCGAACACCTTATCCAAATTCCCCTCTGTCCCAATCAATGAACCTGACATTTTTGCCAATGACTGTTTCTTGCTACCCGGTCTGACGAAGGATTTGGACAATCGTGGAATTGGTTTGGGCAGAACCCAAGCTTTCTTTTTCAATTTACGGGCCCTTCTAACATCTACCGCTGTTGGTTTGAACCCTAATCCGAAGGTGTCCAGATTTTTCGGAAGGGACACAGGTTGAATAATTCCCTGAAGTTCAGCCCCCAGACCTTTCCCTGGCACAAACCCGTTATTCAGCATTTCTGATACTACCATGACGGTCGCAGCTGCCACCCTGGGACATGGCATGCTTTTACCCTCGGGCACTCTGCTCACCGGGACCGTGTCAAAGACCTGATAAACCCATGGTCCCTTATCATCTTCAGTTTCTATAAAGGGCACAATGGCATCATTCATGGCGCATGTGGGATCTACCCCATGTAACACAATTTCTTGTTTGTCCCACTCGAACTTGACCATTTGGCCGCGTGAATCCATGGTCGACCCAACAAAAGATTGTAGGATACTGCAGCATCCAACACCTGAAATTCCATAGTAAACTCGGTTGGGCCAATAGTCAATTCGAGTACAATATCCCCTACTGTGTTTGTTCCCCCTCCGTCGAACCCTCGAACACAAATGCTATTTTTGCGGATTCTATCCTCATCGATCTTCAACTTGTTCAATGTGGACAACGTGCAAATATTAGCACTCGACCCGTTATCGATCAGCGCCCGAGTAACCATTGAACCTTCACATTTGACCGTCAAATTTAGAGCTTTGTTGTGTTTTGTGCCTTCCACAAGCAATTCATCATCAGAAAATGCTACCATGTTCACTTCAAAGATCTTGTTGGCAATTGTCTCCAGATGGTTCACTGAAATTTGGTCGGGCACATGAGTTTCATTCAATATCTTCATCAAAGCTCGGCAATGCTCGTCAGAGTGAATCAATAACGACAACAACGAGATTTGGGCCGGTGTTTTTCTCAGTTGTTCAACAATGGAATAATCTTGCACTTTCATCTTTTTCAGAAATTCTTCTGCCTCTTGTTCCGTCACAGCTTTTTTAACTAGCACTGGATTGTCTTTAGCGCCCTTAGCCTTTCTCAACTCTTCGGGAGCAAAACAACGTCCCGACCGAGTTAGTCCTTGTGCTTCGCAACTCTCTTCCTCAATTTCCTTTCCTTTATATGTCACCACTACCTTGTCGTATCTCCACGGTACGGCTTTGCTATCAACCATGGGTAACTGGACTACTGGTTTTATGACAACTGGTTCTACGTAGGCCCCTTTCACAACCACCACGGGTGCAGATGATGACCCTGGTACCACTAACTTGACTGGCTCCGGCTTTTTTGCAGCCACAAATGGTCCCTTTCTTATTACCAACACTGGCTTGTCTTTTATTGCTTTTAACTGAACCACTGGCCTTGCTCTCACCGTCTTTTCTTTGGCTTCCGTAGAACGAATCACCATAACCACCTGCGAAGGTTTTTTAGGCTCTGCCCCTTATGTATCAGTTCGATCATGTTGGCCTCATAATGCGCTGGTAACGGATTTTGATTGATGTTCGGGGCCTTTGGAGCCTCTACTTCAATACGGCGATTATCAATAAGCTCTTGTATCGCGTTTTTCAACTTCCAACATTTTTCAGTATCATGCCCCGGCATCCCTGAGCAATACTCGCAGCTAACAGAATGGTCCAGGTTTCTGGGAAGGGGGTTTGGTGCTTTGGATTCAATCGGGGTCAACATTCCCAACTGTTTCAATCTATGGAAGAGAGCAGTGTAAGATTCTCCCAGCGGAGTAAATATTTTTCTATTTGGGGCCTTCTCACTTCTAAAAGCTTGGTTTGGGCGGAAGCTGGTTCCTGGTCTGTTTTCCTTGGGAAGTGGATAGGTGTTTTGTGGGGGTGGATGTGTGTTTTGGGGATTCGGTGCACGCCATTGCGAGTGCACCGGGGGCTGAGTGTAGGTCTGGGCATGGTGGATAGAAAAATGTGGTTCTTGTGGTGGATAATAGTGTTGCAGTGGGCCATATTGGGTATATTGGTAGTTTGGGTGGTGGGGTCTGGGTTGGTTGTAGTAGAGTGGAGGATTATTGGGCCTGGACCAAGCACTAGCTTCAACCGTAGCAACTTCTTCCTTCTTCTTCTTTCCAAGCACACCACCAGTACCGCTTTGGATGGCCTGGGTGGTTGCTTTCAACACCGAGTAGCTCAAGATCTTGTTAGATTTTAATCCTTCTTCAATCATGGCCCCCATCTTTACCACCTCATTAAATGATTTTCCGACGGACGTCACCAGATGACCAAAATAGGTAGGCTCCAATGTTTGCAAGAAGTAATCTACCATCTCACTCCCCCTCATCGAAGGATCAACTCTCGCTGCTTGTTCCCTCCAGCAGAAACCAAACTCTCCAAAACTTTCCCCAGGCTTCTTTTCCAGCTTCAACAATGACAGACGGTCGGGAACTATCTCAAGGTTATATTGAAAATGGCCAATGAATGCCTGTGCCAAATCGTCCCATGTATACCATCGGCCGGGGTCCTGTCTCGTGTACCATTCTAGCGCTGACCCGTTCAGGCTTTGACCGAAATATGCTATCAACAATTCATCTTTTCCCCCAGCACCTCTCATTTTGCTACAAAAGCCACGCAGATGGGCTACTGGGTCATCGTGCCCCTCATACAAGTCAAACTTCGGCATTTTAAACCCCACAGGAAACTGAACATCAGGAAAAGGGCACAAATCTTTGTATGCGACACTGACTTGATTACCTAAACCATGCATGTTCTTGAAGGATTGCTCCAGGATTTTGACTTTATGAATCACTTCCTCCTGTTCTGTATTCTTAACCGGTTTCTCAACCTCTCCCGGGATTTCAAAATGGGGAGAATAGGTATATGGCTCAGGCGCTTTGAAAGTGGGTTCGGGAGGGTAATATTGGGTGTCATGAGCTTGGAATAGCGGCTCGCTGGACGATCTATGTAGTGGGGCTGGGGGAGGTGGCACAAAGACGGGAACCATGGGTGGTAGAGGGTTCTGTTTAGGGGGTGGAGCTGGGGGAGCGTATGAAGTGGTACCATAACCCTGGGCGTGATAGGGGAAAGCTGAAGATGTGTGGGGAGTGGTGGGCTCCTGAGCTTGGGCCAAGGGTGGGATGTAAGATGGATTAGCAGGATATAGTGGTGTCGGATGTCCCTGAGACCATGTCCGATGCATTTCAGCCATTTGTGCTTTTAACTTCCTCATCTCTTCTTTCATAGCACCCACATCTGTTACCTCAATCTCATTTGAAGGGTCTACGATGCTGACTTCCGAATCCTGCCCTGTCATTTTTACTTGATCCTTCGATCGAGTGTTGTACGGGTGAGTTGCCAGAATTGCCAATCAACTAACCACCTGCCTGGACTCACACATTTGGATAACCACTTTGTTAGCGATTAAGTTTTAACAGATTTAGCAACCGCACGTTGGTATGAATGCACTTATACAATTAATCATTTCTATTATGCGTTTGCTCGATCGCATGCGTCATCCCGGCACTTCGTTCCTCGTTTCTTTTTACCCTCCTTTCAAATTTCCTCACCTCATCCCTTTCTTGTGCTCTTCTCTTTCTTTTGTTTCTTTCTCTTTTGTGTTCCCGCTCATTTCTCTTTTATTCTTCCGCTCTTCTCTCTCTTTCTCTCTTTTCCTTGTTTTTTTTTCTTACGATTACGGTCGAATCCTATAGGGATTGCCTACGTATCGTGACCCCGCACGAATCAGACCAAGCATAGTTCATGAAAATAAATGAAAAAACTAAAGGGTGGAAATAAAATTTTCAACTTTCATTACTAAAACAAACTTTTACAAACTCAACACTTTTTTTTGGAAAGAAACTAACAGACGCAACTTAAAAGCAAACCAACAGACTCTAAGACTGCAAACATACTTGACCCGGAAAGATAACGGACATACAAAAGACTGACTCAAAATGGTAAAAAATTATAGACACGGACTATGCATATTCTAGTGCTTCAAACTTAGGTGTCCGCAGGGCGTCGTTCGGCCTCGCCGCGGGCCTAGGATCCAAATCCCTTTCAAGCTGCTCTAACTCATTCATGGTTCGCTTCACATAGATCATCACTGCTGAGACAAAAGTAGTATGGGTCATGTCTTCACAAACCCGGCATCTCCTGAAAATGGCATGAGCAATGGCTCTAATCCTGTCTTTTGTTTGCTTCTTTTCTATGAGCAAGCGTCTTATCTGATCGCTGCACGTCTTTAAAGCTCGAGAGTCCTGCAGGTGTTGGTCTTGCAGTCGCTGCACTTCTACCTCCATTTGGGCCAACAAGTCGTAACAATGTCCACTTTCGATTTCAAAATCTCTAGCCTGCCTAACCGTTTTACCCTCAAGGGCAACCACTTTTCTCTTTAAATTGGCAACAATTTTCCCATGGTCCCTTTTCAACTGATTCAAGTAATGGCGACGTTCCTCTGTTCTTGTAGCCCATTGTGCTTTAAGTGCTGCCATGACATTCTCAGATTTTTCTAATTTATCCCGCCATTCCCTGACTTCGTTTTCCAATCTTTTTATCAATTGCTCATCGGATCGGCTCCTCGGTTGCCTATCGACGGTTATCTTCAATTTCCGTATTTGGGCCCTAAGTGCTTCATTTTCTCGAGCCAGTCTATTCTTTTCCCCTTGATCCGCGGCAACCTGTACACCGTTCTCGAATTCAGACTCTTAAATTGCTGCTTCAGTTTACCAATCTCAACTCGATAGCCTTCTTCCTTTGCTAACCAATCCCACTGCTCTTGGGACGACTTGGCGAAATCTTCGAGATGAGGCCTTTTAGCCGGTCTCCCGCATTCCACATCACCTCTGAACCAATCATGATACCCTGGGGCAACTTCCCCTTTGACCCTATCTGACACACAAGTGTTGGCCATCAAATGTTGACACTCACTCCAAATTTGGCGAACCTCCTCCTTAGGGAACCGACCGTCGGGACTAATTTCGACCACCTGGGTACTCAAATCTTCATCTCTCGGTACTACTTGATACCTCCCGAGTTGCCTCAGAACCCGATATGGTGCATAGGGTTGGATGCTTTTGAGTCTCATCAATAAAAAATGCGGCCGGGCTGCTGGCATATATATGACTTCTTCGATAGGCAACCATCCAAGCACCCACTATATCTGGCTGGCATTGAGGTTCCGAAATAATAATGCCCAGGCCGTGACTCCTTCAAGTAGACTAGCCCCTTTGATTCTTGTGTAAAATTCACCTATACAAGTTTTCTCAACCGAACCATAACTCAATAACTGAGAGCGAGGGCACAAATGCTCAGTCATCCACATTTGTAACAGCAAGTTACATCCCTCAAAATATTTGCCCCCAACTTTGCACACAGTGAGAGCTCGGAAGATATCAGCCACGATCATAGGTGCTAAAGTGCTTTTCCCCATGGTTTGCAAGGTACTGACGACCCCTACTATTTTCAAATCAATATTACCATCTTTCCTTGGGAATATTATGAGGCCCAAGAAGGCTATCATAAAAGCCACCCGTCTGTGTTCCTCCCATTTTTGTCGGTTATTTCTACTGCATAGCTTAAAGTCTGGATTGTTGAACCCGCCCACGTGGCTATACCTATCATATATGAAGCGGAAACTGCATAAACCCTTTGCAAAATCTGGATTATGAACTGTTCGGGGTATTTTCAAGGAATCCAAGAATCGGTGTATGGTAATGGCCCTAGGAGCAATCAAGTATTTGAACCTTAATGGAGCTTGATCACTTCCGATATACCCCGCTATTTCTTCCAATGTTGGGGTGAGCTCAAAGTCTGAGAAATGAAATACATTATGTGCCGAATCCCAATGGGCGAGCAATGCCCTGATAATATCCCCCCGAGGCTGAATGTTTAATAAATCCGGAAGGTCTTTCAAATATTTTTTCACTTCGTCTTGCCCCTCTTTGCCTAAATCATTCCACCATAATTGCAGCTCAAAAGGGATTTTGGTCATTATTGAAAAGGGCTCATTTATCATCGTGCTCATCCTGCACATTTATTAAAGCGTTTAAGCAAAAAGAAAACTTTTATTTGACTCAAAAAAAAACTACCTATATTTTCGACTCAAAAATTACCTATATATTTTCAAGCGAAGAACTTGACTTTCAAACATGGCCTTTCGGCAGTTTGGGAACAAAGATTTTAAGGCTATTTATGACAAGCCGGCTCTACTTAGCTTATTCACAATTCTTACTTCTCTCTTTTTTTATTTTAAGATAAAAAAATACTCAGTATTGCAACACGGCCTTTCAACGCCTCGAGGACGGAAACTTAAGGCTGTGAGGATTGAAAAAACATGACCAAAGGTGGCTATCTATGCAAGGTCAGCTTTCCGGCGTTCCATTTGGGAACATTTGGCTAATTTTGACAAAAACGGCATCACCTGGTTTATTTATGACAATATTAAAATTTTGATATTTTTTGGTTATTTTTGCAAAAGGGAGGTTGGACCCGATGAGGGTTGCCTACGTATCTCACGCCCTGTGAGAATCAAACCATGCGTAGTTCGGGCAAATTAACCGAACTATTTTAAAACATGACTCTTTTCCATTTTTATTTTTGGCATTTCATAAGCGAATAAAAACTATTTTTAGAAACGAGACTCTCTTTTTTCTTATTTCTTTTCAACAAATAAAACAGCCTATTTTTTCCAAGATAAAAATAACAGACTCTTTTTTTTTCATTTTCCACAGACAATAAAACAACCTGTTTTCCAAACTAAAAATAAAAGACTCTTATCCTTTTCTTTTTCAACAACCAACTTTCCAAAAATAAAAGACTCTTTTTTTTCTATTTCTCTTTGCTTTTTTTTAGTAAAACGAAATAAAACATATTCCTTTTTTTTCTCAAAATTTCGGCAGAGTTTTGCCAGTAATTGGTCGTTGATTTTTTATTTCTAAAATAATCAATTAACTCCCTAACTGATATTTTCTTCTTTTTTCTTTTTTTTTCTTTTTTTTTCTTTTTTTTTCTTCTCAATTTTCCAACATTCCCGAGATTCAGAAACCGGTCAACATGCAGGTTCGAAACAAATATATGTACAGAGCAAGTAAGATGCATCAGGATTGTCTTTTCATTTCAGGTTGCTAGTCCTAGACGGACTCAACCCCTGTGTTGAGTCCCCTAAGACAAATGCAACATGATGCAAGTAACCGTTCCTACTAGGGATCCGACATGAAGTCATGTTATTCTATGTTCAAATCCTGAGTCGGTGTTCTAGACTGTGTACCCGAGCGGACAACTCAAGTCGAGGAGGGGGAAACTTACTGGGAACCAAAAGGCCATCCGGCTTCGTAACTTGTCTGGCCTCTTTCTTATTTCAAGGTATAACACTAACAGAATAGGGATTCTCAACCAGTAAGCACATCCCCGGAGGTGAAGAGAGAAGGGTGTCGGCACAGTTTAAATACAGTTCAGATAATATCAAAGCGGTAACATTTAGCATACTCAGCACAAAACATGTAGGAAAATCAGATACAATCAAATACCACAATTTATCTAAGCTCGAATTTTGAACCCTAAACCACGTCGCAATCAATGCACCCGTGGTTGTCAACACGTTTCGACTTCGTTGAGATTTGGACTTTTCAACCCGTGGTTGTCACCCGTGAGGGCCCCGTAATTAGTGGTTTTATTTGGGAGAGGCTAGTAGTAATCCCGAAGTAACTATGATTTCCTACTTATTATGTGTCTCTAAGAGACTAATTAATTTAGAAATGTATTACACCGAAGTAAACTAGAACCAAATTCAAATAAAGAATGGGCATGTCTCATGACCTTGATACAGTCCAATAGGCCCAACGAATATGAGTATGATTCCAACTGCAACAATTTATACAACATCAACGAGTCACCACAACGACAATGCATACCCTCATTTTAGCTGATAGGCATGAACTCCAAAATTCCTAAACCGATTTGTCCTACCAATTACCTATCAAGACCTGCTGCTTTTAATGAACTAAATCAATTGTGAATGAGTTTTGTTTCATGATTTTTAACTGGTTTCAATACCAACCTACCAACAATAAATCAGGTTTGCCTACCAATCGATTTCAGAACCTTTAATCAAAAGCAGACATTCTATTATACTAGCATGATCAATGACAAAAGTATTAGTAACTAGGCTAAATGTCACTAGACATACTCCTGAACTCACATGTCATTTACATAGATCCAATTGCTACTGATGACTATTGAATTCACATGAACCTTCGAATTAGACCAAGCCTATGCTCAATGCTATTTCAAATGCCCAATTCAACAGCTCAACATTATGCAACATTCAACATGTAATCAACCTTACTGAACAATCTTAATTATACATATAACTGCCAGTTATATAACAGAAAACTACACTATTAATATCAGTTAAAATACAGACTGCCTTCAGTTGAACAATAGACCCTTTGAACATTTCATTTCAACTTCAACGAGCATACATCAGTGAGGTTCAAAGAAATGTACCTGGAAATTGGAATGTAAATAGAGAAAAGGAAAGGAGTCAGCTACTTTGAACAGCAACAACAACAAACTCAATAATATACACCACAGAACATGTCAGGAACTGCTGTTGAAAACCAGAAATACAAGCGGACTCCACAGATCAATTCAACACTCAATTGAAATACATTCCTAACCCTCACAGCTGAATCTAAATACCTCTGCAATCCTGCTAGACCCAAACCCAACTGAAATTCAAAACTAGTAATGAAACTGTAAAATTGTTTTTGATTTCTTCATTTTTGATGTTTTATTTTCTGAGTAAGCTGGAATTGAAATGCTAGCTGAAATTGAAAGCAGGGAGGAGAGTTTTTTTGGTGGGGATTTTTGAGCTCAGAGCTGAAGGCCGATGAAGAACCCATTTCCCAAGGCATTTCATGCCCTTATATAGGCAACAAAAGAGAGTAGATCAGATTTTAGGCCTTCTTTTTTAGTCCCTCCCTTATTTCAGTTTAGTCCCTCTATTCTTGACTTGCTAAACAAGTAACACCCCTATTGTGCTGAAATGTGCACTAAAATCCTATTCTAGAAGGCCCTAGGGTATTCCCCTACCCATACAATACCTATACTGCCCTTCCATATGCTTTGATATTACTATTCCTATCAGAACTACCGTTTTCCATACCCAAACTACCCCAGAAGGCTTCTCAAAGTTACTGATTCTACTCTCATCCTCAACAACTATAAACCAATCCTCTAAGTTAATCCAAAACTAACTGAAACTGATTAATTAGCACTCAGAAATCAACTAATCAAACTGACCAAACCCAATTGTTCAATTATACCAACTCAATCAAACTAAGAGAAACCAGAAACCAGGATCGATCAAAGCAAAGCTTAAGCTAACATGATCAACATTAAATGAAATTAAACTAATTCTTAACCAATAAACTCACAATCGACCATTCGAATATCAAACTCAGAACTAACAGCAATTGACAAAATTATACTAATACACAAAAATAAACCGTAAAATTAACAGAACACTCAATGAAACCAAGACTGTAACTAAAACTTCAACCATGCGAGTAAAAAGAAACAGGAAAAACTCACAGAAGCACGAGGAACTCCGGCTAGTCACTGACATCCGAATCCTTTCAGATTTTTGACACGCAACATCCCTAACCATGTGTTCTTACAAGAGAACACATGGTTAAGGATACTACGTTTCGAAATCATAAAGATTTTGGTTTAGGGTTTTGGCCAGAAATTCTTAGATCTGAGATTTGAGCCATTTCACGGAGATTTGAAGGAAAATAATCATGGATTAGTGTTGAGGGAAGACCGGGGATTGTGTGGTGTGACTTTGGGCTGGTTTGGGTAAACCTGCGATTTGACCGGAAACTTCAATCGAAGATTCGACGAGCTCCGGAAACATTCGAGAAAAATTTTAACGGGAGTGGAAAGAGGTATTCATGGGGGATCTGTGGTGTTAATCTAGGTTTGAACGGGGTAAGTGGCGTTCACCGCCGGCGAGGGATTTAGGGGCGGCGCGGATTAGGGTTTGAGAGGATAGGTGGGGTGAGGAAGATGAGGCAAATGGGGTAGGGGGAGTTTTCGGCCAATTATATACAAACAACCTAGTTAGATCCGGATTGATGAGATCCAACGGTCGTGATTGAAGGCTGGGGAAACGACGTCGTTTGGACTTACTAGGGACCGGACCGGGTTGGGGATTTGGGCTGGACTGGTTTGCAACGGGTTTAGGGCGTTTGGGCCTGAAAATTTCTAACAAATTGGCCCAAATTTGGGTCTTCTATTAAGACCAAATTTCTACTCTTATTTTCTTTTTATTTTATTTTCTTACCTTTACAATTTTTATAATTTTTTTCTAATTTTTATGGAGATGTAAAACTAACATGAAATCCTAGTTATTTCAAAACGAAGACTAATTAATTCTTAAAATTGTTTGAAAACTATTTCATGACGAATTCCCAATAGAAATCATTAAAATGCAAAAATGAACTAATTTTGTGATTTTCATGTTTTGTTCTAAACAAATTAAACTTTAGTTGATACTAAAAAACATAAAACTAAAATCTAAATGCAAAAATGCATATTTTTTGTATTTTATAAAAATTAACATGCACAAATAGAATGCAACAATTATTAGAAAATGATACCAAAATGCACAACAATTGTAAAAATAAAGAAAAATTATTTTGTTTGGGATTTTGGGAATAATCATATTTAGGGAAAAAATCACGTGCTCACAGGGACTACCGTGGGACTGCAATGTTACTGTTGTTGCATGCTATTACCACTGCTTACCGATCTCCTTGTTACACCGTGCTTAAAAGAAAACAAGAAGCTAGGCTAGACTACGGATCATAAGATCTCATCTATCTTCAACTTGTTCTTGTTGCCTCGCTTTCTTGTCGGCTTGTGTTTCTTCCGGTGCTTTTCTTCCGAGAATTTGGGGATGACACTGGCCTTTTGCTTTTCTGAATACCAGTTTTCATCATTTTGTTCGGTCCGCTGGGGATATGGCTTTCTTCATTAAGCTTTTCGGCGGTTCCTCTGGGGATACGGGTTTCTTCATCATATTTGTTATGCTGGGCATAATTTAATGTTCACAGGCCGCTTCTTTCAAGACGCGTCTTTTCTTCCTTTTGACTCATGCGCTTGAATTTGTGCTGGGACCTCTTGTTGCAACCTTCTGCTTTCCGGTGCTGGGGATTTTTATTGTTTCCTGCTGGGGATTCCTGTTGTAACCTTCTGCCTTCCGGTGGGTTACTGATTTCAAGATCTGCAGTATAAGACTGAAAAGTATTCCTCTCGTTATACAGGTGGGCGCCTGAATGCAAAAATATGAAAAGTATTCCCTCGTTATACTGGTGGGCGACCTAGGACATGAAATGAAAAACAGAAATGTATGCCCGCATTATACTGGTGGGCGACCTAGAACATGAAATGAAAACAGAAATGTATGCCCGCATTATACTGGTGGGCGACCTAGGACATGAAATGAAAAACAGAAATGTATTCCCGCATTATACTGGTGGGCGACCTAGAACATGAAATGAAAACAGAAATGTATTCCCGCATTATACTGGTGGGCGACCTAGAACATGAAATGAAAAGACAGAAATGTATTCCCGCATTATACTGGTGGGCGACCTAGAACATGAAATTAAAAGACAGAAATGTATTCCTCTCGTTATACAGGTGGGCGCCTGGAACAGAAATGAAAAGACAGAAATGTATTCCCGCATTATACTGGTGGGCGACCTAGAACATGAAATGAAAAGACAGAAATGTATTCTCGCATTATACTGGTGGGCGACCTAGAACATGAAATGAAAAGACAGAAATGTATTCCCGCATTATACTGGTGGGCGACCTAGAACATGAAATGAAAAGACAGAAATGTATTCCCGCATTATACTGGTGGGCGACCTAGAACATGAAATGAAAAGACAGAAATGTATTCCCGCATTATACTGGTGGGCGACCTAGAACATGAAATGAAAAGACAGAAATGTATTCCCGCATTATACTGGTGGGCGACCTAGAACATGAAATGAAAAGACAGAAATGTATTCCCGCATTATACTGGTGGGCGACCTAGAACATGAAATGAAAAGACAGAAATGTATTCCCGCATTATACTGGTGGGCGACCTAGAACATGAAATGAAAAGACAGAAATGTATTCCCGCATTATACTGGTGGGCGACCTAGAACATGAAATGTAAGACAGAAATGTATTCCCGCATTATACTGGTGGGCGACCTAGAACATGAAATGAAAAGACAAAAATGTATTCCCGCATTATACTAGTGGGCGACCTAGAACATGAAATGAAAAGACAGAAATGTATTCCCGCATTATACTGGTGGGCGACCTAGAACATGAAATGTAAAACATAAATGTATTCCCCCATTATACTGGTGGGCGCCTAGGACGTGAAATGAAAACGGAAATGTATTCCCGCATTATACTGGTGGGCGCCTAGGACGTGAAATGAAAACAGAAAAGTATACCCTCATTATACTGGTGGGCGACCTAGGACATGAAATGTAAAGACTAAAAAGTATTCCTCTCGTTATACAGGTGGGCGCCTGTCTTCAACAACAACTTTAAAAATAAAATCCTATTTAAGGGCGGATGAACCCAACATATCCTATTTGAGGGCGGATGAACCTAAAATATCCTATTCGAGGGTGGATGAACCCGACATATCCTATTTGAGGGCGGATGAACCCAGCATATCCTATTTGAGGGCGGATGGACCCAACATATCCTATTGGAGGGCGGATGAACCCAACATATCCTATTCGAGGGCGGACGAGCCCAACATATCCTATTTGAGGGCGGATGAACCCAACATATCCTATTTGAGGGCGGATGAACCCGAAATATCCTATTTGAGGGCGGATGAACCCGAAATATCCTATTTGAGGGCGGATGAACCCGACATATCCTATTTGAGGGCGGATGAACCCAACATATCCTATTTGAGGGCGGATGAACCCAACATATCCTATTTGAGGGCGGATGAACCCAACATATCCTATTTGAGGGCGGATGAACCCAACATATCCTATTTGAGGGCGGATGAACCCAACATATCCTATTTGAGGGCGGATGAACCCAACATATCCTATTTGAGGGCGGATGAACCCAACATATCCTATTCGAGGGTGGATGAACCCAACATATCCTATTTGAGGGCGGATGAACCCAACATATCCTATTTGAGGGCGGATGAACCCAACATATCCTATTTGAGGGCGGATGAACCCAAAATATCTTCAAAACTTGAAAATGTCTTACCTCAAAACCAGCTGGGGATTATTTTGCTAGGGATGAATTTTCCTTTTCTTCTTCCCCACTCTGGGTTGTCCGACCCTCTTGAAACTTGATCGAAAATCTGTCGAGGATGCTTCTACATCTCGATGATCTGCTGGGGATAACACTGCTGAGGATAACTCTGTTGAGTAAAATATGTTATCTTACTCCTTCCAAAACTACTTCCTTTTAAGTAGGATGTTTCATTCCTCTGCAAATTGTTTCCTTTTGCAAAACTGGGGTTTTTTTTTGCTAGCTTCTTCATTCGAAGACTACTTCCCTTAAAACTCATTTTGCCTTTCCCCGAAAAATCGCTGAGGATACCGATTTTCACCAAACTTGTGTTGGACTCCTCGAAAATTTTCGAAATGAACGAAATTTTTTTGCCCCAGTTTGACAATCTTTCTTGCGGCGCATCTTTCTGTCATCGGTAGCATTCCCTGTCCCTGCTTCACATCAGAGAAAATTTGGTCAGTTTAAAACGTGGCGGTTGGTTGTGATACTCCTGCTGGGGATGCCATCAACCATTCTCCATCCATGCGTTGTCTGTCCATCTTGAAGCTTGGGATGATACCTTCCGCCCTTCTTGACGATTCATTATTCCCAACCTCTTAACCATTTTCCTGGTCTCCTTATCTGACCTCACGCATTTTCATGACAGCTGATGTAACTTGAAGATCGTGCATGTTCATTGAGATGATCTACTGGGGATAACACTCCAAATCTCTGTGTCACTGAAAGCAACCTTTTCTGTTGGGGATATCCCTCTTCTTTTGCGGCATAGCAAGCGAAATTGGAAAACTGATGGCAGATTTTGAAGTCATTTCTCACTTGTTCTGACCAAACAGACTCTACTGGGGAGTTTTTCTACGGAAGGAGAAAGATAAACAAAAGGGAACTGAATAAAAGACAAAGGAAAAAGATGACTCTTTAACAAGAGAAACTATAAATAAAAAGCCTATCAAACGTAGATACAATCATGACATGCACATGTAGCCTATCCTCTGCCGTCAATCGTCTTTCAAGATCTTCCCTTGGCGATTCCCCATCTGATTCTTAATCTTATTCGACTTGTAGTGCCCGAAGGGTTTTCACTATCAAGCCTCTCTCGTTTTGGTTTTCTCTTAGCTTTCATCGCCTTATGGTGTCCGTAAAGATTTTCACTGATAAGACTCTCTTATTTGTATCACTTTCCATCTGGGGATTTGGAGTGTTGCCGATATGACTCTTTCCGTTGGGGATTCTTTTCGGCTATCAATTCATGTCCAATCCATGATCCTTTTCTCTGTTGGGAATCGGGGTGCTATCCTCGACTTCCGTTTGTATGACTTAGCATCTTTCGAAGATTGATCAAAAGGTCTTTCTTTGGACCGTAATGTGGGGTTTTGGATAGGGCTAGAAAGAAAGGGTATTAAAGGCTCAAAAACAAAATAAATTTGGGGTTCAAAATTACAACCTTCGGAACCATATTCGCTTACAACAAGCGCAACTCTTGCCCCAGTTTCTAGCTTGGGGATTTTCATTTTTTGTTATACTATGTTACACTATGCACACTGCGCACATTATGCACATTATGCACCCTATGACCGAGCCGTGAAGCGCCTACGTATCCTCTTTGAGGAATCAGGTCAAACGTAGTTCTTAATTCCTCTTTTTTCATTTACCTATTATTTTCTTTTCTTTTTCTTTCTTTTTCTCATTTCTCCTTTCTCTTTTGTTGTTTTGTTGTCTTCTTTTCTTTCTCTTTTTTTTTCCATGTTTGTGTTTTTATCCCGTTGTTACTGATTCCGAATGAGGGGTATGAAAAGAAAAATAAATAAGGCTCAAAAGGGGTAACGAAAGATAAAGTATTTAGGTAGCAGAACAAAATGCCTTCGTCATTCCAGTCTTCAAAACATGCCAAGTGCAAACAACATAATTTAAACAAAGATTTGTAGCCTTTTCTGATGGTGCTGGACTTGACAATTATATTCACACATTTGCTTTTTCATTTGTCATTTCTAAAGCACCGTTGGGCGACACTCTCACTCTCATTATCATGAACGACCCTCATGCCAATTTGGCGAATCTTGCTTTTAACGGTTTTCTTTGTGTTTTACTTGCCCTAGTTCCACATGACTCGAGCTCCGAATAATCTCAAACCGTCCTTATTTCCTTTAAATGTTCTGATCACCTTTCCGGGGTTTTATGATTAACTTTTAAGATTAGGCCCAAACTGTGTGCGCATGTCATGTCACTAGAATCGACGCTGAACAAAAATGATAAAAGGACTAAACAAAAAGATGACTGGAAATAATAAAAGACCAGATTTTGCATTAGACTAACGGTGAAATGGTTTGAATAACAAAACAAAAAAAACAGAATAAAATCCCAAAACAACCTGGACAAAACTTAAACAAACCGCTATGACAAAATGGAAAGATAAGAAAGTTTGGCACAAGACAACATCCGTATTACAATCCTAAGAATAATCCGGACAACAGAAATGACAACAAAATAAGCCACCAAAAGCTTCTCTCTTGCTAACCAAGGAACGGAGCGTCCTCCCACTTTATCAAAACTGGCATCTTAGCCACTGAGCCTCGCATCAGTATTGCCAAGACCATTACCAACTTCAATATCATCAACCTTAGTCAACAAATTCCCAATAGGACTTGAGTGCTTCTGTCATCAGGCTTGATCCCCGCAAAGTGTGCTTCTGGATCTTGTATTTCCGGCTTACCACAAACCAACCACCTTAACTTTCTTTGTGATTCAAAACAAAATAGGTTAGAATGGACTCAGTCGGTCCTCATTATTAACATCTTTTTTCCCTTTTTTTCTTTTTTTTTTCTTTTTCTTTCTTTTTTCTGATTTTTTCCATTTTTTTTTGTTGTGGTCGAATCTTATGGAGATTGCCTACGTATCATGACCCCGCATGAATCAGACCTTGCGTAGTTCGGACAAAATGAAAGGTAACAACAATGAAAATTTTTTTTTATTATCAATTTTCATAATAAAACAAACTGGATTTCAAAGGTTTAAAGATGACCTACAAATTCGAAAATCAAACAACCCACATATTCTAATCAAAAGATTTACAAACTCAAAAACAAAAGGCCAGCTCCCTTTCGTCGTTTGACAAATGCAACCAAACGGTTATTTTTGCAAATGTGGCCCCTTCCAAATTTCACATGAATTTTGAGGCCGGGGAGGATTATTTTATGACACTTTACAAACTTGTCCGTTCTTTTACGAAAATAGCCTTTCGACAACTGAAAGATACTCTAAGGCTATTTCGGCAAGAACGGTTTAAGACGCGGCCAAAGCTGGCTCGGCTTATTTTTGACTGAAAATCTAAATGGTATTCACCTGACCGCTGACTCTTTGTTTTTTTTTCAAATTACAATAAAAACCTGGTGTTGCAAACACAGCCCTTCAGCGCCTCGGGGACGAAGATTTTTAAGGCTGTGTGGGTCAACTGGACCAAAATCCTAAAAAAATGACCCAAGGTGGTTGTTTATACAAAGTCAGCCTTCCGGCGTCCCTTTCGGGAACATTCGGCTATTTTTGACAAAAACAGCATCACCCGACTTATTTATGACTCTTTTTATCGCTTTTCAAATGGGAAACTCAATGTTGCAAACACGGACTTTCAACGCCTCGGGGACGAAGATTTTAAGGTTGTGTGGGTCAACTGGACCAAATCTTAAATATGACCCAAAAGGTGGCTGTTTATGCAAAGTCAGCCTTTCGGCGTCCCTTTCGGGAACATTCGGCTATGTCTTGACAAAACAGCGTCACCCGACTTCTTTATGATGAAATTAAAATTTGACATATATATATATTTTTTTGCTATTTTTTGCAAAAGGGGAGGTTCGACATCACCCGAAAAATTTTGACATGTTTTTTTGTTTTTTTTTTATTATTATTTGTTTTTGGCTATTTTAGCAAAATGGGAGGTTGGACCCGATGAGGGTTGCCTACGTATCTCACATCCGGTGAGAATCAAACCCGCGTAGTTCGGGACATCATGAATAAAGCAAATAAACTAACCCCTTTTATTTTATTTTTTTATTTATTTTTTTGAAGGAAAGACTTATAAAGAAGAAAGGGAGCATTTTTGCAAGGAAGGATTTCTGAAGAGAAAGATTTAAAAAAAAATTGAATTTTAAAAGAGAAACCTCTAAAGAAGAAAGAAAATATTTTTGGAATTTTACTTTCAATGAAAGAAATGCTTCTAAAAAATATTTTTGAATTTTGAATTTTCTTTTCAATTTTGAAAGAAGAATGAAAATATTTTCGTATTTTTTGGGAGAAATTAAAAGAAAATATTTTTTTTTAAAACAATTAAAAAAGACTTTCTAAAGGCATCAATAATGGAAAATATTTTTGGATTTTTCTTGAAAATTGGGGGTCTAAAAAAACTTTTCTAGAAAGGAAATAAAGAAAAAATACTTTTTGGATTTATATATATATATATATATATATATATATATATATATATATATATATATATATATATATATATATATATATATATATATATTGCAACAAATAATAAAATCATGTTCAACGCAAGACTCTTTTTATTTCATTTTTGGCATTTTCATAAACAAATAAATAAATAAAAAAACCATTTTAAAAACAAGACTCTTTTTCATTTTCATTTTTCATGACAAGACAAACTATTTTTCTTTTTCTTCTTTTTTCTTTATTTTAAAAACAAGACAAAGTGAAGATTTTTTTTTTCTTTTCGTTTCAACAAAATGACCAACCTATTCTTCAACCTAAAAATAAGAGACTCTTTTCTATTTTTTCTTTTGCTTTTTTGAGTGAAACAAACTATAAAAAAATATTTTTCTGTTTTTCATTTTTCCCATGATTTCGGCAGAATTTCGCCAGTATTTGGGGCATTGGGTTTTTTTTTTCTTTTCTAAAATAGGCAATTAACTCTCTACAGAGTTACTTCCCTCTTTTTCACAATTTTCCAATATTCCCGATTTTTCGAAGCCGGTCAGCATGCAAGTCTGAAACAAGTAAATGCATAAAGCACACA
Source organism: Nicotiana tabacum (assembly GCF_000715075.1). Lineage (NCBI taxonomy): Eukaryota > Viridiplantae > Streptophyta > Magnoliopsida > Solanales > Solanaceae > Nicotiana > Nicotiana tabacum. The sequence goes on along the minus strand of NC_134099.1, from coordinate 46,508,702 downwards.
GTATGCAGCAGGATGGTCTTTTCACTTCAGGTTGCTAGTCCTAGACGGACCCAACCCCTGTGTTGAGTCCCCTAAGTCAAATGCGCATGATGCAAATAAGCGTTCCTACTAGGGATCCGGCATGTGGCTTTGTTATACTAGGTTCAGAACCTGGGTGTTTGTTCTAGACCTGGCTTACCCGAGCGGACAGCTCGAGCCGAGGGAAGGCAGCGTACCGGGAATACAGAAGTTTCACCGGCTTAGCAACTTGTCCGAACCTCGTTCTAAATTAGAATTTGACACTATACATAAAAAAAGTCGTACGAAGTACACCCTTCTTCATGATTCAGAAGACTCAGAGAGGAGATGGGTTTCGGCGCAGTTTATATACAGTTCACGTAATATCAAAGCGGTAAAAAGCAACCAATTAGCACATTGAGCCAAAGCATGTAACAAAATCAGATAAAACCAAATATAACAATTTATATAAGCTCGAATTTCTAACCCTGAACCAGTGGTTCTGGGTTAAGACTCCCTAGTAGAGTCGCCAGAGCTGTCACGCCTCCTTTTTCCGCCCCCGCGAGGGGTGAAAGAGTTTTTTCCAATTAAAGGACAATCGAAACTGGATTTGTTTATTTATTTCAGAGTCGCCACTTGGGAGATTTAGGGTGTCCCAAGTAACCAATTTAATCCCGAATCGAGGAAAAGAATGACTATGTATTACAGTCTGCGTACCAGAAATCCGGATAAGGAATTTTGTTAACCCGGGAGAAGGTGTTAGGCATTCCCGAGTTCCGTGGTTCTAGCACGGTCGGTCAACTATCATATTCGTCTTGTTTATCTGATTTTATACAATTATGAGATCATGTGCAAATTTTAACTCTTTACCGCTTTTATTATATTTTTAAAGGAATGTGAACATCGTTTAAAACATGTCTTTGGATTGCGTCACATGAAATGCACCCGCAATCCGGAACATATTTTTATTCAATGTTTTGGGATTTGGATTCGGGTCGCATGAAATGCACACCCTAATTTAAGAAGGTAAGATTATTAAAATACGCGCCTAAAGCGATTAGCGTATTATTATTTCTGGGTAAGGCCGTGGAATTTTGCTAAATGACTGATCCCGAGTTCTAAGTAATTAACACATACATTTTGTAAGGGCCCCGCAATCTGTGCGTTTTATTTGGTGAGGCTCGTCTCATTTTATTTAAAAGGATAAACCTACAGTGACTACATTTTTTCTATTAAGTTCGTCTCTAAAATAAAAGAAAATATCTCAATTAATTACATGCTAAAAAAGGCGTAACTTATTAGTTATTAGTTTACGGCTAATGCAAATGGAAAATTGCAATCGAGTTTGTACAAAGATAGATTGCTTTCGTTCTATATTCTATTATTTAATAACACTAGAACATGAGATTGACACACAATAATATCAAAACAAATTAACTATTCTTTGATTAATTTAAACTAACATTATTAGATGAAGAAGTTATTATACATATGCAACCCCATTACTCATTAATCAGTCAACTACATTTTTATACAAAGAAAGGAAAATTCTATTCAAACACAAATCTAAACAGGAGGAATTCAACAGGAACAAAGCCTGATTAATATTTCATTTCGCTTCAAGCCGAGAGTGTACAAATGTGTACCTGGAAATGGCAGTACAAGAAGAAAAGAAGGAGGAGTCAGCAGCAGTAATAACACAGCAATGCAACAGCAACCCCACTGCAGCAATTCGAACCAGAATCAAAACCTAGGAAGATTTGAAGAAAATCAAGAAAGCTCGATAGAACAAACCCAAAAGTTGGTAAAAGACTTAAACAGCAACAAACCACATCACCACAAACATACTCAAACCCACGTGTATTAAACCCGAAACTAAACTCGTTTCTCACTTTGTTTTTGTTTTCTCTTTTTAAACTCTCTAACACTCTTGAAATTTTCAGAATGTCTGACTCTATTTATAACAAGACTCTTGTCTTGAATCCCCAACCCGAATATTCCCCCAATTGCATGCTTTGTCCCCACTACTTAATGTTTTCTTTATTTTAAACTCTTGTCCCTCATGCCCACATGTTTTGTCCCCCACTATATTAAATAAATATATCAACCCCACCCCATTACATCTTGTCCCCCATGCTTAACATAAACAATTACATTATTCCACTCACTACATTATGTCTTGTCCCCCATTATATTAAACAATTATATCAACCCCACCCCATTACATCTTGTCCCACATGCTTAACATAAAGAATTATATTATTCCCCCACTAATTTATGTCTTGTCCCCCATGCTTAACTTAAATAATTGTTCAAATGTTCAATTCCAAAAATACCCCTCCGACCTTACTGAAATCACCCCTGAACGTACTGTAATTTACCAAACTACCCCCATCAGCTATAACCAATTCACCTAATCAATTTCAAACAAAATACAGCAAATATGACCAATTTCTAAACAAATTCAACAACAAATCTTATGAACACAGATTGAATCATACAGCTTCATTAATGGGAATAAGTTAACCATATTGGGAACCAATCCTGGTTAACTTAGACCAAAAATGAATGAGCAAAAGAGACAACGATATTAACAACAAAGATACATGATTCAAACTAAATCAACAAGTCAAAAACCAAAACATAAACTCACATTAAATCACTCGATTAAAAACGAACTTCAAACAAAGATGAACATAAATTAAATCTATTTTAAACAACAAACATGAGAGATTCAAATGATTTAAACTAACACTCTTCTATACTAAATCCTTTTAAAATCAACAGTGTCGCACCTCCTTTTTACCGCGCTCGCGGGGCGCGTGGGGGAGTTTTCTCCAATTGAAGGACAATCGAAACGGGATTTATTTAATTATTTCAGAGTCACCACCTGGGAATTTTAAGGCGTCCCAAGTCACCAATTTTAATCCCTGAATCGAGGAGAATATGACTCTGTTTATTATTCTGCGAACCAGAAATCCTGAGTAAGGAATTCTGTTAATCCGGAAGAAGGTGTTAGGCATTTCCGAATTCCGTGGTTCTAGCACGGTCGCTTAACTGTTTTTATTATTGGCTTAATTATCTTGATTTTATTAAATACGTTTTTATTGCATGATTTTACTACTGCTTTTTTACTTATTGTTTACAATTATATGGACGAATTATGCGTGCGTATATTCGTATTATATACTTTTATAATTATCGGGGATCATGCCACGCGTACGTGTACACAATAAAATTGTCCATGTTATAGTTTTTATAAAAAAAAATATGTTCGGAATTTAAAACAAAATCAGGAACATCATCACCCTTTTTATTTAAATAATGAACTGCACATCTCGGGTTTTATGAAATAAATTTAATGTTTTCCAAAGAAATTCGTTTTTTTATTAAATATTCACTCGAAATTGCGCGTACGCATAATCCGAATTTTTGCTTTTTAAAAAAAAAATATAATCAGGGTGCGCGAACGCATCCCCGATTGCGCAAAATCTTTATTAGTAATATTATGGACTTTCCCCAAATTGTTTATTATATCATGAGAAATATCCATTTAAGATACCCTTGAACTCTTGAAAAGAATTCACAATTTATTAAATGTTGCCCGTCGATTATAATTCCCGCGTATAAATTATATTTATCCAGACTATTCAAATTCAAAGAAAAGAATAAAAATATGATTAACACTATTTTCGGCAAATACAACATTATATATCTACCAAAGAATGAATTGCATATGAAACTTAAAAACAAATGATTCATAAAGGGAAGAAATATTTTCCAAGAATTTTCATTATTTTTATTTAGTGCAAATTCTATTTTTTACTTACCATTGATTTAAAGTGTTGCAATCTGTGCATGTACATCTCAACTTATTCTCATATACTCGTTTTTAATCTAATAGGCGAAATTATTTTAATTAATTATGCTTATGATTGAGTTGGGATAGATATATATAATCAAACCAATTTGATTCTCAATCTATATGAATTATTACTAAGCATTATCTTTCACATTGTATAAGTTCCTAGGCCCTTTATTATTAGGAAAGAAAACAAATCTTCCTGTTGACTTAATAAAAAGATATTACATACAATATTACTCATCATATTTGACATTGTGAACATAGCGGATTATACTAACGCGTCTTTCAACTATTGATTATAACACAACCAAGGTTGTGCCAAAAGATAGCAAATTGCAACCAACATCATCTAGCTTTAAACAACAACTAACTTACTAACAAAATAAACCAATAGCGTATTTTTCCTTGATATTTCCATATTATACTATACCTAGCTAACAATACCATAAAGTGTAAATAAAAGCCAACTTTCTGCCATACTTCCTATTTACACAACTCAAAGATAACTAGACTAATGAAATTTTGACATGGATAACATTATTACAAAGTTTTATATGAATTTCAAAATAAGACAATTAACTTGTAGCCATCGAGTCGAACTCACTACTGGTTAACCAACATGAAACCAAAGCTGAAATTTTTAACTAAAGAACTTAAATGAATAGAAGATAGTATTACAATTCAAACTTTATTTATTTGTCATGTTGAATCTCTTTCCAACATAAAATTTAAGAGATATGTACCTGAAAATGAAGGTAGAAGAAGTAAATTTGCAGCAGTTGCAGCAGTAACAAAACCAGCAGAATATACCAATAACACAGCAAGTCTGAACAAGACCCGTTAACCCAGATGAATAGTGACAGACACTTGAGGGAAAGATTTCAGATTCAGACTGAATAATATCCACACAAAAAAACAAACAACGGACAGATTCTAGAAGGATAACATTTTTTCAGATTTTCAGTTTCTTCCTGTTTCGGATTCCTATTTCTGATTTTTTCTGTTTCTGTTTTCTTCTCTTCTTTCCTTTCTGTCTGAAAGCCCTCCTCCTCAGTTTTAAAATCTAATCCTTAAAACTTATTCCTTTCTCTTTACAATCTGACCTTAAAATCTGATTTTTCCTCCTCAATTTCACACTCTCTTTTTCTCTCTTTAAAATCTACTAAAGTCTGTCCCTTAAATCAGTCCAGCTCCCTGTATTTATACAGGGCTGGTCCTATACTCTTTTAGTGCTTCTTGGACCCTTTTCTCCTTTTAAAATCAAAAAGTTTCCATTAAAACTACTTTTGAATACTTTAAATCCTATTGAGTGCTATTATCCTGTTTTTCAGCAGCCCATTATCCCTTGTTCCCCATTAGTATCATTAACTAATAGCCATTAACACTCCATTATCAGCACACTATCACATTATTTCAATCCCAATAGTACCCCCTGAAATCCTAATGTTATTACTGAAAAATCAGAACCTACTGCAAAACAGATTCTATAATCTGTATAAACTTAATTATCCTTCTGATTTACAGCTATAACCAATCCTATTAACCTCCTAACACAATTGTATTTGACCAACTTTTGTAAACTTGAATTCAAACTTAACATTACAACAATATTACACTGAGTTCAGCATAATAATTCAAACTGAACTTTAAATTTGAACAAAAATCAAACAAACACAGGAGCATTGTCAATATACTGACAATGCCCTGAAACTCACTGATTCAGAAATCAACATATACACAGCATTCATTTTGATTCACTGATTTGCAAACAAACACGATTTAATTGACGAGTATTAATCAGTTGACTATTTACAACATTTGTCCATAATCAATCTAAAACAGTAGAAGCAGACTGTTTCAATCAGCATTTTCAGAAATGAAAATTCGTAATATAACTAATCGACGAACTTAATCGAGTCGATTACACACATTGTAAAGAATCACAACCAACAGAAATAATTCATATTTGGATTAAGTAGCCAGGTAGGAGACAAAAATGACAGAATTAATCAAAATAAAAACATGAAAAAAAATTAACAGGTTATTAAACAAACAAGAATACATGTAGAATACTCATAAGAAACAGAAAAAAAAAATAACTTTGAATCCTTCAATTTTATTCCGACTTGGACTCAACTTGGATTCGGACTTTGTTTGAAATCAAACAGACCTTAGTCGAAGTATTTTCAACTGAAAATACTTCGACTAAGGTCGATTAAACCTCAATCTTTTAATCAATTTGGACAAAATCCAGAAGTTTGGTATTTCTAGGGTTCCTGAAGGTTCGATTTGGGACCTAATCATTTCTGGTTAGATTCGAGGGAAAACAAAGATGTTCTAGGCACGAGGGAGGTCAGGGGGTAACTGGTGTGAGTTTGAAGTAGATTGGGATATGGTCAGGTTGTACTCGAATCTTCAAATGAAGATTCGAGTAGTTCCAGTATGATTCGAACCATGCAACTAACAGATCCTTGGTGAGGGAATTTAGGAGAAGCTATGGTGTTAATTTGAGAGCCATTGGAAAGGTTTGAGTTTTCAGACCCACCTTCGATTTAATATTCAAAGAGTTGGGGTCTGATTCGAAGGAAACTAAAGTCAGATCGGTGTAGAGGATGTTCAGGGGGTTCTAGGGTGTTATTTTGGTGACCGGCGGCATTGTTGCCGCCGGGTTTCAGGCGGTGGGATTCTAGGGCGGCTAGGGTTAGGGGTTTGGTTTTGGAACGATGATGAACAGTGAGAGGGGGGTTTAGTTAGGGGGGCCGGGGCAAGGGGTTGGGATTTATATAGGGGAAAGGTGAATTGATACTAACCGTTAGATTAAGTAGAATGAAGGGCCAGGATCAGTTCATTAAACCAAACGATGTCGTTTGGTTTAATGCCAGGGTTGGCTGAGTCGGGTCAATGGGTCGGGTAGAGAGTTCCGGGTAAGGGTGATGAGATCTCATCCGTTGATTGGATTTGATCCAACGGTCCATGATGAACTACGACCAAACGCTGTCGTTTTGACTCTTTTGGACTGGACCGGACCTGGGCTGTTTGGATTGGGCTGTGGGGGAGGTAACTTGATTTGGGCCTGGATTTTAATCCAGGTCCGAATTTCCTTTCACAACTTATATATATTTTCTAATTTTATTTTTAATTATAAAAAATCCTAATAAAAATTATAAAACAATTTTTTAACCTTACACAAAATATTAATTACTTTATAACAAGTATTTAACACATAGTCAAAACATTAATCACTCAGTGAAATATTAAGATTAGAATAAACACATATTTTTTGTGATTTTATTTTTTGAATGAATTATTAAATGCGTAATTAAATCCTATATGCATGCAACATGTATTTTATTTTATTTTTTATTTTATTATGACAACGTAAACATTTACGGATATAAGACAAATATTTAACAAACACCACGCAAATTCAAAAATTGCACAGTAAAAGAAATTTATTTTATTTTTTGATTTATTTTGGAGTAGTTTTTCGTGAGTCAAAAATCACGTGCTCACAGCTTCCCCTCTTTGTGCGGAAACTCGAAGAGTTTTCGTGCAAAGATAAAGTGAGAGGATACGAGCGATTTTTGCCCGTTCAAATACTCCGTGGGAAGCATTTGTTGAAAGATTTGACCGAACCTCTGCTTCAAAGGTTTCCTACATATCCATGGCTATAAAGGAATCAGGTCAATGTAGTTCGGGAAGTTTTGGGTAGCTGGGACTACCGTGGGACTGTGACGTTACTGCTGCTTCGTGCTGTTTTTACTGCTTGCTGACCTCCTTATTACACCTTACTTCCAAGGTAATACAAAAAGCTAAACTAGACTATGGTACATGAATTATAAAATCTTATCTAGATTATACCCTTGCGTTTCTTGTTGTCTTGATTTCTTGGTGACTCTTGGGCATTTGGCTTATTCCGTATTCCCTTTCATTGTGTCCTGTATTTCTTTTGGGGCTCTTGTTGTTTCTTGCTCGGGATCTTGTTGGACTCCTCTGCTTTATTGATTCTAAATGTGCTCCTTTATCATATGAGCGGGCTTTTGATTTCAAAACTTCAATTGCATTCCCTCGTTCTCCAGGTGGGTGCCTTGACTGCTTCTTTTCTTTCTTCATCCTCATTCTCCAGGTGGACGCCTGACTTCTTTTTAACTTCTTCATCCTCATTCTCCAGGTGGACGCCTGACTTCTTTTTAACTTCTTCATCCTCGTTCTCCAAGTGGACGCCTGACTTCTTTAATTCTCATCCTCCTTCTCCAGGTGGACGCCTGACTTCTTCTAATTCTCATCCTCATTCTCCAGGTGGACGCCTGACTTCTTCTTTTCTCTTCTTCATCCTCATTCTCCAGGTGGACGCCTGACTTCTTTTTAATTCTCATCCTCATTCTCCAGGTGGACGTCTGACTTCTTCTTTTCATTGTCCTCATTCTCCAGGTGGACTCCTGACTTCTTTAATTCTTCATCCTCGTTCTCCAGGTGGACGCCTGACTTCTTCTTTTAATTCTCCATCCTCGTTCTCCAGGTGGACGCCTGACTTCTTCTTTTCTCATCCTCATTCTCCAGGTGGACACCTGATTTCTTTAATTCTTATCCTCATTCTCCAGGTGGACGCCTGACTTCTTCAACTCTTTGTCCTCATTCTCCAGGTGGACGCCTGACTTTTTCAATTCTCATCCTCATTCTCCAGGTGGACGCCTGACTTCTTAAATTCTTATCCTCATTCTCTAGGTGGACGCCTGACTTCTTTAATTCTTATCCTCATTCTCCAGGTGGACGTCTGACTTCTTTAATTCTTCATCCTTATTCTCCAGGTGGACGCCTGACTTCTTCTTTTCTCATCCTCATTCTCCAGGTGGACGCCTGACTTCTTTAATTCTCATCCTCATTCTCTAGGTGGACGCCTGATTTCTTCAATTCTTCATCCTCATTCTCCAGGTGGACGTCTGACTTCTTTAATTCTTATCCTCATTCTCCAGGTAGACGCCTGACTTCTTCTTTTCTCATCCTCATTCTCCAGGTGGACGCCTGACTTCTTTAATTCTCATCCTTATTCTCTAGGTGGACGCCTGACTTCTACAATTCTTATCCTCATTCTCCAGGTGGACGCCTGACTTTTTCAATTCTCATCCTCATTCTCCAGGTGGACGCCTGACTTCTTCAATTCTTATCCTCATTCTCCAGGTGGACGCCTGACTTCTTTAATTCTCATCCTCATTCTCCAGGTGGACGCCTGACTTCTTCAATTCTTATCCTCATTCTCCAGGTGGACGCCTGACTTCTTCAATTCTCATCCTCATTCTCCAGGTGGACGCCTGATTTCTTCAATTCTTTGTCCTCATTCTCCAGGTGGATGCCTGAATTCTTCAATTCTTTGTCCTCATTCTCCAGGTGGATGCCTGACTTCTTCAATTCTTTATCCTCATTCTCCAGCTGGACGCCTAACTTCTTTAATTCTCATCCTCATTCTCCAGGTGGACGCCTGACTTCTTTAATTTCTTATCCTCATTCTCCAGGTGGACGCCTGACTTCTTCAATTCTCATCCTCATTCTCCAGGTGGACGCCTGATTTCTTTTTAATTTCTTATCCTCATTCTCCAGGTGGACGCCTGATTTCTTCAATTCTTTGTCCTCATTCTCCAGGTGGACGCCTGAATTCTTCAATTCTTCATCCTCATTCTCCAGGTGGACGCCTGACTTCTTTAATTCTTATCCTCATTCTCCAGGTGGACGCCTGACTTCTTTAATTCTCATCCTCATTCTCCAGGTGGACGCCTGATTTCTTCAATTCTTCATCCTCATTCTCCAGGTGGACGCCTGACTTCTTTAATTCTTCATCCTCATTCTCCAGGTGGACGCCTGACTTCTTTAATTCTTATCCTCATTCTCCAGGTGGACGCCTGACTTCTTTAATTCTTCATCCTCATTCTCCAGGTGGACGCCTGACTTCTTCTTTTCTTCATCCTCATTCTCCAGGTGGACGCCTGACTTCTTTCTTTTCTCATCCTCATTCTCCAGGTGGACGCCTGACTTCTTTAATTCCTATCCTCATTCTCCAGGTGAACGCCTGACTTCTTCTTTTCTCATCCTCATTCTCCAGGTGGACGCCTGACTTCTTTAATTCTCATCCTCATTCTCCAGGTGGACGCCTGACTTCTTTAATTCTTCATCCTCATTCTCCAGGTGGACGCCTGACTTCTTTAATTCTCCTATCCTCTACCAAGTGTTTCCTGACACCAATGTTGTTTTTGCCCCTGTTTTAAATCAAAGAAAACTTCGTTAGTTTAAAGTAGGGTGGTTAACTGGGGTATTCCTGCCGATGGTGGGGCTTCTTTTTCGTCTTGTTTTATTGCCTTGGAATGGTTGAAAAAGATTGTTTTGTCTTTGTGATTGATCCTTGACTATAGGATTCCCCTCTGTATGTTTTCCTTCAAACCCTTTTAGCTGTAATCATATGTCCCTCCTGACATTGCCGATCCACTTTTGATTTCACTTTTCTTACACCCATATCCTATTATTTTATTTCCCGCCTTTCATGGACGTATTATGTATCATGTAACCTTGAATCTTGGTAGTATACCTTGACATTCCTTCTTATTTGTTTGGAATAAAACTTATCTCAAAGCTTTAGAAAAGTAAGATTATTAGTGACGAAACGCGCTGATTTCGACAATTATAGAATGAAAAGAAAAATCCAAATTTGGATGACTGTCGGAGAAGGAATAAAACTTATCTGATTGGAGTTACTGACGCCAATGATCAGGGTATGCATTTCGGATTAATCAACCCAGTCTTTTAATCAATCTCCTCTCAATTGTCTTATTTTCGTTTTCCCCAAAATTTCCATAATCCAACTTCATTTTTCATTTCACAGACCTGTTGGACTTGCAATATCTCAAAGAGTTTTCACCGATAAGCCTTCCTCATTTGTTCATTTCTCACTTCCTTTTCGCCTTATGGTGCCTACGAAGGTTTTCACCAATAAGACTCTCTCATTTTTACTTTTCTCTCAACTTCCGTCGCCTTATGGTGCCCGTGTGGGTTTTCACCTATAAGACTCTCTCATTTTTACTTTCTTTTCTTGTTTGTACCAGAGTGTTATGAACCATCTTCATTTGTTTGTCTCAGCATTTTTCTAAGATTGATCGAAAGGTCTTTTTGGTATGGGGTTAGAAATGGAAAAGGTATTAAAAGCTAAACAGTTCTTGGTATGGGTTAAAAATTACAACTCTTGGAATCTTTTTCTTATTTGCAATACAGTTTCTTTGCCCCAGTTTTTGATTGGGGTCGCTTGACATAACTTTTTTGCACATTATGTATATTGTGCACCCTATGACCGAGCCGTGAGGCGCCTACGTATCCTTCTTTGAGGAATCAGGTCAAACGTAGTTCACTAGATAATAGTGATGATTTTTTTTTATTGATTCCAATTTTTTTTATTTTTTTTTTTTTTTATTGATTCCAAGAGAGGGTAAGAAAGAAACAAATATGGCTCGAAGGGGAAACAAATGGTATAGTGTTTGGATAGCAGAATAAATTGCCTTTGTCATTCCAATCTTCGAAATAATACTAAATACAAACATTCAAAAAGTTATGCATAATATCTCTTTACCGCGTCAGAATTGATTGCCATGTCTATGCATTTGCCTTCAATGTCTGTTAAGCATAGTGCACCATTTGATAATACTCTGGTCACAATGAATGGCCCTTGCCAATTCGGAACAAATTTGCCTTTTGCCTCAACCTGATGTGGAAGAATACGTTTCAGCACATGCTGACCCACTTCAAACTTCCGTGGACGCACCTTTTTGTTGTATGCTCTTTCTATTATTCTTTGATATAATTGACCATGACATACTGCGGCCAATCGTTTTTCATCAATCAAGTTTAACTGTTCCAGATGGGTTTTGACCCATTCATCATCATCAATCTTTGCTTCAGCGATGATCCGAAGGGAAGGAATCTCAACTTCTGCAGGAATTACTGCTTCAGTGCCATATACCAACAAATAAGGAGTTGCTCCTACTGAAGTGTGCACAGTAGTGCGATATCCCAATAATGCAAATGGTAATTTTTCATGCCATGGTTTTGAACCTTCTACCATTTTCCGAAGTATCTTCTTTATGTTTTTGTTGGCTGCCTCTACTGCTCCATTCGCCTTGGGCCTATATGGGGTAGAGTTGCGATGTGTAACCTTAAACTGTTGACATACTTCCTTCATTAAGTTGCTGTTAAGATTAGCACCGTTATCTGTGATAATCACCTTTGGGATTCCGAATCGACATATGATATTTGAGTGGACAAAATCGACCACAGCTTTTTTGGTCACTGATTTGAATGTCTTGGCCTCAACCCATTTGGTAAAATAATCAATAGCTACCAGAATGAACTTGTGCCCATTGGATGCTGCTGGCTCAATCAGTCTAATCACATCCATGCCCCAAGCAACGAAGGGCCATGGTGCCAACATTGTGTGCAATTCGGATGGTGGAGAATGAATCAAATCTCCGTGTATTTGGCATTGATGACACTTGCGCACAAAACTGATACAATCTCGCTCCATGGTAAGCCAATAGTAACCAGCTCGGAGGATTTTCTTTGCCAATACATATCCACTCATGTGAGGTCCGCAAACTCCCGAATGTACTTCAGACATGACAGTTGTAGCTTGTCTGGCATCTATGCATCTTAATAATCCAAGATCTGGTGTTCTTTTATACAAAACTCCTCCGCTTAAGAAGAATCCATTTTCCAATCGCCTAATGGTCCTCTTTTGATCTCCTGTGGCTTGTGCGGGATATATCCCCATCCTGATATACTCCTTGATGTCGTGGAACCATGGTTCACCATCAAATTCTTCTTCGACCATATTGCAATAAGCGTGCTGGTCGTGGACTCGAATACGTAGTGGATCCACATAAGCTTTGTCTGGATGGTGCAACATTGATGCCAAAGTAGCCAAAGCATCGGCAACCTTATTACGGATCCTCGGAATATGCCGGAATTCCACTGATTGAAACCGCTGACAAAGATCATGTAGACATTGTCGGTATGGTATGAGCTTCAAGTCTCGGGTTTCCCATTCTCCTTGAATTTGATGTACCAAAAGATCCGAATCTCCCATGACTAAGATTTCTCGGATACCCATATCTGCGGCTAGCCTTAACCCCAAAATGCAAGCTTCATATTCAGCCATATTATTGGTGCAATAAAATCGCAATTGAGCCGTAACAGGATAGTGATGCCCTGTTTCAGAAATGATTACAGCTCCTATCCCGACTCCTTTCATATTAGCGGCTCCATCAAAGAAAAGTTTCCAGCCACGTTTTTCAATTCGCTCCACCTCATCGATATGCATTGTTTCTTCATCAGGAAAATAAGTTTTCAACGGCTCATATTCCTCATCGACCGGGTTTTCGGCTAAATGATCGGCCAGTGCTTGAGCCTTCATCGCAGTTCGAGTCACATAGATGATGTCAAATTCTGTGAGCAATATCTGCCACTTTGCAAGTCTTCCCGTTGGCATAGGCTTTTGAAAAATGTATTTCAATGGATTCAACCGAGAAATGAGGTAAGTAGTGTAGGATGACAAATAGTGTTTCAATTTTTGAGCTACCCATGTTAGGGTGCAACATGTCTTTTCCAGATGAGTATACTTAACCTCATAAGCTGTGAACTTCTTGCTAAGGTAGTAGATGGTCTGTTCTTTTCTGCCAGTGAGGTCATGTTGCCCCAATACACAACCAAATGAATTTTCCAAAACCGTCAAGTAAAGAATCAAAGGTCTTCCTGGCTCTGGCGGGACCAACACGGGTGGGTTCGACAAGTACCCTTTTATTTTATCGAACGCTTCTTGACACTCATCGATCCATTTGACCGCAGCATCCTTTTTTAACAATTTGAAAATTGGCTCACAGGTTGTTGTGAGCTGAGCAATAAACCTGCTGATGTAATTTAACCTTCCCAACAAACTCATTACTTCAGTTTTGTTTCGTGGAGGTGGTAGTTCTTGGATTGCTTTGATTTTTGATGGGTCTAGCTCGATGCCTCGTCGACTGACTATGAATCCCAGCAACTTTCCAGATGGAACTCCAAATGCGCACTTGGCAGGGTTAAGCTTGAGGTTGTACCTGCGGAGTCTTAAGTAGAACTTCCTCAAATCCCCAACGTGGTCGGCCTGATGCTTTGATTTTATAATCACATCGTCCACGTATACCTCAATCTCCTTGTGTATAATATCATGAAACACTGTGGTGATCGCTCTCATGTAAGTTGCCTCGGCGTTCTTTAAACCGAATGGCATTACCCGGTTGCAATAAGTTCCCCATGGTGTGATGAATGCCGTCTTTTCTGCGTCTTCTTCATCCATTAGAATTTGATGATACCCGGCATAACAATCCACGAAAGACCCTATATCATGCTTGGCACAATTATCGATCAGAATATGGATATTGGGTAATGGGAAATTATCCTTTGGACTTGCTTTGTTGAGATTGCGGTAGTCGACGCATACTCTAATTTTTCCGTCTTTCTTTGGTACAGGAACGATATTAGCCAGCCAAACAGGATATCGAGTGACTCGAATGACCTTTGCTTCCAATTGTTTGGTGATTTCTTCCTTAATTCTCACACTCATATCAGGCTTGAATTTTCTCAGCCTCTGCTTGACAGGAGGCACCGTTGGATCGGTGGGCAATTTGTGAACCACTAAATCAGTGCTCAGGCCCGGCATGTCGTCATACGACCATGCAAAAACATTTTTGAATTCTATGAGTGCTTTAATTAACTCCTCTCAGATCTTTGGTTCGAGATGGACACTTATTTTAGTTTCCCGGACATTACTCGTGTCCCCTATATTGATGTCCTCGGTATCACTCAAGTTAGGTTTGATTTTTTCCTCAAAGTTAATTAACTCTTTACTAATCTCTTCAAAAACCTCATCTTCATCATATTCTGATTCATAATCACAATATATTTCTTGAATTATTACTTCGGAACCAGATTGATTTTTAAGACTGGGCTGAGGATTCCTCATACATGCCATATCACTAGAGCCAGCGTAAAAAGAACTGTACAGAAAAAGAAAAAGAAAAGAAAACTATCAGGAATGATAATAAAAAGGAAACTGCTTTTTATTGGATGATGAAAGATAACAAGGTTTGCACACTTCAAACAAACTTTGGGATTACAACCCTGAAGTAACCCAAACAAACTGAAAGAAAATCAAAATAAACTACCAAGACTCCTTTCGAATTGGGAGAGGAGTGGATTTCCAATTATTAAGCTTTGTTTCTGGCCCAACGAATTGAACTTCTGCGTTGCTACACCCTTCTCCTCTTTCCAACATATTCACATCACTAAACAATTTCTCGAACCTTTCAATTAATTCCTCCTCAGGATTGACCCGGGATTTAAGAATTGTTGTTATCGGGCGATTTTTAGCACCGGTCTTGACAAAAGACTTTGACAAACGTGGGACTGGTTTTGGAAGAACCCATGCTTGGTGTTTCAACTTCCTGGCCCTTATCACGTCATTGGCAGTGGGTATGAACCCCAAACCGAATGTTCCCCAGTTCTCGGGGAGAGATACTGGTTGTATAATTCCTTGCAAAGATAAGCCCAGACCTTTGCCGGGTATAAAGCCATTCTTTAACATTTCATAAGCTACCATGACTGATGCAGAGGATATCTTTGGATTCGGAAGGTATTTCCCCTCTGGAATTTTCTCTACCGATACTGTGTCGGATACTTGGTATACCCATGGTCCCTGGTCATTTTCTGTTCCCTCGACCGGTACAATGGTACTGCTGTGAGCATTTAAACTTTCTTCTCCATGCACGACTATTTCTTGATGATCCCATTCAAACTTGACAGCCTGATGTAGTGTTGACGGGACTGCTTTAGCAGCATGGATCCATGGTCGACCCAACAAAAAGTTGTAAGAAACAGTTATGTCCAACACTTGGAATTACATTGTGAATTCAACTGGCCCTATAGTTAGTTCCAACACTATGTCGCCAAATGAATCTCTGCTTCCACCGTCAAACCCACGTACGCAGATACTATTCTTCTGGATCCTCTCCTCTTTAATTTTTAATTTGCTTAAAGTGGAGAGAGGGCATATGTTTGCACTTGACCCATTGTCAACCAATACCCGGGTTACTACGGAGTTTTCACATTTCACGGTGAGGTAAAGAGCTCTGTTATGCTCAGTACCTTCCACAGGTAATTCATCATCAGCAAATGTAATTCTGTTTGTCTCAAAGATTTTGTTGGCTATTTTTCCCAAATGATTTACAGAGATTTTTTCAGGAACATGAGCTTCATTCAGGATTTTCATCAAAGCCAGACGGTGCTCCTCTGAATGGATCAGTAATGACAACAATGAAATTTGAGCGGGCGTCTTCTTTAATTGATCCACAACAGAATAATCATGGAGTTTCATTTTTCTTAAAAACTCTTCCGCCTCTTCTTCCGTCACAGCTCTCTTTGTTGGTGTTGTATTATTTTTAGTTTTTCTTAACTCTTCGGGAGTAAAACATCTTCCCGAACGAGTCAAGCCTTCCACCTCACACACTTCTTCCTTGACTTCTTTTCCCTTGTACATTACAGTCACCCGTTCATAGCTCCATGGGATGGCTTTGTTGTTGATGACCGGCAGCTGGATTACAGGTGCGATAATAACCCGATCTGTACGGGCTCCTTCCATGAATACAATGGGTTTGTTAGAAACCTCTGGTACTATCACTTTCGGCCTTTCTTGTTTTGCGGCAACTTTGCTCGATGATCCCTCCTCGATTATCATAGATGGTCCATCACCATTTCTGTTCTGCTTAGGTACCGGCTTCTCCTCTGTTAACTGCTTATCTGGCTTGGCTTCATGAGACTTGATCATCATGACAGTTTGTGACGGCTTCTTTGTCTCCCCATCAGCTTGTATGATTTCTATCATATTAGCCTCTTGATGGGCTGGCATTGGATTTCTATTGATATTTGGGGCTTCGGGGGTTTGAACCTCAATTTTATTAGTATCAATTAGTTCTTGTATTGCATTTTTCAAATGCCAGCATTTCTCCGTGTCATGGCCTGGTGCACCGGAGCAATACTCACAGCTAATGGTGTAATCCAGATTCTTTGGAGGAGGATTGGGTAGCTTGGATTGTATTGGTCTCAGCAGGTCCAGCTGTCTCAGCCTGTGGAACAGACTAGTGTAAGACTCTCCCAATGGAGTGTAAGTTTTCTTTTTCTGTTCTCTTTCCCCCCTGAATGCTGGCCTCGGCCTGAAACCTGGTCCGGGATAGGCTCATGGGTAAGTACTTGGTATGACAGGAGCACGCCAATTGGTGTGAACAGGTGGCTGATTGTATGCTTGAGCATGGTTAATGGAGAAATGAGGCTCCGAAGGGTGATAGTAGTGTTGGGATGAATCATGGTGGTAAGCTGATTGGCGAGGTCGTTGTTGATTATAGTAAAGCGGTGAACCTCTGGGTCCCGACCAAATTCCTGAATCAACTACCGTTGCTTCCTCCCTCTTCTTTCTTCCGATTCCTCCTACCCCGCCTTGAATAGCTTGAGTAGTTGCCTTAATTGCTGAATAGCTCATAATTTTATTTGTTTTGAGACCTTCTTCCACCATACCTCCCATCTTCACCACTTCGTTGAATGATTTTCCAACCGCTGAAACCAGATGGGCATAGTAAGTTGGCTCCAAGGCTTGGAGGAAGTAGTCTACCATTTCGCTCTCCTTCATAGGAGGATCCACTCTTGCTGCCTGTTCTCTCCACCGAAAACCATACTCTCTGAAACTTTCATTGTGTTTCTTCTCAAATTTTGTCAAAGATAATCGATCTGGGATGATTTCCAGATTGTATTGGAAATGGTATGCGAATGCCTGTGCCAGGTCATCCCAGGTGTACCATCTCCCATGGTCCTGGTGTGTATACCACTCCAAAGCTGATCCGCTTAAACTTTGACTGAAGTAAGCCATCAATAATTCATCCTTTCCCCCAGCTCCTCGCATCTTGCTACAGAAACCCCTTAAGTGGGCTACTGGGTCGCCGTGCCCATTGTATAGGTCAAATTTGGGCATCTTGAAGCCAACTGGTAATTGTACATTGGGGAATAAGCACAAATCTTTGTATGCTACACTGACTTTCCCACCTAATCCTCGCATGTCTCTGAACGATTGTTCTAAACTCTTGACCTTCCTGAACATCTCTTCTTGCTCAGCATTTTTGGCTGGCTTGTCAATTTCGGTTGGGAGATCAAAACGAGGAGCAATTGAATTAATTTCGGAGGCTTTGAGGGTAGGCTCCGGGGGGTAATATTGGTTGTCCTGGGCCTGGAATGTAGGCTCACTAGGAGATTTGTGAAATGTAGCAAGGGGAGGTGCTACGAAAACAGGAGTCATAGGTGGAGGAAAGTATGGAACTGGTTTCGGAGGTGGAGACTGTGGTGTCTGAGAGGTGGTGCCTCGGTAATGCTGGTAAATGGGGAAGTTTGGGGATAATTCAGTGGTAATATTATCCTGAGTTTGGGTCATTGATGGAGCAGGGTTATTTGGGTAAGATGGGGGTAACTGTCCTGTAGACCAGGCTTGGTACATCTCAGCCATTTGCTGCTTGAGTTTAAACATCTCTTCTTTCATTTTCCCGACATCCATCTCCTCTAGCTCCATACCTGTGTCAACATCTGGGATAGATATACTTTCGGGTATTGGTCCTTTTGATCTTGTGTGATAGTGATAATATGCCAGTATACTCTTTAGAGAAACTAACTGCTTGAATTCTGAAAATGAACAGACTTGTTAGTTTTGAGAGTTTAACACATATATAATCACACGTTGAGATGCAATGCGCCTAGACAAATAATCCCTTTCTATTATGCATTTGCTCGGCTGCTTGTGTCGTCCCAGCTTTCTTGAAATTTTTATTGTTATTCACTTTTATTTATTATATATGTCTTTTATCGTGGTGGTCGAATCTTATAGAGATTGCCTACGTATCATGCCCCTGCATGAATCAGACCTTGCGTAGTTCGGACTAAAGGCAATCACTTTTGTTCATTATACAAAGATGGAATTACATTTGAAAACTTTAAGAAAATGATTTGAAACACACATACTTAAATAAAATACAAGATACAACTCTTAACATCTCACAACATTCCCCACTTTCCACTTTTGTCGTCAATTATTGGATTATCTGCTCAATGTGGGGCTTGACCTGGATGACCTCCCAGCGTACGATACATCCTTTCCAACTCCATTGCTAGATGACGAGCAAAAGTGGGCGCATGCTCTGTAAACCTTTCATAATCCATTCCTTGGCAGTTTACATAACTTTGAGATGTGAAGACTGCCAGGTCGTGGATTTGTGCCCTGAAATCTTGGAGACGTTGATCTTGGTTTTGCAATTGCTGCTGACGAGTGGTGGCTATATCTTTGACACGGTTTTCACGATCTAGAGCTGCTTCTAATAGAGCTCGGAGTCTGGCCTGCTCTAATCTTGCTTGCGCTCTTTCCCTGTCGAGGTCTGCTTGTTGATGTTCTCTGTTGCATCTTCTTGCCTCTTCTAGTTGCGCACAAAGCTGGTCTTCTGATCGCATCCAATGGTCTTTTTCCTTCTTGAATTGTGCCCTGTCTTTTTCGGATTGCCTATCTTGGCGTTCCTTATTAGATCTGGCTTCTTCGTTTAATTGCTGGATCATTTCTTTTGCTTTGCTCAATGCCCTTTCATTTTCCGCAAGAATGGAATCATAATCTTGCATTCTTTCAAAGAGATTGGCGATGGTTTTTTGATCCTTCCAGCTCCTCTTTGGCGTTTCAGAAACTCTTTTCATTTTTGGAATCGAGCATGAAGATTTTCATTCTCACAAGCTAGACTCTTCTTCTCGCCTTCGGCTTCTTGTGCTTGCAAATCTTTCTCCAAACTGAGGCTTCTCAGATTTTCTTTTAGGGCATGGATAGTTGCTTTGTACCCTTTTTCCTTTTCTCCCCAGATCAACCGCTCTTGGATTTTATCATTGAAGTTTTGAACATGGGGTCTTTTTGTTGGCCTTCTTTGCTCAGGCTCTGGTACATCATCCACGCGAGACCGTTTTTCAAACCACCTTGCATATCCAGGATTTATCTCACCCTTTGTAGTGTCTGGGACTTGAGTATCACTTTTCAAGTATCGACATCCATTCCACATCTGCTGAAGTAGAGCCTCGGGAATAGTGGCTTCTGGGTGTAATTCGATTACTTGCATACTCAAATATTCATCATCAGGAACTACTTGATATCTCCCTAGTTGCCTTAGGACTCTTAGTGGCGCATACGGCTGAATGCTTCTCAATCCCAATAGTAGTAGATAACTATTTGAGGTTGACATGTGTATTACTTCCCTCATCGGGAGCCATCCCAAAGTCCATTCAATCTGATTTGCCGTTAAAGCCTTTAGATGAGATACCCATGCTTCTATCCCTTCTAGAGCTTGATAATTTTTTGTTCTTTCCTCATAGCTTTCGATGCAATTATCATTGTTTGACCCATACTGTATGATCTTGGGCTGTTGTTGGAGATGTTCCATCACCCACATTTGCAACAAAATTTTGCATCCTTCGAAGACTTTTGCTCCTGATTTACATAAAGTCAAAGCCCAATAAATATCTGATAGAATGATGGGGATAAGGGTGTGATTTTCTTTGGTGGTGAGGATTTGCACAACTTTCGCGGTGCGAATATCAATTGTTCGCTCTTTGTTTGGGAAGACCATGACTCCTAGAAAAGCCACCATGAAGGCAAAGCGACGGTGAATCTGCCAAGTGTCTTTGTTTTGCTTGTTGGTAAGGCCTTTCTCATGAATTTCGAACCCATCTGACTTTCCGAACCTTGAATACAAAAAGTTGAAGGAACAACATCCATTGATGACATTGTTTTTCCTGATTTGACTGCTGATGTTCAGAAGACCGAAGAATCGATGTACCGAAGGAGCCTTTGTGAATATCAAGCTTTGATTTCTTAGACTTCCGTCAAAACCAGCATATCCAGCTATCTCCTCTAATGTAGGAGTAAGCTCGAAGTCAGAGAAACGAAAGACATTGTGAACAGGGTCCCAAAAAGTTACTAACGCCGCAATCAGATCATCACGGGGTTTAACTTTCATAATGTCCGTGAGATTTCCCAAATGCTTGACGACCCATTTTTGACCATCTTCGCCTAAATCATACCACCACATTTGAAGCTGAAATAGAAATTCTTCTGTACTCGTGGATGAGGGGCTTTGTGTGGTGCTCATTTTGTATCTGAAATTTAATTTTAATAAAGTCAAAATTCATTTTGAAAATTTATACTAAAAAATCATTTTCGAAAATTTTTTATTTATTAAATACCTTTATTTCAAGATTTAAAACTATTTTTCTTTTTTTGAAATTTTTAAAACAACCCATTTTATTCCTCTCTTCTCACCATGATTTCATTTAAGCTGGTCAACAAGCATGTTCGAGGCAAATGAATGCACAAGTAGCAAGTAGGATGCATCATGATGGTCTTTTTATTTCGGGTTCACCTGTCCTAGACAGACCCAACCCCTGTGTTGAGTCTCCAAGTACAAATGTACATGATGCAAATATACGTTCCTACTAGGGATCCGGTACAGGGCTGAGTTATTCTAAGTGAAAAACCTGAGGTTGATTGTTCTAAACCTGGCTTACCCAAACGGACAGTTTGAGCCGAAGCGGGGGCAACGTACCGGGAGCACGAAAGTCTACCCGGCCTAGTTACTTGTCCCAACTTCGTCTTATTTGGTATGACTTTAACAGAAAGGTGGGCCACGCGCACGTGTGCACCATAAATTTAGAAGACTCAGAAAGAGGGAGGTTTCGTAGCAATTGTATATGCATAATTCAAATAATATTAAAGCAGTAAAAATTTCATTTAGCATATTGAGCATATATCATGTAAAAATCAGATAATAAATAAAGCCAATTATAACAGTTATTTTAAGCTTGAATTCTTAAACCCTGAACCAGTGGTTCTGGGTTTTTCCCCAGCAGAGTCGCCAGAGCTGTCGCACCTCCTTTTTACCGCGCCTGCGGGGCGCGTGGGGAGTTTTCTCCAATTGAAGGACAGTCGAAACGGAATTTATTTAATTATTTCAGAGTCGCCACCTGGGAATTTTAAGGCGTCCCAAGTCACCAATTTTAATCCCTGAATCGAGGAGAATATGACTCTGTTTATTATTCTGCGAACCAGAAATCCTGAGTAAGGAATTCTGTTAATCCGGAAGAAGGTGTTAGGCATTTCCGAATTACGTGGTTCTAGCACGGTCACTTAACTGTTTTTATTATTGGCTTAATTATCTTGATTTTATTAAATACGTTTTTATTGCATGATTTTACTACCGCTTTTTTACTTATTGTTTACAACTATATGGACGAATTATGCGTGCGTATATTCGTATTATATACTTTTATAATTATCGGGGATCATGCCACGCGTACGTGTACACAATAAAATTGTCCATGTTATAGTTTTTATAAAAAAAATATGTTCGAAATTTAAAACAAAATCAGGAACATCATCACCCTTTTTATTTAAATAATGAACTGCACATCTCGGATTTTATGAAATAAATTTAATGTTTTCCAAAGAAATTCGTTTTTTTTTTATTAAATATTCACTCGAAATTGCGCGTACGCATAATCCGAATTTTAGCTTTTTTAAAAAAAATATATATAATCAGGGTGCGCGAACGCATCCCCGATTGCACAAAATCTTTATTAGTAATATTATGGACTTTCCCCAAATTGTTTATTATATCATGAGAAATATCCATTTAAGATACCCTTGAACTCTTGAAAAGAATTTACAATTTATTAAATGTTGCCCGTCGATTATAATTCCCGCGTATAAATTATATTTATCCAGACTATTCAAATTCAAAGAAAAGAATAAAAATATGATTAACACTATTTTCGGCAAATACAACATTATATATCTACCAAAGAATGAATTGCATATGAAACTTAAAAACAAATGATTCATAAAGGGAAGAAATATTTTCCAAGAATTTTCATTATTTTTATTTAGTGCAAATTCTATTTTTTACTTACCATTGATTTAAAGTGTTGCAATCTGTGCATGTACATCTCAACTTATTCTCATATACTCGTTTTTAATCTAATAGGCGAAATTATTTTAATTAATTATGCTTATGATTGAGTTGGGATAGATATATATAATCAAACCAATTTGATTCTCAATCTATATGAATTATTACTAAGCATTATCTTTCACATTGTATAAGTTCCTAGGCCCTTTATTATTAGGAAAGAAAACAAAATCTTCCTGTTGACTTAATAAAAAGATATTGCATACAATATTACTCATCATATTTGACATTGTGAACATAGCGGATTAAACTAACGCGTCTTTCAACTATTGATTATAACACAACCAAGGTTGTGCCAAAAGATAGCAAATTGCAACCAACATCATCTAGCTTTAAACAACAACTAACTTACTAACAAAATAAACCAATAGCGTATTTTTCCTTGATATTTCCATATTATACTATACCTAGCTAACAATACCATAAAGTGTAAATAAAAGCCAACTTTCTGCCATGCTTCCTATTTACACAACTCAAAGATAACTAGACTAATGAAATTTTGACATGGATAACATTATTACAAAGTTTTATATGAATTTCAAAATAAGACAATTAACTTGTAGCCATCGAGTCGAACTCACTACTGGTTAACCAACATGAAACCAAAGCTGAAATTTTTAACTAAAGAACTTAAATAAATAGAAGATAGTATTACAATTCAAACTTTATTTATTTGTCATGTTGAATCTCTTTCCAACATAGAATTTAAGAGATATGTACCTGAAAATGAAGGTAGAAGAAGTAAATTTTCAGCAGTTGCAGTAGTAACAAAACCAGCAGAATATACCAATAACACAGCAAGTCTGAACAAGACCCGTTAACCCAGATGAATAGTGACAGACACTTGAGGGAAAGATTTCAGATTCAGACTGAATAATATCCACAAAAAAAAACAACGGACAGATTCTAGAAGGATAACATTTTTTCAGATTTTCAGTTTCTTCCTGTTTCGGATTCCTATTTCTGATTTTTTCTGTTTCTGTTTTCTTCTCTTCTTTCCTTTCTGTCTGAAAGCCCTCCTCCTCAGTTTTAAAATCTAATCCTTAAAACTTATTCCTTTCTCTTTACAATCTGACCTTAAAATCTGATTTTTCCTCCTCAATTTCACACTCTCTTTTTCTCTCTTTAAAATCTACTAAAGTCTGTCCCTTAAATCAGTCCAGCTCCCTGTATTTATACAGGGCTGGTCCTATACTCTTTTAGTGCTTCTTGGACCCTTTTCTCCTTTTAAAATCAAAAAGTTTCCATTAAAACTACTTTTGAATACTTTAAATCCTATTGAGTGCTATTATCCTGTTTTTCAGCAGCCCATTATCCCTTGTTCCCCATTAGTATCATTAACTAATAGCCATTAACACTCCATTATCAGCACACTATCACATTATTTCAATCCCAATAGTACCCCCTGAAATCCTAATGTTATTACTGAAAAATCAGAACCTACTGCAAAACAGATTCTATAATCTGTATAAACTTAATTATCCTTCTGATTTACAGCTATAACCAATCCTATTAACCTCCTAACACAATTGTATTTGACCAACTTTTGTAAACTTGAATTCAAACTTAACATTACAACAATATTACACTGAGTTCAGCATAATAATTCAAACTGAACTTTAAATTTGAACAAAAATCAAACAAACACAGGAGCATTGTCAATATACTGACAATGCCCTGAAACTCACTGATTCAGAAATCAACATATACACAGCATTCATTTTGATTCACTGATTTGCAAACAAACACGATTTAATTGACGAGTATTAATCAGTTGACTATTTACAACATTTGTCCATAATCAGTCTAAAACAGTAGAAGCAGACTGTTTCAATCAGTATTTTCAGAAATGAAAAATTCGTAATATAACTAATCGACGAACTTAATCGAGTCGATTACACACATTGTAAACAATCACAACCAACAGAAATAATTCATATTTGGATTAAGTAGCCGGGTAGGAGACAAAAGATGACAGAATTAATCAAAATAAAAACATGAAAAAATTAACAGGTTATTAAACAAACAAGAATACATGTAGAATACTCATAAGAAACAGAAAAAAAATACCTTTGAATCCTTCAATTTTATTCCGACTTGGACTCAACTTGGATTCGGACTTTGTTTGAAATCAAACAGACCTTAGTCGAAGTATTTTCAACTGAAAATACTTCGACTAAGGTCGATTAAACCTCAATCTTTTAATCAATTTGGACAAAATCCAGAAGTTTGGTATTTCTAGGGTTCCTGAAGGTTCGATTTGGGACCTAATCATTTCTGGTTAGATTCGAGGGAAAACAAAGATGTTCTAGGCACGAGGGAGGTCATGGGGGTAACTGGTGTGAGTTTGAAGTAGATTGGGATATGGTCAGGTTGTACTCGAATCTTCAAATGAAGATTCGAGTAGTTCCAGTATGATTCGAACCATGCAACTAACAGATCCTTGGTGAGGGAATTTAGGAGAAGTTGTGGTGTTAATTTGAGAGACACTAGAAAGGTTTGAGTTTTCAGACCCACTTTCGATTTAATATTCGAAGAGTTGGGGTCTGATTCGATGGAAACTAAAGTCAGATCGGTGTAGAAGATGTTCAGGTGGTTCTAGGGTGTTATTTTGGTGACCGGCGGTGTTGTTGCCGCCGGGTTTCAGGCGGTGGGATTCTAGGGCGGCTAGGGTTAGGGGTGGGTCTGAGGAAGATGATAATGAACAGTGGAGAGGGGGGTTTAGTTAGGGGGTCGGGGCAAGGGTTTGGGATTTATATAGGGGAAAGGTGAATTGATACTAACCGTTAGATTAAGTAGAATGAAGGGCCAGGATCAGTTCATTAAACCAAACGATGTCGTTTGGTTTAATGCCAGGGTTGGCTGAGTCGGGTCAATGGGTCAGGTAGAGAGTTCCGGGTAAGGGTGATGAGATCTCATCCGTTGATTGGATTTGATCCAACGGTCCATGATGAACTACGACCAAACGCTGTCGTTTTGACTCTTTTGGATTGGACCGGACCTGGGCTGTTTGGATTGGGCTGTGGGGGGGTAACTTGATTTGGGCCTGGATTTTAATCCAGGTCCGAATTTCCTTACACAACTTATATATATTTTCTAATTTTATTTTTAATTATAAAAAATCCTAATAAAAATTATAAAACAATTTTTTAACCTTACACAAAATATTAATTACTTTATAACAATTATTTAACACATAGTCAAAACATTAATCACCCAGTGAAATATTAAGATTAGAATAAACACATATTTTTTGTGATTTTATTTTTTGAATCAATTATTAAATGCATAATTAAATCCTATATGCATGCAACATGTATTTTATTTTATTTTTCATTTTATTATGACAACGTAAACATTTACGGATATAAGACAAATATTTAACAAACACCACGCAAATTCAAAAATTGCACAGTAAAAGAAATTTATTTTATTTTTTGATTTATTTTGGAGTAGTTTTTCGTGAGGCAAAAATCACGTGCTCACAAACAGAACAAACTAAAGACATAATTAGTTGAACTTCAACTTAAATCTAAAAACATTATAATTACTAATAATTTCTACCTAAAAATAAACAAGAGCAATGAAGCAAAAATGAAACAAACTGAAGAAAATAAGAAAAAACATAAACACGAATTGGTTAAAACAACTAACCGTATCGGAATCACGAACAACGACTGACCAACGACGAACTCGAACGGACCTCACCCTGGACAGAACTTCTGGGCGATTTTGAATGTTTTCAGCTGGGCTTCAGCGTGTGTGTTTGTGTGTGTTTTTCTGGTAAGTTATGGTGATGAGGGTTGTCCATGGACGAGCTTGAGCTCGCCATGGAGAAGACAAAGCAGCAAAGGGCAGCCATGGGAGCCCGGGCTCGAGTTCGACGGAGATGAAGAAGATGAAGCAGAAGCAGAAGTGTGGTCTGATTGGACGTAGCAGAAGCAGCAGGAAGCAGAAGCAGAAGCATGGTCTGCTTGGTCATAGCAGAAGCAGCAGGAAGCAGAAGCAGAAGCGTGGTCTGCTTGGACGTAGCAGAAGCAACAGGAAGCAGAAGCAGAAGCGTGGTTTGCTTGGACGTAGCAAAAGCAGCAGGAAGCAGAAGCAGAAGCGTGGTCTGCTTGGTCGACGACGCGTGAAGACGAGGAAGCTGCAAGAGGGAGCTAACGTGACGACGACGAAGTAGCAGTCTTGAAGCAGCGGCAGCCATGGGTGTCGAGCTCAAGCTCGAGCTTGACGAAGAAGATGAAGCAATGGCAGCGGGGTCGTTTGGTGTGGCTACGGAGGTTCGACGACTAGTGTGTGTGTGAGTGTTGAGGGTGAGGCGTGAGGGGGAAAGGGCAGCAACCATGGCTGCTTGCTTGGGGAAGGTGAGGCAGCCATTGGAGGGGGCTTGGAAGCTTGGAGAAGAAGAGGGAAAGAGAGAAAGAGAGGGGTGGATGGTTTAGTGTTAGGGTTTTAGATTTTTTCTTTTTTTTTTTGTTTTGTTTTGTGAAGTGTAAGGTAGGAAGATAGGGGTGTTGGGTATTTGGGTTATGGACTGGGTCGACTCGGTTTGAAGTGGACCGGGTCATGGGAAAGGGTGGGTAGAGGTGTTTTGGGCCTGGGTTTAAAATTGAAGAAGAGGCCCGATTCCGATTTTCTTTATATTTTTGCTCTTTTTTTCTTCTTTTATTTTTTAAAACTAAATTCTAAAAATCCTTAAATTATTATATAGAACTAAATTAATTTATAAAAGCGCAAATTAACTCCCAATGACAATTAACACGCAATTAAGTAATAATTAAGCATAAAATTGTACAATTGGACATTAAATGCTAAAAATGCAAACGATGCATATTTTTGTAATTTTCATTCTTGTAAAACAAACCTAATTATTCCTAATTGTAGAATTAAATCCTAAATGCAAATGCGACATATTTTTGTATTTGTTTTTATTAATTTAACAAATAAACATGCACAGACAAATACAAATAATTATCCAAAATGCCACAAAAATTCTCAAAATTGCGCACCAAGGAAAATCGTTTTATTTTGAATTTTTGGGAGTAATTATTTCATAGGGCAAAAATCACGTGCTTACAGCATGTAGATGTGAAACTAGTAGATAGGAACTCAGTCATATCAAGAACAACTTCCTACACCGTGAGTATAAGGACCTAAGAACCCTAAAAGGCCAACTATCCCCAAATAAGTCTGATCACGCACTCGTCACCTCACGTACACGAATTACAATCAACATAGAAGACTCAAATCCTAAGGGAAAATCCCTCACACAAGGTTAGGCAAGATACTTATCTCAAAGATGACAAACTGATACTCAAAAGTGAACTTCTCGGGTGCAAAGACCTTCGTACGGCTCAAATCTAACCAAAATAACTTCAAAGCACAAATAAAACTCATAAGAAACTATTCCGGATCATAAAGTTTCAATCTTTAACAAAATCCAAAAATTGGTCCAAAAGTCGACCCCCAGGGCAGTACCTCGGAACCCAAAAAAATTTACAAAAATTAAAACCCATTCCGATATGAGTTCAACCATACAAAAGTTATCAAATTCCGATAGCATTTGGTCCCTTAAATCATGATTTTCATTTTAAAAAATTTTCTTCAAAAACCAACATTTTCCTCAACCAAAAACACAATTTAAATGATAAAAACAAAGAAAAATTATGGAATATATTGAATTCTAGGTGAAGAACACTTACCCAATCGTTTTACTTGAAAAACCCTCAAAGAATCACTCAAAACCGAGCTCCACAAGTCAAGATATGATAAAAATATTGTGTAACCCTCGATTTGGGAATATATTCTGCCTGCCCAAGTATTAATGCATCGCGAACACGGAGAAAGGATCGCGTTCGCGAAGAAGAAAAATGAAGGTTGCCCGGTTGGTCATCGCGAAATCGACAATAAGCTCGCGAACGCGAAGAAGGGGAAAGCTGATGGCTCACAACTGGCCTATGTGAATGCGAGGAAGTGTACGCGAACGCAAAAGAGGGAAAAGCATGTGTACGCATTCCGGACAGAGGAATGCGAATGCGTAGAAGGAATGGTCATCAATGCCCAACTCTTAATCCCGTCTACGCGAACGCGAATGGACGGGTGCGAATGTGAAGTAGGAGAAAACAGACTTCTGCGATCGCGAACTAGATCATGCGAACGCGAAGAACAATAAATTCCTCCTCCAAGATTACTCTTCGCGAATGCAGAGGAGCAGATACGAACGCGAAGGAGAAAACCTGCTGACAGATATCAGCAGTTCAAAAATAGGGAAAACTAACTCGTAGCCCACCCAGAACACACTCGAGGCCCCCCGGGACCCCGTCTAAACACACAAACAAGTTCTATAACCTAATACGGACTCGATCGAGGTCACAAATCACATCAAATAATGCCGAAAATGCAAACCGTTCCATGAATCGGACTATGAACTTCCAAATCTTTCAATTTCGAAAACTTGTGTTAAAACCAATCAAATTAACCCAAAATGATGCCAAATTTTGAATACATGTAAAAAAAAATGACAACGGAGCTGCTCCAACTCTCAAATCACATTCCGACCCCGATATCACAAAAGAAAACTATGGTTCATACTTCTTCATTTTCCAAACTTTAATTTTTCCAACTTTCGTCGAAATACCTCAAATTACTCTACGAACCTCCGAATCCAGAGGTGCGCCTAAGTCCAAAATCACCATACGAAGCTGTTGAGATCATCCAAAACCCATTCCGCGGTCGTTTACACAAAAATCAAATTCTGATTAAATTCTCACCGCTTAAGCTTCCAAAACTAGATTCCTTCTTCCAATTTGACTCTGAATTCTCCGGTAACTGAATTCAACCATGCACGCAAGTCGATACACATAATATGAAGCTATTCAAGACCTTACGCAGCCGAACGGAGCTAAAATTATCAAAATGATCGGTCGGATCGTTACATCTGTAGTGTTAATTATGATGTGTGTGCAAAATTTAGGGTCAATCGGACGTGGTTTGATAGTTTTTGGCATCAATTATAGAATTTTGAAGTTTCAAGTTATTTAAGTTTGAATTGAAGGGTCATTCGTGATTTTAGCATTGTTTGATGTGATTTGAGGGATCGACTAAGGTCATCGCGTTCGCGAAAAGGTCATCGCGTTCGCGAAAAGGTCATCGCGTTCGCGATTAAGAATTTCAGGGCCAAGGAGAATTGTGCTTCGTGAACGCAAAGGGATTTTCGCATTCACGGAGAAGGGTTCTCTGGGCAGATATAAACTTTTAAAAAACGAGGGTTAGCCATTTTTATCTAAACTTGAGTTTGGGAGTTCCGATTTGGAAGAGATTTTGAGGGATTTTCAGAGATATCAATTGGGTAATGATTCTTAACTTGATTTTGGTTGTATCTCAATATTCTATCATTAATTTTATCATTTAATTTCGGATTTGGGGTGAAAATTTGGGAAAAAATGGAACGAAGTTCTTCAACTAAGATTTTGAGTTTTGATTGGGATTTTGACATTAGATTTGAATAATTTTGGTACGAGTGATCTTGTAAGTGAATGAGTGTTCATATTTGGTGACTTTTACCTGATTCCGAGACGTGAGCCCATGGAGGCTTTTTGGACGATTTTTCAATTTTTTGCCTTAGCTTTGATTTCATTAGCTAGATTAGATTCTTCTAGCTATATTTATATTATATAATTGCTTTTGGCTAGATTTAGGCCATTCAGAGTCGGATATTCATGGAAAGAGCATTGTGACGGATTAATTTGAGCTTGGTTCGAGAAAAGTGGCTTGCCTAACTTTGTGTGGGGGAACTCCCCTTAGAATTTGGTACTATTTTGATATATGAACGTCGTGTACGTGAGGTGACGAGTACGTACACGGGCTATTTATTGTAAAACCCCATTTTTCATTAAGTTATAACATGTTTCTCCTTATTTGAAATACACTAGCTTATGTAACTATCTTGTTTAGTTTAGAATAGCATGCCTACATGTTTTAACTGCCTATCTGAACTCTGTGCAGCATGTTTAGTGAAATTACCTGATTTCCTTGACTTGAATTTAGTCTAAACGATAGGTTTACTTGCTATAACTGTTATTTCTGTTGATTGAGTTGCATATTTACTTTGGGACTACGAAAGGGTATTTTGGGAGATCCCCATGTACTGCATATTTACTTTGGGACTACAGAACCGTATTCTGGGAGATCCCCATGTTCTGTATATTTACTTTGGAACTACGAAACGGTATTCCGGAAGATCCCCCTACACATTTACGCTTGGGACTATGAGACAGTATCTCGGGAGATCCCCTGTTGTTATCTTTGTGTTCTGAGCTGTTATTTTTCTATGATTCTATTCCTGTTAAATTTCCGTACTTATTTTTACTGCAATATTTCATTCTGTCTTATTTCATTTTATTTATACCAGTAGGGCCCTGACCTAATCTCGTCACTACTCGACCGAGGTTAATCTTGGAACTTACTCGGTACCATTGTGGTGTACTCATGCTCTTCCATGCACATGTTTTTCGTGTGTAGATCCAGGTACTGCTTATCAGCCGCATTTCCAGTGAGGCGAGCCAGCTGTAGAAACTTCAAGGTATATTTGCCACGTCCGCAGATCTTGGAGTCCCTATCAACTCCGCCCCATGTCAAATACTTCTTGTATTTTCTTCTTTTATTAGATTCTAGAGTATAGAAGTACTGTTTCTTTCTGTAGCTTGTGGCTTATGACATTCCGGGTTTTGGGAGAGTTTATATACCTTTCGAGAGTGGTTATTGTATATGCCGAGCAGCATCTCATTTCCTTATCTAAATTTATCTGTTAGTTGATAGCTTTTATGTTTTCATTTCTTTTTCCACAAATGTTAGGCTTACCTAGTCGTAGAGACTAGGTGTCGTCACGACGGTTCACGGAGGGAGAACTTGGTTCGTGACATTTTCCTTTTTTTAAAATTATTTAGCTCATCTTGAACCAGCATCTCATCCCAAAATAGGGGTGTTCCTCGATCGGTACAGTACGATATTTAAATATTTCGGTTCGGTATTTTCGATATTCGGTTTCTTAAAATGCTATACAAATATTGTACCTAATTAGTTTTGGTATGGTTCGATTTTTCTCCTTCGATTTTGATTTATTCGGTTCGGTAATTTCGGTTTATTCGGTTTGAATACTAACTAGTGCATAGAGCCATAAACTGTAATATTCTTAATTAAAATACTCAAATATACAAAAATGAAAGTGTTTGTTGACAAAAATTTTGTCGAAAACCAGCAAATATCAACCCATAAAGAGAAAACATACATTAAGGAATAAATTTGATCATTAGAAATGTCTTGTTGCTTGCTTAGAGTTAATTGATGAACTTAGAGAATAAAGGAAAATAAAATTTTAGATTTTTTATATTTATGTTATAAATAATAATATGTGTATTGTGTAATATAATATATATTTTGGTACGATATCGATATTTCTGTATTTTATTTTAAAATACCAAATACCATTCCTAATACCAATCTATACTATAAAAGCACGAAGGCCCTTAATGAAATATCGTTCGCCTTTTTTATCCCTTAAAAATAGAGGTCACACTGGACAAAATAATTATTTAATTATTATCATAATATTTAGGAATTTTAATTCAACTAAAATTTTAGTTATTAAACTTTTCTTTATTTGAATTATGTGGAAAATCTTAATATTTTGGGACTTTATATTCCACTATAATTTAGCTTATATAAAAACTATGGAACATGGACAATCAAACACAATATAAATATGGAAAGTGTGAATTATCACCAAAAATATATATATATTTTTTCCCTCATGGACGATTTTAGAAAAGTTCATGATCCTAATGTTAGTATATTCACATTCTCAAGGTTGAAATCAAATATAACCCCTCCGTTTAACTATAATAATATTTTATATTTGGTAATAGGAAAAAAAAAACTAACGTTTAACAATTATGATGTTATTTCATATTGGACAATCTTATAATTTAATTATTTTTTAATATTTAGGACTTTGAAATCTGGTTATTAGACTTTTTTTTTTGTGGGGGGGGGTGGGGGGAGGGATTTGAAATATGTTGGAAGTCTTAACATTTAATACTTTAAAATCAATTAAGGTTTTACTTTACATAAATCTTTTCCTTATTCTAATTATATAGCATAATTATAATTTCTTCATGTTACTTTTCCTAATATTTGATGCCTTAAGATTAACTAAAGTTTATTTATTAAATTCTTCATTGTCACGACCCAAACCGATGGGCCACGACGGACACTCGGTACCTTACTCAATCAAGTACCTACGTAACGTATCTTTCGTATCATACTATCATAGGTAAATGAGCCAGAGAGGCAGTCGTGAGATAAGTAGAATAAAATATGGGGAAAATACTCGACATTGGACGACCCAACATGTAATCCGAACTTATACATATGATGTACGAGCCTATAAGGCTAGCATGATCCTTTATATACTCAAAACATAGGCCGACAAGGCCATACAAGTATTCGTATACATGACATCTGTCTACAAGCCTCTAGGAATACATAATATCATAAAGATCGGGACAGGTCCCCGCCATACCAATTAATACATGTACTAATCATACTGACCAAATAGGCAACTCCGGAGCAAATGGAGCGCACCAACACCTTTCGCTTAGTTGATAGCTTATTTGGAGGGATCATAACCTGTGTATCGGGACCTGCGGGCATGAAACGTAGCGTCCCCATACAGAAGGGATGTCGGTACAAATAATGTACCGAGTATGTAAGGAATGAAAATCAGTAAATAATAGACATGAGAGAAACATATAGTAAAAGACTCGACATGTAAGTTCGAATAACTCTGTAAATTATGAAATACATATAGTGTCATGCATATGCATATGAATGTCATGTCGTGCATAGGTGCATGTGTTCATAACATCATCAAGCCTCTGAGGGCATCTCATCATATCATCTCGGCCACTATGGGCAAATCATCAACGTATACCAGCTGATCAGGTGGTTTTGCGTACATAACATCGTAACCTTTTCCCATATCCCATAGTACATATAATATACATATATACGCGTATATGACGCCATCTGGTCATGGGTCAACGTACATGTATAAATGAATGCAATGCATGAGTGTCACGATCCGGATTTTTCCGCCCTTGGGAGTCGTGATGGCGCCTACTCGTGGAAGCTAGACAAGCCGAATATTGCAAATTCATCTCCCTTTTTACTAAGCATATTAAACAATGTAAAATACTAAGTGATTAAACAACGGAATAAGATTAAACAATCGGAAATGCGGAAGCCGAAACTTCATATTTCAACCAAACACTGCTACATAATTTGAAGTACAAACTACCCAGAATTTGGTGTCACATGTCACGGGCTGTCTAAGAATACTACAAACAAAGTCTGAATGAAATACATAAGTCTGTCTCTGAATAAGTAAAAATAGAAGGAGAAAAGATAGGAGGAGACACCAAGGCCTGTGGGCGTCTGCAGGACTACCTCGGATCGCCTGTGTGGACTGAAGACAGCACCCTGTGCAGAAATAGAAATAGATAATTACAACTAAAGTTGGGCGGAGGAAACATGTTGTGGGGAGTAACAGATAACAACAGTACAACAGTAGGGAAATAAAAGGAATGCCATAAATCAAGTACCGGCAAAGATAAGGAAATGAGAAGATTAGGTACACATGTAATACCGTTGCAGGCGTGCAACACGATCTCATTTCATATGATACCATTGCAGGCGTGCAACCCGCTCCTATTTCATATATTACTGTTGCAGGCGTGCATCCCGCTCCCATTTTACATATCACCGCTGCAGGCGTGCAGCCCGCTCCCATTTCACATATTACCGTTGCAGGCGTACAACCACTCCCATTTCACATATTACCGTTGCAGGCGTGCAACCACTCCCATTTCATTTATCAACACTAATCATAAAAGAATTCCGGCAAGGGAACGATAGCAATATAACAACATCCCGGCAAGGGAACAATAATATTACAATAATATCCCGGCAAGGAAACAATAATATAACAACATATATCCCGACTACGGAACAAAATATGACAATAACATCCCGGAAAGGGAACAATAATGATAATCCTCATATGAAGCAGCACTAATCATAAAAGAATCCCGACAAGAGAACGATAGCAATATAACAACATCCCGACAAGGGAACAATAATATTACAATAATATCCCGGCAAGGGAACAATAATATCACAACACATATTCCGGCTACGGAACAAAATATGATAATAACATCCCGGCTAGGGAACAATAATGATAATCCTCATATGAAGCACAATAAATCACAACGGAGTCATAACAATTACCATAAAAGACTCATGGGCATGCTTGACACCGACGTATAGATACTCGTCACCATGCCTATACGTCGTACTCCATAGTTAACACGTAGCAAATAAGACACGACTCCTAATCCTTCAAGCTAAGGTTAGACCAAACACTTACCTCGATGCCACGAACACAATTCAAGTCACAATTATCGCTTTACCTCTTGATTCCACCACTAATTCGCTTGTATCTAGCCACAAATTACTTAATTACGTCAATAAATGCTAAATGAATCGATTCTAATGCATAAAAATAAGTTTTCTAAAGTTTTACCCAAAAAGTCAAAAATCACCACCGGGCTCACATGGTCAAAACCCGAGGTTCGAACCAAAACCCGACTACCCATTCCCCCACGAACCCAAATATATAATTTATTTTAAAATCGGACCTCAAATCGAGGTCCAAATCCCCAAATTTTGAAAAACCTAGATTCTACCCAAAACACCCAATTTCCCCCAGAAAAATCATGGATTTTGAGTTGAAATCACGTGAAAAGATGTTAAAGATTGAAGAAACTAGTTAGAAACGACTTACAATTGATTTGGAGATGAAGTTTTCTTTGGAAAATCGCCCAAGAGAGTTTATGTTTTGGGAAGATGTAAAAAATGATTGAAAATACGTCTTAGTGTAAATTTACAAGTTGCAGATATCGCAATTGCGACCAGGGTTCGCAATTGCGACTTGCGAAGCGACCTTCGCATTTGCGAAGTCGCTTTTGCGAACATTCTGTCGCATTTGCAACGACTGGCCAAAATGGGGAACATCGCATTTGCGATGCAAAACTCGCATTTGCGGGGGAAGGCTGGCCTGGGCTAGTTCGCATTTGCGACACAACCCTCGCATTTGCGAACTCACATTTGCAAGCCTGCAATAGAACAGCTGAAACCTGCATTTTTTCCAAGTCCAATTCTACTCCGTGGCCTATTCAAAACTCACCCGAGCCCTCGGGGCTCCAAACCAAACATGCATACCAACCTAAACACATTATATGGACTTGCTCGTGCATTCAAATCTCTCAAATAACATCAACAACTATGAATTTAGCATGAAAATCATGAAATTTTCTTAAGAACATAAAAAATTTCATTTTTTTTCAAATGAAGTCTCATTCATATCATTTCAAGTCCGTTTCTTATCAAATTTCACAGGTTCGAGTCAAATCATATATAAGACCTGTACCGGGCTCCAAAACCAAAATACAGGCCCAATAGCAATGGTTTCGTACATAAATTCTCTTCTTTACTTCATAATTAATTCAGTAAAACAATTTCTTTCAAAAATTTATTTCTCGGACTTGGGACCTCGGAATTCGATTCCGAGCAGATGCCCAAGTCGCATATTTTCCTACGGACCCTCCGGGACCGTCAAATTACGGGTCCGAATCCGTTTACCCAAAATGTTGACCGAAGTCAATTTAAATTCATTATTTTACAGATTTTCATATATTGGCTTTCCGGCTACGTGCCCGGATTGCGCACGCAAATCAAGGTAATGCCTAAAGAGATTTTTAAGACCTCGGAACACATAATTTTCTTTCAAAATAAGTGATGGCCTTTTGGGTTATCACAATGAGAAAGTACGTCAATAAATCTTTCAGAACGTCATAAGACCATTATGCCTCTGATTAATATCATGAAATAAACCTTATCAACTTACCTATTTTCTGAGACCCATGAACATATGATAAAATAATAGGACACATGGAAAATCAAGAACATAAACATTTTCTAACATTTCTATGAATATAGTCATTTTATGAAAGTTGTGCATTTGTTCATTTCGTTTGTATCGTATGTATCATGTCAAAAAGAAAGAACGGATAGCTTTAACATATCTGAGTCGATTCTCTTGACAATCCCTCTAATACACGTTTGTGAGCACGTGATTTTTGTTTTCGCGCGACAATCGCTCCAAAAGAAATAAAAATGATAATAATTGGTCCTGCTATACAATTTTCGGATTTTTACATGGCACTTTGTTAATTATTTATGATTTTGCCCATTTTTATTTTATTAAAACAAAATACAAAATGTATGTGTCATACATAATTTGAACCGTAATCCGGTTGTTAAATAGAAAATCATAAATAGGCATCTTTGTCCGTGATTTTGTTCTTGCTTGATTTTACCTATTTTAAAATATTTTAAGGTGTGTGCAAACAATTGTATTAAGTGTTTATTTAATTTTAATTTGATTTACCTAGGTTTTTGTTTTTAAAATAAAGAGGAAAATAAAATAAAATAAAAAAGAGGGAAGAAAGAAAGAAATTTTTTCGGACTTGGGCCAATTTTAAACAAATTGGCCCAAACAAACAATGCCCAAAACCAGGCCTGCCCGGTCCAGTCCAAGCTGACACCAAGGACGTCCAAACGACGTCGTAATGGCTGTGTCTGATCTGAGCCGTTGATCTCCAAATGATCAACGGCCAAGATCACCTCCCCATAACCCATTAATGAACCCGACCCGAACCAACGATGCCATTTCACTTAAGTCCTCAGATCCAGACCGTAGATCTGGATTGATCTAACGGTTGAGATCAAGCCATCCACCCCGTATATAAATCCTTCCCCCTTCACCCCGCGCCTTAAACCCCCCCCCCCCCCTGCCTTAGTTCGTCTTCACCAGACCCCAACCCTCCAAACCCTAGCCGCCCCTGCATACCTTCGCCATGAAAGCCGGCGGCATGGACGCCGGTGACCCTACCCTTAACACCATAGATGCTCCTCACCGTCCTGAACCCAAATCCACTAACCACCTAACTCGAATCCCTTCCCACCTTCTCGAATCTTCATTTGAAGATTCGAGTCGGAACCTGATCTACACCGATCTGCCCTAAATTCATACCAGACACTCCCCAGACCCCCCTCGTGACCAAACCATACTTGGTTTGGTCCGAATCTAACCAGGAAAGCATGAATCCCGGATCTAGTTTTTGAACCTTAGGGTTCCTCGTCACTGGTCCGTGTCTTGTTCGAGTCAAAGAAATTAAGGTCTAATGGACCTTAATCGAAGTGTTTCTCATCTGAGAAACACTTCAATTAAAGTCCGTTCAGCCTTAAGAAGGGTCTGACCTAATCCGAGTTAAGGTTTTGATCTTTCGAGGTTTAAGGTGAGTTCTTTCTTTTCTTATTTGTTTTGGTTCATCTGATTGTTGTAAAGGTCTGTTCATGTTTTGTTTATGTCCCCGAATTTTATCAACTATGCCCTGTCCACTTTGCCTGAACCTTTGTTGTTTTGATTGAGTATCTTCTTCTACTTGTTCTGATAAGCGTGTATGTATATAT
Source organism: Nicotiana tabacum (assembly GCF_000715075.1). Taxonomy (NCBI): domain Eukaryota; kingdom Viridiplantae; phylum Streptophyta; class Magnoliopsida; order Solanales; family Solanaceae; genus Nicotiana; species Nicotiana tabacum. The sequence goes on along the minus strand of NC_134099.1, from coordinate 46,470,035 downwards.
TTGTTGTGCAATAATTGAGCTTCAAATGCTGACTGAGCAATTGGTTCCTCGAGTACCACTTTGCTCAGTCAGTATAATTAGAACCATGTGTCGATACTGTTAAATGTCTGATTTTTGGTTACGACTGTATGAGTTATAACTAATATAGTCGAGTCGACAAATGTCGTCAATTAATTTCAGTAGTTCAAATGTTAACGATTGAACCTGTTGCTTGCTGCAACTTTGTTTGAATCAGAGTAAGAATCAAGTAGGGTCACTTATAGTTGCTGTATTTGAATCTGAAAATAAAAGGGTAGATTGTTAGCTGCAATTTGAATTGATGGCATGTGCACTTGTGCACAGCATGTGCATTGTGCACAGCCTGGTTCCTGCATAAAGGGCTTTTGATTTTAAAATAGTTTGACAGCATATGCTGTCAGATTATACCCTGCTGCCCATATCCTGCTTTAGTTTAGAAATATTAAACCTCACTTAAAAGGTAAGTCTGCCAGGGAATATCATGGGAGTTGATTTATATTTAAAGTAAGTGGAAACTGAAACAAGACAGACCACATGGGAGGGGTGTTCTTTTGGGTCTAAACAGGCTGTTAAAATGATGACTTTAGGCTTATAAAAGAGGGGGGAGAGACAGACAATATAGGAGGAGATAGAGTTGGGGAGGGAATCAGAACTGAAAAAGAAAAATACACACACACGAACACAAAAGAGACATAACTCAGATTGAATATTTGAGAACTGAAAATTCTGAAAAAAAACCAGAAAAACTGGAAAAGATTTCTTTCTGATAACTCAAGTATAGGTTCAAAACTGAAGACTGACATTGGTCTTGAAAAGAAAGGAGATAGGGAAAGTGATAAACAGAAAATCAGCAATTACTTCTGTCTTGTTTGTTTGATTCTCAGTCTTGTTCAACCTGTTTGATCAACTCTGTTTTCTTTCAAGTATTAGCTGAGTTCATTGGTTGATTCACATTGTTCGTTTCTCCTGGCTTTGGTCTGTCTTGGAGTATTGTTCCTACTGCATTGTTTGCTGCTACCTTTCTACCACTTCTTATCGGTTCTAATTGTATCTTACACTGGGAGTTGTCCTCTTTGTACCTGTTGTTACTGCTGTTGGTTTGGTGTTGCTTCTATCGTCCTACTGACCCCTTGCTTCTTCTGTTGTATCCGACATCCAGGTACACACTAAGACTTTGCATCTGATGTAACAATGAAAGCATGAAATCAAAGATATGCAGGAGTTTACTCATTCGTTTGCTGCAGTTACAGTTCTACAAATGTTATTAAGATCTGTGTAATTTGTTTAGATTGTAATTCAATAAAGAAACACGTTAGGTAGCCCTGTACTTAACCGTAGCTTAGTTTGTCCTAAATTGTGATTTCGTTTGTTTAAGGGGTTGTCTAATAAGGAATGCATGAGTGTTTTTTTTGTAACACATAGATAATTAGGTAACCCTTTTTAACTGACATTCTGCATGAATAGAAAAGATTGTTCTAAGCTTGCCAGATATGAAGCTTAGTCTTATTGAATCTTTGTAGACAGTTCACAGGATCCTATTCAAACTCTATTAGTAATAGTTTCCGATAAGTTAATTCTACTGATTTGGTTAAAAAAAAAGGGGGGCAAGTTTCAAACTTAGATCGGAAGAACATTTATCATAAGTTTTTTTTTAACAATTCTATTAATCCTGTATGTTAGATTCCCCTGACAATTTAACAACATGCTCATCCATGAAATAAGGCACTAAATAATTCACGCCTCATAAAATCAGATAATCAAGTAAGGATCCGAAGCTGGCCAAGCATGTAATTAGCACGCAATCCTTTCTTTTATTTTTAGAGACAAATGCATTAGAAATGTAGCCGCTTTAGGATACCTTTTCTAAAATAGAGGCGAGCCTCGCCAAATAAAAATGCAAAATTGCGGGGCTCTCAATAAGTAACCGTAATAATTATGTAGAGTCCAGGATAGGCCGTTTAGCAAATTTCATGGCCTTCTACAAAAATAAATAACGCGTTAGACTTTTAGGCACGGCTTAATTAAATTACGTTCTTAAACTCGAGTGCACATTGATGTGACCCGAATCCAAATCTCAACGGAGTCGAAATGCGTTAGCAACTACGGGTGCATTGATTGTGACGTAGTTCGAGATGCATTTTCACGACGTTGTAATTCTATAAAAAATAAATGATAATAATAAAAGCGGTTTTAAATCTAATAAGAAGCACATAAGTCACAACATGTATTTAAATCAGATATTTAGCCATTATAACAATTTAAGCGACCGTGCTAGAACCACGGGATTCGAGGGTGCCTAACACCTTCCCTCGGGTCAACAGAATTCCTTACTTAGAATTTCTGGTTCGCAGACTTCATTTGGAAAAGTCGAAAATTTCCTCGATTTGGGATTCAAGATAAACCGGTGACTTGGGACACCAAAAGCCAAACCTTTCCCAAGTGGCGACTCTGAATTAAATAAATAATCCCATTTCGAATATTGTCACTTAAATTGGAAAAACTCCCACCCGCGCATTTCTAACCCTTCGGGGCCCGGGCGCGCAAAAAGGAGGTGTGACAGCTCTGGCGACTCTGCTGGGGAACGACATAACCCAGAACCACCGGTTCAGGGTTTAAGAATTCGAGCTTAGAATAATTGTTATATTTGGCTTTATTATCTGATCTTTATTACATGTTTTTGCATAATGTGCTAAATGTTGTCTTTTACCGCTTTGATATTATCTGAACTGTATATAAACTGTGCCGAAACCCTTCTCTTCTTACCTCCGGGGAGAAGCTCGCTGGTCGAGACTCCCTATTCTGTTAGTGTCAATGCCCGAAATAAGAAAGAGGACGGATAAGTTACGAAGCCGGACGGCCTTTTGGTTCCCGGTAAGTTGCCCCTCCTCGACTCGAGTTGTCCGCTCGGGTACACAGTCTAGAACAAATACCAAGGTTTAAACCTAGTATAACTCGACTTCATGCCGGATCCCTAGTAGGAACGCTTATTTGCATCATGTTGCATTTGACTTAGGGGGCTCAACACAGGGGTTGAGTCCGTCTAGGACAAGCAACCTGAAATGAAAAGACCACCCTGCTGCATACTATTTGTTTGGCGCATTTATTTGCTTCGGTTCTGCATGCTGACTGGTTTCTAAAAAAAAAAATAGCAGCATAGGGAGATAATTACTTATTTTGGAAAAATAAAACCAATGTCCAAGTAGTTGTCGAAACCTCGTCGGAATCTTTCAAAAAAAAAACTAAAAAAATATAAAACCAAAAGTCGTCTTTTAGTTTGATTTAAAAAAAAACATATAAAAATTTGTTCTTTTCTTTTTAAGAAAAAAGGGGGTATTTATTTTTTTTTTTTAAAAAAACGGAAAACTCATAATTCAAAAATGTATTTATCTTTCTCCAAAAAATAATACTTATTCTTGATTGTTAGGTTTATTTAATTTTCTCTATTCACGATATGATCGAACTACGCCGGTTTGATTCTCGCACGGGGTGAGATACGTAGGCAACCCTCGGCGGGTCCAACCTCCCGTTTTTACAAAAAAAAAATATCTAGATAATTTTAATTTTTGAGTCTAATAAAGTTTATCGCCTTAAATAAATGTGTAGGATGAGCACGATACAAAATGAATCGTTTTCAATAATGACCAAGATCCCTTTTGAGTTGCGATTATGGTGGAACGACTTAGGCAAAGAAGGGCAAGGCAAAGTGAGGAAATATCTGAAAAATCTCCCGGATTTACTAGACATTCAACCGCGGGGTGATATTATCAGATCATTGGTCACTTACTGGGATTCGGCACACAATGTATTCCATTTTTCAGACTTCGAACTCACCCCGACATTGGAGGAAATAGCGGCATACATTGGGAGTGATGAAGCTCCGTTAAGGTTCAAGTACTTGATTGCACCTAGGGCCGTCACGGTACACCGATTTTTGGATTTTCTGAAAATACCCCGAACATTTCACCATCCAGATCTTGCCAAAGGTTTCTGCAGTCTCCATCTCATGTATGCTAGATACGGTCATGAGGGCGGGTTCAATAAGCCGGATTTCAAACTATGTAGTAAAGGCAACCGACAAAAATGGGACGAACACAGGCAGTCGGCTTTCATGACGGCCTTCTTAGGTCTTATAGTATTCCCAAGGAAGGACGGCCACATCGATCTAAGAATAACTGGGGTTGTCAGTACTTTGCTTACCCAAGATAAAAGTACTCTGGCACCTATGATTATGGCTGACATTTTCCGGGCTCTCACTGTTTGTCGAGCCAGGGGTGACTTTTTCGAAGGATGTAACCTACTGTTGCAAGTGTGGATGACCGATCATTTATGTCATCGCTCCTCACTTTTGGGTTATGATTCGCCAGAGAAAACTTGTATTGGAGAATTCTACACGAGAATCAAAGCGCTCAATTTACCTGAGGGAGTCACATCATGGACCTCATTTCTCCGAACTCTCACCGCCAGCCAAATCCAATGGACGCTCGGATGGTCACCTATCGAGGAAATCATATACATGCCGGCAACCCGGCCTCACTTTCTGTTGATGGGACTGAAAAGTATCCAACCCTATGCACCGTATCGAGTTTTGAGGCAACTTGGGAGGTACCAAGTGGTACCGAAAGATGAAGATTTGAGTACCCAGGTGATTGAAATCAGTCCGAACGGCCAGTTCCCTGAAGAAGAAGTTCGCCAAATCTGGAGTGAATGCCAACATCTGACAGCAAACACTTGTGTGATCGATACGGCAAAAGGGGAAGTCGCCCCAGGATATCACGCTTGGTTTAGAGGTAGCCTGTCTTACGAAAGACCAGCTAAGAGGCCGCATCTCAAAGATTTCGTAGAATCATCCCAAGGGCAATGGAACTGGTTAGCAAAAGAGAGGGGTTATCGAGCAGAGATTGGCGATTTGAAGCTACAAATAGATAGTTTGAAATTCGATAACAGCGTACAAATCGCGGCGGATCGAAGCGAAAAGAATAGGTTGATCCAAGAGAATGAAGAACTTAAGGCCCAAGTCCAAAAATTGAGATTGTCTCTTGATGAGCAACCCAGAAGTCAATCAGACCAGCGGTTGATAAAGGGTTTGAAAAGAGAGACCACGGAATGGCGAGACAGGTTAGAAGAATCCGAAAAGGTCATGACAGAGTTCAAGGCACGGTGGGAAACAAGAGTAGATAAGCATCGCCGATATTTGAACCAATTGAAACGTGACCACGAGAAGGCTGTCTCTAAAATAAAGAGGGAGATGGCTACACTTGAGTTTAAAGCAGTTAAGCATGCCAGGGATTTCCAAATGGAGAGTAGATACTGTTACGACTTGTTGGCCCAAATGAAGGAAGAAGTGCGGCAGCTGAGGGATCAGCACATACAGGACTCACAGGTATTCAAGACGAGCAGTGATTAGATAAGGCACCTACTCATAGAGAAGAAGCAAACCAGAGATAGGATCAAGACCATTGCCCATGCCATCACCAGACGATGTCTACGATGTGAGAACATGCCCAGCATTACCGTCCTCTCGGCAGTAATGGGTTATGTCAAGCAGACTATGCACGAGCTGGAGCAACTTGAGAGGGATCTCACGCCTAGGACCGCGGCGAGGCCGAACGATGCCCCGCGGAAACCAATTTTTAAAACCATAATGCATTCATAGGTCAAATCTGTATTTTAGCATCTTCTGCCTGTTTTTTTCATCAAGGTGATTTTCAGTCTATTTTGAGTCTAGGTTCATTTTCCAAGTTTGATCTTTCTTTTGCAAAATGTAGCTTGTAATAGAACGCTTCAACAATAAAGGGGTTGTTTCTTTTACGTCCATTTGTGTTTTTCGAACTACGTAATGATCTGATTCACGTAAGCATCGTGATACGTAGGCAATCCTCATCGGATCCGGTCGCATTTTCTTTTACTACAAAAATAAAAAAAAAATAATAATAATAATAAAATAAAAGGAAAACAAAAGAGAAAAAGAAAAGAAAAGGAAAAAAAAAGGGAAAAATACCGGAAGGACGCATGCTCTCGTAGCAGACATATAGTAATCCACTTAACTGTATAGGTGCATCATGCCTAACGTGAGATTAACTATCTGTTATTTGCTGCAAATTAATCGTGCGCTTGTCATTGAGCATTTTTCCAGGGTTTTTGAAAAGACGGTTGGTTTGGTGAAAGTCTGGCCTCGCACTCATACTTCACGAGGTCAAAGAGAGGTGTTCAACTACCTGTTGTTAGGACCAGAAGCAGTACTCACACTTACTTCACCAGGTCAAAAGGAAGTGTGGAAATGTCTTCGGAAATTCCATTGCAAACAGTCCCCGTCTCTGAGGAGAGCTCAATCTCAGCCGTCCTCACACCTGAATCCGCAACTGCGGAAGAAAATAGAATCCTACGGCTCCACATGTTGGAAATGTTGGATGACTGGAACAATGGGAAAGAGCCGCCAAGTGTCGTCCCCGGATTCCCTGAATTATTCTCCAGGTCAAGTGGGACTTCTAATGTCCCCATAAATTACCCTGCTGCCCCATTTGGGTACCCAGCCACCTCCGCCTTCTCCGCAGGATCACCTTCTGAGCCTCATCCCCGAATGTCGGCCACTGATGCAAGCATGAACATCTTTACTGCATCGCCTTGCCCAGCTACGGCACAGCCTGCCACATACAAGCCAAGCTTTGACTCATCCTCTTTTACATTCCAAGCACCATCGTTCTCAATGGAACCAACCAGGTTCGCTACCAACAATAATCCTCTACCGCCTCAGTGCGAACTCGCACCGGGACAGGATCAGAACCCCAGGATTGCGGAACAAAATGAGATTGCTAAGAGAATGAGAAGCCTTGAACAAAGTTTGAAGAATATGCAAGGGTTGAGCGGACAAAAGAGCATCTCTTACGCCGACCTGTGCATGTTCCCTCACGTGCACCTGCCATCGGGTTTCAAGACCCCCAAATTCGAGAAATACGATGGGCACGGTGACCCCATTGCACATCTTAAGAAATACTGCAACCAATTGCGGGGAGCCGGCGGAAAAGAAGAACTGCTAATGGCATATTTTGGGGAAAGCTTAGTAGGGATAGCTTCGGAATGGTATATGGATCAGGAAATGTCCCGATGGCATATATGGGATGATCTCGCCAGAGATTTTGTAAAGCAATTCCAGTATAACATCGACATTGCGCCAGACCGAAACTCTCTGTCGAATTTGAAGAAGAAGCCTTCGGAAAGCTTTAGAGAGTATGCTATTAAGTGGCGTGAACAGGCGTCGAGAGTGAAGCCTCCCATGGATGAAGTGGAAATGGTCACTACCTTTCTCCAGGCTCAAGAGTCTGACTATTTCCAAAACATGATGTCGGCCATGGGTAAGCCATTCGCGGAAGCGATCAAGATAGGAGAGATGGTAGAGAATGGGCTGAAAACGGGTCGGATTCTGAGTCAAGCAGCCATAAGGGCAACCTCCCAGGCCGTCCAAAGCGGGTCTGGAGGAACGACAAGGGGGAAGAAGAAGGAAGAAACGGCTATGGCAGCCTCTGAAGCAAGGGAGTATCGTCATCCCAGGCCCCATTTTCCGGAAAGGGCCCCACAACACTACTACCCCCACTCAAATGTGGCATATGCTCATCAACCTTATATGGTCATGAATGCCCAACCTTATAACCATCCACCACAACAAGCCAACCGAGGCCCAGCTCCACCTCCCAGAAATCAGCCTCCTTACCGCAACCACTATAACCCACAACCCCCGCAGAATAACTACCGCCCCCAGGAGCCACCTCGACGGCGGACTTTCACGCCCATCGGTGAACAATACTCTACATTGTTCCCTAAGCTAGTCCAATTGGGTTTCTTGCAACCAATTCCCCAAACGAGGCAAAACCCGACATCTCCTTCTTATAAAGCCGGAGTCAGATGCGCCTATCATTCAGGGGCCGAAGGACATGATACAAACGACTGCTGGTCATTGAAAAGAGTGGTCGAAAATTTGATAGAGCAGGGGAAAATAGTGCTAAGGGACGAAGAGATCCCAAATGTGACTAACAATCCATTGCCCGCTCACAATAATGGGCCGTTGATCGGCATGATTTGTGAAGACAAAGAGTTCGACCCTGCCTTGAAGGCCATAATTGCCATTGTCGACACAGGGAGGAGGCCGGAAATAGACCAGAAATCAGAAAGGGGGGAGGAGGCCAAGGCTGCAGAAAGCAAGCCTGAAAAGAAGGCGGAGAAGAAAGTGTTACCAGCAAAGGATGGAGTTATTTACATACCGCGGGGTCAAGCCAAGAAGACGCAGAACTTCGGGATCAAAAAGACAAAACCTATGTACGTGCCAAAAGGGGCCTATGTGGTCCGGGGGACGATTCAACCACCTCGGCTGAATGAGCCAGTGGTTATCGGACGTGTGCCACAAAAGCCAATGACCAACCCGTCCACAGTGCCGTGGAATTATCAAAAGACTTTGGTAATGTACAAAGGTAAAGAGGTCATGGGAGAACTTCCAGAAAATACTTTCGTTGGAGGGTACTCAAATAGCCAAGAACTGAACAACGCCACACAAAGGCGCTTCCCTCCAAAGGAGCCCGTGAGTGTTGAAGAAGCGGAAGTGTTCTTCCAACAGATGAAGATGCCGGATTACGAAGTGATAGACCAGCTGCGCAAGCACCCTGAGCAAGTGTCCATGCTGTCACTATTAATGAGGTCAACCGAGCATCAAAAGATCCTGCTGAAAACCCTGAATGAAGCATACGTACCGGTCGAAACCTCGGTGGAGCAACTAGAGCGGATGACAGAAAGATTCTTCGCCGTCAACCAAATTTCTTTCAACAAGAACGATTTACCCCCGGAAGGAGCATCACACAACAAGGCCTTGCACTTAACAGTTAAATGCGAGGACTACTATGTCAAGCGGGTAATGCTGGATGGGGGATCAGGTGTTGACATTTGCCCGCTCTCCACGCTACAAAGAATGGAAATTGGTACAGGAAGAATCCGACCCAACAACGTCTGCGTAAGAGCTTTCGACGGCATCAAGAGAGATACCATGGGAGAAATAGACCTGTTGTTGGTCATAGGACCAGTCGAATTTCGAGTAACCTTCCAGGTGATCGACATGGACACATCCTACAATTTTCTCCTTGGCAGACCTTGGATCCATGCGGCAGGAGCCGTGCCTTCCACTCTTCACCAGATGGTGAAATTCGAGTACGAAGACCAAGAAATCGTGGTCTATGGGGAAAACGAACATGCCATCTACCGGGACCCATCCATCCCGTATCTTGAACCGAGAGAAGGGAGCGAACATACGGTCTATCAAGCTTTCGAGGTAGTACTGGCAGAGCAGCACGAAGAGGGAGTACCTTGCCCCCTGCCTTTCTTATCTAACGCTTCGGTCATGGTGGCCAAAGAGATGATCCGGCACGGATTTAGGCCAGGGAAGGGACTTGGACGAACCCTTCAGGGAATAATAGAACCCGTTACTTTGCCAGTCATCAAGAAACCTTTTGGACTAGGTTTCAAACCTACTCCAGCAGACGAAAAATGGGCAAAGAAAAGGAGAAATGAGGGCTGGAAGTTGCCTCAACCACTGCCGGATTTATATGCGACGTTCGTCAGGCCAAGGTACGCTGAAGAAGAAGATGATGAGGTCTTCACAGCTGAGGAAATCGAGGAAATATGTGGGGCGATGAGAGAAATGCTCTACGAGGTCCACATGGTTCAAACAGGCGAAGGCACAAGCACTGCTGAGATGATGTACATGGGGCCAAACGCCAAACTCCAAAACTGGGAGGCCACGCCATTCCCGACTAGACGGAAGTCCGGGTAGACCTGTCCTGCCACCTTTCCTGTATCACAAGTTGTCTCCGGGACATAACTTGAACGTTTTCTTTTTTTCAATTGTTGTTTTGAATTCCCAGTTGTAAACATTGTTGTCTTCCAACTTTCCAAAGAAAATATACAAAAAAATCATCATTGCTTTCCTATTCTTTCTTTTGCTTTGATTTTTTATTAGTTTTCCTTTTATTTTCCTTTTCAGTCCTAATAATGCGGCTTTGAATATGACATGCTTGCGGACTTCACGCCCAGATCACAATGAGCTATTTAACTGCGAATTAATGAACCCAGAACCAGAATATGATGCGGAAGAGGCTTTTAGGGAGATAAATCGAGAGTTGGAATATTTCGAGAATAAACCTAAGCCAAATCTGAACGACACTGAACCGGTAAACTTAGGAACCCCGGAAGAAGTCCGGGAGACCAAGATAAGCATTCACACGGACAAGAAAACGCGAGAGGCGATAATTCAACTTCTTCTTGAATTCAAAGACGTGTTTGCTTGGTCATATGATGACATGCCGGGACTAGGTGTTGATCTAGTGGTTCACAAATTGCCGATTCATCCTGATTGTCCTCCAGTTCAACAAAAGCAACGAAAGTTCAAAACTGAGGTCAGTGACAAGATTAAAGAGGAGATCACCAAGCAGCTGAAAACGGGAGTGATCCGGGTAGTCCAATATACAACATGGCTGGCGAATGTGGTTCCAGTACCAAAAAAGGACGGGAAAACTCGAGTATGTGTAGATTACCGAGATTTGAACAGAGCAAGTCCTAAGGATAATTTCCCGCTGCCCAACATCCACATCCTCGTTGATAATTGCGCCAAGCACGAGATACAGTCTTTTGTAGATTGTTATGCCGGGTATCATCAGGTACTGATGGATGAGGAGGACGCAGAGAAAACTGCCTTCACCACGCCTTGGGGCACCTACTGTTACCGGGTCATGCCATTTGGTCTGAAGAATGCTGGGGCTACTTACATGAGGGCCATGACTGCCATTTTCCATGACATGATGCACCAGGAAATAGAGGTATACGTGGACGATGTGATAGTCAAATCCAGGACGCAGGATAATCACATCCAAGACTTGAGGAAATTCTTCGAAAGGCTAAGGAAGTATGACTTGAAGCTAAATCCAGCCAAATGCGCTTTCGGAGTTCCGTCGGGCAAACTTTTGGGTTTCATCGTAAGCAGGAGAGGTATCGAGCTAGATCCAACTAAGATAAAATCCATCAGAGATTTGCCTCCTCCAAGAACAAAGAAAGACGTGATGAGTCTGTTGGGCAGGTTGAACTACATCAGTCGGTTCATCGCCCAGCTGACAAGCACGTGTGAGCCCATATTCAAGCTGTTAAGGAAAGATGCGGCGATCAAATGGACACCTGAGTGTCAAGAAGCCTTCGATAAAGTCAAAGAATACCTTTCGAATCCCCCAGTCTTGGTCCCTCCAGAACCGGGAAGGCCACTTTTCTTGTATCTGACAGTCTTAGAGAACTCTTTCGGCTGTGTCCTCGGGCAACACGACGTAACCGGAAAAAAGGAGCAAGCAATCTACTACCTGAGCAAGAAATTCACCGGCTACGAGGCCAAATACACACTGTTGGAAAGGACATGTTGCGCTCTCACATGGGTTGCTCAAAAGCTGAGGCATTATCTCCAAGCCCACACTACGTTCCTCATAAGCAGGTTGGATCCCTTGAAGTATATATTTCAGAAACCAATGCCTACTGGGAGACTGGCTAAATGGCAAATCTTGCTTACGGAATTCGACATAGTTTATGTCACCCGCACGGCAATGAAAGCCCAGGCGTTAGCAGATCATTTGGCCGAAAACCCGGTCGATGAGGAATACCAGCCATTGGATACCTACTTTCCAGATGAAGAGGTAAACACCGTAGAGTTGACCTCGGAGGAAGCTCATGTATGGAAGATGTTCTTCGACGGAGCCGTGAACGCCAAGGGTGTAGGGATTGGGGCAATTTTAATCTCGCCTTCCGGTCAGCATTATCCCGCCACAGCTAGACTGCGTTTCTTTTGCACAAACAATACAGCTGAGTATGAAGCCTGCATTATGGGCATGCATATGGCAATCGATCAGGATGTCGAAGACCTACTGATTATGGGAGATTCTGACCTGATCATCCGACAAGTCCAAGGTGAATGGGAAACTCGGGATGTCAAACTTATCCCATACCGACAACATATGGAGGATCTCAGCAAGCGCTTTACCTCAATAGAGTTCAGGTATATTCCGAGGTGTCACAATGAACTGGCAGACGCACTTGCTACTCTGGCTTCTATGCTCCCCTACCCGGGCAACACCCACGTCGATCCTTTGGAAATCCAAATCAAGGAAAGACACGGTTACTGCAGTGTAATCGAGGCGGGATCAAATACGCAGCCTTGGTACCATGACATCAAAAGGTTCTTAAAGACGCAAGAATACCCCGAGCACGCTACTGGAGATCAAAAGAGGACCATTAGGCGACATGCAAGTGGTTTCTTTTTGAGCAGTGATTTGTTATATAAGAGGACTCCGGACCTCAATCTCCTAAGATGTGTCGATATCGAGGAAGCGAGAAAGATCATGCACGAAGTACACGCAGGTGTGTGCGGACCTCACATGAACGGGTATGTCTTAGCAAAGAAGATCCTTAGAGCAGGTTATTACTGGATGACCATGGAAAAGGATTGCTTTAGCTTTGTTCGGAAGTGTCATCAGTGTCAGGTGCACGGTAATTTGATTCATGCACCTCCCACGGAACTGCATCCCATGTCCGCGCCTTGGCCATTTGTCGCTTGGGGCATGGACGTCATTGGACCAATTGAACCAAAGGCTTCGAATGGACACAGGTTTATACTGGTTGCCATCGATTATTTCACAAAATGGGTAGAAGCTGTCACTCTCAAGTCGGTCACCAAGAAAGCTGTGGTGGATTTTGTACACTCAAATCTTATCTGTCGCTTCGGTATTCCTGCGACTATCATTACAGATAACGCAGCGAACTTGAACAGTCACTTGATGGGAGATATATGCGAGCAATTCAAGATAACGCACAGAAATTCCACTCCTTATCGGCCGAAAGCCAATGGTGCTGTGGAAGCTGCAAATAAAAACATCAAGAAGATTTTTAGGAAAACAATACAAAGTTCCCGACAGTGGAATGAGCAGTTACCTTTTGCATTATTGGGGTACCGCACTACGGTACGCACATCTGTGGGAGCGACTCCTTATCTTTTGGTTTATGGGACCGAAGCTGTAATACCGGCAGAGGTGGAGATTCCTTCGCTTCGAATCATTGTCGAGGCAGAAATCGAGGACAGCGAGTGGGTTAAGACTCGTTTAGAGCAATTGACGTTGATTGATGAAAAGTGGATGGCTGCAGTTTGTCACGGACAGTTATACCAACGAAGGATGGCCCGTGCTTACAACAAGAAAGTCCGACCCCGGAATTTCGAAGTAGGTCAGCTGGTACTAAGGCGTATTTTGCCGCATCATGAAGAAGCAAAAGGAAAATTTGCCCCAAATTGGAGAGGCCCATACATCGTAAGGAAGATATTGCCGAGAGGAGCATTGTATTTGGGTGATATCGAAGGAAAGGATCCCGACACAGCAGTAAATGCAGATGCAGTCAAGAGGTACTACGTCTAGATCATACTCCAAGTGGTCCTGACACGTTGAAAATGGCGAAGGTGTTTATTCCCCACTGCTCCCCAAACACTACCCAATTCTCTCTACCAACTTTTGAGCCGCTTACAAAACAACAAAAAAAAAAGAGAAAAAAAAACAAAACAAAACATTGATTGAGGCCTGAACTACGTTTGACTTGATTCCGAAAGGATACGTAGGCAGCCTCTCCCTGAGGTTCAGTCACACCAACAATAAAATCCCATTCACCCTGAAATTGAAAACCGGGGCACGTCGAGCAGTTGAGAAGTTAGTATCACTACCTCTCTTTACCAAGCACAAGCCTTCAAATCAATTAAAAAATATGGTGGGGAATCAATAAGCGTCACAAACGAAGACCATCACACTCTAAATTGAGAGAAATAAAATGAGAGCCTCAGCGGTGAAAACCTTCGGGCACCACGAGGCGTCGGGAGAAGAGAAACCAAAATGAGAGAGCTTGTTTAGTAAAAACTCGCAAAGAGTACTATCAAGCGATGACAGGAAGAGAAATGAGAGAGGTCAGCCAGCGAAAACCCGCAAAGGGCGCTGTTGGCCGAAAAGGATGACGCCGTCCCAAGAAAGTTTCGGCAGAATGCCACCAGTTTGGAATCACAGATCCGTTCTGGTTCAGGAAAACGCAAGCTCTTAGAAGGTCAGACGTCCAGTCCAAAAAGCATGTCATGTCATTGAAAGCCAGCGTTATCTTCCTCAGATAAGTCTTTCTCATCCCGAAAAGGTTGCTCCTTTTCTGATTTGTTTTCTCCTTTCTTTGTTTCTTTTCGAATCCCTTTCGCATTTTAACCCCAAGTTCAGGACACACCGGAAAGGACAGGTGGCAGGTTTGTTTGCACGGAATCCCGTCTCATGAAGGAAAGCGCCTCATCTCGTTGATATGATTACCCAAGCATGACGTTTAATGGTGTTCCGAAGTAAAGGAAAAAGAGAAAAATCTTGGAATCTTCCCCAGCAAGTCTACCTTCGGACAAATCCCCACAGAGTTTCCCCCTGTACAAAACCCCACAGAGTTTCTCTTTTGTACAATCTCCCACAAAGTCTCCCCACTGGAATTTCATCGGCGCATCCCCAGCGAGTCCTTTTGTAAATATTCCCCAACAAGCTTACCCCAACAAACCCTGGGAAACTCATTTTGAGGTAAATCCCCACCCCCATTGTACAAAAATCCACACAAAGAATCCACTTTGTAAATATTCCCCACAGAGCATCCTTTGTTGTACAAATTCCCACAAAATACCTCCAATAAAATCCCCGTTGAGAACCTCCAAGCGAAACGGGCCAAAAAAAAAAAAGAGAGCCTTACGAAGCAAGTCATCACAGAATCCGGAAATACGAGCTTGAGCAGTCTAAAGGTTTCGCCATTCGAATCAAATCAATGGCGGAATTTCACAACATAAATAGAGACGCAACAAAGCAATTGGGAACAATCAAGGTCACCGAACCGACCGTCATTTCCGAACTAACAATTGTTCTTTGCCTGAGAAGTTGAAACAGGTTTTTAATCCAAGACAACCGTGCAAGAAGCAGGTGTCGCCCAAATAAGAAGATACGCGGATACAAGAAACATTTTGGCAATAAGGAATTCACTCAAAAGGTAAGTTCCCGCAAAACCCCCTTTTATCTTCTATTAAAACAAGAAAACTCAAAAATAGATCGTGTAGTATTCTCGAGCTTTATCCCCCAGCCAATCAGCATTAGGGTTTTAAACCCTAAACTGAATTTTCCTTTAGTCAGCATTAGGGTTTCAAACCCTAAACTGAGCTTTTTCCTTTCAGCCAGCATTAGAGTTTTAAACTCTAAACTGAGTTTTTCCATGCAATCAGCATTAGGGTTTTAAACCCTAAACTGAATTTTCCTTTTAGTCAGCATTAGGGTTTTAAACCCTAAACTGAACTTTTTCTTTCAGCCAGCATTAGAGTTTTAAACTCTAAACTGAGCTTTTCCATGCAATCAGCATTAGGGTTTTAAACCCTAAACTGAATTTTCCTTTAGTCAGCATTAGGGTTTTAAACCCTAAACTGAGCTTTTCCATGCAATCAGCATTAGGGTTTTAAACCCTGAACTGAATTTTCCTTTTAGTCAGCATTAGGGTTTTAAACCCTAAACTGAACTTTTTCCTTTCAGCCAGCATTAGAGTTTTAAACTCTAAACTGAGCTTTTCCATGCAATCAGCATTAGGGTTTTAAACCCTAAACTGAATTTTTCTTTTAGTCAGCATTAGGGTTTTAAACCCTAAACTGAACTTTTTCTTTCAGCCAGCATTAGAGTTTTAAACTCTAAACTGAGCTTTTCCATGCAATCAGCATTAGGGTTTTAAACCCTAAACTGAATTTTCCTTTAGTCAGCATTAGGGTTTTAAACCCTAAACTGAGCTTTTCCATGCAATCAGCATTAGGGTTTTAAACCCTAAACTGAATTTTCCTTTTAGTCAGCATTAGGGTTTCAAACCCTAAACTGAGCTTTTTCCTTTCAGCCAGCATTAGAGTTTTAAACTCTAAACTGAGCTTTTCCATGCAATCAGCATTAGGGTTTTAAACCCTAAACTGAATTTTCCTTTAGTCAACATTAGGGTTTTAAACCCTAAACTGAACCTTTTCTTTCAGCCAGCATTAGAGTTTTAAACTCTGAACTGAGCTTTCCATGCAATCAGCATTAGGGCTTTAAACCCTAAACTGAATTTTCCTTTTAGTCAGCATTAGGGTTTTAAACCCTAAACTGAACTTTTCCTTTCAGCCAGCATTAGAGTTTTTAGCTCTAAACTGAGCTTTCCCATGCAATCAGCATTAGGGTTTTAAACCCTAAACTGAATTTTCTTTCAGCCAGCATTAGGGTTTTAAACCCTAAACTGAACTTTTCCTTTCAGCCAGCATTAGAGTTTTAAACTCTAAACTGAGCTTTCCCATGCAATCAGCATTAGGGTTTTAAACCCTAAACTGAATTTTCCTTTGTTCGGCGTTAGAGTTTTAAACCCCAAACCGAACCTCTCCTCAGCTAGTCGGTGTTAGGGCTCCAGCCCTGAACTAAGCATGCATATCATCTTTCATCAATTTTATGAACTTCCTGGTGAATAATTAACGAAGTTTTCCTAGTGAAACTGGGGCAGAAAATTTCGTTCATTTGTTTGTTTTCTCCCGCAGGTCTAACCTCGAGCCACACGAATCGAAATGACCCGCGAGATGAGTCTCAACTCAAAATCAAAGAAGAAAAAGAGGTGTCCCAAGGTTCGGAGTAAATGGAAGGCGGATTGACTCCAGCATGTAAGTAAGGTACTGAACCCTGCCAGTCGCGCCTCACTCAGTATCCCAGAGATTAAACAGGTCACCACAACTCGCAAGCATCAAGATTCAGATCGGAGTCTACAAGCAGAATCAGCTAAGACCCAAGATCAGGTCGTAAAAGAATCATAAATAGGAATCTTGTAACTAGCAGTTGACATGCATATAAGTAGTTAGTTCAGTTTCCAATTTTCCTTTGGTTGTAATAAGGCGGTCAGTGATGCAGCAGTGACAACAGCAACAGCAGTAACATCAAGCATTGCAATCCCATGGTAGTCCCAGCTACCAAAGCTTCTCGAACTACATTGACCTGATTCCTGTTTAGCCCAGGATATGTAGGAAATCTTTGAAGCAAGATTCGGTCAGATTTTTCAAAAAAAAAAAATGCTTCATACGGAGTAGTCCTTAGGCAAAAATCGCTCATACACGCTCACTTTATCTTTGCACGAAAACTCTTCTTGTTTCCGAACAAAGAGGGGCAGTTGTGAGCACGTGATTTTTGTTTTCGCGCGACAATCGCTCCAAAAGAAATAAAAATGATAATAATTGGTCCTGCTATACAATTTTCGGATTTTTACATGGCACTTTGTTAATTATTTATGATTTTGCCCATTTTTATTTTATTAAAACAAAATACAAAATGTATGTGTCATACATAATTTGAACCGTAATCCGGTTGTTAAATAGAAAATCATAAATAGGTATCTTTGTCCGTGATTTTGTTCTTGCTTGATTTTACCTATTTTAAAATATTTTAAGGTGTGTGCAAACAATTGTATTAAGTGTTTATTTAATTTTAATTTGATTTACCTAGGTTTTTGTTTTTAAAATAAAGAGGAAAATAAAATAATAAAAAAAAGAGGGAAGAAAGAAAGAAATTTTTTCGGACTTGGGCCAATCCTGCCCGGTCCAGTCCAAGCTGACACCAAGGACGTCCAAACGACGTCGTGATGACTGTGTCTGATCTGAGTCGTTGATCTCCGAATGATCAACGGCCAAGATCACCTCCCCATAACCCATTAATGAACCCGACCCGAACCAACCTTGACCCCTACTAAGCCAAACGATGCCGTTTCACTTAAGTCCTCAGATCCAGACCGTAGATCTGGATTGATCTAACGGTTGAGATCAAGCCATCCACCCCGTATATAAACCCTTCCCCCTTCACCCCGCGCCTTAATCCAAACCCCCCCCCCCTGCCTTAGTTCGTCTTCACCAGACCCCAACCCTCCAAACCCTAGCCGCCCCTGCATACCTTCGCCATGAAAGCCGGCGGTATGGACGCCGGTGACCCTACCCTTAACACCATAGATGCTCCTCACCGTCCTGAACCCAAATCCACTAACCACCTAACTCGAATCCCTTCCCACCTTCTCGAATCTTCATTTGAAGATTCGAGTCGGAACCTGATCTACACCGATCTGCCCTAAATTCATACCAGACACTCCCCAGACCCCCCTCGTGACCAAACCATACTTGGTTTGGTCCGAATATAACCAGGAAAGCATGAATCCCGGATCTAGTTTTTGAACCTTAGGGTTCCTCGTCACTGGTCCGTGTCTTGTTCGAGTCAAAGAAATTAAGGTCTAATGGACCTTAATCGAAGTGTTTCTCATCTGAGAAACACTTCAATTAAAGTCCGTTCAGCCTTAAGAAGGGTCTGACCGAATCCGAGTTAAGGTTTTGATCTTTCGAGGTTTAAGGTGAGTTTTTTCTTTTCTTATTTGTTTTGGTTCATCTGATTGTTGTAAAGGTCTGTTCATGTTTTGTTTATGTCCCCGAATTTTATCAACTATGCCCTGTCCACTTTGCCTGAACCTTTGTTGTTTTGATTGAGTATCTTCTTCTACTTGTTCTGATAAGCGTGTATGTATATATTTGTTGTGCAATAATTGAGCTTCAAATGCTGACTGAGCAATTGGTTCCTCGAGTACCACTTTGCTCAGTCAGTATAATTAGAATCATGTGTCGATACTGTTAAATGTCTGATTTTTGGTTACGATTGTATGAGTTATAACTAATATAGTCGAGTCGACAAATGTCGTCAATTAATTTCAGTAGTTCAAATGTTAACGATTGAACCTGTTGCTTGCTGCAACTTTGTTTGAATCAGAGTAAGAATCAAGTAGGGTCACTTATAGTTGTTGTATTTGAATCTGAAAATAAAAGGGTAGATTGTTAGCTGCAATCTGAATTGATGGCATGTGCACTTGTGCACAGCATGTGCATTGTGCACAGCCTGGTTCCTGCATAAAGGGCTTTTGATTTTAAAATAGTTTGACAGCATATGCTGTCAGATTATACCCTGCTGCCCATATCCTGCTTTAGTTTAGAAATATTAAACCTCACTTAAAAGGTAAGTCTGCCAGGGAATATCATGGGAGTTGATTTATATTTAAAGTAAGTGGAAACTGAAACAAGACAGACCACATGGGAGGGGTGTTCTTTTGGGTCTAAACAGGCTGTTAAAATGATGACTTTAGGCTTATAAAAGAGGGGGGAGAGACAGACAATAGAGGAGGAGATAGAGTTGGGGAGGGAATCAGAACTGAAAAAGAAAAATACACGCACACGAACACAAAAGAGACAGAACTTAGATTGAATATTTGAGAACTGAAAATTCTGAAAAAAACCAGAAAAACTGGAAAAGATTTCTTTCTGATAACTCAAGTATAGGTTCAAAATTGAAGACTGACATTGGTCTTGAAAAGAAAGGAGATAGGGAAAGTGATAAACAGAAAATCAGCAATTACTTCTGTCTTGTTTGTTTGATTCTCAGTCTTGTTCAACCTGTTTGATCAACTCTGTTTTCTTTCAAGTATTAGCTGAGTTCATTGGTTGATTCACATTGTTCGTTTCTCCTGGCTTTGGTCTGTCTTGGAGTATTGTTCCTACTGCATTGTTTGCTGCTACCTTTCTACCACTTCTTATCGGTTCTAATTGTATCTTACACTGGGAGTTGTCCTCTTTGTACCTGTTGTTACTGCTGTTGGTTTGGTGTTGCTTCTATCGTCCTACTGACCCCTTGCTTCTTCTGTTGTATCCGACATCCAGGTACACACTAAGACTTTGCATCTGATGTAACAATGAAAGCATGAAATCAAAGATATGCAGGAGTTTACTCATTCGTTTGCTGCAGTTACAGTTCTACAAATGTTATTAAGATCTGTGTAATTTGTTTAGCTTGTAATTCAATAAAGAAACACGTTAGGTAGCCCTGTACTTAACCGTAGCTTAGTTTGTCCTAAATTGTGATTTCGTTTGTTTAAGGGGTTGTCTAATAAGGAATGCATGAGTGTTTTTTTTGTAACACATAGATAATTAGGTAACCCTTTTTAACTGACATTCTGCATGAATAGAAAAGATTGTTCTAAGCTTGCCAGATATGAAGCTTAGTCTTATTGAATCTTTGTAGACAGTTCACAGGATCCTATTCAAACTCTATTAGTAATAGTTTCCGATAAGTTAATTCTACTGATTTGGTTAAAAAAAAAAAAGGGGGGCAAGTTTCAAACTTAGATCGGAAGAACATTTATCATAAGTTTTTTTTTAACAATTCTATTAATCCTGTATGTTAGATTCCCCTGACAATTTAACAACATGCTCATCCATGAAATAAGGCACTAAATAATTCATGCCTCATAAAATCAGATAATCAAGTAAGGATCCGAAGCTGGCCAAGCATGTAATTAGCTTCCTTTCTTTTATTTTTAGAGACAAATGCATTAGAAATGTAGCCGCTTTAGGATACCTTTTCTAAAATAGAGGCGAGCCTCGCCAAATAAAAATGCAAAATTGCGGGGCTCTCAATAAGTAATCGTAATAATTATGTAGAGTCCAGGATAGGCCGTTTAGCAAATTTCATGGCCTTCTACAAAAATAAATAACGCGTTAGACTTTTAGGCACGGCTTAATTAAATTACGTTCTTAAACTCGAGTGCACATTGATGTGACCCGAATCCAAATCTCAACGGAGTCGAAATGCGTTAGAAACTACGGGTGCATTGATTGTGACGTAGTTCGAGATGCATTTTCACGACATTGTAATTCTATAAAAAATAAATGATAATAATAAAAGCGGTTTTAAAACTTAATAAAAGCACATAAGTCACAACATGTATTTAAATCAGATATTTAGCCATTATAGCAATTTAAGCGACCGTGCTAGAACCACGGGATTCGAGGGTGCCTAACACCTTCCCTCGGGTCAACAGAATTCCTTACTTAGAATTTCTGGTTCGCAGACTTCATTTGGAAAAGTCGAAAATTTCCTCGATTTGGGATTCAAGATAAACCAGTGACTTGGGACACCAAAAGCCAAACCTTTCCCAAGTGGCGACTCTGAATTAAATAAATAATCTCATTTCGAATATTGTCACTTAAATTGGAAAAACTCCCTCGCGCATTTCTAACCCTTCGGGGCGGGCGCGCAAAAAGGAGGTGTGACAACGTTAATTGCGATAAAATACATGACGGCAATATCGGAGTAGGAAAAAATCCGTATGATATTCTTGACAAAGATTGCACTGTACTTCGTTATAAATGCAAAATCTCACGTTGCTTAAGATGCTATGAAATCTTGTTGAATTGCCATGAAATCATTTGAATTTGTTGATGATGCTAAACCTCCCCACGTTACCGGGTTTAGAGAAGTCTTGCGTTTGAGTTGAATTTGAAGAATAACGTTACTATTGAATTACTTCTTGTGTCTTAAGATGCCTTATAATGTGCGCCCCACTTTAAATTGTTTTATCCAAAAATTCTCCTAACATGCCACCAATTATAAACACTAATGAGTCATTTGGTGGAATTTGGTGGAATGGCACATGCTGCCACGTTACTATACTTAAACTTATTCAAATTTTCACCCCTTCACCTTAATTAACTTATTAATCCCCATTAATTCAATAATTAATCAATTACCCATATAATTAAGAATTATCTCAAATTACTTAAAATACTACTCACTTTTAACACACTTTATATACCTTACTATCATAGTCATGTAGTACCTTGTATGACACTAGTCCATAAATACGGGGTATTATAACTTGGACCGTAATTTATCCCCAAATTGCCAAACTTTGACGGAACTTATTTCTTTGAATTCGCTTACCCTCTCACCTTCGCGAATTAACTTATCACTTGTTTGAAATAGCGTAATATTTATAATCCCAAAATAAATCTCATTCTCGAACTTACGTCGATTAGCTTATGACGAAACCTTAACGTACGAAAATGAGGAATGTAACATCTCATTTCCGAACTTATATCAATTTACTTATGACGTACTTTCATGTACGAAAATATGGAGTGTAACATTCATTATTTACAAGAGCTATAAATCCCACATGAAGTTAGAAAAGGCAACAAGATATATTCTGCCAATATTGATACAAAGTACTCTTACAAAAGTGTGCTTGTTTAAATATAGTAATTGTTATTATTTAAATATTCTTGATAATCTATTTTAGAGCATGCCCCAAAGATTAGACACGAAGTATACTACATGAAGCAATTCAGTTGCTCAGTCAAAATATTATTGATATAAAGTGATCTCATATTGATATATAGCTTTAGCTTTGATGCGCCTGTTTAAAAGTACACTTATTTGTCAATTTCTTCCAAGCTAATGAATTAAAAATATTCAAGCATATTAATGGTACAAAAAATAATTAAACTACTTTTTTTACTCCATACACATTAAAAGATATTTGTTAGAAGGTAAAACGTGTTATGAACATTAATATTATTTTAGTGGTCACGATGTACATGATACATGATTGATTGGCCCCACGCGATGATAAAAATTGATATACCTAAAATTCATTATGAAGTTGAAAGCTAATAAAATAACCTAATGTCCAATCGACTAAAAATAAGTTTACATAGTCTAATTAAATAACCAATGAAGAAATTCATTTACATATAAGAGAATCATTTAAACTTTTTTTATGAGTCAAACAATATTCATTATTCCCAGTAATCAAGATTGCGAGCCATTAAATTCTTTGGCATCACAACTAAATCAAGACAGTGAAAATAAAAGGGGTATAACACAAACACATCTTTTAAATATTATGTTATGCTATTATTAAAAAATTTATTCTCATTAATATTGGGTACCTGCGTAACGCGCATACAATGGTACTAGTTTTTTTAAAAAATTATACTAAATACCATACCAAATCCACATGAAATTTTTACATTCCTATGTCATATAGTAAACTATATTACCCTCCATGCTTAACTTTTAATATAATTACCTTTTATATACCTAATTACCATTTATGTACATTTTAGGGGTTTTAATGGTATTAATTAGTCTCCTAATTTAAATCTACCGTATATTCCCACTCCCTCCAGGTTTCTCTCTCCAAATCTCACCCCCTCATCCACGTATCAAACCACACCCCACGATTTCCTCTTCAATCACCCACTATTTCCTCTTCTAGAACCAGTGAAAATCTGTAACCCCTCCACCATTGACAACCATTAAAAAGCTTTGAAGCTTTAAATTCGAATTTGGGTTTTCAAAAGACATTGCTTGTTTGGATTGGATGTTGTGGCAAGGAATTGAGAATTCTCTCTACGTCGCCTCCATCTCTCAATCCCAAATTTCAGTAATATAAAGCAAAGGAAAAGAAAGCAGCAATTCCACCATTGACAGCCATTAAAAAGCTTTAAAGCTTTGAATTCGAATTTGGATTTTCAAAAATCATTATTTGATTGGATTGGGTGTTGTTGCAAATAATTGGAAATATGGTTTTGTCACGACCCGAACCCCGGTCGTGATGGCGCCCAACACACTACTAGGCAAGCGTGACCAATTAACAACCTCAACCCATTTCTTATATAGTTCATTATTAGCTAACAAAGTTAAATTTCCAAAACACCATATTAACAGTCTGAAACCAGAGTTAAATAGGCGGAGTTTCAAATGATAAAACTACTACTACATAGCCCATATAGATCCGGTGTCACAAGTCTGAGCCTTTAATACCAGTTTATCACCCTAATGCATATCAATCTAGGGAATGCGGATAAAACAAAAGGATAGAAAGGAGAGATCAGGGCTGCGGACGCCATGCAGCTACCTCGATGCTCCCAGATATGCGCTGCTCAACTGAAAATCCTCACTCAGCCTCAGATGCTCCTGGATCTGCACGCAAGGTACAGGGAGTAATGTGAGTACTCCGACCCAGTGAGTAATAAGCATAAATAATAACTGAGAATAAGAAATCACGGAGAAATACAGAGTAATCTATAATGCGGCATTTTAAACAAGTAATATGAAAGCAATAAATCAATGGAAACGAAATATGGAAATACTGCAACAAATAAGCAGTTAAGTGACAGACATATAAAGAAAATCAACATATAGAACGGTACCCTATAGTACCCGCTGCGGCGTGCAGCCCGATCCATACATTTATCGTCGACGGCGCTCACTGGGGTTGTGCAGACTCCGAGAGGGGCCCCTTACGGCACAAGCGCAATATCACGCCATCTCGTGGCATCAAATCTAGGCCCCCGGCCTCATATCAATATCAGTATAACACTGCTGCGGCGCGCAGCTCGATCCCATAGTATCCTCACATCTGACCCTTGGCCGTACTCAGTCCAAAAATCATATAAGCCCCTCGGGCATTAGTAAAACAGTAGTTCTCAACCCAAAACATCATTTAATATATCATTTTAGTTTCAAAACCAAGTAAAAAGTGGCTGAGTTGTAAAACAGTGGAAAACGGTATGACTGAGTTCAAGTAGTAAGTCAAAACAGTGAGGAAATAGTGATAAAACTCCCCGGAGGGTTCAAATAATTGGCACGAAGCCCAAATATGGCAGTCAGTTCAAATATTGATGAGAACAAATAAGTTTCAACCAAAATACGCGGTGAAAGCATCACTCGGGACGGACCAAGTCATAATCCCCAATAGTAAACGACCTCACGCTCATCATCAAGCGCGTGTCTTACCTCAATATAGCACTACGATGTGCAAATCCGGGGTTTCAAACCCTCAGGACATCATTTACATTCATTACTCATCTCGAACCGGCTAATTCTTTAGCTCGCGATGCCTTTGCCCCTCGAATTGGCCTCCACGCGCATAGAATCTATCCAAAATCAGAACGAATACGTCACAATATGCTAAGGGAACAAAGCCCAAGCGAAGACATTCGAAAAATGTTAAAAATCCCGAAATTAGCAAAACCCGAGCCCCGGGCCCATGTCTTGGAATAGGGAAAAATTTATATTTTCGGAATCCTCATACCTTCGCGAGTCTACCCATACCAAAATTATCCAATTCTGATACCATTTGGTTCTTCAATCATCATTTTAAATTTTTGAAAGGTTTCCCAATTTTCTTCCCAAATTCCATCCCAAATCATGAATTAAATGATGAACTCAATGATAGATTCATGTACTCTAGCCAAATCTGAGTTAGAATCACTTACCCCGATGAATTTCTTGAAAAACCTTCGAAAAATCGCCAAAATCCGAGCTCTCTAGGTCAAAATGTTAAATAAAACCCAAAACCTAGTATTTATAGAGTACCCCACAGATTTCAACCTCTGCGGTCCGCACCGAATCACCGCGATCCGTGCAAAAGCACCGCAGTCCGCACAAAACCACCGCGGCCTGCACAAAACCACCGCGGCCACACTTCATTTTGTACGGTCCGCTCCGCATATACCGCGGCCGCACTCCTTTTTTTGCGGTCCGCGCGGGTGAGTTCTGATTCCTGCAACCCTTCTGGACCTGCTACAGCTATGATTTTCGGTCTAAAATATCTCGGAACCTACCCGAAACACCGGGAACTTCAAACCAATTGTACCAACACATTTTTGTGCGGTCCGCACGGGTGAGTTCTGATTCCTGCAACCCTTCTGGACCTGCTACAGCTATGATTTTCGGTCTAAAACATCTCGGAACCTACCCGGAACACCCGGAACTTCAAACCAATTGTACCAACACATCCAATGACATCGTTCAAACTTGTTCAAAACCTCGGGATGCTCACAACGATATCAAATCACCAATTTAACAGGGGATTCAAGCCTAAGAACTCCAAGAACTCTTAAATTATGCTTTCGATCAAAAAGTCTATCAAATCTCATTCGAATGACCTAAAATTCTGCACACACATCCCAAATGACATAACGAAGCCACTGTCATTCTCGGAATTTCATTCCGACCCCTATATCAAATCTCGCCTATCAACCGGAATCGCCAAAATATTAACTTCGCCAATTTAAACCTAAATCTTCTCTACAACTCCAAAACTCATTCCGATCGCGCTCATAAGTCACAAATCACCTCCCGAAGCTAACTGAACCATTGGAACTCACTTCCAAGCCTTCTAACACATAAGTCAACATCCGGTTGACTTTTTCCAACTTAAGCCTTCTTAAAAGAGACTAAGTGTCTCATTTCTTACCAAATCCTCTCCGAACTCAAACTAATCCACCCGATCACATAAAACACGGATAACAAAGCGTAAAGAAGCTAAAATAGGGAAAACCGGAGCGGTAACTCATGGACGACTGGCTGGGTCGTCACATCCTCCCCAACTTAAACAAATGTTCATCCTCGAACGAGTCAAGAAACATACCTGAAGCCTCAAACAGGTGAGGATATCTGCTCCGCATCTCCCGCTCAGTCTCCCAGGTAGCCTCCTCCACGGGCCGACCTCTGCACTGCACTTTCACTGAAGCTATATCCTTTGACCTCAACTTTCTAACCTGACAACCCAAAATTGTTACTGGCTCCACATCATAGGTCAAATCATCATCCAACTGAACCGTGCTGAAGTCCAAAACATGAGACAGATCCCCAATATACTTCCGGAGCATAGAAACATGAAATACCGGATGCACACTCGACAGGCTGGGTGGAAAAGCAAGCTCATAAGCCACCTCCCCAATCCTCTGAAGCACCTCAAAAGGCCCAATGAACCGCGGACTCAACTTTCCTTTCTTACCAAATCTCATAACACCCTTCATGGGCGAAACCTTCAGCAAGACCTTCTCACCAACCATGTAGGACACATTTCGAACCATCCGGTCCGCATAACTCTTCTGTCGTGACTGCGCTGTACGAAGCCTCTCCTGAATCACCTTTACCTTCTCTAAGGCATCCTGAACCAAATTTGTCCCCAATAGCCTAGCCTCACCGGGCTCAAACCAACCAACTGGACATCTACACCGCCTCTCATACAAAGCCTCAATGGAGCCATCTGAATACTCGACTGGTAGCTGTTGTTGTAAGCAAACTCTGCAAGCGGTAGAAACTTATCTCATGAACCTCTGAAATCAATAGCACAAGCACGCAACATGTCCTCCAATATCTTAATAGTACGCTCGGACTGCCCGTCCGTCTGAGGGTGAAAAGTTATGGTCAACTCCACCTGAGTACCCAACTCTCACTGAACAGACTTCCAAAACTGGGAAGTAAACTGAGTACCCCAATCTGAAATGATAGAAACTGGAACACCATGCAGCCGAACAATCTCTCGGATATATAACTCTGCTAAACGCTCTAAAGAATAGGTAGTACAGATAGGAATGAAGTGCGCGAACTTGGTTAGCCGATCCACAATCACCCAAATAGCATCGAACTTATTCAAAGTCCGTGGAAGTCTAACAACAAAGTCCATAGTTATCCTCTCCCACTTCCACTCAGGAATAATCATCTGCTGAAGTAAGCCACCCGGTCTCTGATGCTCATATTTTACATGTTGACAATTGAGACACCGAGCTACAAATCCCACAATATCTTTCTTCATTCTTCTCCACCAATAGTGCTGCCTCAAATCCTGGTACTTCATCGCGACACCCAGATGGATAGAATACCGCGAGCTATGGGCCTCCTCCAGAATCAACTCTCTAAGCCCATCCACATTGGGCACACAAATCTGGCCCTGTATCCTCAACACATCATCGTCACCGATGGTCACATCACTGGCATCATCATGCTAAACCCTGTCATTAAGGACAAGCAAATGCGGATCATCATACTAGCGCTCTATGATGCGATCATATAAGGAAGACCGAGAAACCACACATACCAACACCCGACTGGACTCCGAAATATCCAACCTCACGAACCGATTGGACAACGCCTGAACATCAACTGCAAGAGGTCTCTCCCCAACTGGAATATATACCAAACTCCCCATACTCACTGCCTTTCGGCTCAACACATCAGCCACTACATTGGCCTTTCCCGGATGATACAATATAGTGATATCATAATCCTTAAGCAACTCCAACCATCTCCGCTACCTCAAATTAAGATCGTTTTGCTTGAACAAATGCTGAAGACTGCGATGATCGATGAATATCTCACAAGATATACCATCCAAATAATGCCTCCAAATCTTCAATGCATAAACTATGTCAGCCAACTCCAAATCATGAACAGGGTAGTTCTTCTCATGGGGCTTCAACTGACGATAAGCATAAGCAATAACTCTACCCTTCTGCATCAATACACAACAAATCCCAACTATCGAAGCATCACAATACACGGTATATGAACCTGAAGCTGATGGCAAAACCAACACTAGAGCTGTGGTCAAAGTTGTCTTGAGCTTCTGTAAGCTCTCTTCACACTCGTCCGACCATACAAATGAAACACCCTTTTGAGTCAACTTGGTCAAGAGCGATGCGATAGATGAGAATCCCTGAACAAACCAGCGATAATAGCCTGCCAACCCAAGAAAGCTACGAATCTCTGTGGTTGAGAACGGTCTAGGCTAACTCTGAACCGCCTCTATCTTCTTTGGATCAACCTAAATACCCTCGCTGGACACCACGCGTCCCAAGAAAGCCACTGAATTGAGCCAAAACTCACACTTGGAGAATTTTGCATAAAGCTTTTCCTCCCTCAATCTCTGCAATACAACTCTCAAATACTCCGCATGCTCCTCCTGACTACGCGAGTACACCAGAATGTCATCAATGAATACTATAACGAACGAATCAAGATAAGGCCAAAACATGTTGTTCATCAAATGCATGAACGTTGTTGGGGCATTGGTCAGCCCGAAAGACATAATAAGGAACTCATAATGACCATATCTGGTCATGGCAGTCTTAAGAATATCTGAATCCCTGATCTTCAACTGGTGATAACCCAAACGGAGATCAATTTTGGAGAACACCTTCGCTCCCTGAAGCTGGTCAAATAAATCATCAATGCGAGGCAAAGGATACTTGTTCTTAATTGTTACCTTGTTCAATTGCCTATAATCGATGCACATTCTCATTGTGCCATCCTTCTGCTTCACAAAAAGAATGGGCGCACCCCAAGGTGACACACTAGGCTGAATGAACCCCTTATCTAGGAGTTCCTGAAGTTGTTCCTTCAATTCTTTCAACTTCGCTAGTGCCATACGATACGGCGGAATAGAAATGGGCTGAGTGCCCGGCACCAGGTCAATACCAAAATCAATATCCCTGTCCGGTGGCATGCCCGTCAGGTCTGCAGGAAAAACATCGGGAAAATCCCTCACGACTGGAACAGAACCAATGCTGGGAGTCTTGGCTCCAACATCCCTCACAAATGCTAGATATGACAGATAACCCTTCCCAACCATACGTTGAGCCTTCAAGAAAGAGATCACTCTACTAGGAATATAATCAGTCACACCACGCCACTCAATTCGCGGTACACCCGGCATAGCCAAAGTGACTGTCTTAGCATGACAGTCTAGAATAGCACGACACGGAGATAGCCAATACATGCCCAAAATGACATTAAAATCCACCATTCTCAATAGCAATAGATCTACTTGGGTCTCCATACCCCCAATAGTCACCACACATGACCGGTACACACGGTCTACAACAACAGTATCGCCCACCAGGGTAGATACATAAATAGGTAAAGCAAGAAACTCACGGGGCGTACCCAAATAACGAGCAAAGTATGATGACATATAAGAAAAGGTGGAATCAGGATCAAATAACACAGAGGCATCTCTGTGGAAAACTGAAACAATACTTGTAATGACAGCATATGAAGCAATATCATCTGGCCTGCCTGGAATAGCATAGAAATGAGCCTGGCCACCGCTTGATCGACCTCCCCCTCTGGGGCAACCCTTGACTGCCTAACCTCCACCCCTAGCTGGCTGGGCGGGTGGTAAAGTAACTGGAGCAGAAGTCGAGGGCTGACCCCTCTACTGAAACTGACCATCACGAAGTCGAAAGCACTGCCTCCTCATATGTCCAAACTCTCCGCACTCATAACAACTACCCAGTGCTAGAGAGGGGGACTGAAGGGAACCCCTCGCACCAGAGTGACTAGCAGATGCACTCGGCGCAGAAGAACCCTGAGCTGATGGGGCATGAGATGAACTCTGAGCTGGGAGGGCGCTGAATGAAGGTTGGCCCTGCTGGGACCCCTGATGAACACGACCTGAAGATGCCCCACGATACTCTGGACAGGCCGACTGAGCAGGACTAAAAGAACGACCTCTACCATGCTGGGACTGGCCCCTCGACGGAGCTCCACTATAACTGCCCGATCCTCAAGGCCTCTTGGCCTCCCTCTCCTCTCGCTCCCTACGGTGAACCGTCTCAATCTCACGAGCGATATCAACCACCTCCTCGAGCGTAGCACCCAATACTCTCTCTCTAGTCATCATAATACGGAGATGGTAGTTAAAGCTATCCACAAATCTCCTGATCCTCTCACGATCTGTCAGAATCATCCAAATGGCATGACGAGCCAACTCAGAAAACCTCATATTATATTGGGTCACGGTCATACCCCCATGCGTCAACCACTCAAACTACCTACGCAACTCCTCTCTACGGGACTGCGGTACATACTTCTCCAAGAAGAGAGCAAAGAATTGCTGCCAAGGAAGGGGTGCTGCACCGACAGGCCTATGCCTCTCAAAATCCTCCCACCAAGTAAAGGCAGCCCCCGAGAACTGAAAGGTGGTAAATGCTACACCACTAGACTCAAGGATCCCTGCTGTACGGAGCATCCGCTGACACTTGTCAAGAAAACCCTGGGCATCCTTGCCCTCAGCACCACTGAATGACAGAGGCTCAAGTCTATCAAACCTCTCAAGATGACCCTGCTCATCATCCGGCATAACTGGTACCATGAACTCCTGAGCTGGTGCAACCGACTGAGTTGGAGGTGCCCCCGGTGTCTATAGTCCCTGCAATACCTGCTCAGGTGTGCGAGCAGCGAGGGTCTGATTGCCTCCCCGGCCTGTGAAGTAGCTGCTACGATAGTGGCTAAAACTGCCTGAGCCAGGCCAGTGCAAACTGATAAGATCTGTGCCAAGGCCTCCTGAAGTCCCGGAATCACGATGGGCACATTTGGTGCCTGAACTGGTGCTGCTGGAGCCTGATCTAGAGCCGGGGCAGCTGGGGGATCAACAGGTGTTGCCCTCGCTGCTCTTCCTCTGCCACGTCCACGACCGCGACCCCGGCCTCTGGTGGCCTCAGTGGGTGGCACTGGTGGTCGTCCACCTCGTCCGGTAGCTCGCGTCCTCACCATCTGTGAGAGAATGGAATAACAGAAGTTTAGTTCTCGGATCAACAAAGTCGCATGACAAGAATTTCAAGAATATGAAGTTTTTCATAAAGGTTCTGCAGCCTCTCGAGGATAAATACAGACGTCTACGTACTGATCCACGGGACTCTACTAAACCGGCTCATGACTTGAGAGACCTATGTAACCTAGGCTCTAATACCAACTTGTCACGACCCAACCCCAGTCGTAATGGCGCCCAACATACTGCTAGGCAAGCCTGACCAATTAACAACCTCAACCCATTTCTTATATAGTTCATTATTAGCGAACACAGTTAAATTTCCAAAACACCATATTAACAGTCTGAAACTAGAGTTAAATAGGCGGAGTTTCAAATGATAAAACTACTACTACATAGCCCATATAGATCCGGTGTCACAAGTCTGAGCCTTTAATACCAGTTTATCACCCTAATACATATCAATCTAGGGAATACGGATAAAACAAAATGATAGAAAGGAGAGATTAGGGCTACGGACGCCATGCAGCTACCTCGATGCTCCCGTATATGCGCTGCTCAACTGAAAATCCTCACTCAGCCTCAGATGCTCCTGGATCTGCACGCAAGGTACATGGAGTAATGTGAGTACTCCGACCCAGTGAGTAATAAGCATAAATAATAACTGAGAATAAGAAATCACGGAGAAATACAGAGTAATCTATAATGCGGCATTTTAAACAAGTAATATGAAAGCAATAAACCAATGGAAACGAAATATGGAAATGCTACAACAAATAAGCAGTTAAGTGATAGACATATAAAGAAAATCAACATATAGAACGGTACCCTATAGTACCCGCTGCGGCGTACAACCCGATCTATATATTTTTACCCGCGCTCACTGGGGGTGTGCAGACTTCGGGAGGGGCCCCTTAGGACCAAGCGCAATATCAAGCCATCTCGTGGCATCAAATCTAGGCCCTCGGCCTCATATCAATATCAGTATAATACTGTTGCGGCGCGCAGCCCGATCCCATAATATCCTCACATCTGGCCCTTGGTCGTACTTAGTCCAAAAATCATATAAGCCCCTCGGGCATTAGTAAAACAGTAGTTCTCAGTCCAAAACATCATTTAATATATCATTTTAGTTTCAAAACCGAGTAAAAAGTGGCTGAGTTGTAAAACAGTGGAAAACGGTACGACTAAGTTCAAGTAGTAAGTCAAAACAGTGAGGAAATAGTGATAAAACTCCCCGGAGGATTCAAATAATTGCCACAAAACCCAAATATGGCAGTCAGTTCAAACATTGATGAGAACAAATAAGTTTCAACCAAAATACGCGGTAAAAACATCACTCGGGACGGACCAAATCACAATCCCCAATAGTAAACGACCCCACGCTCATCATCAAACGCGTGTCTCACCTAAATATAGCACTACGATGTGCAAATCCGGGGTTTCAAACCCTCAGGACATCATTTACATTCATTACTTACCTCGAACCGGCTAATTCTCTAGCTCGCAATGCCTTTGCCCCTCGAATTGGCCTCCACGCGTGTCGAAACTATCCAAAATCAGAACGAATACGTCACAATATGCCAAGGGAACAAAGCCCAAGCGAAAACATTCGAAAAATATCAAAAATCCCGAAATTAGCAAAACCCGAGCCCCGGGCCCACGTCTCGGAATCGGGTAAAATTTACATTTTTAGAATTCTCATACTTTCACGAGTCTACCCATACCAAAATTATCCAATTCCGATACCATTTGGTCCTTCAAATAATCATTTTATATTTTTGAAAGGTTTCCCAATTTTCTTCCCAAATTCCATCCCAAATCATGAATTAAATGATGAATTCAATGATAGATTCATGTACTCTAGCCAAATCTAAGTTAGAATCACTTACCCCGATGAATTTCTTGAAAAACCTTTGAAAAATCGCCAAAATCCGAGCTCTCTAGATCAAAATATTAAATAAAACCCAAAACCTCGTATTTATAGAGTACCCCTAAGATTTCAGCCTCCGCGGTCCGCACC
This sequence comes from Nicotiana tabacum, assembly GCF_000715075.1. Taxonomy (NCBI): domain Eukaryota; kingdom Viridiplantae; phylum Streptophyta; class Magnoliopsida; order Solanales; family Solanaceae; genus Nicotiana; species Nicotiana tabacum. Next base: position 46,436,689 of record NC_134099.1, on the reverse strand, counting down.
GAACCACCGCAGTCCGCGCAAAAGCACCGCGATCCGCACAAAACCACCGTGGCCCGCACAAAACCGCCGCGGCCGCACTTCATTTTTTGTGGTCCGCGCCGCACATACCGCGGCCGCACTCCTTTTTGTGTGGTCCGCGCGGGTGAGTTCCGAGGCCTACAACCCTTCTGGACCTGTTACAGCTATGATTTTCGGCCCAAGACATCTCGGAACCTACCCGAAACTTCAAACCAATTGTACCAACACATCCCATGACATCGTTCAAACTTGTTCAAAACCTCGGGACGCGCACAACAACATCAAATCACCAATTTAACAGGGGATTCAAGCCTAAGAACTCCAAGAACTCTTAAATTATGCTTTCGATCGAAAAGTCTATCAAATCTCGTTCGAATGACCTAAAATTTTGCACACACATCCCAAATGACACAACGAAGCTACTATCACTCTCGGAATTCCATTCCGACCCCTATATCAAAATCTCGCCTATCAACCGGAACCGCCAAAATATCAACTTCGCCAATTTAAGCCTAAATCTTCTCTACAACTCCAAAACCCATTCCGATCGCGCTCTTAAGTCACAAATCACCTCCTGAAGCTAACCGAACCATCGGAACTCACTTCCGAGCCTTCTAAAACATAAGTCAACATCCGGTTTACTTTTTCCAACTTAAGCCTTCTTAAAAGAGACTAAGTGTCTCATTTCTTACCAAATCTTCTCCGAACTCGAACTAATCCACCCGATCACATAAAATACGGATAACGAAGCATAAAGAAGCTAAAATAGGGAAAAATGGAGCGGTAACTCATGAGACGACTGGCCGGGGCGTCACAGGTTTGGAGTTTATATCTCAATTTTGAGAGGTTTTGGTGAAGATTGGACTTGGTTTTGGCTGAATTTCAGATTGAAACTCGAAAAAGAAGAAGAAGACATGACATACATTATACTGCAGAAACTATAGTAAAATTGAAGAAAAATTGTATTCTATTGTTTATATATTTTTCTTTTATTTATTTAACTATTGTATGAAAGTTGAACAACATTGTATAAAAATTATATTTAAGTTGTATGATATTGTAGTTGTATATAACTGAGTAGAAATAATATATGAAAATTGTAGATAAGTTGTATAATATATAATTAGTTGTATGAAATATGTTCTTACTATATATAAATCAGATACCAAATATACAAAAGAGATATTGTATAAATTTTGTGTAAAATTTATATTTAAGTTGTATGTGTATTGTAACTGGGTAGAAATAATGTGTCAAAGTGTAGATAAGTTATAGATAAGTTGTATAATAAGTTATAGATAAATGATGGCGTCAATTTAGCCTTTAGCCAAAAGTCTTATTTTGATGACATGCACTTATGCCTTTTTAGCATTTCTTCACGTGTTGGAGATATTGTTGGGATTTCATTTCCTTACTTGATTTTGAGCTATATTTTTTTGATGTTTTGTTTCTCATTCGAAAAAAAAAGTATATAAAACTTAAACGTATTAAAATATCAACACCCTGAAATAGTTAAATCTTTAATTGTACCAAACTAATCCATAGGAGGAATATGTTTACATTCTTGCTTTCTTTTCCTTGAATCCATGACAAGTGCTATTACTTTTTCAAGTACAGTTTCTTTTACGTCCAAATGCATACCTCTGGTAGCCTTACCAACTGTTTGCCTTAGTTTTATACCAACTTGAAAGAAACTGATTAACTGTAGCAGTTGCAACTGTCAAAACTCACAATATCAAACAGTAAATGCAATTGCTTGTATTAAAAGGAAGAACAATTACAACTTCTGAAATTGCAGCAATAAAACAGTAACCAACATGGAAAATACTAGGAGAGTAAGGATAGAACCAAAGAAGGGGAGATGAGAGGGAACAGAGTAGTGCAGAAGGGGGATGAGGATACAGAGATTCCACAACTTTTAGCCTGCTATACTGAGTGCGCGAGTGGCCTATTTGTAACAACCACAGTCTATTCTCACACATAAAGCACGTGCCCGCTATTAACCTCGATTCAAAACGTAGTCACCAAGTCTTTGGAATTCTCACCCTAGAGCTTCTCCTAATTGTGCTTGTTACCCCGGCATTCACATTTTCGCATCCAAACTCTTCAGTGTTCATAACATTAACAATCGCTTTATTAAAAAAAAAAAAAAAAAATTAACGCAGCGTTTCCACTTGCCTCTATTCGGCATCAGTGTATAACCCTCTGATAAGGGATTATAATATAATGAAGGAGAAAGACAGAATCTGGAGAGAGGAGAAAAAAAAAAGGGTGTAACTAAATACCTTAATTGAAGGCACTAAAAATGGGTTGAGAGCTTTTTAAGGTGGAATGTATATATTTTGTAAACAAAACTTGTGTAGGTAGGGTAATTTACTAAACATGAACATTTAGGGTAATAAAGTTTCCAATAGTGTATAAGAATGAAAAAATCACGTACCAAATTATGCACAGCCCTAGCCGAAAACGCTTTAGCGCTAATAACTGGGAGAAATTTAAAAATAGTCAGATTTACAACTGGTCATTCAAAAATAGCCACAGTTTCAAAAGTAATCGAAATTTAGCCATTTTTCATGTAAAGATAAATCTGAGCGAAAACACTGTTCAAAACCTGGAAAATACGCTCGTATATTATTCTGGAGTTCCAGCATAAGTATGCTTGAACTCCAGCATAATATACGGGAGTTCCAGGATAACTATGCTGGAACTCTAGCATAATATGTTGGAGTTCCAGCATAAGTACACTAGAACTCTAGCATAATATACGGGAGTTTCAGCAAGTATAAATGTCCAGTATAATATACTGGAGTTTGGAGCACCGGTGCTCCAATCTCCCGTATATTATACAGGAGTCAGCAAAGTATACCGGTCCAGCATCATATGCTGGAGTTTGTACACAGATGCACCGAACTACCATATATTATATGGGATTGGTCTCTGTTGCAGCAAAATAGTGGCTATTTTTCATTGACTTCGTAAACAGTGACTATTTTTGATTGATCAGTCCGAAAACTGGCTATACCGTGCTATTTTGACCTAATAACTTGGATTGGGCTGACCCATTAATTGATTCGGCCCATCTAAACTATTGTCTCTGTTGTGAAGAGCAGTCAGAAAAGAGGGCAGAATAGGAGGGTTCTGAAACAACAATTGTAAAGAAAGAAAAGATTGATAAAGGATGAGATTGTGGAGAAATGGTAACGTGACCATCCTTGGATCAATAAAATCATGGAAGTCACTGTTGGATCTAAAGAGGAAGGACCAAATATCAACTGCTGCACTGTCTACATCTACAGTGACGACGAGCCGAAGAAGAATCCCAACTGTTTTTAATCTTGTTCGTTTATATTCTACGGAAGAGCTGCAGCAGCCTCAATTGTCTGTTGACCTAATTAAAATGATGGAACAAAGATTATCATCAATTGAGAACAGAAATGCTCATCTTCAGCGTTTTCTAAATCAGCCAGAGTTAACACCTTCTGAATATTCAACTGCCAACAAAGAGCTCAAGAAACTCAGAGATTCAGTAGATCTCATAACCGAGTTAAGGGCAAAACAGAAAGAGATTCAGGAACTGAAATCGGTACTTTCCGAATGCCAAGATGACAAGGACATGCAGAAGATGGCTTCGGAGGAATTGAGTGAAGCCACAGAAGGAGAGAAAGAATTGCAGCTTCTCCTTCTAAAGTCATTACTACCCAAAGACGATGCTGACGAGAGGGACTCCATTCTCGAAGTGAGGGCAGGAACTGGAGGGGAAGAAGCTTCTTTGTTTGCAATGGACATATTCAAAATGTACGAAAAATATTCGGCGAAGAAAGGTTGGAAATACGAGGTTCTAGAAATAGCTGAGTCTGATCTTAAAGGATACAAAGAAGCTATTGCCTCTATATCTGGATCTGGTGTATACGGGAAATTGAAATTCGAAAGTGGAATTCACAGAGTTCAGCGAGTGCCTGTGACAGAGAAAGGTGGACGCGTTCACACCAGTGCTGTCTCCGTTGCAATTCTACCGCAGGCAGATCAGTTAGATGTGAAATTGAGAAATGAAGATTTGAAAATTGATACTTACAGGTCAGGAGGATCAGGAGGTCAGCACGCGAATACCACAAACAGTGCTGTGAGAATCACTCACGTGCCATCGGGGATAACTGTTTCCATACAAGACGAGCGATCCCAGCATATGAACAAGGCCAAAGCACTAAAAATATTGTGTGCAAAACTATATGAAATCGAGCGACTCAGATTTCAGTCGAGTAGATCAAAACTTCGATTAGAGCAGATTGGCAGTGGGGACAGATCTGAACGGATCCGCACATATAACTTCCCTCAAGGACGGGTTACTGATCACCGCGTTGGCATCACAACTCATTCCTTAGATGATGTTATGCAGGGAGAGGATTTGGATACTTTCATTGATGCTCTCCTTTTGCGGGAGGAAATGGACGCCATTGCATCCTTCAGCTCCACCTAATGTTAGCTGTCAGCAATCGCGCTGGTTAGTGGTTACCCTTATATTTACTTCGTAAGAAAAGAGTTGGTGGTGGGATTGTGCATTGATAAATTATAGTTTCCATTGTGCTTCCAGCTGTTAGAAGAGCAACAATTTTTGCCCCCAATGAAGCTACCTATCGAATAGTTTAGATGTAGGGAAGTTTTTAGGTAGGGAAGCTGGAAATAGTGTGTGTATAATGAGTGAAGTGCTTGTTTTATATGCGCGTCAGGTCCTTTTCTTTCTTTTCCTTGGTAGTCGAGAGGCGGATTTTCTCTCCTAGTATTGTGCAATGTTGGAGAGCGGAAAGAGTTGAAATTGCAACTACATTCCTATTTGAATAATTTTTTGAGAGAACTCAAATTTTGTGGGAATAAATTCTACTCGAAAAAAAAAACTATTGTCTCGTTATCTTCCTCTGAAATTCTCAAATCTTCAAAAGATTATTGCAGAAAAATTTGAATTTAGTTCCTCCAGTAAAGAAAGTGTACCACATCAAAGTTTAAGATCTATGCTTCATTGTGGAAACTGAAAAGTTCAAGTAAATCCTAACTCATGTAGGCTTGAAAGTAACATACAGTTGTGATGATATGTCAAATTCGGATGAGATAATAAAAGTCTTGGTAAAGCAATATATGTCTACAAATTGGTGCAAAGAGCAGACTCAGATAGTTGATGTTTCCAATTCTGCCCGGGAAATTCAAACAACCCAATATTAAGACATGGCAAATGAATGCGTTGACAGTCACAATACAGCCTCCAGATTGGGCTAGAAGATCATTTTCTTGACTCTTATATTGTATGCTTTCATCGTGTTCATGTGCGTACATTTCCAATCATTCATTTGTCTGTTACACCACAACGTGCTTATTTGTTAGTATTATACTTATGTTGGTTGCCTGCTCTTATACCTAAAAGAGGTTATCATCTGCTATATCCTTGAATCTGAGGCTAAAAGTTGTTGAAGTTTTGATGATCGATCAGTTCCCCTTCTTGCTCATAATCTTGGGAAGAGTACTGCAATCATTTTATTAAGTGTTTGATATACAGTTACTTTGTCTATTTCTTGTGAAACTTTTTTGTGAGGAAGGGAACAGAGGCAAAAATGATATACAGACTGCTAATTAGGGGAATTAGGGTGATTACACATGCTGAATCATTTTAGTATAAACTTCTATTAATTGTTTGATTCTGGTTTTTCCATTAGTCATTCCACTGAGTTTTTCCCTTTTGGACAATGATAGATTCTTGAAATTCTGTGCTATGAATGTAGTCATCCAATACTAGTAGTCGCCAAGGCTTTTGGCTTGAAAAATCTGTCAAAGCTTAATGTGAATGCAGGCACCAGAAGTTAGAAGTTCAACTAAACTCCATGACTGCTAGTCAATCAATTTTGAGTGTTCTTCCAAGGAATAAAGAGAAATAAGTGGGACAAAGTGTAATCAATCATCTGTTGACTTGAAACCTGTCCTAAACTCTTAACAGTCTAAAGTAACTCAAGAGAAGTTGAGAATGCTAAAATCTTACCCTTTTCTAATGATGGAAATTGTTTGAGAAAGATTCAAAGTCAAAAGAAATGCACCAGGGGGTATTCAAAGTTTATAAAACAGAGTTCACTCAAATTATAGGGTCGCCAGAAGGTTGGAGCTTTTTCAAGGGGTGCAGAAAGATTGAGGATTTGGAAAAGCTTTTCGTGTGTCCATTGGTTCAACCTAAGGCACCAGAAAATGGCAAATTAAAATCAAGGATAAGTTTGATATCAAAGAGATTTAAATTCATCGAGCACTGCAAAAGTATGTGCAGTCGAGTAGTTTCTGACAATATACAATACTAGAATAGTCCAGTTAACTCCATTCACTTGTTTGCGATTTTTTATGTATTTGAGACTTGACTCTCGTTACAAGGAAATGAGCAACTAAGAGAGATGATGTAGATTCATTGTTAGACACCATAGAGGTTCTTCGAAGAAGAACAAGGACATACTTTTTGCTCTTTTTGATCTATAAATATGGCTACTAGCACAGTCCTTTGTGCTAAAGATATGTAAGATTGCTACCCTTCTCAAAAGAAAAGAAGATGAGCAACTAAGAGAGCTGCAGATGGAAAAAGAGTTCTTCTCTTTCAATAAAAAGAGGGAGCAACATTCTTTGAACACACTATCTCACTGTAAAAATATAACTTACAAATTCTAATTTGTTAATCATCCATGCTTGATCAAACATCAAAACATGTCAAGGTAATTCAATCTAGCCTCACTTCAATGTAAGGGATGGATAAATTTTCCGTGTCACTGTTTTGAACATCTTTCGGATCTCCTCTGAAAATCACATTGTAGAAGATAGAAAAGAGTTCGTCTCTTCTAAGGCGTGTGGTTCATTGGAGGTGTGAGACGTTTTGTGGTGAGATTGATGATATTATAGGTGTACTCTTGAGAAACTCTTTTTAATCAGAAGAACAAATGCTTCTTCATATTAGGTTCAAGGGTTTGAATATATGAAACCTTTGTTTTAACACTACTGTTCTGTAGGATCTGTTGGTAACAACAACAACAACATACCCAGTATTATCCTACACCGTGGGGTCTGGGGAGGGTAGTGTATACGCAGACCTTACCCCTACCTTGTAAGGACAGAGAGGTTGTTTCTAATAGACTGTAGGATCTGCCGGTAAGACTCATATATATGAAGAAAATTCTTTAAGGAGCCAGTTTGCCATTCAAGGGCCAACTAAGTTATATTTCATGCTGTATGGATTGCCTCTATCAATAATAGATTGCTGAAGTGACTAACATAATACCAAGTTCATGTGTAGAGTTTGAAGCAGCGTACAAGGTATACACGATTTGATTGATCTTGCTGGCAGAGTGATATTTTCAAATATGCAGTTCGAGAAGACAAATTGATGGGGCATAGCACTTTTTTCTCTGTTATATCCACTTTTAAGTGTCTTTCTGTTTCAACCTCTTCTGTTTATTTTGTTTAAAATATAACAAAAAAATTAGCTCTCAGTAATTGACTTTGCTTTGCACAGAACTCAGAAGCAACAAATTCTATTATTCTATTGTCTTCATTAATGGCATTGGCTCCAAACGGATTTCTCCTGTCTTAAAGAAAAAATTCGTAGTAATATATTATTCTACTAAATAACAAGATATACATCCCAAGTTCTCTATATATATAGTTGGCCCGTGTAGCACGGGCCCAACAATTTGTGTAACATTATCTTTAATTCAAATTATCTTTCATGGTTTTTGCAATTTTATTAAGAAAATCAGTTAGTAGCATAAATGACTAAGTTAGAGTAGCATCTTTGTACCATTTTTGCCCAGTTGCTTTTTATTTTCTTATTTCAATGTTATTTGACAATATAGATGTATTTTCCTGCATCTATAGCATTAGCAGTCATGTTATTACGAGCTAGTATATTGGTTTTTATGGCAGTACTACAAAATCTTGTTAGTTACTGCATCATAAAAAGAAATAAAGCTCTCTGCTATAAAATGAGAAACTGTGTTATAGCTCAAATATTCTCATCAGATTGATACTTACTTCAGGGAAAGAAAATATTGTACACAACTCCTACATTTTGTTATATTCGGGGAAAACTTCAACAATATGAAGTCCGACAAAAGTCATTCTTGGGAAGTCGCACTGGAAAAACAACAGCATCAACTTGTCAATTCTATTCTAGAGCTCTCGCAGAATCTTTTGGTCCAGGTTCTCTCTATCTGCACAAGCTTTTTGTCCAGGTTTTTCTTGCTAATAATTTTCCGCAATTCAACTATAACTATGCTGGATGGTAGTGTGTAAGCACAACGATGTCATGATCAGAATAGAACAACTGCTGCAGATCTTTTGCATCAAATATGAGTTCTTTTTTGGACTTCTACATAAAATGTGAGTTCTACCACAACCATCTTTTTACCGTTTCCTTGAGCTATATTGCTTCCCTTATTCGAAGCTGCGGACAATTTGATCCCTAATGTGTCCAAGTAAGGGAATGTATACTGAGAAAAGAGCTAACAATAACTCGCCAGTCGGCACCATAGAAGTTAGGTAGTTAAACAAATCCCAAAATCACAAAGTGCAATGGAGGAGAAATAATAACAAATGCCAGCAGGGATAACAAAAGAATGAATCACTTCCAAAATCCTTGTTTTTCTATACCAAACATAATAAAAGATCATACATTATTGTCACATATATCTTTCCTTATTCAAAGGTAAAGAAGAGAATGACGGCAGATTTTTGAGACTCTTCTGCTTTTCCTTCTCATCTAAACTGAAATTTTTTAAAGTCTTAACTAATCGTTAGACAAAAAAAAAAATTCAGCAGGACAAATGTTTTTGAGAACCTTATTGCAACACGTTACCAACTTATCCAAGCAATTTAGCTTCCAAATAAGCTTCATGCAAGTGCAATCTAGTTAGAAACAATTAGACAGAATTTCAAGTCGTGCTTCAGTTGTTCCTGTAAAAAGCTCTCAACCAAGTTAACTTTTAAGCCCTTCTTAGTTGCAACAGTTGGCAGGAAAACTTAAAGTATGAAAGCACCTCAATACGCAAAAAGTAATTCTCATGTGCACGTAGTTTACAGAAAAGAGGAGTAATAATTTCTGAGGAATTAACTTTTCCCTTTCTATGTCCTATCAAGAAATCAAGATGCTACTCCAACAGAATAGATATTCTTAGCAGGTTCTACTGTTAAAGTAATATCTTCTTCTCCCTATTCTAAACATCGTCTTCTAACTGCTTCTACCATCTTATCAGCGCACACCTAATACAATAGACTGAAAAGTATATTAACTCTATTTATTTCAAAGTTTCATTGGAAAATGAGTACACAGTATACATCAGAAGTGTCAACTTTCACTTGATCCCAAAGGCAACTTCATTGGCATCTCGAAAAGTAAGTTCTTGATGAATCTTCTTCCTTAAACATGGCTATAGAGGTTATTTACATACCATTCTATTAATACAATCGACCGAAAAGTATACTAACTCTATAGTTTCATGGAAAATGAGTACACAGTATACATCAGAAGTGTCAACTTTCACTTGATCCCAAAGGCAACTTCACTGGCATCTCGAAAAGTAAGTTCTTGATGAATCCTCTTCCTTAAACATGGCTATAGAGGTTATTTACATACCATTCTTGAACACTTATAATTCCTGTTTATGGAGGCTTCCTTGGCTAAGAGCCAGAATGCTTCAGAAAAGTACAGATTAAGAATTTAATCACGATTTAGCCCCTGCCAGAGAGTATTATTAATTGATTCTTGGATACTTAAAAAGGATGTAATACCAATGGTTCATGGATCCTTAAAAAGGATTTCCGATCATCCCTTCATTAAGGGCTAACATATCTAAAATTTGCCAGCTTTATTTATCACCTGATATGCAGTTTTTAGTTAAAGATTCTAGGTATCCTTTTTAATTAACCTTCTAGCATGCTCATGTTGGGAATAAACCCCTTACCAAAATAATATTCACGGTAATAAAGCGGAATAATAATGTAGCACCGAGATACGGTAATTAACAAGAATAAAAGAGTAACAATGACACCAAGATTTTTACGTGGAAAACCCTTCTGAATAAGGGAAAAAACCACGATCCCGAGAGGAGCAACTGATATCACTATAGTAAGGAATTTTACACTTTGTAGGTCGGAGATAAATACTCCAAAGACCACTACAACACTCAAAAGAAATAACCCTCTTTTGATATTCCCACCTCACTACAATATCGCTCACTCTCTATTTTCCTCACAGACTATTTTCTTATACCTTGTCTGTGAAATCTCACTCTTTCTTTCTCTCTTTGTTGGTGTGTAGAAATGAGAGTTGAAGCTCTCCTTTTATAGCCAAAGCTTCACTCTCTAAAGCCTACCATATTTGACAATTTACACACACTTTTCACAATTCAACAAAGTTGGCTACCAAACCAAAGAAATTCAACAAAGTTGGCTACCAAACCAAACCAAGTCAACAAGGTTGGCTACCAAACCAAAGAAAACTTTTATTAGGCACATGTCTAATACTTCTTCAATGAGATGGACCTCATCAATCTCCCCCTCCAGTCTCATTCATCTAGAGGAGGTAGCACTGTCTTCTAGTTTGAGTGCATGCCGACAAGTTCTTTGCATAGCTCGAACTTGTTCCTTGGTACCACCTTGGTCAGCATATCTGCGGGATTCTCACTTGTAGAAATCTTCAAGACTTTTAGAGATTCATTATCTACCATTTCTCGAATCCAATGATATCTCACATCAATGTGTTTGGTCCTTGCATGGTACATAGAGTTCTTGCTAAGGTCTATTGCACTTTGACTGTCACAATAGACGACATACTCCTTCTGATGCAATCCAAGCTCTTGAAGGAACCGTTTGAGCCATACCATCTCCTTGCCAGTTTCTGTAGCGGCAATGTACTCTGCTTCAGTTGTTGAAAGTGCAACACACTTCTGCAACTTAGACTGCCATGATATAGCTCCCCCTGAAAATGTAAACAAATATCCAGTAGTAGATTTTCTGTTGTCAATGTCACCTGCCATATCAGCATCTGTATAGCCCTTCAAGATTGGATCAGATCCTCCAAAGCGCAAACAATCTCCCGTGGTACCTTTCAGGTACCTGAGTATCCACTTGACTGCTTCCCAATGTTCCTTTCCAGGATTTTCAAGAAACCTGGTGACAACACCAACTGCGTGAGCAATATCCTCAACTTCCGACTGCTGAAGAATAAGGAACTTTAGCCATGTTCCCTTTCTCCTCCACTGTTGTAGGACACATCTTCTTACTCAACTTTAGATGACCAGCAAGAGGTGTGCTGACTGGCTTAGCATCCTTCATGTTGAAGCGTTCTAGTACACGTTCAATGTACTTCTCCTGAGATAGCCACAACTTTCTACTTGTTCTCTCTCGAACTATCTTCATCCCTAGAATTTGTTGTGCTGGGCCCAAGTCCTTCATATCAAATGACTTGGACAGATCTCCTTTCAACTTTGCTATCAACCCCTTGTCTTTTCCTACAATTAACATGTCATCCACATACAACAACAATATAATAAAGTTATTCTCAGAAAATCTTTTGAAGTATACACATGGATCAGAATAGGTCTTTAGGTATGTTTGACTTTTCATGAATGAGTCAAACTTCATGTACCACTGCCTTGGTGCCTGCTTCAATCCATAAAGACTCTTATTCAATTTGCACACCATGTGTTTCTTTCCAGCTACTTCAAATCCTTCTGGCTGCTCCATATAAATCTTTTCTTCTAAATCTCCATGAAGAAATGCAGTTTTCACATCCAACTGCTCCACTTCAAGATCTAGGCTAGCTGCTAAGCTCAAAATTGTTCGAATAGAAGTCATTTTGACAACAGGTGAGAAAATTTCGTCAAAATCAATACCTTTCTTTTGTTCGAAGCCTTTAACCACCAATCGAGCTTTGTATCTGACCAGCTTGCCATTTCCATCTTTCTTGAGTTTAAAGACCCATTTGCATTTGAGTGGTCTTTTACCCTTTGGAAGTTCAACCAGCTTGTATGTGCCATTTTTCTGTAGAGATTCCATCTCTTCTTGCATAGCTTTCATCCACTGGTTCTTTTCTGGATGGGACAGCACCTCCTTAAGACTTTCTGGCTCCCCCTCATCACTGATGAGGACATACTCTGTGGAAGGGTACCTGCATGACTCTACCCTTGGCCTCTCTGATCTCCTCAGAGGTTGAGGTTGTTCTTCTCCCTGAGTGGGGTGCTCCACTTCCTCGACACCTTCATCAAGTTGCTCCCCCTGCTCAATAACCTCACCAGGTTGCTCACCCTGATCGGCAACCTCGTCGGTCGTACTTTCTGCACTTGTGGGATTGTTAGAAGTAGAAGGAATAGTAACAAAGTTAGGAATTATACCATTCTTCGCCTTTTCTGACATATCAGCAGCAGTTCCAACTTCACTTTCTCGGAAGACTACATCTCTGCTTCTGATGACCTTCTTCTTTACAGGATCCCACAGTCTGTACCCGAACTCTTCATCTCCATATCCGATAAATATGCAGGGAACAGATTTATCATCCAGCTTTGTTCTCTGCTCTTTTGGTACATGTGCAAAAGCTCTGCAACCGAACACCTTCAGATGCGAGTAGGACACCTCCTTGTTGGTCCAAACTCTCTCTGGGATTTCAAACGACAACGGAACTGATGGACTCCTATTGATCAGGTAACAGGCTGTCTGAACTGCTTCACCCCAGAATGACTTAGGTAGTTTAGCCATTCTGAGCATGCTTCTCACCTTCTCCACAATGGTGCGGTTCATCCTCTCGGCTACGCCATTGTGCTGTGGGGTTCCAGGAACTGTCTTTTCATGTCTGATCCCATGACTTGAACAATACTCTTCAAATTCCCTTGAAGTGTACTCACCTCCATTGTCACTTCGGAGGCGCTTTAGCTTTCGACCCGTCTCCCTTTCTACTAGAGCATGAAATTTCTGGAAAACTTGAAACACCTGATCTTTGGTTTTCAAAATATAAACCCATAATTTTCGTGAAGCATCATCAATAAAAGTAACAAAATATTTGTTACCGCCCATTGATTCAATTTCCATTGGGCCGCAAACATCAGAATATACTAAATCAAGTATATTCAATTTTCTTTCAGACGATGTCTGAAATGAGACTCTATGCTGCTTACCAAATAAACAGTAGTCACAAGGTTTTACAGTTGTACCTTTGGCATAAGAAATGAGTGATTTCTTGGCAAGAATCTGCAATCCCTTCTCGCTCATATGACCCATTCTTTTGTGCCATAAATCTACAGAAATCTCATCTTGTGCCGCGTTCAATTCACCTTGGCATATTTCTGCATTTGTCCTGTACAACGTGCCACGAGCAACTCCCTTTGCAATCACCAATGATCCCTTAGTGAGTCTCCACTTTTGATTTGCAAAATAACTCTCGTATCCATCTCGGTCTAAAGCAATTCCCGAGATCAAGTTCATCCGCAAATCAGGTACATGCCGCACATCCTTTAGAACCAATGTGCATCCGACATTTGTCTTGATACAAATGTCACCAATCCCCTCAATCTTTGAGTAACTTGTGTTACCCATTTTCGCTGTGCCGAAATCACCTGCTACATATCTGCAAAAAAGATCTCTTACCGGTGTGGCATGGTGAGATGCCGCTGTGTCAACCACCCATTCCGACTCTGGACCTGACAGGTGCATGCATTCCTCTTCCTCATTTATAAAGAGGACAACATTATCATTATTTTGCACCATGGCGGCTGTGTTGTCGTCATTCTTCTGGCCACTGGTTTCACCTTTGCCCTTCCTTGGATTTGGGCAATCTCTTTTGAAGTGACCTGGTTGATTACAGTTGTAGCAATTTCTGACTCTTGATTTGGATCGGTTCTTTGACTTCCCACGAGCTCCGGATCTACCATAGTTGTTCGAACTCCTTTGATAACTCCTGCCTCTACCTTCTGTGATGAGAGCCTGTCCTTGATTTTCAGGCTTCTTTCTCATCTTCTCATTGAGTAGAAGAGCCGATGTGACATCTTTCAACTCAATAGTAGTCTTACCGTGCAGGATGGTTGTTGCCAAGTTATCGTACGAAGATGGCAACGAGTTCAATAGCAAGATGGCTTTATCTTCTTCCTCGATTTTCACTCCGAGGTTGGCAAGCTGTGTGATTAGTCCGTTAAACACATTTAAATGTGACAAAAAATTCGTACCTTCACTCATGTGTAGGGCGTATAACTGCTTCTTCAGGTACAATTTATTTGTCAGCGTTTTGGACATGTATAGGCTTTCCAACCTTGTCCAAATTCCACGTGCAGTGTCTTCATCAATGATGTTATTTACCACATCATCTGATAAGTGCAACCTGATTGCACTAGCAGCTCTTTCATCCAAGTCAGCCCAATCCTCAGCTTTCATGGTATCAGGCTTTTTGGAATCAACATCTAGAACCTTGTGTAATCCTTGTTGGATGAGCAGATCTCTCATCCTTCTTTGCCATGTTGAGAAACCGTTATCTCCGTTGAATTTTGCTACCTCGTACTTTACTCCGGACATTTATTTTTCACCGAGTATAGTACTACCGATAGTGAATAGTATTTCAGTGAACGAGCAGAACCTGTGCTCTGATACCAGTTGTTGGGAATAAACCCCTTACCAAAATAATATTCACGGTAATAAAGCGGAATAATAATGTAGCACCGAGATACAGTAATTAACAAGAATAAAAGAGTAACAATGACACCAAGATTTTTACGTGGAAAACCCTTCTGAATAAGGGAAAAAACCACGACCCCGAGAGGAGCAACTGATATCACTATAGTAAGGAATTTTACACTTTGTAGGTCGGAGATAAATACTCCAAAGACCACTACAACACTCAAAAGAAATAACCCTCTTTTGATATTCTCACCTCACTACAATATCGTTCACTCTCTATTTTCCTCACAGACTATTTTCTTATACCTTGTCTGTGAAATCTCACTCTTTCTTTCTCTCTTTGTTGGTGTGTAGAAATGAGAGTTGAAGCTCTCCTTTTATAGCCAAAGCTTCACTCTCTAAAGCCTACCATATTTGACAATTTACACACACTTTTCACAATTCAACAAAGTTGGCTACCAAACCAAAGAAATTCAACAAAGTTGGCTACCAAACCAAACCAAGTCAACAAGGTTGGCTACCAAACCAAAGAAAACTTTTATTAGGCACATGTCTAATACTTCTTCAATGAGATGGACCTCATCAGCTCAAACCAATTCTGAAAGTACATTTATACTTATTCGGGAATATTTAGCTTACTCCTTGAAAGTTTCTCAACTTCATGGTAGATCGACTTCTTGCGATCATTATGTCAATACAGAAACTCAGTTGAAACTTCAGCATAAGGACACACACCTAACAATTTTAGGTATTTACTGTACTACAGGTGAAAGAAATATTGCAACAGATACAAAAATGATACAGTATTAACTCTTGAGATGTCATTCAAGTAATTCCTGGAAAAGTTTTACATAAAACTTTTTTGGCATATACGAATGGCTATGAGTATACACATTTATCATCTTCTCAATTGTAATTGGGCTGGATGGGCATATTTAAAAAGGATAAACCAAAAAGTTGCTTGCCCTTAACACTTAACTCTTGGTAGACTCTTTTGCTTGAAATCTTTGTTGATTAAGCTAAAATTCGATACACACAGTGTTTGGCAGTTAGTTTATGTCAGCAAACCTTGTATTGCTACAGCTTTCTACTGGGTAAATAGACTCGTAGAGACTATCAGGTAATGCTGCATAGTCAAATCCTCAAAGTATAGTTTCGTGCTTCAAATACTACTACTTTGAGGCATCAGGTCTAGTGCAAACTTGATCTCTAAAATGGATGCCCTCAATAAAAGAAGTTAATTCCTAATTTACTACTTCCTGGCAGAGGAAAGCCCAACACTTTGACAGCACTTTACTTATCGAGGGGAAAAAACCCAATACTTTAACAAAGGCAAAATCAACTCCTAGAGTTTCCCCCCCCCCCCCCCATAATACTCAAGCATATAAGACTCTACAAATTGCAGTAATCCTAAAAGAAGCAACCACACAGACATCAGCGAAAACAGAGTTAACCCAACAAAGGACCCAAATAATTGTCAATTTGAACAGTGAATAACAAATTTTAGCACTCACCTGGCAGGAGAAGCAGCTGAGAAAACCGACTAGAGCGAAAAATGACACAAAAAATAGAGAACACGGAGAGAAGAAGAGAGAAGTGCACAATCGTCCATATGAATTCACAGGTGTTGGGCTTTTGTACAAGCTGGGGGCGCTAATAGAAAACATGGACCAAAATGGAGTAAAGTAAAATTCTATGATTTTTTGGGGGAAATTTAGTGAACCGGAAGCTCCTCTCGGTTCTCGCTTATTAATAGTGATAATAATGTGCGCGCGTGTGTTTATTGATATCCAAAGTCGTCAAAAAAGAATCTTTTGATTATTTCGTGTTCTTTAATCAAGTAGCCGGCAATTTATTCTCAAGACGTCAATAAGCTATTTGAGCTAATAAACTATAACGTAGATACAGTCAGACCTCTATATAATAGCATTACTATATAACAATACTTCTATCACAACCTCAAATACCCCGGTCATAATGACGCCTATCACAATACTAGGCAAGTCAATCCAACACTTACCACATCAAATTCCTTTTATAAAATCATTTTTCAAAAACAATTAAGTCTCAAGCTTTCATAAGTAAAATGAAAATCAACAGAAATATGCGGAACAGTATGAAATACACTAACACAACCCAAATCCGGTGTCACTAGTCATGAGCCTCTAAATACAACCAAGACACTGTCTGAGTAATACAAAATAAGTCCGAAGCAACAAAATACTAAAATTGGAAGTAGGAAGGCAGGGCTGCGAACGCCGTGCAACTACCTTGCAATCTCCGGATAAACTCTGAGAGTGCTGGAAGCTCTCAGTCTGATTCTCGGGCACCTGGATCTGCACACAAGGTACTGGGAGTAACGTGAGCACGCCAACTCAGTAAGTAACTAAAGTAAATAAGGTCTGAGTGCAATGACGAGCAATTTAAAATCATAAAGAGTTTTCAACAGAATATCAAGTCAAAATCAGCAGTTCCATAGCCAGTTATCTCATAAAACTTCAGTTTCAATTAAAATACTTCAAAATCATTTATTCAACCTTTTTCAACCCATGCTTAGTATAGAAAGAATAGTGAAAGCAGCAAAATGTCATAAATGGGCCCCTCGGGCAAGGTATCACTCAGAAGTATAGCCTCTCGGGCAGCCTCTCAGTCACTCGTGGCTCAGCTCTCGTCAATCAGTGCTCACTCTCAGCACTCAGGCTCATTAATATCTCATAATAATAATAATAATAATAATAATAATAATAATAATAATAATAATAATAATAATAATAATAATAATAATAATAATAATAATAACCACTACGGCATGCAGACCGATCCACAGAAATCATAACAACCGATGCGGCGTGCAGCCTGATCCATAGTTTATAGTCAACTACGCTCACTGGGGGTGTCCAGACTCCGGAGGAGCTCCTACATCCCAAGCGTCATATCGTTGCGGCGCGCAGCCCGATCCAATATATATCGTTGCAGCGTGCAACCCGGTCCATATATATATATTGCTGCGGTATACAACCCGATCCGTATATATAATATCGCTGCGGCGTGCAGCCCGATCCATAGATATATAATCCTCACAATTAGGTCCTAAACCTCTCTCAGTCATTAACCTCACGGTCACTCGGGCATATCACTAAAAATCAGGGAACTCAGCCCAAACAATTTTCATATACTAAGAAACAGAGTGATGAAATCGGTTTTAAACAAATAATAGGTAAAACATGGCTGAGGATATGCTTTCAAATCAAACAGAGTGAGGAAAGTAGTAAAAATACCCCTAAGGGTCTAAACAGATCGGCACAAGGCCCCAAACACGGCGTACAACCCATAATATAGTATCAATCTCTAAAATACGTGATATCATAAGATTTCAAATCAAATACGCAGCTTAATAGTCGCTACGGGACAGACCAAGTCACAATGCCTATCGGTGCATGCCCACACGCTCGTCACCTAGCATGTGTGTCACCTCATTTATCAAAACAATACGAAGTACCGGGATTTCATACCCTCAGGTCCAGATTTACATTGGTTACTTACCTCAAACCGCATGAAATACTACTCCACGACGCCCTTGCCTCTAGACTCGGCCTCAACTCGCGTCGAATCTATCCAAAATCAGAATTACAGCATCAATATATGCTAAGGGAATGAAGCCCATGTGAAAATAATCAATTTACATCAAGAATCCCAAATTTGGTCAAACCCGACCCCTAGGCCCACATCTCGGATTCCGATAAAATTTACAAAACTAGAATCTTTACACTCTCATGAGTTCATACATACCAAGAATACCAAAATCCGACCACAAATAACCCCTCAAATCCCTAGATTAAGATCTCCAATTTTCAAGCCCTAAACCCCCAATTTTTGGCTACTAATTTCCGTATATTTCAAGCTTAATCAGTCAAAAACCATCATAGAAACAAGTTTAGGGTCCAAAAATCTTACCTCCACGAAACCCCCTTGAATTATCTCTTCGAATTGCTCTCCCAAGCTCAAACCCGCATGAAAAATGGTGAAAAACCACTCAAAAATCGCGAAGGGCTAAATTTATATGTTCTGTCCCAGCTAAACCACTTCTCCGGTCGAAATCTCGCACTTGCAGTCCCAAGTGCGCATCTGCGGAATTCACTTAACTGCCCAAGGACCGCACCTGCGATCAAAATCCCGCACCTACGCTATCGCAGGTGCGCTCAAACATCCGCATCTACGGTTCCAGCTTCTCTCGCCCATTTACGCATCTGCGGCCCCCTTGTGCTTCTGCAGGCCCGCACCTGCGGTCCCCAATCCGCAGGTGCGGTTATGACAGAAAACTCAACAGCTGAAGATGCTCCAACAAATTCCCTAACTTCCCGTTAACCATCCAAAATCATCCCGAGACCCTCGGGACTTCAACCAAAAGTACGAACAAGTCACATTACACTATTCAAACTTATACCAACCTTCGGAACACTCCAAACAACATCGAAACATCAAAACACCCTCGGATTTTAGCCTAAGATTTCCAAAACCTCCGAATTCCGCAAACAATCAAAAAGTCAATCAAACCACCTCCGAATGACGTGAAATTTTGCGCACACATTACAAATAACACAACGGACCTGCTCCAATTTCCGAAATTCCATTCCGACCCCGATATCAAAATTTCCACTACCAACCGGAAAGCGCCAAAATTCCAGCTTCGCCAATTCAAGCCTAAATCTACCACGGACCTCCTAATTACGTTCCGATCACGCTCCTAAGTCCCAAATCACCTAACAAAGCTATCTGAACCATCAAAATTCACATCCGAGCCCTTTTTCACCTAAGTCAATGTCTAGTTGACTTTTCCACTTAAGCTTACTCAAAAGAGACTAAGTGCCTCAAACCTCTCCAAGAACACCCTGAACCCCAATCAACTAACCTGATACCACATAATACAGGTGAACAAGATATAAAGAAATAGAAATGGGGGAAACAGGGCTATAACTCTCGGAACGACCGATCGGGTCGTTACATTCTCTCCCACTTAAATATACATTCGTCCTCGAACGTGCCCAGAGTTGTTCCGAAAACCATGAAGTCGCTATATAACTTTACTATGCACATACACAGGGGTGATCCCACGTCACCCTGTCTCATATAGGTCCGATAGTACAATGTAACTGAAATTTCACACTCCAACCTAGCCCATAAACCTTAGAACTAAATTTCCGCTTCCGAAATTATCTATAAGATCATAATCTCACATCTACACACCGAATAAATATGAACACGTTGTAGCAAGCCATAACCACAATTCAAGATGGAAACCACAGGATATACCATACAACTCGAACACTTATAGCGAGGACTTCAAATCACAGCAATTGCTCAAAACAACCGAATACTGATAATAAACCTCTTATCAAATAAAGCCTCATTTCAACACTTCCGTATACTGCCAATGATGAAAGAAACACGCAGAATCATAACCATTCCTCAGATCAACCAGTCATGAAGCTCTCTCTCCTTTGGCAAGGACCATAATAGATTTCTGAGCCGAATCTCGATATTATCCTTCCAACATGCTGAAATCGAATCCCGATAGTATTCATTCTAGATATCAATGACCTCATCTCATCCAACATGACTGCTCTAGTGACATGACACATCGATACAATCTAGATCCACAACCCGTGCGACCCGCACATAAATAAGCAACAGTCCAAATGTACTCAAACCACGGAAAAGTGACTTAAAGGAGAGAGTTGTACCGCAAGCTCACCAGTACTACCATAATACAATGTTGAGAACCCATCACACATCGTAGAACCAGATCACACGAATCCAACCCGAAGGATCATATTTCTGTATAACTTTGTTGCAATGCACGACCCTATCCGAACACTGGTCTGCATGAAACACCTCAAGTTACTGTGCTCAAAATCAACAACCACACGCAATTTGATTTCTAATATGAAAAGCAAATCATCATAACCATGGAAAAGCAAATGACATAACACCACACAACCCGAAAGGACATAACCAATACGGCATCCACCGAGCAATACCCGATACTCTTCCCGCTCGAATTCCACCATGAGGCCCAAATAGAACCGCACCATAGGTACCTATAACCAGCAAATCATAACGCCTCGCAACACAGAAAAATAACTCATAGATCACCCCAACACATATCATTCAATAACAACCGAATCAACACATCTCTCAACAATAGCAACTCGGAGTCAACAAAGCCGTCTCAATGCAGAACACACATCCATATAGGTCTACCAGTGAACCCCCTATCAGGGAGTTCCTGAAGTTGCTCCTTCAACTCCTTTAACTCCGCCGGTGCCCTACGATACAATACCCGACACCAAATCAATACCAAAATCAACAACCCTATCCGGAGGCATGCCCGACAACAGGAAACATATCTGGAAAAATCCCTCACCACCGGAACCGAATCAATGGTAGGAGTCTCTACACTGACATCCCTCATGAAGGCCAAATAAGTAAGATAACTCTTCCCAACCATCCGCTGGGTCTTCAAAAATGAAATCACCCTACTAGGAACATAATTCGTTGAACCTCGCCACTCAATCTGTGGCATCCCCGCCATAGCCAACGTCACCGTCTTAACGCAACAGTCTAGAATAACACGACACGGAGACAACCAGTCTATACCCAATATCACATCAAAATCTAACATACCAAGCAAAAAAGGATCCACTCGGGTCTCCAAACCCCGATGGTCACCATACAAGGACGATACACGCGACCCACAACCACAACATAACCTGTTTATGAGAACTCCTAGTCTCTAAATCCATATAGCACACGAATTACCATATCCGATCCTAATTCCACCGTCCGAGTACATACCACACCTCTAATATCCAATCATTCCACGAGAGATACTCCAAAAATTCTTCTGTGCCACCAAGCAAACTCGAATATCAGCAGTCGATCCAACAAGAGAGAGTGGTGATACCAATGATGTATTATTAACTCAATCACATTGCCCTTTCTGAAATGTATGCCCTTATCAAGCCACACCAATTAGCAATATCATTTGCCTAATTATCTGAAACTGCTCATGCTGTCTAAGAATTTATGACCCTTCCTTTCCGAACTGAACCGTGACCTTTTATAAAATCATTTTTCAAAAACCAATTAAATCTTAAGCTTTCACAAGTAAAATAAAAATCAACAGAAATATGCGGAACAGTATGAAATACACTAACACAGCCTAAATTTGGTGTCACTAGTCATGAGCCTCTAAATACAACCAAGACACTATCTGAATAATACAAAATAAGTCCGAAACAACAAAATATTAAAATAGGAAGGAGGAAGGCAAGACTGTGAACGCTGTGCAGCTACCTTGCGATCTTCGGATAAACTCTAAGAGTGCTGGAAGCTCTCACTCTGATGCTCGGGCACCTAGATCTGCACACAAGGTGCATGGAGTAACTTGAGTATGCCAACTCAGTAAGTACCTAAAGTAAATAAGGTATTAGTGCAGTGACGAGCAATTTAAAATCATAAAAGAGTTTTCAATAGAATATCAAGTCAAAATCAGCAGTTCCATAGCCAATTATCTCATAAAACTTTAGTTTCAATTAAAATACTTTGAAATCATTTATTCAACCTTTTTAAACAGAGGCTCAGTATAGAAAGAATAGTGAAAGCAGCGAAATGTCATAAACGGGCCCCTCGGGCAAGGTATCACTCATAAGTATAGCCTCTTGGGCAGCCTCTCGGTCACTCAAAACTCAGCTCTCGTCAATAAGTGCTCACACTCAGCACTCCGGCTCAATAGATATCTCATAATAATAATAATAATAATAATAATAATAATAATAATAATAATAATAATAATAATAATAATAATAATAATAATAATAATAATAATAGTAATAATAATAATAATAATAATAATAATAATATATATATAATATCGCTGCGACGTGCAGCCAGAACCAAAGTTTATAGTCGACTACGCTCACTGGGGGTGTCCAGACTCTAGAGGGGCTCCTATAGTCCAAGCGTCATATTGCCACGGCGCGTAGCCCGATCCAATATATATTGTTGCAGCGTGTAGCCCGGTCCATATATATATATCGCTATGGTGTGTAGCCCGATCCGTATATATAATATCGATGCGCTGTGCAGCCCAATCCATAGATATATAATCCTCACAATTAGGTCCTAAACCTCTCTCAGTCATTAACCTCACGGCCACTCGGGCATATCAGTAAAAATCAGGGAACTCAGCCCAAACAATTTTCATATATTAAGAAACAGAGTGATGTAATCAGTTTTAAAAAAATAATAGGTAAAACATGACTGAGGATACGCTTTCAAATCAAATAGAGTGAGGAAAGTATTAAAATACCACTAACGGTCTAAACAGGTCGGCACAAGGCCCTAAACACGGTGTACAACCTATAAGATAGTATCAATCTCTAAAATACGTGATATCATAAGATTTCAAATCAAATACACGTCTTAATAGTCGCTACAGGACGGACCAAGTCACAATCCCTATCGGTGCATGCCCACATGCTCGTCACCTAGCATATGCGTCACCTCATTTATCAAAATAATACGAAGTACCGGGGTTTCATACCCTCAGGTCCAGAATTACAATGGTTACTTACCTCGAACCGGATGAAATACTACTCCGCGACGCCCTTGCCTCTCGACTCGACCTCAACTCATGTCGAATCTATCCAAAATCAGTATTACAACATCAATATATGCTAAGGGAACGAAGCCTATACGAAAATAATCAATTTACATTAAGAATCCCGAATTTGGTCAAACCCGACCCCCGGGACCACATCTCGAATTTCGATAAAATTCACAAAACTAGAATCCTTACACTCTCACGAGTTCATACATACCAAGAATACCAAAATCCGACCACAAATAACCCCTCAAATCCCTAGATTAAGGTCTCCAATTTCCAAGCCCTAAACCCCCAATTTTTGGCCACTAATTTCTGTAGATTTCAAGCTTAATAAGTCAAAAACCATCATAAAAACAAGTTTAGGGCCCAAAAATCTTACCTCCACGAAACCCCTTGAATTATCTCTTCAAATTGCTCTCCCAAGCTCAAACCTGCATGGAAAATGATGAAAAATCACTCAAAAATCACGAAGGGCTAAATTTATATGTTCTGCCCCAGCTAAACCGCTTATGCGGTCGAAATCTCGCACCTGCGGTCCCAAGTGCGCATCTGCGAAATTTACTTAACTGCCCAAGGACCGCACCTGTGATCAAAATCCCGCACATGCGCTATCGCAGGTACGCTCAATCATCCGCATCTGCGGTTACAGCTCTTCTCGCCCATTTACGCATCTGCGGCCCCCCTTGCGCTTCTGCAGGCCCGCACCTGCGGTCCCCAATCCGCAGGTGCGGTTATGACAGAAAACTTAGCAGCTGAAGTTGCTCTAACAAATTCCCAAACTTCCCGTTAACCATCCGAAATCATCCCGAGGCCCCGGGGACTTCATCCAAAAGTACGAACAAGTCACATTACACTGTTCAAACTTATACCAACCTTAGGAACACTCCAAACAACACTGAATCATCAAAACACCCTCGGATTCAAGCCTAAGATTCCCAAAACTTCTGAATTCCGCAAACGACCAAAAAATCTATCAAACCACCTTCGAATGACGTGAAATTTTGCACACGCGTTACAAATGACACAACGGAGCTGCTCCAATATCTGGAATTCTATTCCGACCCCGATATCAAAATTTGCACTCTCAAACCTCTCCAAAAACACCCCGAACCCGAATCAACTAACCCGATATCACATAATACAGCTAAACAAAACATAAAGAAGTAGAAATAGGGGAACATGGCTATAACTCTCGGAACGACCGATCGGGTCGTTACAACTTATCTATAAAGCCAAGCTTTTTCGGAATCAATTTTCATGTTATGTTATGATATATGTTTTATATAACATCACTTCGCTATAACATCCAAAAATATTCAGAACAAACGAGTCTGTTATGTGAAAAAATAAAGTTATTTTTTTTGGAAGAGTAAAAATGATAATTAGAAGAAGTTTATAGAAAGTTGTGCAGTAATATCTTGGATATTTAATGT
Source organism: Nicotiana tabacum (assembly GCF_000715075.1). Taxonomy (NCBI): domain Eukaryota; kingdom Viridiplantae; phylum Streptophyta; class Magnoliopsida; order Solanales; family Solanaceae; genus Nicotiana; species Nicotiana tabacum. The sequence goes on along the minus strand of NC_134099.1, from coordinate 46,411,906 downwards.
ATTTAAGAAATATCTAGATATTCTAGAGTCTTGGATATTTAAGGAAGATATTAGTAGAAGGTGATAGAATTGTCTAGATTATTTTTGTATCTAGAATCCCTAGACAAGTATAAAAAGGAGTAGCCTTAGGTATTTGTAGAAAAACAAAATTCAAGAAAGTCTTCTTCAAAAACAAAGTTTTCCTTTCAAAAATCTCTTTTCTTTTTTTCAAGCTTCCTCTTATTTAGTTAAATCTTCCAATAATAGTTAACGATCTTGGGCTAGCAGAAGGTTTCCAAATAATACTCTTCTTCTGCTATTCTTTACATGGTATCAGATCCATAAGGCGACTTCTGTATTTCAAGGTTGGGTTAGTGGTTGATTCAACTGGTTTCTCTAAATGGATTTGGGTGGTCGTGTTAATGGACTGGGGATGGAGTTATTGAACTAGTCTAACTACAATGAATGGAAGAGTTGTAAGGAGTCCTACCTTGTTGGTGAGGATATGTGAGAAGTTGTCAATGAGAGTAACACAAGTCCTCTTGCTGACGCACCGAAAAATAGCAATGCGTGTAAGAAGTGAAAGCAGATTAATGCTAAGGCAGAGTTTATCTTAAAGAAGTCCGTCTCTCCTAATTTATTTGATCATATTATAAGGTGTAAATCAGCTCATGAAACATGGAGGACCTTCGATCGGCTGTTCAACAAGAAGGATGAAGCTTGGTTATAGATTTTGGAGAATGAGTTAGCTAACACCACTAAAGGTAACTCTCTATCGCCGAGTATTTTTTGAAGGTTAAAAATCTGTGTTCCGAAGTTTCTCTATTGAATCCGGATGAGGCTATCTCTGAAGCACGAATAAGAAGAATTATTATTCGTGGTTTAAAGCCAGAATATATTCCCTTTGTTACATCAATTCAAGGATGGGCTCAACAACCATCTTTGGAAGAATTTGAGAATTTGCTGTTGTCATAAGAGCTACTAGCCAAACAGATGGCTGGTGTATCTATCATAAAAGGGTAAAGAAATGCTCTTGTCACTGATAAGAGGAACTTTAAAGGAAAATCAAGAGATAGCATGCACTTTCGGTTCTCAAGTAGTTCAAGCTCGCCAGAAAAGAAGGGGGAGTCTTCCAGTAACGGTAAGACCTTTAAAATGTTATCATTGTCGCAAAGTCGGACACATAAAAAGATATTGTCGAGCCAAAGAGAGCAACATGGCTCAAACCAAGAAAGCTGATGAAGAAAAAAAAAAGAAGAAGTCTGGGGAAAGTGCTTCGCAGTGTAGACTCGAGCAATAGATGTCATGGCTTCCATAAATTTTGAAAGAGACTAGATCGTGGATTCAGGATGTGGGCACCATCTCATTGGAGATAAATCCAAATTCTCCACCTTTCGTGAATACAACGGACATGATGTCATTGTTATAGCAGATAATACAGTCCATAATGTGGAGAAGGAAGGCACTGTTGTGATCAACAAGAAGCAAAAAGACACTATCACCCTTAACAGTGTCTTTTACATTCCAGGTATGAAAAAAAATCTTTTTCAGTTGCAAATGTTGTAGATGATGGAAACTATTTGCTATTTGGCCTACGTGATATGAAGTTCCATCGAAATATTAAGGTGCTCAAGACAGATATCATTCACTCAGGTAAGAGAATTAATGATTTATATGTCTTATCTGCCTCTAATTCATATATTGAGAAGATGAGTAGCAATGATAACACACATATTTGACATGCTAGACTTGGACATCTTAGCATGGATAAATTAAAATCCGTGGTAAAATTGAATCTAGTGAAAGGATTTCCTAACTTAAAAATTTTTGGTGGAGGAGAGGTTTGTGAAGGATGTCAATATGGAAAGGCACATCGTCTTCCATTTGATAGATCCTTGTCAAGGTCACAGTGACTTAATGGGGCCAACGAGAACTCCTTCATTTTCAGGCTATTCTTATATGCTAATTTTCATTGATGATTTTACTAGATTCACTTGGGTTTATTTTGTGAAGCACAAGTCAGAAGTTTTCAGTAAGTTTGTGGAGTTCAAAGAAACAGTTGAAGGCGAACTCGATTCCAGAATAAGGCGGGTGCGAACTGATAATGGCGGAGAAACTTCAGATGAATTTCTGTCCTTTTGTCGCCAGCATGGCATCAAAAGGGAGTTGACATGCGCTCATACACCACAACAAAATGGAGTGGCTGAAAGGAAGATCCGACAGTTAACTGAGACATGTAAAAGTTGGCTTCATGCCAAGAATTTACCTAGAGCCTTGTGGGCTAAAGGTATGAAATGTGCAGCGTATGTGATTAAGAGGATGCCTCTTTCTCCAAACAATATGAAGCCTCCCTATGAATTAATGGTTGGAGAAAAGCCTAGCGTGAAACACCTCAGGGTTTTTGGCTTTATTTGTTATGTTCACATTCCGGATTCTCAACGAAGCAAGTTGGATGTCAAGGCAAGGAAATGCATCTTTATCGGATATGATGAAAGGAAAAGGGATGGAAGTGCATAGATCCTAACACTCGTCTCTTTGTTGTTTCAAGAGATGTCATATTCGATGAAGTCTTTGTGTATTATGGAGTTGCGCAAGAAAGGGCAGGTTATAAACCCTTGAACCCTGAAGCATCAAATCTGCCCATCACGAGTACTTATTTAGATAATACAGTTGTCGATGAATTAAGAGAAAGGGGGAGCCCGAGAACTCAACAACATGAAACTCAACAAGAAGATGATTCATGTGGTTCGGGAAGGCCAAAAAGAATTATTATCAAACCAGCTCGCTTCAGAGATGAAAATTTTATTAGTACGTATTCCTGTTTCTTTGCAGGACCAATTAAAGAACCTTCAGTCTTTGGGAAAGCAAGACGAGCTAGAAAAATAGTGTTGAGATCTTCATCAAGACACGTTTTAAAGCATCGGTTGAGTTCTTCCGCGACAAGCTTGTGATAGCTTCCAAGAAATCACTTTAAGGGGGAGTGTGAAAAAATAAAGTTTTTTGGAAGAGTAAAAATTATAATTAGAAGAAGTTTCTAGAAAGTTATGGAGTAATATCTTGGATATTTGTTGTACTTAAGAAATATCTAGATATTTTAGAGTCTTGGATATTTAAGGAAGATATTAGTAGAAGGTGATAGAATTGTCTAGATTATTTTTGTATCTAGAATTATCCCTAGACAAGTATAAAAAGGAGTAGCCTTAGGCATTTGTAGAAAAGCAAAATTCAAGAAAGTCTTCTTCAAAAATAAAGTTCTCCTTTCAAAAATCTCGCTTTTTTTTCAAGCTTCCTCTTCTTTAGTTGAATCCTCCAATCATAATTAACAATCTTGAGCTAGCAGAAGGTTTCCAAATAATACTCTTCTTCTGCTATTCTTTATATGTTATAGAGAGGTTTGACTATAATACCACATGAGAATGAATTGGAGAGAAAAAATTCATCATTTGAATTTTGAACGAATGCTTTAACGATTAATACACATTTAGAACTGTCAAATATTTATACAAGCCCAAAAGTTTCATCTAAATAGGGGGGAAACGAGTGCATGAAATTAAAATATGACTAATTTGTGCAACACCTCTTCAAAAAATTTGATAGAAACCCAACCTTTTTTAGATCAATCACAAATTCTATTGGATTAGCTCACGTAGGTAATATGCCAAAAAAAATAATAAATTAAATTTGATTATAATGAATTAACATGCGTTCATGATATTTTGACTTGTAAGAGATACGTGTTCTACATTTCAAATATGATGCAAACCTTTTTTCCTTTCATATATTACGTAACAAAACTAGATTTACTATACAAATAAGGAATATCTTTCATTTGTACTATCATATAAATATAAATATTTTATCAAACCAACCGCCAACAACATAGATAAAGTATGTTGTAATCTATAAATGAACGACTTTATCGTTCTTGTATATGCATATTTAGGATTGAAATTTATCGTTTCAGGATGTCGCTGAATCCATCGACTATTTAATTTGAAATTTAATATTTATATTCAGCAGATATTTTAATATATATATGTGGTTTGAGCTAAAGCTAACCCGTGGATTCTATTGTGCATCCCCAGAAATGATTTTTTCATTTCTAAATGAAGCGATACCTGCATTTAGTTGTTTATCAAGTTACTATCTATTTATAGAGCATGCTATTTTTAGATTATAAAAATATGTCAACTCTTCAATTCAACATCGGCTTTTGCTGAACTTGAAAAGTTATTGCAGTGGCCCAATCACCAATGCCTGATCAGACGAAAGGGAATTATTATTTCATTATTAATATTAGAGCTTCCGTGTTTCGTGTGCAGTATAGAAAAGTAAGAAAAGACCAAGTCTGTGAGTATGCCTTTTAGGTGGACAAATAGAACCGTTCATATTTATTTGTCAATAGTGTACTTAGCACTTCCTTTAAAAAAATAATAAATAAATTACATATTTTGTCATAATATCCAGAATAATGAGTAGTGTTTTTTGGTCAAATAATTTTTTTTATTTAACCAAGGAATTATATATGTACGCCACAAGCTCATTGGACTCTAGAGAGAGAATCACAAAAATAATCAAAAAAAAAAAAAAAAAACTTTCTTAAACTATTATCCAGCTATCAACTCTGAAATTGTCAACTTCTAGGAAGGGTACAAGGTTCAGAGTATCACATAGAAATCTGCGTTCTTACATGCTCTCATTTACAATGCTTTTGAACTCCGAACAATGGCCGAAACTACCCCTATCGTTTACTAAATAGTTTATAATATCCTCCGTCCATCTATCCGTCCAAGAAAATACACGATATTAATTCTATTAACAAAAATACTCCAGCGACTAACGGCAGAATTGACTAGTCTTTCATTTAATGACGTGACGATTTTTAACTGGGCCACATGACAATCTTTGACTGGAACAAAAAATAAATATTATTTCAATCCATTTACCTTATCCGACCCATTTTTACAAAAAATGGGTGGTATCTATCATATCCATTCCACTCATTTGACTTCCCCCTTTCTTCTCTCCAATCATAAACCCCATCTTAGGGAAATGAACATACCAATAATCAAAGAAGATATCAGAAATGTTAGACCCTTCATCTTCAGCCATATGGATGAATTGAAGTTCGCAGCGATAAATCAATAGCAAACGACTCCAAAAAGTGGAGAACACAACTGCAATTTTCAGTCGCAAATCATTGGCAGCAGTTCTTCGTTTTGTTGAGAGAATGGACTCCAAAAAAATTTCAACCTAAAATCAACTCTAATCAGCTCTACATGTGTTCCTCTTCGGTTTACCAGCTGCTTGAATCGTTTCGAACCTGTCCATAAAGTTCTTCAAATTTGCAGCTGGTGTTCTTCGGGTTCATCAACTGATTCAGGCTTCAATAGTAATGAATTCTTGTTCAATGAATCAAGCTACAGAAACAATTCGAAGCTATCTTCAGTAGCTGAAGCTCAAAAATGTTCGGCAAGTGTTCATCATATTTCAACTTCAAGCCAATTTGAACAATCGCCCACAGAATCGAAGGAACCCAATTCATCTTCTTCATCGAGAAATCGTTCAAAAAATTTCAACTCAAAACCCTAGAAAATCACTCAAATCGATCCTAATCCTTCAGATTCGGCTTCAAAATGATGTTTCCAACTAGAATCATGAACATCCAATCGAATTCGAAGCCCTAATTTTAAGATTTCAAACGAAATTTAGCTTCTTCGTTGAACTCAGCAGAGATGGGTTTCAATTGTGGCCTCAAATTCAATCTTGCTTCTTCGTAATATTGAATGGGTCAATACTGCAAAGCATAGAAAAATGGGTAAATGGGCCGGAATAGGTAAATGGGTAAAAATAAGATCCACATTTGATTTTGGGTTAAAGATTGCCACGTGACCCAGTTAAAAATTGCCATATCATTAAATGAAAGACTTACCAATTCTGCTGTTAGTCGCGAGGTATTTTTGCTAATAGAATTAACGTCATGTATTTTTTTGGACGGATAGATGAACGGAGGGTATTTATAAACCATTTAGCAAACGATAGGGGTAGTTTAGGCCCTTTTCCGTTTGAACTATAATATGTAATTGCAAAGCTATATCCTTCAGTCTTTCTGAGTTGTTCTTCATTCTCTGTTGTAATCTTTTGTTATTTCTCTCTTGCTAGATTTAATAAACAACAGTTGCGAAAGCAAATCCCAAAATGACACCTTATGGTTTTTGGCTCTTTCTTAGTCGGTCAATCAACTTCTGTATCCCGATAACCAACCATTCTGTCGATTCCTAGCCATATTAACAGTTTTTACCAAATGGAGTTTGAGTAGCTGCAGTTGAAAAATAAATGACAATGCATTTCTTCAGAGCTAGTGCTATTCAAAACGCATGCACTTGGTACTTGAATCCTCCGTTTTCTTAGTCTATCCACTATTGGTACTTGCCAATCTTTGTTGAAGTGTATCCAAAGTATGAATTACTGCTTCGGAATAAGTCCCTTAAGTAGCAACCGTGATTTCCAGGGTGCTTTCAGCAATATAGGCTTTCTTGATGCTTTATTTACCACATGTAGTATGAGAATTTAGAGTAGATAAAAGTGGCATCACCTTATCTCTAGTATCAAATATCTTCTTAACCAGCGAACTGGCTTGCTTAGGTGAAGGCATAGTACTAATATCGTTATTGTTTATATACTGATGGTGTATCCATAAGATCCTAGCTTGTCCTTCTTGGTAGTAATAACCCATAGCAACTTGCTTATGGCTGTTCGTTCCAGTCAACAAAGTTTATTATATTCAAACCTCCTACGGATCTTGGTTGGCATAACTTCTCCCAAGCAATAGGAGCCCTCCTAATGTATTCATTATTGCCTTGCCAGAGGAAGTTCCTGTATACCCCACTCCCCATTTTGATCACCTTGATAGTATTTTGAAATGATTTGGGAATGAATAGTTAATGATAAAGGTAGAACAATTTTTTTTCTCTTGCTTTGCTAAAATAGACAAGTACAAGTAAATATGTATTTTAGTTTAGTGAACTATTTACCTCGAAAATGCGAGTAACAATTAAACTTGATTTGTGGTTTTAAAGATACGTGATTTAGTTCAATAACAATTAATAATCAAGGAATATGAAGTATAGATTAAGGAAATAAGCAAGACCAAACCAGTAGGTAAGTCAGTCTCGACCTCGAGCCCAAGTGACCTCGAGATGGGCCAAGAACAATAAAGCAAGAATAATAAAGCTAAAGGACAATTCTGATGAACAATGAGCGAAAAAGTAAGATAGTATATTCTTTGTCAATGATTGGATGATGTTTACAAATGATTGGGGTCCCTTTTATATAGGAGGAGAGCCCTGAATAAGGTACATTTCCATTTACAGTAAAGAATCTTATTAGGACAGTTGTATAACCGCCTAGTACGGATTTGTACTAATTCGTACAAATCTATTTCGGAATTTACGCCATGATCTTGGGGACGTGGTGAGAATCTTGTCCTTCTGTAACAAACTCACAACGACACTATCTCCAAGCCGGTCCTGCTCGACTTTGATACTCATGGTACTTCGATCCTTGGGCCTTACACTTCGAGCTTCGAGTCTTGTCCATCGAGCTCGAACTCGACCTTTCCTGAACTCGGGTTTAAGGCGACCCCTCGATCCTGGAAAATCGGACATACCTGGTTTCGATCGTATACAGATAGTCCCCGCGTTTCTTAGAGTAAGGTGATAAGAAACGATTTGAATCTCTATTTTTCAGAGTCTCTAATGATGACATCATTCCTGTGGTGTAAGCGCTCGAAGTGACCGAAATGTCCCGTCGGTTCGTTTCCCTAAAACATTAAATGCATGCCAGTAATGCCAGTAATGCTCCTCATTTGAATTAAAAACTTTCCTCCTTCATATATTTACTTTGACTACCTTTCCTCTTCATCTTTTTCTCTCATCATCTATTTTTACCACCTCATTAAGTGTCGAAAAACGCCAAGTTCCTAGAAAACACCACATTCCTCTACCTTCTACATCTCTTCGTTATGGACAAAACTTCTAAAATAGTTCCCAAAAAGAGAAAGCACCATCTTCTTCTTCTTCCCGGTCGGCCAAACTGATGGCACCGCCGACTCTTCACGAAATCACTCCTGGCCCTTGCGTAAGGAAGAAGGATTTCAATGTTGAAAATTCCCCCGATATCCCAGGCCGATGCGAGCATGTATCTCGATATATCAGTTCGATATCGAAGAAGCACCTCAAGGCTATGAAGAAGGACTGCAGATGGGGAGACGAGGTCGTGGTATAGATCTCCGACCCCGAGGAAAGTATCACTACTCATGTGGAGGGGTTCTTAAGTGCTTACACTTACCCCTTCACACTGGGTCCCCTCGATCCGGTAGTGATCGATATTTGCAAAAGGTACGAGGTTACCCTCGGCCAGATCCATCCCTCCTTTTGGGTATCGTGATTATGCTGCGCTATTTTCCAACAAGGCCAATAGATTGGAGCTTACCCTCAACTATCTAATTCGGCTGTATCAGCCTCAGCTATTTCGAGGGCTCATCAAGCTTCAACACCGATAAAAAAAGGCCTTATTCGCTAGTAACGACGAAGATGAAGATCAAGGTTGGATGAGCCGATTTATTAGAGTGAGGACCTCGGATGTCATCCCTAGGGAGAAGATGCCATTCTCGGAGAGATGGAACTTTAATTGTAAGTGAAGTCCTTTTCCAAATACCTATTCATATTCTATTTCCGCATTTCATAATGCCTCCACCTCTTCTGTAGCTGTTGCTTGGATGCTCCACTCGATCCTCGATCTCGAGGACGGGGTCCGAAAGTTAGCTGCAACCTCCTCGTACGATGAGCGTAGATGGCATGAATTATCGAGGGGCAAATGGGAGGCCAAACATCATGGTAAGTTCTCTTCCTAGGTTATTGATATTTTTCTTTTATTAATGATGCCACCTCACTCATGCTTGTAGGAGATGTCTCTGAAATAAGGCCAGCCCCGCCCAGGGAAGACCGAGTCCCCGATTCCGAAATTAGGGAAAGACAACAAAAGAAAGAGGGCTTCAAAGCCTGAGGATCCCCAAGACAAAAAAGCCCCCACTCGAAGGCTAAGGAAGAAATTTATTCACGTGGACTTCGGCCCATAATTCCCCAGATGATAAAGAAAATGAGGGTGAAGAGTCGGCGCTGGTGCTAGGAAATCAGTCGAGATCGCCAAGCCCTCCGAACTAGAGACCTCACCTCGTTGTGAGAGAAGTCCAAAGAACTTAAGCGAGTCCCCTAAGTCCTCGGAGATTGAGATTGTTCCCCTACTTTCAACAAGTATATCGGAAGGGATGAGTGCCGAAGCCCTCGAAGCTTATTAGACCGCCCCAAGTGAGGATCTCAAGGCCGTGACAATAGGTCATTCCCTTTCTCTACCATCTTATTTCGAGGAGGCAATAAAAGATGCTAATGCTCTGAGCACGCCTGATTCTAGCAAAGTCCTCAAAGAAGATCTTTTTCAGGATTGTTGTACTGGGGTCGATGATGCCGCTGACCTTAATGATGCATCTACCCTCTTTGAAGAGGCTCAACATCTCTTCTCACGGGTAGGCACTAATTTTTGCTGTTGCAAAAAATTCTTTATTTTTCTTCTCCTTCTGTGTTAACTTACATCTCTTTGTTTTATGTGTAGGACATTACCAAGTTCAGGACCGAGCTGAGCCAATGTGAGACCGAGCTCAAGAAATCTTCGGATGAAGAGAAGGCCCTAAGGCTCTTTTGCTGCCAAAAAGAGGAGGAGATCAAGGTACTTCGGGCTGATTTTGCCAAAGCCCATAAGAACGAGGCCGAGCTAGACAAGCAGGTAATCGTGATTTTGAAAGAGTATGGTCTTATTGGCCTTACTGTGGCAGCTAACACTTCACTGTCTCAGCTGTAACAGAAATTAGAGTTGATCGGGCAGCTTCGGGGTGAGGTTGATCCGGTTAAAGCTGACTGCCACCGATGGAAAGAGAATATGGATCGACTTGCTACTGATAAAGAAGCTGCTATAGCCCAACTGGCCTCGACTGAAACTCAACTCTAAGGTATTAAAGTGAAGAATCTGGCCCAAGCCAAGAAAATCGAGGAGCTAGAGACAAAACTTGCTAAAGCCGGGGCCGAGGTTGCAGAGGCCAAGGCTAAAGTTGAGAAGACGAAGGCTACGACTAATAAGACTATCGCCGTATACTTAAGGGATGCCAAGGCAGTTCAAACAGAGCTGAGGGAGGCCTCCGACCGGGAAAAACCGAGTAATGATTTGGCCAAGTGCCAAGCCTGGAGGGAGACTCTCGAAGAAATCCATGCCCCAGGATTCGACCTCACTAATGAAATAGCCCAAGCAAAGGCATTGGAGATCGATGCTAGGTTTCTCGTCTCTTCTGATGATAAAGATGCTGTTACTGGCTTTGAGGGCGTAGGAGATGAAGATGGAGTCCCAGAGGAGGAGGTTCCCGAAGATGCAGTTCCCGAGGATGCAACTCCCGAAGATGTGGTTCTCGGGGATGTGGCCCCCAAAGTAGATTAGGTTCTTAGACTTTTGTTCTTGTTTTTGTGTAAGGCCCTTCGTAGGCAATGTAAATACTTTTTTTGTAAAAACCTTTTATAAATATAAAGAATTCCTTTGCTTCGTCTCTGATTCGTATTGAATTCTGCTTCGTCTTTGTTTGTGAAAAATTTGATGTTATAACCCTAATGATCAAGTGAGCACTGGCTCGGGCCCAGAATATAACAAACCATTGGGGTTTTTAGTGATCAATGGGAGATCTTTAAACTTACAGTATAATACCTCTTTAAGGTTTTTGTTAATCCTCGAGCTACGTTTAAGTCGATTTGATGCGAGCTCGGGATGACGGGTCTTGAGTCCGAATTGAGTGAGAGTAAAGTCTCGAATTCCACATGCTTCGACCTTTAGGCTCTTTTATATTGGCCCTTAGGCCCTTTTATATTGTCCCTTGGGATATTTTAGGTCGGCCCTTAGGCTCTTTAAATTGGGTCAATTTGGCCTCTAAGACAGCTATAATTTTTCCCTCTTTTCGGCTAAATAACTTAGTGAAAGTTTATTTATGCCTTAGCATGTGTTTTTGTACCCGTTGGGGTTCTTTGAAGGTTCAGTCGATCGAAACCTTATTCGCAATCTGTTTGTGTTACGATAATTAAATACCTCTTGAGGCTTTTTCGAAGGCTGATGTTATCGAAGCCTTTCAATTATTTGAGGGCTGATTTTATCGAAGCCCTTTTTTATTTGCTTTTGTTGAGGGTAGCCTAATTTAACCAGTTTTTTCAAAGTATTAGAAAGCCTTTAGTTTATGGAAGAAGTTGGACGTCTCCGAGCTGCATTATTTCAGTTGTGGCCTTTTTATATGACTATAGTCTTTAATATGGCCGTAGCCTTCGGGTATGTCTCTTGGACTCATTTCCCGATAACCTTTTGGACTTGTTCGAAGGGTTAATACCTGAGTATGATGGCCTTGGTCTTTATTTCGAGGGGATGCCTATTTAAGGTCTTATGAAATCGAGTTTTTGATAACTCGGACGTGTCGGCTGTCATTGATGGTCCCCGAGTATTCGGGGTGTATTTGTGTTCTAGCCCTTGGACCATTTCTCGTGGAATTATAAGTGTAAAGCTCGTACAATAGCAAACTTCTTTGAGACACAAAGTGTTTTGATATATAAATAATGATTATTTGAATAATTGATATATGTGTACATGTTTTGCTGTTGGGGCTCGATTATTCTATATGAACACGGTTCATCTGACCGTTTGGCCCATTACAAATTTCTCCTATCGAGGCCCTCTTTGACGTGAAGTATTTTCCTCGAAAATATATCCTCCGAGGGTGATGCCCCCCAGTATCCGAGGTTGATTGAAAAGAAGCCTTGGATACTGTTGAGTTCTCCTTAGGTAGCACATAGTTGTTGCCTCGTTAAAACCCTCGCCGGCAAAACCAATTGTCGTGCCCCCTTTTTTCCCTCCGCGGAGAAAGAGATGTCCGGGTTTCAACATTCATGGGGAAATAACTCATTTCCTTTTGGTAATTGGGTATTTTGAAGAGCCGCCACCTAATGGATTATGGTGCGTTAGGGCACCTAAAATAATTAACTCTTAGACTAGTTTGCATTACCAAAGATTTAGGGTAAGGGCCCGAAATAACCTTGAGGGGAAGGTGTTAGGCACCCCTCTTGGTCCACAATGGTGGGTCCCGGCCGAACTTATACTTATGAATTAGTCTTTTAACAAATAAATAGTTATACACATACTTGCAAACATGGGCACATTTTGGACACTGTATGACTCAAAGAATTTGAACAAGTTGCATATAAAAGAGTAAGGTTTAAACATCAGGAATTGGGAAAGAGAGCTCCTAGGTTGGTTAGCCTATAGGATCACCCCACACAATGCCCAGTAAATACTCCTTAATGAGGGTCTACACGTGACATTAACGCGTAGTCATCATATCCTTTTCTACCCAAATCCCTCCCCTTGATTATAGCCTAAAGCATTCTATACCTTGAAAATGTCCTATGTGTGCACTACCCATCCCTTCCTTGTGGCCCTGGAGGTATTTTAGGACCTCTACTTTCGGACAATTCTAGACCTTCCTAAGGTTTTAAAGGATAAAAGTCTAGGCGTCAATCAAGAACTAGTAGGACTGCATTTAAGGAGAAATAATTACAGGCTCACAGTCACCTCCACATATATAACAAGTAAATGCACGCCTCCAAACAACAGTCGAGTATTAAGAGAAAATCCTAGAATATGATATCTAGGTGAGCAGAGATTATACAATATTGAGTTAGGACAAAGTGTCAAAATCCTTTTAGCTTGCCTACTGATTTAGACTTATTAAATCTGAACAGTTTTAAATGACAAAGCACAATTTCAGAGTTGCAGAATTTAAATCGCCCTATAGGTTTGCCTAAACGCAGAATAGTGATATCCTAAGAGCATGATATCTACATTGATGCAGTAAAACAATGAACGGTTTTTAAACGGACACTTGGGGATCTTATAGACATGCTTTCTAGCGGTATTTATTTAAGGCAGTGTGTGAAAACTCATTTAAAGAAGCGGACAGTTGGTTAAACCGATTCAGAATGAACTAACATGGATTAAACTGATTTTTTAGTTCTGTAGGCAGGATTTCTGATTTCAAGTCCTATAGGCATGATATCTAATTGTTAAAAGCTGATTTTTGAACTTATAGGCATGATTTCTAGTGAGATGAATGTAAATACATGCTGTGGCAGAAATTGAACTTAATCACCTTACACTCTATAGGCATGATATCTAATTATGAAGTTGATTTTAACCCTACAAACATGATTTCTATTATTGAAAGCCATTTAGATCATATAGGCATGATTTTTACTATTGAAGCCATGTAGATCCTACAGACATGATTTCTAATATTGTGAAAGTAAAACAAACATAGCAAGTGCATTAACACAATCCTATAGGTATGGTATCTACCCGAGTTACCCAACAGATATGCAACTACTCACCCCTTTTCACTAATCAACCCAATGTTGTTTACAAATAATTATTACAGACCAACTGAATAAATTACATAAACAAATAAAAAAGGAAGAAGTTATCTATAGGGAGCCTGAAGCAGGCTCAAATGACTTCCAAGCCTCCAATAGCCTCAAATGCCAAAGTTCCATAGACAGTATCATGTCTAGGTGTGTCAGAGTTCCCTAAGGACCTCAAGGATCCCGGGCAGTGCTTACACCTAGACTTTCTCAAACAGTAACTAATTTAGGTGTAGTATGGAAAGACCAACTCTGACATGCCAGAGTTCAGAGAGATCTCAAGGATCTCAAGGCCGTATACATACCAGAAGGGTAGAATCTAATATTCTAGCAGTAATGTGAGAGTGCTTGACATAGTTTTGAAATGGTTTTGATATACAAGACAATGTTGGAAAAGGCTCAACTAAGTAATGAAACTTTATGAAAAATAGGAGTTGATTAGTAATAAAACTGTTTTGAAAATAGTAAACTTATGAGAAATCAACAAACAGTTTAAACAGCACCATTCAGACACAGATTTCACTCAAGGAGTATGGGAATTGGAGACACATAGAATAGATTAATGTAATAACAAGAGCATAGAAGTTTCTTTTTTCAGAGTTCTTTATAAGATTTAGGAGTCAATCACACGACTATAGAACAAACAGTTGAGAACATAGTTATACTAGGCAGAGTTGAACATAGGGTCAGAAGTACTTAGGGAGTAGTAAGTAACCTAGATTACTATCAGGAATTGGGTAAACAAACAGACAGACAATCAAACATACATACATGGAGTAGAGTCAAATTGAGACATGCTAGAGAAAGCAATAGACAAGTCATCAGACGTGTTAATCATAAGTTAGATTGGTAGTACTCATATATGCTAAGTAAAACTAGGATTTAAGCATTCTAGTTACATATATAAAAGCCAAGTGATAGATAGGAATCGGTAAACTAATGCAGTAAAAGAACAAATAGATTTTTGAACTTGTAACTAAATCAGAACATACTAGTTAAGGAGAGCAGACACAAAGTATAGAGCACTGTAGTGCAATAACTAGCCTTGGCTTACAGCCAGCTATTCCAATGGAAGTAGCAAGTAACAGAAAAAGAGCAAAAAACTTTAAGTATAAGAGAAATTTTTGACCTAGTCTCGTTGTTGTTCAAAACTTAGAATAAGGGGGGGAGGGGTTATTTAGTAAATCAAAAACTTAACAAATAAGGTAATAGATCAATTAAGTAGCAAAATCAAGGAAGTCACATGTAAATCAGCTCGATCAAGGGACGATTAAATCATCGGTAAAACTTGCTAAGTATTTAAGGAAAAAAATCAAGTAAAGTTTAGGTATAGAATAGGTAATTAGGGGTAAATGAACAACTGTTTAATTAAGGAAATAAATCAGTAATAATAAGCGGAATACAAACAAGGCAGGAAAGACAATTAAGGCAAGCAAATTCAATCAAATTGAGTAAAGAGGTAAGAATCAAACGTTTAAAGGAAAGTGTTCAAATTAAACCAGGAAATAAGGGATTCAGAGTAATCAAGGGTTCAGAAAGTCATGGAAGTCAGCATGTTTAGCATATAAAATGAGGTAGAACATGAATAGTCAGGATTTCACGTAGCTTTAAAAAAATACATAGTTAAATGACACTAATTCACTGAGAAAGATCAAGCATATAGAATCAGTGAAAGCGTTGAAGTAAGAAATTCAGTAAAAGCATATTAGGACAAGAAAATCACGGGAAATCAGAAGAATCCAAAGCAAGAACTTGATCAGATGTAGTAATATTCAGAAACCAAACGAAAACCTCAAAAATTAGGGTTTCCAGTACAAACAGCTAAGGTTGTAACAGACTCATAGAAATTAGTCAAAATATATGAGAAGCAGAAGTTGAAACACAAAAAGCATCAAACAAATTTTAAAAGAAATTTCGGAAACGCTAGTTTTCGGAAAAGATGAAAATCGTTTGAAAATCACTCGATTTTCGTAAAGAAACCCAAGGCTGTTGTGAAACTCACATGAAACAAACCCAAATCATCTTAGATCTGTATAGATCTAAGAAGTTTAGAAAAGAAGTTAGGGTTTCGAAGAGAACCATAGAGAGGTGAAGGAACCTGTTTAGTAAACCATAGATCGTAGACGATATAGGACGATCTCACTCAGAATCACACTGGAATAGCCTGAAACATGCGAGGAGGAGCCATAGATACAAGTCACTAACCCTGGTCCCTTGAGGGCCCTGGAGATGGCATGAATGATGTGATGGAGGCCATTTGAGGCCTGAGAGGCGGTGAGAGGTCACCAAAGATGGTCATAGATCAGTGACGACATTTGGAGATTTGGGCTAGGTTGAGAGCATTTGAGAGCAGAGAGGATTCAGGGAGGTAGGTGTGTAGAAATGATTTAGGGTTAGGGGTTATTAGGAATAAAAAGGAAGGTTTTAACGGGGTCTATTGATCTAAAGGACCAACAACCACGATCTAATGGGATTTTGTGTCAGGTAGGTGTTCCTAAGTTGGGCTGGGTAATTTTGGGGTCCGGTTTGACTGAATTGGGATTGGGGAGGGGTTGGAATTGGGCTGAAATTGAGATAAAATTAGGCTAGATTTTAAATAGACATTTTAATACTATATAATTTATAAGAAAATAATAAATGATTTCTAAAAAATAATTTCGTGTACTAAAATGGTTTAAAATAGTTATTTAATATTTTAAAAATATAAAGACCATTTTATGTATTAATAAAGTAATTATGCATTAATAGGGCTAGTATTGCAAATATATGCAAATTAGCTCAAAGAAATATAAATGCAATTATAAAAATGCACTAAAAATATTTAAACAACATTTTTGGCATAAATATAGAATTTAGATGACTAAATCACCACAAAAATAATTTGAAGGATAATTATTGGAAATTTTATAAATAAAAAGGAAAGAAATAAATCAATTTGGAGCTTTTAAAAATTATAAAAATTGCATAAAAAATTATAAAAATGCTCATGCATGCTTATAACTACAAATATACTATTTTGAAAGTATATATATGTATTAAAAAAATATAAGGAAAAATTGGGTATCAACAGCTTCCCCTCTTTACCCGGGAAGGATGAAAGAGTTTTCAGGTAAAGAAATGATGGCCAATTTTGACCGGATGGGATGTTTCAAAAGACAGAGGCCGAACTCTGGTGTTCGATTTGTCTACATATCCCTGGTCTTACATGAATCAGGCCATGTGTAGTTCTGGATTCATTGGCGGAATATACCGATGAAGTTATTGCAAGAACGTACACGGGATAAAAAAACGGCTATGGTGAGTAGTTAAGGTTTGAGACAGTTGAAGGAGATGGAGCGAGGTCACTCCTACTAGGATAGCGGTTTCTTACTGCTCATCTGTAGATAAAAGATGCTACGAACATGTATTTGTACGAAAATTTAAACATGATGCAGATTCCCTTTTGGACCATGAAGGTTGTGTTTGGACGGTTAGAGATGACATCCTTGGACCATGACATCCTGGGCCATGAATTCTTTAGTGAGGGATTTGCAGACCATGAAATGATGTTCTCGGGCCATGACAATGGTGCCTCCGAACCATGACGCCTTTGAATAATGATATGCAAATTTGAGGGATCCTCATGCCATGGCATGGTGTCTTCCGACTATGAGGATGATGCCTATTAGACTACGATGCCTTTGGATAGATTGGCGATATTTCACCCCATGACATGCAGTAATATGATATTAACAAGACAAGCTTAGTCTTGCGAAATGAAGGGCAGAGCTTAGCCCGATTGAAAAGCCAATAGATAGTACTTAGACATAGCGCAATATTTGTGCCGAGATGGACAGTGCTTAGTCCCATGCAGATGGGGAGGCAATAATTAGCCTCATGTAGATAGGGAGGCAAGGATTAGCCTCATGCAGGTACAGAGGTAGGGATTAGCCTCATGCAAGTACGGAGGCATGGATTAGCCTTATGCAAATATAGAGGCAAGAGCCTCATGCAAGAATGGAGACAGGGATTAGCCTCATGCAAGTATGGATGCAAGGATTAGCCTCATGAAAGTATGGAGGCAAGGATTAGCCTCATGCAAGTATGGAGGCAAGTATTAGCCTCATGCAAGTATGGAGGCATGGATTAGCCTCATGCAAATGTGGAGGCAAGGATTAACCTCATGCATATATGAAGGCAGAGATTAGCCTCATGCTAATATGGAGGCAGAGATTAGCCTCATGCAAATGTGGAGGCAAGAATTAGCCTTATGAAAATATGGAGGCAAGGATTAGCCTTATGCAAATATGGAGGCAGAGATTAGCCTCATGCAAATATGGAGGCAGAGATTAGCCTCATGCAAATGTGGAGGCAAAGATTAGCCTCATGCAAATATGTAGGCAATGATCAGCCTCATGCAAGTATGGAGGCAAGGATTAGCCTTATGCAAGTATGGAGGCAAGGATTATCCTTATGCAAGTATGGAGGCAAGGATTAGGCAAGTATGGAGGCAAGGATTAGGCAAGTATGGATGCAAGGATTAGCCTCATGAAAGTATGGAGGCAAGGATTAGCCTCATGCAAGTATGGAGGCAAGTATTAGCCTCATGCAAGTATGGAGGCATGGATTAGCCTCATGCAAATATGGAGGCAAGGATTAACCTCATGCATATATGGAGGCAAAGATTAGCCTCATGCAAATATGGAGGCAGAGATTAGCCTCATGCAAATGTGGAGGCAAGGATTAGCCTTATGAAAATATGGAGGCAAGGATTAGCCTTATGCAAATATGGAGGCAGAGATTAGCCTCATGCAAATATGGAGGCAGAGATTAGCCTCATGCAAATGTGGAGGAAACGATTAGCCTCATG
The DNA here is from genome assembly GCF_000715075.1 of Nicotiana tabacum. Taxonomy (NCBI): domain Eukaryota; kingdom Viridiplantae; phylum Streptophyta; class Magnoliopsida; order Solanales; family Solanaceae; genus Nicotiana; species Nicotiana tabacum. The sequence goes on along the minus strand of NC_134099.1, from coordinate 46,393,528 downwards.
CAAATATGTAGGCAGGGATCAGTCTCATGCAAGTATGGAGGCAAGGATTAGCCTCATGCAAGTATGGAGGCAAGGATTAGCCTTATGCAAATATGGAGGCAGGGATTAACCTCATGCAAATATGAAGGCAGAGATTAACCTCATGCAAGTACGGAGGCAAGGATTAGCCTCATGCAAATATGGATGCAGGGATTAGCCTCATGGAGAGAGAAAGTAGCAAATAAGAGTATTATATGTCTTAGCTAGAGATGTATATTCAGTGTCTAATGGCCTGATTGATAGTAATCTTGCTACGTGAATATATTTGCGGATGTTATCGTTACGTCAGATGTGCCTGCGTCCAAAGAAAAATTGTAAGTTCTGTGAGAGGGAGGTTGGTTTGTGCCTTCGTCTGCTGGCCTTGATTTGCTCTATTCTGGAGGCCTTTTCGAGTTCCCCTGGGTAACACCTGACTGTTACGAAAATAAAGTTTTCGAAAAATATACAATCATTGATAAAAATAGAGTCATTTTAGAAACATATTGATATATCAAGCAATTTTAGATAAACTAGTGATTGTAACACATCTCAAAGGCATTGCAGCTATCTTATATTGGAATTTTGAGGGTCCTCCTAAAAATTCTGCCCCAGTTTGGTAGATGATCTTTTGACCATTTGCGGATAATAGGCTTTCTAAACCTTCTTCGGAATTTTGAGAATCCTTCTCAAAATTCTTCCCTAGTTTCTTAACCAATTTCTGACTTTCTGGCATGCGATGGCGTCGGCTAGACTTGCTCCGGAATTTCTAGGGTCCTCCTCAAAATTCTGCCCCAGTTTATGATCTTGGGAAAAATGGAAATTTTATTATAATATGACCGAACCCATAAGGCTGCCTACATATCCCCTCTTAAATGGGAATTAGGTCAAGCATAGTTCAATTATATCAGATGAGAAAATGTAAATAATCTAAGCATAATATCTCTTGACTGCATCTGAAGTAATTGGTTTTGGCTAGATTTCTCCATCCATTTCCACAAGTATAAGTGCTCCTCCTATCAGCACTCTGTGAACCATGTACGGACCTTGCCAGTTGGGAGAGAATTTTCCTTTGGCTTCATCTTAATGTGGGAAGATCTTCTTTAGCACTAACTGAGCTGGTGCAAATTGCCTTGGTTTGACCCTTTTGTTGAAAGCTCCGGACATTCTGTTCTGATAAAGTTGGCCATGACACACTATGTTCATCTTTTTTCCATCTATAAGGGCCAATTGTACATAGTGACTCCTTATCCACTCTGCGTCGCTGAGTTTAGCTTCCTGTATGATTCTTAAAGAACGAATCTCTACCTCGGCTAGTATGATAGCCTCGGTGCCATAAACCAACATGTAGGGAGTTGCCCCGGTTGATGTGCGAACCGTAGTGTGGTATCCCAATAAAGCAAAAGGTAGCTTCTTGTGCTATTGCTTGTGGTTTTCTACCATCTTTCTTAGTATCTTCTTGATGTTTTTGTTGGCGGCTTCTACGACTCCATTCATCTAAGGTTGTAGGCCATGGAATTCTTGTGCTTAAATTTGAAAGTTTCACATATAGATTTCATTAGGTCACTGTTGAGATTGGCAGCATTGTCAGTAATAATGGGTTCGGAAACTTCGAATCGGCAAACAATATAATCCTTGACAAAATCTGCGATGACTTTCTCGGTCACAGCTTTGTAAAATGCAGCCTCTACCCATTTTGTGAAGTAATCAATAGCTACCAGAATAAACCTGTGTCCATTTGAAGCAGTGGGCTCGATCAGACCAATGATATCCATTCCCCAGGTGGCGAATGGCCAAGGTGAGCTTGTTGCATTGAGCTCGTTTGGCAGCAATTTTATCATGTCGGCATGCACTTTGCATTGAAAGCATTTGCAGACATGTTAGATGCAATCTGTCTCCATGGTCATCCAAAGGTATCCGGCCTTAAGTATCTTCTTAGCCAAGACGAAACCATTTATGTGCGGGCCACAGGTCCCGAAATGTACATCCTCAAGTAGCTTAGAAGCTTCCTTTGCGTCGACACATCTTAGCAATCCCAAATCGGGAGTTCTTCTATAAAGATTTTCTCCACTGTGGAAGAAGTGATTGGACAATCTTTGGAGTGTACGTTTCTGAGTGTGATTTGCATGCTTCGGATATTCTCTCTTTGAAAAAATACTCCTTGATGTCATGGAACCATAGCTTCCCATATGTTTCTTCTTCAACATGAGCACAGTATGCCGCTGATTATGGATCCTCACTGGAATGAGATCAATATAATTATTATCTGGATGTTGTATCATATATGATAAGGTGTCCAATGCATCGACAAACTCATTTTGAATTTTGGGCACATGTCGGAATTCTATCTTTGTGAACCTATTTCTCAATACTTGCACATGGTGCAGATATGGCAATATCTTGGAATTCTTGGTGGCCCACTCTCCTTGTACTTGGTGCACAAGCAAATCTGAATCACTAGTTACCAGCAACTCTTGAATGTTCATGTTGATTGGCATGTTGAGCCCTAGTATGCATGCTTCATATTCCGCCATGTTGTTGGTGCAAGGAAATCTGAGTTTAGCAGATACCGGATAATGTTGACCCGTTTCTAATACCAAAAATGCTCCAATGCCCACTCCTTTGAAATTTGCAGCTTCGTCAAAAAACATCCTCCAACCCTCGTATGTTTCGGTAATGTCTTCTCCTACGAATGATACTTCTTCATTAGGAAAATACGTTTTCAAGGGTTCGTATTCTCCTCCCACCATATTTTCGGCAAGAAGATCTGCCAATGCTTGTCTTTTGACCGCCTTTTGAGTTACATAGACAATGTTGTACTCACTCAACAGTATCTGCCATTTGGCTAACTTCTCAGTCGGCATGGGTTTTTGAAATATGTATTTCAGAGGGTCCATCCTGGATATGAGGTATGTGGTATAATCACCAAAGTAATGCCTTAACTTCTAGGCCGTCCAGGTCAAAGCACAACAAGTGCGTTCTAGCAGAGAGTACCATGCTTCGTAAGATGTGAACTTCTTACTCAGGTAGTATATGGCATGTTCCTTTCTTCCTGTCTTGCCGTGTTGTCCCAAAACACACCCGAAGTCTCCATCTAATACAAATAGATAGAGTAGCAAAGGTCGTCCTGGCTCTGGAAGGACTAGAACTGGTTGTGTGGACAAGTACTTTTTGATTTTGTCGAAGGTCCTCTAACAATCCTCTGTCCAGCTTGTTTCGGCATCTTTCCTCAGCATTTTGAAGATGGGTTCACATATGACTATGGACTGTGCTATGAATTTATTGATATAGTTGAGACGTCTTAGGAAGCTCATTACGTTTTTTTTGCTCTTAGGTGGTAGTAACTCTTGTATAGCCTTGACTTTAGACGGATCCAGCTTGATCCCTCGATGACTGACAATGAATCCCAGCAGCTTTCCTGCGAGAACCCCGGATGCACACTTTGAGGGGTTCAGTTTCAAGTTGTACCTACTTAGCCTGTCAAAGAACTTTATCAAGACTGCTATGTGATCTATAGCCCTCTTGGATTTGATAATGACTTCGTCCACATACATTTCTATTTCCTTGTGTATCATATCATGAAAGATGGTTGTCATGACTCTCATGTAAGTAGCCCCAGCATTCTTTAGACCAAATGGCATCATCTTGTAGCAATATATCACCTAAGGTGTAATGAAAGTTGTTTTCTCTGCATCTTCTTCGTCCATCCAGATCTGGTGATAACTCGCGAAGCAATCTACATAGGATTGGAGTTCATGCTTGGTGCAGTTGTCGATTAGGATATGTTTGTTTGGCAGCAGGAAGTCGTCCTTCGGACTTGCTCTGTTTAAATCTCGATAGTCAACACATACTCTGACTTTCCCATCTTTCTTCGGAACCGGCACAATGTTAGCTAACCAGGTTGGGTACTCAACAACCCTTAGAACTTTGGCTTTAATTTGATTGGTAACTTACTCCTTGATTTTCAGGCTCATATCTGGTTTGAACTTTCTGAGTTTCTACTTCACTGGCGGACACATGGGATTGGTAGGCAACTTGTGAGCCACTAGGGACGTGTTCAAACCGGTCATCTCATCATATGACCATGCAAAAATGTCCTCATATTCCTTTAGAAAATAGACATACTCTTGCTTCTCTGTTGGCGATAAGTGAATGCTGATGCGAGTCTCCTTGATGGTCTCGGTGTCCCCCAGATTTATTGCTTCGGTCTCGTCCAAGTTGGACTTGGGCTTATTCTCAAAAATTTCAACTTCCCTGACAAATTCCTCGGGTACTTCATCCTCTTCATCTAAATCGCTATTCTCATATTGTGTTGCCTCATTACATATCACAGTCACTAGTTCATCAAGAAAAGTAATAATAACATTTTAGAAATAGTAATGAATAATAAAGAGCAAATGCATTTGACTAAAACCGAAAAATCATTTAGACAAGTACAGCTCGATGAATCGAGCATTTATTTTGAAACAAGTAAATAAAAATTACTGGAAATATTAAATGCCTAGAATGGCTATAGAAGTAAAATCTGCCAAGCTACCCAGGGACTCGGCGGGCTCAGGATAGTGTGGCGGTCCAGTTCCTGAGAATAGCTCCCTTCTTTACGGTCTGAATAGTGAGGCCTTCTTACTCCCCCTCCTCAATTATGGCACTGCAGTCCATGTCTTCATCCTCCAAGAATAAATTCTTTAACCCAGCTAATGCTTCATTTTTTGCAGTCCCCTATATCATATTAGCTTGGTGAAAAGCTTGTTCTAAGCGTGGCACTGGTTGCTCGAGAGGGTAATACGGTCCGCGCCATGGAGGCGACCAATCATTATATTCTTGACATCTGTACTGATATCCGAGCCCAAAGTTGGTACCATGATTTTTTAGCCGTATCGGTTTAGTGATGCCCTGGAGATTCTTTCCCAGCCCTTTGCCGGGCTCAAACCCAGACCATGCCAATATACTTTCTATTAGACTGCTCCACCATTTATCTTTCTCGCCAGCATTGACCCGTTCAATGTGATGATATGTTTACCCTCATAGCCTTCTTCAATGCTCAATAGCCGGGATGGTTTGACTTGTATAAATGGGGTTACTTCCATCTCCGTGACTGATCACCTCTTGACAATTCCGTTCGAATTTTACAGCTTGATGTAGTGTGGAAGGCACGGCTCCGGTGGCATAGATCCATGGTCGGCCTAACAAAAGATTATATGAGGCTGGTATGTCAAGCACTTGAAACTCGACGCCGAACCAAGTTGGCTCCATCTGCAAACAAAGGTTGATCTCCCCGATTGTGGCCTTTTGGGACCCATCGAAAGCTTTCACGTTCATTCTTCCTACCCGTATTTCATGAAAACCTTTGTCCAACCTTTTTAGAGTGTCAAATGGACAAATATTGAGGCTTGAACCTCCGTCAACCAAGACCCCGGCAATGAATTTGCTTCAAATTGCACTGTAATATGCAATGCTCGATTGTGATTCATCCCCTCAAGCGGAAACTCATCTTCATGGAAGATGATTTTATGACTTTCTATTACTTGTCCCACCATATTGGCCATTTCTCTGCCAGTGATGTTATTGGGTACATAAGCCTCGCTCAACACCTTCATTAAGGTGTTCTTATGCGCCTTTGAGTTTTGCAACAATGATAGGATAGATATCTGAGCAGGAGTTTTGTTCAAATGATCAATGACAAAATACTCTTTTGCTTGTACTTTCCTCCACAAGTCGTCTGGCCCTGTCTCAATGACAAGCTAGCTGGTAGTGGCATCCTTACTCGATCCTCCCAAGTGTTCAGGTGTGTAGACTCTTCTAGTCCTAGTCATTCCTTGTGCAGCATCAGATTCTTCTACCTTGGCCTTCACTTTTTGCGGAGCCTCGGCCATGTAATCCCAGGGTATTGATTTTGAGTCAAATGGAGGTGTGGTTGATATTGTCACAGTGAAAGGTATGACCACTTCTACTTCAAATGGAGTGGGGGTGGCTGCAGGTGGAGCCACCTCTACCTCAAATGGAATCGGTGCAACTACCTCAACCTCGACTGGTGTCTGAGTCTGTACCACAATAGGAGTAAGTGTGACTATAACTTTAAAGTCATCGCCTTCTTGAATAAGCCCAATCTAACCCTTAGGAACCCATTCTTCATTCGTCTCTATAACATGTACTCCACCACTTCTATGATCAGGGATGGAGTTGTTGCGGACATTAGGTGCAGCTTCCTTGGCCTGTATGACCTTGTTGTCGATTAGCGTCTGGATCTTATCCTTTAATATTCGACACTCATCAGTGGTGTGCCCCTTTATACCGGAATGGTACGCACAAGTTTTGTTTGGATTGACCCATTGGGATGGATTTTCTAATGCCACAGCGGGAACATGAGTGACATAACCCGCGTCTTTCAACCTTTCATACAACTGGTCAATGGGCTCAGCAATGGCGGTATATTGTCTGGGTGGCTTGCGGTTGAAATTGAGTCTTGGTCTTGGAAGTTTTGGCGAGTTGGAGGTGATTGGAAATGGGATGGTTGGGAGTTATAGGTGTGATGAGCAGTGGCTGGTTGGGAATATCTGGGAGATGAGGGCTGATATGTGGGCGGTGGTGCTTGGTATATGGGTGGTGGTGTTTGATATGTGGGTGGAGGTGTTTGATACGTAAGTGGAGATTTTGGGCCCTGGTCCACTATTACTGCCCCAACATCTCTCTTCTTCGATATGCCACCTGATTGTAATGCCTTATTTGTGGCTTGTAGTGCCTCAAAATTCATTACCATCCCACTTTTGATTCCTTCTTCGATTCTTTCTCCAAGTTTGATGATATCTGAAAATTTATAATTTTTGATAACTATCAACCTTACATAATATTGTGGATCCTATGCACTGACAAAGAATTTGTTCATCTGTTCTTCGTCCAAAGATGGCCTGACTTTGGTCGCTTCCGACCTCCAACGAGTAGCATACTCACGGAAAGTCTCAGTGGGTTTCTTATTCAGGTTCTGGATGTAGAAAACATCAGGTGCATTCTCTGTATTGAACCTAAACCGGTCCATGAAATCCGACGCCATACTCACCCAATTAGACCATTTTTTGGGATCTTGGCTGATGTACCAAGACAAAGCATCCATAGTAAAACTCCTCATAACGAGTTTCATTAAGATCTTTTCGTCTTTCCCGACCCCGACAAGCTTGTCGCAATAGGTCCTCAGATGGACCCTGGGATCACCTGTGCCGTCAAATATCTCAAACTTGGGAGGTTTGTACCCCTCTGACAGTTCTACGTCTGGCTGTATGCATAGGTCTTCATAGTTTAACCCTTCTATTCCTTCACCGCCTTTGACCCCTTGAACTCGGCTTGTCAACTTCTTGAGTTCTTTAGCCATGTTTTTAATAAGCAGGTCCTTCTCGGAGGATTCCGGTGTATATGAGATCAGTTGGATGGAGTGAGGTACAGTTTCTACGTATATAGGGTTGCTTTGATGGGTGCCGGGGACTTGGGTGTAATGATGGTCATTAGTTGAGTTTTGAGGATCGAGAATGGGTTATGGTGTATTTTGGGGAGTGTGGTAAGTGGTGGTTGGTGGGTACTAAATTGGTTGATGGTGGTGTTGTGGCGGAGTTAGTATTGGTAGGGGATTGAGATTTTGGGGTGGAGTTGTGTATTGATTCGATGCAGGAGGATTTTGTGGGTATTGGTTTTGTGTATTTTGGGGAGGTGCTGGGTTCTTTGTGTTTTGTTGGTGGATGTCGGGGACATTTAGGGTGAGTGACAAGTTTTCCAAGTTGCGGACCTGCTCAAGTTTTCCTTGCAATTCTAATATCTTTTGTTCCAGTCTCAAGACTAGATCATTTGGGGTCGGAGTACTACGGTCATCTGAAGTTTCTGCGTTCTCAATATTCTCCTTTCGGATACCACTTAAGTCGTCATTTTTGCTTTTCCTCTGCCTTTTGTATTGCTTGGAGGAGGAGGAGGTGGAGGGCCTCTAGATCTGGTGTGATTTGCTGATGAGGCCAGTATGAGTGAACCAACCTAAGGGGATGAGAATAATCAAAAAATAAGGAAAAACAAAAAAGGTGACAAGTCAGTGAGGGTTCTCAAATGTTTGCAGTATTTAAACACATATTGCAGGAATATAAGTTCGTATCCTAATTTAGGGAGCCTCGTTGTGCCCGAGGTAGGCCTAGTGACAAATAGATTTGGAGAACTTTAGATGCCAAAAAATGCTTCATTTCATAATGTAAAAATAGACGAATCCCAAACGATACTAAGATAATAGAAAAATAAGTCACTGCCGACACTTGGCCTTATTACATTTAGGAAAGAAAATAAATCTAGCCTACTTGGTCCCAGAAGGACCTTACCCTGATTCGATCTTCCAAACTCCATCATATAGGTCCCCCAGTTCGCGCAGACCCAGCAACAAGTAGGCTTTGACCAGATGTCCTCCTTCAGCTCCTTCAGCGTTCTGGCAATCTTCGATCCTCATTATGACATTACCTTCCAACTCCACTATTCCGTGCTCCAGGTATTCCAACTTCATGTTGGAAGTGACTGCCATTTCTTTCCATTCTTCAATCAACCTCACATTCCTCTCATGTATTTACCGATGCTCATTATCAGAGTCGTGGACCCTCTTGCACAGTCTATTATATTTGACTTGAGCTTCATCTTCTTCGTCTATGATCCTATTTCCTCGACCGGCTCCTGGCATCACCATTACTTTTAGGTTGTCCTCTAACCATCCTGGATAGAGAGGCTCACACCCCACATGATACCTATCTAGCTCAATGATATTCTTTTCCACAATGATTTTACAGTGCCACATGTGCTAAGCTTGGCACTTGTAAGGGACATCATCATCTTGAAAGTCTGCCTTGAAATGACTCATCTTGGCAACCCTTGGTATAACCTGTGTCTTACCTGCTTGCCTCATAACTCGGATAGGGACACAAGGGTATATCCCTCTCAACCCATCAATACCAGGTATGGAGCGTCCCTGGATCTGATGATGAATTCGTCTGTTGGGTACCATTCAAACATCCATTGCACTTGTTCCTTGGTCAGATTGTCGAAGAACTCTACCCATTCTTTGGCACTTTCCAGCTGAGCAAACTTGTCTGGAATGTAAGTCTTCAGCTTGGAGTGATGGAAGGCAATATGGTTGTTCCAAGCCTTCGCGGAAATTCTTGGTGATAACGACCCTTCTGAAAATGTTCTAACAACCACAACTGCAGCACCAAGTTATAACCTTCGAAATGTTTGACCCCTCTTTGACAGCGTTCCAGAGCTCTATAGATGTCGGCTATGATCATGGGGACTATAGTGTATGTCTGTCCGTTGATCCCTTCCATCAGAGTCTTGGCGACCATGGCCAACATAGTGTGGATTTTTTCCCTTTTCATTGGGAATACTATCAGGCCCAAGAAGCATATAATGAATACGAACACTCTGCGATGAATGTGGCCCAGAGAAGTGAGAGAGCTCATGATGGTAGGTATGGTAGGACTTGCTATAGCCATACCTCTTATACAGATATTCGAAGGGTATGTAAGATTCCTTCAGGCATACCAGGTCGACATTTTTTTTCAGCCCCATCATCTTTAAAAACCCTTTACCGGTACGACTCTACAGCACCGATAACGCGGGACTATCCCAAGTCAATCCCGCAAGCCTTCCAATTTCTTCTAGAAGTGATGTCATTTCTATGTCACCGAAACGGAACACAGACCTCTCACTGTCCCAGAACAAAATGGCAGCCTCGATCAACTTGTTGTTTGGCTCGATGTCTAGCAGGGCAGGCAAGTTACCCAAGTACTTTCTTACATATTTCTTGTCACTTGAGGAAAGGTCCTCCCACCAATCTAGCAGCAATGGTGGAATGTTGCTAACCATACCGAATCTGGGGACTTCGTGCCTCATTTTTTGCAAAATAAAAGGCTTAGGCCTTTCTCCCCCACCAAACTCGGCTATTTATATATTCATGATTAGCATATTGGCATTTAGTTCTCCAAACTAATGCACAGAATGTGGTTGTGTCCGTTGGGATTATGGAAACCCCGATGAACTTTTGGATAAGGCTAATCTTAAAGGATTATTATGTGGACAACATAATCGATCCGACTAGGTTTGACCGTGATGCATGCACAATTTGATCAAAGTAAGGTTATTATGAGGGTTTAGACTGGTACCCTCAAGCGGACAACTTGAGAGGGAAAGGCATAGAACCGTCGACTGCACCACTGATCGACTGGTTTTACCGCAAATAATCCTTTTAAAATTTAAAGGTAATAAATAGGAAGAGCGCAACCACTCATCAAGCGATGCTATAGGATTTAATACGCATGAGTGGAATATGATATGGAACATGATTTATGCAGCAGTAAATAGCATGTAGTCAAGTATTTGCACGTAGCAAAAATAAATACAATATTTAAATAATTGAAAGACAGTTACAGAAAAAGAAAACAAAGAGACAAGTCAGTTTCAGGAATAAGGAAATCATAAATGCTTGAAAATAGTCGGTTAAACTCTAATAAGAGGAAAGGGGTACGTGCCATGGAGCATGCTTGGACTAATTCACAAAAAATAAGTTCGTTATGGTAAGAGCCTAAAGGTATCCCCAGCAGAGTCGCAATGCTGTCGCGCCCTTTTTTTCCCTCCGCGGAGAGAGAGAGAAGTTTGAGTTTCGACAATTATGGGGTAAAAAATTATTTCCTTTTGGGGGTTGGGTATTATGAAGAGTCTCCACCTAACAGATTATGGTGTGTTAGGGCACCTAGAGTGATTAACTCTTAGATTAGTTTGCATTACCAGAGATTTAGGATAAGAGCTTGAAATAACCTTAAGGGGAAGGTGTAAGCACGTGATTTTTGCCCAATATGAGAATTACTCCCAAAAAATCCAAAAATAAAATGATTTTTCTTTGGTGTGCAATTTTGTGATATTTTGTGATATTTTGAATAATTATTTGTATTTGTCTGTGCGTGTTTATTTGATAAATTAATAAAAAACACAAAAATATGTCGCATTTTGCATGTAGGATTTAATTCTACAGTTGTTAGTAATTAAATTTATTTTACAAAAATTAAAAATTATAAAAATAGGCATCGTTTGCATTTTTAGCATTTAATGTCCAAATATACAATTTTATGCTTAATTATTACTTAATTGTGCGTTAATTGTTATTGGGAGTTAATTTGCACTTTTATAACTTAATCTAATTCTTAATAATAGTTTAAGTATTTTTATAATTTAGTTTTAGAGAAATAAAAGAAGAAAAAAGAGCGAAAATATAAAGAAAGTCGGAATTGGGCCTCTTCTTTGATTTCAAGCCATAGGCCCAAAAAATGGCCCAATCTTCCCTACGACCCAGTCCATTTCAAACTGGGTCGACCCAGTCCATAACCCAACATCCTATTATCTTACAAACAACACAAAACAAAAACAAAAAAAGAGAAGAAAACCCTAAAAAAACCTAACCAATCCGCCACCCCCCCTTCCTATTTTCTTCTTCTTCTCCAAGTTTCTCAAGCTCCCATGGCTGCCCCCCCACAAACCCCAGCCTGCAACGTCGACCAGCCTCCCCCACGAATGCCCCCTCACCCCGTCACTCACGCACACACGCACCAACAACTCCATAGTTGCCCTCCTCCGTCAAGCTTCGTCATCGTCGAGTTTGAGCTCATCCATGGCTTCCCCTACTGCGTTCAGCTGCTTCTCCTTCTTGCTGCGTTCAGCTGCTTCTTCTTCTTCTTCGTGTTTTCGTCGTCATCCATGTCGCTGCTGCTTCTGTTTCAACCAAACATGACCGAACTGCTGCTGCTCGCGCAGCTGCGTTTCAGCAAACACGCCGTCATCCAAACACGCCTATCGCCGTTTATTCTCCTCCTTCCTCCGCCGTTGCTTCTGCTTCCTACGTAGTGCTGCTGCTGCTCGTCACAGCAGGTGTTGGACGGACTGCTGCTGCTGCTCGTCGCGGCATTAGCTACGGGCTGCTTCATCTTCTCTTCGTCTTCGTCGTCATTTGTTCGAGCTTTGGTCGAGGCTCGGACAGATTTGTTTACAATCAAAGTTCTTCGTTGATTCATCTCCGGTTAGTTGTTTTTGAGTTTTATTTTGTCCATATTTCGTTTTTATATTTATAAAAGTTAAAATCGTTAAATATTTGATTCTTGTTTTGTTCGTTGTTTATCGTTGAAATCATTTTTCTAGTTTTCATGTTCATGTGCTTTGTTAAAATTAATTTTCAGATTTCAAAATAGAATTTTAATTAGTTGTTTTCATGTTTATTTCATGTTTGTATTATTGTTTAAATGAATATTTGTTAGTTTAATATTAGTTAGATACAAATTGAAGTTTAATTAATTGTTTCTTCAATTTGTTTCATGTATTTTATGTATTTTCCGGAAATTGTTAATATTGTTAAGTTCAAGCTTAAGTTCATAATTGTTTCTTCTTAGGTTTTTGTTTTGTCATTTGCCTAAAAGAATTTAGTTGTAATAAGGGAAGTATGTTGGTTTTAATCATTTGAATCCATCGTTTTTATTTTTAGATTTAATTCATGTCCATATTATGTTTGTTTGATCTTGAATCCGAAATGTGTATAGTTTGATTTTTTGTTTATCATTTATGATTATTTCTTGAATTTGTCTCATAATCTTGTTTATAGGAATTGTTTGTTGTAATGTTGTTAGAGTATTTGATTTTAAGTTCAATATTATTGAATTTAGAAATCTAAATATACTTGTTTGTTGTTGTTGTTGAATCCGAAAATAGGATTGTTTGTTGCTAAAATATTGTTCAATCAAATTTTAGTTGTTCTTTGTTGTTCAATTTGTGTTCATGTGATTTGTTGTTGAAATGTTGTTGAAATCATGTTCATGTGCTTTGTTGTTGAAATGTTGAAGAAATCATGTTCATGAAATTTGTTGTTTGAACATTGTTAGAAATTAATCATATTGTCTATATTTTGGTTATGTTTGATTAAATGATGTGTTATAGCTGATGGGTAGTTTGGTAATTTATAGTACGTTCAGGGGTAGTTTGGTAATTTCAGTAAGGTCGTGAGGGGTAGTTTAGGAATTGTACATTTTGAAATTGTTTATTTGAAGCATGGGGGACAAAATGAAATGGGGTGGGTTGTGATATAGTTGTTTAATATAAAGGGGGGACAAGATTTAATTTAAAGGGGGAATCTTGCATTATTTTAAATGAAGCATGAGGGACAAAATATAATGGGGTGGTATGATATGTTTATTTAATGTAATGGGGATGAGTGGAAAGATAATGGGTTGGGTAGAGAAAAAGTATGAATTTTAATTAATTGAAGGGTTTATGGGATGGGTTATAAGAAGAAGTCTTGAACACAAGACATGGAGAACAGAATACAGAGAGAGATACGAGAAAAAATACACACACAGATAGAGAGAAAAAACGGACAGAGAATAGAAGAGAGAAAAATTCCGAAAAATATTTAAGCTTTCAAAATAAAAATAAAACTAAAAAATCTACTGCTTTCTTTCTTTGTTTGAAATTAGTATTAATAGTTGTTGTTTCATTTAAAGCTTAATGCTTTTGTTTTTGGGATTACTACTCCACCGGTCTGTTACTGGGTTGTTACTGTTGCTGGGCAGTTGTTGCTGTTGTACTGTTATTACTGCTGCTGATTCTCATCTTCATTTTCTTTTGCTTCCAATATCAGGTACATATCTGTAAATTCATGTCACGAAAAGCTTCAACATGACAAATTAATGAAGTTCGGGAATTATAATTCTGTTTTCCATTCGTTCAAGTTCATTAGTTAAAAATTTGGTTTTTGTTTCAGTTGATTAATATAGTAGTACGTTTGGCGTAATGAATATAAGATAATTGTTACCTCTTAAAGTTCGTTTAAGCGTTGTAATAATATCATCTATTTCGGAATTTTCATTAAGTGAAGTCATGATTGGAATATCAAGGTAGGGAACATGGCATAAAATGGGCCATTAATTACATCCCGTAATATTGTTAGCTAAATGTAAAGTAGAATGGAAGTATCAAGAAATTACATTATTAGTATATCTTGTAAAAAATCTGATTTTGGTTTAGATTGATATAAGTTGTATGTTCATATATGGTAAGGTAACGGGTATATGTATAACCATAAGAAAGGTGAATTGATTAGCTTGTTACGACGTTAAAATATTATGAATGGTTCCGACGAATTGATTAGCTTGTTACGACGTTAAAATATTATGAATGGTTCCGACGAACAACTACGTTGTATATAAAGCAATTTTATTGAATCAGTTTGTAATATTTCTTTTTTCTTATCAACTTGACTCTTATCTTCCATTGCAAACATTAACCAAACCATTATAACTTTGGACTAAAAACAAGTAGATGAGAAGGAGATATAATTTCTTCGAAAACTATTAGTTTGTTTATCAAATTAATTCTCTTTCCTAGTTTTATATGCAATTCATTTTTTGGGTATGCATATATTGTATTTACGGAAAAATGATATTATTAATCCCACGTTTATTTTTACCCTTTTAAATTTGAATGGCTTGGAGAAATATAATTCTTACGCAAAAAAATATAATTTGCGGTTAACATTCAACAATTTATGGAAAATCTATACTACTATTAAGAATATTTTGCGTGATTAGGGATGCGTTCGCGTAACCTGATTATATTTCTAAAATCAATTCGGATTATGCGTTCGCGCAACTTCGAACGAACATTTAATAAAAAGGGGGATCTTCGGAGAATATCAATATTAATTTCATATAACTCAAGATGTGCGGTTCAATGTTTAATTATACAAGAGCGACGAACGTTCTTAATTTTATTTTTAGCACAATTTCGAACTTAAGTCTTCTTTTTTTTTTTATAATAAAAAATTTCGAAAAAAATAATAATTATTATTATATTATCAATATCATTGTGTATACGTACGCGTGACACGATTTTTCACGTTAAAAAATATATAATATATAAAACGAATACACGTACGCGTGATTCGATTCGAAGAAGGGTCTTTAATTATAAACAATCTAAATAGAAGCAGTAACAATAAAATCATGCAATAAAAATGTATTTAACAAATCAAAATAATCAAGCCGAATATAACAGTTGAGCGACCGTGCTAGAACCACGGAACTCGGGAATGCCTAGCACCTTCTCCCGGGTTAACAGAATTCCTTATCCGGATTTCTGGTTCGCAGAATAATAAACAGAGTCATATTCTCCTCGATTCAGGGATTAAAATTGGTGACTTGGGACGCCTTAAAATTCTCAGGTGGCGACTCTGAAACAAACAAACAAATCCCGTTTCGACTGTCCTTTAATTGGAGAAAACTCCCTTGTACCCTCGCGGGCGCGGAAAAAGAGGTGCGACAGAAGGTATTAGGCACCCCTCTTGGTCCACAACGGTGGGTCCCGGCCGAACTTATACTTATGAATTAGTCTTTTAACAAATAAATAGTTAAACTCATACTTGCAAATAAGGGCATGTTTTGGACATGTATGAATCAAAGAATTTGAACAAGTTGTATATAAAAGAGTAAGGTTTAAACATTGGAAATTGGGAAAGAGGGGTCCTAGGTTGGTTAGTCTATAGGATCACCCCACACAATGCCCGATAAACATTCCTCAATGAGGGGCTACACGTGACATTAGCGCGCAGTCATCATATCCTTTTCTACCCAAATCCTCCCCATGGTCATAGCCTAAAGCGTTCTATCATCCTTGAAAATGTCCTATGCGTGCACTACCCGTCTCTTCCTTGTGGCCCTGGAGGTATTTTAGGACCTCTACTTTCGGACAGTTATAGACCTTCCTAAGGTTTTAAAGGATAAAAGTCTAGGCATCAATCAAGAACAAGTAGGACTGCATTTAAGGAGAACAAATTACAGGCTCACAGTCACCTTCACAAATATAACAAGTAAATGCACGCCTTCAAATAACAATTGAGTATTAAGAGAAAATCCTAGAACATGATATCTAGGTGAGCATGGATTATACAATATTGAGTTAGGAGAAAGGGTCTAAATCCTTTTTAGCTTGCCTACTGATTTAGACTTGTTAAATCTGAACAGTTTTAAATGACAAAGCACAGTTTCAGAGTTGCAGAATTTAAATCGCCCAATAGGCGTGCCTAAACGCAGAATAGTGATGTCCTAAGAGCATGATATCTACATTGATGCAGTAAAACAAAGAACAGTTTTTAAATGGACACTTGGGGATCCTATAGACATGCTTTCTAGCGGTATTGAATTAAGGCAATGTGTGAAAACTCATTTAAAGAAGCAGACAGTTGATTAAACCGATTCAGAATGAATTAACACGGATTAAACTAATTTGTTCAACTAAATTGATTTTTTAGTTCTATAGGCAGGATTTCTAATTTCAAGTCCTATAAGCATGGTATCTAATTGTTAAGAGCTGATTTTTGAACTTATATGCATGGTTTCTAGTAGGACGAATGTAAACACATGTTGTGGCAGAAACTGAACTTAAACACTTTATACTCTATAGGCATGATATCTAATTATGAAGTTATTTTTAACCCTACAGACATGATTTCTATTATTGAAAGCCATTTAGATCATATAGGCATGATTTCTATTATTGAAGCCATTTAGATCCTACAGACATGATTTCTAATATTGTGAAAGTAAAGCAAATATAGCACGTACATTAACACAATCCTATAGGTATGGTATCTACCTGAGTTACCCAACAGATATGCAACTACCCACCCCTTTTCACTAATCACCCCAATGTTGTTTACAAATAATTATTACAAACCAGATGAATAAATTACATAAACAAATAATGAAAGAAGAAGTTATCTATAGGTAGCCTGAAGCAGACCCAAATGACTTCCAAGCCTCCAATAGCCTCAAATGCCAAAGTTCCATAGACAGTATCATGTCTAGGTGTGTTACAGTTCCCCAAGGATCTTAAAGATCCCGGCCAGTGCTCACACATAGACTTTCTCAAACAGTAACTGATTAGGTGCAGTGTGGAAAAGTTAGCTCTGACATGCCAGAGTTTAGAGAGATCTCAAGGATCTCAAGGCAGTACACATGTCAGAGGGGCAAAACCTAATATTCTTGGAGTAATGTGAGAGTACCTGACATAGTTTTGATATACAAGACAATGTTGGAAAGGGCTCAATTAAGTAAAGAAGTTTTATGAAAAATAGGAGTTGATTAGTAATAAAACAGTTTTGAAAACAGTGAACTTATGAGAAATCAACAAACATTTTAAACAACACCATTCAGTCAAGGATTTCACTAAGGGAGTATGGGAATTGGGGACACATAGAATAGATTAATGTAACAACAAGAGCACATAAGTTTCTTTTTTTCAGAGTTCTTTGTAGGATTTAGGAGTCAATCACACGGCTATAGAACAAATAGTTGAGAACATAGTTATACTAGGCAGAGTTAAACATAGGGTCAGAAGCACTTAGGGAGTAGTAAGTAGCCTAGCAAAGTAGATTACTATCAGGAATTGGGTAAACAAACAGATAGACAATCAAACATACATACATGGAGTGGAGTCAATTTGAGACATGCTAGAGATAGCAATAGACAAGTCATCAGACGTGTTATTCATAAGTTGGATAGGTAGTACTCATATATGCTAAGTGAAACCAGGATTTAAGCATGCTAGTTACATATAGAAAAGCCAAGTGATAGACAGGAATCAGTAATCTAATGCAGCAAGAAAACACATAGAGTTTTTAACTTGTAACTAAATCAGAACATACCAGTTAAGGAGAGCAGACACAAAGTATAGAGCAGTGTAGTGCAATATCTAGCCTTGGCTTACAGCCAGCTAGTTCAATGGAAGTAGCAAGTAACAAAAAAAGAGCAGAAAGCTTTAAGTATAAAAGAGAGTTTTTGAGATTGTCTTGTTGTTGTTCAGAACTTAGAATTAGGGGGGGGGGGTTATATGGTAAATCAAAAACTTAACAAATAAGGTAAGATATCAATTATGTAGCAAAATCAAGGAAGTCATATGTAAATCAGCAAGATCTTCCCTCAATCAAGGGACAATTAAATTAGCGGTAAAACTTGTTAAGTATTTAAGAAAAAGAATCAAGTAAAGTTTAGGTATAGAATAGGTAATTAGGGGTAAATGAACAGCAGTTTAATGAAGAAAGTAAATCAGTAATAATCAGCGGAATACAAACAAGGCAGGAAAAACAATTAAGGCAAGCAAATTCAATCAAATTGAGTAAATAGGTAAGAATGAAATGTTTAAAGGCAAGTGTTCAAATTAAACCAGGAAATAAGGGATTCAGAGTAATCAAGGGTTCAAAAAGTCATGGAAGTCAGCATGTTTAGCATATAAAATAAGGTAGAACATGAATAGTCAGGATTTCCAATAGCTTTAACAAAACACATAGTTAAATGACACTGATTCACTGAGAAAGATCAAGCATATAGAATCAGTGAAAGTGTTGAACTAAGAAATTTAGTATAAGCATAATAGGACAAGAAAATCACGGGAAATCAGAAGAACCCAAAGAAAGAACACAATCAGATGTACTAATATTCAGAAACCAAACGAAGAACCCCAAAAATTAGGGTTTCCAGTACAAACGACTAAGGTTGTAGCAGACTCATAGAAATTAATCAAAATATATGAGAAGTAGAAGTTGAAACACAAAAATCATCAAAAAAGTTTTAAAAGAAATTCCGGAAACCCTAGTTTTAGGAAAAGATGAAAATCGCTTGAAAATCACTCAGTTTTCATAAAGAATCCCAAGGCTGTTATAAAACTCACATGAAACAAACCCAAATTATCTTAGATCTGTACAGATCTAAGAAGTTTAGAAAAGAAGTTAGGGTTTCGAAGAGAACCATAAAGAAGTGAAAGAACCTATTTAGAAAACCATAGATCGTAGTTGATATAGGACGATCTTACTCAGAATCACACCGGAATGGCCTGAAATAGGCGAGGGAGGAGCGATAGATGCAAGTCACTAACCCTGGTCCCTTGAGGGCCCTGGAGATGGCAAAAATGATGCGAGGGAGGCCATTGGAGGCCGGGAGATGGTGAGAGGTCACCGAAGACGGCCATAGATCAGTGACGACATTTGGAGATTAGGACTAGGTTGAGAGCATTTGAGAGCAGAGAGGATTTTAGGGCAGCGGGTGTGTAGAAATGATTTAGGGTTAGGGGTTATTAGGAATAAAAAAGGAAGGTTTTAACGGGGGCCGTTGATCTAAAGGACCAACGACCAGGATCTGATGGGGTTTTGGGTCGGGTAGGTGTTCCTAAGTTGGGCTGGGTAATTTTAAGGTCCGGTTCGACTGAATTGGGATTGGGGAGGGGTTGGAATTGGGCTGAAATTGAGATGAAATTAGGCTAGATTTTAAATAACTATTTTAATACTATATAATTTAAAAGAAAATAATAAATGATTTCTGAAAAATAATTTCGTGTACTAAAATGGTTTAAAATAGTTATTTAACATTTTAAAAATATAAAGACCATTTTATGTATTAATAAAGTAATTATGCATTAATAGGGCTAGTATTGCAAATATATGCAAATTAGCTTAAAAAATATAAATGCAATTATAAAAATGTACTAAAAATATTTAAACAATATTTTTGGCATAAATATAGAATTTAGATGACTAAATAACCACAAAAATAATTTGAAGGATAATTATTGGAAATTTTATAAATAAAAAGGGAAGAAATAAATCAATTTGGAGCTTTTAAAAATTATAAAAATTGCATAAAAAATTATAAAAATGCTCATGCATGATTATAACTGCAGATACGCTATTTTGAAAGTATATATATATATATATATATATATATATATGTATTAAAACATATAAGGAAAAATTGGGTATCAACACCCATTTGGGACAAATGCGATCTAAGGGAAAAAGAGTGCAACACATGATTTAAAACCTAAGGCCTTCGTGTAGAAAGGTGTCTTTGATATCTTCCATCGGTAACCTACAATGGATTAGTTTTAACTTCAAATGGACAAAAGGAGAAAGTCATACCTTAACAATAGTATCGTTTGAGTAGTGATACGTTCAAATTGTTTAGCAGTTGTTTATCTTCCGTCGTGCTAAGTTTGTAAGATCTTTTACCGACAAATTCGATGACTTGGTAAGGTCCTTCCCAATTCGGGCCTAGTTTCCCTTTATTCGTGTCTCGAGTATTGAGGGTGACTTTCCATAGAACTAAGTCCCTGATTCCAAAGTGTTGAAGGTTGGTCCTTCTATTGTAGTATCTCTCGATTATTTTCTTCTACGCGGCCATCCAAACAAGTGCTGCCTCTTGTTTTTCATCTAATAGCTCGAGGATAGTATTAATGGCCTCGTGATTTGACTCCTCTGATGCATGTCGAAACCAGGAGTTGGGTTCTCCAACCTCGACAAGGATAAGGGCCTCAGAGCCATATACTAAAGAGAACGAAGTAGCCACTGTGCTAGACTTCGATGTCGTTCGATATGCCCAAAGGACCTCGGGTAGAACTTCTATCCATTTTCCTTTTGCATCATCCAACCTCTTCTTTAAGTTTTGTATGATGGTTTTGTTTGTTGACTCGACCTGTCCGTTCCCGATCGGATGATATAGCATTGATAGAATCCTCTTTATTTTGTGTGCTTCGAGGAACTCCATTGCTTTGTTGCCGATGAATTGCTTGCTGTTGTCGCATACGATTTCGGCAGGTATCCCGAATCGACACACGATATGGGCCCAAATGAAGTCAATAACTACTTTTTCTCTAACCTTCTCGAAGGCCTGTGCTTCCGCTCATTTTGAAAAGTAGTCAGTCATAAACAAAATGAATTTAGCTTTACCTGGGGTCGTTGGTAGAGGGCCGACTATGTCCATTCCCTATTTCATGAAAGGCTACAGGGATAGGACTGAGTGTAGTTGCTCTCCGGGCTGATGAATCATCGGTGCGAACCTTTGGCATTTATCACATTTTAACGAAATCCTTGGTATCTTTTTCCATGCTATCCCTATAATACCCTACTCTGATAATTTTGCGAACCAAAGACTCGACGTCGGAGTGATTCCCACAAGTCCCTTCGTGGATTTCTCGTAGAACATATTTGGTATCCCCCGACCCTAAACATACTACCAATAGCCCATCGAATGTTCTTCTATATAATGTTCCATTCCCATCTAGCATGAACATAGCAACCTTGGTTCGTAGAGCCCTCGATTCTTTGTGATCCGGTGGGAGCTTTCCATTTTTCAAGTAATCAATATACTTATTTCTCCAATCCCAGGTCAAGCTCGTAGAATTTATTTCGACATGACCTTCCTCAACCATGGATCTCATAATTGAATGACAGTCCCCAGGACAATGTCATCTTCTTCGACCGACGATCCCAGATTTACAAGCGCATCGGCCTCACTATTTTGCTCTTGAGGCACGTGATCCAGGGTCCATTCCTTGAAGTAGTGCATTTTCACCTGTAGTTTGTCTAAGTATCTCTGCATTCTATCTTCTCCAACCTCGAAGCTCTTGTTTACTTCGTTCACCACAAATAAGGAGTCGTATTTGGCTTCGATGACTTCTGCCCCCAAGCTCTTAGCTAGCTCCAGACATGCAATCATGGCCTCATACTCGGCCTTATTGTTAGTTAATATAGAAGTTTTGATAGATAGCCTGATAGTACTTCCTGTGGGTGGCTTCAAAACAACGCCGAGCCCAGACCCTTTCACATTCGAGGCACCGTCTATGAAAAGGGTCCATATCCCTAATGATGTACTCGATCCTAGCAGAAGTTCTTTTTTCACTTGGGGTATGAGGGTCGGCGTAAAATCGGCCACGAAGTCAGCCAAGATTTGGGACTTGATAGCCGTTCGGGGTTGATATTCGATACCATACACGCCAAGTTCGACTGCCCACTTGGCTAATTGACCTGACAATTCGGGCTTATGCAAGACATTTCGAAAAGGATAAGTGGTTAATACACATATGGTATTACATTGAAAATATGGCTTTAACTTTCTAGATGCGCTGATTAATGCAAGTGCTAAGTTTTCTATGTGAGGGTATCTAGTTTCAGCATCTCCCAAGGTTCGACTTACATAATAAACAAGGAATTGCATACCTTGCTCTTCTCGAACTAGTACTCCACTTACCGCTCGGACACTGCCAAATATAAGTAAAGCTTTTCATCTACCTTCGGGGTGTGAAGCAAAGGTGGGCTTGATAAGTATCGCTTCAATTCTTCTAATGCTTGCTGGCATTCCGGGGTCCATGCGAAGTCCTTTTTCTTTTTCAGCAAGGAAAAGAACCTATGACTTCGATCTGATGACCTTGAAATAAATAGACCCAAGGCGGCTATTCATCTTGTTAGTCTTTACATGGCTTTCACACTATCCTGATGGTGATATCTTTGATGTCCTTGATCTTATCGGGGTTGATCTCGATTCCTCAATTAAATACCATGAAGCTGAGGAACTTGCCCGAACCAACTCCGAAGGCACATTTTTCCGGGTTAAGCTTCATGTTGTACTTCCTCAAGATTTTGAATGTTTCCTGCAAATAAGTTAAATGGTCTTCTGTGCGCAGGGACTTAACTAACATATCGTCAATGTAAACTTCCATCATTTTACCTATTGGTTCCTCAAACATCTTGTTAACTAGGCGCTGATATGTAGCTCCAGTATTTTTTAGCCCGAAGGGCATTACATTATAACAGTATGTTCCAAACTTAGTGATAAACGAAGTCTTCTCCTAGTCCTCCGGGTTCATCTGAATTTGATTATACCCAGAGTAGGCATCGAGAAAGGTTAGGATCTCGTGGCCGGCTGTGGCATTGATCCTGCAATAGATGTTAAGCAATGGAAAAGAGTCTTTAGGGCATGCCTTGTTTAAATCTTTATAATCTACGCACATTCTAAGTTTGTTTCCCTTTTTAGGAACTACGGCCACATTGGCTAACCACTCGGGGTATTTTACTTCTCGAATTGACCATATGTGAGCACGTGATTTTTGTTTCGCACGACAATCGCTCCAAAAAGAAATAAAAATAATAATAATTGGCCCTGCTGCACAATTTTTGGATTTCTGTGCGGCACCTTGTTGATTTGTTTGTGACTTCGGCCCGTTTTTATTTATTTACTTTATTAAAAAAAAAATTAAAAAAAATATGTGTCCTGCATAATTCGAACCATAATCCGGTCGTTAAATAGAAAATCATGAATAGGCATCTTCGTCCGTGATTTTATTTTGTTTGACTTTACCTGTTTTGAAATATTTTAGTGTGTGTGCAAATAATTGTATTGAGTGTGTATTTAATTTTAATTTGATTTTTTGGCTTAGTTTTGTTTTAAAATAAATAAGAAAAAAAAAGAGAAAAAGAAATATTCCGGACTTGGGCCAATTTTAACAAAATTGGCCCAAACGAACAGCCCAAGACCCAGGCCTGCCCAGTCCAGACCACCTGATACCCAGGGTGTCCAAACGACGTCTTTTGAGTCGTACCTGATCTGGGCCGTTGATCTCAAATTGATCAACGGCCAAGATCAATTCCCCATAACCCACCAATAAACCCGACCCGTCTCACCCGGGCCGACCCCAACCCTCAACACTTGAAACGACACCGTTTCACTTAAGATCATCAGATCCAGACCGTAGATCTAGATTGATCTAACGGTCGAGGTTCACCCACCCACTAACTATATAAACCATTCACCATACCCTGCCCCCCCTAGCCAACACCCCCGCCTTCGTCTTCACCAAACCCATCCCCTTCAAACCCTAGCCGCCCCTGCACACCTTCACCAGAAACCCGGCGGCCTGAACGCCGGTGACCTCCACCTGAACACCATAGAACCCCCATGCCATCCTGAACCTAAATCTACCAACCACACACTTCGAATCACCCCCCAGGTCCTCGAATCTTCATTTGAAGATTCGAGTCAAAACTCGATCTACACCAACCAACCCCAGCTTCATACCAGACACTCCCCGGACCCTCCTCGTGACCAAACCATACTTGGTTTGGTCCGAATCTAACCAGGGAAGCACGAATATTAGATCTGAGTTTTGAAACCACAAGGTCCCTCGTCACTGGTTCAAAACGGTTCAAACCAAAGAGATTAAGGTCTAATGGACCTTAATCGAAGTGTTTCTCATCTGAGAAACACTTCGATTAAAGTCCGTTCAGCCTTAAGAAAGGTCTGTCCAAATCCGGGTTCAAACTTTTAACTTTTCAAGTTTAAGGTGAGTCTGCTTTCTTTTCCTTTATTTGTTTTTAGCCCGTGTGATTTGTTTTAAAAGACTGTTCATATTTGTTTTAATTTTATCAACTTTTGTTTGTCCACTTTGTTTGAACCTCTGTGTTTGTCTGAATCCCTCCCCTCCTATTCTGATGAGGCATGTGTATTGGTTGTATTCCAAATTTGTACTGACTAACTAATTCCTCGAAGTACAATTCTGTTTTAATCAGTATAAGTCGAGTCATGTGTCCCATACTTCTGAATGTCTGATTTTTGGCTACAATTGTGTATGTTAATGCTAATATAGTCGAGTCGACATGAGTCGTCAATTAGTTTCAACTGTCTGAGCATAGTAAATCAACTTGCTTCTATTGAACATTTGTTGAACCAATTAAAAACCAAATTTGTTTACTTATAGCTGTTGATTTGGATCAGTAATGTAAAAGGGATGTTTGGTTTAAATGCTGAATTGGAGGGCATGTGCACTCTTGCACAGCATGTGCATTGGTGCACCTCATGTGCATTGGTGCACAGCCTGTGGCCTGCATTAAAGGTTCTTGTTTAATTTTAAAATGGTTTGACAGCATATGCTGTCAACATATCCTACTGCCCATACTTGCTTTTAGTTAAATAAAATGGAAAAGTTAAATCTACCAGGGAATGATGGGGTTTTTATACCTAATTAACTAAAGTGGAACTGAAAAAGGTTAAAGGCACATAGGAGGGGTATGGTAATAGTCTAAACAGGCTGTTTAGAAAGGGGTAAGGAAGGCTTATAAAGAGGAGGGACAGACATACAGAAAAGGGGACTGGACTTTCAAGGTTAAAAAAAGAAAAACACACTGTGAGGAGTTTGGACAGGAGAGCTGAAATACATACAAAATAGATACACATAGATAGAGAGAGTTTAAGGGATAGAAGGGATACAACCAACAATCAGAAGCTTTTTCCTCCTATTATTACTGGGTTTCAGTTGTTCAACCTGTTCAAATCAATTCTGATTCTTTGAAATTCCAGTTGTGTCTATTAGTCGAGTGTTTTCATTGGTTTACTACTGATTTGGTCTGTCTGGATTTCTGATTCTATTCCACTGGGTGTTGCTGCTATTTGGCTATTGCTTTCTATTGGCCATAGTTGCATCTCTGCACTCGAGCCTGTTTCTGGCTGTATTGTTTTGCCTGCTGCTATTCTGCCTTGTTGCTACTGATAGTGCTGTTACTGCTGCTGCATTTGTTCATTGTTACTCTACTGATTGCCCTTTTCTTCAATTGCAAATATTCCCAGGTACACAACCTTTGAACCTTGTATTGTTGAAAGTTTGAAGTTGAAGCAGAAATAAAGAAATGAACATCAGTTTATGTTATAGCACTGGTGTAAAAAGATAGTTCGAATGTTAGTTGGGCCTGTATTTTTACTGCGAACTGCAAATATTCTGTATAAACTAGCATACATTCTGTTTAAGATGAACTGTTAGATAGCATGGTTCAACAGTAATGACAGCATGACATAGACAACATGTTTTGATTTAGTATATATTCAGTTCAGTATAACACTTGTTTGGTTTAGTTATGACTGTATAACATAGAGTCATGGTAAGCACTTGTATGTATTTTGCCTAGACCACTGAATTGACAAAACTGTGGTACTGGGTCCGGAATAAATGTATCCCAAACAAACTCCCATACAGTCACATTAAGAGTCTGGCTATGAATGCCAGTTCTCCTGTCAGTTTATTCGTTCCAATGCAGGTTCGATACTGGGTTTCGATATAGATTCTTTGTTTCGAAATGATGTGATGATTGTTGAGAAAAACTAATAATCATTTTTGAGTTCAATTAGTAGTAATTTCCCTAATAAAACAGCCGATTTCGCTTTATCAATTTCAAATAGGTTAGAGTGTTAAAAATAGAACTTGAAGTTCGTTAAACATAACTCAATATATGTTGTTAGTTTGTTTGCAATCTCACTTAGCGAATTAATAAGCATATTCACTCGATGAAGCCAAAGCATGCGGTAACCCTCACCTCATGAACAATCAATCAGATAATCAAACAAGTTTAGGTTCGGCAAACATAATAAGGATTCAGTCCGTATTTGTCCAAACCAGCAAAATTCAGCATCATCCTTCTCTTTAAAGATAAATGAAGTAGAAATGTAGTCATTGTAGGGTACCCTTCTAAAATAATGAGACGAGCCTCGCCGAATAAAAATGCAAATTGCGGGGCCCTCAATAATTGATCATAATAAATACTTAGAATTTGGGACGGGCTGTTTAGTGAATTCCACTGCCCTCCCCAAAGACAATAACGCGTTAGATTCTTTAGGCGCGACTTAATTAAATTACATTCTTAAATTCGGGTGCGCATTTATGTGACCCAAATTCAAATCTCAACGGAGTCGAAATGTGTTAACAACTACGGGTGCATTGATTGTGACGTGGTTCGAGATGCATTTTCACGACGTTGCAATTCTATAAAAATAAATGATAATAATAAAAGCGGTTTAAACTTAATAAAAGCACATAAGTCACAACATGTACTTAAATCAGATATTTAGCCATTATAACAATTTAAGCGACCGTGCTAGAACCACGGGATTCGAGGGTGCCTAACACCTTCCCTCGGGTCAACAGAATTCCTTACTTAGAATTTCTAGTTCGCAGACTTCATTTGGAAAAGTCGAAAATTTCCTCGATTTGGGATTCAAGATAAACCGGTGACTTGGGACACCAAAAGCCAAACCTTTCCCAAGTGGCGACTCTAAATTAAATAAATAATCCCATTTCGAATATTGTCACTTAAATTGGAAAAACTCCACCCGCGCACTTAACCCTTCGGGGACGGGCGCGCAAAAAGGAGGTGTGACAGCTCTGGCGACTCTGCTGGGGAACTTATTAACCCAGAACCACTGGTTCAGGGTTCAAGAATTCGAGCTTAGAATAATTGTTATATTTGGCTTTATTATTTGATCTTTATTACATGTTTTTGCATAACGTGCTAAATGTTGTCTTTTACCGCTTTGATATTATCTGAACTGTATATAAACTGTGCCGAAACCCTTCTCTTCTTACCTCCGGGGAGAAGCTCGCTGGTCGAGACTCCCTATTCTGTTAGTGTCAATGCCCGAAATAAGAAAGAGGACGGATAAGTTACGAAGCCGGACGACCTTTTGGTTCCCGGTAAGTTGCCCCTCCTCGACTCGAGTTGTCCGCTCGGGTACACAGTCTAGAACAAATACCAAGGTTTAAACCTAGTATAACTCGACTTCATGCCGGATCCCTAGTAGGAACGCTTATTTGCATCATGTTTCATTTGACTTAGGGGGCTCAACACAGGGGTTGGGTCCGTCTAGGACAAGCAATCTGAAATGAAAAGACCACCCTGCTGCATACTATTTGTTTTGCGCATTTATTTGCTTCGGTTCCGCATGTTGATCGGTTTCTAAAAAAAAAAAGAAAAATAGCAGCGTAGGGAGATAATTACTTATTTTGGAAAAAATAAAACCAATGTCCAAGTGGTGTCGAAACCTCGTCGGAATTTTTCTAAAAAAAAGGGAATAAAACCAAAAATTGCCTTTTAGTTTGATTTATTAAAAAAAAAAACACATATAAAAATTGTTCTTTTCTTTTAAGAAAAAAAGAGGGCATTTATTTCAAAAAAAAAAATATAAAAAATGGAAAACTCATAATTCAAAAAAAATGTGTTGTTTCTTTTGTAGTACCCTTTTATAAATTCGGACTGATAGTCCAAATATTGCAAAAAAAAAACAAAAAAAAATATATATTTTTTTAGTATTTATCTTTCTCCAAAAATAATAAAAATGCTTATTCTTGATTACTAGGTTTATTTGATTTTCTCTATTCGCGATATGACCGAACTACGCCGGTTTGATTCTCGCACGGGGTGAGATACGTAGGCAACCCTCGGCGGGTCCAACCTCCCGTTTTTTACAAAAAAAAAAAATCTAGATAATTTTAATTTTTGAGTCTAATAAAGTTTATCGCCTTAAATAAATGTGCAGGATGAGCACGATACAAAATGAATCGTTTTCAATAATGACCAAGATCCCTTTTGAGTTGCGATTATGGTGGAACGACTTAGGCAAAGAAGGGCAAGGCCAAGTGAGGAAATATCTGAAAAATCTCCCAGATTTACTAGACATTCAGCCTCGGGGTGATATTATCAGATCATTGGTCACTTACTGGGATTCGGCGCACAATGTATTCCATTTTTCAGACTTCGAACTCACCCCGACGTTGGAGGAAATAGCGGGATACATTGGGGGTGATGAAGCTCCGTTAAGGTTCAAGTACTTGATTGCACCTAGGGCCGTCACGGTACACCGATTTTTGGATTTTCTGAAAATACCCCGAACATTTCACCATCCAGATCTTGCCAAAGGTTTCTGCAGTCTCCATCTCATGTATGCTAGATACGGTCATGAGGGCGGGTTCAATAAGCCGGATTTCAAACTATGTAGTAAAGGCAACCGACAAAAATGGGACGAACACAGGCAGTTGGCTTTCATGACGGCCTTCTTAGGTCTTATAGCGTTCCCAAGGAAGGACGGCCACATCGATCTAAGAATAACTAGGGTTGTCAGTACTTTGCTTACCCAAGATAAAAGTACTCTAGCGCCTATGATTATGGCTGACATTCTCCGGGCTCTCACTGTTTGTCGAGCCAGGGGTGACTTTTTCGAAGGATGTAACCTACTGTTGCAAGTATGGATGACCGATCATTTATGTCATCGCTCCTCACTTTTAGGTTATAGTTCGCCAGAGAAAACTTGTATTGGAGAATTCTACACAAGAATCAAAGGGTTCAATTTACCTGAGGGAGTCACATCATGGACCTCATTTCTCCGAACTCTCACCGCCAACCAAATCCAATGGACGCTCGGATGGTCACCTATCGAGGAAATCATATACATTCCGGCAACCCGGCCTCACTTTCTGTTGATGGGACTGAAAAGTATCCAACCCTATGCACCGTATCGGGTTTTGAGGCAACTTGGGAGGTACCAAGTGGTACCGAAAGATGAAGATTTGAGTACCCAAGTGATTGAAATCAGTCCGAACGGTCATTTCCCTGAAGAAGAAGTTCGCCAAATCTGGAGTGAATGCCAACATCTGATAGCAAACACTTGTGTGATTGATACGGCAAAAGGGGAAGTCGCCCCAGGATATCACGCTTGGTTTAGAGGTAGCCTGTCTTGCGAAAGACCAGCTAAGAGGCCGCATCTCAAAGATTTCGTAGAATCATCCCAAGGGCAATGGAACTGGTTAGCAAAAGAGAAGGGTTATCGAGCAGAGATTGGCGATTTGAAGCTACAAATAGATAGTTTGAAATTCGATAACAACGTACAAATCGCGGCGGATCGAAGCGAAAAGAATAGGTTGATCCAAGAGAATGAAGAACTTAAGGCCCAAGTCCAAAAATTGAGATTGTCTCTTGATGAGCAACCCAGAAGTCAATCAGACCAGCGGTTGATAAAGGGTTTGAAAAGAGAGATCACGGAATGGCGAGACAGGTTAGAAGAATCCGAAAAGGTCATGACAGAGTTCAAGGCACGGTGGGAAACAAGAGTAGATAAGCATCACCGATGTTTGAACCAATTGAAACGTGACCACGAGAAGGCTGTTTCCAAAATAAAAAGGGAGATGGTTACACTTGAGTTTAAAGCAATTAAGCAGGCCAGGGATTTCCAAATGGAAAGTAGATACTGTTACGACTTGTTGGCCCAAATGAAGGAAGAAGTGCAGCAGCTGAGGGATCAGCACATACAGGACTCACAGGTATTCAAGACGTGCGGTGATCAGATAAGGCACCTACTCATAGAGAAGAAGCAAACCAGAGATAGGATCAAGGCCATTGCCCATGCCATCACCAGACGATGTCTACGATGTGAGAACATGTCCAGCACTACCGTCCTCTCGGCAGTAAGGGGTTATGTCAAGCAGACTATGCACGAGCTGGAGCAACTTGAGAGGGATATCACGCCTAGGACCGCGGCGAGGCCGAACGATGCCCCGCGGAAACCAATTTTTAAAACCATAATGCTTTCATAGGTCAAATCTGTATTTTAGCATCTTCTGCCTGTTTTTTCATCAAGGTGATTTTCAGTCTATTTTGAGTCTAGGTTCATTTTCCAAGTTTGCTCTTTCTTTTGCAAAATGTAGCTTGTAATAGAACGTTTCAACAATAAAGAGGTTGTTTCTTTTACGCCCATTTGTGTTTTTCGAACTACGTAATGATCTGATTCACGTAGGCATCGTGATACGTAGGCAATCCTCATCGGATCCGGTCGCATTTCTTTTACTACAAAAATAAAATATATATATATATATATATAATAAATAAAATAAAAGGAAAACAAAAAAAATAAAAGGAAAAAAAAGAGAAAAAGAAAAGAAAAGAAAAAAAAAAGGGGAAGAACTAATAAGAGAAAAATGCCGGAATGACGCATGCTCTCGTAGCAAACATATAGTAATCCACTTAACTGTATAGGTGCATCATGCCCAACGTGAGATTAACTATCTATTATTTGCTGCAAAATTAACTGTGCGTTTGTCATTGAGCATTTTTTCCCAGGGTTTTTTAAAAGACGGTTGGTTTGGTGAAAGTCTGCCCTCGCACTCATACTTCACGAGGTCAAGGAGAGGTGTTCAACTACCTGTTGTTAGGACCAGAAGCAGTACTCACACTTACTTCACCAGGTCAAAAGGAAGTGTGGAAATGTCTTCGGAAATTCCATTGCAAACAGTCCCCGTCTCTGAGGAGAGCCCAATCTCAGCCGTCCTCACACCTGAATCCGCAACTGCGGAGGAAAATAGGATCTTACGGCTCCGCATGTTGGAAATGCTGGATGACTGGAACAATGGGAAAGAGCCGCCAAGTGTCGTCCCCGGATTCCCTGAACTATTCTCCAGGTCAAGTGGGACTTCTAATGTCCCCATAAATTACCCTGCTACCCCATTTGGGTACCCAACCACCTCCGCCTTCTCTGCAGGATCACCTTCTGAGCCTCATCCCCGAATGTCGGCCACTGATGCAAGCATGAACATCTTTACTGCATCGCCTTGCCCAGCTACGGCACAGCCTGCCACGTACAAGCCAAGCCTTGACTCATCCTCTTTTACATTCCAAGCACCGTCGTTCTCAATGGAACCAACTAGGTTCGCTACCAGTACTAATCCTCTACCGCCTCAGTGCGAGCTTGTACCAGGGCAGGATCAGAACCCCAGAGTTGTAGAACAAAATGAGATGGCCAAAAGGATGAGAAGCCTTGAGCAAAGTCTGAAGAATATGCAAGGATTGAGCGGGCAAAAGAGCGTCTCTTACGCCGACCTATGCATGTTTCCTCACGTACACCTGCCAACGGGTTTCAAGACCCCCAAGTTTGAGAAATACGATGGGCACGGTGACCCCATTGCACATCTTAAGAAATACTGCAACCAATTGCGGGGAGCCGGCGGAAAAGAAGAACTGCTGATGGCATACTTTGGGGAAAGTTTAGTAGGGATAGCTTCGGAATGGTATATGGATCAGGAAATGTCCCGATGGCATATATGGGATGATCTCGCCAGAGATTTTGTAAAACAATTCCAGTATAACATCGACATTGCGCCAGACCGAAACTCTCTGTCGAATTTGAAGAAGAAGCCTTCGGAAAGCTTTAGAGAGTATGCTATTAAGTGGCGTGAACAGGCGTCGAGAGTGAAGCCTCCCATGGATGAAGTGGAAATGGTCACTACCTTTCTCCAGGCTCAAGAGTCTGACTATTTCCAGAACATGATGTCGGCCATGGGTAAGCCATTCGCGGAAGCGATCAAGATTGGAGAGATGGTGGAAAATGGGTTGAAAACGGGAAGGATTTTGAGTCAAGCAGCCATAAGGGCAACCTCCCAGGCCGTCCAAAGCGGGTCTGGAGGAACAACAAGGGGGAAGAAGAAAGAAGAAACGACTATGGCAGCCTCTGAAGCAAGGGAGTATCGTCATCCCAGGCCCCATTTTCCGGAAAGAGCCCCTCAACACGATTACCCCCATTCAAATTCGGCATATGCTCATCAACCTTATATGGTCATGAATGCCCAACCTTATAACCATCCACCACAACAAGCCAACCGAGGCCCAGCTCCACCTCCCAGAAATCAGCCTCCTTACCGCAACCACTATAACCCACAACCCCCGCAGAATAACTACCGCCCCCAAGAGCCACCTCGACGGCGGACTTTCACGCCCATCGGTGAGCCATACTCAACTTTGTTCCCAAAGTTGGTCCAGTTGGGTTTCTTGCAACCCATCCCTCAAACAAGGCAAAACCCGACATCTCCTTCTTACAAAGCCGGAGTCAGATGCGCCTATCATTCAGGGGCCGAGGGACATGATACAAACGACTGCTGGTCATTGAAAAGAGTGGTCGAAAATTTGATAGAGCAGGGGAAAATAGTGCTAAGGGACGAGGAGATCCCGAATGTAACAAACAATCCATTGCCCGCTCACAATAATGGGCCGCTGATCGGCATGATTTGTGAAGACAAAGAGTTCGACCCTGCTTTGAAAGCCATAATTGCCATTGTCGACACGGGGAAGAGGCCTGAAATAGACCAAAAATCAGGAAAGGGGGAGGAGGCCAAGGTTGCAGAGAGCAAGTCTGGAAAGAAAGTGGAGAAAAAAGTGGTACCAGCAAAGGGCGGAGTTCTTTACGTACCGCGAGGTCAAGCTGAGAAGACGCAGAAATCCGGGATCAGAAAGACAAAACCTATGTACGTGCCAAAAGGGGCCTATGTGGTCCGGGGGACGATTCAACCACCTCGGCTGAATGAGCCAGTGGTTATCGGACGCGTGCCACAAAAGCCAATGACCAACCCGTCCACAGTGCCGTGGAATTATCAAAAGACTTTTGTGATGTACAAAGGAAAAGAGGTCATGGGAGAACTTCCAGAAAATACTTTCATTGGAGGGTACTCAAATACCCAAGAACTGAACAACGCCACACAAAGGCGCTTTCCTCCAAAGAAGCCTGTGAGTGTTGAAGAGGCGGAAGTGTTCTTCCAACAAATGAAGATGCCGGATTACGAAGTGATAGATCAGCTGCGCAAGCACCCTGAGCAGGTGTCCATGCTATCATTATTGATAAGGTCGGCCGAGCATCAAAAGATCTTACTGAAGACCCTGAATGAGGCATATGTGCCGGTTGAAACCTCGGTTGAGCAATTAGAGCGGATGACAGAAAGATTCTTCGCCGTCAACCAAATCTCCTTCAGCAAGAACGATCTACCCCCGGAAGGAGCAGCACACAACAAGGCTTTGCATTTAACAGTCAAATGCGAGGACTACTATGTCAAGCGGGTAATGTTGGATGGAGGTTCAGGCATTGACATTTGCCCGCTCTCCACGCTACAAAGAATGGAAATTGGGACCGGAAGAATCCGACCCAACAATGTCTGCGTAAGAGCTTTCGACGGCATCAAGAGAGATACCATGGGAGAAATAGACCTGTTGTTGGTCATAGGACCAGTCGAATTTCGAGTAACCTTCCAGGTGATCGACATGGACACATCCTACAATTTTCTCCTTGGCAGACCTTGGATCCATGCGGCAGGAGCCGTGCCTTCCACTCTTCACCAGATGGTGAAGTTCGAGTACGAAGACCAAGAGATCGTGGTCCATGGGGAAGACGAACATGCCATTTATCAGGACCCATCCATCCCGTATCTTGAACCAAGAGAAGGGAGCGAACATACGGTCTATCAAGCTTTCGAGGTGGTACTGGCAGAGCAGCACGAAGAGGGAGTACCTTGCCCCCAGCCTTTCTTGTCTAACGCTTCGGTTATGGTGGCCAAAGAGATGATCCGACACGGATTTAGGCCAGGGAAGGGGCTTGGACGAACCCTTCAGGGAATAACAGAACCCATTACTTTACCAGTCATCAAGAAACCTTTTGGACTAGGTTTCAAACCTACTCCAGCAGACGAAAAATGGGCAAAGAAAAGGAGAAATGAGAGCTGGAAGTTGCCTCAACCACTGCCGGGTTTATATGCGACTTTCATCAGGCCAAGGTACGCTGAAGAAGAAGATGATGAGGTCTTCACAACTGAGGAAATCGAGGAAATATGTGGGGCAATGAGGGAAATGCTTTACGAGGTCCACATGGTTCAACCAGGCGAAGGCACAAGCACTGCTGAGATGATGTACATGGGGCCAAACACCAAACTCCAAAACTGGGAGGCCACGCCATTCACGACTAGACGGAAGTCCGGGTAGACCTGTCCTGCCACCTTTCCTGTATCACAAGTTATCTCCGGGACATAACTTGAACGTTTTCTTATTTTTAAATTGTTGTTTTGAATTCCTAGTTGTAAACATTGTTGTCTTCCAATCTTCCAAAGAAAATATACAAAAAAAAAACCATCATTGCTTTCCTATTCTTTCTTTTGTTCTGATCTTTATTAGTTTTCCTTTTATCTTCCTTTTCAGTCCTAATAATGTGGCTTTAAATATGACATGCTTGCGGACTTCGCGCCCAGATCACAATGAGCTATTTAACTGCAAATTAATGAACCCAGAACCAGAATATGATGCGGAAGAGGCTTTTAGGGAGATAAACCGAGAGTTAGAATATTTCGAGAATAAACCTAAGCCAAATCTGAATGACACTGAACCGGTAAACTTAGGAACCCCGGAAGAAGCCCGGGAGACCAAGATAAGCATTAACACGGACAAGAAAACGCGAGAGGCGATAATTCGACTTCTTCTTGAATTCAAAGACGTGTTTGCTTGGTCATATGATGACATGCCGGGACTAGGTGTTGATCTGGTGGTTCATAAATTGCCGATTCATCCTGACTGTCCTCCAGTCCAACAAAAGCAACGAAAGTTCAAAACTGAGGTCAGTGACAAGATTAAAGAGGAGATCACCAAACAACTGAAAACGGGAGTGATTCGGGTAGTCCAATATACAACATGGTTGGCGAATGTGGTTCCAGTACCAAAGAAGGACGGGAAAACTCGAGTATGTGTAGATTACCGAGATTTGAACAGAGCAAGTCCTAAGGATAATTTCCCGCTGCCCAACATCCACATCCTCGTTGATAATTGTGCCAAACACGAGATACAGTCTTTTGTAGATTGTTACGCTGGGTATCATCAGGTACTGATGGATGAAGAAGACGCCGAGAAAACCGCCTTCACCACGCCTTGGGGCACCTACTGTTACCGGGTCATGCCATTTGGTCTGAAGAATGCTGGGGCTACTTACATGAGGGCCATGACTGCCATTTTCCATGACATGATGCACCAGGAAATAGAGGTGTACGTGGACGATGTGATAGTCAAGTCCAGGACGCAGGATAATCACATCCAAGACTTGAGGAAATTCTTCGAGAGGCTAAGAAAGTATGACTTGAAGCTAAATCCAGCCAAATGCGCTTTCGGAGTTCCGTCAGGCAAACTTTTGGGTTTCATCGTAAGCAGGAGAGGAATTGAGCTAGATCCAACTAAGATAAAATCCATCAGAGATCTACCTCCCCCGAGAATAAAGAAAGACGTGAGTCTGTTGGGCAGGTTGAACTACATCAGTCGGTTTATTGCCCAGCTGACAAGCACGTG
This sequence comes from Nicotiana tabacum, assembly GCF_000715075.1. Lineage (NCBI taxonomy): Eukaryota > Viridiplantae > Streptophyta > Magnoliopsida > Solanales > Solanaceae > Nicotiana > Nicotiana tabacum. Next base: position 46,357,701 of record NC_134099.1, on the reverse strand, counting down.
TGAGCCCATATTCAAGCTGATAAGGAAAGATGCGGCGATTAAGTGGACAACGGAGTGTCAAGAATCCTTTGATAAAGTCAAAGAATACCTTTCGAATCCCCCAGTCTTGGTCCCACCAGAACCGGGGAGGCCACTTTTCTTGTATCTGACAGTCTTGGAGAACTCTTTCGGTTGCGTCCTCGGGCAACACGACATAACCGGAAAGAAGGAACAAGCAATCTACTACCTGAGCAAGAAATTCACCAGCTACGAGGCCAAATACACTCTGCTGGAAAGGACATGCTGCGCTCTCACATGGGTTGCTCAAAAGCTGAGACATTATCTCCAAGCCCACACTACATTCCTCATAAGCAGGTTGGATCCCTTGAAGTATATATTTCAGAAACCAATGCCTACTGGGAGACTGGCTAAATGGCAAATCTTGCTTACGGAATTCGACATAGTTTATGTCACTCGCACAGCAATGAAAGCCCAGGCGTTAGCAGATCATTTGGCCGAAAACCCGGTCGATGAGGAATACCAGCCATTGGATACCTACTTTCCAGATGAAGAGGTAAACACCGTAGAAGTGATCTCGGAGGAAGTTCATGTTTGGAAGATGTTCTTTGACGGAGCCGTGAACGCCAAGGGTGTAGGGATTGGGGCAATTTTGATCTCGCCTTCCGGTCAGCATTATCCCGCCACAGCTAGACTGCGTTTCTTTTGCACAAACAATACAGCTGAGTATGAAGCCTGCATTATGGGCATGCATATGGCAATCGATCAGGATGTCGAAAACTTACTGATTATGGGAGATTCTGACCTGATCATCCGGCAAGTTCAAGGCGAGTGGGAAACTCGGGATGTCAAACTTATCCCATACCGACAACATGTGGAGGACCTCAGCAAGCGCTTTACATCAATAGAATTCAGGTACATTCCGAGGTGTCACAATGAACTGGCGGATGCACTTGCTACTTTGGCTTCAATGCTACCCTACCCGGGCAACGCCCACGTCGATCCTCTGGAAATCCAAATCAAGGAAAGACACGGTTACTGTAGTGTAATCGAGGCGGTATCAAATACGCAACCTTGGTACCATGACATCAAGAGGTTTTTAAAGACACAAGAATACCCCGAGCACGCTACTGGAGATCAAAAGAGGACCATTAGGCGACATGCAAGTGACTTCTTTCTGAGCGGTGAATTGTTATATAAGAGGACTCCGGACCTCAATCTCTTAAGATGTGTCGATATCGAGGAAGCGAGAAAGATCATGCATGAAGTACACGCAGGTGTGTGCGGACCTCACATGAACGGGTATGTCTTAGCGAAGAAGATCCTTAGAGCGGGTTATTACTGGATGACCATGGAGAAGGATTGCTTTAGCTTTGTCCGGAAGTGTCACCAGTGTCAGGTGCACGGTAATTTGATTCATGCACCTCCCACGGAACTGCATCCCATGTCCGCACCTTGGCCATTTGTCGCTTGGGGCATGGACGTCATTGGACCAATTGAACCAAAGGCTTCGAATGGACACAGGTTTATACTGGTTGCCATCGATTACTTCACAAAATGGGTAGAAGCTGTCACTCTCAAGTCGGTCACCAAGAAAGCTGTAGTGGATTTTGTACACTCAAATCTTATCTGTCGCTTCGGTATTCCTGCGACCATCATTACAGATAATGCAGCAAACTTGAACAGTCACTTGATGGGAGATGTGTGCGAGCAATTCAAGATAACACACAGGAATTCCACTCCTTATCGGCCAAAAGCCAATGGTGCTGTGGAAGCTGCAAATAAAAACATCAAGAAGATTTTGAGGAAAACAATACAAAGTTCCCGACAGTGGCATGAGCAGTTACCTTTTGCATTATTGGGGTATCGCACTACGGTACGCACATCGGTGGGAGCAACTCCTTATCTTTTGGTTTATGGGACCGAGGCTGTAATACCGGCAGAGGTAGAAGTTCCTTCGCTTCGAATCATTGTCGAAGCAGAGATCGAAGACAGCGAGTGGGTTAAGACTCGGTTAGAGCAATTGACGTTGATTGATGAAAAGCGGATGGCTGCAGTTTGTCACGGACAGTTATACCAACGAAGGATGGCCCGTGCTTACAACAAGAAAGTCCGACCCCGGAATTTCGAAGTAGGTCAGCTGGTACTGAGGCGTATTCTGCCGCATCATGAAGAAGCAAAAGGAAAGTTTGCCCCAAATTGGAAAGGCCCATACATTGTAAGGAAGATACTGCCGCGAGGAGCATTGTATTTAGGTGATATCGAAGGAAATGACCCCGACACAGCAGTAAATGCAGATGCAGTCAAGAGGTACTACGTCTAAATCATACTCCAGTGGTCCTGACACATTTGAAAATGTCGAAGGGTTTATTCCCCACTACTCCCCAAACACTACCCAATCCTCTCTACAAAAAAAAAAAAAAAGAAAACAAAAACAAAATTTGATTGAGGCCTGAACTACGTTTGACTTGATTCCGAAAGGATACGTAGGCAGCCTCTCCCTGAGGTTCAGTCACACCAACAATAAAATCCCATCCACCCTGAAATTGAAAACCGGGGCACGTCGAGCAGTTGAGAAGTTAGTATCACTACCTCTCTTTACCAAGCACAAGCCTTCAAATCAATTACCAAATATGGTGGGGAATCAATAAGCGTCACAAATGAAGACCATCACACTCTAAATTGAGAGAGATAAAATGAGAGAGTCTCGGCGGTGAAAACCTTCGGGCACCACGAGGCGACGGGAGAAGAGAAACCAAAATGAGAGAGCTTGTTTAGTAAAAACTCGCAAAGAGTGCTATCAAGCGATGACAGGAAGAGAAATGAGAGAGGTCAGCCAGCGAAAACTCGCAAAGGGCGCTGTTGACCGAAAAAGAATGACGCCATCCCAAGAAAGTTTCGGCAGAGTGCCGCCAGTTTGGAATCACAGATCCGTTCTGGTTCAGGAAAACGCAAGCTCTTAGAAGGTCAGACGTCCAGTCCAAAAAGCATGTCATGTCATTTAAAGCCAGCGTTATCTTCCTCAGATAAGTCTTTCTCATCCCGAAAAGGGTATTCCTTTTCTGATTTGTTTTCCCCTTTCTTTGTTTCTTTTCGAATCCCTTTTGCATTTTAACCCCGAGTTCAGGACACACCGGAAAGGACAGGTGGCAGGTTTGTTTGCACGGAATCCCGTCTCATGAAGGAAAGCACCTCATCTCGTTGATATGATTACCCAAGCATGATGAATCATGACGTTTGATGGTGTTCCGGAGTAAAGAAGAAAGAGAGGAATCTTGAAATCTTCCCCCAGCAAGTCCACCTTCGGACAAATCCCCACAGAGTCTCCCCCTGTACAAAACCCCACAGAGTTTCTCTTTTTGTACAATTTCCCACAAAGTCTCCCCAGTATATATATATATATATATATATATAAAAAAAAATCCCCGTTGGAATTTCATCAGCACATCCCCAGCGAGTCCTTCTGTAAATATTCCCCAACAAGCTTACCCCAACAAACCCTGGGAAACTCATTTTTTTTGAAATAAATCCCCAGCCCCATTGTACAAAATATCCACACAAAGAATCCCCTTTGAAAATATTCCCCACAGAGCTTCCGTTGTTGTACAGAGCTTCCTTACGAAGCAAGTCATCACAGAATCCGGAAATACAAGCCTATGCAGTCTAAAGGTTTCACCATTCGAATCAAATCAATGGCGGGACTTCGCAACAGAAGTAAAGACGCAACGAAGCAATTGGGAACGATCAAGGTCACCGAACCAACCGTCGTTTCCGAACTAACAAATTTTCTTTGTCTGAAAAGTTGAAACATGATTGATCCAAGACAACCATGCAAGAAGCAGGTGTCGCCAAAAGAAGAAGGTACACGGGTAAAAGAAACATTTTGGCTATAAGGAATTCACTCAAAAGGTAAGTTCCCGCAAAACTCCCTTTTATTTTCTATCGAAACAAGAAAACTCAAAAATAGATCGTGTAGTATTCTCGAGCTTTATCTCCAGCCAATCAGCATTAGGGTTTTAAACCCTAAACTGAATTTTCCTCTTAGTCAGCATTAGGGTTTTAAACCCTAAACTGAACTTTTTCCTTTTAGCCAGCATTAGAGTTTTAAACTCTAAACTGAGCTTTTTCCATGCAATCAGCATTAGGGTTTTAAACCCTGAACTGAATTTTCCTTTCAGTCAGCATTAGAGTTTTAAACTCTAAACTGAGCTTTTCCATGCAATCAGCATTAGGGTTTTAAACCCTAAACTGAATTTTCCTTTCAGCCAGCATTAGAGTTTTAAACTCTAAACTGAGCTTTTCCATGCAATCAGCATTAGGGTTTTAAACCCTAAACTGAATTTCCTTTCAGCCAGCATTAGAGTTTTAAACTCTAAACTGAGCTTTTCCATGCAATCAGCATTAGGGTTTTAAACCCTAAACTGAATTTTCCTTTCAGCCAGCATTAGAGTTTTAAACTCTAAACTGAGCTTTTCCATGCAATCAGCATTAGGGTTTTAAACCCTAAACTGAATTTTCCTTTCAGCCAGCATTAGAGTTTTAAACTCTAAACTGAGTTTTTCCATGCAATCAGCATTAGGGTTTTAAACCCTAAACTGAATTTTCCTTTCAGCCAGCATTAGAGTTTTAAACTCTAAACTGAGCTTTTCCATGCAATCAGCATTAGGGTTTTAAACCCTAAACTGAATTTTCCTTTCAGCCAGCATTAGAGTTTTAAACTCTAAACTGAGTTTTTTCCATGCAATCAGCATTAGGGTTTTAAACCCTAAACTGAATTTTCCTTTCAGCCAGCATTAGAGTTTTAAACTCTAAACTGAGTTTTTTCCATGCAATCAGCATTAGGGTTTTAAACCCTAAACTGAATTTTCCTTTCAGCCAGCATTAGAGTTTTAAACTCTAAACTGAGCTTTTCCATGCAATCAGAATTAGGGTTTTAAACCCTAAACTGAATTTTCCTTTCAGCCAGCATTAGAGTTTTAAACTCTAAACTGAGCTTTTCCATGCAATCAGCATTACGGTTTTAAACCCTAAACTGAATTTTCCTTTCAGCCAGCATTAGAGTTTTAAACTCTAAACTGAGCTTTTCCATGCAATCAGCATTAGGGTTTTAAACCCTAAACTGAATTTTCCTTTCAGCCAACATTAGAGTTTTAAACTCTAAACTGAGCTTTTCCATGCAATCAGCATTAGGGTTTTAAACCCTAAACTGAATTTTCCTTTCAGCCAGCATTAGAGTTTTAAACTCTAAACTGAGCTTTTCCATGCAATCAGCATTAGGGTTTTAAACCCTAAACTGAATTTTCCTTTCAGCCAGCATTAGAGTTTTAAACTCTAAACTGAGCTTTTCCATGCAATCAGCATTAGGGTTTTAAACCCTAAACTGAATTTTCCTTTCAGCCAGCATTAGAGTTTTAAACTCTAAACTGAGCTTTTCCATGCAATCAGCATTAGGGTTTTAAACCCTAAACTGAATTTTCCTTTCAGCCAGCATTAGAGTTTTAAACCCTAAACTGAATTTTCCTTTTAGTCAGCATTAGGGTTTTAAACCCTAAACTGAACTTTTTTCTTTCAGCCAGCATTAGAGTTTTAAACTCTAAACTGAGCTTTTTCATGCAATCAGCATTAGGGTTTTAAACCCTAAACTGAATTTTCCTTTTAGTCAGCATTAGGGTTTTAAACCCTAAACTGAACTTTTCCTTTTAGTCAGCATTAGGGTTTTAAACCCTAAACTGAAATTTTTCTTTCAGCCACCATTAGGGTTTTAAACCCTAAACTGAGTTTTTCCATGCAATCGACATTAGGGTTTTAAACCCTAAACTGAATTCTTCCTTTGTTCGGCATTAGGGTTTTAAACCCCAAACCGAACCTCTCCCCAGCTAGCCGGTGTTAGGGCTCCAACCCTTAACTGAGCATGCATATCCTCTTTCATCAATTTTATGAACTTCCTGGTGAATAATTAGCGAAATTTTCCTAGTGAAACTGGGGCAGAAAATTTCGTTCGTTTGTTTGTTTTTTCCCGCAGGTCTAACCTCGAGCCACACGGATCGAAATGACCTACGAGATGAGTCTCAACTCAGAATCAAAGAAGAAAAAGACAAAAGAAGACATTCCGAGATATCAGAGTGAATGGAGAGCGGATTGACTCCAACGTTTAATTAAGGGCCTGAACCTTGCCAATCGCGTCTCACTCAGTATCCCAGAGGTTACACAAGTCGCCGCAACTCGCAAGCATCAAGATTCAGATCGGAGTCTACAAGCAGAATCAGCTAAGACCCAAGATCAAGTCGTAAAAGAATCATAGATAGGAATCTTGTAACTAGCAGTTGACATTCATATAAGTAGTTAGTTCAGTTTCTAATTTTCGTTTGGTTGTAATAAGGCGGTCAGTGACGTAGCAGTGACAACAACAGCAGCAGTAGCAGCAAGCATTGCAGTCCCATGGTAGTCCCAGCTACCAAAACTTCTCGAACTACATTGACCTGATTCCTGTTTAGCCCAGGATATGTAGGAAATCTTTGAAGCAAGATTCGGTCAGATCTTTCAAAAAAAAAAACATGCTTCATACGGAGTGGTCCATAGGCAAAAATCGCTCATACACGCTCGACTTTATCTTTGCACGAAAACTCTTCGTGTTTCCGAACAAAGAGGGGAAGCTGTGAGCACGTGATTTTTGTTTCGCACGACAATCGCTCCAAAAAGAAATAAAAAAAATAATAATTGGCCCTGCTGCACAATTTTTGGATTTCTGTGCGGCACCTTGTTGATTTGTTTGTGACTTCGGCCCGTTTTTATTTATTTACTTTATTAAAACAAAATTTTAAAAAAATATGTGTCCTGCATAATTCGAACCATAATCCGGTCATTAAATAGAAAATCATGAATAGGCATCTTCGTCCGTGATTTTATTTTGTTTGACTTTACCTGTTTTGAAATATTTTAGTGTGTGTGCAAATAATTGTATTGAGTGTGTATTTAATTTTAATTTGATTTTTTGGCTTAGTTTTGTTTTAAAATAAATGAGAAAAAAAAAGAGAAAAAGAAATAAATAAATAAAAAAATAAAGAGGACCCCTTCCCTTCCGGACTTGGGCCAATTTTAACAAAATTGGCCCAAACGAACAGCCCAAGACCCAGGCCTGCCCAGTCCAGACCACCTGATACCCAGGGTGTCCAAACGACGTCATTTGAGTCGTACCTGATCTGGGCCGTTGATCTCAAATTGATCAACGGCCAAGATCAATTCCCCATAACCCACCAATAAACCCGACCCGTCTCACCCGGGCCGACCCCAACCCTCAACCCTCAAAACGACACCGTTTCATTTAAGACCATCGGATCCAAACCGTAGATCTAGATTGATCTAACGGTTGAGATCAACCCACCCACTAACTATATAAGCCTAGATCCTTACCCTGCCCCCCTAGCCAACACCCCCGCCTTCGTCTTCACCAAACCCATCCCCTTCAAACCCTAGCCGCCCCTGCACACCTTCACCAGAAACCCGGCGGCCTGAACGCCGGTGACCTCCACCTGAACACCATAGAACCCCCATGCCATCCTGAACCTAAATCTACCAACCACACACTTCGAATCACCCCCCAGGTCCTCGAATCTTCATTTGAAGATTCGAGTCAAAACTCGATCTACACCAACCAACCCCAGCTTCATACCAGACACTCCCCGGACCCTCCTCGTGACCAAACCATACTTGGTTTGGTCCGAATCTAACCAGGGAAGCACGAATATTAGATCTGAGTTTTGAAACCACAAGGTCCCTCGTCACTGGTTCAAAACGGTTCAAACCAAAGAGATTAAGGTCTAATGGACCTTAATCGAAGTGTTTCTCATCTGAGAAACACTTCGATTAAAGTCCGTTCAGCCTTAAGAAAGGTCTGTCCAAATCCGGGTTCAAACTTTTAACTTTTCAAGTTTAAGGTGAGTCTGCTTTCTTTTCCTTTATTTGTTTTTAGCCCGTGTGATTTGTTTTAAAAGACTGTTCATATTTGTTTTAATTTTATCAACTTTTGTTTGTCCACTTTGTTTGAACCTCTGTGTTTGTCTGAATCCCTCCCCTCCTATTCTGATGAGGCATGTGTATTGGTTGTATTCCAAATTTGTACTGACTAACTAATTCCTCGAAGTACAATTCTGTTTTAATCAGTATAAGTCGAGTCATGTGTCCCATACTTCTGAATGTCTGATTTTTGGCTACGATTGTGTATGTTAATGCTAATATAGTCGAGTCGACATGAGTCGTCAATTAGTTTCAACTGTCTGAGCATAGTAAATCAACTTGCTTCTGTTGAACATTTGTTGAACCAATTAAAAACCAAATTTGTTTACTTATAGCTGTTGATTTGGATCAGTAATGTAAAAGGGATGTTTGGTTTAAATGCTGAATTGGAGGGCATGTGCACTCTTGCACAGCATGTGCATTGGTGCACCTCATGTGCATTGGTGCACAGCCTGTGGCCTGCATTAAAGGTTCTTGTTTAATTTTAAAATGGTTTGACAGCATATGCTGTCAACATATCCTACTGCCCATACTTGCTTTTAGTTAAATAAAATGGAAAAGTTAAATCTACCAGGGAATGATGGGGTTTTTATACCTAATTAACTAAAGTGGAACTGAAAAAGGTTAAAGGCACATGGGAGGGGTATGGTAATAGTCTAAACAGGCTGTTTAGAAAGGGGTAAGGAAGGCTTATAAAGAGGAGGGACAGACATACAGAAAAGGGGACTGGACTTTCAAGGTTAAAAAAAGAAAAACACACTGTGAGGAGTTTGGACAGGAAAGCTGAAATACATACAAAATAGATACACATAGATAGAGAGAGTTTAAGGGATAGAAGGGATACAACCAACAATCAGAAGCTTTTTCCTCCTATTATTACTGGGTTTCAGTTGTTCAACCTGTTCAAATCAATTCTGATTCTTTGGAATTCCAGTTGTGTCTATTAGTCGAGTGTTTTCATTGGTTTACTACTGATTTGGTCTGTCTGGATTTCTGATTCTATTCCACTGGGTGTTGCTGCTATTTTGCTATTGCTTTCTATTGGCCATAGTTGCATCTCTTCACTCGAGCCTGTTTTTGGCTGTATTGTTTTGCCTGCTGCTATTCTGCCTTGTTGCTACTGATAGTGCTGTTACTGCTGCTGCATTTGTTCATTGTTACTCTACTGATTGCCCTTTTCTTCAATTGCAAATATTCCCAGGTACACAACCTTTGAACCTTGTATTGTTGAAAGTTTGAAGTTGAAGCAGAAATAAAGAAATGAACATCAGTTTATGTTATAGCACTGGTGTAAAAAGATAGTTCGAATGTTAGTTGGGCCTGTATTTTTACTGCGAACTGCAAATATTCTGTATAAACTAGCATACATTCTGTTTAAGATGAACTGTTAGATAGCATGGTTCAACAGTAATGACAGCATGACATAGACAGCATGTTTTGATTTAGTATATATTCAGTTCAGTATAACACTTGTTTGGTTTAGTTATGACTGTATAACATAGAGTCATGGTAAGCACTTGTATGTATTTTGCCTAGACCACTGAATTGACAAAACTGTGGTACTGGGTCCGGGATAAATGTATCCCAAACAAACTCCCATACAGTCACATTAAGAGTCTGGCTATGAATGCCAGTTCTCCTGTCAGTTTATTCGTTCCAATGCAGGTTCGATACTGGGTTTCGATATAGATTCTTTGTTTCGAAATGATGTGATGATTGTTGAGAAAAACTAATAATCATTTTTGAGTTCAATTAGTAGTAATTTCCCTAATAAAACAGCCGATTTCGCTTTATCAATTTCAAATAGGTTAGAGTGTTAAAAATAGAACTTGAAGTTCGTTAAACATAACTCAATATATGTTGTTAGTTTGTTTGCAATCTCACTTAGCGAATTAATAAGCATATTCACTCGATGAAGCCAAAGCATGCGGTAACCCTCACCTCATGAACAATCAATCAGATAATCAAACAAGTTTAGGTTCGGCAAACATAATAAGGATTCAGTCCGTATTTGTCCAAACCAGCAAAATTCGGCATCATCCTTCTCTTTAAAGATAAATGAAGTAGAAATGTAGTCATTGTAGGGTACCCTTCTAAAATAATGAGACGAGCCTCGCCGAATAAAAATGCAAATTGCGGGGCCCTTAATAATTGATCATAATAAATACTTAGAATTTGGGACGGGCTGTTTAGTGAATTCCACTGCCCTCCCCAAAGACAATAACGCGTTAGATTCTTTAGGCGCGACTTAATTAAATTACATTCTTAAATTCGGGTGCGCATTTATGTGACCCAAATTCAAATCTCAACGGAGTCGAAATGTGTTAACAACTACGGGTGCATTGATTGTGACGTGGTTCGAGATACATTTTCACGACGTTGCAATTCTATAAAAATAAATGATAATAATAAAAGCGGTTTAAACTTAATAAAAGCACGTAAGTCACAACATGTACTTAAATCAGATATTTAGCCATTATAACAATTTAAGCGACCGTGCTAGAACCACGGGATTCAAGGGTGCCTAACACCTTCCCTCGGGTCAACAGAATTCCTTACTTAGAATTTCTGGTTCGCAGACTTCATTTGGAAAAGTCGAAAATTTCCTCGATTTGGGATTCAAGATAAACCGGTGACTTGGGACACCAAAAGCCAAACCTTTCCCAAGTGGCGACTCTAAATTAAATAAATAATCCCATTTCGAATATTGTCACTTAAATTGGAAAAACTCCACCCGCGCACTTAACCCTTCGGGGACGGGCGCGCAAAAAGGAGGTGTGACATCCTATTTTAAGAAGTTTAGTTACCTTATCCTTTATGAATGCATGCTTCACCTCGGACTGGGGCTTTCTCTTTTGCTTCACCGGTTTGAACCTGGGGTTGATGCTTAGCCGGTGTATTGTTATTTCTGGTGGGATCCCTGTCATATCTAGATAAGACCGAGCAAAACAATCCATATTATCGATAAGAAATTGAATGAACTTTTTCTTGAGTTCAGGGGTTAACCCCATTCCCAGGTATACCTTTTTCTCGGTCATGTGCTCGATCAGTATAACCCGTTTCAGTTCCTCGACCGTTGATTTGGTTTTGTCTGACTCTTCGGGAACAACGAAGGTTCTAGGAGTAAGAAAATCCTCTTTTTCCTTTTCGATTACATGTTCCTCCAGCTTGATCGAAATTGGGATCAGTGATTACTATTTGGCTTCTTTCTTATCTTTGGCCCCCGATTTTTTCGAGGTCGAAGGCATCGGTATTGGTGTCACTTCATCGACTGCAAACATTTCCTTTGCGGCATGTTGTTCTCCATAGACCGTTTTCACACCATCTGCTATTAGGAATTTCATCATCTGGTGAAGAGTCAAAGGTACTACCCTCATGTTGTGGATCCATGGCCTCCTGAGAAGTGCATTGTACCTCATGTCATCTTCGATGACATGGAATTTTGTATCTTAAATGGTCTGACCACATTCACTGGTAGGATGATCTCCCCCTTCGTTGTTTTGCTTGCTATGTTGAAACCATTTAGGACTCGGGATACTGGTACAATTTGGTCTTGCAGGCCGAGATGCTCTACGACACTTGATCTGATTATGTTTGCTAAGCTACCTGGATCCACTAGAACACGTTTAACTTGAATTTTATTTAAAGAATAGAAATTATCAGGGCATCATTGTGCGGCTGAGATATGCCTTCTACTTCCTCGTCATAGAATGATAGGATGTCCTCGGGTACATAACTCCGAGTCAGTTTTTCTATGGTGATCGATACCTTGGTGCGTTTGAATACGGGTCTTTGTGGGACATCAACACCGCCAACGATCATGTGGATTACATGTTGTGGTTCCTGCTCGTTTTTTCTGCTTGCATCTCTCTCCCTGAAGTAATTCTTAGCTCGATCACTAAGAAATTCTTGAAGGTGACCCTCATTGAATAATCGAGCTACCTCTCCCTTAGCTTCCTGCGGTCTTCGTTTCTATGGCCATAGGTGCCATGATACTTGCACATCATGTTTGGATTCCTTTAAGAAGGATCAATTTGTATAGGCCTAGACCACCTGACATCTTTGATTCTTCCAATAGATGACACAATGCCCAATGCATCTACATTGAAATTATATTCCGACAATAGAGGTGCCTCCGCGGGGTCAGTATGCTTATTGAACCCATTCCTAATCATGAGTCTCCGAGATCTTTGACCTTGATCATTTCTCCGATCATTCTGTGGAGCGTTACGACTCAACCCGTTGTTTCTCCAATCGACATATGGATGGTATCACTCCTTGTTGGATCTTGATTCCCTGTCCGTATCCTTCGGGGGCTTAGCTACCAACCTGCTAGGATGAACTAAACTCGAGGGGGCTCCCAATTGGTCGTCCTCGACCCTGATCTTCGATTGATAACGGTTATGCACATCTAGCCACGTCATCGCTGGATACTCGATTAGATTCTTGTTGCGCCGCATTTTTCCTCGCGGAAGCTAGTTCATGACATTTGGGAGGACAACTCGTTCCCTTTCAGGAATTGGGTTTGGATTGAAGAGTTGCCACCTAATGATTTGAGTGCATTATGACACTAAGAAGAATTTGATTTAGGAAACCAGAGATTGGGTAAGAGCTTGAAATTATCCCGATGGGAAGGTGTTAGGCACCCCTCAGGATCCACTAGTGTGGTTCCCGGCCAGGCTACGGTTGTGACTTTAAGTACAAATAATATGAAGGCGAATAAGACCTCAAATAAGAGGGGATTTGCACATAAGGGTTACAAATAGGTGAAATTAAAAGAAAGCAAAAGAAAAGTTGAATTTTGAGAAAATAGTTTGAAAGTAAACAATGAAATAAACAAGTAAAGGAAAAGGGGGTCCTAGGTTTATAAATAATATGGATCACCCCATATAACATCCGGTAATCACTCCTCAATGAGGGTCTACACGAGATGTTATCGCGTGGTCCTCATATCCATATCTACCCTTTCCCACCCTGTTAAGGTATTAAAGCGCGGAATAGTCTCGTTTACTAATTGCATGCTATTACCCACCCCAATCCTATCATCCCCGGAGGTAATTGGGACTACTAATCCTAAAAGGGAGGAAAAGTTGGCTTATTTGTGGTTTCAAAGGTAAAAAAATGCTAGGGCGACAATCAAAAACACGTATAACAAGTATGGGGAGGCACATAAACAAATAAGGCTCAAACAAATCTCCTTAAATCAAAGCAAACATATAGTTTAGCATGTTTGCACGTACTGATTAAGGTCAGATTAAACTTAAAGGGTTGAGGTAGACTGATTTATTACATATTTTAGATAATAAATCCGAATCAGGTCTGCCTACTCGTTGTAATTAACAAAAATCTGATTCAGTTTACAAGTTTACCTTATGGCTTACCTAAATGTTAGACGAAACCTATAGGCATATATCTACTGGTTTCAAAAAAAAGAAGTATGCTGATTTTAGGGAAATAAATTGTCAGTCAATCAGGAAAGGCAAGTTTTGGTAAAAGAGCATAAGTTCCGCAGACGTTAGGTATCATTGTTACTGATTTTATACTTATAAGCAAGTGAAACGATTCAGGTTTGGTTGATAGTTCCTATAGGCATGCTTTCTAGGTGTTGTTGATTTTAAACGTTTTTTTACAAACATAGTAAGAGTGCAAAAAATCCTATAGGAATGACATCTAAATGTTGTACTTCATTAAACCTATGAACACATTTATCTAGTGACAGATGTATATGCAAAATTCAGAATAGCCTATAGACATGTTTTCTAGACGCATATGCAGGATTCAGGTTTCGAGTAATTACATACATAGTAACATATGAAAGTGCAGAATTCTATAGACATGGCATCTACATGAAGGTGCATAGGTTCTTATGAGCGTGGTATCTACGTATGAAAGTGCAGAACTCCTATAGGCATGATGTCCATATGAATACAGAATCATGTAAACCTATAAACATGATATCTACAAATGAGAGTGCAGAAATATGTAAACCTATAGGCAGGATATCCACCCTTTGCATACAGTTACCCCTCCCTCTTTTCACTAGCCATCCCCAATAGTTTATTACAAAGTTATTACAGCCTAGAATGAAATGAGAAAAATACCTCAGAAATTGAAAAATTACAACCAAGGAGAGCCTGATTCAGATTTCCTGTCTGAAGCATGAAGTAAACCAACTCCAAAGATCAAGATCCAAAGCCTTCCTCTCATTTGGATGTGTCAGAATTCCCTAAGAGCCTCAAATGGACTCCGGGCAGTGCTCACACACTAATGCATTACATGATTAAGTCATAGTGTAGTATAGAAGGGCCAACCCTCAAGTGTCCAAGTTCAGAGGGAACTCAAGGTCCTTAGGCAAGGCTCACAGGAGAGGGGTAGAACTTAGAAGCTAAGAGTGAGTGCAAGTTCAGAGTTCTGAGAGAGGGAAAGGAGAAGGAAGTAACTTAAAACCAGTGTACATAGGGGTATAAGGGAGCGGGGAATTTGCAAAAGGAGCAAACAAAGGAACATCCCAACAATGAGACATACTGGCACACTCTCCAGCCTACTTAGAGGTTAAGAACTCAGGGGTTCAAAATTCAGTTCATAGACAAAAATTCTTGTTGCCATGCCCTAAGTCTCAACTTACAAACCCATAGGGGTAATGGGATAGGGAGCAAGTGTTCACAGAAAGAGGCAAGCAGTACCACATAGGCTTATTAAGTTAGATGCTAAACTTTACAAAAAACAATAAAGTAGACATGGATACAAAGATTGTAAGTAAACACATTGGGGTGATGCTGAAAATAAAGTTAGGACATACCAGTTTCAAAGGGACAAGTAAAGAAGAAAGCAGTAGTCTTGTAAAAGCCAAAGTGTAGACAAGAAGCAAGAACACTCTAAGTATGAATTCAGAAGAGGTTGTGAGCTTGTGAAGTCTGAAGTGTGTAGTGGTGAAAAGGGGTCGTGCCTTTTATAGTGTAGAAAACAAGCAAAAATAAGGTAAGAAAATAGTTTGAAGACTAATTGTCAATCAATTACACAAGGTTTCCCTCAATTAAGGGATTCAGATTCAAATGGGTAAAACTAATTAAGGAAAGAAAGTAGTCAAACACTTTGTGCAAAGTAGTAAATTAGAGGCAAATACATAAAGGTTATTTAAGGACAGGGCCTTGACAGTACACAGTTTGTGCAAATAAGGCAAGGGAATCGGTTAACAGCTAGGAAATCAGAGATCATAGATTTGGTATGAATGAACCAAGTCAAAAAGGTGGAAAAGGTTTTAACTTAAGGAAAATCAGTAACAATCAATTAGACCTATTAAAAATGAATTCTGAATCAATCACTAGTTTGAAAACCTCTTTGAATAAAGAATCATCACACATATAAAAGCATACAGACACGTTTAAACATGAAAGAACTTTGTCATGCCCTTGCAAAATCAGTAGAAAGCCCAGTGTAGGAGAGTTTTAGAAAAAGTTTAGAATTGTACTAAAAAAAAGATGTCCAAACTCAGTTCGGACTCAAAATCAGCCATGAAAGAGTTAAGGGTTCTAAAAAGATAGAACCCTAGTTCACATATTCAAACCTCGGTAGAATCCCCAAATTCTAGGGTTTCCACCTTGAATCAAATACAGAGATAAGGAGGCAATTAGTCGAAACAGGCTTAGGGATTTCTTTCAGAAACTCATGAGAAAGCAAGCAAACACAGTAGAAGATTCAAAGCAAACAGAATGAAGAAACTAATTCGAATCATAATGAGAGAAAAACTGATAGTAGAAGCAACAGTAGAAGAAAACATGCTTAAGCAGGTCTTTAGAAGAAATTTTAAACAAGGTAAAATAGTAAGAACACTTAAGAACATGGTAGAAGGAAGCAATAGGCGAAGCATATCAGATCGTAGTGGAAGAAAATAGTAGAGCATAGTGAAAAGCATACATGCGCATAGTGTAGAAACATAGTAGAAGAACATGCGTGGTAAAATAAGAACATAAGAACACAGTAGAGACAAACATACACAAAGGAAAAGGAAAAGAAAAGTCAGAGAAACACTTTATGCATTTCCAAAAACCCTAAATCGGAAAGAAGTGATTTTGAAAGAAACGTTGGGGAAATCATTTGAAAACTCAAGTAGAGCATAGATACATAACAGATCTAAAAAGATCGGAGAAAACCTCGAAGAGTTAGGGTTTCAGAAGAGCCCTAGAAATGAGAAAGGATTGGGAAAAGGTCCGATCTGAGTCGGAGAAGTCAGAACCAGGCTCGAAACACCATTGTACGCCGGAGCAAGGCTGGAGATGGCTATAGAACCTTGAATCGGCGGAGATCTGAGCGAAAACCTTCTAGGTCAGACCTCGAATCTTCAAGTATAAGAGCAAAGGGAGGTGAGTTTAAGACTCCCAAGGCCTGAGAGGCCATGGATTCCGGTGGTTTCAAGGTTTGAAGACGGTGAGAGGGGCTAGGGTTAGGGAATGTTCGAGAGAGTCTGAGAGAGGAGAGGATTTCAGAGGTGGCGGGTTAGGGGAAAATGATTTTAGGGTTGGGTGTATGTGAATTAAAAAAAAGGAAAGGAATGATTGTGGCCGTTGATCAAAATGATCAACGACCTGGATCAAAAGGGGAGGCCAGACGGGTAAGATTAGTTGGGTTAGGGGCAGGTTAAATTGAAATTGGGCCGGTCAATTTGGGATTTGAAATTGGGTTAATTGGGAGGTTGATTTAGGATATAATTGAAATGAATCAGGGCTAGCATTTAAATAACCACTTTCTCCCTTTTATTTTATAAAAAATAGTAAAATAATTTCTAAAAATAAATTAAAGGTACTAACTTAATTAATAATATATAAATATTAAATTAAAAATACTGGAACCAATTGCATAATTATAAAATGCAATTAAATCTTAAAATAGGCTAAAATTGCAAGTATATGCAATTTAGCCTTTAAAAATACTAAATAAATTTGTAAAAATGTCAAAAATTACCTTAGCTATATTTTGGTATAAATATGAGAATAAAATACATTAATCACCAAACTGATAATTTGAGGAATAATTATTGGTTTTTGTACTGTTAAAGTAGGGCAATAAATTGATTTAAAAATCTTTAAAAATTAGGAAAAATACTAAAATACTTGGTCATACTTATATATGCATATATATGCTATGTTGAAAGTATTTTGCATATATAAAATATACAGGAAAAAATTGGGTATCAACAGCTGCCTCTCTTTACCCGGGAAGGATGAAAGAGTTGTCGGGAAAAGAAATGATGTCCAATTTGACCGAACGAAATGGTTTGAAGAGGTTGACCATGTTATGGTTCCTGATCTGCCTACATATCCCTGGTCTTACAAGAATCAGGTCATATGTAGTTCAGGATCCGTCGGCGGAATATGCCGATGGAGGTTTTCCAAGACGGACGCGCTATTTGGGATGGTCAAAAGCTGACAGGGTTGCGAGAAATTGGAGCGGGATTGCTCCTGATGAGACGGCCGTTGCTCTCTAGTTTACCTGCAAATAAGCAATACAAGTGTATACTATGCGAAAAATTTAAACATGATGCAATTTCCCGTTGGACCATGAATGCTGTCTTTGGACGGTTAGGATGACGTCCTCAGACCATGACATCCTGGGCCATGCAGTGTATAATAAGGATTCGCAGGCCATGAAATGATGCTCTCGGGCTATGAGAATGATGCCTCCGAACTATGATGCCTTTGAATAATGATATGCAAAAGATAAAAAGGGGGTCCTCAGGCCATGGCATGGTGTTCTCGGGCTATGAAAATGGTGCCTCTGAATAATGACGCCTTTGGACAATTTCGCGATCTTTCAGCCCATGAGATGTAGAAGGTGGCAATCTTTCAGCCCATGAAATGCAATAAGGTGGCGATCTTTCAGCCGATGCAGGATTTAAATGAAGTGGCGATATTTCAGCCGTTGCAAGGTATAAATGAAGTGGCGATCTTTCAGCCATGCAAGATGTAAAAATAGTGGCGATCTTTCAGCCAATGCAAGGTATAAATGAGGTGGAGATCTTTCAGCCATGCAATATGTAAATGAAGTGGCGATCTTTCAGCCGACGCAAGGTATAAATGAAGTGGCGATCTTTCAGCCATGCAAGATGGAGGTAGAGCTTAACCTCGGAAGGCATAATGGTAGCCTTATGCAATGCAGAGAATGCAAGTGGAGGTAGAGCTTAACCTCGGAAGGCAGAATGGTAGCCTTATGTAATGCAGGGAATGCGGTTGGAGGTAGAGCTTAACCTTGGAAGGAAGAATGGTAGCCTTATGCAATGCATGGAATGTAGGTGGAGGTAGACCTTAACCTTGGAAGGCAGAATGGTAGCCTTATACAATGCAGAGAATGCAGATAGAGACAGAGCTTAGTCTCAGAAGGCAGAATGGTAGCCTTATGCAATGCAGAGAATGCAGATGGAGGTAGAGCTTAACTTCAGAAGGCAGAATGGTAACCTTATGCAGGAAGTAAAATGGCAAATGGCAATAGAGTTTTTTTTAGCTGATAACAGATTGCGGTATCGCGATTATTGGGGATATTGTGCCTGCTGGGGTTACTGTTGTACGGATAGCGGTTGCGAGTGAGTGCAACGGTTCAGAGAGTTGTATTCCTGAACTTTGTGAGTGAGCATATAGTATATTTGATGATTTTGCAACTCAAGTGCCTGCATCCAAAGAAAAATCGTGAGTTTGTAAAAGGGGAAAAAGTTAGTTCGTGTCCCTACTGGCTTTGCTTGACCTGCTCGGCTTTGATCTGGCGATACTGTACGTATCATTGGGTTAGCATTGCTAAACAAGGCAATTTTAGTAATAAACATGCATGATTTAGTAAAAGCATAATGTAAGTACATGATTAAGAATAGTTTTCTTTAGATGAACCGATGACTGCGACGTGGTTCAAGACATTGTAACTTTGCTTGCTCCAGAATTTTGAGGGTCCTCCTCAAAATTCTGCCCCAGTTTACTAGGTTGTTGCTTCTGACGACTATAAATGATAAATGGCTGGAATTGACTTTGGAATTTTGAGGGTCCTCCTCAAAATTCTGCCCCAATTTCCAATAGTGGGGGAAATGGAAATTTTATTGAATTGTGACCGAATCCATAGGGCTGCCTACGTATCCACTCTTAAACGGTAATCAGGTCAGGCATAGTTCAAATTACATCATATAAGGAAAGCATAAAGATTACACATAGTATCGCTTGACTGCGTCTGAATTGATCGGCTTTGGCTAGACTTCTCCGTCCATTTCTGCGAGTATGAGGGCTCCTCCTGTCAGAACCCGATGAACCATGTACGGACCCTGCCAGTTGGGAGAGAATTTCCCTTTGGCTTCATCTTGATCTGGAAAGAGTTTCTTTAGCACCAGTTGCCCTAGTGTGAATTGTCTTGGCTTGACACTTTTGTTGAAGGCTTTGGACATTCTGTTCTGATAAAGCTGACCGTGGCAAACTGCATTCATTCTCTTTCTGTCTATATGAGCTAGTTGCTCGTAACGACTCTTCACCCATTCTGCATTGTCGAGTTCAACTTCCTGTATGATCCTTAGGGAAGGAATTTCTACCTCAACGGGAATAACAGCCTCTGTACCGTAAACCAGCATATAAGGGGTTTCCCCGGTTGACGTGCGAACTGTGGTGCAATATCCCAATAAAGCAAATGAGAGCTTCTCGTGCCACTGCTTATGCTTATCTATCATTTTTCTTAGTATCTTCTTGATATTCTTGTTGGCGGCCTCTACGGCTCCGTTCATCTGAGGTTTGTAAGCTGTAGAATTTTTGTGTTTGATCTTGAAGGTTTTACACATGGATTTCATCAAATCACTGTTGAGGTTGGAGCCATTATCAGTAATGATTTACTCTGGAATTCCGAACCGACATACGATATAGTCGCAGACGAAGTCTGCCACGACGTTTTTGGTCACTGCTCTATAAGATGCTGCTTCAATCCATTTGGTGAAATAATCAATTTCTACTAGGATAAACCTGTGCCCATTTGATGCAGCAAGTTCGATTGGTCCGATAACATCCATCCCCCATGCGGCGAACGACCACAGTGAGCTTGTTGCATTAAGCTCATTTGGTGGTACCTTTATCATGTCTGTATGTATGTATCTGGCAACGACGGTATTTCTGGACATACTGGATGCAGTCCGTCTCCATAGTCATCCAAAAGTAACCAGCTCGGAGTATCTTCTTTTCTAAGACAAAACCGTTCATATGTGGACCACATGTCCCAGCATGAACTTCCTCTAGTAGCCTGGATGCTTCCTTTGCGTCGACACACCTTAGCAATCCCAAATCAGGAGTCCTCATATACAGGATTCCTCCCCTGTGGAAGAAATTATTATATAACCTCTGAAGTGTGCGCTTTTGAGTAGCGTTTACAAGCTCTCGGTATTCTCCTTTCGCCAAGTATTCCTTAATATCATGAAACCAAGGTTTTCCATCTGCTTCTTCCTCAACATGAACACAATAATTGGCTGATCATGGATCTTTACCGGAATGGGATCAATAAAGTTCTTATCTGGATGCTGTATCATGGATGATAGGGTAGCCAATGCATCAACAAACTCATTCTGTACTCTGGGAACATACTAGAACTCTATCTCTGTGAACCTCTTTCTCAACTCCTGTATGTGATGTAGATAAGGGAGTATCTTGGAGTTCTTGGTCGCCCAATCTTCTCGTACCTGATGTATAAGCAAGTCTGAATCCCCAATTACTAGAAACTCTTGGATGTTCATGTCAATGGCCATCTTGAGCCCTAAGATGCAGGCTTCCTACTCGGCCATGTTGTTGGTGCACGGGAACCCGAGTTTAGCAGACACTGGATAGTGCTGGCCAGTTTCTGATACTAGGAATGCTCCTATGCCAACTCCTTTGAAATTTGCTGCTCCGTCGAAAAACATTCTCCAACCATCATAGGAATCTGCAATGTCTTCTCCTATGAATGATACATCCTCATTAGGAAAAAACGTCTTTAGGGGTTCGTATTCTCCATCCACAGGATTCTCGGCGAGATGATCGGCCAATGCCTATCCCTTGATTGCTTTCTCAGTTACGTAGACAATGTCGAATTCACTCAGCAGGATTTTCCACTTGGCCAGCTTGCCAGTGGGCATGGGCTTTTGAAAGATGTACTTTAATGGATCCATCCTCGATTTGAGATGCGTGGTATAGGCATAGAAATAGTGCCTCAACTTCTGAGCTACCCAAGTCAAAGCACAACAAGATTGCTCCAATAGTGAATATTGGGCCTCATACGGGGTGAACTTCTTATTAAGGTACTAGATGGCCTGCTCCTTCCTCCCTGTTTCATCATGCTGCCCTAGAACACAACCGAACGCTCCATCCAATACTGCGAGGTGGATTAATAAAGGTCTACCTGGCTCAGGTGGAACTAGGATTGGTGGTGTTGATAGGTATTCCTTGATTCTGTCAAAAGTTTTTTGGCAATAATCAGTCCATTTGGTAACAACCTCCTTCTTCAACATCTTAAAGATCAGCTCACAGATAACTGTAGACTGTGCTATGAATCGGCTGATATAGTTAAGTCTCCCCAAGAAACTCATCACGTCCTTATTGTTCTTTGGCAGTGGCAGTTCTTGAATAGCTTTGACCTTTGATGGATCCAGTTCTATTCCTCGACGACTCATAATAAACCCAAGTAGCTTTCCAGCAGGAACCCCGAATGCACATTTTGCGGGATTCAATTTTAGATTGTACCTTCGCAGTCTATTGAAGAATATACTCAAATATCTCATGTGATCAGCGGCTTTCTTGGACTTGATAATAACATCATCTACGTACACCTCTATCTCCTTATGTATCATATCATGGAAGATAGTAGTCATGACCCTCATGTAGGTGGCTCCTACATTCTTCAACCCGAATGGCATCATCTTGTAGCAGTACATTCCCCATGGCATAATGAAGGCCGTTTTCTCAGCATCTTCTTCATCCATCAAGATCTGATGATACCTAGCGAAACAATCTACAAATGATTGCAACTCATGCTTGGCGCAATTGTCAATCAGGATGTGTATGTTTGGCAAAGGGAAGTCGTCTTTTGGATTGGCCCGGTTGAGATCCCGGTAGTCGACACGGACTCTGACCTTCCCGTCCTTCTTCAGTACTGGCACGATGTTGGCTAGCCATGTCGGATATTCTACTACTCTGAGAACCTTAACTTTGACCTGCTTAGTTATTTCTTCCTTGATTTTCAAACTTATGTCGGGTTTAAACTTTTTGAGCTTCTGTTTTACCAGTGGACATGTCAGATCAGTTGGTAGTTTGTGCGCTACAATAGATGTACTCAAACCAATCATGTCATCATATGACTAGGTGAATAAGTCCTCATATTCCTTCAGAAATTCTGCATATTCTTCATTTTTCTGATGGTGACAAATGAACGCTGATTCGAGTTTCTTTGATATTTTCTGCATCTCCCAGGCTAATAATCTCGGTCTCGTCCAACTTGGACTTAGGTCTGTTCTCAAAATTCTCAACTTCCTTAACAATCTCTTCCGGTATTTCATCTTCCTCTGAATCTGTGTCTATTTGTTGCGTTGTCTCGTTGCATGTCACAGTCATTGGTTTATCAAGATAGGTAATAGTAATAATGTATAAGTAAAGTAATGAGAGAAAAATAATAAGAGTAATATTTGTAAGGAAACCGAAATGCTTTGATAAATTCCATAACTATTTTGAGCATTGGCAGATCTTATTTCGAAAATTCAAAAATGTGAAAGGAAAATCAACTAGTAAAAATAAAGGATAGTGCATGATGCTTTGTTCAGCCTTGCTACCCCGAGGCTTTCCGGGCTTTGGTGATTCTGATGGTCCAATTGTTAAGGCATGCTCCTCTGCTCACTGCCTGTATGGAAGGGCCTTTCTCTCCCTCCTCATCGAGAACAACACAACAATCCATGTCATTGTCCCCTAAGAACAAGTTTTTCACAGCTGCTAGTGCTTCCTCTTCTTCTGACCCATAGATAACATCGGCCAGCTGGAAAGTCTGCTCCAAATGTGGTATTGGCTGCTCCAGTGGATGGTAAGGACCGCGCCATGGTGGAGACCGGTGGTTGAATCCTCCCAGGTGTACTAATATCCCAGACCGAAAGTAGTGTCATGTTTCTTCAGTTTGATAGGCTTGGCGATTCCTTGGAGGTTCTTGCCAAGTCCCTTGACAGGTTCATATCTGCTCTAGTTCAATATGCTTTCAATTTTGTTGTCCCACTATTTGTCTTTGTCAACGCCGTTGACTCGCTCGATGTGGTGATAGGTTTGCCAGCCTATCTTTCTCCTTCCTCCGATCGCTGGGATGATTTGGCGACTTTATATGGGATTGCTATCGTCGCCGTGAATGATCACCTCTTAGTGGTTCAATTCAAAATTTCACCGCCTGATGCAGTGTTGATTCTACGGCCCCAGCGACATGAATCCACAGCCGATCCAATAGCAAGTTGTAAGATGCCGGCACATATATTACTTGGAAATCGACATCGAACCAAGTAGGCCCCATTTGCAAGCACAAACTGATTTTTCCAATGTTGGATCTTTGGGAACCGTCGAAAGCTTTGACATTGATGGCCCCGTCCTTGATCTTATGGAGACCCTTTCCCAATATTCTGAGTGTTACCAACGGACAAATATTGAGGCTGGACCCTCCATCAATCAAGATCCTAGTGATAAAATAATCTTCGCATTGCACGGTGATGTGCAACGCTTTGTTGTGACTCAACCCTTCTGGTGGCAGCTCATCTTCATGAAAAGTGATCTTGTGACTTTCCAATACCTGCCCTACCATGTTTGTCATTTCTCCTCTAGTGATGTCGCTTGGTACATATGCCTCGCTCAACACCTTCAATAAGGCATTCTTATGTACGTCGGAACTTTGCAGCAAAGCTAGGATAGAAATCTATACTGGTATTTTATTCAGCTGATCAATGACTAAGTATTCCTTAACTTGTATCTTTCTCTAGAGATCGTCGGGCCCGGTTTCAGTGATGGTCAGTCAACTAGAGGCCTGCTTACTCGACTCAGCTAAATGCTCCGGAGTATAAACCCTGCCGGTTCTTGACTTCTTGTCATACCCTGTGCTGCAACTGTTTCCCTGAATTTAGCTTTCCCTTTCCTTCTCGCCTCAACTGTGTAATCCAAAGGTATGGCATTCATATGGAATGGTGTTACGGCCAACATTTATACTATAATGGGCACCTTTACTCCGAACGGAGCATGTAATTTGGAGGGTAAAACCGCAACTTCAAACGATGCGTGTGCATTTGCTGGAGACCCAAACTCGACTTCAATTGGTGTTGGCGTCTTTGTAGGGGATGGTGCTTCAAATTCAAGTGGTGCAGACATGTTTACCTCGGCATCCCAAAAAGGATGAGTCTGGACTACGATCGGGTTAAGGGTGACTATCGGCTTCTTTGGTTCGTCACCTTCTCTGATTAAACCAATCGATCCTTTGGGATCCCAATCATCCTTTATTTCAATCATGTGAACACCTCTGCCCTTATGGTCTGACAGAGGGTTGTTGCTGACATTCGGAATAGGCTCCTTTGCTACAATGATCTTGTTATCGATCAGAGTTTGGATCTTATCTTTCAGAGAGCGGCATTCATCAATGGCATGCCTTTTCATGCCGGAATGGTATGCACAGGATTTATTCGGATTAACCCACTGAGAAGGGTTTTCAGGGGTTATAGCAGGGATAGGGGTGACGTAATTGGCAGCTTTGAGCCTTTCATGTAACTGGTCAATCGGTTCAGCAAAGGCGATATATTGTTTGGGGGGTCTGCAGTCAAAATTTGGTCGAGGTCTAGGAAAGTTTTGACGTGTGGGAGGTGATTGATAGTGGGATGGCTGAGCATTGTAGGCGTTGTAGACATGTACGAGTTGGGAATATCTGGGTGAGGTAGGTTGATATGTAGGAGGCGGGGGTGATTGGTAAGTAGGTGGTGGAGTTTGGTAAGAGGGTGAGGGTGCTGGGTAATTCGGGGTAGGATGATATGTGAATGGATGTATCGGATATGCTTGGTATTTGATAGGGGATTTGGCTCTTCGTGCAACCTTTACGGCACCTACGTCCCTTTTCTTGGACGTACCACCAAATTGTAAAACCTTATTGGTAGCTTGCAAGGCTTCAAAGTTCGTAACCATACCACTTTTGATGCCTTCTTAAATCTTTTCACCCAGCTTGATAATGTCGGAAAATTTCTGGCTCTTAAACAATATCAGCCTTTCATAGTACTGCGGGTCTTAAGCCCAGATGAAAAACTTGTTCATTTGTTCTTTTTCTAATGCAGGTTTGACCTTAGCAGCTTTCGATCTCCAGCGAGTGGCATACTCGTGGAATGTTTTCGTGAGCTTCTTCTTTAAGTTATGGATGTAGAACACATATGGTGCATTTTTTGTGTTGAACCTGAACCTGTCCATTAAGTCGGACGCCATACTCACCCAGTTCGACCATTTCTTCGGGTCTTGGCTAATGTACCAAGACAGAGCATCTCCCTTCAGACTCCTCATGAAAAACTTCATGCGAATCCTTTCGTCTTTCCCTACTCCGACCAGCTTGTCGCAGTATGTTCTTAAGTGGAGTATTGGATCCCCTATACCATCAAACATCTTGAACTTAGGAGGTTTGTACCCCTCGGGCAGTTCGACATCCAGTTGTATGCAAAGATTTTCGTAGTTCAACCCTTCAATCCCCTTACTTCCTTTGACACCCTGAATTCGACTAGTCAATTTCTTGAGTTCCGCAACCAGGTTCCTGATGAGTAAGTCTTTATCATCAAACTCTGGTGTGCTTGAGATAGGTTGGGTGGAGGATGGCATGGTTTCCACATAGATGGGGGTGTTATGGTGGAAATGGTCATTTGTGGAATTCAGAGGTTCTGGGATGAGTAGTGGAGTGTGGCAAGTATTGTAGTGGTGGTGAGGAGCGGGATGGTTTTGTGGTTTTGGGATGTTTTGTGGAGGCGTGGTGTTCTGAGCATTTGGAAAATTGATATCTGGAGTGATGAGGGAAAATGACAAGTTTGCCAGATTCCGAACCTGATAAAGTTCCTCCTGAAATTTCACCAGTTTCTGCTCGAGTTGGGACGTACTTTCTTTGGAGACCTGAGCACCATGAGTGACCTCTACCCGTTCAGTTGAGTTTTATTTTCTGGTGTTTTTCAAATCTTCCATCTTTCCTTTGTTCCTGTTTCTGATAGGACTAGGAGGAGGAGTGGGTGGAGGGCCTTTTGACCTTATGGAATATGATGACGATGCCAGAGTGCACAAACTAACCCTTGCGGAGGGTAATAAATAAAACAAAAGTAAAAACAAAAAAGGTAACAAGTTAGTGCGGATTATAAGAAAGTGTTGCGATATTTAAACACATAGTGCAAGAATGTAAATTGCGTCCTAATTTGGGAACCTCGTTGTGCCCGAGGTAGGCCTAGCGACAAATTGATTTGGAGAACTTAGAATGCTAAATGCCTCATTTTATTGATAAAAAGTAGACACGTCCCAAATCAATAATAAATAACAGGAAATAAAATATCACTAATGGCCATCAGCCTTATTACAACAAAAAAAACTCCTATCTATTTGGTCCCAAAAGGATCTTCCCTAGACTCGGCATCTTTGGCTCCATCGAACAACTTCACCAGCTCGCGAAGTCCCAGCAGTAGGTAGGCTCTGGCCAAGTGTCCACCCTCATTTCCTTCAGCATTCTGGCAGTCCTCGATCCTCTTGAGAAACTTCCTTTCCAGCTCCACTAAACCTCGTTCCAGGTATCCTAGTCGCTTGTTGGCACTGACAGCCATGTCTTTCCACTCTTCAATAAATTTTTGGTGGGCTTCTTGAATCTCACGGTGCTCGCTTTCACATTCCCAAATCCTCTTGCGCAGTTGGTTGTATTTGACCTGTGCTTTGGCCCTTTCATCAATGATTCTGTGACCTCGAACAAACCCGGGTTGGCCCAGACCATTGTGATTATCCTCCAGCCAACCTGAATAGTATGGGGTGCAGCCAGCCTGGTATCTGTCTGGTTCGATAGTATTTCTTCCCATGATGATCTTGCAATGCCACATATGCTGAGCTTGCACTTATAAGGACTGTCATCAGCTTGGAAGTCAGCCCTAAAGTGACTCATCTTGTCGACCCTTGGTATGACCTGCTTCCTACCAGCCTGTCTCATAACTCGAAGAGGGAATAAGGGTAGGTTCCTCTCAAATCGATCAGTATCAGAAATGGTATGTCCCTGGATCGGGCGATGAACCTTTTAGTAGGGAACCACTCAAAAATCCATTGTATTTGATCCTCAATTAGATTTTCAAACAGCTCCACCCACCCCTTGGCATCTTTTGGCTTAGCAAATATGTTGGGCATGTAGTTCATTCGCCTTGGTTGATGGAAGGCTATATGATCATCCCAGTCTCTACGCTGAATCCCTTGCCGATATTCACCCCTTTGAAGATGCTTCATGAGTCAGAGCTGGAGTAGCAAGTTGCAACCCTCGAAGTGTGGGGCTCCTTGTTGACACTTTTCTAAGGCTCGGTTTATCTCTGCGATGATCATGGGCACTATGCTAAATGGTTGTCCACCAATTCCCTCCATCAAAGTTTTGGTGACCATGGCTAGCCTGGTGTGGATCCTTGCTTTCTTCATTGGAAACACTATCATCGCCAAGAAGCAGAACATGAAGACAAAGACCCTTCGGTGAATATGCCCCAACGAAGTAAGGGAGAACTCATCCGGATATGTACGGTAGGATTTGCTGTGACCGTACCTCTCGTACAAATAATCAAAGGGAATGTAGGACTCCTTCAAACATGTCAAGTCTGGATTCTTCTTTAGGCCCATCATTTTGAGAAAACCTCTACCCTTGCAATTTTCTGGCATTAACAAATCCGGGGTCTCCCATGGTATACCAGCCAATCTTCCTATTTCCTCTAGCAGGGGTGTCATCTCAATCTCTCCGAAGTGAAACACAGACCTATCACAATCCCAGAACAGAGTAGCAGCTTCTATGATTTTGTTGTTGGGTTGGATCTCCAGGAGGGAAGGTAGATTTCCTAGGTATTTCCGGACAAGAGTTTGATCACTGGAATGGAGATCCTCCCACCAGCTTAGCAACCTTGGGTGGATGTTTGTGACCATGCCGAATCTGGGAACTTCATGCCTCATGTTTCTGCAAGACAAAAGGGTTAGGCCCTTACCCCCACCAGACTCGACTATTAAATACCAATAATTGACATAAAAGCATTTAGTTTTCCAAATAAATGCACAAAACATGATAGCGTCCGTTGGGGTTTTGGGAAAACCAGTGGACTTTGGACAAGGCTATCTTAAAGAGTCATTATGCAAACAACATAACTGACTCGGCCAGGTTTGTCCATGATGCATGCACAATTAAACAGAGTAAGGTTTCTATGGGGTTTTAGATTTGTATTCTTGAGCGAACAACTCAAGAGGGAAAGGCACGGAACCGTCGACCACACTGTTGATCAACTGGCTTTACCGTAAATATTCCTTTGCTGGATTTAAAGGGCGATAATATCGGAAGAGCGCAACCACTCATTATAAGCGTTGTCGTGGTATTTGCTTGGCACGAGTGGAATATGATGTTGAAAGCATGCTTATGCAATAATTAAAACAAGTTGTCATGTATTTGAACGTTCATAAAGTAATAATTACAATAATTTAAAACAATAATAAATGAGTAACGTAAAGGAAAGGAGTAAAAGAAACTGAGGAAAGAAACAAGAGACGAGTTAGTTTTTGCAGTAGAAGAGGGAATTAAATACTTAAAGGTATTAAACAAATAAGGCACATAAGAAATGTAAAGTCACAGTAATAGCTTGAAATGGTAAAAGCCTAAAAATCCCCAGCAGAGTCGCCATGCTGTCGCGCCCTCTTTTTCCTCGTGGAAGCGGGTTCATGACATTTGGGAGGACAACTCGTTCCCTTTTGGGAATTGGGTTTGGATTAAAGAGTCGCCACCTAATGATTTGAGTGCATTAGGACTCTAAGAAAAATTTGATTTAGGAAACCATAGATTGGGTAAGGGAGAAGAATTTAATTTAGGAAACCAGAGATTGGGTAAGGGCTTGAAATTATCCCGAGGAGAAGGTGTTAGGCACCCCTCAGGATCCATAGTGTGGTTCCCGGCCAGGCTACGGTTGTGACTTTAAGTACAAATAACATGAAGGCGAAAAAGACTTCAAATAAGAGGGTATTTGCACATAAGGTGTCACGACCCAAACCGAAGGGCCGCGACGGGCACCCGGTGCCTTACTCAACCGAGTACCAACGTAACATATCTTTCTTATCATGTTATCATGAGTAAATGAGCTAGAAAACTCGTCCTGAGATAACAAGAATAAAACATAAGGGAATAGTCAACATATGAAGACCCAACATGATATACAAACTAATATATGTGACATACGGGCCTATAAGGCCGACATGACCATTAGTAAACTCGAAACATAGGCCGACAAGGCCATACAATTATCCATACACCTGACATATGTCTACAAGCCTCTAAGAGTACATAAAATCATAAAGGTCGGGACAGGGCCCCGCCATATCAATCAATACATATCCAAAGCATACTGACCAAATAGGCAACTCCGGAGCAAGTGGAGTGCACCAACACCTTCGCTGAGCTGATAGCCTACTAGGAGGACTGTCAACCTATCAATAAGGACCTGCGGGCATGAAATGCAGCGTCCCCAGGCAAAAGGGACGTCAGTACGAATAAAGTACCGAGTATGTTAGGCAGGAAAGCATAAACAAGAACAGTAATGTAAAGAGAGAGATAAAGGAGATACAACATGTAACATCAGAGTGCCTCTGGGGTTACTGATATGAAATGCATAATACATATATATACATAAACTTTTTAAAACATTCGCCTCTGTGGGCATCATCATCATATCGTACCCGGCCTCAAAGAGGACTCGGTAAAAGCGTACCCGACCATCATAAGGTTCGGTAGAATCGTACCCGGCCACGTGGAGCTCGGTAAACCCAACTGATCAGTGGTTGCACAATAGGTGCTGTACCCGGCCGACTATAGCGCGGCTCGGTAGAGTAAAATAGATACTATATATAATGCATGCTAGACTCATGGAATCATCTTTTAAACCTTTTGGAGTAACTTAAGAACATTATGGACATCCCTACCATCAATATGAACCTTAGTAGGATTTAAAGATCATACACACTTGTTTAGAATAATTTTATAAGGAAAGAACAACATGGACAACCTTAGTTGCTAGGAGTAGAGTCATTATGAAATAGCGTATCGTTTATGTTCATTTCATTTTAGACCATGCCAAAAGAAAGAAGAAAGTGCCTTAACATACCTTAAACCCGTTGAGTCCTTAATCCCTTCCAAGCAACTCTTCAAACAAGTCAACTCAATCTATCATAGTATAAGGAGATTCAAAATCAGTGCTGAGCAAAGGCTAAGTCTATAACTTAAGCTAGTAGCTCGTTTACGTAAATTTGGGCAGCATCTCCATTGTAACAAGGGCCTCCTCCAATACCATATACCAACAACAATGACCAGAGCAATCCATCAATACATAATTATCAATATCAAGACACCATATAACCACAACAAGTCACAACTACATTACGACGAGCGGCAAACTCCGATTGGAATCCATATACCCCTTATCAATCCTTATAGACTTCTTACTTCAACATAAAAGTATCATTAACTTGATAATGAAGTCATTAATCAATGATTCCAGCCTTATACCATATATTTATAACAACGAAAATAATCCACAACTTCAACTATCCCCAACTAGCAACTTTATTCACTAGTTCAGGTCTAGCCCATCCATTTAACTTAATCAATATCAAGATAACCTTAGGCACAAGCAAGAACATAATATACATACCTCCTACAGTAACTTCAAGTCAAAATCCAAGTTATATTCATTTTACAACAAACCTTAATAGCAATACAACACCATAGAAGTGACTTAAGCTAGTCCAAGTATTATCTTATAGTTTATCATCCTAACAACTTAACCAACATACAATAAAGCTTAAGCACAATTAGTAGGTTGTTATACTCACCTTATACAGCAGCAACAACTTTGAATTTCATCCAAATACAGCCCACAACAATCCTCAATGACAACACAACCTCAAAGAGGTGTTGTTCTTCACTAGAACTAAGTTTTGATGTTGAAATATGGTGTAATCACTTTGGAATCACTTCAAACCCTTGTGATATATGTTTAGGAGGGTTAGGAGAAGTTTGGAGACGAACTTTAGTTGAAAAATGAGCAAAAATGGGCGTCCAAATCGTTTATAAATTGAAGTAGGTCAACCACCGCCTAAGTGGGTCCCATTGGGAGCTGCTTGCGCGGTCTCGCGAAAATGCGAATATCTCTCTACTCCGATGTCGTATTGACAAACGGTTTAATGCGTTAGAAACTAGACTCGTAGACCTTCAATTTGGTAGGTAGAACAACCCATTATTCCAAGTATATTTGGAGAAATTCTCAGATACATTTGACCTAAATTTCAGCAAATTTATGAATGTAACTTGTGATGACCTTTGCCAACTCTTGTTCCACAACTTGCTTGCCTTCAAAATGTAGAAAATGAATATCATACGACTAAAATAACTCATAGAATAACCTCCTTATCATGTTAATAACCCTAGTCTCATCCCAAAGTATATGTTATAACATTCGAAACTTGTCGACTTTCGACGAAACTTATTTTCTTCAATTGGTTTAGCTTCTAAGATTTCCAATCCTCTTGGTAATCGTTATTCATGATCTTAAATATTTTTAACCTCCAAGGTAACATTATTAACTTACTTTATTTGCTTCCAAATAGAATCTCATTTTCGAGCTTACATCAATGACTTACGATGTACTCTCACGTATGAAAACTTGGGGTGTAACATCATTCCCCCTTTGGAACATTCGTCCTCGAATGTTGACTGATGCACTTATCAATTTCATAAACTATGGCTCTTACGAATACTTTAATGTTCATCTTGCCATCTAAGCAACAGTTTTGTGAATAAATCCAAACGCTTGGGCATTCCCCCCTTTTAGGCCTCTTTGTCACGCCATGACATGTGGTCGGAATTTTTCCAACATCGTAACATTTGCTACCTTATATCATGCAGTATGTACGACTGTGTCCTTATATGAGTGCCTAGCGACTCGTCTTCCCTTTTTCCTCCATCTTTTAGCCAATCTATAAGCCTCACCGTATGAACATATACAGAATTATGAAAAGCTGTCCCTCTAGGCATCTATAGGTGTATTGATGTCTTTCGCTTGGTACTTTATCGAACTTAAGACTATTGCTATCTCTTGTTTCATAGCCTTGCATATCTATCCTTATGGATTTACTACATCTAGGCAGGTTATACTATACCATAAAACTTACTTCGTTTTATAATTACCGAGACTTGCTACCCAACTCCAGGTTACTCTCTCGCTGCTTATCCTATATGTATAAATCTAAGTCCTTTAGTGCTTCCTCATTTTTATTCATCTTAAGAATAACAAACAAATCTCATCTCATACTTTGGAACTTGTACCCATCTATTGTTTATTCACCTTAATGTTGATCTATAATCTATCACTGATAACTTGCAACCTCTTACGTAATACACTGTCACTAGGGCTCACATCTTATTGGGGAACATCTGAAGTGATTTTCCTGATCCACCTAGGGATAATACTATACTTCAATAACCATATTTCATTGCATCCCAACGCGATTCATCTTATGGGGGTATTCTAATCCCGTGCAATTAATGAAATCCCTTTCTCGTTAAATCATTACTCAATCAAAGGCCTAAGAATCATCCTCTTATCTATCACAATTACACCCTTATTCTACCGCCAGGGCAACATTCCATCTCTTCTAAATGCACCTAGTCTTAGACTTCTCTGGGTTCATTTCAGGCTGTATAGAGTTTTTTTTATTCATATGGAAATCATCAGCTCCCTTGTTTTGATGGGTTTAATCCCGAGGACATACATATTCTCGTCACCTTCTCACTCATCTTTTCATATCCTTACTCCTATCTACCTAAAACCTTGTTGCTCTACAATACTTTACCTTAGGACCTACACCGATCTATTTATACTACTCCCAACCTTCCTTTAACTTGATAGAACCATAAATTTCCTTTTGTGCCTTCTCAGTTGTCCTTAAATGTAAGCAATTACTTTTGATGGTCGTTCTATCACTTGTTGCATGAATACTTGGCTTGTCCTTTTTGCCCACGAATACTATAATTTCTTGTACCTTATATGATCTCAAACATCACCTTTGATAGCTTCTTTTTTACCATTCATTAGCCATGATAGGTGCCACTTTCTTATGGAGTGTATACAATATTGTAGTGAGACTGTTGTTACAGGATCATTTACTCTCTAGCTCACTATGCTTAGGTGGAAACCTTTTTCCTTATTTCCTCAACTAGTCTTTCATTGTAGTACTTAGGGAGACCTTCTGGCTCTTGTAAAGTTGCGAGCTTGATATATCGTACACCCGAAGGTAATTTTCGTTATTCTTACTTGCCTATAATAAGCCTTAGTTACATAAATTTATGCCTTTGTGCTCGTAGGGTTACTTCTAAGCTCAAATTTTTATTGTCTCGTTAGTGACACTCTCTCTTATTTTCATAAACCTTTAAAAGTGGTACCTTTAATTGCCTCAACTCCTATCTGAATTTTTTTCAAATGATTGCGATCTTGTATCTGCGAGACTGAATTCATTATGCTGCAGTTCACTACATTTATCTTGCATGATCTATTGATTTATCCGTGACCTCTTGTCTAGCCATAACTGGGCTCTTCCTAAATCAACTACTAATTACTCGTTGGTCCATTCTCATATATATATATATATATATATAAATCAACTACTAATTACTCGTTGGTCCATTCTCATATATATATATATTTATTCTGCATAATCCCTCTTGGGATATATCCTTTGTCTTAACTTATCTCTCACCACTAGCTCCAGATGTATCAAATGTCCATTCATACTTATTTATCAATAACATCCTGGCCGGAAACTTTTACTGCCTCTCCCCGGTGTCGTGCTTGTATAATGTTCTGGATTCGCAACATATCTGCAGGAACTGAATAAATGCAACATCATCCCTTTCTCCTTTTTACCACATTCTTCCTTTACCATTCCATAGTTAACTGAACCGCTTAACTCCGACTTAATACCATATCACACCATATTCCCCCCTTCAGGGGAGTACTAAGATTTAGTACTACGATGATCTACCTATACTTGTTTTACCTTTTCATATTCGGCGTCTTTTCACATTATCAATGAACCTTAATCACCTTATGGTAACCTTCTGTACCAGGGATAACTAAATTTCTTACGCACGAAGGTGACACCTATGGTAACTGGCACATTTAGTCTCTTAAGATTAACTCTGCTCAGAGTGCTTGCTTTAGGTAAGCGACTTCCTAAATAACCTTTAAAGGTTATTCGTCTGTTGTCTATTCTATTATTGTTTGGAGCACGATCTTTGAAATTCTCACGATGTCGACCATTATCAAATCCTTCGGTCCCTAATTCATGTTCGGTTTTATTTTGTTCACCAGCCCATACTGATTTTTATTACTCTGGGGTCTAACCTTTCCTCCTGTTAATCACGTTGAAGTCACCAACTTATTTCTCGAAATAAAAATATGATTTTATGGCTTATACTCTTTTATTGCCTTAAGGCTTGTCACCTCTTGTATTTTCCTTCACTTTGACTATAAACTCTGTCATCGTGTCATATTTTGATTTACTGTTATCAACCCCTATATCACATCTTACTCATGATGCTTCATTTATTTTCTTCTTATTCTCCGGATAATATTCTTTTTGTCTATCACTTTATTCTGAAAACTTCAACAAAAAGTTCTTTCCCTATAAGCTCCCCTAGCTTCATCTCATTAGAATGCCTAACATTCTTTTTTTTACTCAGGGCTAGAGTCATACTAAGGTAAATATTTGTCCCTTCTAGGATCCCACTGCCTATATTCTGAAATTTTTGAATATTCCAGTATTCGTATCTGATTGTACTACTCTAGAGTTCACCATCTGGGTGTCTTAGAAGGATATCTTTTACCACATTTGTACCATCTTTCGGAAACATTGGTTAATGATAACAACCTATCCACAATTTTTGGGTTACTCTAACTCCAACTGGATCCTGATATCCCATCTTTCTCTTAAATAATATCTGTTAGCTCCCATAGAACATAACTGAGATGGGTGTGGCCAATTGTACTTACCTCTGTCATTGATGAAGGTACCAAAATGCTTATATTTCTCTGCCTGATTTGAAAATATTGATAATCTTCATTATCTGGGTGCCTTGTACCCCTCTTCACTTTACTTCTTTTACTTGTTGAAACTTGTATCTAGCTTCTGAATCCCTCATAGATTTTCACCATATTCGTGAATAGATATCCTTACCTTAAGGCTCCTTATTAAGAAGCATACACATCTTAGTACACACACAATCTGTTGAAGACCTCATATTTACTCATCATAAGTATGATGTGAAATCGAGTTCCTCTGACTCAACTCTTTCACATCCACATGTAATCTCTTACCAACTATCTTTGTGGAAGTAGGTATCGTTGTATTATGACTAAAGTCGAATTTAGGAGTTTGAATTCTTACAACTGAGCTCTACTGCACGATCTAGAGTAAGAAGAAAGAGTGACAGACCTAAATGCCCTGTAGCCTCCTGCTTGTAAGTGTGGTGCACAACACGCCCATAAACAAGACTCTACTAGACACGGCTTGTAGACTCCCTAGGACAGAACTGCTCTGATACCACTTCTGTCACGACCCAAACCGAAGGGCCGCGACGGGCACCCGGTGCCTTACTCAACCGAGTACCAACGTAACATATCTTTCTTATCATGTTATCATGAGTAAATGAGCTAGAAAACTCGTCCTGAGATAACAAGAATAAAACATAAGGGAATAGTCAACATATGAAGACCCAACATGATATACAAACTAATATATGTGACATACGGGCCTATAAGGCCGACATGACCATTAGTAAACTCGAAACATAGGCCGACAAGGCCATACAATTATCCATACACCTGACATATGTCTACAAGCCTCTAAGAGTACATAAAATCATAAAGGTCGGGACAGGGCCCCGCCATATCAATCAATACATATCCAAAGCATACTGACCAAATAGGCAACTCCGGAGCAAGTGGAGTGCACCAACACCTTCGCTGAGCTGATAGCCTACTAGGAGGACTGTCAACCTATCAATAAGGACCTGCGGGCATGAAATGCAGCGTCCCCAGGCAAAAGGGACGTCAGTACGAATAAAGTACCGAGTATGTTAGGCAGGAAAGCATAAACAAGAACAGTAATGTAAAGAGAGAGATAAAGGAGATACAACCTGTAACATCAGAGTGCCTCTGGGGGTTACTGATATGAAATGCATAATACATATATATACATAAACTTTTTAAAACATTCGCCTCTGTGGGCATCATCATCATATCGTACCCGGCCTCAAAGAGGACTCGGTAAAAGCGTACCCGACCATCAAAAGGTTCGGTAGAATCGTACCTGGCCACGTGGAGCTCGGTAAACCCAACTGATCAGTGGTTGCACAATAGGTGCTGTACCCGGCCGACTATAGCGCGGCTCGGTAGAGTAAAATAGATACTATATATAATGCATGCTAGACTCATGGAATCATCTTTTAAACCTTTTGGAGTAACTTAAGAACATTATGGACATCCCTACCATCAATATGAACCTTAGTAGGATTTAAAGATCATACACACTTGTTTAGAATAATTTTATAAGGAAAGAACAACATGGACAACCTTAGTTGCTAGGAGTAGAGTCATTATGAAATAGCGTATCGTTTATGTTCATTTCATTTTAGACCATGCCAAAAGAAAGAAGAAAGTGCCTTAACATACCTTAAACCCGTTGAGTCCTTAATCCCTTCCAAGCAACTCTTCAAACAAGTCAACTCAATCTATCATAGTATAAGGAGATTCAAAATCAGTGCTGAGCAAAGGCTAAGTCTATAACTTAAGCTAGTAGCTCGTTTACGTAAATTTGGGAAGCATCTCCATTGTAAACAAGGGCCTCCTCCAATACCATATACCAACAACAATGACCAGAGCAATCCATCAATACATAATTATCAATATCAAGACACCATATAACCACAACAAGTCACAACTACATTACGACGAGCGGCAAACTCCGATTGGAATCCGTATACCCCTTATCAATCCTTATAGACTTCTTA
This sequence comes from Nicotiana tabacum, assembly GCF_000715075.1. Lineage (NCBI taxonomy): Eukaryota > Viridiplantae > Streptophyta > Magnoliopsida > Solanales > Solanaceae > Nicotiana > Nicotiana tabacum. The sequence continues at coordinate 46,320,369 of NC_134099.1, read as the reverse complement.
CTTCAACATAAAAGTATCATTAACTTGATAATTAAGTCATTAATCAATGATTCCAGCCTTATACCATATATTTATAACAACGAAAATAATCCACAACTTCAACTATCCCCAACTAGCAACTTTATTCACTAGTTCAGGTCTAGCCCATCCATTTAACTTAATCAATATCAAGATAACCTTAGGCACAAGCAAGAACATAATATACATACCTCCTACAGTAACTTCAAGTCAAAATCCAAGTTATATTCATTTTACAACAAACCTTAATAGCAATACAACACCATAGAAGTGACTTAAGCTAGTCCAAGTATTATCTTATAGTTTATCATCCTAACAACTTAACCAACATACAAGAAAGCTTAAGCACAATTAGTAGGTTGTTATACTTACCTTATACAGCAGCAACAACTTGGAATTTCATCCAAATACAGCCCACAACAATCTTCAATGACAACACAACCTCAAAGAGGTGTTGTTCTTCACTAGAACTAAGTTTTGATGTTGAAATATGGTGTAATCACTTTGGAATCACTTCAAACCCTTGTGATATATGTTTAGGAGGGTTAGGAGAAGTTTGGAGACGAACTTTAGTTGAAAAATGAGCAAAAATGGGCGTCCAAATCGTTTATAAATTGAAGTAGGTCAACCACCGCCTAAGTGGGTCCCATTGGGAGCTGCTTGCGCGGTCTCGCGAAAATGCGAATATCTCTCTACTCCGATGTCGTATTGACAAACGGTTTAATGCGTTAGAAACTAGACTCGTAGACCTTCAATTTGGTAGGTAGAACAACCCATTATTCCAAGTATATTTGGAGAAATTCTCAGATACATTTGACCTAAATTTCAGCAAATTTATGAATGTAACTTGTGATGACCTTTGCCAACTCTTGTTCCACAACTTGCTTGCCTTCAAAATGTAGAAAATGAATATCATACGACTAAAATAACTCATAGAATAACCTCCTTATCATGTTAATAACCCTAGTCTCACCCCAAAGTATATGTTATAACATTCGAAACTTGTCGACTTTCGACGAAACTTATTTTCTTCAATTGGTTTAGCTTCTAAGATTTCCAACCCTCTTGGTAATCGTTATTCATGATCTTAAATATTTTTAACCTCCAAGGTAACATTATTAACTTACTTTATTTGCTTCCAAATAGAATCTCATTTCCGAGCTTACATCAATGACTTACGATGTACTCTCACGTATGAAAACTTGGGGTGTAACATAAGGGTTACAAATAGGTGAAATTAAAAGAAAACAAAAGAAAAGTTGAATTTTGAGAAAATAGTTTGAAAGTAAACAATGAAATAAACAAGTAAAGGAAAACGGGGTCCTAGGTTTATAAATAATATGGATCACCTCACACAACATCTGATAATCACTCCTCAATGAGGGGCTACACGAGATGTTATTGCGTGGTCATCATATCCATATCTACCCTTTCCCACCTCGTTAAGGTATTAAAGCGCGGAATAGTCTCGTTTACTTATTGCATGTTATTACCCACCCCAATCCTATCAGCCCCGGAGATACTTGGGACTACTAATCCTAAAATAGAGGAAAAGTTGGCTTATTTGTGGTTTCAAGGGTAAAAGAAATGCTAGGGCGACAATTAAAAACACGTATAACAAGTATGGGGAGGCACATAAACAAATAAGGCTCAAACAGACCTCCTTAAATCAAAGAAAGCATATAGCTTAGCATGTCTTGCACGTACTGATTAAGGTCGGATTAAACTTAAAGGGTTGAGGCAGACTGATTTATTACATATTTCAGATAAGAAATCTGAATCAGGCTTGCATGCTAGTTGTAATTAACGAAAATCTGATTCAGTTTACAAGTTTACCTTATGTCTTGCCTAAGTGTTAGACGAAACCTATAGGCATGATATCTACTGGTTTAAAAAAAAAAGAGGTATGCTGATTTTAGAGAAAGAAATTGTCAATCAATCAGGAAAGGCGAGTTTTGGTAAAAGAGCATAAGTTCCGCAGACGTTAGGCATCATTGTTACTGATTTTAGACTTATAAGCAAGTGAAACGATTCAAGTTTGGTTGATAGTTCCTATAGGCATGCTTTCTAGGCGTTGTTGATTTTAAGCATTTTTTTACAGACGTAGTAAGAGTGCAGAAAATCCTATAGGCATGGCATCTAAATGTTGTACTTCATTAAACCTATGAACACATTTACCTAGTGACAGATGTATATGCAAAATTCAGAATGGCCTATAGACATGTTTTCTAGATGCATATGCAGGATTCAGGTTTCGAGTAATTACAGACATGGTAACATATGAAAGTGCAGAATTCTATAGACATGGCATTTACATGAAGGTGTAGAGGTTCTTATAAGCGTGGTATCTACGTATGAAAGTGCAGAACTCCTATAGGCATGATGTCTATATGAATGCAGAATCCTGCAAACCTATAAACAGGATTTCTACAAATGAGAGTGCAGAAATATGTAAACCTATAGGCAGGATATCTACCCTTTGCGTACAGTTACCCCTCCCACTTTTCACTAGCCATCCCCAATAGTTTATTACAAAGTTATTACAGCCTAGAATGAAATAAAAAAAAATACATTAGAAATTGAAAAATTACAACCAAGGAGAGCCTGATTCAGACTTCCTGTCTGAAACATGAAGTAAACCAACTCCAAATATCAAGATCCAAAGCCTTCCTCTTATTTGGATGTGTCAGAGTTCCCTAAGAGCCTAAGCTGGACTCCGGGAAGTGCTCACACCCAAATGCATTGCAGGATTAAGTCATAGTGCAGTGTGGAAGGGCCAACCCTCAAGTGTCCAAGTTCAGAGGGAACTCAAGGTCCCAAGGCAAGGCTTACAGGAGGGGGACAGAACTTAGAAGCTAAGAGTGAGTGCAAGTGCAGAGTTCTAAGAGGGGGAAAGGAGAAGGAAGTAACTTAAAACCAGTGCATATAGGGGTATAGGGGAGTGCGGAATTTACAGGAAGAGCTGGCAAAGGGGCATACCCAGCAATGAGACATACTGACATACCTTCTAGCCTACTTAGAAGTTAAGACCTCAAGGGATCAAAAATCAGTTCATAGACAACAATTCTTGTTGCCATACCCTAAGTCTCGACTTACAAACCCATAGGGGTGATGGGATAGGGAGCAAGTGTTCACAGAAAGAGGCAAGTAGTAGCACATAGGCATATTAAGTTAGATGCTAAACTTTATAGAAAATAATAAAGTGGACATGGATACAGAGACTGTAAGTAAACACATTGGGGTGATGCTGAAAATTAAGTTAAGACATACCAGTTTCAAAGGGACAAGTAAAGAAGAAAGCAGTAGTCTTGTAAAAGCCAAAGTGTAGACAAGAAGCAAGAACACTCTAAGTATCAATTCAGAAGAGGTTGTGAGCTTGTGAAGTCTGAAGTGTGTAGTGGTGAAAAGGGGTCCTGCCTTTTATAGTGTAGAAAGCAAGAAGAAATAAGGTAAGAAAATAGTTTGAAGACTGATTGTCAATCAATTACACAAGGTTTCCCTTAATGATGGGATTCAGATTCAAACGGGTAAAACTAATTAAGGAAAGAAAGTAGTCAAACACTTTGTGCAAATAAGTAAATAAGAGGCAAATACATAAAGGTTATTTAAGGACACGGTCTTGACAGTACACGATTTGTACAAATAAGGCAAGGGAATCAGTTAACAGCCAGGAAATCAGAGATCACAGATTTGGTATGAATGAACCAAGTCAGAAAGGTGGAAAAGGTTTTAACTTAAGGAAAATCAGTAACAATCAATTAGACCTATTAGAAAGGAATTTTGAATCAATCACTAGTTTGAAAACCTCTTTGAAGAAAGAATCATCATACATATAAAGGCATACAGACACGTTTAAACATGAAAGAACTTTTTCATGCCCTTGCAAAATCAGTAGAAAGCCCAGTGTAGGAGAGTTTTAGAAAAAGTTTAGAATTGTACGAAAACAAAGATGTCCAAACTCAGTTCGGACTCAAAATCAGTCTTGAAAGAGTTAAGGGTTCTAAAAAGATAGAACCCTAGTTCACATAACCAAATCTCAGCAGAATCCCCAAATTCTAGGGTTTCCACCTTGAATCAAATACAGAGATAAGAAGGCAATTAGTCAAAACAGGCTTAGGGATTTCTTTCAGAAACTCATGAGAAAGCACGCAAACACAGTAGAAGATTCAAAGCAAACAAAATAAAGAAACTAATTCGAATCATAATGAGAGAAAAACTGATAGTAGAAGCAACAGTAGAAGAAAACATGCTTAAGCAGGTCTTTAGAAGAAATTTTAAACAAGGTAAAATAGTAAGAACACTTAAGAACATGGTAGAAGGAAGCAATAGGCGAAGCATATCAGATCGTAGTTGAAGAGAATAATAGAGCATAGTGTAGAAACATAGTAGAAGAACATGCGTGGTAAAATAAGAACATAAGAACACAGTAGAGACAAACATACACAAAGGAAAAGGAAAAGAAAAGTCAGAGAAACACCTTAAGCATTTCCAAAAAACCCTAAATCGGAAAAAAGTGATTTTGAAAGTAATTTTTGAAAGAAACGTTAGGGAAATCATTTGAAAACTCAAGTAGAGCATAGATACATAACATATCTAAAAAGATCGGAGACAACCATGAAGAGTTAGGGTTTCAAAAGAGCCCTAGAAATGAGAAAGGATTGGGAAAAGGTCCGATCTGAGTCGGAGAAGTCAGAACCAGGCTCGAAACACCATTGTACGCCGGAGCAAGGCCGGAGAAGGCCGTAGAACCTTGAATCGGTGAAGATCTGAGCGAAAACCTTCGAGGTCAGACCTCGAATATTCAAGTATAAGAGCAAAGGGAGGTGAGTTTAAGACTCTCATGGCCTGAGAGGCCATGGATTTCGGTAGTTTCAAGGTTTGATGACGGTGAGAGGGGATAGGGTTAGGGAATGTTCGAGAGAGTCTGAGAGAGGAAAGGATTTTAGAGGCGGCGGGTTAGGGAAAAATGATTTTAGGGTTGGGTGTATGTGAATTTATAAAGGAAAGGAATGATTGTGGCCGTTGATCAAAATGATCAGCGACCTAGATCAAAAGGGGAGGCCGGGTGGGTTAGATTAGTTGGGTCAGGGGCGGGTTAAATTGAAATTGGGCCGGTCAATTTGGGGGCGGGTTAAATTGAAATTGGGCCGGTCAATTTGGGATTTGAAATTGGGTTAATTGCGGGGTTGATTCAGGGTATAATTGAAATGAGACAGGGCTAGCATTTAAATAACCACTTTCTCCCTTTTATTTTATAAAAATAGTAAAATGATATATGAAAATAAATCAAAGGTACAAGCTTAATTAATAATATACAAATATTAAATTAAAAATACTGGAACCAATTTTATAAGTATAAAATGCAATTAAATCTTAAAATAGGCTAAAATTACAATTATATGCAATTTAGCCTTAAAAATACTAAATAAATTAAAAATGTGTAAACATTACCTTAGCTATATTTTGGTATAAATATGAGAATAAAATACATTAATAACCAAAATTATAATTTGAGGAACAATTATTGGTTTTTGTACTGTTAAAATAGGGTAATAAATTGATTTAAAAATTAGAAAAAATACTAAAACACTTGGGCATACTTATATATGCATATATATTCTATCTTGAAAGTATTTTGGATATATAAAATATATAGGAAATAATTGGGTATCAACAATTCTACTTTAATTGTCGAGACGTGATCGAACTCCGTTCATTCAAACCCTGCATAAAAGCCTGTACTGCCCAGTCATCCGAGACCGGTGGTAGTTCCATTCGCTCCATCTGAAACCTGGACACGAACTTCCTTGACATCTCGTCGTTCCTCTGTTTTATCTTAAAGATCGATCTTAACCCAGGCCTCAATATCTTCTTTTTGTCTAAGAGAAAAATGGATAATTTTCCAATCAAAATATTTTCTATCGAGATTTCTTTCTATATATAGAATATTGCCTTTTCTTAGATAATTATTGATATGAAGATTGCCGAGCATATCAAAAAGGTTGTGTTTGGACGTGTTGGAATTAGAAGAAATTTCGAGGTTCTTATTTACTTGAAAGGGTAATCTAGAAATAAAAGAGTCATTTTTTTTTTCATAATTAATCGATTTATATGCTAAAAGATCATATCTATAACATTTTTGAAAATTATCTTTTTGGTTTGCTAATGAATAGAGCTCAGAATCATTTTCTTTTTTGTAATGAATTAATTGGTCTTTTTCATATGAATTCCATTTGTTTAAATTTCGATTTTGAGCCATACAACCTTGATTAACCCTATTTCGCCATTTTTGTGGCATTAATCTAGACCATCTAATCTGAGATAAATCGTATTGATAATGCCGTCTTAACCAGTTTTTCCATTGATTGATTCTATAACTCTGAAGTTTCTTATGTTTTAATTCAGAATGAAATATTCCTAGTGTTCGAAAATAGTCCTTTATTTTAGTCTTAAGGAAAAAAGACGTTCTGTTATATTGAAGAACAGATCTTAATTTAGACAAATTAATAACTTGGGGTTGTGATAATTTGTAAAATACATATGCTTGTGATAAGTAGGATAAATCAAAAAAAATATGTGAATTTTTCTTACTAATATTATAAAGTGACTTTTTTATAGTCGAAATAAAGTGAATTTTTTTTTGATTATTAATTTTTTCTTGATTTATTTCATTATTGGAAATGTATTTATCAATCAATTTGTTTGTTGATTCAAGAAAGAGTTGTGTATTAATTCTGGGAATATTAATGATAGATAAAAATAGATCGATGTATAATCTTTGAATGAATAATTTTAGAAAATAATGGAATTTCCATATTAATCGAGTATTTCTTCTTTTTAATATTTGGAAAATCTTTTTTGGCGATTCGAATTTTTTAATATTATTTGTTTTATTAGGACTAATGTCTATTTCTGG